>NC_140582.1:306434008-307714685 GCF_964204655.1 Triturus cristatus | reverse complement strand
CTGGCACCACACCTGCAACCGCTGCACAGGTATCCTACGGCACTGACACCCAAGCTGAAGGTAATGGCAGCCCTACATTTTCTTGCCACGGGTACCTTTCAAAATACCATTGCTCATGTTGGTGGCATGTCCCAGAGCATGTTCTGCCGTGTGCTGCATGATTTCTTAGAGGCCATGTTGCTACACCTGGATGAGTTCATCCATTTCCCAACCCCTGAAATGTTGACTGGTGTCAAGCGTGGATTCTATGCCCTGGGAGGGATGCCCCATGTCATTGGGTCCATAGATGGGACACATGTGGCTTTGGTACCACCACAGGCACAGGAGGTAGCGTACAGGAATCGCAAGCACTACCACTCTATCAAGCCCTTGTGGTGTGTCTGTCCAACATGGTGATTTCACATGTCTGTGCTCGTTTTCCAGGATCAGCACACGATGCCCACATCATGAGGTGTAGCAGGGTGCCTGAAATGATGACGCAGCTGCGCAACAAACGAGCATGTGTTGTTGGTGGGTACACTCTGTCTGTCCTGTATTTTGCGTAGACTTCCAGCACAACCGCTTCTCCTGTCCTACTTATGTCCATGTGGTTTCCATGTAGGGGACGCTGGCTATCCCAACATGCCATGGCTGATCACACCTCTTCGCAACCCCATCACGCCGGCACAGCTCCGCTACAACACCGCCCATGGCCGGACAAGGCGAGTGATCGTGAGGACATTTGGCCTCCTGAAGAGCCAATTCCGGTGCCTCCACAAGACCGGCGGTACACTCCCATATGCCCCGGCGAAGGTCTGCAAAATCTTCATGGTCTGCTGCATGCTGCACAACATGGCAGTTGAGAAAGCTGTGCCACTCATCCTGGATCAAGATGATCAGGACCATCCACCCGTGGAGGACGAAGGGCTTGGCAATGGGGCTAGTGATGTGGAGGATGTGGTTCCGCAAGAGGACATTAGGACTCGTCTCATACGCGACTTCTTTGCTTAGTGGTGAGTACCAGTGTCTGTGTGTGCACGCATTGGTCCCCGTGTGGCATGTGTTGCGATGTGTGTGTCCATCTGCATGTATGGCACGTGAGTCAGAGGTGTGTGTGGATGTGTCACTGGAGTGATGGTGCCAGTGATGTGTATTTCCCCAGTCCTAATTGCGACCTAGCATGTTGTCATCCTTACATGTGTCGAGTACATGCACATGCAAGTGGCTGTGCTTTTTGTGGCTGACTTCTTGTGTGTCTCTCTTCCCCAGGTACTTGCGCATGCCGTCTGCTGCTTGCATTGTTGTGGCACTGCTATTCCTCATGGGCACGTCATCGTGTGCGGACAAGTTTGGAAGTCTCCTTAGGGTAAGGGATGCATCAGGGGTGTATTGGGTGTGGCAGTTGTTTACGATGTATGCACACTGCCCCTGTCGATGTTTGGTTCCTCTGCAGACATGTCGCATCACCATGGTACACATGACATGCAGCTGGGTACACCTGAATAGATGGTCAGACTTGTTGACAGTCATCAGTGATGGGATTGTGGAATGTGATGATGGCATCAATGTGTGTTACACTGCCCTCGGACACATACGGTTTGCATTGGCTTGACATGGTGTGGGACTTCCACATCAGCGGATCAATGGTGTATGGCAGTCTCTCCGTGAGCAGCAGGGGGTGTTTAGCTGTTAGCCGACACTTGTGTGCCAGTTCCATGGCTATCACGCATTTGTGCTGCAGAAGGGGGGTTCCAGTGTTGGACCCACATGTTACTCCACATGACCCGTTCATGTGTACTCCGAGTTGCCTCTGCAATCCCGAATACATGACTAATAAAGGTGTCCCTATGCCTCCAAGGTGCCTCTTCTCAGTCAATGCTGGTGTGTTGCCACGGTGCATCCGGCATGTCTGGCATGGTTTTCCGTGATAGTGGCTATGTGTCTATGTGTCGAGTAGCAAGATGCAAGCTGTTTGTGTGGGATTAGACTGTGTATTGTGCATGATGTCCATGACTGTGTGGGTATTGTGACATGTGCCATCCCCATGCATCCAACGTTGGCCAGGCCACCATTCTCTGCATCCACCTGACTCAAGCTTGCAGGACATGGTTCTGCCACCTGTCCACACATACCTGGGTGCCCCCCAGGACACTCCACATGATCCCTGACCTCTGCGCATGGCTGTCGCTGTACTCAAAATGTCTGTCGGCACGATTGTGCGGCCACCCCCTCAGCTGGTTGGGCCCATCACGGGTGTGTATGGTGCTCCATGTTTGTCTTGCCTAATACAATGTGACCCATGTGTGTCCTGTGCCAGACTCAGGCCCCAGGGTGTGGATGGTTGAAGTCAAATGAGAACTCAGGCATGGTCAGACTTGACAAGACACATGTAAGGTAATAATGCAATAAGTAGGCATCTTCTCTTTATGGTGTGACGTTTTATTTTGGTTGGGGTAGGGGGGGCGGGTTTGACATGAGGGGCTTTCCGGGTGTGTGGAATCCAAAGTTCACTAGGGGAGTTGGTGTCCTTGCCATTTGAAATCCTCAGAGTCCATGCCACAGTCTTTGTCAACATTGGTCAGACAGTGACCAGCAAGTCCATGTGGCAGAGAATGTCTTTTGCTGCTGTGCTGCTGTTGCTCCAGTGGGCCAGGTGCCAGGCCAGGTGTCCTGGGAGATGGTGCTGTTGCGCCGACCCTCACGGTCTTTTCCGTGGACGACCCGCCCTCCTGCGGGGACCCTCAGAAGCAGGCCGTGACGATGTTTGGGATGCTCCGTCGGATGTCTCCTCCTCCTCCTCCTGATCCCTCCCTGTGGGTGGTGATGTTCTATGCCTGCTGGCACAGGGAGGCTTGCCCATGTTGTCGGCCATCCGACGGAGTGTACTGTGAATTCCCGTGAACACCGTCACGAGCACAGCCTGTCTGTCCTCCATCCGCCGTTGGTGTCGCAGTAGACAGGCATGTTGCTCCGCATGTTGCTGGGCCTGCTGGGTCTTGATCTCCTCGAGGATGGACACAACCTGGGCCATGCCCGTGGTGTCCTGCCGGTATGTGTCCAGGATGTTTCGGACATGGGAATATACCGGTTCCCCAGCCAACTGGTCAGGCTCGCGCCTCCGCCGTCCTCCACTCCCACCACCCCTGCCCACTTGCACCTGACCTGCCCTTGTGGGCACATCGGGTCTCCGGGACCCCTGAGGGGTGGCATTGGCGTTGTCGCCTGCCTCCTCCTGGGTGCCCGGTACACCATGTCCCTCATGGCCAGCCTGGCTGCATTGTGGTGGTGGGGCAGGGATCCTGGGTGTCTCCTGGGATGTGGCAGGAGTGGGGGTGGTGGTTGGCCCAGTTGTACCTGATGCAGGTGCTGCAGGTCGTTGGACACCAGAGGGGCCAGGTTGGTCGGGGTCGGGTTCGTCCACAGAGTGGTGAGAGTCGTCGCTGCCGGTGGCTCCGTCATCCCGCCGAGCCGGGTCCTGTGAGTCTTCCCCCCCAGTGTTGGGGGGTGATCCACGACGTTGACCTGTGTGTGAGAGAGACAATGTTAATTTTGTTCCATGCAACATCCATGTTTCATTCGTTTCAAAGTTGGCACATTTCCTCTGGGAATTTGGATATGTCTTGCATTCCACTCACAGTGCACTTGTGCATGGGTATGTCCCTTGGCCACAGCTTTTGCGACTTTACCTATGTGTGGCACAGTCTTACTTGCTGCGTCAATTGTGACTGCAGTCAGCAGTGGAGTGGGCAGGTGTGGCGAGCCATGCATTGGCGCCTTCCGTGTTGCACTGTACGTGGGCACATGGAGTGGTTCCACACACTTAGATAATGCAGGTAGCTGTCGTTGTGCTCGTGCACAGGTTGTGACATGGCCCTGTGTTTTGCCATGGAGAAGAGGGGGGGTTCTGGCACTGACCACCCTTGTCTACATGCACGCAGTCCACCTCCTGACGAGCAGACATTCCCACACCCCACAAGGCTGATTTGCTCTCCCTGTGTGTCCCTTTCTCGCTCCCTCTCTGTCCCCCTCTCCCTCCCTCTGTGTGTCAGCCTCCTCCCTCTGTCCGTCTCCCTGTGTCTCCCTCCCTCTCTCTCCCCCTCTCCCTCCCTCTGTGTGTCACCCTCTGTCACCTCAGCCCAGCTTCCTAGGCACACACTTTTTGCAGATCTTTGAATGGCCCTTGGCTTGTTGATGTGAGTTTGTTTCTGATCTCCAGGCACCCATTGGGTGTAGTGTCTGTGTCTGCGCTGCTGCTGTGGTGGTGTGTGCTGCCACTCTTTCACAGTGTTGGCTGTTCATTAGCTGCTGTCACGTGCAAGAACGTGCCGTCACCCCCATGTGTTCATGCAAGGCGTCCGCCATTTGCTGGCAAGTCTTTCCTGTGTGGGGACACACTGTTTGTCTGGCTGTGACCTAGGCCATATGGGCAGGGGGCATTGTTGTCTGCTTCTGAGTTGCACTGTGTGATTTTTGGGGCCCACACTCCCGCCATCCGGCTTACCGTGTCTTGTGTTGGTGTTTTCTGTGGCCTGTGACTTGGCATTGTCCAGCTGGGTGCATGGGGCATGGTGGCGCCAGTGGCATGTGCGTGTTCATGGAGTGTGGTTGAGTCATGCGATAGCTTGGGGTGGTTGCGTGCCTGTTTGTGAGTTTGGTTGTGGATGACGTTCCCCCCATGTGAGGTGAGTTGTTTGTGTACTCACCCGGGTCTCGGAGTCCTTCTAATCCGTCCACTGTCACCACCGGCAGTATGGCCATCACCCTCTCCGTCCCAGGGATGGTATTGTACGCGTCTGCGGGGCGGCTCTCCTCCAGTGACGTTGGCCTGGTTGTGGTCGTCGTTCATTTTGGCTCGGACCCTCCTCCGCAGATCGTACCACCTGGCTTGGCATTCATGCCTGGTCCTTCTGGTGGCCGCAACAACATTGACAGCATCGACAATCCTCTGCCACATGGCTGTTTTATCGGAAATGCTGGTCTGTCTGACCAATGTTCCAAAGAGGTGTGGCTCGACTCTGAGGATTTCGTCGACAAGGACCTCCAACTCTCGGCTAGTGAACTTTGGATTCTTGTTAGTGGGCATGGTGAGGGGTGTGGGTGTGGATGGTTGGGGGGGTGTGGGTGTGGATGGTTGTGGGTGTGTGGGTGTGGTTGTGCAGGTGTGTGTGTGAATGTGATGAGGGGGTGTTTGCGAAGGTGGTTGTGTGAAGGTGTGCAAGTGTAAGGTGTAGTAAAGGTTCAAGTATGGTGCTGTAGGTTGTCTGTGGGGTCTGGCAGCAGTGAGTCTGTTGCAAAGGCTCATGGTTTGTGTCTGTGGGCCCTTTTTATTGGTCCATTGGTGGGTGTGGCTGTGTTTGAACTTTGGGTGGGTGTGTTATAAGGAGTGGTTGTGTTTTGGGCCTCTGTTTTGGATTTTGGCAGTTGCAGGTCAGTGATTGTGTTGTTTTTGTGCTTGTTGGACATGTTTAGTGGCTTTGTGCCATTCGAATGGTGTATTCTTGTGTTGTTTTGCTTTGTCCTGGTTGTGTACGTGCGTGTTTAACGTGTGAACGGTGTGTACTTCGGGCATTTTGTTGTACAGTGCTGTCCTTGTGTCTGGCTTGGTACGACTCGTACATGCGCGATGTTGTGTGAAGGTGCTGGTGTTGGGGCCTGGGGTGGGCTCCATGCATACGCGGGTGTGGGTACGGGTCGTACATACATGGTTGGGGTGGGGGTACGCTCCATACATACGCGGGTGTGGGTACGGGTCGTACATACACGGTTGGGGTGGGGGTACGCTCCATACATACGCGGGTGAGGGTACGGGTCGTACTTACACTGTTGGGGTGGGGGTACGCTCCATACGTACGCGGGTGAGGGTACGGGTTGTACTTACACTGTTGGGGTGGGGGTACGCTCCATACATACGCGGGTGTGGGTACGGGTCGTACATACACGGTTGGGGTGGGGGTATGCTCCATGCATACGCGGGTGAGGGTACGGGTCGTACTTACACTGTTGGGGTGGGGGTATGGTCTGTACATACACTGTTGGGGTGGGGGTACGGTCCGTACATACACTGTTGGGGTGGGGGTACGCTCCATGCATACGCGGGTGAGGGTACGGGTCGTACATACACGGTTGGGGTGGGGGTACGCTCCATACATACGCGGGTGTGGGTACGGGTCGTACATACACGGTTGGGGTGGGGGTACGCTCCATGCATACGCGGGTGAGGGTACGGGTCGTACTTACACTGTTGGGGTGGGGGTACGGTCCGTACATACACTGTTGGGGTGGGGGTACGGTCCGTACATACACTGTTGGGGTGGGAGTATGCTCCATGCATACGCGGGTGAGGGTACGGGTCGTACATACACGATTGGGGTGGGGGTACGGTCCGTACATACACTGTTGGGGTGGGGGTACGCTCCATACTCCATACGTACGCGGGTGAGGGTACGGGTCGTACATACACTGTTGGGGTGGGGGTATGCTCCATACGTACGCGGGTGAGGGTACGGGTCGTACTTACACTGTTGGGGTGGGGGTACGGTCCGTACATACACTGTTGGGGTGGGGGTACGCTCCATGCATACGCGGGTGAGGGTACGGGTCGTACATACACGGTTGGGGTGGGGGTACGGTCTGTACATACACTGTTGGGGCGGGGGTACGCTCCATACGTACGCGGGTGGGGGTACGGGTCGTACATACACTGATGGGGTGGGGGTACACTCCATACATACGCGGGTGTGGGTACGGGTCGTACATACACGGTTGGGGTGGGGGTAGGGTCCTTACATACACGGGTGCGGGTACGGGTCGTACATACACGGTTGGGGTGGGGGTACGCTCCATACGTACGCGGGTGAGGGTACGGGTCGTACATACACGGTTGGGGTGGGGGTACGGTCCGTACATACGAGGGTGTGGGTACGGGTCGTACATACACGGTTGGGGTGGGGGTACGCTCCATACATACGCGGGTGCGGGTAAGGGTCGTACATACACGGTTGGGGTGGGGGTACGGGTTGTACATACACGGGTGGGGATTCGACTCGTACATAGGAGGGCTGGGGGGGTGTTGGGCGCGTATGCGGACACATGTCTCCATGGTTGCTATGGGAGTTCGGTGCGGACGGTGTTTTTTCCATACGGTTGTAACATCGGACGCACGGGATGGATCGTGATTCCGCGGTCAGACTTCACTTTTCACATTTGTACGGTAAATCGTCCGAGGACGTGTCGGACACATTTTCCGACCCGAGGACGTGTGGGGAATAATTCCCAATGCGGTTCGTATGGACTTTTTACCATGCGAATCGTGATTGCCAGTTTGTACGGCACTTGTACGATTCGTACGGTAAAAAGACCGGATACGAGTCATACGGGCAATTTTTTTACCGGATCGTGATCGGCACCTTAGTGTTCCCTAGGTACCAGGCATCTCCAAACTAGGTCTGTAATAAAAGTCTCATTTGATTCTCTTGGAAGATATGGATGAGCATCAAGGCCTAGTTGAAAGGAGGTGTTGTAAGGTAAATCTAAACACCTTACAACACAGTTATCACAGTCGAAATGCAGAGGCCAGTTTTCTGCTACTGTTGTGGCTTCACAACACTTTAGTAATAACTTAGGAACATAAAATTATGTTTACAGTATAAATATTAAGTAAAATATGGAAAACACAGCTCAGTGCACAACAAAATAATGGTATATAACAATATAAAATCTGGTGTGCAGGGGCTATACTTATTATATAATCTTTGCCATCACTAGATGATTGTGAGCAGCAGAATAATCTTGCAATGAAAAGGACAGTACCACAGCAATGCTATTATGGAACTGATGATACTGTTATTGTTTGAAAACTGTTGATGATTGCCGATCTCTCACTGACAGCAGTCAAAATGGATGGCAACATGGATACTTTGTTGCATGTTGGCAATATTTAACCCCTTCCCTGCTCATGACGGAGCCGCTCCGTCATGAGCCACGGTGGCCATGTGCTCATGACGGAACGGTTCCGTCATGTCACGGCCGTTGGCGGCCGCTCCGCCTACGCGGCGCTGTTTCCCCGCCTGTGCGGGGTAACAACGCAAATGGGCGGAGTCATGACGGAACCGTTCCGTCATGAGCACAGCTCAACCGTGGCTCATGACGGAGCGACTCCGTCATGAGCACAACGCCACCGCGCTGCCCCCCCGCACCCCCCAGCGCTGCGGCGGAATTCCCGCTGCAGCGAAAGGGTTAAAAATCATGAAATTAATATTTGCAAACACCTAAAACATCTTAAGAACAAAGGAATAGAAAACAATTACCAATCTATTCGGAAACCTGCATGTGTCTTGAAGTTCAGATAATGAGTTTAATGACTTACTTCCTTTGTTTAGGGTCAGCGTGGACTAGAGTTTCCCTCCTCCGATAGGAGTTTGCCAAGAATGCATTATACGGGCCATTGTCTAGGTGCAGGCGACCAGGTACTCTTTCCCTAGGGATGCTCTGGTGGTAGACCTTGCATATTCTTTCTAGATAGTACCTGAACCATAGAACAAGAGGAGGTGTAGGATGGGGTGACCCTGTGCAGCACTTAATTACTATCATGACCATTCCATTCTTACGCACTAATAAATGTTCATTAATAATGAAGGATATTCATTTTGAGTTAAAATTGATTATAACTGATAAAACACCACCAACTCCAGCAAGGCTTTAAAAATATCGAATTCCTTACCCCCCTCCTTCCCAGCATCTACATTGTCTATGGGCAGTAGTGGCCTGTGTGCTGGACGAACAGTGAGGCAGGCGGAGGAGCATGGGGGCATAGGGTTGCAGAGGGGAAAAAAAGTGATACAAATAAACGTACCTGCAGTCGTCCACGTCACACTCTTCTGCTACTCTTCTCCAGGTGGCAAAGGCTCCGAGAATGCCCTGCGACCAATCCTGAAGCTGAAGCGCCCTCGGTTTGCGCTCAAGGACAGACTGGAAGTCTGTGCCTGCGCTCGCCAACCCAGTTGTCTTGCTAGGTTGGAGAGGGCTCTCACTGCGCATGACTGTTTGGCCGGCCTGAGATTGCCCACCAAACCATCATGCGCAGTGAATGGAGTGCACCTACCACTCCCCTCAGTGCCTGTCACCCCCAGACCCCACTCCCAAGACTCAGCAGGAGAGGAAAAATAAAACAAGTGTTTATTATCGTTTTATTTTTCCTTTCCTGTCGTTTTGTTTGGGGGGGCACTCTTCCGCCACAGCGGAAGAGCCGCTGCTGTATGTGGGTGTTTCCATGTGTCCCCTATGCCATGCTTTTGCCTGCCTGCTTTGTCAGAGCCTGCTCAGTCAAGAACTCGGAGCTGTGAGCCATTTCTCACTTCTCGATCACTCAAAAGGAGCAGCTGGAGTAAGCGGGTGTAGCAAGCCAGCAGGCGGCTTTTAGATTAAAAAAATGAACAAAGTCCAGTGCCTTAGTACGGAGTGAGGTGCAGCCCCCCATCAAGCAGTTAGTGGTTTATTAGACCAACGAAACTGTGTCTGACTCCCCCGGGGAGCTAGGGTAGAAAGGACATGAAACTGGATGGTGCACAGATAAAATTTCAAATCACAAATATTGAGTTCCACAAATATCGAGTCGCAAATATCGTTGGTCAGAAATATTGACAGCAAGAATATTGTGGTCAAGAATATCAACTTAAGGTAAGTAATATTGATTTTAAATATATCGGAGTGTTTAATATTATTTGTTTATTAATTTTATACATTTTAGTATATATTTTATATGTATGTGTTGTATGTTTTATGTATAAGAATTGTTTGTATTTTTAATATATGTGTTAAATTTTTAGTAGTTATTTTTTATTTTATTTTTAGTTTGCGTTTTTAGTTCTTTAGCGGATTGTGGGTTTATAGGGGAATAGGGTGGGAAGTAATTTAATTATATCACATTTATTGATTATTTTTTATTTATTAATATCTGTTTAATTGAGATGTTAAAGTGTTAAATGTGTAAAGTAATTTATTAATAATGAATTAATAATTAGTTGTGAATTAGTTGGTTACTAACTATGGTAATTGTGTAATTAATTTTAGGTGTGGGTTGTGGTGTTTATAGGTGTAAGGGTGGGAAGTAATTTATTTTTAAATGATGAATTAATAATTGGATGTTCATTCATTTTAATTAATTCATTGGTAATTAATTATGGTAATTGTACAATTAATTTTAGGTGTGTGTTGTGGTGTTTATAGGTGTTAAGGGTGGGAAGTAATTTATTTTTAATTGATGAATTAATAATTATATGTTAATTAATTTTAATTCATTAATTGGTAATTCATTAGTAATTAATTTTAGGTGTGTGTTTTGGTGTTTATAGGAGTAAAGGGTGGGAAGTAATTTGTATTTAATTGATATAAAGTTGGCATTTAATGTTAAATATTTGATATGTATTTTGGGTAAGTGTTTATTTTTTTGTCTGGTCTTACTTTTAAAGGGGTAAAGGGTGGGTAATAAATACATTTCAATTACTTTATTATTCGATTTTAATAGTAATAGTTTTTAATTCATAAATAAGTTTTAATTTTGTTTTATTATTTTAGAGTTTAATTTAGGTGTGTGTTTTGGATATCATAGTGTTAAAGTGTGTGTAGTCAATTAATGTTTATCCATTTTTTAAATTAATAATATTTTTTAAATTGATTATTAATTATGTTAATTTTGGGCAACAAATTAATAAAAAATATTGAAGTGTTTTGTTATTGGTGTGGTGTTATATGGTAGGAAATATAATAAATAAATGTATGTATTAATTAATTTATTTGTTTGCAAATATTTTCTAGTTAGAAATATTTTTTAAATACATTTATTTATTATTTTATATTATATAATTTACATGTAATTAATATTATATGTTTTCTTTTTATATATTTAATATATTTGATTTTCATTTCTAAACATTTTGTATTTATTTTATGATTTTGTATAATTTTTAGTGTTTTTTATTTTAGTTTTAACTGTTTGAGTGTGAATAGTAATTTCTCTTCGCTATCCAACACTTTCCCTAATGTTGCACTCAATATAGTGGGAATAGGTGTTTTTACCTCTCCGCTATGCAGCACTTTCCCTATTGTTGCGCTCACTGGAGTGAGAATAGTAATGTTTACCCCTCCGCTATCCAACACTTTCTCTACTGTTGCTCTCTTTGGAGTGGGAATAGTCATTTTTACCCCTCCGCTATCCAACAGTTATTCTACTGTTGCATTCAGTGGAGTGGGAATAGTAATTTTTACCCCTCCACTATCCCACACTTTCCCTACTGTTGCACTCTTTGGAGTGGGAATAGTAATTTTTCCCCTCAGCTATCCAACACTTTCCCTATTGTTGCTCTCACTGGAGTGGCAATAGTAATTTTTACCCCTCCGCTATCCAACACTTTCTCTACTGTTGCACTCTTTGGAGTGGGAATAGTCATTTTTACCCCTCCGCTATCCAACACTTTCCCTACTGTTGTACTCACTGGAGTTGGAATAGTAATTTTTACCCCTCCGATGTAAGAAAGTGGCTCTGTATATTCTGTTCCCAAATAGGTACAGTGTGCACAGAGTCCACAGTCCCCAGATGTTTGGCAGAGGCTAAAGTTAGATATAACCTTACTCTCTAAAGTGGTCGAGCAGTAAGGCAGTATCAGAGGACAGTGTAAAGCATTTGTTGTACACACTCAGTCAACAAATGGTCTCACACACTCAATAACTGAACTGTAGGTCAATGGTTTGATTATAAAAATATATGGTTGTTTTATTTTAGAACCAACAATAGGTATCAAAATATACTTTCTCAGAATGAGATGCTTTAGATAAATACTTTTCAATAGGAAATAGACTTTTGAATGCAATAGATACAGTTGTTGCAATGGGCAACACAATTTCAAGCACAATTATACATTGAGCTCAATGGGAATCTCTAGTTAAATGCAATTGATTACTTTTTGGATTACTTTTCTTACCACAGGACTGAATCCTAGATTCAGTCCTGGGACATCTCCTGTAAACAGTTGAGTAAAAACGTTTTGGTGACAGTAGTGATTTTTAAGGAATATTATTGTATTTTAAAAGCTGACATTTCGAAACATTTTCACATAGAATCACCAATGTTATCCTATGGGAGGAAATTCACTTAGCAGGTAAGTAGGGTTATCGTTACTTTTTCTTACTCAGGGGCCGATTCCGATCCGTGTCGGAAAGCACTCCGGAGTGTTTTCCGACCGAGCCGGGGTCCTGCAGTCCGACCGAGCGAGTACGATGCAGCCGTATGCTGTCGGACTCGGTTCAGTTGGACTCCCATAGAAGTCAATGGGAGCCAGTCGTACGACGCGTACATGGGCTCCCATTGACTGAATGGGTATGTCACGGACAAGGGCACCCCCTACAGTGGGTACACGTCGGTGCCATCCGCACCATACATGCCTGTTTTAGGAAGACCCGTGGGTCTCCCCCTGTGTCCGAGTCGTAGGGCTGCGGGTGACAGGGGGTCCGACGCGGACCTCCAAAGGCAATCACCCGGACAATTTGCAAGCCGGACACTCCGGCTCGCACAGGCTGTCCGACGCGTGCATCGTGCTGGCTCGGTCGTGAATCGCATCCATTGCATGACACCGCTAGCTTACGACCGAGACGTATGGAGCGGTTCGGACCCGGAAATGACTCGGTCGGTGAATTTCATGTAGCTCGCATCGTACTTGCTCGCTCGTACAGCACTACGAGTCGGACGGAAAACACACGTACGGCTCATAGTTTTTCCGGCCGGATTGCGTTCGGTGCCCTTCCGACCCGGATCGGAATTGGCATCTTAGTGTTGGATCCTGGATCCAGCCCTGGTGCATCTCCTGTAAACAGTTGAAAGAATGCGTTTTTGTTATACAGGCGATATTTAGCAAATATTTGTAAGTTTCAAAAATCGACACAGAAGAATTTCTAGCAAAAAAAAGGCAATGTTATCCTATGGAGGAAATTCAAGTTATAGGTAAGTATGGTTGTAATTACTTTTCAGGGTCAG
The DNA here is from genome assembly GCF_964204655.1 of Triturus cristatus. NCBI lineage: Eukaryota > Metazoa > Chordata > Amphibia > Caudata > Salamandridae > Triturus > Triturus cristatus. The sequence continues at coordinate 307,701,682 of NC_140582.1, read as the reverse complement.
TGCTGGGCACCAAGATCCAGCACTGGGATCTCTCCTGATAGCAGGTGAGTAAATTTGTTTATGTAATTTGGCTGATTTTAGGTGAATATTTTAAAGTTTCAAAACTTGACACAGAAGAACTTCCAAGTGAAACCAGTCAATGTTACCCTATGGAAGAAAAGTGAGTTATCGGCTTTTGGGTAAGTACTCGACTGGCAGAGTTAAGGTTCTGGGCATAGACTCAGGGGTCTCCCAGGGTCAGGTAGGTACAGTTGTTACACCCTCAGCGGCACAGGGGCAGCTGGGTGCAGAGAGAGTTAGGCCCAATGTTATTCTACGGCGGGCAGGGGGCCTTTGGTTGGTGGCTGCTGGCAAGCAGGCCACGCGGCTGTGGTAGCTGGGCTCCTGGTCACTTGCTCAGGGCAAGTGGGGAAGTAGATTAGGATAAAGGTTGCACTCCCAGGGGCACTCGGGCGGCTGGGTGCTGGGTGCTTTTGAGCCGTCGGGTGCTCAATGGATTTCAATGGAGAAGCTCAAGGACGAACAAAGACTGCAAGCTCGGGGACGAAGATTCTTCAGGTGCCACCACCACTTCGAGAGGTAAGTTGGGTAGTTGGAGGATAGGTAGGCACCCAGGAGTTGGGCACAGGGGGCCGCAGGGCGCCGGGTACAGGGGTGCCTTTTGGCGTCGGGAAATCTTACTCTCTGCTGGTCGCGGTTGGAGGGGTCCCTGGTTCTGAGGCTGCAGGCGTTGTCAGGAGCGTCGAGGTGGGTCCTTGGGTGCTGGATTCTGGGTCACAGTTGCCGGGGGTACGTCCTCGTGGTCTTTGTCCACTCCGGCACAGGCCAGGCTTGGCAGGTGCAGAGTGTGCAGGAGTCGCGGTTCCTGGTTGGCGCCAGGGGCTTGTTACTTGCTTTGAGCAGAACCACTGCTCGTGGGAGTCCCAGTCTTTTTAGAGTTACAAGGCAGTTAGGTCCTCCGGGGTTTTTGAGGTTGCTGACCACTGGAGACGCCGGGTTTCAGGAGGAGCAGGTTCGAGGGTCGACAGGCCTGAAGGGCTGGGGCCAAGTCAGTTGGTGTCTTCCTCTTGTTTGCAGCTGCACGGCAGGTCTTCCTTCTTCTTGTTCTTCTTGCTTGTTTCGGATTCGGGATCTGAGGAAGTAAGGTTCAGGGTGCCCCTAAATACAAAATTTAGGGGTGTTACAGGTAGGTAAAGGGCAGTGACCAATGGGTCCCTTCCCTGGGGTGGGTACACCCCTATCCTGCCACTCTCCTGTGAGAGGGGGGCAGTAGCCTAGTCCTGATTGGGCAGGGCTCCCCATCTTCAAGATGGCGAGAGCCCAGAGATGTGCTTCACCTTGCCTCCCCCACCTGAGGAGTGGGGTTGGCAGAGGCTGGCACACCCCCTTTCCTTCCATGGGGTTTCCTACCAGTCTTGCAGCCGGAGTGGGGGTCACGACCAGTGGGGGCCAGTTGCTGAGTACAGCAAGTGGCCTGGAGAAGCTCACAAAGACGGCATGACTTTGAAGCTTCCCCTGCCCATCCTGGGGGAGGAGACCTAGCACCTCGCCCAGCATGTGCATTGTTGCAGGCCCAGGAGAGCGGATGGCTCTCTACCCAGGGGTCCAGCAACATGTCTGCTGTGTGGCAGTCTAGGCAGCCCCTCAGACAAGACATGGATTGTAGGTTAGGTTCAGGGGGCAACTCTTAAGTTGCCCTCTGTCGTGCATTGTACATTAGATCCCACACTGGCATCAGTGCGGGTTTAATGTGCTGAAAAGTTTGATACCAAACATTTCAGTCTTCAGTGTTGTCATCATGGTGCTGTGGAGATCGTGTTGACGACCTACCAGCACCATATACTCTTAATGGCAGCACTGCACTTACAGTGCCCAGGAATGGACCTGGGTACTGTAAGGGCACAGGGCTCATGCACCTGTACCCACACCACTGGCATAGGGCACCCAGCTAGAGGGGTGACTGAGGTATGCCAGGGCAGTGTGTGTTGTGGGCATGGCACACAGGGATGAGTGCCATGTGGACTTTTTGTTTTGTTCTGCACCCAGACACTCAGCCTGCAAAGGCAGTGTGTGTGTGTCAGGGTGCAGGGCCTCCAAGGGTGCTGCAGCCCTTATGGGCCTTCTCTGGTCACAAGGCCCTGGGTACCTAGGGTACCATTTACCAGGGGCTGACATGTGGCCAGAGATACCAATTGGGTTTAGGTTGTCATGCAGTTTTATGGAAGGAACACAGGCCCTGGGTACCTGATTGTCAGGAGCCCAGGGCGCACACAGTCAAAGTACATCAGCAATTCAGCAAAAAGTGGGGGCATACCATGCAAGAAAGATGGCACTTTCTCACACTCTGCTATCTAACACTTTCTCTACTGTTGCACTCACTGGAGTGGGAATAGTAATTGTTACCCTGCTGCTATCCAACACTTTCCCTACTGTTGCACTCACTAGAGTTAGAATAGTTATTTTTATACCTCCGCCATCCAACACTTTCTCTACTGTTGCACTCACTGGAGTGGGAATAGTCATTTTTACCCCTCCGCTATCCAACACTTTCTCTACTGTTGTACTCACTGGAGTGGGAATAGTAATTTTTACCTCTCCACTATCCAACACTTTCCCTACTGTTGCATTCACTGGAGTGGGAACAAACATTTTTACCCCTATGCTATCCAACAGTTATTCTACTGTTGCATTCAGTGGAGTGGGAATAGTAATTTTTACCCCTCCGCTATCCAACACTTTCCCTACTGTTACACTCTTTGGAGTGGGAATAGTAATTTTTACCCCTCCGCTAAACAACACTTTCCCTACTGTTGCTCTCACTGGAGTGGGAATAGTAATTTTTACCCCTTCGCTATCCGACACTTTCGCCACTGTTGCACTCTTTGGAGTGGGAATGGTAATTTTTACTCCTCTGCTATCCAACACTTTCCCTACTGTTGCACTCACTGGAGTTAGAATAGTAATGTCAACTCCAGTGGCCAGCTTGGCCTTGATTCGCCAACACCTGCGCAACGCTACAGCTCGTATTTCGGAAGCAGAGTCCAGCATTTCTACCACTGAAGATGACATCCGTCAACTGAAGGAACAGGTAACCCACTTACGAGCCCACACTAACGAATTACACAGAAGGGCTGAAGACGCCGAAGATCAGTCGTGGCGCAACAATCTCCGCTTGGTCGAATTCCCGGAAGGGGCTGAACGAGACCAAACGGCAGCCTTCCTTGAGAGCTGACTGACATCATGGATGCCCAAGGATGTACTGTCGCCGTGGTTCGCTATCGAGCGGGCCCATTGCTCTCTTGTGCCTAAACCACCCCTCGGAGCCCCACATCGCCCCATCTTTGCCCGCATTTTGAACTTTAAAGACAGAGACGCTATCCTGAGTGCGGCCCGGGCCCAAGGCACTCTGAAGTTCCAAAGTCAGACAATAATGATTTTCCCAGATTACACTAAGGAGGTTCAGGCCCAGTGGTGCTCATACACAGAGGTCAAGCAGAAACTTTGAATCTTGGGGCTCCTATATAGACTTCTCTTTCCATCCCGTCTCCGTGTTGTGTTCCAAAACAAAACACATTTTTGCGAACCACTACAATCAGCATGGACCTGGCTAACTGAAGAACGACCCTTCCGGGCCCGTTCCACATCCTCACCTGGGCCGTCCAAATCACACATAACTGGTCCGCTGTCCCCCAGACAATGTAGGGGATGCACACAGTCGCATAGAGGCAAAGGAACACGCAAGGGGACTTCCATATCACCGACGTGGTGGCTCAGTAACCCGAAGACACCACCAGGCCATCAAACTTCCCTCCCTGCTATCGAAATGGTTTGATGACTAACCGTCCCCCACACAGAGTCCTTCCAAGACTGTAGACCGGCATCCACAGACTAAGATCTCTCCAGAAGCCCTAAGATTTGAGGCTCCACGCCATCACCAAGAGGCGAAACCGAGAGGTTCCAACGGAAAGAGACAGGGGAAACATTTCTAGTGGCAGTAAAGAACACAGAGATAACTGTCAAAAGCTAATATTGCATCTGATAACATAGAGGGGTCCACCACGCAATAAAACATTTTAGTTTAGTCTAACCAGTTATGTTTTACTTTGCTAGGTGACAGATGCTTCCATTCCACAAGTAAGTGGGAGGAGGCGGGGTGGGGAGGGTTGAGACCGTTGTCCTCTGTTTAATTTTATGTTGGGATTTACCAATGTTTCTCATTTTCACTGTTTTCTGCACCTCAACATCTGACCATCACTCAAGCGCCACAATCACGTACCCCACAGGGCAAAGAGTGCAACTGTATTTTCCTATAAAAGTACACCAGTCCCCGGGGGTCTCACTGTCCTATTTTCTGTTCGCCCCATACTCCTGGTATGCCATGAACACTCACTAGGGGTAACCCCTTCAGATTCTGTCTTGGAATGTGAATGGACTGCTAGACCGCATTAAACGGACAGCAGCCCTTAAATATGCCCAGAGACACACCCCAGATATACTTATGCTCCAAGGAACCCACCTCCTGGGAACTAAATGCCCCTTCCTGGCAAGGTATGGCTTTGATATAGTGTGGCACTCTGGATTTGAGCGAGGGTCCCGAGGGGTTGCAATCCTGCTGCGCCAAGGCCTTCCTTACACACCCAACCACATCACCACAGATCCTCAGGGACAATTCATCAGTTTGTCCAGGAAGCTAGAAGGGGCCACCCTTAACTTGTTATCTGCATACATCCCACCATCTACACTCGCCTCCTCTCTGCGTCACCTCACTGACATTATTACTGCCTTACCCATGGGTCAGATGGTGATAGGGGGGATTTTAACACAGTCATGAAATCCCTGCTCAACACAACTGGCACACCCGCTCCCACTAGAATAAGAAATGCAAAGAAGCTGGTCGACTGGGCAGCTGCCCGTGGCCTATGCGATGTCTGGAGAATCTGGAACCCCGTGTTTCTCAATATACCCATACTTTAGCGGCGCATCACATGCACTCATGAATTGACATGGTCCTCATGCCTGCCTCTGAGTGGCAAAAGGTATCCGGCGTTGCTATCCTCCCCTGCGGGATCTCGGACCACTCAGCCCTGCTTTAACACTTAGGTGAAACCCCTGATACGCCCCTGATACGCCTCGTCCACTATGGCGACTAAACGCCTGGTTCTTGCAAGATAAGGAGGTCAAGAAAGCGATAGGGGAGGAAGTGCGTCAGTACTTCCTTACGAATCTGGGATCGGTCCCCTCCCCATGTAAAGCTATCATCCGAAGCGTTGCCGGAGGCCAGGTGCAGACGTGCCGGCTGGCTCAGACCAGCCATCTAACTCTTCTCAAGGCACAGGCGACACAGCTCGAAACAGCACCAAATAAGTCCCCAGGCGATCAGACAGACAGGCAACTCGCAGCCATACGTGATGAAATTAAACACATCTCCCTAGAGTCAGCCAAGATGCTGTGGTGTTCCTCAGTAGCCTGAGTGTATGGATGGGGTGACAAGAATGGGAGGCTGCTTCTCAGCCTAGTCTCTTACCCCTTGGCCAATTGAATAATCCCTGAAGTCCAGGATCTTTCAGGGGTCACTAGGCACATGTCACCTGCAATCGCACAGGCCTTTGCGAACTACAAAAACCTGATGCTTGCCTCCCAGATATAGTTAATCAGGCAGGCGTCCAGCTCCCCTGCCTCATGGAAGCTGAAGCGGCAGATCTAGATCTCACCTTCACTTCAGAAGAAATACACAATGCAATCTCTTCACTAAAAGCGGGAAAACGTCAGGACCGGATGGCCTCCCACAGGAGTACTATGCCGCTTATCGGGACCTACTGGTCCCCCACCTTGTCGAATTGTACCGGCATGTTGCAGAGACTGGGTCATTTCCCCGAGAGACTGAAGTGGCAACCATAGTGGTGCTCTCCAAAACCCAGCCGCCCTCCTCTTCTTGTGCGGACTACCGCCACATTTCGTTGATCAACACTGAGGTGAACAATACGATACTGGCCCAGCGCATGCATTTACTTCTGAGCAAACTAATTCATCCAGACCAATGTGGCTTCATGCCAGCACACAGAACTAACACCGCCTGAGGCGCCTCCTTCTGGCTCTTTTGCATCGTTGACACCTAACACCCTACCTGACGATCCTTCTTGTCGACTTTGAAAAAGCCTTCAATAGAGTGGACTGGCTTTACCTGGAGGAGGTTCTAAAGACGATGGGCTTGGGTCAACAATTTAGACTCTTCATTTAAGTCCTTTCTTTTAACCCCACAGCCAGAGGGCTCACTAACGAGGCCCTGTCAGAAGCGTTCGCCATCCAAAGAGGCACCTGACAGGGATGTCCCTTCTCACCTCTCTTATTTGCCCTGGGCATGCCTCATTCGGTCGAACAACCTTATTAAGGGCTGGGCGTGACAGAGCCACCACATCGACAAAATTGCCCTGTACGCGGACAATGTCCTGCTTTTCCTGGCGGACCTGGCCAACTTTGGCCCCCGATGTCTCCAGACCCTCCAAACCTTTGGGAGCGTCTCGGGACTCTAGCTTAACCCAGCAAAATCGATGCTAGTACCCCTTCATCCCACCAGAGAATGCTTCGACTGGCAAGCATCCATCCCCATTAGGAGCCAAACCTTCAAATATCTAGGGATATGGATTGCCCTGCTCCCCAAATTGGAATGGGCGCTAAATATTACCCCACTGGTTAAAAAAAAGCAAAGAAGACCTCAAGCGCTGGCAGACCCTGCCACTCAACCCTTTGGGGAGAGTGGCCCTGTTTAAAATGATGATCCTTCCATGCTTCCTTTATATTATCCAGAATACTTCCTTTCACTTCCCACCCAGCTGGTTTAGGGAGATGGACGGTGTGGCCATGAGATTGCTGTGGGGGTGGGGGGGGGCGAGATCACGCATCGTCCTTACCCGATGTCGGATCCCGCCCTTCGATGGCAGCATGGGCATGACTGACCTACACCTATACTACATAGCTACCCGACTTTTGGTCCTACACGACTGGTTCACCGGGGGCTGGTCTGACCCAGCCTATAAAAGAGAACTCAAAGACTTGGAGTTTCCTCAGATTCAAGCATTCCTATATGGAAGCCCAATACCCACAGCAATGCCGCCGATCACTAGGTCGGTCCTGGTGGCCTGGCGCACGGCCCTAACACACACATGTTGGGACCAGAAACTAAGCAAATAGATACCTCTCTGGCATGGAAAGTGGCTGGGAGAGGTGGCAACACTCATGGGATTCACACATTGGGATCACATTGGCCTATCACTCTGGGAGATGTATGGGTGGGGGACCACATCAGAACGTTCCAAGACTTGCAAGGGTGCTACACTCTTCATACCCCACAATTCTGTAAGTACATGCAGCTACATCATGCCCTTGGCACACACATTTCCACGGGTACGACACTCCCCAAATTCAGCCCACTAGAAGCTCAGGTCATGATGGGTAACCTGGGGAAAGGTTGGGTGTTTCAGATATACCGTACCCTGATTAACAATAGCCCGACATCACTCACCCCACTCAGGACCCGGTGGGAGGGATGGCTGGGCCCCCTGGAGAAAGAGGACTAGTGCGACGCCCTTATGGCCCCTAACTCTATTACAACCTCAGCCAGACTCTGCTTAATTCAACTATACTACTTACACATCGCCTATCTTAGCCCAGAGCACCTTTACAAAGCGGTCCTGCATCCCTCTCCGGGTTGCACGCGTTGCGGCCATGACCCGGCAGATTTCTACCACATGACCTGGACCTGTCCGCGTCTGGCCTCATACTGGACTGCAATAGAGTCCATGCTAACACACATCCTGGTCTGGCAAGTTCCCCATGATCCCACACGACTTCTTCTGGGGGTTATGGATGGCCTGGACGGGTCCCGCTCAGACAAGGTGTTCCTAGGGACAGCCATCGCAGTAGCTAAACACGATATCGCCGCCACATGGGCACAACCCAAACCCCCAAGTGTAGCCAGATGGCACCAGGGAGTGGAGTGGTGTACCGCACAAGAGAAACCCCTATTTGAAACCCGGGAATGTCCCGCTAAATACCGCATGGTATAGGGTAAATGGATGAACCAATTATACTGATTATAACTGATCCCGCTTAAGTACATGAATGTATAATTTATATGTCGGGGTTGTGACTGGGGTGCATACCTGTTTCTAATCATTGCAAAGATAATCTGTGACGCTGTGAATACAATGGTCAAATGTGTCCAGCTGCTTCTGTATGTTCAATAATCAGTAAAGTTGTTTACAAAAAAAAAAAGATAACCAAGAAGAATTCAAGGTCAAGTAAATCAATAGCAAGGAGGAAAGAAACCACAACCAAGGAGAGATAAGTTAATCTCAATAATGCATGTATTTTTATATTTTTTTGCTTGTATTTTCTCTTATCTTATATTTTAAATTATATGATCTCTTAAAATGAGGCCTCAATGTTGTAACAGTGTTACCAGTCCAATTAGACTTCCGCATTCTGCATTCTTACTTTCACAGGTCTGAAGGTACGATAAAGAAGGTACCTCCTATTCCAAGCTGCAAAACTCAAAATTGTAATGCCTACTCATAAAGGCACTTAGCAATATAAAGAAGTACTTCCTTCAGTACTCTTTCACATACTTTTATAGGCTTTTGTAAATTTGCCTCAAAACATCTAAACTGTAAATATAATGTGAAAATTCAGGAGATGTTCATATACAATTATCCCTCTTTGCACTTTTCCTAATAGAAAGTTGGACATTTCTGGGTAGATTCACAAAGTCATCTGAGGGTACGTAAACAAAGTATGCTTGTAGTACTACGCCCCAAACCCTTGAATTCTTTTGGAAATCAGTTTTATTTTGTTTTTTATCATGCAAAATGTTTCCAGATTTTACCTAGTGAATTTAGTGTAGTCTAAATAAGCAGGTCTGTGTAGTAATTTCCCACAAGTTGCAGTGTTTCTCAGGCTTTTGCTGAATGGTAATTCTGCTAAACTACTGAGGCTTAATGGTTGTTTTTTTATTTATTAGCTTGTCCTTCTGGAACATACAAACCTGAAGGCTACCCTGGAGGCATAAGCACATGCCTTGCATGCCCTGATGTCAACCATACGTCTCCACCAGGAAGTACATCTGTAGAGGATTGTACCTGCAAGGAGGGTTTCCGTGCTGTCGGACAGTCATGTGAAGGTGGGTCAACTAAACCGGCGTTATGAATTGATGGAACAGAACTTACATTGTTTGAGTGATTCAGATATAGCAACAGTTTAATACGTTCACTGCTTTTGTTATTCAAGCACTATCCATTGTTAGGTGAATATCAACAATGATCTACTACTAATTATCTATTATTTATTGAGTACTTTTATCCACAATATTTTATATGCAAGATTTTTATGTCCATTAATATTACCGGATTCAAATTAGTACTCATGTTTCTGACTCGAAGAATGAAAGGCTGAGGCAACCTTTCTGGGTTTCATCTTGTGACTTGAAGATCACATAGAGACTTCAAAAACAAGTGCTGATCTTACTAAGCTATGTTACTGCAAAGACCAATTGCCTTTAATTTGCTAAAACATACCTTTTGTTACTGTGTAATCTTTGAAAATCATATTATGAATGACTTTAAAGATTTACTGAGGGCAATCATTTTCAAATTACATTTTTTTGCCTCAAAAAATGCAAACATGCTTTTAACAGACTCCAGAATGTTGATATCATCACATAATCATTTTTTACACATTGCACTGTGGTGTTGAAACAGTCCCTTATTAAGAACTCATGTGAAATGAGGAGTTTTGATGCCAGACATAGGGATTCAATTATGTGCAATAGCCACAAGCGCAAATGACATTGAATGGTTCCTAAATTCAAGACACGTTTTGTGTCCAATGTTTAGAAACGTCAGCTGTAGCCCAATGCATTTTAAACAATCCCTGTATTCACCCACTTAACTTTCTTCTCTTTCTAATCAAACAAAGAGAAACATTACAAAAAGCTGAGAGATGGTGCAGAGGCCCATCTTCTGAAGAGGAGCAAGGCTTTCCAGTTTGAGACTAAGTATTAGATTCAAACCCTGAAGAAAAGAAGATTTGGCATGTAGTCAGTAGAGAGCAGAAGTCGACTGTAGGAAAGTAGGATCTGCTTCTTATGGTTACCCCCACTTTTTGCTTGATGTTACACTGTTTTTGACTAGTCTGACTGGGATCCTGCTAATCAGGAACAAAGTCTATCTGTTTTCTCCCTAAAATGCAATGACATGTAATGACATGTACTTAGGTACATTCCAGATTGGACACTGGGGTACCCTTATGAGTCCCTAGTATATGGTACACATGTACCCAGGGCATAGGTACCCCAGAGGCCTCCCATGGGCTGAAGCATGTATTATGCCACCCTTAAGAGGCCATGCAATATGGAACTACAGGTCTGCCATTGCAGCCTGTGTAAGCTGGTGCTTGCACCACTTACTTTAAATATAGGTTTACTATATCTATAGGTCACTACACTTAAAACCTATGTCACCCCTATAGCAGGCCTTGACAATCCTGAAGGCAGGGTGCTCGGTTTTCCATCAGAGGGTATCCCTGCATGAGCCTCTATGCAGCCTACGGAGACCATTCTCCCGGGTTGTCTGTGACACAGCCAGACATATAAGTAGAGGTGCATTATAACCTTGCGGCAAATGCTATCTCGAAAACGGCTGAAACAAGACATGTCGTGTTTGGTATCAAACACCTTGGAATCATACCTCCACACTGGTATCCAGTGTGGGAAGTATGATTCCACCCTTCTGAAGCGACTTCGAGGGGTCACTGGTCTTTCCGGTACCAGCCTTCTCGACCCGGGCAGACCAAAATGGTTGCTGCCGACCAGAGACACATTTGTGCCCTCCTGCTGCTGAGCCAAGCTCTAGCAGGGGAAGGCAGGACAATAAGCATACTCTCACAGGGAGGAGGATTTAGTGTATTGGAGCTGGGTGGGTGCACTTCCAAAGTGCCTGAAAGTCTGCACGAGGGGCACATTTGGTGTCCCTGTGCATAGCTCAGCTCTAACCAGTTCTGGGAGCCATTGGCTCCTGCTCTGATGCAAAACTGGACAAAGGACATGGGAGTATCCTCCCCACTGTCCTGACCCTCACCAGGGAGGGTCACCCTGAATCTGTCCAACCCTCTCCTGTGGGTACAAAAGGGTTTACCTGGCTGTAGGACCCTAGATTCGACGAGGACATGATTCTAATCAGGAAACCACTAACCTTCGATCGTCTGGACACTCTGGACTTCACTGGACTTCAACTGCCTCTCTGTCCAAAGAATTGTCTGTGCCTGTGCACCATACAGGGTCTGTGCAGGACCTGTGGAGCATCAAGGACAACTGAAGTATCTCCCTTGGGGTGAAGGAGTCACTTCCCTGCATTCGCAGGCACCGTTCGCAACTGACCGGTCTGCTGATCCTGAGCTCCTGCGGACTCCGAAGGCTCCAGCAACACAGGAGGTGAGTTCCTACGTTCCTTTAGGTAAAGCTGCCATCTCACCGAGTTTGAGGCCAGTATCCCTCGTGGGGACCGCTTTACCCAAACCCCTGTGCACCGTGTACCTTTGCAAGTGCATATGCTTGTTGTTGTTCCCCAACTTCGTGCATTGGCTATCGATAGCCCCTCCTCTGTGCACATTTGAGGGACAACACTGATTTTCTTGGGCTCCCCTGGTTACTCCAAGCCTGGCCTGACTCCCCTTGCTGTGGTGAGTCCTCTAGTCCCTGCTGTGCCAGACCGTGACCTTCTTTGACCTTCTTCGTGGGTTGCCATTGCCAAGGCTTGTTGGTGCTCCGCCGAACGCCGACCCCTCAGCACTTGACATCCTTTGTGGGACAGCTTGTATACGGTTCCTGGTCGTCTTCGACTTCTCCTGGTTCCTGTGGCTGCAGAGTCAAGGTCTTCTTCTTCACACCTGAATCACCCGACTTTGGTGGGCATTCGTCTACCGAGCCCCTGGTCACTCCTGAGTGACCCAGACTCAGTACCCTCTGCTTTCAGGTTCCTTCCTTCAATAATCCAATTGTGGGTTCCACCGGACACTTTTCTTCATTCCAGCATTTCTTTGAAGACTCTGGTACTTCGGTATCCACGGGTGGCTCTCCAACCTTATATGTTCCAACAATAAATATATATTCTTATAACTACTGTGGGCTTTCATTTAACCAATAGAATAAGATTGCATTCTGGTAAAACAAGCTGCTTAACATTCCTTCAAGACTAAGCCTGAAGGCTGCTCTCCACAGCTACCACTTGGATAGCTTTCTAAGGTTATCTTTGACCTCTTAAATCACCATACGGGTTGTGTGGACTGGTGCAAGGTGCCCACTTTAATTAGTGGACAGCATATACCAGGTCCAACTTCTCACATTGGTGTGCAGCGGTTAGGATTCAAGCCTGCATTGTTTTACCAGATAAATCTTTGTATTGATTAGCTGAAAACCACTAAGTACTAGGTACATATAATCCTAGCTTAGATAAGTAAGTTCTACTGAACTCAGGGTTGGGTAAGTCAAGGGCCTAGCACACCCTTTCTCCAGGCTAAGAGAGTTTATTTTCCCACTAGGTTAGGTAGGTGCACACACCACACCACACTTATTATGTCTACTAAAGGAGAAGCCACCAGTGGCTCTCTGCCTTCTAGATACAGTAAGCTTTAAATCCAAGAATTGAAAGCCCTGTGTGCCTATAGAGAGTTGATGACAGGGAGAAGTGCCAACACTCAACATCTCATTGAGGTGTTACTGTTAGATGACCTTAGGAAGACCCCTGGGTCAGATGAACAGGAAAGAGTGGGTGGGACAGGGAATAAAGACAGGTCAGGAGGTGAAACCTTTTATGACCTAGACTCAAACCCTGGCCAGGCGGACCAAGATGGGTCCCACCTGGACAACTCAGATCTTCAGGGAGATGCTGAAGAAGGCCAACATGGCCCTCTCTTCACCCCTCCTGGAAGAGTGCAGAGTTTACCCAGGAGATCCAGATCTCCCTCTGCAGAATCACATCACTCAGGACAGTCTGTAGGGACATCTGTATTTAGCAAGAGGGACCACTCTTATGAGACGGATTACCAATTTCTTGAGCTTGAGAAAGCTACGCTTAGGCTCAGGCAAGAGCAATCGGCCCTTGATAAAGAGTCCCTCGAAGTCTAGAGGGCTAGAAAAAAGTTGGGACTAGAGTCCCATGGTGGTAGCAACAGTGTCTGTAGAGTTAAGGAGCATTCTTTTGACAATAGGAACCTGAGCAAGATTGTCCCTCCCTACCATGTTGGGGATGACATCCATAAATGGATAACTGCTTTAGAGAGGGCCTGTTTAGTTCAGAGGGTCCCTCGAGCAGTGGGCAGCTGTCTTGTGGCTCTCCTTTGCTGACAAATGTGGAGATAAGCTCCTCACTGTTGGAGAAGAGCATGCTGACAATTACTAAGTGCTGAAGAGTGCTCTTATTGATGGGTTTGGCTTAACCACTGAACAGTATAGGATTACGTTTAGAGACACCCAGAAGGCACAGAATCAGGACTGGGTAGACTTTGTGGATAGTGCCATTAAGGCTCTGGAAGGCTTGTTGCTTGGCAGCAAAGGGAATGATTTTAAGGGATTGTACAATTTGATTATGAGGGAGCAGATCCTTAATAATTGCCAAAATCAATTGTTGCATCAATACCTGGTTGACTCTGATCTGACTTCTCTCCAAGAATTGGGAATGAAGGCAGATAAGTAGGTCAGGACCAGGGTGAAGCAGAAAAACCAGAACCATGGTGGTGACCAAAAGTAGCAAGATTCCAAAACTTCAGATAAGGGTGGGGAGAAGAGTAAAGTCTTCACCAGGGCCCCAAAACCCTGCATCTGGGGGGGAGTCACAATCCAACAAAGGGAAAGGCAAAAATAAACCTTGGTGTTACTTATGTAAAGAAAAGACCCATTGGACAAAATATGCCAATTGTCCAAAGGCCAATGATTCAACTCCACCCACCACTGCCTCTAAGGCAACTGCTCCCCCAGTACAGTTTCAAGTGGTGGTACAGGGAACAATGGAATAGTAGTGTTAACCTTGGGCTCTGAGATAGGTTCTGGTGTAGTCAGAACTCCAGCTCAGGCTGTTCCTGTCTGTTATGGTGGCATGGATATTGCCACCTTATTTGTCAGTCCCAGTAACTTGGGCAAATACAGAGAACAGCCTTTGATTAATGGTAAGGAGGCCATGGCATACAGGGACACAGGTGCAAGTGTCACTATGGTGACAAAAGATCTTGTGGACCCTGATCACATCATACTTGGTGAGATGTTTCAAGTGACCAATGCTAACAATGTCAGGACTGATCATTCATTGGCAGTTGTTTATTTCAGCTGGGGAGGGGTAACTGGCCCAAAGAAAGTTATGGTTAGCTCAGACCTTCGAGTAGAATGCTTGTTGGGCAATGATTTGGAAACTTCAGCCTTGGCTGAAGTGGAACTAAGGACTGTGCAGCAATGCTGGGTATCTCTGCAAATGTGTTTGCTGTGACCAGGTCACAAGCCAAACTGATGTCTACTGAACAGGCCCTGGATCCTGAAAAGATGGACCAGGTGCCTTCCAAGAGAAGGAGCAGGAGGGGTAAGGCTGTGTTCTCCCCAGGCTCAGAGAGAGGACCAGTCTCTTGAGGGAGATGATTCCAGTCCCTGTGAAGAAACTGTCTCAGATGAACTGGAACCTGATCAGGTTGAGTTCTTGGGGACAGGGGACCTTCCAGGGCAGAACTGAGCCAGGAGCAGCAAACCTGCCCCTCTCTTGAACCCCCCAGACAGCAAGCTGCTGCTGAGGCTGCTGGGAGTGTCAGTGGATCCCACAGGATCTATTAGGATGAGGGACTCCTTTACTCAGAGGGTAGAGACCCCAAACCTGGTGCCACCAGGAGGTTGGTCATACCTCTGAAGTTTAGGGGCTCCACTCACCTTGGCACATTATATTCCCCTAGCAGGACACCTAGGCCAAAGTAAAACTTGAGATAGGTTTACCCCTCACTTTCACTGGCCTCATATGTCAGAGGACACAAAGGAGTTTTGTCGCTCCTTTACCGCCTGTCAAGCCAGTGGCAAGTCAGATGATATCACAAAGGCCCCCCTAATACCACTACCTGTGGTAGGGGTTCCCTTTGAGAGGATTGGGATTGACATAATTGGTCCCATGAACCCTCCAACTGCATCTGGGCACAGTTACATTCTAGTGGTGATGGACCATGCCACTAGATATCCAGAGGCAATACCCCTTAGGACCACCACAGCTCCTGTGGTGGCCAGGGCCCTCTTGGGAATTTTTTCCAGAGTGGGTTTACCTAAGGATGTCTTAACTGACAGAGATACACACTTCATGTCCAGTTATATCACTGCAATGTGGAAGGAGTGTGGAGCGAATTAAAAATGTACCACACCCTTTTACCCACAATGCAATGGGTTAAATGAAAGGTTCAACAAAACCCTGAAGGGCATGATCATGGGCCTCCCAGAAAAGCTTAGGCAAAAATGAGATGTTCTGTTGTCCTGCCTTGTCTTTGCCTACAGAGAGGTCCCACAAAAGGGAGTTGGCTACAGCCCTTTTGAACTTTTGTTTGGGAATCCAGTTAGGGGTCCCTTGTGTTTGGTGAAGGAGAAATGGAGTTACCTCTCGAACCTCCCAAGCAAGACATAGTAGACAATGTACTTGGTCTCCGCTCCAGGATGGCTGAGTACATGAAGAAGGTCAGCTAAAACCTTGAGGTAAGTCAAGAATTACAAAAAGCTTGGCATGACCAAAAGGCTGTACTGACTGTTTACCAGCCAGGACAGAAAGTATGGGTGTTGGAGCCTGTGGCGCCAGCAGCTCTCTAGGATAAGTAGAGTGGACCCCATACTATCCTTGAGCAGAAGGGAGAGGTCACCTACTTGGTGGACTTTGGAACTCCCAGGAGCCCCACAGGGTGCTCCATGTGAACAGGCTTAAACCCCATGTGGACAGGGCAGTCATAGGCTTGCCCATGGCTACTGATGAGGGACAGGAGGAAAAGAGTGACCCACGCCCTGATCTCCTCTCACAGAACCCTGATGATGGTTCAGTAGATGGCGTAACCTTGGCATGCAGCCTCACTGAGCAACAGCAGATTGATCGTAGGAAGGTCCCAATCAATACAGACACATGTTTTCTTTGACTCCTAGTCCGACCACCTGGTGTACCCATGAAGTGGACACAGGTGAGAGCCTACCTGTTAAAAATAAGATTTACAGGCAGCCTGACCATGCCAGAGATTGCATCAGGACTGAGGTCCAAAAGATGCTGGGATTGGGAGTGATTGAACCCTCAGATAGCCCTTGGGCTAGTCCAGTGGTCCTGGTACCCAAAACTCATACCCAGGGTGGTAAAGGACAAATGAGGTTTTGTGTGGACTACAGGGGGCTCAATGCAGTCACTAGCACGGATGCTAACCCTATTCCTAGGGCAGATTAACTCATTGTCACTTTGGCCTCAGCCAAGTTCTTGAGCACATTTGACCTCTCTTCTGGAAATTGGCAAATCAGACTAGCTGAGGATGCCAAACCCAAAACAGCATTCTCAACCCCTAGTGGGCATTATCAATTTATTGTAATGCCCTTTGGTTTGTAGATTGCTCCTGCCACATTCCAAAGGCTGGTGAATAAAGTCCTTACAGGCCCGGAAACCTATAGTGCATATCTTGATGATATATCTGTCTTCAGCTCCACGTGGGAGGATCACCTGGTCCACCTGAAGAATGTTTTGGAGGCTCTGCAAAAAGCAGATCTCACTATCAAGGCCGCTAAGTGCCGGATAGGGCAGAGTAAGGTTGTGTACTTGGGCCAGCTTGTGGGTGGAGGCCAGGTTCAACCATTGCAGATCAAAATCCAGACCATCATGGACTGGATTGCTCCCACTACCCAGACTCAGGTCAGAGCTTTCTTGGGCCTGACTGGGTATTACAGAAGATTTGTAAAAGGGTAAGGGTCTATAGTGACTCCATCAAAGAGAATGCCCAAGAAAGTTCAGAGGGCAGTTAGCTGTCAGAAGGCATTTGATGATCTCAAGCAGGCCATGTGCACTGCTACCATTCTGCAAAGTCCTGACTATTCCAAACAATTCATTGTCCAAACAGATGCATCTGAGTTGGGGGTAGGGGCTGTGTTGTCACAACTTAATGCCGAGGGTCAGGATCAACCGGTAGCTTTTATTAGCAGAAGGTTGACCCCCAGAGAGAAACGTTGGTCAGCCATTGAGAGGGAAGCCTTTGCTGTGGTTTTGGCTCTGAAGAAGCTGAGGCCATACTTGTTTGGCACTCACTTCATTGTTCACACAGACCATAAGCCCCTCTTATGCCTAAAACAGATGAAGGGTGAAAACCCCAAACTTTTGAGGTGGTCCATTTCCCTACAGAGGATGGACTATACAGTGGAACAGAGACCTGGTAGTAACCATGCCAATGCAGATGGACTCTCCAGATATTTCCTCTTAGAAAATGAAGACTCAACTGGGCAAGGTTAGTCTCATCTCCTTACGTTTTTTGGGGGGGGGGGTTGTGTAGGAAAGTAGGATCTGCTCCTTATGGTTACCCCCACTTTTTGCTGGATGTTACACTGTTTTTGACTAGTCTGACTGGGATCCTGCAGGGTGCTGGGTTTTATGTGGGAGGGTGCCCCTGCATGTGCAGAGCCCCTCTGCAGCCTTCGGAGACCATTATCCCGGGTTGTCTATGACACAGCCAGACATTTAGGTAGAGGTGCAATATAACCTCGCGGTAAATGGTATCTCGAAAATGGCTGAAAAAAACATGTTGTGTTTGGTATCAAACACCCTGTAATCATACCTCCACACCGGTAACCGGTGTGGGAGGTATGATTACACCCTTCTGAAGCGAGCTTCGTGGGGTCACTGGTCTTTTCGGTGCCAGCCTTCTTGCCTCAGGTGCCCAAAATTGTTGCTGCCGACCAGAGACACACTTCTGCGCTGCTGCTGCTGACCAAGCTCGAGCAGGGGAAGGTAGGACAATAGGAATCCTGTCACAGGGAGGTGTGACCACCTCCCAGACAGGATGTAGTGAATTTTGGCCGAATGGGTGCACTTCCAAAGTTCCTGAAAGTCTGCACGAGGGGCACATTTGCTGTCCCTGTGCATAGTGCAGCTCAAACCAGTTCTGGGAGCCATTGGACCCTGCTCTGGCGTGAAACTGGAAAATGGACATGGGAGTATCCTCCCCACTGTCCTGACCCTCCTCTGGGAGGGTCCCCTGAATCTATCTAACCCTCTCCCGTGGGTACAAAAGGGCTTACCTGGCTGTAGTAGCCTAGATTCAACATGGACAAGATTTTGATCAAGAAACCACTGACCGTGGATCGTCTGGACACTCTGGGCTTCGCTGGACTTTGACTGGGCCCGACTTCATCTCCCTCTCCGTCCAAAGCATCGTCTGTGCCTGTGCACCATACAGGCTCCGTGCAGGACCTGTGGAGCATCAAGAACAACTGAAATATCTCCCTTGGAATGAAGGAGTCACTTCCCTGCATTCGCAGGCACCATAACACAACTGATCGGTCTGCTGATCCTGAGCTCCTGTGGACTCCGAAGGCTCCAGCAAGACTGGAGGTATGTTCCTTGAGGTTGAGCTGCCGTCTCACCGAGTTTGAGGCCAGCACCCCTCGTGGGAACCGCATAACTCAAACCACAGTGCACCACGTACCTTTGCAAGTGTATATGCTTGTTGGTGTTCCCCAACTTCATGCATAAGGCTATCAATAACCCCAATCTCTGTGCACATTTTGTACAACAGACTCTGGCAGATACTTTGTGGAACTGCTAGAGGTCCCCTCACGACTCCTTTGTCTTTGGCCTGTGGGTCCTTTTGAGGGACAGCACTGATTTTCTTGGGCTACCCTGGTTGCTCCAGGCCTGCCCTGACTCCCATTGCTGTGGTGAGTCCTCTGGTCCCTGCTGGGCCAGACCGTGACCTTCTTCAAACTTCTTCGTGGGTTGCCGTTGCCAAGGCTTTTTGGTGCTCCCGCCAGACACCGACTCCTCAGCACTTGACATCCTTAGTGGGACAGCTCGTAACTGGCTCCTGGTCATCTTCGAAGTCTCCTGGTTCCCGTGGCTGCAGAGTCAAGGTCTCCTTCTTCACACCTGAAGCACCCGACATCAGGGGACATTCGTCTACCGAGCCCCTGGTCACTCCTGAGTGACCCAGACTCTGTCGCCTCTGCTTTCAGGTTCCATCCTTCAAGAATTCACCTGTGGGTTCCACCAGACACTTTTCTTCTTTCCAGCAGTGGCATTTCTTTGAAGACTCCCATTGAGAACAACTGTGGTTTCTGACGCCACTTTGACACTATGTACCAGGCTTCCCTGGGATATGTAACTCTGGTACTTTGGTATCCACGGGTGGGATGGCTCTCCAACCTTCTATGTTCTAAAGGGTTTCCTCGTAATCCACTGGGAAGAGTCCTTAAACACTGAGGGCCCGATTTAAGACAAACTTAGGACATACTTAAGACATACTTAAGACAGACTTAAGACAGACTTAAGACAAAATCCTAACTTTACTACTACTAAATGCCTTCTGTGAATACCAAAAGTAGTAAGTTTAGGAATTTGTCTTAAGTTACTTCTGTGAATCGGGTCCTGAAACTGCAACCACGACTCTCCCATTGAATTATACGTAGCACACGGTCGTGGTCCAACACTGCACCCGTCCTCTGTGGGGTCCCAATTTACTCACCTGAGGTGGTTCCTTGGGGTCCCAGCAATTCTACATCCTCTAGACACTGTCTTGACTCGAGTCGTCGTTCTTATACCACTATTTTAGTATATGGTTTGGTCTCCCCCTGGAGCCCACTGTGTATTAGTGCTACTTACGATTGTTTCTGTGCTACAGTATTGTGTGGTTTGTGTTTATCTGCGTGTAGCAGATACTGTGAGGTATTTAAGGTGTTATAACAATAAATATATGTTCTTATAACAACTGTGTGGTTTTCCTTTCATTTAACCAACACAATAAGACTGCATTCTGGCAAAACAAGCTGCTCAACATTACTTCAAGACCAGCGGCGTAGCTAGGGGGGGCAGTCCGCCCCAGGCGGAACTATTTGGGGGTGGCCGCGCGGCACTCGTGCTCCATTGCGGCGGCCTTTATAATTTATTTGGGGACACTCACTGACACTACTGTCAATCACAGTAGTGTCAGTGTCCCCAAATAAATTATAAAGGCCGTCGCAACCAGTGCTGCCAGATTGGGTTATTTCCCGCACAAATAGGCGACATTATTCCCATTTGTGCGGGAAAAACCCCAAATTGCGTACAGCTACTCTTTGGGCATTTATTGGCCCGTTGTCACGTTGTGCGCATTTTTACAAGCTGGGGCGGTGCCTCAGCAGTATCGTAATCAACACGACACTAAATCATCCTTGGCAGCCAGCCCTGATTAGTGATTGGACATGAAGTGCACTGCGCAGCATAACTACGCCTTGATTGGCAAGTGTGTGTAAATGCTACTGCATTGCATGCACCACCTGAGCTTATTTTAAAAGTGTACTGTACCTTCATGTTTGGTTGGACCTCGGGCGTCTGGATGGGGGCAGGTCGTGTGAGAGTAATACTTTTACTTTCGATTCCCCTTGTGGTGCGTGCCGATCGTTGGGAGATTCAAGCAACAGCAAGTAAGTTTTTACCCTAGTTTATACACTGTTTTTGGAGGTGTCACTTCTAAAAAGATAAAATGCGTGTCACTCTGGGGGTGAGGTTAGGGAAAGGAGGACACCGCACTGAATAGAAGTGCTTTTTGTGTCATGTGTTGAGAGAGAGTGTGTTGCAGGGACATGGGAACAAACCTTCACAGTAACAGGGGAAGTGTTTTAAATGGGCCTGCACATGTAAATATTCTTCTCTTCGGTAATGGAACATTATTTTGCAGTTTTGTAGCAGTGTAGTTCACTCAGTCGGTTCTTGGATTCCCTGTGAACAAATTGTGAGCATACCACAGACACCACAGACTCCATGCGAGGGAGAGCCGAGGCGGGCTGTAGACAGTTGGTGAGTGTAAAGTGCCCCTGGGTGTATGGGCGCCTTTCCATAACAGGCCACAGGCGCAGGAACATGGACAGACACTGGACAGCGTGTACGTTTACGTGCAGTCGACTACGAGCCTTGGTTGCACCTTTATTACCTCCGGACCGAGGCCGGCCCAGAGGCTGTAACATGCATCAAAGTGTTCTAGTGGCAGACGGCTCACTACAGTGAGAGTGTCAGGGCCAGGGAGGGACGTCTCGAGGACTGCGTCCAGCACGTCTGGGGTCGTCGAGAACGTCCCCTGTGGCTAGGGTCAGGCGAGTGCTCATGTCTGCTGCAGATGTACTGGAATCTAAAGAGGGGTGGAAAGTACCGGTACACAATCAGCTGGCTGACAATGTCATGCCTTATTTATCTAAACTTCACAAGCAGTGCGATATGCAAAACTGAAGAATTTTAAGCAAGCACTTTAGCAACCATTCCCAGCATCCCCTTCACAGCACGCTCTTCACAGCACCCCCACACACCCTTCACAGCATCCCCTTCAAGGCACCCCCTTTACAGCATCCTCTTCACAGCATCCCCTTCACAGCACCCCCTTCACAACATCCCCTTCACAGCACCCCATTCACAACATCCCCTTCACAGCATCACCTTCACAGCACCCCCTTCACAGCATCCCCTTCACAGTATCCCCTTCACAGCATCCCCTTCACATCATCCCCTTCACAGCACCCCTTCACAACATCTCCTTCACAGCATCCCCTTCACAGCACCACCTTCACAGCAGCCCCTTCACAGCAGCCCCTTCACAGCACCCCCTTCACAGCATCCCCTTCACAGCACACCCTTAGTTGTGTTTAAAGCAGTAGAACGTTCCTTGTATATTGAGCAGTTTTGGGCAACAAACAAAGTGTCAAGTTAACTCTGGTGAATAATTTACCTGCTGGAGAGAGATGGGAGTTTCAGCTAGTGGCAGTTTTCACCTGTGTAAGGTAGCCCAGTGGGTTAATATCGTAGCTGCCTCGTATTAGCATTGCTGATGTGACATTCCATGTGGATGTATGACGTTACAACGCATACTTTTACAACGCATGCACTTACAACGCAATTTTTACAACGCAACATCCACTACAACGCATTCCATTACATCGCATGACACTACAACGCATTTTTTAAAACTACCTTTACAACTCATTCCATCACATCGCATACTACCTTTACAACGCATACAATTACAACGCATAATATTACATTGCATTTAAGGTAAGTATTGGATAGTATAGGGGTAAAAATTACTATTCTAACTCCAGGGGGTGCAACAGTAGGGTAAGTGTTGGATAGTATAGGGGTAAAAATGACTATTCTAACTCCAGGGGGTGCAACAGTAGGGTAAGTGTTGGATAGTATAGGGGTAAAAATTACTATTCTAACTCCAGGGGGTGCAACAGTAGGGTAAGTGTTGGATAGTATAGGGGTAAAAATTACTATTCTAACTCCAGGGGGTGCAACAGTAGGGTAAGTGTTGGATAGTATAGGGGAAAAAATTACTATTCTAACTCCAGGGGGTGCAACAGTAGGGTAAGTGTTGGATAGTATAGGGGTAAAAATTACTATTCTAACTCCAGGGGGTGCAACAGTAGGGTAAGTGTTGGATAGTATAGGGGTAAAAATTACTATTCTAACTCCAGGGGGTGCAACAGTAGGGTAAGTGTTGGATAGTATAGGGGTAAAAATTACTATTCTAACTCCAGGGGGTGCAACAGTAGGGTAAGTGTTGGATAGTATAGGGGAAAAAATTACTATTCTAACTCCAGGGGGTGCAACAGTAGGGTAAGTGTTGGATAGTATAGGGGTAAAAATTACTATTCTAACTCCAGGGGGTGCAACAGTAGGGTAAGTGTTGGATAGTGTAGTGTAATATTATGCGTTGTAATGGTATGCGTTGTAAAGGTAGTATGCGATGTAATGGAATGCGTTGTAAAGGTAGTTTTTAAAAATGCGTTGTAGTGTCATGCGATGTAATGGAATGCGTTGTAGTGGATGTTGCGTTGTAAAAAATGCGTTGTAAGTGTAGTGGTTGTAAAAGTTGCGTTGTAAAGGTTGTTCCCCATTCCATGTTTGCAGTAATTATGAGTGATATTCCATAGGAAACGTAACACTTCAAAAACACTTTATACTGTGTTAAAATAATGAGTTGTATATTCATTGTGCTCTAAGTCATAAGCTTGGACATCGTAGCACTCTAAATACAAAAGTTGTTAACAACCACTCCTTACCTCCCTGCCAGCCAAAAATCTGTTCCTTTACTTTCTAGTTACATTCATCTGCAGTGACGGAATTAATCTATAAGATTTCATAATGCAAACGAATGCATTTCCTACTGATTACTTTAACTTGGATTTATCTTTAAACATACAGTGTGCCTTTATTTTGAATGCGGTTACTTGAAGGTGAAGACAATCAAAACTAGTGACTGAATAAACCTATTTTGTCCTCCAACCCTTTTCCCCCTCGTCTGGCCTGGTACTGCCCCAGCTGCAGCACTCAAGTCAGTCTAGTGATCAGGTGTGCTGGACTCACCTGTAGTATCCTGAAGGTGCTGCCGGGCAAAGCCTGCAAAGTGCGTGGTGAAACTCAGTGTGGTGGACCGGTGTGCAGACATTGCTGAGGTTACCTACAGGCCCAAGGCCTGCCAGGCAAGGCTACTCTTTGACCTTCTTAGTCACTGTCTCTTGCTGTTACACTAGGTGTTCCTAAGTACTAGCTAGCAGAGCCCCCTTTAAACTGCGCCC
The DNA here is from genome assembly GCF_964204655.1 of Triturus cristatus. NCBI lineage: Eukaryota > Metazoa > Chordata > Amphibia > Caudata > Salamandridae > Triturus > Triturus cristatus. The sequence continues at coordinate 307,677,849 of NC_140582.1, read as the reverse complement.
GCCACCGCCCACTGGACGGTCTACAGGGACCCCTTTGTGATCGAAGGCCAGGCTCTGGTGATGGCTAAGTTGCTTGCTATCTTTAGGCAAACTGTCCATAGGCCAGAATCGGGGCTGTTCACAGAAGAAAAATCCCCCCACACTGTTCCAGTGCCAGCTGCCTGCCAGCAGCACAATCATAGAGAGCACGCTGTGAGAGTCTCACAATGCTGTTTGCATGGTGAGCATGGTAACAGGAAAACAAACCAAAATTCAGCCACTGGCTGGGATTATCATTGCAGGCTTTCTGTTGATGGTACAGAAGTGCGGGATCCTGGCTGTGTTTATGTTCTGCGGTGACACCAGACAATCAGGTGGAGGGCCGGGCCTGGTGCAAATGTATTTAAGCTGCAGGGCAGAAGTATATGTGTGTTTTTAGTACTAAAATGCCTTAGCCCAACCCCTGATGCGTGTTACTTGGCAAGACTGTCATACGCCTGCTGCAAAGGACCTGTGCCATGCATATCAAAGAATAATATTTAATGGGCACAGCTCAGTGGGTTACTGCTTTTGTCACAGAGATTCTGTTGTTACTGTGTAGTTCATAAGTTACACTCGTAATCTAGAACAGTGAGCTATGAACTGCTATCCAAGAGCTGCATGGTACATGTTAGAAAGTGATGTGTTTTTTCCCAGTCTTTCTATTTTGATGTTGCTAAGAAAGGTTTGTTTGGGTAGAAATACATTTTTATTAGAGTCGATCCTAAACACTGTGTTATGTTCTGAGTATGTCCTGCTCCAGACCAAGCACTCTTAAAAAGTGCCTACCAGCATGGGTGGCATGTGAATCTTACACCTTTTGTTCTTCTTTGCCTTATGTAACATTTTCTATGCGCTAATTCACAAACGTATGATTCATTGTGTCTGGATGTGTGATTTTGAAGATGTGGAAATGTTTTGCTTTAGGAGCAGGGATTAATGGAGTCCTTTTTAAATGCAGACTGTAACATCTGCAGTTGTAAAGCAAGCATTCAAGCCTTTGGGCATTCTGGGTGTTAGATAAGATGTTTGTTACTGATGAGGTATGTTTCACACAAGATTCCCTATTAGGCACACTATGTCATAGCGCCTTCAATTCTGATCTGCTTTCGAGGCACCATGTTTGTTGAGACTAAGTGTGGTGGGGCAGCACATGTAAAGAAGGTGGGACTGTGTCTGACAAAGGGTAGGGTGTTGAAAATGCACTGGAGAAAGTTAATTATCATGCATTTCCAATGAATGCATGATGATGCATAAAGCACAATAATGTATGTAATTCCATACATACTAGATGGTACCTCTGCTGTGAGAGAACTCATGTAGAGGTGTGCACCATATGCTGTACACACACACACACGACTCCCCTATGATGTCCCATTCTTTTTCCATCTTCTTTGTATCAGGGTAGTAATAGTTAGGGATGTCTCTCAGCCTTGCCATTATCATTATCCCATACATACTAGATGGTACCTCCTCTACCTTGACACTCTTATTTAGAGGCATACTCCCATTCTGTGTGAACCTTCTTTCTCCAAGGGCAGCAGCAGGCAGGAGTGTCTCAGAGCTTAGCCAGTAGCATTTTTCCATACACACTAAATGGTACCCTTGTTTTGAGAGATCTCATGCAGAGCATGCTCCATAAGTAGCATGCACACACAGTACTCCCTAGTGCTGACCCCAGTCTGTTTGCCCTATCTTTCACCCAGTACAGTAGCAGGCAGTGGTGTCTCTGAGCTTATCCAGTAGTATTCTTCCACATATACACAATGATAGAGATCTCATGTAAAAGATGCACCATAAGCAGTATGCAACTTTATAATCCCCAGAGCTGCCCCTATTCTGTTTCTGTGTGAACAGGACATGGAGAACCCTATATGCCAACGAGAAGCAGGGTAATTGTATTATATACCATCAATAGTCCTGTGGGACTTATTTATGTTCTACTTCAATCTTATTTTAAAACAAAAGTGTGTAGACTCAATTCTATTAGTCAGAAGAAATGTACAGGATGCCTTCTTATTTGAATAGAAGTTAATTTGTTGTCTAGGAACGATATAGCTCATAAATCGAAAAATAGAAAATCCTCTCATGTAATAAAAGATGTTATGAAGATGAACTGTAAACATCTGCATCGTTGACACGGTGTTCTGTGCTGTAAACAGGAACTGCATTGCTGGCATGGATTATCTTTAGGGTTTTTTTTATGGCCCTTATTGAGAAAGGTGTATATATTTTTGTTCACACTTTGAGCATTATTAAGATATTGATCCATGCTTTTGCCTTGAAATTTAAGGAGCTGATTATAGTGCCCATTAGATATCCATTGCAAAGTCAGTTTTATGAGCTGCTCTGCTTAAAGCCATGAGTGGCTGATAGGTTTAAAGGAGTTGCACAGCCTGAGATTTCACTGATCAATGGTGATATGAGAGCCCGACAGTGCGTATGATGAAGAACTATTAGCGGTGATACTACGTATCTCTCGCACCTCTATCAAGTGCTCGTCGTCCTTTTTCCCCAGCACCCCTCCACCCCAGGGGCGGCAATCTGAGGTATAGTCCCGGGCGCCCCAAGCTCTAGCTACGCCTCTGTTCAAAACTAAGCCTGAAAGCTGCTCTCCACAGCTACCGCTTGGATAGCTTTCTAAGGTTATCTTTGACCTCTTAAATCATCATAAGGGTTATTTGGACTGGTGCAAGGTGCCCACTTTAATTAGTGGACAGCATATACCAGGCAAACTTCTCACATCAACTAAACCAATTTCTAACAGAGGGAGTTAAGAAGAGGTCTGATATGCACATTAGGGCAAAAGAAAGGATGGTACTGCAACCACCCAGTCTGTGAATTTTGCCATAGTACTTTCTGCTCTTTCTGACCAGATATTCATGGGGCAAGTGGGCAAGAAGCCATCAGAGAGGAGATATAGTCCTTACAATGCTTAAATAACGACTGTTATTCCTTGATCATCAGGCAGAGTCCGTCACCTGAAAGAAAATAGCATTTATTGTCTATGTGACAAAAAAATGGAAGAAAGAGTAACTTCAGAGATATTGTCAATGTCACTCAATGGACAATCAACAGCATCATAATGTGATTGCTCTCTGTAGAATGATGATCCGAGATAATATGGAGAACAACTTTAAAAGTTATGAATTTATGGGCTATCATAAGGCCCTTAAGGATTGAAAGCTGCTAAATACATAGCTAAAGTCTTCACTGCCGCATTTAGAGAGCTTTGTGTATTGACTTTCAGTACAGGGATTATATGGGTGCATTCCGTTTTTTTTCAGGTGAACCCAAAAGCCATTTAAGCTCCGAAAATATTTACCTACCCCAGGAACATTCTCATTAGGAAATTATTATTCTAGGTAAAATCCAAACAAAGAAAGCAAAGATAAAGTGATAGTGGAAAACAAATGGTTCTTTAGAACTCAGCATGGATTAAAGTAGTCTACCAGAAAAATCAAGTTTTCAAGACCACACTAAAGTAGGCCCTTACTGTAAGCTGAACAAAAACACTCCCTGGCACAGTGCACAAGGTCATAGAACTAGCCCACAAAAATGAATAATATAGTAGACGTGGAGTGCGTCTAGTAATCTTTTTCTTGCTACAATTTTGCTATTCTTTTGTATTTGTAATTTATGTGGTACATGGGGTGGAGATCACAGAGAACTGGGTTGGAACAAGGTGAGGGTAAGGTGGATGTTTGGGTCAGGAACCTGAAACAAATTAACAACATTATAGTGGGTTTTATACTTTTTGCATATGATAGCAAATTGAAGAAACTTCTAAACACGTTCACTTTATACCATCATTGTCTGGAAACTAAATCGGGCTGAAGTTAATTTCATGGAATTTGAATGGAATGCAAAACCCTAGTACAGACATTTGTCGGCCTCTTATATGTGGGCAAGCAGATAATGTGTTGTTGCAGGTAATCTAAGGCCAATATTTAGGGTCCAAGAAGTGAGAGAGTTTGAGAACTTACATAACCCACTATCATCAATAGGAAAGCAGTTACTCATTGTGAAGCATATTGCTTTTATGATATTTTGCATTTGTCATCAGGCTTCGCATTATATTGGGCGACTGGTTTTATGCTCTAGATTCTCAAGGCATAAAGTCCACCAGACATTTCAAACAGCCAGTCGCTTCCTGCTCAAGGCTCCAAAGATGTGTTGGTCCAGAACTTTCTCTTTTGTGATTGCCATGCTCTCAAATTACATGCTATGCTCCCTCCACAGCATATCGAATCATGCATCCTTTTGGAACCAACTTAAATCCTGGTTGTTCTGTACCTCCATCTTGCTTTAACTTGCTACTCATTAGGATGTGTAATTCATAGCCTTGGCACACCCCTTGGTTTGCTGCTTTCACTTTATTATTCTTATTTTATTCATTTTTTGATGTCCACAAGAGGATATGTTCCACTGATAAATACTTTAGAAAATTGGAACTAATAGGTTTTGAGCCATGTATAAAATCCCAAATAGTCGTGAGTGGCAATTATATTCTATAATTAGTAAATTGTGATATAATGATGAGCCATTCCCAACACTGAGAGAAGTTGGAGGATAACATACGCTTGGTGTGTATTACCTGAGGTGGATGTGATCCTACGTATGTTGCTGTCAAAGTCACAGCTCCTCTCCTTTGATGTCTGGACTTCGATGCTGTGCCGTATCACCCTCTATGTACCCTTAGGCAACTAAGAATAGCCACTCCTGATGACATAAGAGGAAAGCAGAATTTGAAAAGACATATTTCTGATAGAGATCTCTAGCCACAGATTCCTCACCTTTTGAATATTGCCCAGGCATCAGACTGGATCTGGAAACTTTTCAACAGTATCTTTGTGTCCTGGTAGTTGGCTCTGTGCAGCTCTGCACTGAGGCCCATCCTAGAGAGATGAAGACTTCTCCTGGTATAAAAAGTAGGTGTGGTGAAATCTTCATATGCTGTTAGCAGCATTCCCCTGTCAAACATCTTGCAGGATGATCCTATTTGGGTACTAATGCTATCTGTGATTATCTGATAAAATATGAGATAACGCATTAGCGCAGGATTGGGGGCAGTGTTAGCCTCAAGAACGTATGAGGTAATGTGCCCCTAGCAAAGTCAAATTAGTCAATAAAACAATCAGCTTAATCAATAAAATAAGTCTTTTTGAGATAAAACATAAGCTAGAAACCATGAAGATTTGTTAAAGGTGCATCCCAGAAGGTTCAATATATCTAGATAATTCGCAAATAGGGAATAAGTATAAAGCTTAGTCAGATGCAGCAAAAATATCAGAATTATTTTAATTCTTAAGCATGAGCCAGACTGACAAGAGTCTAGTTGCTAAGAAGGAAGATATGATTTTTGGCTCACCTCCAAAACATACATAGTGAAAATAATTTAGTCAGCATGAAATGAATATAATGGTGCAATGCTCAACCAATCACAATACAGAACTAAATGCACCAGTACTAAGACCTTTCCCCATAGTAAATAATTATTAGTCCCCTCTTGATCTAATGTCATCAGATGTGACAGTACAAATCTAGTTACACACAAAACAATGGCAGACTCAAAGAATGAATGAATAGACTTACAAAAATACTCTTGATCTAATGTCATCGGATGTGACAGTACAAATCTAGTTACACACAAAACAGGGATGAACTTATTGAATTAACAGACCTACTGAAATACTGACAGGAAAGACCTTGAATAGTCATATTTGGAAGGACATATTGCTGCCTGCAATGAGAGGAGAAATGAAAATACCACCTGGTTGAATTTGAAATTCAAAACGGAGTCAGGCCTAGTTTGGGGCTAGTTTGGTAAAGTATTCAAATTTCAAATGTATTTTTATTGATTTAGACCTCGTCAGAGATCCACAATATATAATTACAGTATATACAGATAATAGGATTATTCATAGATTTAATATCTTTAAAACAGTGGTAAAAAGGTTTTAAAAAAATGTAAACAAATTATAACATATAAATTCATCTGGTTGGACTTCTATTAGCTTGATCAAATCATTAGTTCTAAAAATATTGTATTTAATACATATAGGATTTTTAAAATGGCTACGAGCTTCAATCAGGAGTTTATTTAGGCAAACGTAAAGGACATGTATCATATCTTGAGCGCCTCCACCACACAGATAACAAGAGCCTGATTTATCAAGTGTGCCACCCCAATATTTGGTTAAGTCTTTTAATTGCAGCATCAAAATGCAAAATATTTTGGACTCACTTTATCTTCTATACTAACTATATACGGCTTATAATGGGATAGCTGTGAGAAATGTGCCTTATCAGAGTCAAAGCTCAATCTCAGGGTACATTTTTTCAGGAAAAATGTCAAAGGTACTGGTGGCCAAGACTGTAGTAGTTTAGTAGAGTATTTTAAAGACTCCAAAACAGTCTCTAGGTTTTCTTTAAAAGTGTTTTTCCCTGAACCAGCTTTAAAAGTTTCCTGGCTTAAAAGCGCTCTCAATGAGCCTTCAGGTGCACCAATCAGATTATAAGCCCATCTAAAAAGGTTTGCCAAGGCTCTTGTGTATGCACTGACTATTTCTAATTCTAGTCGTAATACTTGTACAGCTTATCCTGTGAATGTGATCTTACGCAGTAGTTTCCCTTCTTTGAGATTTAGAGTACCCGACCTTTTTATAGGTGTATGCTCTAACGCGTAAATTTAAATATGGGTAATCTTAGTGCGATAAATTCTAAGGAGGGCTGTAAAGTGCTGCTTCCCCGAAGATAGGTAGAATCTTTTTATTGCACTAAGGTGAGCTACAGCTTTTAATTCGATAAGTTGGAAGTGAGGAGCAATTCCAAGTGACTGAGAAAATACTTTCCCCAGGTAGATATATGTAGATACTACCTCCACTGGGTTTTCTCCAAATGGCCAAACAAAAGATCTGGCTTTTCCCCTTCCCTAAACGGAAATATTTTTGTTTTTGAGATGTTTACTTTTAAAAAGTTGTTTTATGAATACTTAAAAAGAGCTTTCATGTTTCTCTGAAGACCGATTGGAGTGAGGTCAAAGATGGCCACACCATTAGCGTACATTAATATGGAAATAAATTGATTTTTTACGATACTATTTGTGGTGGGAAATTGTTTACCTCAAGAAAGCAATCGAGTAAGTCACAGAGGAATATAGAGAATAGAATGAGAGCGAGGAGGCATCCCTGCTTAAGACCATTCCAAGTGGGAATCTTCTGTGTAAGTGCCTTATCCACTCCCATCTGGACTCTACACCATGTAGATGTGTGACGGGCTACTATTTGCCTCAGCAAGGTTACCAGGACTCCCATTTTAACTAATTTTCTCCACAGGTGGGCCAATCCACATTATCAAAAGCTGTAGAGAAGTCGACAAATAAACTATAAGCTACTTGAGAATTACTGGTTACATATTTATTGATTATAGTTTGCAAAATTGCAATGTTATCAGTCACAAAATTGTTTTGACCGAAGCCTGCTTGGACCACAGGGATAGCTCTCCTGGACGCGACCCAGTCATTTAGATGGTCTAAGACGCTGGCCACAAAGATCTTCCCTGTAGCGTCTAGAACGGCAACTTGATGATAGGTACTTGGAGAGAGGCTGGACCCTTTTTTCAGAAGAGGAACCACAATGCTTCCTAACCAGGAACTTGGAATATGGCCAGTTTTATAGCAATAGGCAAAAAGGTGGGCCAGCAATTTACTCCATCCTTCTATATTGTTCTTCAAGACATTCATGGGAATCCTCTCTGGGCCCATTGCTGCTGTGACTCTCGCTTTCCTTACATAATGAGCAATTTGCTTTGCGTTACCTGCTGGTCGAACTCGTCGAGGGCTCTAAAAATATAGAATTTTATAGTACCAGGGATCGCCGAGTTAGTTCCGTACAATTCAGATAGGTAATCAACCCATTTCTTTTGTGGGACTGGTGACGCAATTGGTGGTGTTTTGCTTTCACTTGCTTTTGCATTTATACCCCAGAAGGTCTTACAATTTTTTTGCAAGACTGCCTCTTGTAGGACTACCCAGTTTGGTCAAGTATACAAAACACAGTTCCGTAAAGTGCTGCAAAATCATTTTTGATAGAAAATGTTCAGGACACAAGCCAAGCATTATTTGCTAATTTAGCAAATACCCCTTCTGTTGATTAATCAATCATCACAGTTCCCATTGTATTATTCAAAGTAGTGTTTATCATCTTTGGATTTTTTGTGTCTCGATTCTTCTAAAATGTTAATATTTTCATAAGCACGAGCCATAATGTTCTTCAAATCGATTTAATCTCTCCTCCTTTTCTTTCTTTTCACACCCACAATCTAAACCCCTTTTGAAAGAGATTGCTTCAAGAATTTAAAATAAAATAATGATATCAATTATACAAACTAGAACAACAATTAGTGGATTTAGGATTTTTTGAAGTACATCCCCTCTAGTACTATCAAACTATTCAGCAACCTTTGCAAAACCCTTTTCAATTTCACTGAGCTATGCATCAACTGATTCCCACAACCCATGTTCTACAAGAACCTTTGCTTCATGTAAAATATTAGTATTATCACCAATGTAATCAGTTATAAGCTTGCTGGTATTTGGTATGAAAAGTCAGCACTGTTGAATTCTCAACACACAACAGACTCCACCCACATTTGCAAGAAGAATGTCCTATACCAGGCAATTTTGCATCACCATTGAACTATAGCCATTTGCTATTCGTTAATACGAGTTAAAGCTCCAGCAGTGTTGGTAGCTAAGCGGTCTACCGCCGTAGACAACTTCCTAATTTTCACATAATTTAAAGGCACACCAATAGGAGGCAGCAAAACACCAAACACATCCAACAGTGCTGCACTCTCAGTCTTGAATGCATTCTTCAATATTTGTGTTTTTCTTCTGCCTCTTGTAAATCAATCTCTCTCATTTCCTCACAATTTCTACTAATTCTCACCTTTCCTTCATTATATTTTCTAATAAATTCACACTTCACTCAATTTACACAAAAGTTTATTAACATCAGATTTTAAATTAGGTTGCATGATCAATCTAAAATCATTAGAAATAGTCTTCAAATCTTCAGTGTGAGTACTCTCCCAAAGAAACATTGTAGTCCATGAGGTATGGTGCTATGAATTCTCAACCAAGGAAAACCTTAACAAAAACATATTGCATGATAAAGAATAGGTCAGAGGAAGCTCTAAATAGATAACCCTCTCTGAGACAGAAGTTGAGATAAATGTACAGTCATAGTAGTTACTAATATTTGAATAAACATTCTCCTTAAAGTTACTTAGAAATGTATCCGTATGTGCTATTTTTGTTTCTTCGGTTCTATTATATGTAATGCTTAATCTCTTCACTGTCATCAGCAAGTGAATCATATCCACCCGGTGAAGTCACACAACAGTAAGCCAATTAAAAATATTATTTTTGTAACTAATAAAACTATTTGCAAATTTGAGCAGCATCTTTGCTTGCTAGTTGACATACTTTTAATATGAAAATTACCTAAAAAAGCAAAACAATAATCTAACCACTAATTTTATAGGTACAAAATTAAAATGACAGGGTATATAAAACGAAACAGACACTAACCATGGTACTCTGTGCACAAAAATTCTAATTAACCAAAGAGAAATCTTCTATTTTTTTTAAAATAAAAGTTCATCATGGTTCTCCCTCTTTTTTGAAAATAAATTGACAATTTATTATCTTGATGACTTCCAATTCTGACTCAACATCATCTAGATATGATCACTCATGAGCTGTATTCTTTTTATTAGATACTTTTACCCTTGCTGATCTTTTGCCTACAAGCTGGTTACTCTCACTGTCATTAAATTCTTGTTCTGCTTGCAGTAATTCTTCTCTGATTGTTGCTGGTCTTTAAACTTTCTTGAAGACTCTTTTTCTTCCTCCACAGGTTCAACCTACTTAGCTCCTTGTTGCACATTTTTGTTCTTCAAATCCACTTGTGACAACTGCTGCATCTTCGCTTGCCACTTGTTTAACATGTCTCTCTGAAACGGTTTGCATCCCACATTCCACTGCAAACTGATTTCATCTTGGGGTTTTAGAAACTTGAACTATCAGCTTCACTCCTTGATTTTGAGTTTCTTTATTTTTTTTTTTGCTTTTGTTTTACTTGATCTTGATTCTAATCTTGATCCACACAGCAAACTCAAACTTGACATTGTGACTCAGTAGCTGTGGTCATCACTCCTTCATCTGCAATCATTTCACAGCAGTGTTCATAACAACGATCACCTGATAAGGTCTTTCCCACCTCGGCTCCAAGGCAAGACTTACGAACATGCTTGTTCACCACAACCCAATTCTTGGGCCTGAGGTTGAGGCACAATTCTTCTTTTGTTGATGATGTTGCCAAACTGACCTCATGAGTGATAGAATGAATGACATCAGCCAGGCCTTTGCTGTGATTTAATACTCTGCCATCACTTTTTGACAGTGCAGCTGATGGAATGCACATGATTCTTATTACTCTTCACATCAACACTTCATGCAGGGAAAGTCCTGTCTTTTCATTTGGTGTGTTTTTGAGACTCAACAGTGGAAGAGCATCTGGCAATTTCAGTGATGTTTCCGTGCACACTTTTGATAACTTCGGCCTTAGTGTACCTCTATTTATGGCTTCTCATGCTTATGTAGCTACAATGACATCCCTTCTCAGTTTGTAAGTCCATGCACAATATCTTAATTACTTCACTTTTCAAGTGAGTACCTTCACCTGATTCTTAAGAAGTCGGAAAACCCCATTTTGGGATCAATTCCCTCACTAGTAGTTTGGCTATTGTCATGCTGTCACGTCTCTTTGTAGGCTACGCATCAACCTATCATGAGAATAAGCATACAATCATTAAAATGTACTGAAGGTTGTTTCTCTTGCTTCTGCCATTTACCTAAGGTTTTTGCTCTTTACTTCTAAAATGTAAGCTGGAAAAACCCTTCCTCCCTTATGCAGAGCCTGTGTGCTGACCCAGAGATGTGGCCAGGGAAATGAGCAGGCCCCTCCTCGCTGTTCACTCAAAAGTAGAGGTGGGTGAGCCACTGAAAGTTCAAGCCAGGCTCAATCATGAAGGCTGGCTGTGGCTCAGCTCAAACTTGTGTTGGAACCTTGAGCCCATAACAAGCTTAGCTTCCATGGGGCTTCTGCTAGCCGGCCTCCCTCTACCCAGGATGTGATGTACTGCCAGAGCTTCTGACTTTGGATCTGACAAATCTGGTTCAGATCTCGGAGTCAGCAAAACATCCTGTGATTCTGGGCAAATACCATAATCTCCTTCAAATACGTGAGTTCAGAATACCAACTGTACTAAAACATATTGTGTTAATGGACGATAATGTAGCTAACAATAATCTGGGACACATACAGGGTTCACATGACAACTATCTTGCCACCTAAATTCACTAATGGAACTGTCGCCAATGTGGGCATGGGACAGGAGTGGTTCTAGGTTCATGTTTCAAACCTATCACTTTTAAGAAGTACTTCTCAGTGCAGTTTTATAATGTGGGGTATTGATGTTAAAGCGTCCACGCTTTAAAGAAATATAGTTTGACTTTTGAAGAGACTTTATCATCTTTTACATTATATTTGTTGTATGATTTACATAGCAAACATTTTCAAGGCTCAGCTCATGTGAGGGAACTAAGAACCAAGCCAGACCCTTGGCTCACCTCACCCTTTTTTATTTGTTGGTTCGCCCAGCTCTACTCAAAACTGGTTCTGGGGGTAGTTCCCCTCCGACAGGGGTTGGTGCCAGCCTGACTTTGGGGACAAAGGATTGCTTTGTTCAGATTTCACCTTACATGTTATTCTGAAATGGCAGGGCCATCTACAAGTAAAGTTCCCGAGTCCACCCTAACTGGTCTATCTGCAAGGGGAAGAAAAACAACTTCTCACACCCATGCCATTGTTCTTGCTCTAGGAGCAGTCGTCCCACCTCATTAAGGTCAAGCGCTTAGTGGGCAGCAGCTTGATAGCTAATAAAAGCATGAGTTTCCACTTGTCAAAAAAGGGATTTTGACAAGTGTGACAGCAGGTTTTAAGCTGCCACAGTGAGGTTAGACATGGTAGATCTAAAGCCAAGTTTTCCAGGCCAACTTTATGGAGGGCACAATAGATGCTGCAGTTATCAGATTGGTTTTATCTTTCAGGCCCTGGTTACATTTTCTGTACAATATACTAGGGACTTATATTCTAATTAAATAAGGCAATTAGGGGTAAGCTAATTTAATCATGTTTAAAGGGAGAGCACCAGCACTTTACTCCTGAGTAGCAGCGGTAAGGGTGCACAGAGTTCTAAGTTCAGCAAAAATAGAGTCCAGGCAGAAAAAGATAAAAGAAATCTGGGGTGACCATTCAGAAAAGGAGGATTTCCTGCAAATCAGTTTAATGTAAGTCAAGTTAAAAACCATTCTGACTCAGACTGTGTAGAAACATGCAGTGATTCTATCTTTCCTGTAATGGCTTATAAGATGGAAAAATGTTTTCCCATAAATACCTCCTTTCTGATGAACACTTTTCTTTCTTTTTAAGAAGAAAAACTGATAAGAAGAAGGAAAAGCTAGTTCCTATTTTCCTTTTTAAAATGGCAGCTGGTGACTCACTTTTCACAATGCCTGCTAGCTCTGGCAGCAGGCGTTTTGAAGTCAGAACCCAAATGTAATAGCTTAGTACAGTTGAGCAGCTATGTCAACTTGCCTTTAATAAGGAAATTGGAGGCTTTTATTCAGTGATTCCACACTACCATGTAATATACCCTGTTTTATGGTGGACTGAATAAGGCTATGTAGATTTTGGGACATGTATTTTAAATATTTCACATCTGTGGCAATTTATGAATTAACTCTGTAGTTGTTCCAGCTGTACCAAATGTAGCATTTAGATATTTGATAAGTCATTATATCAGGTAGAATTATAAATTATCCAGAGATAAATGCAAGATAATTCAGACAACTTCTAGACATTTGATTTATAATACAGCTAATTCATTCTACTTCATAGAAACAATACATCACATCCATACACTGTTTTTTCAAACATTTTTAAGAAGTCCAAAGCTCTGATGAGCTTTTGGCATTAGCATATGAATTTTAGAAAAAGCAAGTTTGCTTTGTAGATAGATTGAAAACCACTGCTAATAACTTTGTCATCTGTCTGTACTTAGTGGTCCACTGTCCTGAGCTGCATCCCCCAGAGAATGGCTACTTCATCCAGAACGTCTGCAATAACCACTTTGACGCAGCCTGTGGAATTCGGTGCCACAATGGATTTGATCTTGTGGGGAGCAGCATCCGGCTCTGTCAACCAAATGGTGTGTGGTCGGGCTCAGAGGCAACGTGCAAAGGTAGGACAGTCTCTCATTTTGATATAGAGAATTTACCACTGCTTCACAGAGATGTAACACGGGCTAAGTGCACATGTAAACTTCTTATGAGTTATGTGGTCCAGTTCACTGACATTTCATACAGAAACTCTAATGACACATCTTGCTTTGACAGTACTTAATTTGTAAAAACAAATAAGTGCCAGGGCTCACGTCAGGAGGCCACTGCAGCTTGCACCACACGTCACCCCTGCCATGCTGACAATGATAGAAACAACACAACAACTGACCATCACACTATTACAAGTGTGACATTTTGGACTATTCCTGAACCCCAAAGTTATAAGAATGGCTTGGGCGGCAGATAATAGTCATTTTTAATATAGATCTAATTAATATTGTCCGTTGTTGTGGTCTTCTCTAAATTAGCGAGACAGCGCCACCTTGTGGCAGACTGCACCAGCACCCGTGTGCCAAATGATAAACTGCTACATGTCCAGATAGAAGTGGTCCGTTCCCTGCCAAAGTAGCAGGCGGGCCGGACCGGAGGAGGGAGATGGAGGGGAGGCTCGGGGGACAAAAACAAATAACATTTTCTAAAAACTTGCCTGAACAGTGCCGCCACCTGCCGCATCACGCTCTTCTGATCTTCCTTTGGGTACAGGCTTCCAGACTGCACTGCAGCCAATCCTGACGCTGCATGAAAACCGCGTCGGGATTCTCCTGAGTGCTGGCAACTTGCGCTCCCAGGCAGACTGGGAGCCTGTGCCTGCTCTCTCCAGCCCCAGCAATGCAAACCCTCAAGCGCATTGAAGGGAGTGCCCACCACTCCTCCACTAGCAGTGTCATCCCCAAGGCCCGCCCCCATGACCCGTCAGAGTCCTGGGGTGGGTCAAGGGGATCAAACTAAAACAATAATAAAACGGGGTTAAAAACTGTTTTATTATCGTTTTATTTGTTGGTGGTGGCGGGGGGGGATGGCCATCCTTCGCTCTAATCGAGCGGCCGCCGCTGAGTCCAGTTGAATTAGTGATTGATTGTTTTCTTTCTAAGCATTTGGAGAAAAGCTTTTAATTCTTTCAAGCAGCCCGTTATGTATTAGAGATTTCTTACAAACTCTCCAGGTACTGTTTTGAAGATTCAGCACCTCCCAGACTTTATTCAGACGCCAATGGAAAATATTGAAAGAGGGATGGAAATGTATCCGTTCACAACATCTGATCTTCATTGCTTTCATTGGTTATCTGTCCCACGGGGCAAATGTGACGGCTACAAATCTCGTTTATAAGGAAGATAATAGTTAGGCCTGGGCGGTAAATTCCGTTCCGCTTGCAAAATGTGCAGAATTTGGGTAATTTTGCGTTCCGCGGAGGACGCGAGATTGCCCAAAATTGGGCGAACCGCGGCTTCGCGGGCTTTTTTGCTTGTTCGCGCTTTCAAAATGAGAGCACGCAAACAGCGTTCGCGAACAGGAAAAAAGCATCGCGAACGGGCGGAACAAGCATTTCCGCGTGTTCGCGGAACTCTGCATGCTCGCAGAGTTTTTTTACTGTTTCGCTGAGCTTTGCATGGCGCAACTACACAAATTCCGCCCACCCCTAATAATAGTGTTTACATTGATTGGTGGGATTTGAGCACCCAAATCCTTTAGCTTTATGTTCCTCAGGTTCCAAGATTGAGTCTTTCTTACTCTCTAACGAGATACATTTTCATGGCTCCGCTTGTTAACATTTGTCAATGAAATTTCCTGAATCAAAGTCATGGAACTTGGATTAAGTAAATGCAGTTCATTGTTTGGTGTAAAATCCTTTACATACACCACGTAATTGATTTATTTAACAAATACGTTGATTCAAGTCAAAAGTTGTAAGTAATAGCCATGATATGATACTTATTAGACGTGACCTCACAATGAAAAATCAGAGCGGTTAACACTTTTATTGCATGACATATGTTATATGCAGAACAGTTCAGCAATACGATTTGAGAAAGATACACATAATATTAAAGGAGACAGCTTATGGTAGGGGTTCGTGTAGATGGCCATCAGCAGGAATCTTTGAGTTAATCCCCAAAGACCTAGTTAGATTAAGATTTAGATAAATGTTCAATTTCTGCGTCTTCCTTAAAGCTTTTGTGAATGTGACCAGCGTGCTATTTTCCAATATCCCCATCCACATTCTAAGGGGCAGACATGAGCATACTTGGCGCACCGTTTTCGGTTTAGTCGCTGTATAAGCTTCTGGAAGTAGATGAACCTTACTATGGCTTTACTAGTGTCAGAATTTCGTACACGTAGGTGGGAGTGGTGGGCTGATATGGTGTCCTGCTCAAGTGTACCAAGAAGATAAAGCAGGAAATTGTCCAAGTAAATTATAGGTTTATTCACTAAATGCAGGGGTACAGGAACCTCACAAGGAGCAGTAAATGTTCAGAGTTCAGCCCCTAACCTCAAATGCCACTGGCCACACTCCATCCACAAAATATAACAGTGTACTAGTGCTACACAGATGGACACATGGATAGACACAAGAAAAACAAATATACCTCACCAGGCCAAATCTAAGCACAGGCCAAATCTAAGTACAGGTCAAATCTAATAACAAACATGTAATATGCCACAATTGCTAGGCCACTCATAAGGTAAACATCAACCAAGCCTAAACAACACAAATGGGACAGATCACTTTTTGTGTCAGTATTTCTGCTGCCAGTAAAGCATTTTGTGAAGCGAGCTTTGTTTTAATAGGCCAGTTCGTAAAATTCTGATTTGGAATAGATCGCAATCCCGACGAATTTATGAGTATCATTGAGGTGAGTCCCAAATTATGACTCACTCTGATTGGTGGCCATCATAATGATGGTAGTCTGCTAGGTTCAACAGATCCAAATGTCTCGGAGTGCCTTTAAAACTAAACTATGTTATTTGTAATAAAGCCGTTTTCCTTAAAGGAGGTGATGCTGTATTTAAAACTAAAAGTTTACTTTTGTTATGTTTGTTTGAGCGTTGGCACATCCTGGTTCACGTCCGGTTAAAAAAACAGACGGAAACACCAATATCTGTGTTACGATTGCACTGCACAGTGGGGATAAATACAACCATAGACACAGGCAAAATCATCTAATTGAAGAGGCACCCCGCAGTTTCATATTTGTCCCAGGGGACAAGAGTGGAGACAGTGTCCACCCCCAAAAAACTGCCATCTCAGCTTTTGGAAGTGTATTCTCTACCCAAGTAGTCCAGAGAAGCGAACTGCATCCCACCCATTCTCTCTCCGCTAACCACAGAAAAGCACATGGGTATCACACTGTTAGGAAGTATATTATTGTATGCACACGCAGATGCAAAAAGGCATTACATCCAGTGAATGTACATTCTCTGTCTGCTACTAATAGCCATAAAGGTACCCACAAGCAAACGCACGTACTATAACATACTCATAAATTAAATTAAACATTGACAGCACTGAATAGCCAAACCACTGACAAACGCGCCAGAAAGATCAAACAACACATGGCTGAAAATGAAAGATGACAGGGCTAACTATGACCTCTCACAGTACTGGAGAAAAATGAAAAGGCTTCTTCTTGAAATATTTCCTTCTGGGTCATATTAAGTAATATTGGTACACAAAAATATTGTGACACATTGAACAGTTTTCTTGAGCATAAATTGGCATAACGAAAGGTGTGTGCCACCTGGAAACCCAGATCCAGAACTAAATATCCATATTGCTGTCACCCTAACTTTAACTGAAGAATCAGGTGATGCTCATGTTAAGTTTCATATTATTAGGATTCACTAGGATGGAGTCTTTTACATCATACTCTGCTCAGGACCGGATGATGAGCAGGCAACATCAGGAAATGAATGAAATAAGGATAGTATCAAGTACAGCAAACCTGCAATATAACACAGTGCTTAATTTGTGAAAAAAGAAAGTGCTGGGGCTATTGCAGGAGGCCACTGCAGCTAGCACCACCCATTGGCCCGGTCTGCACTGTCAATGGCAGTGCTTGTATTACACTCCATGAAGAGTGGCAATTCAGACTTTTCCAGGCTCCCAAAGTTATAGGAATTGTTTGTGTGCTGCCATTAGTTATTTTTACAGTATATTGAATTGACAAATAACTGTTGTTATGCTCGCCCCTAATTAAACATCGCCACCACATGGCAGACCATCATAGGTGCTGATAATTAAGTGCCGGTGCTGTGCACTGGAAACCACCGGCTCAAATTAAGCTCTGAGCCAACAGCTGACATGAAGATACTAAGGCATATTACTCAATCCTCGCAGGCTAAGCTAAAACCGTCCCAAGCAGTCATCGCAAACACCCTATATAGATCCGTCCACATAAGCAAAAAAATATATAATTGCTTCGTGTCACCATTAGAAAGTGAAATCAATCAATTGTTGGAAGTCGAAGGAATCTGTTTATAAGCAACACTTTACCAACAAATGGACATTGTATGTGCAAAAGAAGCGTTTCAGACAGAATGCAAACAGGTATCTTTTAAATGTGTATCAATGGAGGAACACGTTACATTAAATAGCGCAACCACTGTACGCACATTTACAAATGGTCTAAAGAGGGGTCTGAGCGCCACTCAGCAGGTTACGGGTGTCCTATCAGTGCATCATCCAGCAGTGCCCGTGGGAGTAGATTCCCCAAACCAACATTTAATTGTAAAGGTTGTGAATCGCTCCTTTATTCTTTCCTAGGGGCATACTATCAAGCACGGCGTTAAAATTATCGCCGCTTTGGCGGCAGTTTTCTGCCGCTAAAGCGGCGATAATTTTAACGCCGTGCTTGATAATATGCCGCAGAGAATTGCAATAGAAGCCCATGTTGACACCAGAACATGGGCTTCTATGGGAATTCTCCAGGACATATTATAAAGGCCATTACCGCCGCTTTAGCGGCAGTTGTCTGCCGCTAAAGCGGCGATAATTTTAACGCCGTGTCTTGATAATATGCCCCCTAATTTCGAGCAGGGTTCTTAAACGACTCATGGTACATATTATCAAGGACGGCGTTAAAATTATCGCCGGTTTAGCAGCAGAAAACTGCAGCTAAAGCGGCGATAATGGGCTTGATAATATGCCACAGAGAATTCCAATAGAAGCCCATGTTCACACCAGAACCTGGGCTTCTATGGGAATTCTCTGCGGCATATTATCAAGCCCATTATGGCCGCTTTAGCTGCAGATTTCTACCGGTAAAGCGGCGATAATTTCAACGCCGTCCTTGATAATATGCCCCGAAATTCGGCTTTCAAACTAATCCTCTCAACAGCCAATGAGCGAAATAAGACATTCGGCTGAGCCTGTTTTCAACCACCTCACAAGCACAGAAGATTCAAACCTATGTGTGGAATAAGAAAGAGGAGAGATGAGGAAGCGATGAAGTTAGGAAACTTCGCCTTTTCTGATCCCCTCTTTCTGTGGGAACTCTTCCTATAAGTCGCATCCTGTATTGGTTTTGGCATTTCTATGCAGTCTTTCTTTAACTTGGAGTTTACGTTGCCTTTGTAAAGAGTGTTCTGCCAGATGCACAGCTGGATGTTATTTCACGGGGCTCGGCTGTAAGTGAGCTATTTTCACTTATTAGTCTTATTAAGCCCTTCTGTCTGCTTAGCTTGATCCACAGAGCGATATATAATGCGTGCACCTTTCTCCCACAGTTTAGTCTAAGCAACAGCTGGAAACAGAAAAAGCAATCTTTGGCTTCCTTTAGCTTTGACTGCCTAGTAGGAAGGTCATTAGTTCTGAAGTAAGTAGCACGATAAGATGACCTGAGAGAGAAGTGGAATCCTTGTCCTTCCTGCATTTGATGATATCACAAGGAGAGCTTGCTGTACTTAATTTTAGCACACAACTGGATTTCTGGAACCAAACCACATCTATCAAAGGCAGGAATCACTGGAAAAATATCTTTAAGGAAGTTCTCTTGAAACTATCTGAGATGCAAATGCATGTCATTTCCTGAATGTGTTCTTCAGAAGGTGGTGACTCAATGCTGAGCTAGTTTTAGTATTTGCTAATCTTATCATGCTGAAGAGCGGCTGAGCATGTGGATTTACCCACTCATTTCCACTTCTCCACTGTTACAAAAGACCTGTATGGCCTGTCATAATGTTGAGGGGCTATGTTAAGCAGCAGCTGTGTACACTTCCTACAGCTTGATTTGTTGAGGAACAGGAAGTCCCACCACAAGGATTCTCCTACGAGGTGAGAAGGTGTCACATACCTAAAACCAGTTGTGATACATAGCAATGTTTACTCATCAACACTGGTACTCTATTGCTCCTCTGGGCACAACAATTCTCTCCTTGTACCTGTCATTTTATTCATTGTTGACACTGCCCTTTTTTAAATATTACTATTCGCTCAATAGGTAACTGCTAAGTTCTATTTATCAAGGGACTTGGTTTCTCCTATAAACATGTGAGCCTAAAATGATTATGTATTCAACTTTTATTACTTTGAACATGTGATCTAATTTACAGATGTGGTTTATCATTTGCTACCAAGTTTAGTCCAGTTAATAGATTACATCTGAACCTTACAGTTTGTGTTATGATGTGTTATGTTATTTTCTGGCATGTCATCACAGGTAAAAGCTTAGAGAGGTTAACAGTATTGGAGATCCAACATTTTATAAACAACTAAACCCTCAAGGAGTTATCACCCTTATTTATTTATTTTATTTATTTGAAAAGTTTTATATAGTGCTGGCTAGACCCGGAGTTATCAGAGCGTTTTACATGAAAATCAGCGTGTTACAGGTTACATAGCTACATCAATTAAATCAAAGAATCATTCTGGGAGGAGTAGGGGAGGGGAGGGAAGAAGACACAACGGGAAAACGAGGAAAACAATGTCAGCTGACCGGCTGGGTAGGTGACGGCCGAGGGGGTGAAACTAGGGCCAGACTCCCCGATAGCTGCATATGACAGCTCCACCGGGCATCGGCTAAGGTTGCTCGTGCACCGAGGTAAGTACGGTTACATAGTTACACATCAATTAAATCAGAGAGTCACTGGGAGGAGGAGGCGGAGGGAAGGAGAACATAACGAGGAAACAAGGAAAACAATGTCAGATGTCCGGCTGGGTAGGTGACGGTCGAGGGGGTGAAACCAGGGCCAGACTCCTCCATAGCTGCTTATGACAGCTCCACCGGACATCGGCCACGGTTGCTCGTGCACCGAGATAAGTACCAACAGTTTTAGTATCCGCCCAGGGGGCATCGTCAAAGGACTATCGAAAGTTCCATCAGTAATGGGCCATGTAAATTTCAGCTCCGTGGAATGTACCATGATCAAGGTTTCCGACCGGGGGGCATTGTCATGGACAAATTGGCAGCACCCATCCTGGAGGTATTGGGAAGCTAAGAATTGCTGTTGGGATAATATGCACTCAATAGCAGTGCTAAATGCTAGCTTGAGGTCAGGCATGGGTAGTTGCCCAGGATTGTTCTCACATTAGTACTACTTGCCGCTTCTCCTAAAGGGTCACAGGGGGCCGCGCGTATTCCGGACACTTTATCAGGCACTTCACTGGGCGCATCATGTGGAGATTCCCTTGCTGGGCATTTCGAGCTCCATCTTGGGGTCAGGCGGCACGTAGAGGGGTAACCTCGCCACACTTAGTGCAAACCCTCTTTTTGCTATGACACCCCACTGGTTTTGGGGAATGTAGTAGATTGCACCCCTAGTGTCACGCCACATTTGCACTCACCCCCTCCGTCGCACTCAGGTTCCACACTGATGGTGGTTGCTGACTTCCCTGGGACGCTTGTGTCTGGTTCCAATAGGGGTCATACATTCATGTGAGTCGGCGCATCTTTCCGATCTCCAGCTAGTCACGATCGTTCACTACCCCGTCACAGGTAGCTTGCAGCCTGTCTTCTCCACCGGGGCAGTCTTGGTCCGACTCTATGCCACTGTCTGCAAGTCAGCCCGTATGCGTGTCTCCCATGACTGCGCACTCCCACCGGTGCTCCCTGTGCTCACCATGTGCCGGAAGTTGATAACTGCGCCATTCATGAATACGCCGGTGGTCTGCGCGGCCACTGGGGACTCAATTCTTCCCTGCCGCTTTATTTTACGTTGCTTCGGGCAGCAACCAGGTCAGTCTTAAATCTGCACCCCCATCGGCCACACTCACAAGCTTACATCGGAGCTCCATTGTTCTTATCGACAATGGGAGTCAAGCGTCCCTACCCCACTTCAGGAACATTACTGCTGAATCAGGCTGCCTCACCGTGAAGCTGATCTTCGCTTCAGCTTGTCCGATTTCTTCAGTTTCTCGACAGGCGGGTCCCCAGTGTGTTCTGCTGCAGCAATAAACTACTTTGGTTGTCAGTTTCACCAGATTATATGCGGATTTTCCCCCTCACGGGTGAGCTCGGTCGGAGCCGCTTTACGATGTGATCATCTCCTCCCCGTGGCTCCTCCTGTGCACCCTTAGTTCTACAACTGTCCATGACTACTGTCTTTGTGAGTAAGCCTATATCTCGCTGTTTCCAGCTACCTAAAGAGAAGTCTTGCACTTGGTAGTGGAGGCTGCAGTGATCCAACTCCAACTGATCTGACTTCCTTCCCTCTCTGTTTTCAAAGATAACAAAGAGGGGGATGGGATTAATAATTGGCTGTGATAAAATGAAATCCGGCTAACAGTTGTTAAAAACAAATATAAAAAGAGGCTTATGTATAAATTGATTTTAAGTTCCAGAATGTATCCTTCAAGATTATCAACAATAGTTATATGTTCAAAAACATCTTCCTTGTAAAGAATAATACTCACTTACTCAGAAATGAACAATGTATTCTTTGTGACACCAAGGATGAGAAAAGTACTTCCTGGCATCAATTAATTGATAGACAGTGTTGAAAATTAAGTTACTGGTTAATTGGGATGAAACCCTACTCAAGCAGCAACCACAATCTCTTTCAGGGTGAAGCACACACAAACCCCAAATTAACCTGTGCCTAACTCTCTGGTAGCCTGGATTAAAAGCAGTCAGGCTTAACTTTGAGGCAATGTGTAAAGTATTTATGCAGCACCTCAAACTGTGATAAAGTGAAAACACAACAAAAGTAAAATCCAACACCAAATTAGAAAAATAGATTAACATTTAATACATTATTTGAGTCCAAAATGACAAAAATCCAAACAATAGCACCGATGATATGAAATTTTAAATATGAATGCGAAAATAGTCATCACTATGGTCATGCCGGACTGGGACAAAGTCACAAGTTTAGGTTGACCGCGATGGAGCACTAGCCACATACAGGGACTACGTTAAGGCCATTGAACAAGAGTACCTTAGGTCCTGGATGCGGAGCGTTCCGAGATCCCACGTTCAGAATGTGTTGTGCACTGGAGGTTCTTAGGAAATGTGAGGCTTTAATGCAAGGTCTTGCGTCATCGTCGGGGAAGTGGTTGATGAGGGGCTTGCAAAGAGAATTCCTGCGTTGAAGGTGTGCTGTGTAATCGCGGTTCAGTAGAAGTTATGAGGATGGTGATGCACAGTTCTTCAACGTTGTCGAGGATGCTGTTGAAGCTTGTGATGCGAAGTCCTGAATCAGGGATGCGTTGTGCAGCCTCAGTTCCAAATCAGAGATGCAAGGAGATGCATCTTGCTGTGTTGGTTCGCCCACAGGACCATAGCTGGGCTAGCAGAGTACCATCAGGTCCAATACCAAGGAACCAGGACTGAGGTGGCACCACTTGAGTGACAAGAATACCAACAGACTGAGTCTAGGTGCTGGGCTCCAGGTGGTTGGAGCCTGTTTTGTCCCTGAGACCTCTGATCATGAGACTAGACAACTAGCCCTTGAAGTCACTCTGGTGGTCATGGATTCAAGATACAAGGTCCAGTCTTTCACTCAAGCAGCAGGGCAGCAGGGCAAAAGAGTAGCAGGCATTCTGGCAGAGCAGCACAGCAGTCCTTCTGAGTCTTAAACAGGTCCAGAGTTGTGCTGAAGAGTTGGGTCTGAGGGTCCAATATTTATACCTGGTGCCAACTTTGAAGTAAGAGAAGGTTCTGGAGGTTTCCATCCCCAAAGGTGTCTGGAATTTCCTTGCTCCCTGCCCTGGCCCCAGCTTGTCGGGGTCACACAAGACCAGTGTCACACCCTTTGTGAGAGTGCTCAGGCAGAGCCTTTGTGATGTGCAAGTGTGGAAGGTGACAGCTCTACCCCCTCATCAAGTCAGAGATAGCCCATCCTGCTACCATGTGTTCCACTTTGTCTTACTGCCTGGAGCAATACAAAATAAACAACTGCAAGCTGCACCTAGTCACATGACTTAGGATACAGGTGCCAGAACCAAATGGTTGGGGCAAGAAAATACTAACTTTCTAAAAGTTCATCTTAAAACAATAGGCTCCTGAAGGAGTCACTTATGTATATTCTGAGTTGAGTTGGTATAGAAATCAAATCTAATTTGAATTAAGCAAATAGAACATACATATAATAAGGTGTACCACAAAATAAAGTTCAAAAAAGTGTATTTTTATATATACAACTTCAGCAATGAGTATCAATATTTATACACACTCTATACAGTACATGTTCAATCAGGGGCCAAAATGTAACATTACAAGTAGTACAGCCGACCCACACTAATCACAAAAATCAATTTGTAGTGTATTTACTGCAGAGTAATGGGGATCAGTATATCCACTCAACACATCACATACTTTCTGAGCATAGACCATCAAAGATTGAAAATGTAATTGCAAATGATTATAGGCAGATTATAGAAGTCAGTGAGGATGTACTGTCAATGTTTCGGTCTAAGATGTTATGTTATGTTATGTTAAAAGATATTTATTCAGCGCACTTTCACCAGACGGTTTCTTGGCGCTAAGCAGAGTCAGACAGTTGAAAAGAAGAAAAATAAATGTTTTAATTATGAGCTTGAATAAACAGCCAGGTTTTAAGAGCGGATCTGAACTGAACGTAAGAGGAGGATGAGCGAAGATCAGAAGGAAGAGGTTCATGTTTGAAGAGCGTAGTACACGAGAAGGGGTGTAGCGTGACAGTCTAGACCTAATAAAAGACGGACCAAGATCCCAAAGGGCTTTAAAAATGGTGCATCCTAATTTGAAAAGGCAACGTTGAAAGACGGGGAGCCAATGAAGATCCTTCAAAATGGGTTTCACATGGTGAAATTTAGGCTGGCTATATACAAGATGCGCAGCTTGGTTCTGTACCAATTGAAGTTGGTATAGTTGATAAGAGGGAATGCCAGCATAGAGGGAGTTGGCAAAGTCAATACGCGACATCACCAAGGCAAGGACGGCCTGAGTCCGAGCCTCAAGAGTCAGAAATCTGGAAATTTTGCGAATTCTTCGAAGATGGAAAAAACAAGCAGATACCACCGCTTTAATCTGTGCTTTCATCGAAAGATCGCTGCTCATTACAATTCCCAGACTCTTGACTGATTTAGCTGGAGATGGAGGACGACCCAGGGCGTCAGGCCAGAAATTGGAGTTCCAGGGGTTTCCCTGGCCCCCTGTGAGGATCAGCTCTGTTTTGTCTGGGTTTAACTTAAGCTGACTGGCACTCATCCAATTGCTAATGAATGGCATGACCGATTGAAAGTTTTCGATAGAAGAAGGAGAGGAATCAATATGAAAAACTAATTGAAGATCGTCGGCATAATTGAAGATGGTCACCTCTCGTTTTTGGAGGGCCGAGATCAACGGATGAATGTACAAATTAAATAGGAGTGAGGAGAGGGCCGAGCCCTGGGGGACACCGCATATCAATCTCTTTTTCTGAGCTAGAAAACTGGCCAGACGAACCGCTTGAAAGCGGTCGCTGAGAAAAGAGGAGATCCAATCCAGCGGGGGGCCCCGAATCCCGGCATTCTCGACACGGTCGACCAAAAGTGCATGGTCCACCGTGTCGAAGGCCGCCAAGAGATCTAAAAGTATCAGGGCTTGCGTGGAACTCAAGTCCGCCCCTCTACAAAGTTCATCAAGAACTGCCAAAATAACGGTATCCGTAGAGTGTTTGGGTCTAAACCCCGCTTGATGGGGGTCCAAGTATGATGACTGTTCAATAAAAGTGCTGAGACAGTCGTCAACATGAGTCTCCAAAAGTTGGCCAAAAAAGGCAACAGTGAAATGGGGCGGAAATTGCTAAGAATGGAGGAGTCGGAACCAGGTTTTTTTAAGATAGGAACCACCTCCGCACATTTGAACAGATTAGGAACAATGCCCCGAAAGAGGGAATTATTGAGGAGAGTCATGGGGGGCGCTGGACAGGAGAGATAACCTTCTCGAAGAATGGAAGAAGGGCAGCTGTCTGAGGGGGATCCTGACTTCACTCTTTTGAGTAGGGAAAAAAAGGCTTCTTGCGTGATAGGAGGAAAACAGTCCAGATAATAGGGATTTGTGTTAGGAGCAGGAAAGGTCACAGACGCAGGGGGATGGTGAATGCTAAGTTTGATGTTAGCAATTTTCTCAATAAAATAATCATTGAGTGAGTCACACAGAGTTTGGGAAGGGGTGGGTTTAACAGCGACACGATCGGGTGTGAAGATGCCTAAAGAGTTCGCAAGAGCATCTTCAGGATTGAGTGACAATTCCAAAGGACATACCCCCGAGGAACCTACAAAAATAAATACATGTTGATAAATATCAATTATAGCTGTAATTTGATGAACGCTACACAAAAAAAAATCTAAAATATGTATCAGTCACTATGAATGTGCCACCCAGACAAATATCACAACCAATAATGACCACAAGTGCAACTATCAACCAACACCAGAAATGTGCTTATGTATCCAAAGTGCCTAAACACACCATCACCAAAACATAACACTTGTCAAAGAAATCATCAAATACTAAACCATGTCTTACTTTCAAACGGTCAATGTACGTGGAAAAGCATACAAAAACCAGTAAAGGTTCCAGTTCCAGTACCACACCTCTGCCCCAGGTGGCATTTTTAGAATTGAGATTTAAAATCCGACCTTGCCAATAAAGAGGGCTTTAAAGTACAAGTCTTAAGACACCAAACTCGACATTCCGTCATGTACCCAAGTGAAAGTTATCATTTAGTAAATGAAATAAGTTGACCTAATGCTATCCTATGGGAGAGGTAGGTTTCACAGTAGAATTTAGGAGCTTTTTACTACCTTAATATGTAAAACTTAAAAGTACATGTTCACCAATTTAAATATACCTCTTGGTTGTGTGGGGCCTACCTTAGGGGTCACTTATATGTAATAAAAGGGAAAGTTTAGGCCTCGCAAACAGTTTCTCTTGCCAAGTCGAAATGGCAGTTTAAAACGGCGCATACACGCTGCAATAGCTGCCTGAGAAATGATTAAAAGGCTACTTAAGTCGGTGGCAAAAGTCGTGCTGCAGGCCAACTAGTAGCATTTAATTTGCAGGCCCTGGGTACATGTTGTGCCCCTTTACCAGGGGAGACTTACAAGTAGATTAAATGTGGCAATTGGATGTAGGCCAATTTCATCATGTTTAAAGGAGAAAGCGCAGGCACTTTAGCACTGGTTAGCAGTGGTAATGGGCACAGAGGCCTAAAAGCCTACAAAAACTAGGATGTCAGATCTAACTTAGTGGCGGCTGCTACATTTTTTGGGGGAGTGAGGCAATGCAGGGGAGGACAAGAGACAGGGGTGAAGGGAAAATATTTTTAAAAAGCTACCTGCTCCTATGGCTGCCGCCTCGGTGCTCCTCTTCGGATGCTGGTCATGCTGCACAGGCTCTCAGAGGGCATTCACAACACTGCTCTCATGCTTGTTGACCTGTTTGGACTGAGCGGGCTGACTTGATGCTCGCTCAGGCCCAGGGAGCCTGGGGCTTTTCTCCAACCTGGCTGTACAACACAACTGCGTTGGAGAAACATGAGTGTGCATGTCTGTTTGGCTGGCCTGAGACGGCCGGTCAAATGAACATGCACGCTTAAAAGTGCCCAACCACTCCTCCTCCCTGACTGTGATGCTTGGCAGGATGGCCGAGCCCCCACCCTAACCTCAGCTGGGAGTAATGAAAAATAAAATGATAATAAAGTGTTTTTATTATCATTTTATTATTCAGTGTGGCCACACTCCTATGCCATAACGGAATGCTGCACACATAGAAAGAGGAAGTAATGAGGAGAAAGAAAGACGTTTCTCCTCGTTATGCCTTCCCTGAGAAGGATTCCCAGGTCAACCAGTTCTGGAAAATTTGGGAATGCATAAAAAATGGGGACACCCACTCAAGCCTATTAAATGCCTTCCCAGGGTAGAGTAACACAGCGCAGCGATTTACACTGAGTTGCAATTCTCCTGATTTATGAAGCCACTCAGGGACACTCAAAGTGGCCTTGCATGGCATTATAAATCACATTTTTAAGTTGAGTCGAGCACGTACCCTGTTGCATGTTGCAAGCGCGACACGACTGGTCTCATCAATATGGCCCTAGGTAACTTCATTATGAGTGGAGATTTGTAGTACTGGATAGTGATTCCATATGCTGTATACTTCCACTAAAATGACATCACATAAAAATAAATAAATATCTTTTATTTGTTAATATATTTTTAATGTAAAAATAGTTTGTCAAGATGTTCCACAAAAGTATACACACAATGTAACATGAGATGTAAATGCATAATCAAGTAAATATTTCACATATGCACAATAATGTACAATCCATGGCAGTGCCACTATTAAAAGACCATGGTGGTGTAGCACATATATACTCTGTTAACAATGATTTGCTTTCTGGGATAGAATAACGCAGATGATGTTTCATCTGTGACCCGGACATCTGAAGTACACATTGTCTCTTCGAAATATTGAATATAAAATTTCAAAATTGTCTATAAAAGGATGCTCCTTTTAGGATAATCTCAGAAAGCATCACTCGTTCACCTTATGTTAAGTGATTACGTCAATAATGTGAGAGATTTATTGATCTGAGTTGGCAAAAGGGCAACCACAAATTATATGCTAGCTGTGTGGCAGACAGTTGAGTTTTTCAAGTATAGGTATACTATAACTGTTGACTGTAATTATGAGAATATTTAATGCAGATTTTAGGAATTTGAAGACTATTCGCATACTTATTTCATATACCTGAATACTTTTTTCATATAAATGGAGTATTCCAGAACAAGTCTATCTTGAAAAAACCAACATGCAGTCCAAAAATTTGTGTCAAAAGCCAAGTAAACTCATTTAAAAATAGGGCCCAAACTTACATCGAATATGGTGGTCAATATTTTCAAAACTATCTTTACGAAGTATGCAGCTGAGGAATAACATTATTAATAATATAATTAATATTATCATTATTGTTATTATTATTATTGTTATATTTCATTACATTTTAGTGCGGACTTGTCCAAAGCTTCTACCAGTCAAACATGGAAATATTAGCTGCTCATCAAGTGACACCTCTTACAAAACAGTATGTCTTATTTACTGTGACGAAGGCTATCGACTGCAAGGAAATAACAAACTTACCTGTCAAATAAACTCCCAATGGGATGAGAAGGAGCCCCGTTGTGAGGGTAAGTTGACCTCTTTTTATATCTTCTTATGACTGTGCTGGTATGTGGGAATGCTTTCTTAAATATTATGCCATTGTTTAATTGTTGCTTTG
Organism: Triturus cristatus; assembly: GCF_964204655.1. Classification (NCBI taxonomy): domain Eukaryota; kingdom Metazoa; phylum Chordata; class Amphibia; order Caudata; family Salamandridae; genus Triturus; species Triturus cristatus. The sequence continues at coordinate 307,648,835 of NC_140582.1, read as the reverse complement.
TAGGGCATGAGTTTTTAATTACAGGTGTGCATGATGTGTGTTTGTGAAAATAAGTCTGATGTAGTTCTTGGCATGTTGTTATATTTGACCAAAACTCCAGTGTCCATGCAAAAGGTGGGAAGGGTTCAGATGGAGAAAGGTATCCTGCGGAAATCCAGGTGGAACCCGCTGGGCTCACAACTGGGCTGGTAAGCTTGTTAACTGGCACCTCAAGAAGTTGGGTCTTGCGAGCTTGGTGCACTGCATAATAGGTGGACTGCTGGTCTTTCTGCCATGCACTACACTTGTTGTGCAGAAGGATGCATGCATCAGTGACAGAGAGTTGCAGAGCTCTGGCGGGGCCTGAAGGCACCATTTGTGATGATTGGCAAGCCAGTCCTACAGTGGTAAGGATACACAATTGGATACCTGTTAACAGTGATGTTGAGCGCCACTCTACATATCTGGGAGTCTAAGGTATTCCAGAAATCTCTACACAATTTACAGCTACTCTTGCCCCGTAGGCCATGTAAGTAACCTGACGGTGCCCCTGTTGTACCATACACTACATTCTCACTTCCTTCAGAATGTGTTGTGAAATGTCAAGACTGCACACCCATTCCCATTGCTGCCACTGCAGCTCTCCCTGTGTTCCTGCAACAACATCATTTTAAGCCCTAAAGAAATATGAGCAGAAAAGCAGCTGATTTCCGTTATTACTTTTGGTAGCCTTTATGTATTCTGTAGGTACAAATGCCTGTGTGTGTTTTATACACCCTGGTTCCATCTGAGTTCTAGGCCTTTACTTAGCTCAACCAGCTACCTACATGTTTCATACTGGTCTCTAGGCATGTCCTCATCCAAGCTCAGCAGACGTGCAGCAGACAGGTGACTAGCCATCCTACACTTCCACTTTCAGGTAAGTGACGAGTCTCTGGCCTTTAGTCAAGAAAATTGCCTCAGGTAAAAAAAAACTATTCAACAGCCTAACATGACCTATGTCAAGATCCTCTTTCTGCACTTGAAAATAACAAACATAACAGGAATCACACTGCAGCCCTGAGCCAACAACTAGGACCAAATAGATGCATTCCTAGCTAGACATAACACAATTAGGGCCTGATTTAGAGTGTGGTGACAGAGTAAAGTACTCCAGCACCCTGAGGGAGTACCAGACCATCACAATTTGAGGTGTCAACTTGTGCAGTGACCATCTACTGCATTTACAGTAACTGCCATCATGGCGGTTCCTGTAAATGCTTTGAAAGTTTGACAGACAGCTTCATCAACATGATGGAGACGTGTAGCAAACTTTCAATGTTTTATTTATTGTCAAAAAGAAAATCTCAAATAGGGATTTTCTTTTTGTTAAACTAAAAAAACAATGACCCTCCCTTGCAATGGGAGTTTTCTACTAGGGTGTGGATCATCTTAGAGTTATCACTGTCATTTACCAGCATTGAAAACTGGCCATTTGTCCGCTCACTCTAAATAGGGTGGGTGGACAACAACTAAACCTCAGACGGCCATTACTCTGTTGGACCATTTGAGATATATGATGGCGGTGGAGATGGAGTAGTCTCTGCCGTCGACATACTGAAGGTCCACCCAACTCTAAGTGAGGTAGACAGACTTTTAGTTTGGCAGAGAGTGTATTCCGTTGCCATTGTGCTGGAGTACCCTCTCCGCCAAACTATAAATCAGGTCATTAATGTTTTATGGGAAAGTGGTTGTTCTGGGGAAGGAAGGAATAGCTTGGCTTTTATTTTCAAAAGGTAAAAAAGAATGTAAGGCAACGCTGAACCTTTTTATAGCAAATGCTTGATGGGAAATAATTAGATATTCATAGATAAAATAATAAAATCAACCAACAAAAGGCTGCATAGTTCACTGAGAGATTATAATAGGTACACACTGTTGCTAAAATGTATTTCTATATATAATACAAAATATAACAATTACATATAAAGGTCTACCGAGCCTATACAATCCCCTCACATGCTATCGACCTTTGCTTCCATGTGTTTTTCAAAAACTGGGGAGTGACATGTACAACCTGCTGCCTTTTCATAATCGTCAACAGAATCATTGTCTTACTCTGTGTATGTATTCCTCTTTCTTTGAAATCGAACTTGAGTCTCACTCTACTCACCATGGGCAGAAAAGGAGGACACTGCTACCATGCAGAGGGGCACAGGGAGTCCTACTTTCAGATGCCCATCCACCGCCTGCCACATGTGTGACTGGTCACTGTCCTGTCCTGTCACATCTTTAAATACCACCTCTTTGCAGTGGGGCAGTGGATTGAGGAGGTGGATCAATAATGAGGAAGTGGGGAGAGGTGGTAACGCCGATAAAGGTCGAAGAAGTGAGTGCATTATAATGCAAAGTGTTGTTGAGCAACGCAGGACCTTTATACTGCAAATGCATGTTTGTTTTGTATTTATTTGAATTTGGCATTGTTGATATTATTTAAAAAAATAAAAAAATAAATTATATTTTCAAGAATTCAACACTTCATGATGGTTAACATAGTCTTAGCACAATCTGTTAACGTTCTGTATTATCTTTTTACTAATTATCCATTTTTGGTTTCTGTTCCATAGAATTATATTGCCCCAGTTTTTATATACCTAAGAATGTGATGGTGAATCCACAAGGATGTGGAGAGGAGCCAGCAAAAACTGGAACTATATGCCAGCTAAACTGTCGCCATGGCTTTACCTTGACCGGAGTGACAAAAGAAGTGACCTGCGTTAGTTCCGGAAAATGGAATCAAAACACCAGAAAAGCTGCCTGTAAAGGTATGAGAAGGAGTACCAATTTCCAGATGTAAGCAGGTATAATGTAGATGAGGATGACATGGTGGATGCTATGTGGTAAAAGTAAGAGTTCTGCATGGCAATAATACCATAACATGATCATCAGACCCCATTTCCAGTTCTTATAGAATCATTTTACAAATGGAATATATCCTGAACAAACCAGAGCCTTATCTGCATACATTAGAATGCAAGAGCAGCACCCATATGACCACAACAGATGCATTTTAATTTTCCTCCCTGTGATTCTGTGGCAGACGAAAAGATTATTAGAAACTTGCAGGGGGTTCAAAGTTTGCTTTAGAGAAAGACTTTGGTGAAACCATATCAAAATCCAAGTTGTATTAAGTGTACATGTAGCATGAGAATGTGCATGTGAAAGTTCTTAGAGAATATGGGTGTTAGTGTATTCCATTGTAATGATTTCATTGCTGAGTTGCACATGGGACGAACGCTGGAAGAAGCTTTGTATGGCAAGATCAGTTGCATTTCGACCTTCATGCAAGTGAGTTGCTACATGCCGTGGGTGAATATGGAGAAAGAATAAAAGACACCTAGAAAACCGAACGGTGCTTGATCTCGTCTTTCTGCAGAACATAATATTTTGTTCGAGGCATATGAGCTACAGAATTCACACTGTTGCATAGATCGCCATCTGGTGTTGGGCTCGGATGCTTGCACCTTGTTGTTGTCTTGGAAGAAGTCTTTTGTAGTCATGAGATAGGTGACTCCTCCCTTGGACGATAGTGCGCATAGGCATCGACTCCATCCTCAGATTGTTTTTTTCTGCCATCGGGTTTGGATGTAACTTCAGCACTCCGGTTCGGTACCGTGTTTTCCAAACCTTTTCAATGCTCAAACCATCGCAAACACAACTGTAATGTTTTCGTTTGCGTGCCTTTCGACGTGCTAACTCACATACTTGATTCCAGTCATCAACGCGGGCCGCTGTGCCTATCGACGCCATTAGGGCCTATGGCTAATGGAAAGGACTCCATTTAAAAAATGCCCCCAGTGTGGAGCTAAATTCCCACACAGTGACCAACACAAGGTATGCTACCTCTGTCTCTCGCCCGAGCATGAGAAGAAGAATTGCCAAGCCTGCGCCTCCTTACGGTCCAGGAAGACTATCTGTGATCGCCGGGCTCAACAACACGTTGTGACGCAACAGGCTGCACTGGTGCCAGAGGACATCTTTGATGAAGGCCCCGATGTTCTAGAGGCAGAGGAGTCGGAGGATTTCGACATCGTACCCGAAGCAGATGACTCAGACTCCGATGGCCACATCACTCCAGGTCAACAAGTGAGTACAACTGCCCCTGTCCCAACCCCACCCGAAAAACAAAAGGCTCCGGTCTAGACTTCGCCTGAAGGCCTTAGTCGCGATCGAAAGAAAACTTCAGAAGCCCCGCCCCGGGCCCGGCTCCGAAGATAGAGGAGAAGCCTTCCAGCAGCTCGGGACCGAGCAAGCCGCACGCCAGTGCCCCAAAAACACAGTCGGCACCAAAACGGGAACACATCCTACTCCCGCGGTCTCCAAAAAGGCCTCGGCACCGAGCACCTCGGCACCCAAAGAACAAAAGACCTTGGATCCAAAGACACCTCAAAAACCTTCAGATCTGAAAAATATTACGGACTCGACACCGAAGCCGAAAAACACAAATACCCCTTCTAAGGCCCCAGATCAGAAATCTAAACCACGTTCGGAACCGAAAAAAACGGTGCCAAAAGCTATCATCGAAGAGGAAGAACTATTTCTACCAGATCCCATCGATCCAAACCAGAAAACTCTCTATGAGGACCCTAAGACAGGCCATATTGTCAGCATTCCACACAAGAAGAGGAAATTGGACCCCCACACATCCCTGAGGTGACTGTGAAGAAAAGAGACTGTGCAACTTCACCTTTAAGACCCTCTTCTCCTGTTCTTCCTACTAAGCCTTTCTCTCCTCCAAAGTCTCCCATACTCCCCCCCCTATTCACCACCACCACCACAGGATGATGATGACCTAGGGGGTGGGGGCAGAAATAATGACCCTTTCACTGATCCTGATGATGACACTGACTTACCACAAGACCCATGGGACGACTACAATGTCCCTGTAGATCCTCCAGATCTTCCTGATCCAGATGCATACCCCCAGATGACAACATAGGGTTTAGTCAGCTTATTGATAGGGCTGCCCAAGATCATGGTGTCCAAATACATTCAGACCCCACAGAGGACAACTTCCTAGTAGACACTTTTGCACAGTCACAAAAGACAGTACAAATACTGGCCATGCTCAAAGGTGTCATCAAACATGCTCCCGACGTATTCAAAGTCCCAGTCAGGACCAGAATTCTCAATCCTCGGATTGATAAAAAATATAAACCCGCCCCTAATGATCCCACCTACATTAAAGGCCAACTCCCCTTAGATTCCCTGGTAGTGTCCAATGCTAGGAAGAGTGCTAACTCTCAAACCTCCGGTGATACTACGTTGTATGCATTGTGTGCTTTTCAGTAAAACAATAGTAGAAAACTATTTCTCTTTACTATATGAATATTGTGAATAGCAAGGTGAAGCGGAGTGTAATGGGGGATTGGTTGGTCATTCTAATTGGTAAAGTTGAGAATTGAGAAACAGATTAATGTTGAAGACAGAGGAGAGATTGTAGATAAGATTTGAATAAGGCTAATGCAGGGAAATGTAAACATCAGTTACAGACATAGGGTTTGAACAGGTAGCTTTTTAATTTGTCATGTTCTAGAGCATATTTTATTGCCAACTTGATATTTAAAAAATGAGTTCTACCATGTAGGAGAAAACCCATAGAATCATTGTGAGGTGGCTGTTAGAGAACAAAGGGGCCGATTACGATGGCGGGCGGATTGCCCCCGCCGAGCCGGCGGTAGTCACTGCCGGCACGGCAGGGGCGATCCGCCCGCCATCAACACAGCAAAGACCCCCCGCCATATTATAATGGCTGGGGGGTCAGCGGCAAAAGGAAAGACCGTCCGCCGCTTTTCCGCCGATCGACTCGCCGACCGGTGGAAAAATTGCCTACTTATGGTGGCGGTGTCTGAAAGACACCGCCATCCATATTACAATGCTGGCGGTCGTATGCCTTTCGACGGCGGCATTGTCGCTGCCGAAAGGCATACGGTCTTTGCTTTGGGGCCAGTTGTAGGCCCCCAGGGTGAAGAAGGGGTGCGGGGGTGCACATGGGGGGTACCTACGGTACCCTCCCTCATTGCCATGCACTACGTGGCAGGCACCACATGGTAAAACCAAAGGAAATGATGGACGGAGTGTTGAACACTGCAATCACTCACCCCCAGTCAACTGATCTGGGTTTAATCCATCACCGTTCTTTAGCCCACTCTGCCACCCCAGTTCAGACATGGCCATATGCAAATCAGTCTGACCCTGTGCCTCATGGGAACAGTCCAGCCCGAACTGTCAAGCCATGTCTTCCCTGGACCGGAAACAAGCTTCCTAGGACCGGTTTCTGGCATTTCAGCCGTCTTCAGCCAGGCTTGCTTGAATCCAGTGGCAAAGTGAGCAAGGGACTCACGTCTGAGCATACCCTGCCAACTTATGGCGAACAAAGCAAAACCAAAGGAAATGATGGATGGAGTGTTGAACATTGCAAGCACTCACCCCCAGTCAACTGATCTGGGTTTAATCCATCACCGTTCTTTAGCCCACTCTGCCACCCCAGTTCAGACATGGCCATATGCAAATCAGTCTGACCCTGTGCCTCATGGGAACAGTCCAGCCCGAACTGCCAAGCCATGTCTTCCCTGGGCCAGAAACAAGCTTCCTAGGACCAGTTTCTGGCATTTCAGCCGTCTTCAGCCAGGCTTGCTTGAATCCAGTGGCAAAGTGAGCAAGGGACTCACGTCTGAGCATACCCTGCCAATTTATGGCGAACAAAGCAAAACCAAACGAAATGATGGACGGAGTGTTGAAAATTGCAAGCACTCACCCCCAGTCAGCTGATCTGGGTTTAATCCATCACAGTTCTTTAGCCCACTCTGCCACCCCAGTTCAGACATGGCCATATGCAAATCAGTCTGACGCTGTGCCTCATGGGAACAGTCCAGACCGAACTGCCAAGCCATGTCTTCCCTGGACCGGAAACAAGCTTCCTAGGACCGGTTTCTGGCATTTCAGCCATCTTCAGCCAGGCTTGCTTGAATCCAGTGGCAAAGTGAGCAAGGGACTCACGTCTGAGCATACCCTGCCAACTTATGGCGAACAAAGCAAAACCAAAGGAAATGATGGACGGAGTGTTGAACATTGCAAGCACTCACCCCCAGTCAACTGATCTGGGTTTCATCCATCACCGTTCTTTAGCCCACTCTGCCACCCCAGTTCAGACATGGCCATATGCAAATCAGTCTGACCCTGTGCCTCATGGGAACAGTCCAGCCCGAACTGCCAAGCCATGTCTTCCTTGGACTAGAAACAAGCTTCCTAGGACCGGTTTCTGGCATTTCAGCCGTCTTCAGCCAGGCTTGCTTGAATCCAGTGGCAAAGTGAGCAAGGGACTCACGTCTGAGCATACCCTGCCAACTTATGGCGAACAAAGCAAAACCAAAGGAAATGATGGACGGAGTGTTGAACATTGCAAGCACTCACCCCCAGTCAACTGATCTGGGTTTCATCCATCACCGTTCTTTAGCCCACTCTCCCACCCCAGTTCAGACATGGCCATATGCAAATCAGTCTGACCCTGTGCCTCATGGGAACAGTCCAGCCCGAACTGCCAAGCCATGTCTTCCTTGGACTAGAAACAAGCTTCCTAGGACCGGTTTCTGGCATTTCAGCCGTCTTCAGCCAGGCTTGCTTGAATCCAGTGGCAAAGTGAGCAAGGGACTCACGTCTGAGCATACCCTGCCAACTTATGGCGAACAAAGCAAAACCAAAGGAAATGATGGAAGAAGGGTTGAACATTGCAAGCACTCACCCCCAGTCAACTGATCTGGGTTTAATCCATCACCGTTCTTTAGCCCACTCTGCCACCCCAGTTCAGACATGGCCATATGCAAATCAGTCTGACCCTGTGCCTCATGGGAACAGTCCAGCCCGAACTGCCAAGCCATGTCTTCCCTGGACCGGAAACAAGCTTCCTAGGACCGGTTTCTGGCATTTCAGCCGTCTTAAGCCAGGCTTGCTTGAATCCAGTGGCAAAGTGAGCAAGGGACTCACGTCTGAGCATACCCTGCCAACTTATGACGAACAAAGCAAAACCAATGGAAATGATGGACGGAGTGTTGAACTTTGCAAGCACTCACCCCCAGTCAACTGATCTGGGTTTAATCCATCACCGTTCTTTAGCCCACTCTGCCACCCCAGTTCAGACATGGCTATATGCAAATCAGTCTGACCCTGTGCCTCATGGGAACAGTCCAGCCCGAACTGCCAAGCCATGTCTTCCCTGGACCGGAAACAAGCTTCCTAGGACCGGTTTCTGGCATTTCAGCCGTCTTCAGCCAGGCTTGCTTGAATCCAGTGGCAAAGTGAGCAAGGGACTCACGTCTGAGCATACCCTGCCAACTTATGGCGAACAAAGCAAAACCAAAGGAAATGATGGATGGAGTGTTGAACATTGCAAGCACTCACCCCCAGTCAACTGATCTGGGTTTAATCCATCACCGTTCTTTAGCCCACTCTGCCACCCCAGTTCAGACATGGCCATATGCAAATCAGTCTGACCCTGTGCCTCATGGGAACAGTCCAGCCCGAACTGCCAAGCCATGTCTTCCCTGGGCCAGAAACAAGCTTCCTAGGACCGGTTTCTGGCATTTCAGCCGTCTTCAGCCAGGCTTGCTTGAATCCAGTGGCAAAGTGAGCAAGGGACTCACGTCTGAGCATACCCTGCCAATTTATGGCGAACAAAGCAAAACCAAACGAAATGATGGACGGAGTGTTGAAAATTGCAAGCACTCACCCCCAGTCAGCTGATCTGGGTTTAATCCATCACAGTTCTTTAGCCCACTCTGCCACCCCAGTTCAGACATGGCCATATGCAAATCAGTCTGACGCTGTGCCTCATGGGAACAGTCCAGCCCGAACTGCCAAGCCATGTCTTCCCTGGACCGGAAACAAGCTTCCTAGGACCGGTTTCTGGCATTTCAGCCATCTTCAGCCAGGCTTGCTTGAATCCAGTGGCAAAGTGAGCAAGGGACTCACGTCTGAGCATACCCTGCCAACTTATGGCGAACAAAGCAAAACCAAAGGAAATGATGGACGGAGTGTTGAACATTGCAAGCACTCACCCCCAGTCAACTGATCTGGGTTTCATCCATCACCGTTCTTTAGCCCACTCTGCCACCCCAGTTCAGACATGGCCATATGCAAATCAGTCTGACCCTGTGCCTCATGGGAACAGTCCAGCCCGAACTGCCAAGCCATGTCTTCCTTGGACTAGAAACAAGCTTCCTAGGACCGGTTTCTGGCATTTCAGCCGTCTTCAGCCAGGCTTGCTTGAATCTAGTGGCAAAGTGAGCAAGGGACTCACGTCTGAGCATACCCTGCCAACTTATGGCGAACAAAGCAAAACCAAAGGAAATGATGGAAGGAGTGTTGAACATTGCAAGCACTCACCCCCAGTCAACTGATCTGGGTTTAATCCATCACCGTTCTTTAGCCCACTCTGCCACCCCAGTTCAGACATGGCCATATGCAAATCAGTCTGACCCTGTGCCTCATGGGAACAGTCCAGCCCGAACTGCCAAGCCATGTCTTCCCGGGACCAGAAACAAGCTTCCTAGGACCGGTTTCTGGCATTTCAGCCGTCTTCAGCCAGGCTTGCTTGACTCCAGTGGCAAAGTGAGCAAGGGACTCACGTCTGAGCATACCCTGCCAACTTATGACGAACAAAGCAAAACCAAAGGAAATGATGGACGGAGTGTTGAACATTGCAAGCACTCACCCCCAGTCAACTGATCTGGGTTTAATTCATCACTGTTCTTTAGCCCACTCTGCCACCCCAGTTCAGACATGGCCATATGCAAATCAGTCTGACCCTGTGCCTCATGGGAACAGTCCAGCCCGAACTGCCAAGCCATGTCTTCCCTGGACCGGAAACAAGCTTCCTAGGACCGGTTTCTGGCATTTCAGCCGTCTTAAGCCAGGCTTGCTTGAATCCAGTGGCAAAGTGAGCAAGGGACTCACGTCTGAGCATACCCTGCCAACTTATGATGAACAAAGCAAAACCAAAGGAAATGATGGACGGAGTGTTGAACTTTGCAAGCACTCACCCCCAGTCAACTGATCTGGGTTTAATCCATCACCGTTCTTTAGCCCACTCTGCCACCCCAGTTCAGACATGGCTATATGCAAATCAGTCTGACCCTGTGCCTCATGGGAACAGTCCAGCCCGAACTGCCAAGCCATGTCTTCCCTGGACCGGAAACAAGCTTCCTAGGACCGGTTTCTGGCATTTCAGACGTCTTCAGCCAGGCTTGCTTGAATCCAGTGGCAAAGTGAGCAAGGGACTCACGTCTGAGCATACCCTGCCAACTTATGGCGAACAAAGCAAAACCAAAGGAAATGATGGACGGAGTGTTGAACATTGCAAGCACTCACCCCCAGTCAACTGATCTGGGTTTAATCCATCACCGTTCTTTAGCCCACTCTGCCACCCCAGTTCAGACATGGCCATATGCAAATCAGTCTGACCCTGTGCCTCATGGGAACAGTCCAGCCCGAACTGCCAAGCCATGTCTTCCCTGGACCGGAAACAAGCTTCCTAGGACCGGTTTTTGGCATTTCAGCCGTCTTCAGCCAGGCTTGCTGGAATCCAGTGGCAAAGGGAGCAAGGGACTCACGTCTGAGCATACCCTTCCAACTTATGGTGAACAAAGCAAAACCAATGGAAATGATGGACGGAGGGTTGAAAATTGCAAGCACTCACCCCCAGTCAACTGATCTGGGTTTAATCCATCACCGTTCTTTAGCCCACTCTGCCACCCCAGTTCAGACATGGCCATATGCAAATCAATCTGACCTTGTGCCTCATGGGAACAGTCCAGCCCGAACTGCCAAGCCATGTCTTCCCTGGACCGGAAACAAGCTTCCTAGGACCGGTTTCTGGCATTTCAGCCGTCTTCAGCCAGGCTTGCTTGAATCCAGTGGCAAAGTGAGCAAGGGACTCACGTCTGAGCATACCCTGCCAACTTATGGCGAACAAAGCAAAACCAAAGGAAATGATGGATGTAGTGTTGAACATTGCAAGCACTCACCCCCAGTCAACTGATCTGGGTTTAATCCATCACCGTTCTTTAGCCCACTCTGCCACCCCAGTTCAGACATGGCCATATGCAAATCAGTCTGATACTGTGCCTCATGGGAACAGTCCAGCCCGAACTGCCAAGCCATGTCTTCCCTGGACCGGAAACAAGCTTCCTAGGACCGGTTTCTGGCATTTCAGCCGTCTTCAGCCAGGCTTGCTTGAATCCAGTGGCAAAGTGAGCAAGGGACTCACGTCTGAGCATACCCTGCCAATTTATGGCGAACAAAGCGAAACCAAAGGAAGTGATGGACGGAGTGTTGAACATTGCAAGCACTCACCCCCAGTCAACTGATCTGGGTTTAATCCATCACCGTTCTTTAGCCCTCTCTGCCACCCCAGTTCAGACATGGCCATATGCAAATCAGTCTGACCCTGTGCCTCATGGGAACAGTCCAGCCCGAACTGCCAAGCCATGTCTTCCCTGGACCGGAAACAAGCTTCCTTGGACTGGTATCTGGCATTTCAGCCGTCTTCAGCCAGGCTTGCTTGAATCCAGTGGCAAAGTGAGCAAGAGACTCACGTCTGAGCATACCCTGCCAACTTATGGCGAACAAAGCAAAACCAAAGGAAATGATGGACGGAGTGTTGAACATTGCAAGCACTCACCCCCAGTCAACTGATCTGGGTTTAATCCATCACCGTTCTTTAGCCCACTCTGCCACCCCAGTTCAGACATGGCCATATGCAAATCAGTCTGACCCTGTGCCTCATGGGAACAGTCCAGCCCGAACTGCCAAGCCATGTCTTCCCTGAACCGGAAACAGTGCATGGCAATGATGTGCACAGTCCTTTTCCATTGCGGGCGGGTCTGCAGCCAGCAGATCCACCCGCAATGGAAAAGGCACAGGATGCGCCCACCAGTGTGGCGGGCGTATCCTAATGTGTATGGCGGGACCGCCGCAGCATCGACGGGCAGTCCTGCGCTCCGTTACAGTGGCGGGGGGACTATGTCCGCCAGCGATCGTAAGTGGCCCCTAAATACTCTTGACTCTTTAATTTCATTTGAAGTTTAGATGCCTTCAGAGAGTATCAAAATGAGTCACGTTAGCCAGGGTATTGGAGGTGAATTGTCTCAAGAATGATACAAACTAGCAATGGCGGCTGGTGAAATTTGAAAGTGGTGAGGCATAAAAGTTGGGTGTGACTTTTATGTAGAATGGACAAACTTGTGGTCCAAGGTGGGTCCTCCTCTCCAGAATAATAAAAAAAAAAGTTTGACAAAGGCCTATAGAAGGAGTATTGGCCTCCAGTTAAGTGTGCTCTATGTTAGATATATATGCCCTTTTTCTCTGCACAGCTCATCCATCTGCATAGTTTCAAACTCCTCTCTTTCCTCTTCAGCACCTTCTTTTCACACTCCCCGGAATGCACTTCCTCGCATCTCACTCATTTAACCACGCCCAAACATACACTGCACTCACTCACATTTAGGATTAAATTTATTTTATTGTCAGAGCCCAATCCGAGGAACTATATAACATTGTCCACAGTTAAACAAAGCAAGTCGCCTACAACCCTTCCGGGCCGGCCGCGTCTGCAAAATGTGGGTAGTAGCACATACATGTCGCCCGAGGGCCGTGTGGAATAGTCAAGTGGCCCCAAGGCCGTGCCTGTAGGCAGACGACCTGCTGAGACTATAAGCTCCAAGAGGTGCTCCAGAATTGAACATAGAACCAAAATGAAACATAAAGAAAGGAAAAAAATCCAACGAACTTAGAACTCCCATCCCACCCCAACCCCCCCTTCCCTGAGAGCGTAGCGTGGATCCTTGCCGCCCCTCTAAGTAGTTATGCAGCAGCACCCTCGCGGGGGTCCTAAGCCCCCCCCGTCCCTTCCCACCCCTGTTATGACCCCCCCCCACGTTCCACGTCCATCTCCCCCTCATCCCACGGGGACACCTCCGATCTGGTAGCTCTACTCAGTCTTCTGATCCTCGGAGAGGCGCAGTAAACGCAGGTATCGGGGACAAGTAACCTCCCAAAATTCAGAGGCCAACAATGCCAAAAAGGGTTTCCACAGCTCCCCATATTTGGAACCCTCCCCTGCTAATGTCAATGTAAGTTTTTCTATGCCCAGGACGTGCCATAACCGATGTAACCACTCAGTTAAGGTTGGAGTGCTGTTAGTGCGCCAATGGGGGAGTATAGTTTGTGTCGCTGAGCCCAGTGCTATAGCTATCAATCTTCCCCTCCGTGAACGAAGCGGATAGGTCAAGGGATTTGGCAGGCCCAGTAGCGTATATGCAGGGAAACGTGGTATCTCTGTGTTAAGGTGCCTGTCCACCTCATCAAGCACCTGTGACCAAAACGGCCGGACATACTCACACTCCCAAAGTAAATGCGTCAATGTGCCCACCTGCCCGCATCCCCTCCAGCAACACGCCTCCCTCTGATGATCTATGGCATGTAGCCGCTCTGGGGTGTAATACCAGTAGGTCGCAATCTTCGTGAGCGTGTCAGTGAGGCCCATATGGTACGCGGAATGGCTGGCTCTATAATATATTCCTTCCCACTCTTTGTGAGCCAAGGTTCGACCCAGCTCTCTCTCCCACCGTGTCCTCCCCGCGTTATAAGTATGCGTGTGCCGGGCTTGCAGCATTCTATACAAATCGGAGATTAGTTGTTTATCCGAGGTACGCGTGAGGAGCCATTTCTCATACGGCGAGAATCTCCGATCTGCCAACGGGCGCACCCGTCTGTCCAGCGCCCAATGCCAAACTTGCAGGTAACGGAGCCTCTCCGTCTCCTGCAGTCCGTATTCCTGTTTGAATTGCGTGAAGGGACAAACACCCTCCCCATCATACATGTGGTAAAGAAAGCGACAACCCGGCGGCTTCCACTGGCAAAACGCCTCCGTGTCCATCCCAGGGGTGAACTCCGGATTATCAAACAAAGGGGTAAGAGGAGAGGGGAACGTGGTGAATTCATGCGTGAAATTGATGCGGTCCCAGATCTCTAAAGGCACAGAGGTGATGTGGGAGGCATACAGGTTAGGGGGCCTGTGCTCCTTACGTAGGAAGGGAATTTCCTGCAGGGGCCGGGCTGCAACTGCTTGATCTTGAAACAGCCAGTGTTTCTCCGACTCCCAGCGACTCCACTCCACCAGGTAGCGCAGCTGTGCGGCCTGGAAGTAGAGCTGAAGATCAGGAATCCCCAGCCCCCCTCTCTCAGGCGGGAAAGTGGATAACAGCCTCTTCATGCGCGGTTTCCGCCCGCTCCAAATGAATTGGGCCAGCTCCGATTGCGTCTGTCGGAGCCATCCGTTGGGCGGGTATAGGGGAATCATGCGGAATAGGTAAAGAATCTGTAGCAGGACGGTCATCTTGACCGCCGCAATTCTACCCAGCCATGAAAGGGAGCAGTACTTCCAGCGCCCCAGCTCCCTGCGAATTTTCCGACGCAGAGCTGCGTAGTTGAGGGCCACCACCTGCGGCAATGTAGGAGCCAGCTGAATCCCCAAGTAGGGGATGGACTCCCCCTCCCACTGGAAGGGGAGCAGAGTCTGCAGGTATTCCCGGGTGGGCCGAGACAGAGAGAGGCTAAGGGCCTGTGACTTATCCATATTCACCTTAAACCCCGCTACACGTGCAAAGGCGTCCAGGTCCGCTATGCAGGCCGGGAGGGACTACCGCGGGTTAGCGATGGAGAGCAGCATGTCATCAGCATACAGGTTGATGGTATGGATGTAGCACCCAAACTTGATACCGGAGATACTTTGGTTCTGTCTAATCTTCTGGGCTAGAGGCTCCATATAGGCAGCGAAAAGCAACGGCGACAGCGGACACCCCTGTCTCGTGCCCCGTTCTATCCGGAAGCTGGAGGACGTGTGTCCATTCACTCGGACCGCCGCCGAAGGGAATTTGTAACAATTGAAGATGTGGGTGCAGAATTTCTCTCCAAGGCCCATTTTCAGCAACACCTGCTTTAGGTAGGGCCAATGGACCCGATCGAACGCTTTTTCGGCATCGATCGTGAGAAGCATGTACTCCCCCGTCGTCCGGGAGGCCTTCTCAATCAGATGCAGGACTCGTTTCGTATTGTCAGGGGCCTGACGCTCTGGGATAAGCCCCGCCTGATCTGGTTTAATGAGGCCCGGCATACAAGGTGCCAAACGACTGGCCAAAATTCCCGTATATTGCTTGAGGTCGACATTCAATAAGGAGATGGGGCGATAGGCCCCGCAACGGGTCTTGTCCTTCCCTGGCTTGGGAATGACCGTTACATGGGCCCCCAACAAATCCGCAGGGATCGCGCCCTCCGTCGCGAAAGAATTGAATAGCTTGGTAAGCAGGGGAGCCAACTGGGTACAGAATTGTTTATAGAAGACAGCGGTGAAGCCATCAGGCCCCGGGGCTTTCCCCAGTTTCAACCGCGAGATGGCAGCGATCACTTCCTCCGGACGAATATCCCTGTCCAGCTGGTCCGCCTGGCTTCCAGACAGAGTTGGGAGGGTGATCGAATTTAGTTAGTCCACCCCACGATCGGCCGCCAGATGAGAGCCGGTGTAGAGGTCGGCATAGTATGCACGAAACGTCTCAGCTATGTCTCGATCGTCTGTGAGTCTCGTGCCGTCCTCCCGGCATATTTCACGGACCCCCTGTCAGTTGCGGGCTTCCCGGAGCTTATGAGCCAATAGGCGCCCGCACCTGTCTCCCCCCGTATAGTAAGCGTGCTTTAAGCGCAGGGCAGCGTACTCTGCTCTATCTTGATCCAGAGCTGCTAATTGTTGTCGGGCGGCCTTAAGTTGGCGCCACACCCGGGGTGCCCCCGTCCTCTGATGTATCTGTTCCAACTCTTTGGTTGTCCGTGTGAGCTCTTCCCTCTTACGCCCTCGATCCCTGTTGTCGGCGGACGAAATAGCAATGAATTCCCCCCGAAGGGCGGCTTTCAGTGACGCCCATTGGGTCGCTAAGGTCATGTCGGTGTTAGCGTTGTGCTCGAGAAAGTCTTTGATAGACCTACGTATCTGCACCATTACCTCCTCTCGATGCAGCAAAGTGTCCCTGAGACGCCACACTCTATCCGGACGCACCACCGGTGGCAGAGCCAGAACCGTGAGGAGCGGTGCATGGTCAGAAAGGGAGGCCACTCCAATCTCCGCCTCCGTGGCCAGTGCCTGTACTGTGGATGAGGCCAAGAAATACTCCAGCCTGGCATAAGTCTTATGCACGTGAGAAAAATAGGAGAACTCGCGGCCCCGGGGGTGAAAACTCCGCCACAAGTCGCACAATCCCAAGTCACGTATGCGGGTCACTCCCGCCGCCGAAAGCACCCCCGCCTGATGTGTACGCTGACAGGACCTATCCTGTATATTGTCAAAAACGAGATTCAGATCTCCCCCCAGAAGGACGTTGTGGTCGCTGGTGGACGTAACTTCTGTGAGTGCGGCCTGTAAGAAACGCTCCTGGCCCTCGTTAGGGGCATAGATGGAGCCAATGGTGAAGGTCTGGGCCCCCAGAGCGAACCTGTAAGCCAAGAGCCGCCCCCGATCTCCGCTTCCCTCTGCAGGACCTCCTTGCGAAACCGCTGGGCCACCAAGATCGCCACCCCCGCTGCCTTGGTAGAACCAGAGGAGAAGAGCTGCGTCGGGAACTTACGGGTCCGGAGCCTGTAACAGTCCTGCGCTAGGAGGTGCGTCTCCTGCAAGAGACAGATGTCCACCCGTGAGTTCTCTAAACAGTACAGGACAGCCCTTCACTTGACTGGATTGTTAAGCCCCCGGACATTAAGTGATAATACTCTAAGTGTATGAGGAGCCATTTGTTTTATCTGTAGAACCTAGGAGGCCCCTGACCTGCACTACAGCGCACTACAAGGGAACGCCTCATGTGTGATTGACGTGCCCGCACCGCAGCCTGTCGACAGATGCAACCCCACCTAGTGATGGACGTGGAACCCCAGACCCTCTCGAAAATAATGCCCTCCATCCCCTACCCCAACCCCACAACCAAAAATCAACAACCAAACGAATGAAAAAAAAGTCCTGAACCAGTGTCCTCTACCTTCCAAAGAATGATAAGGAAGCAGCGAGGAATAAGATGTCACAATGGGGAGGCCTCTCTCCCGCCGACAGTCCAGCCAACGAGCCGGGCACTGCAGTGTGCGGCTCAGGTGGGCGAGGGGGCGCGCAGCCCCGCAGATACAGTCTCCAACGCCGCCTGTTGGCCTCTGAGGATCTCCGCCGCTGGGGGCCTCTTGGCGCGCCTGCTGCGTCCCTGCCGGCACCACCCCGGCCGCGCGGGCTGTTTGTCTGCTGAGCCACCATCATCCCCGCTGTCCTCCGCCGGCAGCTCGACCTCCAGCAGCTGCGCCGCCTCCTTCAAGGAGCGCAATTGGTATAGGGTGTTTTCAATGCGGAACACTAAGCGAAAAGGATGCCCCCAGCTGTACGGGATGTTGCGCTGCTGTAGATGTGCCGTGATCGGCTGAAACAGTCTGCGCTTGTGGAGCGTGAGCGCCGAGAGGTCTTGATAGAGGACCGGGGCATGTTCCCTAAAGGTCACGAGGTGCTTCTGACGTGCCTTCCGGAGTATGTCTTCCTTAGTACGGTAGTCCTGTATGCACACCAGAATGTCCGAGGGGGCGGCGGCCTCCGACCTGGGGGGCCCAACTCGATGTGCCCGATCGATCCGCAGCTCCGCATCCAACGGACGCTCCAGGATGTGATTAAAGAGCGCCGTCGTGAAGCCAAACAGATCTTTCGTGTCCTCCGTGAGCTTCACTCCGCGAACGCGGATATTGTGGCGCCGGGAACGGTTCTCAAGATCCTCCACATGGGACTGGAGGTCCACCTGCTGGTCGTGTATCCGGATAAGTTCCTGCTGTAACGCCGCCAGCTCTGTGTCCCGCCCGTCGCCCTTTTCCTCCAGCGCGGAGACCCTCTCTCTGATGCCGTCCACGTCTCTGCGGACCTCCTTGAGTTCAGATGTGAATTCCTTTTGCAGATTTTGGATATCCGCTCGCAGGGCCGTGAACATGGACTCCAGGAGGGACTTAGTGATCTGTTCAGGTCCCTCCTGCTGCGCGGCTGAGGGGCCGGGTACCACCGCCGCCATGGCGCCCAACGCGGGACCCGCCGGAGCGTGGGCAAACAGTTCTTTCAGCGTCTTGTCCTTCCGCTGCTTTGGGGGGACCATTACGTGCCCCTGCCCTCCCGTCTTTGTCCCCCTCACGGGAAGGCCCAGCCTCACCGCTCACGACCGCCAGGAGCTCGTTCCACTGCCGCCGCTCCCCACCACTTGCTAGCAATCCACCCCGGTTGGGCGTAGCCGATGTCAGAGTCCACTCAGGCGCGCTGAGCCCCCAATGCCCTCCAACTCCAGGCCATCCACTCGTACCACGCACTCAGCCACAATCCTCCGCCGTGCGGCGGGGCCTACAGGCGGCTCCCACCAGGCCTCAACACCACGGTCGCCCGCCTGTAAGTCCGGTGCTCGGGGTTCCTTAAAGTGTGCTGAGTCTCCCCCGGCCCCCAAAGGCGCCAAACCACTCCACAATGCTACCCCAGGGCGGAGGAGTGTCCCTGCAGCCCACCGGGCTTCCGCCAATGCTCGCTCCCTCCAAGCGCACCCCGGGGCGCCCAGGCCTCCTCACCTCACCTCACCTCACCAAGCAGCCGGCCGTTGTCTCTCCTCGAAGTCCGCAGCTGCCGCAGGGTCCACAGCTTCCCGCTAGCGCGCCGCGGGGGTGGAGGGGCCGCCGGGCCCCGCGAGCCTCCAAGGCGCTTCCAACCGGCAATCCCAGGCAGAGCTCCCACTGTCCTCTCGCAGGCCGCCTCCCCCCAGGGGATGCCCCGGCACTCCGGGCGGGCCTCTCCGTGTCTCCGGCAGCTCGGGCTGCCCTGCTCCCTTCGACCTCCTCCAGCTCCTCCCAGGGGCCGCCGACCAGCCTCACGCCTCCAGATCACCGCTCACACGATCGTCCTTCTGCGTGGCAGCCCCGCGCCGAGCGCAGGCCTTCTCGACTCCGCTCGTTCGGCTCCGCCGGGGGCCTGGGTCGCTCTTCTCAATAGGGTGCTCCCGAGGGCCTCCGCACCTCCCCCATGCAGGCAGGCCGCAAGGAGCCGGCGCCGCCGCCCTCCGCACGGAGCCCCCGATGCAGGCCCGGGGAGACCCCCACAGTGTGTGGTCCGGCCACTGGTCCTCTTCTGGACACCCACGCCACCGCCGGCCGGGCCGCCCTCACTCCACCTGGTAATGGCGATGCCGCACTGCCTCCCGGTCGGGTCCCGCAGGCTCGACTTCCTCCTTCGTGCGGGGGCCAATGAGCCGCGCTCGCGCGGGATTGCTGCCCCCGGAGCTATCGGTGCAGCGACCGGCCCCCACCGGCACAGGGACACGGGGTACAGCCGGTCGCCGGTGCTTTTCTGGACGGCCGGCGGGAGAGACCGAGGAACACGTCCGCTCAAGCCGCCATCTTGGCCACGCCCCCACTCACTCACATTTAAGCACTTTATTTCGTTTTGCCTTGTAAATATTTTGACATCTGTGTACCCCCTTCACACACATTTACATGGAATTTCAATTGCTACTGGAATACATGACCATTGTTATGTGTGCTTTGCAGACACCCCAAACCACTGACAGGCACTTTGCTTTGCCTTCAGCCTCAGCGCCAGCACTGTCAATCAAAGCCCATTATAAACACCTGGCACAACTCAAAGTATGCACAATACAAGAGTAATAAGATGCACGAAAAAAATACAGAAGTGCAACATAATTAAACAGCTAACACTCTTGGGGAATTCAAAATTAAGTAAAACGTGAAATAAAAGAGGAACTAAATAACTGACGTGCATTACCATAATGTTTATAACATTCATTGTTCGTAAATCAATCCATATTTTGGGCATTAATATTAAGGGCATGATGACAGGGCCAGTTTTAACGACATACAGCATATAACTGTCTTTACTGCAATCACATATTTCTCATTTTGTGCTTGACTCGGACATTTGGATCAACTTCGCGAGGGAACAAGAACCTTGTTCATCATTTGGATCAATTTTGCTGGGGAACAAATACAGCATCTCCACTTCTAAAGGGGCCAGCGACCTGCAGCCAGGGCCTAGGTTGTCATGGTAGTGGAGGTTAGCTTGACAAGGGGTCTCAGCACAAAATACAAAACACAAGATTAGCATTATAATACTTACAATTACCAAGGACAAGACACCAAATTACACATGCTTGCATTCACTCCTACATGTGACGAATGGGAGAGGGTGGGATCTATGCCTGTGAATGACGTCTGAAATCACTCCGGGATGGAGACCCTGATGCCTGAAACCGTGACGCTGATAGCGTCATTGGCCTACAATTCATACTACCATAAAGCTCAATGGCAATGAAGGGTTTAGAAAGGTAAGCCCTACGTCATGTGTCAAAGTGCAGGAAGTGAAGTTGACTGTCTGGTATGCATCTTCTGCTTCAGAGCAATGTGGTGCAGGTGGCCTGGGACAGACAACCCACATTTAGATACATTGATTTGTTTATCTCTAAATAAATTGATCTATTTAATATTTGTTTATGTAAATGTTTTAAAATTTCAGATTGGCACAGCCCGTGAGCCCTAATGGAGAAACCACTCCTGTAAACTTGTCTGGCATTAATTCTGGCCTTGACTGGATGCCAACTTTCATCTTTCAACCCAGGGCAATGTAGTCAAACATTTTCTTTCCAGATAAAAGTCTTGCAGCAGAAAGTAAAATGATTTTGCTTGGCTTTTCTCTACTTTATGACAACTATTTACTAAAATGAAGTATTTTAGGTTGCCAAACTATTTTAGCATTTTTACAGATAGGAGTGAGCTACGGGATCTTTAGAGAGAATGCTCAATCTTAGATCTCCTAGATAAGTGCTGGTCTAAATGTTACCTCCGATGAGAGATTTGGATTGAAGTCATTAATTTTGAGATGGGAGGGCCATGATCGAATTTGCATTTGTGTTGTCTGAATAGTAGAATTACTTAACTGTTCTGTGCTATGAATTTAAGAAAGATTGATGGCATTAATTGTAGATTTGATAGACACGTTTTTACCCACATCTTTGATGTATCATCTGTATTGTTGAATGGAGATGCCAGATTCTGCCACCAAGTTTCTCAAGCTTCGCGACAGAATGTTGACTAGTATGGATCCCTCCAAAATGTGGCATGTGAACATAGCACGGCTGGAGTAGGGGGTTCCCAGCCTAACCAGCTGTTTGCACTTGCTTTAGGAATGAGGTAAACTGCCTGAGTACTCAGCCCTTGTATCTTGGGGTGTATAATAGCCTCACGTAGTGAACTGTATTGAAGGCCGCTGAGATGACAAGAAGGATGCGGAAATAGGGGTCACGATTGTCCAATGTGCAGTGTATGTAGTCATAATTATTTTAAATGATGGGCTTGTGCTGTAACTTTTTCAGAATTCTGATTGGTAAGGTGCCAGGAGTATATAATTGTGAAAGGAGGTGCTGAGTTAATCAAAGACAAACTTTTCAATGACTTTTCCACTCCAGGAGATATAGGCGACTGGTCAACTATTGTGGAATATCTCTAGGTCAGATTGGGCCTGTTTTTAAGCAGGGAAGTGATAAAACATTTTTTAAATTAGCCTGGAGGAGATGCTGATTCCATTAATATGTTGCTAAAGTGGCTCCACACTTCACAGAAAAAATACCAGGTTGTTTTTTTGAAAATTTGGGCTATAATGATGTTGCCATGAGAAAATCTTGGCATTTGATTTTCGATTGAGCAAAACTTCATTCTAGTTCGGTTTTTTGATGATATTTTTTACAATCTGAAAGGAGACCGATTAGCTGCTTTTGAAGCAGAACTTCATTATTTTTGTCAAAGCTGGGATAACAACCAACATAAATGTGATGCTTGGGAATGTGATAAAGTGTTCTTTTTAATGTTGGTTTACTGTCAGGTACAGTTAATTTGGAACTTTGGTTTAGGTATACATCGAATTAATAACCTTGCCAGATTAATCGACTACAGGGAGTTTTGGACTTGAGTTTACTAGTGAGGTTTGTGGCTAGTGGACTCATTGCAAATTGGGTTCTTTCACCCAGAGCCACAACTCCAGGTGAAATAAGCAAAGACTGCATTAAAAATATGCCTTGGCCCAGAGACCTGACAATGTGACATTCGGTGACACCAGACCTGTAAGACATGCTGCAGGGCAGGGGCTACAGGCAGCAGCAGCATCTGGCCCTTGTCCCCATGCAGCCTTCCATGGGGTGTAACTAATGCCATCCTGACAGGCAGTAGTGTGCTCTTCACATCAGCTCCCCACTTCACACCCCCAATGGCAGTCCTGCAGACATTTAAGGCCTAATTTAGACTTTGGCAGAGAGAGTAAAGGCAGTCAGGGTAGTGGAAGACTTTACTTCCACCACCCGCTAAATTTAGATTTCACCGCTGACGCCAAACAGAAGTTTGTTTGGAAAAGTAAAAATTATTTGCCCAACACCATGGCGCTTTCTCCCATGGTGTGGGGGTATTTGTTTTTTATTTTTACTGTCCTTCACCACCAGCGTATTGCTGGCAATGATGGACAGTGAAAAAAATGGCATTCATCCACCCAAACTAAATGGGGCTGACAAACGGATTGCTCAACTCCAAAGGCACTTACTCCTTTGGGTTGTCGGAGGAAGGTTTTTCATTGACAGAGTAAATTTCACTCGATTGGCGTAACCCTGGCATCACCAATACCTCATAATTGGGTAGTCTGATCGAGCGTTTGGAGGACCACGGGACCGAAACAAATGAGTACTCTGTCCACCCAAGCTCTAAATCGGCCCCTTAATGTCTTAGATTCTTTTCTGCCAACTTAGTGTAACTGTTCTGTAAAGCACCTAATAAATACATTTCCAAGCAGTTGTTACCCATTTTGGGGGAAAAACTCGTAATGGTTGGACTTTGCAGTAGAGATACTGGTGGGTAATTTAAATCATGGCCCTCTGGAATCTTAGCAACATAGTCTAGCCAACTTGTAATAAGGCACTATGGTGTCTATGATTTCGCTTTTTGAGGTTCTGTCCTCAGTGAGTTCATCTATGACATTATTTATTCAACATAGGGGGGTGGTATAAGGAGTGTGACAAAGTGTGACAAGCCCCAAGCAGTTCTGATTGCTTTACAGAGGTGTAGGTTTGGGTTTAGTTTTCTTTACTAGTTAGAAATGTGTGGTCAGTTAAAGTAACACGGCCTCTGGATCACCTTTTATCTATCCAATTTGATAATTGAATACCCTTGGGCAGTGGTGTAACCCAAAAGGATGCCCCCCCCCTATAAAATGTGATGAGTGGCCGCTTCCTCTCCCAGATTCCACAGATATTAATTGGTCTTCGACTCAATGGAGTTCCACTGAGTTCCACTGAAGAGGGGGCTAAGTCATCTACGATTGCCTCAGATTCGTTGTTTACCCAGGTTTCTGTGAGGTACATTATGTGCTGACTGCATTCAATTATGGTATCTGCAGTTCTTGCATGGTGAGTGTTTTCCAATCTGTGATTTCGTAGAGCACCTTTTTAATTTTGTTTGAAGGCATTTTTTTAAAGAGTTGTAGCGTTTTGTGGATTTGTTTGACATTGTGGGTCAGTGTACTTCATAAACGTGTTTGTGAACGGTTTCCCGGAAAAGGTTTTAATGAGTATTGGGTACTGTTGTTTGTGCAGCTACATTTTGAATTGCGTGTGTGCCTTGTTTGAGAGTAGGTATTTACAGTAGTTGGCCCCTTGCTTCACGTGTATCTTTATTTTGAAAGGCCAAGGTCACCTTAATTACCTTTAAGTTTTACCTCGAAAAAAATTGCTGATTCAGTAATTGTCAGTATAGTATTTACCTTGTCAATTATTCACTGTTTCAGAAATGTTATCAAAGTAACTAACTATCAATAATTGTTCAGAAGTTAAGGAAACTGAGAGAAAGCCTTAGGTTATTACTTCTGTACTGATTCTGCTAGTTTATGTGACTGATCCCAGCAATGTTACACAAAAAAATGATGCGTGCTGAGGAAAAGGGAAATAGGGCTTGGCTCTTTTCAATGTTGTGTTTGGCTGTTTAAATAAATATTTGTCTGCAACATGTAAGCCAATCTGAGAAAGTTGAGGCTGCTTTTTATGCATTTAACACACTGGCCTATTAAAAAGTATCACTTAATTATTTCGTAGGGGTTAGTTGTAGGCGATAATTGCCCCTGTTAGTGTCTTTGAACCAATTCATAGATGGCTGTCAAGCTTAAGAGAACGAGAAAGTGGTTCATGTTTTTCGCCCTGTTAACTCAGTTTATAAGGGTGGTGCTCTGGGGGTGAATTCACTTTTTGATCTGTTTCTTCGTTTAGCTAAATTACGTCATTTAGTGTTAAAATCACATATTAGCACAATTGAATACAGAGGGTGTCCGTATAAAGAACAGATGTCACCCTTCTGGCCCAGACTGGAGCGTCCATGTCCTGGAGTAGTGCATTCAGTCAAAGTAAACTAACAAAACATTGAGAATCCATGCAAAAAAGATGATATTTGAAACTCAATAAAGTAAGGTAAGAAAGATTCTACAGAAGTGTTAGTCCGCCAGAGGAGCAAATATTTAGAGCACTGGAAACAACAAAGATATGTTTAAGAGAAACGATGTGACATTTTCTGAATAGTCCTTACGTGTAACAGTTAAAGAGAAACAAGGTGAAAAAAAGCCTAACCCAATGAGCATCTTGCTAACTGGTGATGGAACAATGTCCCCTCTATCTACAAATGATGTTACAAAAAATGATTTATTTATCTGGATGCTGAGGATGTACCTTCCACTGGACACCTAACTACTTACATGTAATATCCACAAATTGATGAGCATAATATAATGTATATTGGGAAAAATAAAGTGATACGTGTATTCGAAAGTGGCTTTATTGATATGAAAAGTTAATATAAATATTTTGACAATATTGTGTAAACTTTATGATTCAGATAGTGAGCCCCCTCAAATCAACTGTCCAGACAATATTCAGACTGGTAACCTGGAACATCAAAACTCTGCTATGGTCAGTTGGGAAGCCCCTATTGCAAAGGACAACTCGGGTGAAGAGGTAAGCTTTGGTGGCGTATTATCAAATAATTTGTTGACCCCATGTTAAATTGTGACCTGCTTAAAATATATATAATTGGGTTCTCATGCATCAGTTATACCCTACATCACAAAGTGCTGTATCCTCAGATGACTCTATTACTCAGCACAATTCTAATATCTATTTTGACCTCAGAAGAAGGATGGGCAGCTGAGCTGTAATGCCAGGATTTGAACCCATGAATTTCAGGTTATGTTTACATCTTGCAGTGGATGATTTTTCCAAAGAGCTTTCTTGTTGGCAGGAAAAGATAGCTTCACATTTTCTTGCCACCAGTATCAATGTGTTAATAAGTATAGTTTTTATGGACCAAGTTGTTATTGGAGGCCTCATACATCTGCAAAACACTGAGTTATTTAAAAAGCGCCACAACAGCAATTTTAATCTGTGTTGAAACAACACCGGCAATTTATTGCAAAGGTTTCCATTTCATTTTTAGGACACCCAAATGAATGTCCTATTACTTACCGGTAATCTTCATTACTCCGGGTCCCGTAGTCCTCGACACCATCATGGACAAGTGAGATCTACTATCTCACTGACAGAAAAAAGAACGAAGGAATGCTGGACCTACCCTCCCCCTCCCACTGGGAGTACTTAAGGAGTACCGTCCCAGCATTCCTCCTGAAATACCAAGCACCAATGAAGGCCGGCAGACAGGGAGGGAGGGAGGGAAGTCATGACGGTGTCGAGGACTACGGGACCCGGAGTAATGAAGATTACCGGTAAGTAATAGGACATTACCCCCAGGTCCCTCCGTCCTCGACACCGTCATGGACAAGTGAGAAATACCAAAGCAAACACCGGCATTCATACCAGAAAACACAACAAACCACCAGGATAGCAAACAAACCCAGAGATTTATTGGAAATAAGCAGAAAAAAACATTTAGGAGCGAACAGAGCTCAACACCCCCAATGCAAAACCTCCATCATCCCCCAAAAGATTGAGGAGACGATAATGCCTGATGAAGGTATTAGAAGAGGCCCACGTGGCAGCCCTGCAAATCTCAGAGAGAGGAACACCCCGAACCTCCGCCCAAGAAGCAGCCACCCCTCTCGTAGAACGACCCTGAACCCCCAAAGGAGGAGGAGAACCAGACAGAGAGTAGGCCAAGGAAATGGCTTGCTTCAGCCAACGGCCGATGGACACAGAAGAAGCCTTACACCCCAGAGAAGCCGCACCAAAGGAGACAAAAAGGGAGTCCGACTTGCGAAATTCCGCAGTTCGGTCAAGATAAATGCGCAGAGCCCTGCACACATCCAACAAAGACCACCGGGAGAATCCAAGACAGAGCCCAGGGAGGGCAACACCAACTCCTGGCACCTGTGAAATTGCGAAGAAACCTTCGGCACAAAGGAAGAATCCAGGCGAAGGACAACCCCACCCTCCGTGAAAGACAGAAAGGGAGCACGAGCCATCAAGGCCCCCAACTCCCCAAGACGTCAAGCAGAGGTGACAGCCACCAGGAAAACCACCTTGAGGGTGAGAAACTTTAAATCCACCGTCTCCAAGGGCTCAAAAGGAGGACCGACCAAAACCCGTAGGACCAAAGGCAAGTCCCACAGGGGAAAGGAAGGGCGAGGCACAGGCCGGGAAACAGTAAAACTGCGAAGAAGACGAGAAACCAATTCTTCAACATCCGAAAGATTCCCCCACGGGGAACGAAAAGCCCGAACAGCGGCCCACTGGGCACGCAGCGTAGAAACAGCCAAACCCTTCTCGAAACCTTCCCACAAAAATTGAAGGACAACCGGCACGGAACAGAACAAAGGGGAGACACCCAACGCAGAACACCAGCGATTAAAATTACCCCAATGACGATCATAAGCCTTAAGGGTAGAAGGTCGTCGGGAACGCTGAAGAGCCATCGCTAAATGTTCCGGAAAACCGCGCCGTCGCCAACCCTGCCTTTCAACCTCCACACCGACAACCGCAACCGGAGAAGAGACAGGCACGGGGAAGACCGCAGAGGAGACGGAGACAGGGGAAGAAACCAAGGACCCTGCACCGCCAAAAGCCGCACCGTCGGAAACCAAGACCTCCGAGACCAAAACGGTAGCACCGCCACCACCTCCCGATCCTCCTGACACAACCGGGCCAGAAACCTGGGAACCAGCGCCAGGGGGGGGAAGGCATAGAGGAGACGCGACGGCCACGGGAGAGACAGAGCGTCCACCCCCCAGCAACCCTCCTGCAGAAACCGGGAGCAAAAACGAGGGAGCTGAGCATTGTGCCGGGAGGCAAAGAGGTCCAGAAAGGGACGCCAAAACTTCCCGCACACAAGCCGAAACGCAACCGGGGTGAGAGACAACTCCAGAGAATCCGGAAAGCACCGACTCAGGGCATCCGCCACAAAGTTGTCCACTCCCCGAAGATGAACCGCCGTCAGAGACAGCAGATGGCCCTCCGCCCAACAAAATAGGGGCACCACCACCGCATTCAAAGACGCCGAACGAATCCCCCCTTGATGATTCAGATAGGCCACCGTCACCATATTGTCGGACCGCACCAACACGTTCCGATCGAGCAACAGAGCGCGGAAACCCATCACAGCCTGGGACACCGCCGTGAGCTTTCTCCAGTTGGATGACCGGCGGCTCTCCAGGAGGGACCAACGACCTTGAAGGGAGCGAGACCCCAAGGTCGCCCCCCAACCCAAGGCGCTGGCATCCGAAGTCAAGACCAGAGAAGGAGAAGACTGCAGGGGCAGACCTAAAGACAGATGATCCCTCACAGACCACCAAAGAAGAACCGGGAGGACCACTGGAGACACAGGAATGAGAATCTCCAAAGCGAGGGACCGGGGATCCCAAAGAGACAGAAGGTACACCCAAAGGGGGCGCAGATGAAACCGTGCCCAAGCTACTGTAAAAACAGTCGCCGCCATCAGACCCATAAGACGCAACCAAAGGCGCACCGGAAAGGCTCCCCCCAACCAGAAACGATGAGCAAGGGACACCAACGTCGTCACCCGAGGTTCGGGGAGGAACACACGGTTCAGATCCGAACAGAATCGGGCCCCAATAAAAACCATGTCCTGAGACGGAGTCAGTTGACACTTGGGCAAGTTGATCAGGAAACCATGGGCCCGCAACGCCGAGCACACCACCTCCCTGGCCTCCAGCAACAGGACCCGAGATGGAGCATGGATCAACCAGTCGTCTAAATAGGGGTATACCATCACCCCTTGGAGATGAAGCCATGCGACCAAAGGCGCCACCACCTTCGTAAACACCTGTGGCGCCGACCGGAGACCGAACGGCAAGACCATGAACTGGAAATGACGTCCCTGAACACAAAACCTCAGAAACCTGCGGGACCGAGGATGGATCGGTACATGGTAGTACGCATCCTGAAGGTCGAGGGTACACATGAAGTGCCCCGGCAGAACCAACGGAATTATCCTTTGTAAAGTCTCCATGCGGAAAGGAATTCTGGCCACCCATTTGTTCATAACCCGCAGATCCAAAATTAAGCGGAAACCCCCCGTGTTCTTTGGAACCAGAAAGACCAGGGAATAGAAACCCAACCCCGTCTCCAGCGGGGGAACCTCCTGAATGGCACCTTTTCGAAGAAGGTCCAGAAGCCCGAGAGAAAGATGAGACCGCTTTACGCGACTCGAAGGCCAAGGAGTCGGCCGAACACCCGAGTCCGGAGGCGGAGTCGTAAACTCCAGAACATAACCCTGGCGAATGATGTCCAACACCCAGACGTCGGAACAAGACTGAACCCAGGCAGCCAGGAAGAAGCGCAGCCGCCCTCCAACCAACAACCCGGGAACCACCGCCAAAGAGTCAGGAACGTGGCTTGGCAGGTGGAGGGGATTTAGCCTTACGGTCCCGACCACGGCCAGAAGCAAACCTACCCTGGCCTCTCACAAACTGTCTACGAGAAGCAGGGCGAAAGAAAGATTTGGGTTTAGAAGGGACAGGAGCAGTAGTAGAGATTTTAAAGGAAGAGGAATGCTTCTTTTCCTTAAACAATTTGTGTAACTTCGCCTCCAACTCCCCCCCAAACAACATAGTACCCTGAAAGGGCAACCTCAAAGCGCATGCTTTCTGCGCAGAGTCAGTCTTCCAGTCCTTAAGGACAAGACTGCGCCGTGCAGCCACACAAGCTCCCCCGGAAAGAGCCGAAGCCCGCACAACGTCAAAGGAGACATCAGATAGGAGTTCCACCTGACGCTCAATCTGCTCCAGCAAACCAGAACAGTCCGTGGCATTATCCATAGACTGATAGAGGGACTTCAGGTCAGACAACAGTGACTGCGACACATAAGTCCCGTAGATGCCTGCTCGTAAGGCCAGGTGGGAACCAGAATACACTTTACGGAGCGCCACATCCGCCTTCTTGTCAACTGGATCCTTCAGTACAGCATCCTCAGCAAGGGAAGTACGCCCCACCAAACTAGCCACAAACGAGTCAATAGGAATCGAATCAGGTAGTTCAGTAGCCATATCCTGCAGAGGATAGAGTTTAGTCATGAAGCGCGGAATCAGGATGCGATCCGGATCAGCCCACTCGCGCTTCAAAACATCTCGGATGAAGGGATGGACAGGGACATCGACAGAGGCAGCACTCTGAAATTGTCGCAACAAAGGGCCCCTAGAGGTACTAGGCGCGTCTCCGTCAGGGAACCCCATGTTCTCTTTAACATGCTGCACAATTGCGGACATAGTCTCCTTGTCCACATATTTGCCTTTTAACTCCTCCTCTCCCAAACCCGCAGACTCATCGCCACTAGAGTCCGAAGAAACAGGAGCAGGACACCTGCGACGGGATCCAGCATCACCCATCTCAGACAAAGTCTCCCTGATCAAGCGCTTAATATGCGCATCAGCACCAGTATCACGGCGCCTGGATCTGGCAGGAGAGGGAGACCTGGAAGCACTAGAGGAAGAGGACGACCTCTCCCGGTGATGACGTTTCCTCGAATGTTTTCCCATCACAAAAACACACCAACAACAGCAATATTACCAGAGATAACAACCGCTATGCGGTACTCACCCCAAACGCTCGTTTTTAAATGAGTTTCCCCAAAGCCGGCAATCACGAGGCGCCTGACTTCCGTCCCCACGCTCAAAAACCGGAAGTCAGGCATGACCACATCCGGCCGGGGAATCAGCGCCATCCAATCAGAGGAGCAGCGCGGCCGCGCCCCCCAGCAAGCCCAGCAGGCCGGGAGAGGTGGCCATCGGGCCAGGAGAGAACCAACGCGGTATTACACCGCCGCGAGGTCCGGAAATGAAGAGGCCCGCGCCACTCCCCCCAAGCCCAGCAGGGAGGGAGTGGCAAACAGCGAAGGGCCGCCGGCATCCAGGTAAGACCCAGCAGCCACAACGCCACAACCAGAAAGAAGGCAGGAGCGCCCACGCTCCTGCCGCGTCCTCACACTGTCAGGATGACAGAAAAAAGAACAGGAGGAATGCTGGGACGGTACTCCTTAAGTACTCCCAGTGGGAGGGGGAGGGTAGGTCCAGCATTCCTTCGTTCTTTTTTCTGTCAGTGAGATAGTAGATCTCACTTGTCCATGACGGTGTCGAGGACGGAGGGACCTGGGGGTAATCATGCTTACACATGCTGCGAAGGTAGAAGTAAGAAACAATAGAGCAAGGTTCTCCAGTGAGTGGCTTGTAAGTTACTTGTAGCTCTCCTCCAACTGTTAAGTAGTATACACAAAGTTTTCGTTTTGAATAAACACTTTTGAATTTCGTCAACATGGATTAATTCAACCAAGCAAAAGCTTCTAATATAGTAGGTTGGGGGAGCTCATATGTGCCACCCAGTCTACAACATTAGAAGCGTTTGCTTGGT
Organism: Triturus cristatus; assembly: GCF_964204655.1. Lineage (NCBI taxonomy): Eukaryota > Metazoa > Chordata > Amphibia > Caudata > Salamandridae > Triturus > Triturus cristatus. Next base: position 307,617,825 of record NC_140582.1, on the reverse strand, counting down.
TGAATTAATCTATGTTGACGAACTTCAAAAGTGTTTATTCAAAACGAAAACTTTGTGTATTTTCAGACCTCATAGTTTCCGAACTATAGTTACAGCTGATAAATCAGGTGGCCCTGGGAAGACTTATTACTATTAATAATTTGGCACATGTCATTGCTGCTCTGTCTGTTATGTATTACCCATGTAGAGACATTCAAAATTGATAAAGCCTTTTTACATTACTTGTGACGACACTGCTGAACTGATGTGATCACTGATGGTGTCGCTGCTTGTAATCTTGCATATGGTGGCTACTAATGTAATCTTGTCTGATATGGCTGCTATTGCTGCATTAATAATATTAGTAGCGCAGGATGATTTTCATTGAACATAAGTAGCTCTTACTACTGAAAAGACGGGGACCCCTGCAATAGAGGATTTCTATTTAGTAACAATGTTGTGGTGAGCATTCCTGCATGTGCTCCCGCTCAAGTGGCATATTAATTCTATTGCTTCTTTTTTGTGGGAGTCCAATTACAGTAACCAGGTTCAAAGGTATCCGGAAGAAATTAATGAAGGACTTTGTGTATTGTGGTTTGTTATTAGAGCCCTCCCTTCTATATGTTGGCATTATCTTGTACATTACAGGGAATTAGATGATTAAGAATTGAGCAAGAGAGGACTTAATGTGAGATATGATTGTTCTTCCCAAGGCGAAACAATCCGACCTCTGAAAAAGAAAATAGATTCTATGAGGGAGTCCCGATTCACCGGTGATAGCTTGGAAAAGCAGCAAGACTTTTCATTACACCCAGTTAACTTATGTTTGATCCAGTTCCTCTCCCAAGGATATGCCTATTTCGAAAAGCTGTACCACAGACACATCAATTTAGATAATTTACGATATTGCTGAGTAGTCACTGCCTTCTTACTCCACTTATTTCCTGTTCAGTTACAGCACTCTAACTCTAGAGGAAGTATTCACACCATGATCCTTTAACTTTTGTTTTTTAAACTTCTATTTTAGTATTTTTGTAGCGTTTTGTATAGTGAACCTGAAAAGGGTATTACTTTATAAATAATACGATATTGTTCTAGATCTGTGTTAAGGGCCACAAAAAGGTGAATGTGCAATCATGTGTATAAACCACCTTGATGAAGTAGACCCCAAAGCGTAAACCATGCCTGGATAAACCAAACTAAGACAAGAGAAAAAACGATGGTGCTATCTAAAGATGTTTGGCTAAATAAGTAAGGTGAGCAGCCTCATACAAAGAAAGTTAATGGTAAAAATAGAAATTATTCCTCGATAGCTAACCTATTTGCAATCAAACCCACCAACATAAAACAAAACGATTGTCATTGTCTTATGCAGTGTATGTTGGATCACAAACAGGTAAAACAGCAGTTACAATGACGGCCAAACCATGCGTTCCCTTTGCAATGCTGTCAGAACAACAAATGCCTTTTAACCTTGCATTCCTTTACCACGCATGTTGTTATAACGTCATGCCTTAGGAAAGCTATTGCGTGGACTGGCATTGGAATAGTAAATTATACTATTCCAAAGTTCAACTCTTTCCCTAAGGCAAGTCGCTGTAAAGATTCGAGTGGTAATGGAATGTGTGGTTAAGACGCATTCTTTGTTCTGACCCAGTTGTTAAGGAACGCATGGTAAAGGTATGAGTGGTTGTGTCATACAGTCAAAAACAGGACATTAGCATAAAAATAACAGTCATATCTTTGTCTGTAGTCTACGCTTATTCTCCACTGGTATTGAACATTAAATCCAATATTCCCTATAAGAAAAGAGTGTCTGAATACATGATGAGCTAAACAAAACTCAAAGAAATTTTTCTCAACCTAATTAGCTCAGGATCACTACAGTCGTTCCAGTCTTACTATGACACAAAGGACATTCAGCATAGGAGCTCAGTTAATATGCCTACTTTACCTTCATTACCCACTTGCGATGAAAATAAATCATATATTGCCTAAAAAGAAGAGACACTGAGTATATAGAGCGAAATAATTTGTATGTTGCATGTTAAAAAATGAAGGTGTAAGTCTTTCACCTGATTCTGTGGAGGTAGGCAAGGCAGAACTGCGATGCAGGGCATGGACTTTCTTCCCTTTAAATAGGCATGGCAGAGTTTTGTAGGCCTTAGACTTCATAGTCTATTTTTGGTTTCCATAGTGCAGCCATAAAATAAGGTGGGTCATCTACATGAACTCAAACCCGCCTTTTCCAGGTGCCAATGAATGGCCTTTCATCTTCTGGTTGGGTGAAGTAATGTCATGGGAGAAATAGGAGCTCCAAAACTGCACAGCAAAGATAAGATCCCTTAGACACATGAACATTAGAGATCCTCCCTACATCAGGAGGGCTTCAGGACCTTAGGGACTGTAATCCAGAAAGGTTGTCAGACTTTTTCACCCTTCCTCCCATGCCGCTTGCCTTTCAGGTAAGTGACCCGTCTAAGCCATGGCTGTAGTAAGACATGGCATCTTCTGCACTGGGACTGCACCCAGGGATCCACCCAACTGATGCACCTTCAGCACATTAGCTCCTTCCTGGAGCCCAGCTCAGAAGTCACTGGGGACCCAAGTAGAAGTAAAAACTAGTAGCACACTGGAATATATCTACATATTAAGCACCTTCTAGTGCCCGCAAACGTGCTGTTGTCACTCTGCTGCAAACAAATTGCGAAAGCTGCTGGCTTCGTTTTCCTGCAGTATAAGTAAAGGCACCAGTATCGCTGATTGTTTTTAAAGATCATTAATTGTGTTATTTTAAACAAACTTTCATTTATATAAGTGGGGGGAATTGAGGATGTGTGTTTAAATCCTGGGGGCGAACGACTTTACTGTCTTTCTTTATTGCTGGGGGACACATCGGTGGGTAGCTGTAGCAAGGGGCTCTCCGGTCCACCACGGTTCTTTCATGACCGATTGAGTGGAGAGAGGTAACCCGTTTCGATCAGGACACTAGCGAGCACCATCTTGTGAAGTTAGCGCTCTAGTGATCCACCGCCAAGTCATTCAAAAGCACGCGAATTGCGGGCCCGAAGCGGACGCGTGCTGCGGGCGTGCCGAAGGCGCGCACAAGGCAAGCCCGTCTGTGCCCGTCCGCACCTGTACACCGCCAGCAGCCAGAAACTCTCGATCCTCAACAATGTCACCTCTAACGTATTCCAGGGAGATGCTGTTGGAACTTGGGACTACTATCCGCTGCGGGGAATGTGATGGTAGGTTATGCTTAGACCCTAGAGTTCTCAAAAATGGCTACCCCTGCTGCCAATGGCCGGTTAGCCAGCCCCAGAGGGCAAGGGGGCCCTGGAAGAAGAATGGGCCCTTAGGGCAGCTAGGGATCATGAATATGACCGCGGTGGAGGATACAAATAAAGGTATAAGGGCAGATGGCACCTGCAAAGGGTTATATATTAATGCTAGATCTATTTCCAAGCATGCCATAGAAATATGGGATCTTTTGGAAGATTGCAAACCGGATATATGCTTCTACACTGAGACGTGGTTACAAACACATTCTGCCCGGTCTCTAGCCATTGCTTTTCCTTCGGACTATAAGGTATCAAGGTTGGACAGAATAGGAAAAAGAGGTGGGGGATTAGCCATTGCGTTCCGTTCTGGGGTAAATATAAAGGTGTTGGATACAACATCGTCTCCCATGATGGAGCTGATGATTGTATCCATTGAACTGGCACATGATCATAAAGTGACAGGAGCGGTTGTGTACCACCCTCCGGAGGAAAACAAGAAGGGTTTTTGCGCCTCTTTATTAGAAACTCTTGCCCCACATGTACTGCAAACGAAGGACTTCTTCCTCCTAGGAGATTTTAATTTTCACTTTGATCTGAATTTTAATACTGACACTGCTGACTTGCTGGCAGCCATGGAATCATTAGAACTGTTGCCCAGAGTAGTTGGTCCAACCCATACAGCAGGTCATACGCTAGATAATATCTTCAGTACTATCCCTAGCTTGTATACAGAACCACCTTTAGCAGGACCATAGTGCTCTGAGTTTCTCTTTTTCGGCTCCGAAAGGCCTGGAAAAACCGCAAGTGCAGAAAGTGCTGTGCAGACAATGGAGGAAGGTCACACCTTATAGGTTTAGCACATTATTTTCTCCTCCTCAGCTCATTGAATGTCAGGATATTATTACTGCGTTAGGTAAACTAGAGTTAGAGGTTATAAGGACCTTTGACAAGATCGCCCCTAGCAAATCAGTCACAATACATGATAAAAAAAGCCCAGCCCCTTGGTATTCGGACAATCTAAGGACTGAGAAGGCTGCATGTAGGATAAAAGAAAGAAAGTGGAGGAAAACAAAAACGGATACCGACAGACTTGCATATAACATTGCTCATAGGAGGTATCTTAATAATTGCAATATTGCAAGAAGAACATTCCTGGCCACTCGCATAGAGGGGGCAAAGGGTTCCTCTAAAGAACTATTTAGGATTCTCAAGGAATTTACGGCCCCTAGTGTAACCAACTCTTCCTGTCCACCCACTCAGGAATTTTGCGATAAGCTCGCGAGTCATTTCAAAAATAAAACACAACATATATGACTCCTTTGAGCCGTTACCAGAAAACTGGGAAGAAAGTCATCACACTGTGATCTCTTCGTCGGTGAGACTAGAGACTTTCGCAACCATCACTACGGAACAGGTGCTACCATTATTGAAAGGCTTGAAGTCAGGCTCCCCGTCCGATATAGCCCCCCCGTATGTGCTGTCGGACTTAGCCATAGAGCTTGTAAACCCTATAACGGAAGTCTGTAATATGTCCCTAGCGACATCCTCTTTTCCGGCCAGGTGGAAAAAGGCCTTCATCAAACCCCTGCCTAAGAAACCTTCGTTAGACTGGGCCGATCTGCAGAATTATAGACCTATCTCGCTCCTCCCAGGATGCTCCAAAGTCATGGATACATTGATCAACCGCCAATTGTCGGATCATTTGGATCAGCACGGACTGTTAGATCCCTCGCAGTCGGGTTTCCGTGCTGGTTACAGCACGGAGTCCGCACTGGTGGAGGTAACAGACATCATCAGGCTCTTGGTGGACGAGGGGACTTCGGCTGTGCTGGTCCTACTTGATCTGTCGGCAGCCTTTGACACCATCTCTCACAGAATTCTGCTGAATAGACTGCGGGAGATAGGTGTCACTGGAGGGGCATGGGAGTGGCTGCGGAGTTTTCTGTCAGATAGATCCCAGTGTGTACAGATAGACGCTTTTGCCTCTCAGACCACAGTGGTGGAGAAGGGGGTGCCGCAGGGCTCTATTTTAAGCCCCGCATTGTTTAACATCTATGTGGCATCGCTGGCTACCATTATAAAATCCTGTGGTTTTCAAACCATCTCCTATGCGGATGACACTCAGGTGTTAATCCCCATAGAATAGGACAACCTGGTGAACAGAGAGAGATTTAAGAGCTGCATGAATAAAATCTCCAGTTGGATGAAAAACAACTATCTCCAACTCAATTCCAACAAGACAGATGTTCCTACTGTTTGGCAAAGCAGAGGAACTATGGTCGGATGAATGGTGGCCAGAAGCACTGGGCTCTCCCCCCTCCCCTAAAAAATGGGTAAAAAATCTGGGCGTGGCAATAGACAATAATTTATCCATGGAACAACATGTTAAAATCTTAGCAGGAAAATGTTTTTGCCTGATGCGTACCTTGAAGAAGATTTTTCCGTGGGTGCCTCTCTCTGCTAGAAGGGTTCTGATCCAGTCACTGCTAGTCAGTAGACTGGATTATGGGAATGCTCTCCTAGTGGGGGTGAGGGAGGATCTGTTGTCGAGGTTACAAGTCGTGCAAAACACGGCAGCTCGTTTTGCTTTGAATAAACCGCCAATCATGCCATCCTCCCCGCTTTTGAGAGAATTGCATTGGCTGCCGATCAGAAAGAGGGCTCTCTTTAAGCTTCTCTGCCTAGTTTTCAAAGCACGCGTCGGACAGGGTCCTGCATATCTTACAAATAAGCTGGTTTGGTACTCCCCAGCCCGTCGCTTAAGATCTAGCGGCCAAAAGCTTCTCCAAATGCCAAGAATTAGAAAAGTGAAGATGGGTGGGCGTGCTTTTTCCTACCTGGCACCCAAACACTGGAATATGCTGCCTTTAAGAAGCATTTAAGACCTGGTTATTTAACTCAGCTTCCGGGGCCTTCGAAGCCTGCCTCCACAGGCGCCGAGAGATCCCTTGGGGGATGATTCGTGCGCAATATAAATATAAATAATAATAATAAATAATAAAATAATAAAAAATAATAAAAGCAATGTTCTCAGTGACAATCCTAAGTATTGTCCATACACCAGTATAAGCAGGTAGACACTAGGTCCCAGTAAGTGAAAAACACCTCCACCAATGTGATGTGATGAATGACAATGAATGCCATGTGATGAATATGATTCTATGTCAGGACCGGAGGCGAGGATTATGCTATTCTTTCTCCACTTTATTGAATAGCAGCCATTTCAAAGTCAAAAACTACTTTTCCCATGAACAATAGGGAAACAATAACAAAACAATAGAGTGTCTCTAGCTAGAGCGTCTCATCCATTGCACCAATCAGGAGTCCCCAAGTAGCTGATAGTCCTCTGTCCCTGATTATGCTTCCTCTTTCTTAGCTGCTTGCAGCCAAGATAAGTCGATTTTTCCTATACTACTGTTTTAAATTGTATTGCCTAAAGAACGGTTCATAGACCTGTTGTTACTTATGAAGTTATCTAATGTGGTATCCTTGCAGTGTTAACTTGACTGTGGTTGATTTTCATGCCTTGTTAGGCTGCCGTGGACTGTTGTTTCAGGAGGCGCGCGCGCGCCATATTTTCATCGTAGGACGCGCGGCGCCCGGTTTTCCCCGTTAGACGGGTTTTCAATTCAGGGATTGTTTCGCTGCGAGGCGCCGCTACTCAGCGCCTCGCTCCGGCCGTGGGAGTCTCCCTGCTCCCTAGCGGCCGCATATCGGTGCCTGGCTTGCGGTGTTGTTGGACGCCGCTAGAGGGCGCCTAAGAGCCTCTCTGACGCGGCGCGCGCCGGGGTTTCCGCGCATTCCTCAAAGCGTTGGATCCCCAGGCTGCAGCGCCGCGATAGCCACGTCTTGTCTGCCCGACGCCCCTGACGAGGGTCGGTACGATTTGCCTTCAGGCATTAAATGTTTAATTACATTACACGCCCCATTGAACGCCCGTTTCACGGGTCTGTATCTGCTATTAGGCAGTCTTTTGGCAGCGTTTCACTGCCTGGGGTCGGTATTCCTTAGGCCTACGATGCTCTCTTTAGAGTCTGTACAGCAGTGACTTACTGCAGGGATCCTGTGATTGGCAGACTGCCCGATTAATTCCTGTAGTTGGCACCAGGGCTGTTGGATCCCAGGCTTTGAGCCTATAATTGCGAGCACTGCCCGCCCCTATTACCGGCTGACACCCAGCCCTTCTTCATTGCATGGTATCACGTGCCCATTACTGCCTCTAACTTTTACTTACCTCCATGGAGTCTTACGAAGAGGACGTCTATCAGGACGACCAATGGGATGAGGACCCCCTGGCGGCCCTGCCATGGGAGGATAACTTCTATGAAGCGGTGGATGACTCAATCCACAAGGCGGTAGAGCAGGCCATGACCCCCCTGGAGGAGCGTCTGTCCCGGAAAATTGACCAGGCTTGCGAAAAGCTAGCCAGAGCTGCACAAGCTTCCTCCAGAGGCCTTTTCCCCAGCGATCCGAGTTTGGATGGGCAACAACCTCCGACCAAACGTGTGAAGGAGGCGGGGGTGGATTCTGATGCTTTTAGCCGCCTTAAACAGGCCTTTTTGGCTAGTTCTCTCACGCAAACAACCCCTTCTACTTCGGCGGATGGGGACCATGGGGACGAGGGCGCCTCTCCTGAACAGTCCCGCCCTTGGCTGCCTTCTAATTCAGCGCCAGCCTCTAGTGTGCCTAATTTGTGTGCTGACATGCTTAACCCGGATGACGTCCTGCACCCACGATCCTCGGATTGGGCCCCTTCCGAGAAGGTTGCACAGTACGTGGCCAGTCGGATCCGCCGACCCCTGGAGCCGGCAACTCGTAGTTGTCTCAGAGCTGAGTGTCCCCGTCCTTCCTTGGAAGGGAAGGTAGCCGCCACTCCTGAAATCGACCCCCGAATGGCTACCTTTTTACAAAAATTTGTTAAGGATCCTAAAAAAGGGATTGACAGGTCCTGGCGGGCCTGTCAAGATAAACTTCTAGATGTCTTGGGACCTGCCACCAAAATCCTTGATATGGCCGAAGAGGCCAAGGCCTCGGGCTCTCTCATATCTCCCGACCACCTCTCCTCTTGGGCCCAGCGGGTTGTGGTGTTCCTAGGAAACGCCAACTGTGCGCTCTCTACGGAACGACGTAGGTCGCTCCTGATCAAGGTTGACCCCAAACTCGGGGACCTGGCGGACACGGAGGGGGGCCCGGTTGCCCAGGGTGGCCTCTTTGGCGAACCCTTCATTAAGGAGTTAGGGAGGTTTGTTAACACCTTTACCTCCCTGGATAGGGCGCAAACTACCATCAGGAAGGTATTTCGCCCTCGGGTTTTCCGCGGGGCCGGACGAGGTAGGGGCCGCTCGTCCGGCCGTCCTAATCAGAACAGAGGGCAAGGCTCCGGTCAAGGACAGTATCAGGATCCAGCACGCTTTGGCAACTTCTACCCCACCCGTGGACGCAGAGGCAAGAACAGAGGCGGCAGAGGTGGAAGCGGATCCAATTCTTCCGGTGAGTGTTCTCCCTTCTTCCCTTCTAAAAGTGGGGGGCCGTCTGGCGCATTTTTTTCCAAATGTGGACTTCTATCACGGGAAATGCTTGGGTTCTGCAAACAGTGAGGGGGTTTCACATAGAATTTCAGGGGACCCCTCTCCAACGTTCTCCTCCCCGCCCTCTCTACTTCTCCGAGTCAGATTCCGCCCTAGTAGATCAGGAGGTCCATTCTCTTCTAGAAAAAGGGGCAATAGTGGAGGCCATACAGCATCCCCGAGGTTTCCTCAGCAACATCTTCCTTGTAGACAAGGTGGATGGGGGTCAGCGCCCAGTTATCAACTTACGCGAGTTCAACGAATGGCTCGTGTATCGTCACTTCAAGATGGAGGGGATCCATCTTCTTCGCGATCTTCTTCGTCCAGGCGACTGGATGGCGCGTCTCGACCTCAAGGACGCCTATTTAGCGGTTCCCATCTTTGCCCCTCACCGCAGGTTCTTGCAATTCCTTTGGCGCTCCAAGACTTACGAGTTCACGACACTCCCATTCGGCCTGTCCTCCGCCCCTTGGTGCTTCACCAAGGTTCTGAGACCGGTGATAGAACGTCTTCGAGCGTCGGGCATGAGGCTCATAGTCTATTTGGACGACATCCTCCTAATGGCGCAGGATCCTCGGACCCTTTCTCGGCACTTGCAAACCGCGGTGGACCTCCTTCAAAATCTAGGATTCGTGGTCAACGAAGTGAAGTCCACCCTGGTCCCTTCTCAAAGAGTGATCTTTCTTGGCTTTCTAATCGACTCAGTGGAGTCTACTCTCAGTCTTCCTGCTCGCAAGCTGACGAAGATCCGCCACGAGATTCGGAGGGCCCTATCCCTAGCTCGGATCTCTCTCAGGCACCTGGCGCGAGTGGTGGGCTTGCTGTCGGCATCCATCCAAGCGATCTTCCCGGGCCCGCTCCATTACAGAGCACTCCAGCGTCTCAAGGCGACGCATCTCCGCCAAGGCCGTCCGTACTCCCACAAGGTGATTCTGACACGGGAGGCCAAGGAAGAGCTGCAGTGGTGGCTTTCCAACATGGAAGACTGGAATGGTCGCGCCATTTTTGGTTCCGCGCCAGACATCGTTATCGAGTCCGACGCGAGCAGATCCGGATGGGGCGCGAAGTGTGGCGAATTCACCACGGGGGGTGTGTGGTCTCCGTTGGAGCAACAATTACACATCAACTGTCTGGAACTTCTAGCAGGATCGTTCGTGATCAAATGCTGGACCAAGGATTCGATTCAATCGTCTGTCCTTCTCAAGATGGACAATATATCGGCGGTCCGGTATATCAATCATCTGGGGGGCACTCGCTCGAGGGCCCTTTCGAACCTGGCAGCGAACCTGTGGCAGTACTGCCTGGATCGGCAGATTTCAGTCTCTGCGGAATACCTTCCCGGTCAGGACAACCAAGTGGCGGACTTTCACTCCCGCCACTTCCACGATCTGAACCTTTGGAAATTACACACAGGGTGTTTGCGGACATCCAGTCTCTTTGGGGTCCCTTTTCGGTAGACCTCTTTGCCTCTCGCCTGGACCACCAGCGTCCCCGATTTTACAGTTGGAGGCCGGACCCTCTGGCGGAGCAGACGGACGCGTTTCTCCAGGATTGGCGGTCCGAGATGGGCTACGCGTTTCCCCCGTTTGCAATGATAACTCGGGTCTCCGCCCAGATTCGTCGCCAAGGCGCGAACGTGGTGATCATTACACCGATTTGGAGGTCGCAAGCGTGGTTTCCGGTTCTTCTGGAACTTTCTTGGGATTCTCCAATCCTACTCCCCCTCTTTCCAGATCTTCTTCTCAATCCGGACGGGCGTCCTCACCCGTTGATACAGCAGGGCTCCCTGGCTCTCATGGCATGGCGGATTACAGGGGAAGATGGGCGATCCCAGGCCTTTCGGGAACGGCTCAGAGCTTCTTGTCCAAGGCCTGGGCAGACAGCACACTTAAACGTTATCGGTCCACCTGGAGAAGGTGGTGTCGTTGGTGTCTGCGACGGAGTTTCAATCCCGTGGCAGCGGATGTGTCTGCAATCTTGAATTTTCTGGCCTCCTTAGCAGAGGATGGTCTCGCCTACAGAACCATCAATACCTTCAGGTCCGCAATTTCGGCCGGCCATGCCTTAGTCGACGGTTCGCCGGTGGGAGAGCATCCTTTAGTTTGTCGTCTTCTTCGGGGTATTCGGCTCTCGCTTCCCCCGGAGCCTCGTTACTCTCAGTTGTGGGATGTCAACAGGGTACTGAATCTCTTCCAATCATGGCAACCGAATAGGTTTCTCTCCAGGAAGGAACTGTCGGCAAAGCTGGCAATGCTGCTGTGTCTGATCTCTTGCAGGAGGGTTTCGGACGTCAGAGCCCTGGATGTGTCGGGGAGAATGTTCTCCCCCGATGGGGTGACATTCGTTGTGCGTCGGCGCACTAAATGCGGCACGACTTCTGTGTCCTACCCGGCGTTTCCGGACTCTCCCAAATTATGTGTTGTTGCATGTCTCAAGGCCTATGAGGAGATGACAGAGGAGTTCCGACCGCCTGGAGAGCGCCAATTGCTCATTGCGCTTCAGAAGCCCCACAAGGCGGTGTCTTCCCCCACGATCGCCCGTTGGGTACGCTGGATAATGCAAGAAGCAGGCATTGATGTGAAAGCGTTTGGTGCTCATTCTACCAGAGGCGCTATGGCCTCTAAAGCCTTTACCCTGGGAGCTCGTCTAGAAGACATCCTCAACGCTGCGGATTGGTCTTCAGACTCTACCTTTAAACGGTTTTACTTTAAACCGGTGATTGACATGGCTCATTTGGTTGTGAGCAAGCTTTAAACGAGCATAATCCTCGCCTCCGGTCCTGACATAGAATGAAAAATTTCCTAGCTAACGTAACGGAAAGTTTCAATTCTATTAAGGACTCGGAGGCGAGGATTATCCCGCCCAGGGTACAGCTTTGCATACCTTCCCACCCTCGTATTGCAGTAAGTACGATGTTTATTTCTGGTATGTCATGCTGTTTCAATTGTATTGCACTTCTATGCTGTTTGCACTTTTCTCCTCAGGGCTAAACCTTAGCCATGACTGTCGCTCACGCTTCCTTTTCATTTCCAGGGGACTCAAACAAACAAGACTCCTGATGCGGGTTTTCCTGGCTGACCGAGCGACGAAAGAGGAAGCATAATCAGGGACAGAGGACTATCAGCTACTTGGGGACTCCTGATTGGTGCAATGGATGAGACGCTCTAGATAGAGACACTCTATTGTTTTGTTATTGTTTCCCTATTGTTCATGGGAAAAGTAGTTTTTGACTTTGAAATGGCTGCTATTCAATAAAGTGGAGAAAGAATAGCATAATCCTCGCCTCCGAGTCCTTAATAGAATTGAAACTTTCCGTTACGTTAGCTAGGAAATTTTTCATTCATAGCCACAGAGCCCAAAAAGGAGCTGTCTCAAAAAAGGCCATCTTGGATTTTCACCTAAGGCCTGAGCCCTATTCACCACCTGTTTTAGGCCTCACTTCAGTGTTCTGTCTCTGCTCTACAATATGAAAGGTGATGTGTTCTACTGGAGCTACTTACTCAAGAGCAGATGTGACCCAGTAAGGCCTGGAGCTAATCTTTCCTTCCCACATTGCTTGCTTGAGCTCAGTAGATGTGGGCACCAGATATGAAGGGCTAGATTTACTAAGCCTTAGCGTCGCTCAAGGCTGGGGCAGGGCAATGCAAAGACTTATTGGGGAGTTACAAAACCACACAAGGTCTGATATGTGTGGCCTTGCATGGCTTTGTAAAGAGATGTAACGCAATGAAGTGGCTTGTTCTGTGCTATATTTCTTGGCAGTATGCATTCCATAGGAGGAGGATGGGCCTTACTGTGCATCCACCCTTGGATTTCACGCAATCTCAGATTTACTAAGGTTTGTAAAGCTGGAATTGCATGATATCGGTACACCTACCAAAGAGAATCTTAACAACTTGAAAAATGTTTCTTTCTCTTTTGTACTTCAGTGATGCATTCTGCATCAGGCATAGAAACGAGGAGAATGCTTCAAAGGATTGTTTTTGTGTAGGAAGGTATCCCTTCCGGTACAAAAACAATCCTGCCCATAACACAGGCACCCTTCCAGCATGGCAAAAGGGTGCTTGCATTGGCACTAGGCAGCCACAAGTGGGCCAGCAGTGGGAGAGAGCTGAAGAGCGCCATATCTGTGTAAATATCGCGCTCTTCACCTCTCTTCCATTCACGCAATGCAGTGCAGCAACTTGCCTTGCTGCACTGCGTTGTGTGAATTATTAGTAAATCTGCCCACTTGTGTGAAGTGACACTTTATAACCAAGAATGTTATGCTTTTTATTAAGCACCCAGCTGAGGTCAGTGTTAATTATATGAAATATTATCAAATTAGTAAAAAATCACCTGTTTGGCTGCTCACATTACCTAAATACTGCACATTTGGTACTGATAGTACATTCCTATCAAAAGCATTAATAGTCTAATGTTTTCTACATATTGGAACTATGTCACATAGACTTCCAAAGACATATTTTGTTTTAGGTGTCTGTGTGGAAACTATGATGTTGTCTACCACACTCTGCGAACCTCCAGTTAAATTGGCTGAGTAACAGCTATGTGAAAATAACAAACAAATGATTCACCTTCTAAACAGAGCACACGTGAATAAAGCCCACCCAGCAAGCTTTCACTCAGTGAACAGGTCAAGAACAGCAGATGTCAAGAGCTGAAAAATGAGGTGACCATGTCCAAAAGATAGATTTACTTGCGTCAGTGTCTTTGAATTAAGTGATATGTGGATCCCTCAATGTCAGCTGCTCTAATGTGTAACAATGTTTTAATTTTTCATCTGGTGTCCATGGGCATTTTATGGGCAAACCACAGCACTGATCCTCGTTTTTTCAAACCTAAGAGAATTTCTTCCTCTCTCACCTTCCTGTTGGTTAAAATACATTCCAGAAAAGTCATTGAGAGTCACCACAAGTTCCCATCCACGCTTCTGCTTAAACAGGAGTTGGGGATTGTGAAAATAGACACTTTCAAAGTGCCTCATTCTCTACTATATTGGGTAAGACCATGGATAAATCCAAAAGTATTACATTAAAAGGTACTCGAAAGAGCTACTTCAGAAATGTCTATGAAACGTATCCAGTTATTGAAGTATTTAAAAATCTTTCTCAATTTTTTGAATATCCACCATCATTATGGTTGATTGGATACCTTCAACTTGGAACTTGTGCAGTCCTTAAAAAAAGTTTTGCTGGAAATTAAACACTGAATCAATTTCAATTCACGTATAGGGAAAAAAAATATCTTCAGATCAAATAACAAATAGCAATGCAAACACCATTTGAAGGTACGCGTTTGGTTCACTGCACTGAATTGCAGTTTGTAGTCGAAATGTAGGCTAATAAATAAAAAATGTGCCTTCTCCCTGCTTGCGGCTTTTCTGGGAGCATGCGGAAATACATCCAAATACCCCTGATAATGTGACTTGTCCATGGGCGTCTTTTTCTGTTTGTGCTTATTATGTTAGGATGTAGATGAGAGCGAGCCTTAAGATATGTCCACTTCGAAAATATTACTAGATATGTTGCTTTTGACTTTTATCCTCTATTATTCATTGCTTATTTGCCACATTGCAGTCTTTTTCAACATAGGAGAAATATTGATGGACATTTCTCAAGGGTTGACCATGTGCTAAATATAAAATAAATATCCATGACTCACAAAGTCTCAGCAACATCTTAATGCACATAGGGAAACATAGGACAACCCCACATTTAAAATACATGTCTTTATTGGTCTTTCAAATATGCAATATAAACGTCAGCTCTTGTTAGTGGAGTATCAAAGTCACAATACAGCCAGATATCCTTACAACATTTCAACCCACAGGTTACAATAAACAATGTATATCTGTTTCCAAGTTGATCAGTGTATCTTATGCCAAAGCAGGGTAGAAGTGTGTTTGCGCATGTGCAGCTTTTATTGCAGAATTTATCCTAAGTGACATGTAGTCCTCTTTATTATTGCCTCTTACCAATTACAGAATAATAATTATACAATGCAACAGGCAACTAAAGAGAAATAAAAAGAATGGGTTGTTCAGTGATAATCTCTATGGAAATGGGCGCCTTTATCACACTTTTAAAGGTAGTAGCCTCCAAACTCCCTCTAGCAGTGTGACAGGCAAAGAGGGGGCAGGGTGCAAGGAATGAAAAGGGGGTTTGGGGGGCAAGGAGTGAGACCAAGATAGGACAACCCCACTTTTCCCGAAATAGCCGTGCCACTCAGCTAAGGATAGCATTTAGGTAACTTAAATACATATATGCAGATTATGAACTCCAGCCACTCATGACTGACATTTTAAGCGAGAATTGCGATTGCCTGCCTGGAAAAAAAAATTCCCGAATTTTTACACTGAAGCCAAGGCGGGGGCTACCACGTATTTGGTGAATGCCCCTTGCCTGTTGTTTCTATGAAGGGAAAAAAAAACACAAAACAATTTCATGTGCATTAAAACACAATATCATTGAAAGATTGTTGGTCAATGAAAGGCAGAAAACGATTAAATAAACAATGAGTATAGCAAAACTTGCTCTGGGACTTTAGAGAGCGTTATTTTGGAAATATATCCAGTGATTAAGAAACACTTCAAAATGTCTGTAAAACATAGAAAGATGTGCTGTAAACACAACTGAGATTTATAAATATGTAGTGAATCAGATATGACATAATACATGGTTTAAAGTCTATGCTAAATGCAAAGTCAAAGAACTGTGATTTGCTTTTCTCCTAAAGGTATCAGTTCAAGTCAGCCCAGCTTTTCTGGCACCTCATCTTTTCCCAATTGGTGAGGAAACAATCACATACACAGCAACAGACAGATCTGGAAACCAAGCAAGCTGCACCTTCAAGGTCACTGTTCTGGGTAAGCCTTCCTAATTCTAAACATGGAGAAGATGGTAATTTTGTGTTTGAAAGGTGTCATGCTGCAGGAATGCATGTTTATTGGGAAAACAGATTACAGTTGGGTCCGAAGTTTAACGTTATGGGGGTTTGGCACATGCTGGAACCAATGAGAATGCCCCGTTTTTACTTTTATTTGGTCAAAAGAGATTTCAAATTAGGCACATTTGCATATCAAAGACTATAATTGTAAGAATAATGCAACCATCCTTATGGCTAGCTGAACTGTTAATCGTCAGATGAGATGTGGTCTAGTTTCTAAGCCGCTGTGGTCAAAGTTAGAGACTTGGGTTTTAATCACAATTGTGATATTTAACCAAAGGTCATACGATTCTGGACTGAGAAATTAATATGACTGGTATGTAATATGGCAAGTATTCTAAAAATCTTCAATACGAACTCATGATATGTAACATAAATATTTAAACAAGCATTGGTAATGCATCGGTTTCAATTATGTAATGAATAAAGAGCTGTTTTTATCAATCATCTTCCGGGAGGATGAAAGAGCTCCCTGACAGATAACACAAGAGTAGAGAGGATGTGGCGCAGCAGCCAGAGCACCTGACTCGAGAGCTGGGGATCCCTGTTCGAGTCTCAGCATCACCACGCAAATCGCTTAATCTATCGGATGATTAATTGTTATATAAATATGCTGCAATAGTAAAAGGCAAAATGTTATGAAAATATAGTTCCCCCAAAGCGAATGTTAACAGTATTTCGGCCGCAGGAAAGTGATAAGAGAAGCAGATGAGGAACAAGCATTGGTAAATGCAGGAAAATATGCTACAGTCCATAGAAAGGGAGGGAAGGAAGTGTCATGCACAGGAACCAATGAGCAGACAGAAAGAGAGGATGCCGATGTAAGTCCCTTTTAAGTTTATACTAAAAACAGTAGATTTCTCAAGAACAGCACAAGTGCTGTGCAGGCGAAACCTAAAAAGACACAGCTGCTCAGAGTACATTCCAGGTTGCATACCCTACCATCACATCATGGTGCACTATCTGGCTTCAGCTGCCTGCTCTTTGTGCAGCAGCTTATGTTTGTGATGCTCCTGCTTGCTAAAGAGATCATTTGCTCTTTGCAAGTAGGTCTGCAGTCCAACAAATATATATTAAAGAGATTTTGTGATTATGTCATGAATATTAATATCTTATTGCATCAATGAATGTGTGATACAATGTGGTAATGTTGAACATTGGAGATTGTTGAAAAACGGATGACAGGTAGTGCTTAATATGAGGCAGTGTGTAGCGTTTTCGGTTCTGTCAAGGTCCACAGGACCAAAACAAACTGCCCACACGCTGGCCATTCCATGGCAGGCTATCTGGCAGTACCGGAGTGAACGACAGTCCAGGCCAGCACTGAAGCAAGCCACATCTAGGAAGGAAGTCACAAATACTCCTGTGTAAATCAAATCCTCTGATAAGTCATGGGGCAAAATGTGTCACGCAAGAGGTTTCACGTTTTGCATTTCAGTCATAAAAAGAACAAACAAAAGCAATGGTGACTTTGATTAGAAGGAGCCGATGTGTTGAACATGAGTATTGTTTGTGTCCCATGCAACTCAATGAAGTACTGGTTATTTGCAATTACAATTAGATATGAGTGGTTTTCCCATACATAGAGAAACACCAGTTGTATTTGGCTGCAGGGAATGCGAAATACAGCAGGGCATTATATGGTGGAAACTGGCAGTGACAGCAGTGCTCCTGCATTAAATTTAGTAAGGGTGTGGTGCAAATGTATTACAGAAACAAGTACAGCAAGGCAATGTAGTAGAAGCTGATGAGGGTACAGAGGTTGGTGCAATATTTTGGCAATTACACAGAATTATGGGAAATGCAAAACTGCCATTTAGAGGTGTATTTTAGTGCAAAGTGTGTCTTCGCGCAGAGGAGTCATTTCCTACTAAAAAATAGTGTGACATAACTAAAGAGCCACAAACAACAGGCGCTTTCACTAGGTCATTCACGCTGTTCCCATATATTTGTGGTAAATTTTTACAGTGCATGGTACATTCACAGTAGATCTTTACAGTAAATGAAACATAAATACGCAACGTGACGTAACAGTGTTATTGTGGGAATTTCACATAACAAGAATAAGGTAAGTGAGGAATTGTTCAAAAGTGGTAACCTTCTTGTAAGGAAATGATAATCCATTACTGGTAGACAGCAAGGTAAATTTATCAAGATTAACCCAGAGTATACTCTATGTGGTAACTTCTTGGCGTCCCAATTTTGAACCATTCCTTACTACATAATTCTGATCTAGGATATTAGGTACAATCTTCTCTACATTTTCCTATTGGAATCTTCATTGTTAGGATGAGACTGAGTACATTGTTTTAATGTGCCCAAAAAAACAGTTTCTGATAAGGGATATCTGATTGTTAGCCCTGAAGATGTTCTTAGACAGAACGAAACCCGTTGGCCTCCTGAATATTTTCTATTTCTGGATTGATGAATAAATAAGTACTACTTTATTGGTGTGCGCAATATCGATTTATGTTGTGTATCTACTACACAGTCTCAGCCTGGCTGTACAAGTAGTAGGAACTGTACTTTAGTAATACTACTGTAGTACTAGTAAAGTGCTACAAAATGCGGTTTGTCAATGGGGCCCAGAGTATCAGCTTGCGGTCCTGTCCCCTTGTAAGTATTTTTTGTTAGAGAGCCCCTCTATCTATACTACTTTTTTTTTGGTGTGATTACATGAGCTCTGGTAATGAGTGAAAACTGTCTTTAGCCAGAATAAACAAAGTGCAGAATTGACTAAAACATTATTTTTAATAAATAAATATCAGAATTTGTGAAAAAGATTCACCAAGTCACTTTCAGAGATAAGTCATTTCCACCAGGAGCATTACTCTCCTTATGATATTTTCAAAGTTTACTAATATTGGAGCTTAGTATGACTCACAATTATTACTTAGTAAAGAACATGATAATGCTGAACTCATGGATATAAATTATCAGGCCATATACATATCAATCATACATACCCCTGAAAAAAGGGCATCACAAACTTTAGTTCATGTGCTGTATTTGCCTCAATAGAAGTGCTATTCATGGCAAGTATGTCTATCCAATTAATGTACTTCAGTGCAGTCCTAAAGCATATGCTCCCAATCCTAGTCCCAATTCTTACAATGGTGGCACCAACCTGCGACCAGCCTGGGTAGAGTAGTAATTAAGCAGACATTTAAAAATAATCTACCCTGTTCCCTACCTAGAATTGATTCCAGATCTATGCATACATTTGTAAAGTTACCTCACCTATCCATCTCTGTACTAAGACTGGCCAATTTAGACCAAATTGCATGAATATCCATATTGCGTAAATCATTGATTTACTAAACATTGTTTGGCGTCTGGGATAAAAGTCCAGGCCATTCTGTTTCATCAATAAATTATCACAGCATATTTCAAATCCAAATCTGCAGCCGTTAAATCTAAAAAAAAAAAAGTAATGGGCCTTGTAATCCACTACACTAATTTGGAAAGTGCTCTAATTTTATTTCCTATTACAAGCTGTCCTAATAAACAAATTCTATATTTCCACAGGCCAGTTCCCAACAACATAAATCTCAGAAGAATGCAAGTATTATTCCTAAGAACTCAACCATATGGGCATGCATGGATGTCATGAAACCTTAGTAGAGAAATTCATAACACTCTGTAATATGTATGACAACAAAAACCAATGGCTATTTTTACACTTAGGTTCAACCAGTCAATAGAGGTGCTTTGTAGCTGCAACTTAACAATAATTCTTGACATCCAAAAGTATCCAGACAGTGCCCTTTATTGCCCAGTGAAACATCTCACAGCTTTTCCAATCAATTCAACCCAATCAAACATCTGAAAATAACAAGCAATGGCAAAGCCAATAGGTCTTGCCAATGCTAGAGCTATTGGCTTTGCCAATGTGTTTTTATCCATGTGGTACACCAGTGTGGCTGATGTTCAGCATGGCTAAAGGTTTATGGCATACAGGAGAGCTGTGGAATAGCACAGGCTCGCATAAGGTGGCATAGAGTGCTGTAGAGTGGAGTGTCATAAAGTGGAAGGGTGTAGCGTTGTAGAATGCAGTTGCGTAGATTAGAGGGTGCAGAGTAGACTAGAGGGCAGTGGCTTGGAGTGCAGTGGTGTATAGTAGAGTGCAGTGGTGTGGAGTGGTGCAGATTAGACTAGAGTGGTCTAGAGTGCAGTGGCATAGAGTGCAGTGGTGCAGAGTAGAGTGCAGTGGTGTGGAGTGTTGCAGAGTAGAGTGCATTACAGCATATTGGCTTAGAGTAGAGGTGTGCAGAGTAGAGTTCAGTGGTGTAGAATGGAGTGCTGCAGAGTGCAGCGGCATTGAGCGGTGCAGAGTAGAGTGGTGTAGAGTGTAGTGGTGCAGGGTACATTGGTATAGAGTGGTAGAGAGTAGAGTGCAGCGGCGTACAGTTGAGTGGTACATAGTACAGTGCATTGGTGTAGAGTGCATTGGGAGCATATTGGCATAGAGTGCAGTGTCAGTCAGTCAGTCAGTCAAAATTACTTTATTCGGCTCATATCAAGAACCATAAAAGTGCAAAACATCACATATATATACAATAAATAACATTTAAATTAAGCATTTACAAATGGTTTTAAAACAATACTTAAAATAAGACTAGGTCAAGCTTAATCAAAATTCACAATTAATTTTAAACAACACTATGTCCACTTGATTTTTTTCCTTAATCTCATCGCAATAGCCAAAAATGTTGCTATATTAAAAATCTCCCAAGTAGTACCTAGCAGCTGGAGATACAAAAGAGCGGGTTTGACTTGTCTAAATCCTTTGTTCTTAATAAGTGGGATGATGAACTTTTTGCGGAGAGGGGACAAATGTTTACAAAAGAAAAGAAAATGTGCAGTATCCTTAAGGGAGAATCTGTCACAAGAACAGATCTCCAGGTCCCTGTCCTTCATCCAACCAACAGAATCAGTGAGCAAAAGATGGTATTTGTTCAGTCTAAACCTGGTCAATAAAAAGCGATGATTCATGTTATTCACTAAGGTCAAGTAAGGTTCTATGCTGCCTGTAGTTATTAATAACTGATGGGCCTTTACTGTAGGTTTTGTTAACTCCTTTTCTTCTCTAGCTAAAGTTGTTCTATGCTTATGTGTATCTTTTACCCATTTAAAGTCTCCCTTTGATAAATTGTTAAGATTATCAAATATGTCTGGGCGACCTATTTCGTCACTTAGGTTCTTAACATAGCGCAACCAAGGAATAGCCTTTCCGAACTCGAGCGATAAGCAATCTGTTATAATTTCACGATTTAGCTCAAGTTCCGGATTTTGCCAGATTGATAACCATTTTAATAGGGGGGCTAGTGCTATCTGGTCAGTTAAATAACCAACCCCACATTCTTGATGTACAATGTAACCGGAGGTTGCCTGGGGAAGAGATAGAATGGATTTTAGGAACTTGTCCTCTACCACCTGAAGTTCCTTCACATTTTTAAATCCCCACAGGTCCGCACCATACATAGCTATAGAGATGCATTTAGCTGCATAAATATTCAATATAGCTTGCATGGGTTTCACCCCCAGTTTGCGAGCAAAGTCCAACACACCTATGATTGATCTGGCAAAGGCGTTTCGTTTTGCAGCTAATTGAGGGGCCCAAGATGACTTATCATCAAAAATAACCCCCAAGTATGGAAAACTGGTGATTCTAGATAAGACATGGCCCTCACAAAGCATAGTCTTGGTTTTCTTGGGTTTACAACCTACAGTCATAACATGAGATTTGGCGAAATTCACGCTTAAATCAAGTCTTTTCATAAAATCAGCAAATGTATCTAAAAGACTTTGAAGCCCTACTGCTGTACGCGCTAACAGTGCAGCATCGTCTGCATATAATAATGCTGGAATATGGTACTTCCCTGCCCTAGGAATATCCTTACAAGTCTCAGTTAAGGCAGTGGCTAGGTCGTTGATATAAAGTGTAAAAAGCAGGGGAGCTAGGATACAGCCCTGCCTGACACCATTAGAGATTCCGATCTTGCCAGTGCAGTTGCCCAATCGGTCGAATCTAACAGTAGCAGAAAGATCTCTATGAAGATCTGCTAAGAAATAGACAAGGTTTTCATCTACTCCCTGCTTGAGAAGGAGTTCCCACAGTTTCGACCGGTTCACTCGGTCAAAGGCCGAGGATAAGTCCATAAAGGCAAGATATAACGTCCCTTTCTTAGCTATGGTGTATTTACCTATTAAAAGGTAAAGATTCAAGCTTTGATCTATGGTGCCCCGGCCCTTACGAAACCCATATTGTAGGCACGAAAGGGTGTTGGTATACTCCAACCATTCTGTTAATTTACCCAGGACTACTCGCCCCAGGACTTTTACTGCGGAATCAATGAGTGAGATAGGGCGGTAGCAACAAGGGTCCCCTCTATTACCCTTTTTAAAAATAGGTATGATCACAGACTCGGACCAAGTGTTGCACAGTAGTGTGGCGTAGAGTGGAGCAGAGTAGAGTGGAGTGGTGTAGAGTGCTGCAGAGTAAAGTGGTTTAGAGTGCAGTAGCATAGTTTAGAGTGGCATAGAGTAGAGTGGTGTAGAGTGGAGTGGGGCAGAGTGCTGTAGCGTAGAGTGCATTGGTGTAGAGTAGAGTGGCGCAGAGTCTAGTGGCATAGATTGCAGTGTTGCAGAATGGAGTGTCACAGAGTGCAGTGGTGCAGAGTAGAATGGTGCAGAGTAGAGTACAGTGGCATAGAGAACATTGGTGCAGAGTAGAAGAGAGTGGCATAGGGTGTAGTGACATAGAGTGCAATGGTGTAGAGTAGTGTGGTGTAAAGTGCAGTGGTGTAGTGTAGAGTGATGTAGAATAGAGTGGCATAGAGTACAGCTTTGCAGAGTAGAGTAGCTTAGAGTGCAGTGGCGTAAAGTGCAGTGGTGTAGAGTGCAGTGGTACAGAGTACAGTGCAGTGGTGTAGAGTGCTGCAGAGTGGCATAGATTGCAATGGCATAATTAGAGTGGCATAGAGTAGAGTGGTGTAGAGTGTAGCGCTGCAAAGTGCAGTGGCGTAGAGTGCTTTGGCATAGAGTGCATTGGTGTAGAGTGGCGGTGTAGAGTGGTGCACAGTAGAGTGTTGTAGATTGTAGTGGTGCAGAGTAGAGTGTCATAGAGTTCAGTGATGCAGAGTAGAGTGTTGTAGAGTGCAGTGGTGTACAGTGGTGTGGTGTAAAGTGCAGTGGCATAGAGTAGATTATTGCAGAGTAGAGTATAGTGGCATAAAGTGCACTGTTTTTAAGTGGAGTGGTGTAGATTGCATTGGTGTGGAGTTCAGTGGTTTAGAGTACATTAGTGTAGAGTGCAGTGGTATAGAGTATTGCCAGGTGGAGAGTATAGCAGAGTGTCATAGAGTGCAATGACAAGAGTGGAGTAGTGCAGCGTAAAGTGAAGTAGCATAGATTGCAGTGGCGTAAAGAGGAGTGGTGCAGGGGCAGGCTGCAGTGGCACACAGTAGAGTGGCATAGAGTGCAGTGGTGCAGGGTAGATTAAAGTGGCATAGAGTGCCGCGGTGTAGAGTTAAGTGGTACAAAGTACAGTGCATTGGCATAAAGTGCATTGGTGTAGAGTGCTTTGGGAGTGTATTGGTTTAGAATGCAGTGTTGCAGAGTAGTGGGGCGTAGAATGGTGCAGAGTAGAGTGGAGTGGTTTAGAGTGCAGTGGTTCAGAGTACAGTGGCCTAGACTGGAGTGGTGTAGAATGCATGGTGAATAATGTAGTGTGCAGGGTGGCGTAGATTGCATTGCCATAAAGTAGAGTAGTGCACAGTAGAGTAGAGAGGCATAGAGTGTGGTGACGTAGAGTGGAGCGGTGCAGAGTAGTGTGCAGTGACGTAGAGTGGAGTTGCATTCAGTGGAGCAGCATACAGTTCAATGGTGCAGAGTAGAGTGCAGTGGCATGTAGTGATACAGAGTTAAGTGGAGTGGCGTGAAGTAGAGTATGCTTGATATGGTAGCACACTGCCATTACAGACAACAGAGGCCGTTCCAGAACTTGACCTTCATACTGTCACATGGTATAGGGGGTCCTCTATTTTCCCACAAAATGGCACTTTGCACTATTCTCTGGCTTTTAAATCTTTTTTTCATAAATAGCCATAATACTGCAAGTAACTTTACCCCTTTCTCAATCTATCCTTGCACACACCCCAGATCATGCACCTTCATTTCTATTTGCCAAACTAAAAGCATGCCCAGTTTATTAAGTTTCACACATTTCTGTTAATTACTGCAGGGCAAAGTATTAGGTAAATTGACTGGGCAAATTGGAGGGTATATTGAAACTTACCAGAAGCTCAAAAAAGGTCATATTGGTGAAATCAGGGGTAGGACAATGCCACAAGTGGGAAACGTACTGCAGGATGGTTAGGCGGGTTCAAGCAAGAGATCGGAGGACATCCAGAAAACAAGCTTTGAAAATGCAATAGGTTCCGCCTTTGATTAAGTTAAAGCCATTTGCTTTGCTAATGGTATTGTATAGCAAAGCAAATGGCTTTAACTTAATAAAAGGCGAAACCTATTGTATTTTCAATGCTTGTTATGGTCTGGCTTGACAGCACAGCTGTCACCAGATAATTATGTGAGTATCACTAGAGAGGGGCTTTGGCTATACCCACATGTTGGGAGACAGGAGTACATGTTTTGATTGGGCAAGTCGTGTGCTTCCACAAAAAAAAGGTTATTACCCTCCACGCAGCTAGAAACAATGTGTTTATTTGTACAGCTGCTTGATCTTTTAGGGGCACACACATCAGACTGAATTGCTATTAAAGTGTCTTAGATAACTCTGTAATTTAATTTGTTTTTCTCTGGCAGGGGCACATATGGGAGGAGGAAGGTCATTAACCTATATGGATTTTTAAGTTTGGCTTGACAGTGCAACTGTCACCTGACCTTTTAACCTACACCAATATTATTCTACAGTTCTTTGCTTCCACCCAAATACATACGCATTCCCATGCTATTTACTTGTAATGCTTTAAATTACCATGCCTCGTTTGTTTAAAGCCAGACCTATTGTCATTGTCACGTCTTTTTTTTCATTTGAGCCAGACTGAGAGCAGCGCGGAATCCTCCTCCCAGCCCATGAACAACAGGCCACCTCCACTGGGAGGGATTCCATCTCTTCAGATATTGTTAGTACTCTGGGTGCTTGAAGGGCTCAGTGTGGCCTACCTCAAATAGGAAGAGACACACTCCAGCCAGGACACTAACTCACCTACAGGCTCCAACAATGTGCCACCAGGCCTACCTCAAATAGGAAGAGACACACTCTAGCCAGGACACGAATACACCTACACACTAGAGCAAGCCAATAGAATAGTCACAATATGAACTCCCAGCATAGTATACATACTTAGAAACATTTCACCGTGAAATGGGACCATCAAGCAAACATACACAGATACATCCCTTTGGGAACTCATAGCACAGTAGCCATACCGAGATAAACATTTCACCATGAAAACAGTGTAGCAACCCAGCAGGGAAATCATAACAGAGCAAGCGCAGCAAACGTGCAAAAACGCCCAACGGAGAACTCGTAGCAGAGTCAGGGCAGCTAATGTGTAATGAAACGCCTAGCAGTGAATTCACAGCACAGCAAGCGCAGCAAACGTGTAATGAAACACTCAGCAGTGAATTCACAGCACAGCACGTGCAGCAAATGTGTAAACAAACACCTGGAAGTGAAATACTTAGAAACATTTCAACGTAAAAGGGGACCATCAAGCAAACATACACAGATACATCCCTTTGTGAACTCATAGCACAGTAACCATACCGAGATAAACATTTCACCATGAAAACAGTGTAGCAAACCCAGCAGGGAAATCATAACAGAGCAAGCGCAGCAAACGTGCAAGAACTCGTAGCAGAGCCAGGGCAGCTAACGTGTAAAGAAACGCCTAGCAGTGAATTCACATCACAGCAAGCGCAGCAAACGTGTAATGAAACACCCAGCATTGAATTCACAGCACAGCACATGCAGCAAATGTGTAAACAAACACCCCGAAGTGAAAATATAGCAGAGCAAGCGCAGGAAACCTGTTAAGAAGCACACAGCAGAGAAATGATAGCAGAGCAAGTGCATCAAACGTGTAAAGAAACACCTGGCAATGAAATCATAGCAGAGGAAGCAGCAAACGTGCAAAGAAACGCCCGGCAGTGGATTCATAGCAGAGCAAGCCCAGCAAACGTGCAAAGAAACAACTGGCAGTGAAATCATAGCAGAGCAAGCGCAGCAAACGTGCGAAGAAACATCCGGCAGGAAAATCATAGCAGAGCAAACGCAGCAAACGTGTAAAGAAACACCCAGCAGTGAAATCATTGCAAAGCAAGCACAGAAAACGTGTAAAGAAACACCCGGCAGTGAAATCATAGCAGAGGAAGTAGCAAACGTGTAAAGAAACAGCCGGTAGTGCAGAGCAGCATAAACACCGCACCGTGAATTCAAGTCACAACATCGAATTCACATAGGGAGTCATCACTGTGAAATGACAGCACAAGCAGACCCAAAAAGATACATTTCAATGCACCATCTGAGGAAAGCGAACCTGTGGACAGCATAAATACACAAAATGATATACTGTTAGCAGAGCAAATCACAAATATGCAAAACCCATCCTGTTTTTTGGTGCATGAAAACATGTACTTAAACATCTCATTTTCACATCAGGGCTAATGGGACAGACAGAGACATTTTTATGACTAGAAAAAAGCAGAACAGAGAGGCACACACATTTGGCGGGGCAACGAAGACAAAACACAACTTGTGACATCAGAAAAACAAAGGACACAAATACATAGAAGAAACCCGTGAAACCAGAGCAAAGCAAGCACACATGAAAATATCTTCTTGTGACGGGAGAGTAGAGAAAATTAAAACACCAAAGAACAGTAAAAATGTGTCAGTCGTGTATCAGAGAAAACCAAAATCCCCTGTGGCACCAGATTAAATCAAATGCCATCGTGCCATCAGAGCAAAATAATAGGACGAGTGACTCATTGTCCTTTCAGAGCAGAGGTGACACCCAGAAAAACACGTAGATGTGACGACACTGCGGGTACGGAATGCTACAAAAAAAAAATACAGTCCTATAAAGCCGAAACGGATACACAACCCTATATCACCAGTAAAACTACAGAGTAGGAACTCAATTTGTGACGATGAAGCAAAGCAGAACAGAATAGCGGCTCTGTGGTGGAAGATTGAAAGTGGAAGTAAATAAATAAATAAAGGATACAGCGATCGCTGCTTGATGCTTTTTGGGAGGTGAGAGGGGTCTTCTCTGTAGAAAAGCATACGGGTGCCGTAGTAAATAAATAAACAAGCAATTGGTTTTGGTAAGTAGAAAAAAACAATTAGAAAATATGACCGAAGAGGAGAAATGTGGCATTGGGACAGCTGCTTGCAGCCATTTTACATTCATGCTCCTCTCTTGATTACTCAGTCTACGCGCGCCGCCCCCCCCAAGTTGTTGCACAATTTGTGTGTGCCCTGGCAAGTATCCGCCATAGGCTTACAGAACAGCCTTGGCAATTACGAAGATACGTCTTTTGCTTACACTTCCTAGAAGAATGGAGACAGCGCAACGATGATTTTATATATAAAGTGAGCGCTGTGTCCCTAGTGGGCGCCACTCTCATTAAAGAAATTTTAAAAAAGCTGTCCAACGAAAGCCGCTTGTTTATATCTGCATCGCCCTTTTACTTTTAGTAAAAGGGCGATGCAAAAATAAATGCGCTAATATGTAGTGATACGAGGCAGATCACCATCTGCTCGTGGAGAGAGACAGAGGGAAGGAGAAAAAACAAAAAAGTGCTTACCCAGTAATTAAAGGCCACTGTATCATCCCGCCAGTAAAAGATGCAATCCCGGTGGGCAGGCCCAAAAGTGGACAAGGCGGTAACCAGGAGGGACTAAGAAGCCTCCTTTTCAATCATGAGCCAGCATTTACCATGGAGGATGACGCCAGCGTGACGCCAGCAAATGAAAAAGATGGGCGGGGCTTCTGAAAGCTTCGGAATCCGTATTGATACCAAGAAGCCCTCAGCATGGCAAGAGTAGCGCATACGCTGCTCACGCCAGGTTGAGACCTAAAAACAAGATACCATGGAAAGTAACATTTGGGAAGTCTCTGTCAAGAGTGAAAAATCTGATTTTTAGAAAACATTGCAAATAATTTGTTTTAACTCGCTGTACCTCTATACAACTGTGTTGGTTTTGATAGGATTTTTAATTAAGCAGGACAATCCCATAATTTAGCACTTTCAGTTTTCATCAAAGATGCCAAAAACAAATTGGGGTCTGTGTCCAGGAATAACTAAATTGGCGACATTTCTAGCATGCATGTATGGTGTGGCAAAAGTCCTGCCACATTTTGTTCCCAAAACACCTAGTGCCACGTATGCAGGAGCCTTTTACAGTAGGAGAATTTCCACCATAATAGCAGTAATCTTTAATTTTAACGGGTATAAGTAAGGCAGTGGCTCAACCACAGCAGCAGTTCATCAGCCAGGCTGCCAATTTTTACATAAAATCATTTATGTGTAGAAAATTCTGCAGCCCTTTAAAATTGGTCAGAGTACCATAACTGGACTCCATCTCTCAATAGGGAAAATATTTGTTATGAGGATTGTAGGGAAATGGATGGCCTTTATATATCGACCATAACAATGATCCACTTGTATTTTGAACACTGAGAATGCATCTACTGAAAAGAAAATGGTCACTAATTTAAATCCATCAAGTGCCTCATGGAGCATCACAAAGCTTTGCAGTTTCAAAGACCAATTGTGTGAGGCTATGGGGCATATTATCAAGAAACGGCGTTAAAATTATCGCCGCTTTAGCGGCAGAAAACTGGGTTTGATAATATGCCCTTGAGAATTCCCATAGAAGCCCATGTTCTGGTGTCAACATGGGCTTCTATTGGAATTCTCTGCGGCATATTATCAAGCCCATTATCGCCACTTTAGCGGCAGTTTTCACCTGATTTGCACCTTGATGACGGCAGAGGCTTCCCAAATGTGTTGCCATTAGTACACTTACCCGGCCCGCCCCTGAAAGTGAAGGCACGAGGGCCTTGGACATGGACGCAATGCTGGGTGATGGTGCTGGGTGATGGCAGCAGCAGTGTACCATGGCTTATGAAGCAGCTGTGAGAACTTGAACTGCGGTTGCCTCAGCAGCGGTCAAAAAAGGAAGCTGCCTTGTTTCCTTCCCGGCTCGGCTTTCCTAGTGGGCAAAGTTCTCCACTTTAAATGTGCAGCCTGCAATACGCATCTTGGTGCAGGCAGTGATGAAGGAAACTGCCTATGGCCTCCCCAGAACATTCAGGTGAAATTGCACCATTGCGAGGAGTCCAACAGGTTGGGTCTCACCGCAAGGAGCCTATCTGAGCAAAATCTGTGGTTTCTGCAGTCTCTACACGCTTTCAAAGATGCTCGAGTTGGAACACTGGGAATGCTTCCTCAGTGCCTTGTCAAAACACCCACTACTGCTCTTCCACAGTGGGACATTCAACAAAGAATGGACTGAAAAGTGCAGCAGCTGCTAGAGGCAGAAAAAAAGAGGGCCCCCCCAGTAATCAAACTGAGAGCGAGAAGGGGTTCAGAGTCTGAAAGTGGAAGAGAAATCTCTGATCTTCAGTTATCCGGTTCTCCTTCTAGCTTGAAGGGTGTGGATAATAGTAACATTGCTCCAGGGAAAAGCACTGTGAAGTCCACCGCAAGTCCCATAGGTCATTAGCAGTATCCCTTGTTTTCAAAACAAACCAAATCTTTGACTCTAGCGGAGGCACAGATGGAGCCCCAAACAGTGCCCCAAGCAGTCGAGAACATGGATCAGCAGCTATCCTGTGTGGCATCTGTGGGCAGCTGTTGTTACAGATGATACTTGATTCATCGATTCATTGGAGCCACAGGCAGGCAGTGTCTAGTGCGAGTGAGATGCTTTGACAAATATTTGACTACAAGCGCTCCTTCCCTCCCGTGTTGAAGCTCATGAGGCCCTAATTCGGCAACTTAAATATCGTTTTTAAAGAGAATACCAAGTAGGTATTGGATGAATGAAATTGAGGCAGTAGTGAAATCATTACTAATGGTATAGCTTGTGATGAAGATGGTCTTCCAGCTGAAATTTATAAAAGATTTGCATCAGTTTTAAACCCCGAATTGGTAAAACTTGCTAACCATATTTTGAGGGGGGTCAAGTCCCAGACTCATTTCGTATTGCAACTGTACTCAGCTTTTTAAAGAAAGACAAGGATAAGGAGAACATTAATTCATATAGGCCTATTAGTTTTTTAAATGTAGATTATAAAATCATTACAAAACTTTTAGCCAATTGCATAAGTCACGCTATGGGTGCAGTTATCAACTCAGATCAGTGCGGTTTTGTGAATGGCATATAGTTATTCTCCAACACAAACTTTTTAATGGAAGCCCTAGATTATTTTGCGCACAAAAAAGGTTCCTGCTCAGGTGATGTTTTTAGATGCTGATAAGGCTCTTGACTTGGTTTGTTGGTACTGCCTTTTTATTATTCTTAAGGAGTTTCGATTACCCACCAGATTGGTCTGTATAAAGGTGCTAGAGCACAAATAATTATAAATTCCAGAAATATCAGGACTTGTGGGGTGACCAGGCTGTCAAGGCAGGGCTGCCCCCTATCACCTATACGATTTACCCTTATTATAGAACCGTTAGCCATATCTATACAGACAAATTTAAATGTAGCACCGCCTATAAACGGTCTGACTCCCATTAAGCTATATGCGGATGACATTGTGTTATTTTTAAAACCTGTAATTGAGAACTAGAACTGAGCTTTCACAATCTTTTAAGCCTATCAACCTTTGGGAGGATATAAGCTCTGGGAGGTTATAAGATTAACAAGGTGAAAGCAGAGATTTTATTATGTAAGTGTGCACTCAACACTTTACTTTCCGAGTTTCATTCCCTATTTAATTCTAGACCCAAGTATTATTTAGGGGTATATTTTTCTGAAAGTGTTAATGATTTATATGTATTAAAGTTCAAAGTTCAAAAAGTACTTTATTCGGTTAAAAAACAGTAACCATAAAAGCATCAATAATACATATACAATTAAGAAGAAGAAATAGTTCAATACATAGTTATTATTACAAGTGAAAATGTCAGGATTTCTATATCGAATTTTTAAAAATTATCTGTCCATTGATTTACGTAGTTTAAAAACATTTTTAAAAAATTCTATCAATGAAATAACTATAAATACAGTGTCCATTCTTTGCAATACTAAAAATGCTGGGCGACATCTGTTTACCTTCAACTCTTTAAGAAGTGGGACTATAAATTTCCTGCGGGGCAGGGTATAGAATCTACAAAAGAACAGTACATGAATATCAGATTGCGTGGATAATTCGTCACATGGGCATAAACACAATTCATTAGACCAAGAGTTCATTACTGGGAATGTTAGTAATCTAAAAACAATATTAAACCTAAAACGTGTAAGGCAGAACCTGTCATAGGATGGCATGGAAAGGCGTAAGTATGGTTGTAGACTAGCGCCATTTAATATCAACTGGTGGGAACACACTGTCTTTTTGTTTTTTTCCACACACAGTCTTTTTTCCCTAAGATGTTCCATACAGGCTTTTTTCAATGATTTTCTTGTGATGTGTACCATGGATAGTGGATCCTCAAAATATTGTTGAAAGCACATTTCTATTAAGGAGGTCTTCACATAATTTAACCATTTAAATGTATTTACATTTTCAAGTGATAACACATCCCGAAGTGTGGCACGATTTATAACACACTCATTAGCAGTCCAGACCCTATGCCATAGTAATATGGGCTGAATTCTTATTATGTCTGAAATGTACGGCTGCCCCAATTCCTCATGGCAATTAACGGTTGAAGTGCTATCGGGCACAGACAGCATGTACCGCATAAATTTATTTTCAATTATTTGGATAGCATCAATATTTGCATACCCCCAGAGTCCTGCTCCATAGACAGCCACCGATATACATGTTGCGTTATAAACAGTTAAAATTTCCCTAAAAGGCTTTTTTCCCAGTTTCTGTATGAAACTCTTTAAGGCCATTATTGTCTTTGAGAACAAAAGAGTTCTTGCCTTGATCGCGTTTGTCCATGAACCAGTCTCATGAAATAGGATGCCTAAATAAGAGAAGGCAGGCGTATTTTCTAAACTAACGTTATTTATTAAAATAGTTTTCATCTTGTTTTTAGATCGTGTTCCACAGTTCATGGTGAAAGTTTTACTACAGTTGATTTTTAAATCCAGAGTGTTCATGAACTTATTGAAGGATGTTAATAGGTTTTGGAGGGCATTCGGTGTTCGCGCCATTAAAACAGCGTCGTCCGCATAAAGGAGCGTAGGGATACGCCTATTACCAACAACCGGGACATCCCTGCCCTCCTGCAGTAGACGGTCTTCCAGCCCATTTATGTAAATCAGGAATAGGAAGGGGGCCAGGACACATCCCTGGCGTACTCCACGCCCTATCCCAAAAGGTCTACTGCATTCCCCCCCTTTTCCATAACGAACAGTTGCTGTAGCCCCTGAATACAACTCCTTCAAAAAACAAAGAATCGAATCGTCCACGCCCAACCTTTGCATCAATTTCCATAATTTGCTATGAGACACGCAATCAAAAGCAGAAGTTAGATCGACAAATACAAGGTATAAGCGCTCTTTTTTTATCGTTATATACTTCTGCTGAATTAAAAATAGGTTTAGGCATTGCTCTATAGTTCCTAAACCCCTTTGAAAACCAAACTGAAGGTCACTTATTACCCCGTTGTCCTCCGCCCAGTTTTGCAGTTTAACTAAAATAACTCTACCCAGGATTTTTATAGTTGAATCAAGTAGGGATATTGGCCTGTAACATGCGCAATTTTGTCTGTCTCCCTTTTTATAGATGGGAACAATAATGGATGTAAACCATGACGGGCTTAGGCCCTTGGCCAATGCTGCGTTAAAAAGCTGAACCAGAATGGGGCCCCAGAGGTCAGTGTTAGCTTTATACAGGTCGGCTGGGATCCCATCCGGTCCTGGTGCTTTTCCACCCTTTGTGGCTTTTAAGCTCAATAAAACTTCAGGCAGCGTAACCACTATTTTTTCACGGACCCCCCCTTTCTCACTAGAATCCTCCGATGGTATAACCGATACATTTTGTATATTTATCTCGTTCTCGCATAAAGACTGGGAAACCTTTTGTGGGGACTGTTCTAGGCACATATATAGGGTGGAAAAATGTGTAACCCAGTCATCCTCATTTATAGCAATTTCTATGCGAGCCTTAGTATTATCAAAAAGAAGGGGGGCATTAACCACCCTCCAAAATGCCGATAAATCTTTAGCCTGTGAGGCATCGCATAGTTGTTCCCAGGCCAAATTCTTTATGTTTTTCTTTCTTTCTTGGAGTGCAAGATTATAACGGTTCCTTAAATCTCTTATTTGGGTGGGGTTCCGTGGTTCCCGGTGTATAGCGTGTTTAAGCTCAGTCAGGGCTTTAGTACATGCATTATCGAACCATCTTCTACCATTTTTGAGTCTTTTTCTAGAAGCCACCCTCAAGTTTTCTTTAATGGTGGCTGCTATGATATAAAAATGTTCAATTATATTATCACTCTTTGAGTTTTCATCTAAACAGACTCTAAAACTATCTGTGCATATATCAACTAGTTTAGCTAAGAATTCATTCGGGACCACCTTGCTCCACTTGAGGGAATACCCATTTTGTCTCCCCATCAGCACATCCGGGGCTACCTGTCTCTGCAAGCTATTTTGTTGGCATGCTGAGAATGGGATATCGATTTCAAGGACTTGTGGGTAATGATCGCTCA
Organism: Triturus cristatus; assembly: GCF_964204655.1. Lineage (NCBI taxonomy): Eukaryota > Metazoa > Chordata > Amphibia > Caudata > Salamandridae > Triturus > Triturus cristatus. The sequence goes on along the minus strand of NC_140582.1, from coordinate 307,584,176 downwards.
GTGGTAATTCAAGAATCTTATAGTTAGAGTCCCTAAAACCAGAGGTATTTGAACAGATAATAAAATCAATGGTGGTCGATGCACCCCTCCCAATAAAGGTTGGGACAAAAGGTGTTGGGCGCGTGGCCAGTTCGTTAGCATATCCCAAATCGCAGTTGAACAGTATTTCGTTCAGCGAATCACCTGTTAGAGTATGGTCAAAATGCGTAAGGTTAATGTCTTGCTCTAACATCAAACCACAGAAACCTTTTTGACCCTTTTTGCAAAGATGACAATTAAAATCCCCCCCCCATAAAACCATTACTTCTCTTGTCTTACTGACTATCTCCCCTTGTAGATCCTCATTTAGGCTTTTCATAATCTTCTGAACAGCAGTGCATGGGATATTATTATAAAAATTAATAATGACCAAGCTGATCCCCGATTTGGTATCTATAACTACTTTATGATAGAAACTACAGTTTTGATAAAAACGGACCCTCTCATATGTTAAGGTGTTTGAAAGGTAGGTGATTATACCACCTTTCGGTCTCCCATATGTCCCTCCTACTGCAGGAGTACAGTAAGTTTTATAGCCAGTTAGATGTATTGGGTCTATGGTCCAAGTTTCTTGCACGGCCATAATATCCATGCTATCCGTGGCCGTTTTCCATGATGGGTTAGAAATTCTATTCTTTAAACCTGCCACGTTCCAGAACATCACAGAACAATTTTTGTTTTGGCTAAATATTATTGCGTCGTCTATGGGTGCATAACCTCTATCCGTCTTAGCTATTTCAACTATGGGTTCGCCCATAAGTTCTTTTCTATCATTAGTTAAGTTTTGATTACTATAATAGGGTAATCCCTTTTTACATTTTATGTCCCCATGCACCATAGGTTTAATCAGACTATTCGATTCTTGGTTTAGTGGTATAATCTTATCAGACTCATTACCATTAATCAGGTCAAAATTTTCCTTGGAAATACTGAACGCTAATAGGTTTGAAGTAGTATTTACAGATGACGACAAGTCGGGAAATTCTTCAATCCCTAGGCGTCAGTCAACCATATCCAGTGGACTGAATCTATTATAGCATGGGAGGGAGGAAGGAGCAAACTGTGTCATTTGCCAATTTCCCCAGTGTTGCAAGCCTCCCTTTTGATTTCTCCCAGCTCTTCGCTGTACTAATGTCCAGTGGTCTTCTTCCCTCCATCCTTGCCTTTTATAGGTTGGATCTCCGTAATATGTCCTCCCTTCCCTAGCACAGTTTTCATTCCTAATCCCACTCCATCTATCCTCTAGTTGTTCAATTGGAGTATAAAAATAAGATAAGGATCTTGCTGTGATCGACAAATCCTGATTCCTGGGGGACCCCTGACAGATATAGTCTACTGTTTGCGGGTCTTCAAAAGTTATAACCACACAATCGCCCTTTAGTTTCTTTCTATTATAGCCTACCCATGGAACCCTCTGGACCATTAAGATTCTACTGGCCAGACTTGAAGGTATAGGGTAATTAAAGTTTAACCAGTGAATCACCTTATTTCTGAGTGCTTCAAAGGGTTCCATGATATGGGGAGCCAATTCAGGGACCCCAGTTAATACTATCACGTAGGGACTTGCATCTGGGGGCAAATTTATAATTCTGCGCTTTCCAATTTTCTCCTGTTGTATTTTAACTGAATTAGGAGTGAGTGCAGGAGGCGGAATTGTAATAGGTGTGGTTACTTCAGGAACAGGGATTAGTGTGGGAGTATTTATGCACACTGCGGTGCCATTTGTATTTAATATAGGTTGAGATGAGGGATTCATAGGAGTGCCTTTCTTCCCTTCCAGCCGGGTATCTTTTAAAATCGTCAATTTATCCACCAATATGGTCTCATTATTGGCCTTTTTTTCCAGGGTAGGAGGATGAGTCTTTATATCCTTCTGCAATGTTTGAAGTAGCCTTTCTATACCAAATAGCCTATCTTGTATAGGGGCGAGTAAAGATTTTATTAATGTTGTCAAGGTATATATCATAGAATCCTCCCTATCTGCATGTCCATCTATACCATTAGTTATCATGCTCTCATGAAGGATATCAACTAATGATTCATCTGATATAGTAACATCCATCATGGGCAGGGAGACTTTCTTTTGGTTAACTGCTTCATTTTCAAGACTATTCCCAATTTCTCTTATCATAGGATCTTTCCTACCACCCTTCTCAGACACTTTTACTTTCATCTTAGCTTTTTTGCAGGTTGAGTTTTTATTTTTAGTACACTTTTTTGGGATTGCTCCCTGCTTTTTTCCCGTATGAGTTGGGTTTGCGATCTCAATCGCAGTATCCGAGTGAGCCGCTGGTATAGATTCTCCCGAGGGATTAGATGGATCAAGACCCATAATGGTAGAGTTTTGAGAAGGAGAATCAGTATCAACACTGTTATGTAATTGCGGATGTACTTGTAGTACAGAAGAAACAAGCAGAGTATTTTCAGGGCTACGTGCCATAGCTATGTTACCCATCGATGATCTCCTGGCAAGGGCTAGGTCTTGGGATACCCTTCTCTCCATTAGTACTATCCCTTGATCTATTAGGGTATTAGTACGTACAATGAAATCATCTAATGTTCCCGTCAGCTTGTTTCCCCCCGTCACGATTTTACTTCTGGTCTCCCTCATACTCATGCTGTACAGGCTATATGTAAGACAGGATTATCCTGACTAATACGAAATACAATACCCAAAATGTCTAGTACGCATATATCAGGATCAAAATCAATTATGTAGAACTTATGTATTGAATATAACAATTAAAAAAAAAAAAAAGAAATCATATGGGGAATACATCAGCAAAATTCCACCACAACTAACCAAGGTGCACAATATATATTGTGTGCCAAACTGTCAATTGCCGGTCCTTACTCTATGGCCCGTCCCGTCCTCTTCCGTCCACTGAGGGCCACAGAGGGCCCACCCTTTGCCCGGGCTTAGCCCGGCGTGTCCCGCGCGCGTCCCGCGACGCGGGGGAAGACCTCTCAACTTTAAACGCCTCCTGGCGCGAAAAGGGATCCCCCGATGACGGCTTCCTGCCGCAAAGGTTTGTGGGTAGTGTAGTTTAGATCTCCCTCCCTCCCTCACTGCGGCCGCGCTGCTGGAAATGGACGCGGCAGCGGGGAGAGACCTTCGGCGGGACCAGAGCGGGACCCGAGCTATCAGCAATCAGGTATGATTCCTCAGAACAATGTCAAACAAGCGCCCACTCCACCGGGGAAGACCTCTCAACTTTAAACGCCTCCTGGCGCGAAAAGGGATCCCCCGATGACGGCTTCCTGCCGCAAAGGTTTGTGGGTAGTGTAGTTTAGATCTCCCTCCCTCCCTCACTGCGGCCGCGCTGCTGGAAATGGACGCGGCAGCGGGGAGAGACCTTCGGCGGGACCAGAGCGGGACCCGAGCTATCAGCAATCAGGTATGATTCCTCAGAACAATGTCAATGTATTGAATTATTTCCCTTTACTTAGCAAGGTTAAGGCACTATTTATAACATGGAATAAGTTACCTCTCCCACAATGGTTTTTAAAGAGATGAAGGTTATATTCTCAGCCTTTATTTGGGCTAGTAAATCTCCTCAACCATCGTTAGAGACATTATATAGGCCACTAGAAGAGGGGGGCTGTCTCTCCCCGATTTGAGAGAATATTATTTCGTGAATTTTGCACATGGTACAATCAGACTTTTTAAGTACCCAAAAGGGAATGGGTTTGATGATTTTTTCCTGAAATTGTTTCTCCAAGAGTGCCATATTAGCGATTTTCTTTGCCTCACCTGAGTTCCTAAAATGATTAGATATAAGACCTTACAGTGGTATATAAAGTGTAGTGAATGGTTATTCAAGTTTTTTAATACTCCCATGATTAATGGAGTTACTCATTTGGCTGGAATCTATATTGGGGATTGACATCTTTTAGAGAAGAATGTTGTCTCAAAGTGAGAGAGTAACGGTTTCCAAACGATTACTGACTTTATGAATGTGGAAGTTTGGAAAGTCTGGAGTGACATTAAACCCAGGATTCGGTATTTTAAAAATACGCTACAGTGATCCTTTATTAAGATCAGATGCTTTTTAAGGGAATTAGATCTTAGTAGATTCCAGGCAAGTCTGGAATTAGCAGAGGAGCTGGTAGAATCCAGAGCACGCAGATCTATTAGTTGCTGGGTTTCAGTCTTCAGACAAAAAGAGGCCAAAACAGTGTATGAAAAAGCTCGGGATAAGTGGCAGTCTAAAAAAGATATCCAGGTTTCAATAGCCTCCTGGAATAATATTACCAAATTTAATGTACTGTTATGAAAGGCGTAAATTTCAGGCGGATGCTACAAGGGCAAGGAACAACAACCGAGCACCAGCCGCTAACCAGGGAATTAGACACACCTTCCCTGGTCTTCAACCTATCCTCCATAGACTTAACCACTGCTGAAGAAAAAGTACTGAATAAAGGCCTCTCCTTTGTCCCTACCAAGAGAGTTGACAAATTCCTCCTACACACCGAACTAGCTGAGTTCTTCCGGAAGCTGAAGCTCCGCGCCTTTTTTGAAAGACAAGACACCAACAATGACACAAGGGAAACCAATGAGACGAGTCTACGACCCAAATCAACATTCATGCCTCCACCTTCCAGTATACCTGTAGAAATCATTGCCTTTGAGCAGGCCGTCTACAATGAAGTAGAGAAAACCAACCAAACAGAGACTTACAACAACCTATCTCAAAAAGAACGGGCAGCTCTGAAAACCCTCCAAGACAATGATAACATTACCATCAAACCCGCCGACAAAGGCGGAAGGATTGTGATTCAGGACACCCAGGCTTACAGACGCCTTGACAGCGACCCTTCCAACCAACTCAAGCTAACAATCACCAACATGGTGACTACAGCTGCAAACAACAACCACATCTCCAAACAGGAGGCCACCTTCCTCTGCAACACACAAGCCCGGATACCATACTTTTACACAGTACCGAAGGTACACAAGGAAACAAGACCACCCCCGGGACGACCGATTGTCTCAGGCTGCAACTCACTCCTAGAGCCTCTCTCCAGGTTTTGTGACTTTTTTCTTAACCCTCTAGTACAATCTGAAACCACTTACATCAAGGACACCAAACATCTCCTGTCCCGCCTTCAAGACCTGGACTTTAACCCCACAACCCAGTTACTTGTGGGTCTGGACATTGAAAGCCTATACACAAGCCTGCCCCAAGATGACACCCTCAAGGTCCTAGAGAGAACTCTGGCCAACTCACAATGGGAACACACCACACCAAGAGAATTTGTCCTAGACTGCGCCAGACTGGCATTAAAAGAAAACTTTTTTGAATTTGAGGGAACATACTATCTCCAAACAAACGGAACTTCTATAGGCAGTATTTTTGCTCCCAGTGTGGCGGGACTATACGTCTACCACCTGGAACAGTCACACATCCTCGAGCCCAACAACCCGTTCACGGAATCAATACATTGATGATGTCCTCATGATATGGGAAGGCTCGGAGGAATCCTTGTAGACCTTCCTGACCTGGCACAACACACGTGATCCCCACCTCACTTCACGTACACCAGCAGCAAAGACCAGTTACCTTTCCTGGACCTACTGATCAAGGCCGCCAATGGTAAACTGTCAACCACCACATATTACAAACCCACGGCTAGAAATTCACTACTGGCCTTTGAAAGTTTCCACCCACGACCACTAAGGGAGAACCTGCCCTATGGCCAATTTCTACGCATAAGGCGCAATTGCAGCAATAAGGAGGACTACAACACACAGGCCACAGACCTCTCCCACAGATTACAACAACGGGGTTACCCAACAAGGATCATCAATAGGACCAAAAAACGGGCAAAGAACCAAAATAGAGACGCCCTCCTGGAAACACCGACCCGTCAAGAAACAACAACACCATTGACCTGTGTCACCACGTACAACCCTATCTCCAATACAGTGGCTAAAATCATCAAGAAAAATTGGAGAATCATCAACACGGGCAAACGAGACTGGGACCTGCCCCTTTTCGCCTATAAAAAAATCGAGCAGCCTATGGGATCAACTCATCTCCACGCGGCCGAGAACCACAGAAACCATCACCAACCCCACACTACATCAAGTGTGGAACATCCCTAAAGTCACAGGTCACTACCCCTGTGGCGACTGCAGCATCTGCCACCTCACGACACATACCAAAACCCTCGATCTGGAAACCGGAAAAACATGGCACCAACGTAAGCACACGAACTGTAATTCAACCAATCTAGTGTACTTGATTGAATGCCCATGCCAGCTCCGTTACGTGGGGATGACCACGAGAAAAATACGCACCAGAATCACTGAACACAGAAGTACGATTCGGTGCAAGAAGACTATCAGCAAACTCACAGACCACTTCCTTAGGTTTGGACATACCACCAATGACCTCAGATGGACGGTCATTGAACAGATCCCTGTCCACCCTACAGACAACGAGAAGCAGCTACTGTCCAAAGAACAACGGACTGAATGATAATATTCCATGGAACAGCCCCTGCAGATGTAGCCCCCCCCACTGCCCCTCCCCTTCTCAATCTAAGGGACGACATCAGATCCTGCCCACTGATGCTCTGTGAACCTTACTGCAGCCGGCAGGGCATCTAGACTCGATGCCTTGCCTGGACCCACTACACTGTGCCAGGGTATACACCCACACGAGACCATAATGACCCCACGGTGTACCCTTCATACACATACTCATGAGCCCCCACACAGTGGGTTCATCACCCCCATTTTTTAGCAGGGCCAATATGCAGCAACATCCCTGCATATGAATACACGTTACCTTCTCAGCCCCGCCTAGTTGCCGCTTACATTTAAATAGAGAGGGTGCCCCCCTTTTGCAGTGCGCAGATGGAGCGCGACTCCCCCTAATGGGTTAGCACCCCCCCTAACTAATCCGCACATTTGCACTCACATGTTAGCAACTTAGACATCCATTTGCACCTTGGAAATAATTTAGAGAGAGCGCTACATACACCTGCATGCGAGTCTTTCTTCCATTTCCTCAACTACAGGCACCTCCTCGAGACACCAGGAAGCTGAACATGCCCCATGACTCGTGCCCAGGCCAGAACACCTGACCCAGCTAACAAGCAACACCTGGGCCTTCCCACAGGTATTTAAGTGCTCTCTACACTGAAGCTCATTTCTCACGGAGCCTCTGCCCGGACAACAGGTTCATTGAGGGTCCAGCAACTTTGCGCAGTAGGGGCCCGATTCACAGAACAAACTTAAGACAAAATCCTAAACTTAGTACCAGTTTGGTATTCACAGAATGCACTTACTACTTCTGGTATTCACAGAATGAACTTACTACTTTTGCGATTCACAGAATAAACTTACTACTTTTGCTGTTCACAGAATGGATTTACGACTACTAACTTTACGTCCGCACTCGGGACGGAAATTCCGGCCCGGAGGCGGAGCTTCCGGCCCGGAGGCGGTGCTTCCGGCCCGGAGGTGGGGATTCCGGCCAGTGGCGGAGATTTAGCCATGGCCAAAATCTCCACCTCTGGGCCGGAAGCTCCGCCTCCGGCCCGGAAGCCCCACCTCCGGGCCGGAAGCTCCGCCTCCGGGCCGGAATTTCCGGCCCGAGTGCGGACTTAAAGTTAGTAGTCGTAAATCCATTCTGTGAATAGCAAAAGTAGTACGTTTATTCTGTGAATCGCAAAAGTAGTAAGTTCATTCTGTGAATACCAGAAGTAGTACGTGCATTCTGTGAATACCAAAATGGTACTAAGTTTAGGATTTTGTCTTAAGTTTGTTCTGTGAATCGGGCCCTAAGTACCTGAACTTGACCAAGCTAATGGTAAAGCCACCTTTCATGCTGCCCCCGGCCGTGCCTGTGTGTGCATCCTTTTTACCGTTACCTTGTTGGGTGCATATCACCCACCTTCCCCAACAGCCTTTTTCCCTTTTCTTCCCCCTATTTAGAGTGCACATGGTCCTGGCCCCCGGCTGAGCTCCATGCTGAGTTGTTCGCTATAATCAGGTGTAAGCAACTCCACTTTACTGTTTTTACCTACACTGGTTACAGTACATAGGCCTAATTTCACACACAATAACGCATATTGTGAGACCGGCCACTCTTTCACTGCCCACCACTGACGCCAACACTACCGCCTTGTCCGTGGTCACCTCTAGGCACTTAGTACGGCCTCACTATAAGCTTTTAGCCCACTACTAGGAGCCTTTACTTAAATGTTATGTCTGTCCCCTTTTTTTACCCCCTACAGGTATAACCCGAGAGGAAACACCTCTTGCACATATAAGCACCGTAGCGTGTGCTTTACACACAGGGCACTGACAAACTCATAACAACCCCTGTAACACCCCACACATATAAGGTCCTGACGAAAGCCAGTAGAAGAAAAGGCCTGGCTGAAACTAGTTGACCGCACAGGACGTCGGAGGCCATAAGCCTACCGTGCACATCCGATACCCTTTGTTTTTATGGACTGCCTGGGGCCCACCATTAAAACAGTCTTTGGGACACCCAGGACAGTATTTTAAACCTCACTCAGAGCACACCCACAGCACCCTCACGAACCAAAAAAACCCGCTCCGCAGTAATCTGGCGTCGAAGCACACCTGAGGTACACTCGGAACCTCGGGTGAGGCCCAATGATGAAGCATGCCACCAACTAGGTTGGTGGGTGAGGGCCTTCATAAAAACCTAATGGTTTTCCCCCACCCGCAGACATATAAACAATTTAAACAAGAGCTAGTTCTCATTGATTATTAACAAGGATGCAATTGTTTGCCAAGTGGCTGTTATATAGAACCTCGGTTTTCCTACACAAAATTAACCCTCAGAGTCCAGCAAATTACTTTAGGTTTTTAATGAAAGGTGGGGTTTCGTGGACCAATATCATCTAGATTTGCACAAGATTAACGCATTTCTCAATTGAGGTTGAACAGGTTTGTTTCCATATGTTAGAACTGACTCAACTCATAGATGCCTAGACACAGATTTTGGGGTATTCACCTTATATTAATATAGGTCCTTTGAAAAGAAAAAGAGTGTATATCATTGTTTTAATTGCTATATCTATAATCTTTCAAAATCGGCGTTCGGAAGTAATCCCAACATTCCAGTAATGGTGGTCCAAATTATGTAGAACCAAGGAACTCGAAAAAAGATGTGTATTATGGTCGGGATCTTACGCAAAGTTTCTTAGACTGTGGGAGGCATTTGGAGAAAAATAAGGACAAATAAAAAAGGGAAAATATGGGGAATGTGCAATATAAATCTATTTATTGTCTGTATTTTATCGTGGCTTATTTGTGTTCAGTTTGAAAATAGCAGTATTCTTCTGGTTTTATATCATCAAGAGGAATGTCTTAATAATCATGACCTTCTGTTTTATGAGTTTTTATGACAATTGAACTGTACCAATAAAAAGTGTTTAAAATAAAAACCAAGATTTGCACCAACCTATTGACTGAGGAGTGCAAAAATACACATTTGCACCAGTAAATTAGCAGAAAGGCCTTTATAGCGCTTGTCAGTTCTCGGAAATGTTAGTGAAAAAATTCCCATTGTCTGTATAAATGTATATCATCTTGCCCCAAAATCCTCAGGCCAATCGAGACGGTTCACACATTGGAGCCAAATAGCATAGCTGAAAAAAATATTCTGATAAACAATCCCTCATATCACGTAAACAATTTAATGTCAAAAGTAATTGAATTTATCGGTCATATCCTGTGATCAAATGCCAGCAGTATTTGTATTTGTTGGTGACTAAAGCCGTTAATAAAAATTTTATTTGAGGCGCAAAATGTAATGTAGTGAACTGTCATTGGTAACAATGAACCATATATTGTATGGTGTAGAATGATGCTCACATCAGGCTCTGCGTAATTCACTACGGACAAATTACAAATCAACTCAACCTTTTCCCGCTGACAAATTCAAACAATTCAGACAGGTCTCATAATGTGATACAGTTAATATAACTCATGCCAAAATGTTTATGTGGTGCAATCCACACTGGCTACAAATTCAACTACTGCCAACATAAAACTGATCATTTTCAGTGCTAGCCCGGTTATATGGGATACGGGGAAAGCCCAGGCAGGCTGAGGTCCGAAAACTGTTTTAGGGGTGGATGGAAAGAGGGATCATCAGCTCCGCAGCCTGGTGAGCAGGCCTGTATGAACATACTCATGACCCGTTTGTTGTTAACTCCCAAACTTCTGGAGATGGCTGGATTCACTCGCAACAGTCACTCGGTACAACATGGGCTTAGAATGATCACATTCCTGGAGCTGGTTTTAGCTGCCAATAAACCACAGTTTATGAGTTACAGTCCATGCTGCCAACACATTCCAATTTTGCAGATTCAAACGCTCCAGATGTACTATTGTTGCTTTACTTTAATTTTCATGCTGGGAAAAGATGGAACCATCTGACGAAAAGTCACCCATTGTCAAGAAGCAGCAGACATCCTACGGTTATGACCATTTATCAATGCTATTGAAAATGGGGTCATCACTGTTTAGTGTGTAGCCAGTGATTAGCCCAGCCCACTGTAACTGCATTTTAGGATTTAGCCCATCACGAGGAATATTGTGCAGGTTGACTGTTATAGTATTGAGGTTTGTTTATAAACCTGTGGTCCGCCAAACCCTGAGGTTTTGTGGCACCTATTCAGGGGTTTGCAGACCCATGTGGCCTACTGACATTATTTTCGGTAAAAAATCATAATCCTTTGGAGATAAATAACTACAAAGATGGTTCTTCCTATGAGGATAATAATTTCATCAAGTAACAATAACACTTACTTGAAGTCTACTCTATGTCGCCCCAATGTATATATATATATATATATATATATATATATATATATATATATATATATATATATATATATATATATATATATATTCACTGAAAAAAACATAGGTTTCAGGGGTGTTATAGTTAGCTGGACTTTTCACTCGTAAAAAACCATTGAAATTCCCCCGTTATAGTTAGTTCAGCTAACTATAACTAGCGCGCCCGCAATGTACTGCTGATGACGTCACATATTACATCACTCATGACATGGTCAGTGACATCACTCATGACATCACTGATGACATCTCAAATGACATCACTGATGATATCACTGATGACATCATCCTCGTGATAGAGTGGCAAACCTCCTCTCCCCCTAATATAACCTTTGATACACACATTCAAAAATAGAAACTAAAATGTTCAAAACAATGGACATACCAATACCAGTTACAACAACCTATTCAGTAATTCTAAGATCCACAAACACATCCACTCATTCACCAACAATCCTATACAGTCACTCATACATGTACTCACTCATCATATGTACTCATTCACCTATACATCCTGTTACACAACACCACTCATCCATAGAGTTACTCACACACATAGTCACTCATGCTAATAAAGAATCAAACATCCATTTACTTGCATTACAGTTATACACACCACCACACTTACTTCTACAGAAACTTACACATACTTAGTCTTTTAAACAATCACTTATAGAAACACATACTTATTCATATAGGAACTCTTTCAATCTCTCACTCTCACATATACTTACTTATACACCAATAATCACATATACTAGTTTAAAACATATGTAGTTACTCATAAAGACACTATTGAGACAGTCATTCACTCACTAACACACCCATGCACACACTCATCTACCCATACAGTCCTGCACACATGCTGTCTTCAACACATACAGTCAGTCACTCATTCATGCACCTATGCACTACGTAATACCCCCACCGAACCATACATACACTCAGACACTCATACTGATACTCAAAAAAACAACTAATAACCTCTATAGACACTCATGTAGCTACTCACCAACCCATGCAGCCACTTATACACAAAGTGAGAGACTGATACAGATATTTACATATTTAAACATTACTCACTAAGCCATGTATTCACTAAGATACACTTAATCAGTCAATTATACAATCAATTTTTCAAAAACAAATCATCCATTTACACACTTATATACCCATGTATTCTTCCATCGACCTTGAGATATACATATATAAAACATATGTAATTTTCAGAAAAACACTCATTCACTGGATGATGTCATCAGTGATGTCATGAGTGATGTCACTGACCATGTCATGAGTGATGTAATATGTGACGTCATCAGCAGTGCATTGCAGGCGCGGGAGTTATAGTTAGCTGAACTGACTATAACGGGGGAATTTCAATGGTTTTGTACGAGTGAAAAGTCCAGCTAACTATAACGCCCCTGAAACCTATGGTTTTTTCAGTGAATTTCTAAGGTTTTTTAAATGCTAATTCCTAACTATAACGTGCCTGAAACCTATGGTTTTTTCAGTGAATATATATATATATATATATATATTCACTGAAAAAACCATAGGTTTCACACAAGTTATAGGTAGCGGACATTTTACTGATAAAAAACCATTGAAATTCCCCCGTTATAGTTAGTGCAGGCAACTATAACTCACGCGACCGCAATCCTCTGCTGATGACATATGTGTCTTTATGAAAAAAAAATATTTGTAATATATGTATAGCTAAAAATTTATGGAAGAAGACATGGGTAAATAAGTGTCTAAATACAGTATTAGCATCAGCAGAGGATTGCGGTCGCGTGAGTTATAGTTGCCTGCACTAACTATAACGGGGGAATTTCAATGGTTTTTTATCAGTAAAATGTCCGCTAACTATAACTTGTGTGAAACCTATGGTTTTTTTAGTGAATTTGCAAGGTTTTTTAAATGCTAATTCCTAACTATAACGTGTGTGAAACCTATGGTTTTTTCAGTGAATTTGTACGTTTTTTTAAATGCTAAGTTACTTTACGCCGTTCGTGGCGTTTGCGCCCACTTTACGCAGTTCGTTCCGTGCGCGCACGGTGCACTTCGCGCACCGTGTCCGCACAGTGAGCACACGGTGCGCTTCGCGCACCGCGCGCCCACTTTACGCAGTTAGTGCCGTGCACGCACGGTGGGCACGCGGTGCGCTACGCGCACCGCGTGCCCACGTTACGCTAGATGGGCCATGTACGCATGCTGCGCTTCGCGCATCGTGCGCACACGGAGGCCGTATTGGGCGCATCGTTGTTAAATGTTAAATATTGATTATTATGTATTGCATTGATCTATGTGCCATGCGCAAAATGTGTCCTGCGGTCAAATTTTGCACACGGGGTGTGGAAAACGTGGACATTGTTTTTTTTTTTTGTTTTTTTTTACCGTACGCGTACGGTAAGCGTAATCGGCGATTTTTCGAAAATTCTAAAAAAATTATTTTTGGCCTTGTGGGTTCTTTGGGGACTCCATAATCATGACTGGGTGGTTGGGAGCTCTCTAGGAAGCCTCTTTTGTTGTTTTCCGACAATGAATTTCCTCCACTCCACTCAGAGTGCGAGAGAGAAAATGGCGGCCGACACTTCCTGGTTTCGACCGATTCGAATGTTTACTAAGATCTAACAGCCAATCAGAATCGCGCTTGCGCACGTCACCGTACGCGTATGGTAAGCTTACCGTAAGCGCACGGTAAGCGCACCGTAAGCTGGCTCAGATATATATATTGATTTAAATGCTATTTTCTCAGGAACTACTGAACAGATTTACACCAGACCTACAAAAGGCACTTCCTTGAACTGAGGACTACCTCTCTGCCAAATTTCAAGTAACTCTGTTCAGCCGTTCGGGCTGTAGCTGTGTCTAAAGGTCTTATGGAAAAATGCATGGGAAAAACGCGTTTTGGGACCCCACTTTTTTCTCAGCCCCCGCTTGACAAATCCCCCCGAGACTTTCAGGGTAGGAGCGGAGCGTAGCGCCCCACCTATTTTGAAAATTTCGCGAGGATTCGTAGACCGGCGCAAAAGTTATTCCAAATAGAATGTTGTGGATTTCCTATGGTAAGAGGGTCCTAACTATAACTATCTACTGGCGACCGCCAGTAGATAATATATATATATATATATATATATATATATATATAGTATAAATAATAATAATCATTTTGTAAATGTTTTTAGTCAGAAGCTGAGATACACTTAATCAGTCAATTATACAATCAATTTTTCAAAAACAAATCATCCATTTACACACTTATATACCCATGTATTCTTCCATCAACCTTGAGATATACATATATAAAACATATGTAATTTTCAGAAAAACACTCATTCACTGGATGATGTCATCAGTGATGGCATGAGTGATGTCACTGACCATGTCATGAGTGATGTAATATGTGACGTCATCAGCAGTGCATTGCAGGCGCGGGAGTTATAGTTAGCTGAACTGACTATAACGGGGGAATTTCAATGGTTTTGTACGAGTGAAAAGTCCAGCTAACTATAACGCCCCTGAAACCTATGGTTTTTTCAGTGAATTTCTAAGGTTTTTTAAATGTTAATTCCTAACTATAACGTGCCTGAAACCTATGGTTTTTTCAGTGAATATATATATATATATATATATATTCACTGAAAAAACCATAGGTTTCACACAAGTTATAGTTAGCGGACATTTTACTGATAAAAAACCATTGAAATTCCCCCGTTATAGTTAGTGCAGGCAACTATAACTCACGCGACCGCAATCCTCTGCTGATGACATATGTGTCTTTATGAAAAAAAAATATTTGTAATATATGTATAGCTAAAAATTTATGGAAGAAGACATGGGTAAATAAGTGTCTAAATACAGTATTAGCATCAGCAGAGGATTGCGGTCGCGTGAGTTATAGTTGCCTGCACTAACTATAACGGGGGAATTTCAATGGTTTTTTATCAGTAAAATGTCCGCTAACTATAACTTGTGTGAAACCTATGGTTTTTTTAGTGAATTTGCAAGGTTTTATAAATGCTAATTCCTAACTATAACGTGTGTGAATTTGTACGTTTTTTTAAATGCTAAGTTACTTTACGCCGTTCGTGGCGTTTGCGCCCACTTTACGAAGTTCGTTCCGTCCGTGCCGTAGGAGCGGAGCGTAGCGCCCCACCTATTTTGAAAATTTCGCGAGGATTCGTAGACCGGTGCAAAAGTTATTCCAAATAGAATGTTGCGGATTTCCTATGGTAAGAGGGTCCTAACTATAACTATCTACTGGCGACCGCCAGTAGATAATATATATATATATATATATATATATATATATATAGTATAAATAATAATAATCATTTTGTAAATGTTTTTAGTCAGAAGCTGATGGCTAGTTCAGGACAGAACAAGTGTCAATTAACACAGTCATTTTTCATATTCAAACATGTTTCAACCTGAACTAGGAATCAGCTTCTGATGAAATCCAGTTTTGAATTGCCTGAAGCCCTCTCCTGGTTGCCAGTTCACTCATCTACTACTTTACATGATCAGGCACTTACAGTCTCCAACCACCTACATTTCTTGTATTGGAAATGTGGCATGTCTGCGCTTTCTGCGAAGCTGAAATACGTCCACATTTAGAGTACCACTTCCCAGTAGGCAGCATGCACTGTGGCATAATGAGGACCAGAGACTGTCTTATGGTAGGAGTATCTTGACCAGATCTGCACCGATGCACATTTCGACAAGATGACCCTGGTGCAGACCGAGGGAGTGCGCCCTATTACCATCAACGTCCTGCCACTAGAGCAGTTGTGACCTTCGCCCGCCCATGGGCAGCACATTAATGAAAGGTTTGAAGCAGCTGCTGCATCTTTCACTGTGCAGTGGGGCTCTTATCTGCACTTCAGAGGGGGGGACAGAGATCGCTCTGCAGGCAGGTGCAGTGAGTGACTGCACAGCCTGCATAGGGA
The DNA here is from genome assembly GCF_964204655.1 of Triturus cristatus. Classification (NCBI taxonomy): domain Eukaryota; kingdom Metazoa; phylum Chordata; class Amphibia; order Caudata; family Salamandridae; genus Triturus; species Triturus cristatus. The sequence goes on along the minus strand of NC_140582.1, from coordinate 307,568,327 downwards.
TATCTGGGGAGTCCATGGGACTCCTTTTAGCCCTTCCAGAGTGCTGCTCTCAGGGTACCGAGAGACTGTGTTCCACTGTTCTGTGCTGTAGTCAGAGCGCCTCCTGATGGACTCTTTCCCTACATCCATACTTATGTAAGGGCGCAGAGGCAAAGTGTTTTCTTCATTTGCATGTGGTCACACCCCCTTGCAAATGAGGGAATGCCCTTTTAAGATAATATCAGTATTACTGAAGGAGCTGCACCAGTCTCTGCAGCTCCTTCTACAATACAACAATGCTCCTAGGTGTAGGAAACAGGCAGACACGCCTGTTGCGTCCCGGCTCACTGTGTGTAATGCTTCCTCAGTGCTCCAGCTTTTATGCAGTCACTGTCTTTGCCACCTGTTTTGTTGCAAAGACCTTGTATGCTCACCAGCTTTGTCCATACATAGCTCGATTGCTGCTCTGTGTCTATTCAAAGTCAGTGCCAATCCAGTTACTAATTCTGTCCAACGACAACTGCTGAGGGCAGTGATTACACATGATTTCCCACTGATTTCTAAATACAACTCAGGTCCTTTACTAGTGTGCACTCGCTCTCATATTTAAACATGCAGTTGCTGCAGATATGTCAGAATTAGAACCTATGACGTAAAAACACAAAAAATATCAGTAACAAACCCTTACGTTATTGGAGTATTCTATCAGCTAACTGTATTAAGATCCTCTTCAGCGCTCAACTATCTTACACGTGGTTTATTTCCGAATCGCCACAATTAATGCACTGGCTGTAGGAGAGTAGGATCTACACTTATGTTGCCCCCACTTTTTTTCTGATGTATACACTGGTTTCTGGCTATAGTCTGGCTGGGTCCCTGCTATTCAGGGCCCCAGTCTCTCTGTTCTCTCTAAACGACTTGGTGTGCATATTAGATGCACTAGTGATTGGAGGCTGTGGTAACTTATGAGCCCCTAGTATATGGTACCTTAGGTACCTAGGGCATAGGCACTTCACAGGCCTACCAGGGGCTGCAGCATGTATTATGCCACCCCTAGGAAGCATTCTCAATCTGACACCACAGGCCTGCTACTGCAGCCTGTGTGAGGTAGTGTTAGCACTCCTCACAGAGATATAGGTTCCTATATCTCAACATACACACACATATAAACCTATCAGCCACCCCTATGGCAGGCCCTATCAATCCTGAGGGCAGGGTGCGTGGTTTACAATGTGAGGGGGTGCCTCTGCATGAGCAGGGTCCCTCTGCAGCTAACAGAGTCTATTCTCTATGGCTGTTTGTGGATGCGGTTAAACCATATACTCTTAAGTGCATTAAAATGTTAACTTTGGAATGACTGCATCAAAACATGTCGTGTTTGGTGTCAAACAACTTGGAATCATACCCCCACATTAGTCCTTGATGTAGGAGCATGATCCCACCCTTCTAGAGGGGACGACATGTAAAACAATAGAAATCATATAGAGCCCTGGCATCACAAAATGGATGCCACCAGCACAGACACTGGGCTGCCCTCCTGCTGCTGACTGAAACTCGCAGTGGAGGAAGCCCAACAAAAGGCATCCTGTCACAGGGAGGTGTCACCACCTTCCAGACAGGATTTAGTGTATTGGAGCTGGGTGGGTGCACTCCTAGAGTGCTTTGAGGTCCTGCACTGGGGGAGCAGTAGGCTCCTCTGTGCATATGCCAGCTCAAACCGGTTCAGGTGCTACCTGTCCCTGCTCAGGCGCGAAACCGGACAAAGGGAAGTGGGTGTAACCACCCCCTACCCTGACCCTCCTAGAGGAGTGGTCATAGAGCTAGTCCCTCCCCTATATTCACTATAAGATAGCAAGCATTGCCATTGCAAAGCAGATAACCCTGGACGACGCTCTACAAAGAATAATCGTGGCCCTTCGGCGTTCCACTACCTTTGGAAGACAGAAGAATCTCCCTTGGAGTCAAAGAGTGACTCCCCTGCTTGGCAGGCACCCAAAACCTTAAGCAACAGTTGCAAACTTTCCCACTCCCGCTGGAGTTCGAAGTCCCTGCTGCCCTGGACATGGATTTCCTGACTTCTTGATGGCCATTGTGAGTCCCCAGCAAAGCTGAGGTGAGTAGACCCCACGAGTGACGAGGAACAGCAATACCTGGGGACCGTGCACTATTATCGAGTGCAATCCCTTCTCGACATTCTACGTACTTGTGCATTGGACTATTTGTGGCGCAAGCCTCCAGCAGGTTTTGCAGTGAAAATCAGAGGCCTGCCCCATCCCAAGTGACCATGGGCTCCTGTGAAGCATTTCCTGCAGAGGCGTCTTTGCAATCACTTGCCCGTTGGCTAGTGGGTCCCCCGAAGACTTTCCTATTGACTCAAAGGGCTCCCCTGGTTGCTCCAGGCCTGCCCTCACTTACCCTTGCTGGGTGAGACCCTCAAACCTTGCTGGTCTGCACCATCGACTTTCTTCAGTCTACATGAGGCTTGCAGTTGCCAAGGCCTGTTGGCTCCAATCCGGTTGCTGACACTGCAGTCAGCTGCAGACGTCGTGTGACACTCCGAATCCAGCTGCTGGTCATCGTCAATCCTTCTTGGACCTCATGAGCGAAGAGTCAAAACACCATTGATGACCTGAAATCACCCGACGTCTGTGGTCATCCATCTTCTTGGCCACCGGTCACTGGCAAGTGACTTTGAACACTGTCCCTTCAATTTTCAGGTCTTCTGCATCTTGAATCCACCCTTAGATTCCACCGGACACTTCTTCAGGCGACGCAAGCAGCAAGTCTTCTTTGGTCTCCATAGAAAACAGTGATGCGACCCGACACCAAAAGACACCTATGCACCCGGCTTCCCTGGGTGAAGTAACTCGTGCACTCCAGTGCCCTAGTGTGTGTTGGCCCTCGAAATACTTACCTTGTAAGTGGCTTGCTTGTAGACTTCCTCAAAGTACCCTAACATTTTAAAAAACAAACCACGGCTTGCACCATTGTAATCAATAGGGAACCCACGGCTGTGTTCACACACTGCACGCGTCTCCCGTGGGCCTGTTACTTACCTGCTAACACTACAGTAGTGAAGCCCCAGCGATTCCCCAGGCCCTAGGCCTTGTCATTTTGCAAGTCGACATTCTTATACCATTTTTTTAGTATATGGTCTGCAGCCATATTTGTGCTTAATTTATTGTGAAACATTGACATTTGAATGTGTATCTGGCTTCTAATCTCATAAAGAGATTAGTAGAGTGTCTAGTAATAAATACATATATATTTGATATATATACATGTGTGGTGTCCTTTCATTTGGTAATTGAGGAGATTATAAGGTAAAACAAGCTGCTTTACATTCCTCTGAGACTTAGCCTGAAGGCTGCTCTCCACAGCTACCACTAGGATAGATTTCTTTAAAAGGTTGTCTTAAACCTATCTACCATAAGAGTCGAATTGGACTGGTGCAAGGTGGCCACTATAACTAGTGACCAGCATATGCCAGGCCAACTTCTCACATTGGTGGGCAGCGTGTGGGATTCCAGCTTGCCATTGTTTTACCAGAAAATCTCTATTTGAATTACTAACTGAAAACCACTAAAGGTACTCAAGGTACATATAAAGTCAAGCTTAGTATCAATAAGTTCTACTGAACTTAGAGCTGTTTGTGAAGGGATAGCACACACTTGCTACAGCTCAAGCTAGGTTCAGTACGCCACAAACTAGTGTAGGTAGTACAACACTGCACAACACTAGAATGTCCTTAAAAGGTGGAGCCAGTGGGTCCACCCAGCCTCAGTACAAGGACATGGCCTACACTGACTTGAAGGCCATGTGTGTTGAAAGACACCTGAAGCTAGGACGGAGTCCCTCAGCCCTACACCTGATAGATCTGTTAGTAGCAGATGATCTTAGACTAGCTATATGAGCTAGTGGATCTGGATCAGGGGGTGGGTCAGCCATAGTCTCTGGGTCGGATGATGAAAATCAAGTTGACCTGGAGTCTGTGATTGAAGGGCCAGAACCAGAAAGGTCTGAACAGGACAGAGGAATTCTCCCTAAGAGAGTTGACAGAGTGGAAGAGAGGCCTAGGTCCCTATCAAGGGAATCTAACCACTCATATCACTCTGACAAGGATTCTGTCCATCAGAGGAACTCATACTTTCATAGAGAGACCTCCTCTGAAAGAAGGTACAAGATGCTCCAGTATGAGGAAGCTAGGCTTACCCTCGGAACCAGGCAATTGGCCTTAGATAGAGAAGCCTTTGAGCTCCAGAGAGCTTCTAGAAAAGAGGGGTTAGATACCCCTGGTGGCAGCAACAGTGTCCCTAGAGGTAGAGAATATATTCCAGACCATAGGAACCTGTCCAAGGTTGTTCCTCCCTACCAGAGTGGGGATGAAATCCACAAGTGGATAACTGCGATGGAGAGGGCCTGTAAAGTTCAGCAGGTCCCCCAGAAACAGCGGGCAGCAATCTTGTGGCTCTCCTTTTCTGATAAAGGTAGAGACAAGCTCCTCACTGTTAGAGAAGAGGATGCTAATGACTATGAAGCCCTGAAGAGTGCATTAATAGATGGGTTTGGCTTAACCACTGAACAGTACAGGTTGAAGTTCAGAGATACCCAGAAAGCACAGACTCAGGATTGGACTGACTTTGTTGATTGTGCAACCAAGGCTCTAGAAGGTTGGCTGGTTGGTAGTAGAGTTACTGATTTTAAGGGATTGTATAATCTTATCATGAGAGAACAGATCCTTAATAACTGCCAAAACCAGTTGTTGCATCAGTACCTGGTGGACTCTGATCTGACCTCTCCCCAAGAATTTGGAAAGAAGGCAGACAAATGGGTCAGAACCAGGGTGAGGCAGAAAACCCAGAACCAAGGGGGTGACACTAAGAAACAGGATCCTAAAGGCTCAGATAAAGGTGGGGAGAAGGCAAAAGACCAGAAGTCCTCACAAGGGCCCCAAACATCTGCATCTGGTGGGGAGTCACAGTCTACAAAGGGAAAAGGCCAAAAGAAGCCCTGGTGCAAATTCTGTAAACAGAAAGGGCACTGGACTTCTGATTGTACCAAGTCCAAAGACCGAACCACCACCACTCCAGCCCCTAAGGCAGCTGTTCCCCCTAGTGCAGTCATTGGTGGAGGTGGTAACCAGAATAAGGGTGTAGTAGGGTTGACCCTGGGTTCTGATGTGGACTCTGGCCTAGTCAGAGAACCCACTCAGGCATTGCTAGTTTGTGAGGGAGACCTTGATATGTCCTTCCTAGTGAACCCCAGTAATCTGGGCAAGTACAAACAGCAGCCTATCATAAATGGCAAACAGGCTTTGGCATTCAGGGACACAGGTGCTAGTGTCACCATGGTGGCAGAGGATCTAGTGGACCCTGCACAGATCATCCTGGGTGAAATGTACCAGGTGACCAATGTAAGCAATGTCAGGACCAACCATAGCCTGGCAGTTGTGAATTTCTCCTGGGGAGGGGTAACTGGCCTCAAAAAGGTAGTAGTCAGTGCAGACCTCCCTGTTGAATGTTTCTTGGTCAATGATCTGAGACTTTAGCCTGGTGTGAAGTAGAATTATGGACTCATGCTGAGATGTTGGGCATACCTGCAGAGATATTTGCTGTGACCAGGTCACAAGCCAAAATGCATAAAGCTGAACCAGCTCTGGATCCTGAAACTATGGACCAGATGCTACCCAAGAGGAGGAGCAGTAGGGTTAAGGCTGTGCCTTCCCCTCTGTCTCAGATCTCAGATTCCCCTCCTGAGGGAGGAGAAGCAGATCCTGAAGAAGGAACTGCCCCAGAGGGACTTGAGCCTGATCAGGTTGAGTTCTTGGGGGCAGGGGGATTTTCCAGGGAAGATCTGAGTAAGGAGCAACAGTGCTGCCCCTCTCTTGAACCCCGAGACAGCAAGCTGATGCTGAGGCTGCTGGGAGTGCTAGTGGGTCCCATAAAGTTTATTGGGATGAGGGGCTCCTATATTCTGTGGCTAGAGATCCTACCCCTGGAGCCACGAGGAGGTTGGTAATACCTCAGAGGTTTAGGGGGTTCCTCTTGACCCTAGCACATGACATCCCATTGGCAGGACACTTGGGCCAAAACAAGACCTGGGACAGGCTTGTTCCACATTGTCATTGGCCACACTTGTCTGAGGACACCAAGGAGTTTTGTCGCTCCTGTGTCACTTGCCAAGCCAGTGGCAAGTCAGGTGGCACAACAAAGACCCCCCTGATACCACTACCTGTGGTGGGGGTTCCCTTTGAAAGGGTAGAGATTGACATTGTTGGTCCCCTTGACCCTCCAACTGCATCTGGGCACAGATTTATACTGGTGGTAGTGGATCATGCCACCAGGTATCCCGAAGCTATACCCCTAAGGACTACCACAGCTCCTGTGGTAGCAAGAGCCCTCATTGGAGTCTACTCCGGAGTGGGTTTCCCTAAGGAGGTCATATCTCACAGAGATACAAACTTTATGTCAGGATATCTAAAAGCAATGTGGAAGGAGTGTGGTGTCAACTACAAATTCACTATTCCCTATCACCCACAATGCAATGGGTTAGTTGAGAGATTAAACAAAACCTTAAAGGGAATGATTAAAGGCCTCCCAGAAAAGCTTAGGCGAAAATGGGACCTTTTACTTCCCTGCCTTCTGTTTGTATACAGGGAGGTCCCACAGAAGGGGGTTGGCTACAGCCATTTTGAACTTCTGTTTGGGCACCCTGTCAGAGGACCCTTATGTCTGGTGAAGGAGGGATGGGAGTTACCTCTCAAACCTCCAAAACAGGATGTGATGGACTATGTACTTGGTCTCCGCTCCCGGATGGCAGAGTATATGAAGAAGGCAACTAAAAACCTTGAGGCTAGCCAAGAATTACAAAAAGCTTGGCATGACCAAAAGGCTGTCCTGACTGTTTATCAGCCAGGCCAGAAAGTGTTGGTGTTGGAGCCTGTGGCCCCAGCAGCTCTCCAGGACAAATGGAGTGGCCCCCATACAATTGTTGAGAACAAGGGAGAAGTCACCTACTTGGTGGATCTTGTAACTCCCAGGAGCCCCCTTAGGGTGCTCCATGTCAACAGACTTAACCCATATGTGGACAGGGCTGACATGGGCTTGCTCATGGCAACTGATGAGGACCTGGAGGAGGAGAGTGACCCTCTCCCTGACCTGCTTTCACAGAACCCTGATGATGGGTCAGCTGATGGTGTTGCTTTGGCAAGCAGCCTCACTGAGCATCAGCAAACTGAATGCAGACAAGTTTTGCAACAGTTTAGACATATGTTTAGCCTGACCCCAAGTCAGACTTCCTGGTGCACCCATGAGGTGGACACCGGAAACAGTCTGCCTGTAAAGAGTAAAATCTACAGGCAACCTGACCATGTCAGGGATTGTATCAGGACTGAAGTCCAGAAAATGTTGGAACTAGGTGTTATTGAGCCTTCAGATAGCCCTTGGGCTAGCCCAGTAGTCCTTGTGCCAAAACCTCATACCCAGGGTGGTAAGAAAGAAATGAGGTGTTGTGTTGACTACAGAGGCCTCAATGCAGTCACCAGGACTGATGCCTATCCAATTCCCAGGGCAGATGAACTTATAGACACTTTGGCCTCAGCCAAGTATCTTAGTACATTTGACCTAACAGCTCGCTACTGGCAAATCAAGTTAGCTGATGATGCCAAGGCCAAAACAGCATTTTCAACCCCTGGTGGGCACTATCACTTTGTGGTAATGCCCTTTGGTTTGAAGAATGCACCTGCCACTTTTCAGAGGTTGGTGAATAAAGTTCTGACTGGTATGGAAACTTATTGCTCAGCTTATCTTGATGATATTGCTGTCTTTAGTTCCACCTGGCAGGGTCACCTGGTCCACCTCAGAAATGTTTTGGAGGCCCTGCAAAAAGCAGGCCTCACTATCAAGGCCACTAGTGCCAGATAGGGCAGAGTCAGGTTGTGTACCTGGGCCACCTTGTAGGTGGAGGCCAGATTCAACCATTGCAGAGCAAAATCCAAACCATCATGGAATGGGTAGTTCCAACAACCCAGACACAGGTTAGAGCCATTTTAGGCCTGACTGGGTACTATAGGAGGTTTGTTAAGGGATATGGATCTATAGTGACCCCCTTAAATGATCTGACCTCTAAGAAAATGCCAAAAAAGGTTCAGTGGACAGCTAGCTGTCAAAAGGCATTTGATGACCTCAAGCAGGCAATGTGCACTGCCCCCATCTTGCAGAGTCCAGATTACAAAAAGAAGTTCATTGTTCAAACAGATGCTTCAGAGCTGGGTGTGGGAGCTGTACTGTCTCAACTTAATGATGAAGGTCAAGACCAGCCAGTAGCTTTCATAAGCAGAAGGCTGACCCCTAGAGAGAAACGTTGGTCAGCTATAGAGAGGGAGGCCTTTGCGGTGGTGTTGGCCCTGAAGAAGCTGAGGCCATACTTGTTTGGCACTCACTTCATAGTTCAGACTGACCACAAGCCCCTCCTATGGCTCAAACAGATGAAAGGTGAACATCCTAAACTGCTCAGGTGGTTAATTTCCCTACAGGGGATGGACTATACAGTGGAACATAGACCTGGGGCCCAACATGCCAATGCAGATGGACTCTCAAGGTATTTCCACTTAGAACATGAAGACTCAACTGGTCAAGGTTAGTTTAATGTCCCTGCATTTGGGGGGGTTGTGTAGGAGAGTAGGATCTTCACTCATGTTGCCCCCACATTTTTTCTGATGTATACACTGATTTCTGGCTATAGTCTGGATGGGTCCCTGCTAATCAGGGCCCTAGTCTCTCTGTTCTCTCTAAACGACTTGGTGTGCATATTAGATGCACTAGTGATTGAATACTGTGGTACCTTATGAGCCCCTAGTATATGGTACCTTAGTTACCTAGGGCATAGGCACTTCACAGGCCTACCAGGGGCTGCAGCATGTATTATGCCACCCCTGGGAAGCATGCTCAATCTGACACCACAGGCCTGCTACTGCAGCCTGTGTGAGGTAGTGTTAGCACTCCTCACAGAGATATAGGTTCCTATATCTCACCATACACACACATTTAAATCTATCAGCCAACCCTATGGCAGGCCATATCAATCCTGAGGGCAGGGTGCGTGGTTTACAATGTGAGGGGTTGCCTCTGCATGCGCAGGGCCCCTCTGCAGCTACCAGAGTCTATTCTCTATGGCTGTTTGTGGATGCGGTTAAACCATATACTCTTAAGTGCATTAAAATGCTAACTTTGGAATGACTGCATCAAAACATGTCGTGTTTGGTGTCAAACAACTTGGAATCATACCCCCACATCAGTCCTTGATGTAGGAGCATGATCCCACCCTTCTAGAGGGGACGACATGTAAAATGATAGAAATCCTATAGAGCCCTGGCATCACAAAATGGATGCCACCAGCACAGACACTGGGCTGCCCTCCTGCTGCAGACTGAAACTCGCAGTGGAGGTAGCCCAACGAAAGGCATCCTGTCACAGGGAGGTGTCACCACCTTCCAGACAGGATTTAGTGTATTGGAGCTGGGTGGGTGCACTCCTAGAGTGCTTTGAAGTCCTGCACTGGGGGAGCAGTAGGCTCCTCTGTGCAAATGCCAGCTCAAACCGGTTCAGGGGCTACCTGTCCCAGCTCTGGTGCAAAACTGACAAAGGGAAGTGGGTTTAACCACCCCCTACCCTGACCCTCTTAGAGGAGTGGTCATAGAGCTAGTCCCTCCCCTATCTTCACTATAAGATAGCAAGCATTGCCATTGCAAAGCAGATAACCCTGGATGACGCTCTACAAAGAAGAATCCTGGCCCTTCGACGTTCCACTACCTTTGGAAGACAGAAGAATCTCCCTTGGAGTCAAGGAGTGACTCCCCTCTTAGCAGGCACCAAAAACCTTAATCAACGGTTGCAAACTTTCCCGCTGGAGTTCGAAGTCCCTGCTACCCCAGAAGTGGATTTCCTGACTTCTCCACGGCCATTGTGAGTCCCCCGCAAAGCTGTGGCGAGTGGACCCCACGAGTGACGAGGAGCAGCAATACCAGGGGACCGTGCACTATTGTTCAGTGCAATCCCTTCACGACGATCTACGAAGTTGTGCATTGGAATATTTGTGGCCCAAGCCTCCAGTAGGTTTTGCAGCGAAAATCAGAGGCCTACCCCATCCCGAGTGACCGTGGGCTCCTTTGTAAGCATTTCCTGAAGAGGCGTCTTCGCGATCACTTGCCCATTGGCTAATGGGTCCCTTGAAGACTTTCCTATCGACTCAAGGGGCTCCCCTGGTTGCTCCAGGCCTGCCCACACTTACCCTCGCTGGGTGAGTCCCTCAGACCTTGCTGGTCTGCACCATCGACTTTCTTCAGTCTACACGAGACTTGCAGTTGCCAAGGCTTGTTGGATCCAATCCGGTTGTCGACACTGCAGTCAGCTGCAGACGTCATGTGACACTCCGAATCCAGCTGCTGGTCATCGTCAATCCTTCTTGGACCTCATGAGCGAAGAGTCAAAACACAACTGAAATCACCCGACGTCTGTGGTCATCCATCTTCTTGGCCACCGGTCACTGGCAAGTGACTTTGAACACTGTCCCTTCAATTTTCAGGTCTTCTGCATCTTGAATCCACCCTTAGATTCCACCGGATACTTCTTCAGGCGACGCAAGCAGCAAGTCTTCTTTTGTCTCCATAGAAAACAGCGACGCGACCCGACACCAAAAGACACCTATGCACCCGGCTTCCCTGGGTGAGGTAACTTGTGTACTCCGGTGCCCTACTGTGTGTTGGCCCTCGAAATACTTACCTTGTAAGTGGCTTGCTTGTAGACTTCCTCAAAGTACCCTAAAACTTTTTATATATCAAACCGCGACTTGCACCATTGTAATCAATAGGGAACCCACGGCTGTGTTCACACACTGCACGCGTCTCCCGTGGGCCTGTTACTTACCTGCTAACACTGCAGTAGTGAAGCCCCAGCGATTCCCCAGGCCCTAGGCCTTGTCATTTTGCAAGTCGACATTCTTATACCATTTTTTTAGTATATGGTCTGGTACGCCCCTAGGGCTCCAGCCATATTTGTGCTTAATTTATTGTGAAGCATTGACATTTGAATGTGTATCTGGCTTCTAATCTCATAAAGAGATTAGTAGAGTGTGTCTAGTAATAAATACATATATATTTGATATATATACCTGTGTGGTGTCCTTTCATTTGGTAATTCAGGAGATTATAAGGTAAAACAAGCTGCTTTATATTCCTCTGAGACTCAGCCTGAAGGCTGCTCTCCACAGCTACCACTAGGATAGCTTTCTTTAAAAGGTTGTCTTAAACCTATCTACCATAAGAGTCAATTGGACTGGTGCAAGGTGGCCACTATAACTAGTGACCAGCATAGGCCAGGCCAACTTCTCACACTGGCTTACAGGTGTATTCGGGAATTTATTGCACATGTAATTTCTACTGTTTGTTTCTTTAGATATAGAGCCACCAGTCATTGACCGGTGCAGATCGCCTTCACCAATTCAAACAACAGAGAAGGAGCACACTGTCAAATGGGAGGAACCAGAATTCTCAGATAACTCAGGTAAGATTAGAACGGTGTGCACTTTCAAAAAAAGAACAAGCATATTTGTGAAGGACCAATCAAACAAAAACAGCAATAAAATCGTGGCCCTACAAGTGTCTAGTACATAGCATAACATGCATGAAAAAATGATTATTAAAGTGATATGTGATGGTTATTTTTGTAAATTTAAAGTTTTCATTGTAAACATGTGGCTGCCACCTTAATGCAACGCAATGTTTTTTTTCCTTTTTGTGGAATGTTTGCAATAAAAAAAAATAATAATAAAAGATGTAATCATTGCTTGCCAAGGCCAGACTTATTTAGTTTTCCAATGCCTCTTATAAAGTTTCTCTCTGGTTTCCTGATTCAGTGGCAATGACTTGCCTATACATGTGAGCCCTACGGTGCGCTATAGTGTCCTCAGCAAATTCTCATTTTGCATCTAAATCTGGAGATAAAAATGAAGAAACTACATATTATTTACAGTTCTTGAATGTTTCTGTTATTGATAGTGTTTCTGATGACATTCAAGTTCAGTTAAGTCCTTCAGAGAAATGCAGCATCAGTAATAGGGAAACTGCAATTATGCACTTTTGCGGCTGAGATGTTTTCTGCATAATTATGGCCCAGCTCGTCGAAATCAAAGCCTAGAACAACTCTCCAATTAGGCAGTGGTCTCTCCTTATTGAACAAATTATGCAGGAACTCTTAGTCAAATCTCCATCACGGGCAAAGCCACGTGATCTGCCCTCTTCCAGACTTAAAATAACAGAAGACCTGAAGTTGTTAAAAAGAAGAGTCAATTTCAACCTGCGTGATGTTATTAAGCAACCCTCCTCTATGGCCGCAAGGAACAGTGTGAACCTATGAAGACCCTTATTCAGGAGAGACATCTGGCATGCCAAAAGGGAAAGAATTGAGGACTTCGGGCTTCACTTGCTTGAAGCCAGCAAGGGAAGGAACCCAAGAAAATTCTGGTCACTGATCAATAAAGCCACAATTGGAAGCAGGAGGGGCACCAACGCCAACATTCAGAATGAGTGGGTTGATTTTTTGTTGGCCCATTTTTTATCAGGGCCCAAATACTCAATCCACTCCAGCAGCCCGACAGGTGCCCATAGCGTCCGATCTATGCCCCCAAAGGCCAACGAAATGTCTGGCTCCTCCAAACCTAGCTAAGCCTGTTTTAGTCCAGAGGAACGATACACACAGAAACTGGCAATGATGCGCAAAGATGGAGCTCCTGGCCCCAACGGGCTACCCACTGCTTTCCTTGAATCCGAACCAGCTTTCTGGTCCGAGGTACTAACTACTCCGTTTCAATATTGTCTGGCAACGGACTCCATCCCAAAGTCTTGGAGCGGATCCATAATCCAACCAATTTTTAAAGGGGGGATTGAAATCCAACCCTAGCCATTATCGCTTCATAGCTCTAATTGCCTTTTATGCCAAATTGCATGCCAGCCTGCTACATGACGATCTTAAAGTTTGGGCAGAACTTCACCAGATCATACTCAAAAATCAATGTGGCTTTAGCGACAAGTGTGGTACCTCCTTGAATCTGATGGCGCTGGCCGTCATGTGTGACAATACACTCAAAGGCAAAAGTGCCCTCTATTCCTGCTTTGTGGACTTCAAAGCCACCTTTGACAGCATTCCAAGAGGGCCCCTTTGACATAAACTGTGGGATTGGGGGTTGCCAGATGGCCGATTGAGAGCAATAATACAGCTGCACACCAACACCTGGGTCTGAATTAAATTAGGAGATGGCTCCTGTATCTCAAGGAAGATCCCCACGAGCTCTGGATTGAAGCAAGGCTGAGTGCTGGCCCCACTCCTATTTAACTTATATATACAGCAACTTGATGAAACAAACTGCCACATGCCTAACCTATTAGGTCAAAGCATGTCACATTTGCTATATGTGGACGACCTGGTGCTTATCAGTCAGACAAAGGTAGGTCTCCAACGACTCCTGACCACCTTACATGACTACACAGATGAGAACATGCTGGAAATCAATCAAGCAAAGACAAAAAAGGTTGTATTTAGCCAAAAGCCAAACCAGGCCCACCGGTGGCTGCTCAAGGGCACCAGGCTCCAGCAGAGTAAGCACTATAAATATCTAGGAATTCTGCTAGACGACAAATGGTCACTCACTTCACACATATGCACCATAAAGAACAAGGGCTCTATCCTAATGTTTGCCCTGTCATCCATCGCGTTAAAGCTACTAGGCCCCAGCCTTGACCCCCTTCTCCAGGTGATGAAGCCAAAATCATCCCAACTCTTAACATATGGGAGTGAAGTCACCTTGGGCAAGGAAGCAGGGACCGTAGACAAACTGGTCACCAGGATATACAAATCCACTCTGCGACTTCCTAAAAGAGCATCACCGGCGCGAGTGAGACTTGAGTACAACATCACAAGACAGCGGTGGGCCAGAGACAGCTGTTTTCTTAACTTCTCCAACAGGCTCTGACAGGCATTATCCAGAACCATACATGGCCTATTCTGGAGCGAACTCGAGCGTTGCGACCCAAGGTCATCATCATATAAACAACACCTTAAGGCTAAACTGTCTGAATTCTCACTAACCGAAGCCTGGAATAAACATCTCTCACAACAGGTCTTCAAGAACTTAGCAGCCAGCACGGCCAAAAAACTCTCAAAACTGGAAGACATGACAATTTTGTCTATGCGCTCTCATGCGTGGTCAGTCATACATTAATACTCTTCACTTAAACAGCAGTGCTACATCACCTGCACCCACCCTTTATGGATTAAATGGCGGCTTGTGGCATTAAGAATGGGCGAGTGGAATCTTAGTGCTCACTTTCCTCCCTGGCACCGCCTACGATACAAGCTGCCGCCTATGCAGACAAGGTATAGAAACTCTAAGCCACATTCTATGCGCTTGTCCTCAGCTTATGCAGCAAAGAACTATCCTTCTCCGAGGTCACTTCATCTGGCTAGGGGTCGCCCAAGCCGGCAAGCAGTCATCGCCAGCCTGAACCCAGCAAATTCATCATTCAAAATTAAACCTGTTAAATTCCTTCGAACTGCAGCAAGCAAACTGAACTAATATTGAAGCACTTTCCTCTCAAACGCAAAAATGTCGCCCTCCGCACCGGTCTCCATTACTATCTGCATATAAGGGGCCAGCTGAACTTGCCCCATTTCTGGAAAGTATTTTTTGTTTTTTATTTTCGACTGCACATGGCACACCTAGAGTAAAAGAACCCTCCCGCTGTCCATCTCAGCTTCGCTGATTGCTGCACTCTAAGTTCTGTGTTATGCGAAAATTGAATACTGTTTCAGTGTCTTAGTCAAGTCGGACCGACTTTGTGCCCTGTCTGCTGCTTCAACTATTTTTTAAAACTCTGTATTCCATTTTTTAAACGTTTTTAAAGAATGTTGTCAACCTTCCTTAATTATTCTTCATGCTCTGTTCTGTATAAGGTCCGAGGCCTCTTTTTCTGTTGGTTGCTTAATCTCTCTCCTTAGGAGCCTGCGTCAAAAGAGGCATTAAGACCTATCAGAACTAGCGTCATTGGCATCTGTTATCTATACATGGTTTTATCTGCATTCTGGTTATTTACTTTTTTATAGTTTTGTAAAGGTATTATTAACTATACAATACATTTCTACAGGCATAATTATGGACTTGATGCAGTTGCCACATAATCCATTGTTAGCTGCATAATCTGAAGATATATTTAAAAAATATTTTCTAGTTAAAACGGATCAAAAGTTACTAAAAACGTGGCAACACCTGTTGCTGAGCAGTAGGAGACCCTTCGGAAAGGTTGACTAGCCACCTTTCCTTTGCATATTTCTGTATTTGGGTGTTAGACTGGTACTAATGAGGTGAAACCTTTGCCCAGATAGAGTTAACATGTGTAACAAGCATTGGTAAGTGCAATAGGTTTTGTGTATGTGATTAATAATAAGCAGTTTTTTGTTTTAAGTTGTAGCTTGGTGAGCAGTTGTGCAATATAAGTTACTGAAACTCTGTTAAAGTGTTATGACTTGTTTATTGAGAAAGGCAATATATTGTGCTGTGCTCAAGGCAAGCCTCAAACCCTCGACTGGGCTCTGCATGTACAAGGTCACACAATATGTCAACTTTATTATGAGATTTTTTTATTGGTGGTTGTGCACATGAAACTTCTTTTGGTGCTAATCCGATAACATTAGACACCCATAAGGCCTTGACCTAGAGATGACAGCAAGTGCAGACATTCACATACAACCCAAAGGCCTTTGTTCATGATGTGTGCAGGTGAGTCACGCATGGCCAAGAAATAAACATCTGCCTGCCTCCGGGAAAGCAGCTGCATCATGCCCTAAATATTGAACCACTGCACAGCTCAGTCCACTGCCCACTAGTGAATGTGCACATGCCCTGGTATGGCAGCAGAATAAGTCACAGAGATGGTGCCCATCTCAACTGAACATTAATCATGCAGGCTGGTGCACAGTAGCCACGGAGAGGAGAAGAGAGGCCCAAGGGTTTTGGTGCTGTGTACTAGAGTAACCTTTCCCCTACTTTACAGGGGAAGGCTACTGATTGCTAACTGGAACAGTAGCTTCGCATGCTGTATTATCCCTGGTCAACAAATACTGCGCCTCTAATGGACATTTTTATCTGGACAACTCTTAAAAGCAAACTACAGCTTCGAATAGGATCAAAATCCACAATCGAAGCAGACATATTGGGCAATACAAAATGAAACATGTTCACATAACAAACAATAACGCACGCACTGTTCATAAAATGAAATCTGAACAAAGACGTTTTTTTGTCCAAAAAATGCAGCATGCTTTTCCCGCGTTAAAGCTAGCACATAGACAGAAAAGAGTCAGTTAGAGTGTTGCAGAGAGGGACGGTGGCAACATCGCGAGGGAGGGGGCAGAGACTAGTAACAGCAGCAGAAATGTAAATGTATGCGTCTAGTAAAGCGCACTGCTGCCCTGAGGCATCCTGGCGCTGTAGACCGCTGGGGAACCCATCCTGGCTATCCCTGTGAGATGGTCCCTCCTGGGTATCTCCAAGGTGAAACCAGGCATCCCCGGCGAATGTGGGGGGCCGTTGTGGAGATGAGGCAAGCTAATGCCCAGATTTGCCAAGTGTGATCCCTGGTTAGAGTGGGCACCGAGGCGAGAATTATCGAGTCTGCTGGCCCTGGTCCAACGACCCTGCCGCATCGGGAATTGAACCCTGGTCCCGGGCCGTCCTCTGCTTCCGGGTCTGCTGCCTCTAACCAGTGAGCCACACCACTCCATTAGAGGGACAGACAAGCACCTAAGCAACAAGGAAAAAAATATTCATCAACCACAGCGCGAGCAGTGGAGTACAGAGGGCACCAACACGGAGAAGTGGTTGGTGTTAGAGGAAAGAGGCAACAAGGGGGAAACATTAATAAAACAAGCATCCATAGTACTTTAAAAGTACTAAAATATGTTTTATACTGGCCACTTCCATCTTGAAAATTCTTTTTCATTTGAGTAACAATTCTAACTTTTTTAAATACCTTAAAATATTTTAGAACTTTGTAAATGCCATTGTTGTTTTTTTAAAACTACTAAAATAATCTTATTTAAATTTACTCTAGTGCATTAAAATGATATGTTCTATTGTTAAAAAATATGCAGCATTGTTCGATCAATAATCCCAACAATAGAAAATCTCAACAAACTTTCATAAATGCTCGGATCAGTGGGCCTGACTCAGGAGCTTATTGATATAAAAGCAGTTACCAACCCATGTTAATGTTTCGTTCGCTAACTCAACCACATAGTCAGTGATGGATTGGATGACTGACTCACTCAGCATGTCTTTCTTTTATCTTGCCTTCCCCAGCTACTGACAGAAGAAAGTGGGGCTCCATATTCCAGCGGGAGGGTGGGCAGCGTAGTTCTAGTATAGGTTAAGTACAAGTGCTGTTATTTTTGCTGTTATGTTTATTGGGGCACCGCTATAGTGTATTTTCTTTGCAGAAAGGCAGGAAGAGGAATCTGAAAAATATACGGCTTGCATGTCATCGGCAATTACTTAGCAGCGGTGCCTAGTACTGGCTTGCTGATAGTTTAACCCCTTCACTGCTAGGCCTTTTCCCCTCCTGTGCTAAGCCTTTTTTGGGCTATTTGGGGTAGTGCGCGCTTAGGCCCCTGTAACTTTTTGACCACATTAGGTATCCACGCCAAATTTGCGTCCTTTTCTTCCAACATCTTGGGGATTCTAAAGGTACCCAGGGTTTGTGGATTCTCCAAGAGGGTTCCCAGAAATTAGTCAAAATACAGCAACATTTTGTTTTTTTTGGGAAAAATGGGAAAAACGGGCTGCAAATGAAAGCTTCTGGGTTTTTCTCTGCAAATGGTAGCAAAAAAGGGTTTGTGGGGCTGAAATCACCATTTCTCCAGCTTTTAGGGAATGACAGAATTTTGTCAGAAAACCAACATTTTTTACACAGTTTTGGCATTTTTCTGGGACATACCCTATTTTTGCTATTTTTTGTGCTTTCAACCTCCTTCCAGTTAATGGTAGAAATGGGTACAAAAACAATAATGGATCCTAGAAAGCTATACATTTTTGAAAAGTAGACAAAATTCTGAATTCAGCAAGGGGTCATTTGTGTAGATCCATCAAGGTTTCTTTATAGAAACTACCTGTTAAATATAGGAAAGTTGAAAAAAGCAGCCTTTTGAGTCAACGTTTTCACCTGTAACTTCTTCTAATTATGACATCTCTTAGAAAGCAATGTACCGTTACAACCACTGGACCTTCCTGGTTGTGGGGATATATAGGACTTGTAGGTTCACCAAGAGCCCAACGAACCCAGAGTAAAAAACTGAGCAGCATTTTGTAATGGTTTTTATTTTAGTTCTGGGTATATAGCAATTATAGTGTGAAACTGTATACATGGAAAAATTGGTATGAAAGACACCTTTGTATTTCTGAAATGGGAACAAATTACAGAGTTTAGAAACAGTGTATATTTGCACTTTTTCGAAATTGGGAATACTCATACTTGCATGACAATTTTTGGTCATTTTTCAAAATGACTTTTTTTTTACACAATGTCTTTCATTTGGAAGGGAGAAATGCATCAAAAATCAATAGGTAATAACAGTTTCTTTACAAATCTAAACTACCCTAAGTCTCCCGATAAAAATGGTACCTCACTTGTGTGGGTAGGCATAGTGCCCACGACAGGAAGTGGCTCAAAACCTAAGGTGAACACACCACATTTTCACACTGAAAATTTACACATTTTTTGCGAAGAGTCTAGCTGTAGTTTTTGAACCCTAGCTCTGCCGGCACCTAGGGAAACCTAGCAAACCTATACATTTTTTAAAACTAGACACCCAGCGGAATCCAGGATGGGGTGACTTGAGTGCCTCCCACCATGGTCTGTTGCCCAGAATCCCTTGCAAACGTAAACAATTGACAAACAAACCACATTTTCCCCACATTTCTGTGGTGGAAAGTTCTGGAATCTGCGTGGATCCACACATTTCCACCCACCCCGCATTCCCCAAAGTCCTACGAGAAAAATGGTACCTCACTTGTGCGGGTCGGCCTAGTGCCCGCGACTGGAAACGGCGCAAAGCGCAACGTGGTCACACCTCAATTTTGCAGTGAAAAATGACCCTTTTTTGGCAAAGTGACTAGCTGTAGTTTTTGAACCCTAGCGCTGCCGGCACCTAGGGAAACCTAGCAAACCTATACATTTTTGAAAACTAGACACCCAGGGGAATCCAGGATGGGGTGACTGGAGTACCTCCCACCATGGTCTGTTACCCAGGATCCCTTGCAAACGTAAAGAATAGACAAAAAAAACACATTTTCCCCACATTTCTGTGGTGGAAAGTTCTGGAATCTGCGTGGATCCACAAATTTCCACCCACCCCGCGTTCCCCAAAGTCCTACCAGAAAAATGGTACCTCACTTGTGCGCGTCGGCCTAGTGCCCGCGACAGGAAACGGCGCAAAACGCAACGTGGTCACACCTCAATTTTGCAGTGAAAAATGACCCTTTTTTGGCAAAGTGACTAGCTGTAGTTTTTGAACCCTAGCCCTGCCGGCACCTAGGGAAACCTAGCAAACCTATACATTTTTGAAAACTAGACACCCAGGGGAATCCAGGATGGGGTGACTGGAGTACCTCCCACCATGGTCTGTTACCCAGGATCCCTTGCAAACGTAAAATATTGACAAAAAAAACACATTTTCCCCACATTTCTGTGGTGGAAAGTTCTGGAATCTGCGTGGATCCACAAATTTCCACCCACCCCGCGTTCCCCAAAGTCCTACGAGAAAAATGGTACCTCACTTGTGCGGGTTGTCCTAGTGCCCGCGACAGGAAACGGCGCAAAACGCAACGTGGTCACACCTCAATTTTGCAGTGAAAAATGACCCTTTTTTGGCAAAGTGACTAGCTGTAGTTTTTTAACCCTAGCCCTGCCGGCACCTAGGGAAACCTAGCAAACCTATACATTTTTGAAAACTGGACACCCAGGGGAATCCAGGATGGGGTGACTTGAGGGCCTCCCACCATGGTCTCTTACCCAGAATCCCTTGCAAACGTAAAAAATTGACAAAAAAAACTCATTTTCCCCACATTTCTGTGGTGGAAAGTTCTGGAATCTGCGTGGATCCACAAATTTCCACCCACCCCGCGTTCCCCAAAGTCCTACGAGAAAAATGGTACCTCACTTGTGCGGGTCGGCCTAGTGCCCACGACAGGAAACGGCGCAAAACGCAACGTGGTCACACCTCAATTTTGCAGTGAAAAATGACCCTTTTTTGGCAAAGTGACTAGCTGTAGTTTTTGAACCCTAGCCCTACCGGCACCTAGGGAAACCTAGCAAACCTATACATTTTTGAAAACTAGACACCCAGGGGAATCCAGGATGGGGTGACTTGAGTGCCTCCCACCATGGTCTGTTACCCAGAATCCCTTGCAAACGTAAAAAATTGACCAAAAAAACACATTTTCCCCACATTTCTGTGGTGGAAAGTTCTGGAATCTGCGTGGATCCACAAATTTCCACCCACCCCGCGTTCCCCAAAGTCCTACGAGAAAAATGGTACCTCACTTGTGCGGGTCGGCCTAGTGCCCGCGACAGGAAACGGCGCAAAACGCAACGTGGTCACACCTCAATTTTGCAGTGAAAAATGACCCTTTTTTGGCAAAGTGACTTGCTGTAGTTTTTGAACCCTAGCCCTGCCGGCACCTAGGGAAACCTAGCAAACCTATACATTTTTGAAAACTAGACACCCAGGGGAATCCAGGATGGGGTGACTTGAGTGCCTCCCACCATGGTCTAATACCCAGAATCCCTTGCAAACATAAAAAATTGACAAAAAAAAACACATTTTCCCCACATTTCTGTGGTGGAAAGTTCTGGAATCTGCGTGGATCCACAAATTTCCACCCATCCCGCGTTCCCCAAAGTCCTACGAGAAAAATGGTACCTCACTTGTGCGGGTCGGCCTAGTGCCCGCGACAGGAAACGGCGCAAAACGCAACGTGGTCACACCTCAATTTTGCAGTGAAAAATGACTCTTTTTTGGCAAAGTGACTAGCTGTAGTTTTTGAACCCTAGCCCTGCCGGCACCTAGGGAAACCTAGCAAACCTATACATTTTTGAAAACTAGACACCCAGGGGATCCAGGATGGGGTGACTTGAGTGCCTCCCACCATGGTCTGTTACCCAGAATCCCTTGCAAACGTAAAAAATTGACAAAAAAAACACATTTTCCCCACATTTCTGTGGTGGAAAGTTCTGGAATCTGCGTGGATCCACAAATTTCCACCCACCCCGCGTTCCCCAAAGTCCTACGAGAAAAATGGTACCTCACTTGTGCGGGTCGGCCTAGTGCCCGCGACAGGAAACGGCGCAAAACGCAACGTGGTCACACCTCAATTTTGCAGTGAAAAATGACCCTTTTTTGGCAAAGTGACTAGCTGTAGTTTTTGAACCCTAGCCCTGCCGGCACCTAGGGAAACCTAGCAAACCTATACATTTTTGAAAACTAGACACCCAGGGGAATCCAGGATGGGGTGACTTGAGTTCCTCTCACCATGGTCTGTTACCCAGAATCCCTTGCAAACGTAAAAAATTGACAAAAAAAACACATTTTCCCCACATTTCTGTGGTGGAAAGTTCTGGAATCTGCGTGGATCCACAAATTTCCACCCACCCCGCGTTCCCCAAAGTCCTACCAGAAAAATGGTACCTCACTTGTGCGCGTCGGCCTAGTGCCCGCGACAGGAAACGGCGCAAAACGCAACGTGGTCACACCTCAATTTTGCAGTGAAAAATGACCCTTTTTTGGCAAAGTGACTAGCTGTAGTTTTTGAACCCTAGCCCTGCCGGCACCTAGGGAAACCTAGCAAACCTATACATTTTTGAAAACTAGACACCCAGGGGAATCCAGGATGGGGTGACTTGAGTGCCCCCCACCATGGTCTGTTACCCAGAATCCCTTGCAAACGTAAAAAATTGACAAAAAAAACACATTTTCCCCACATTTCTGTGGTGGAAAGTTCTGGAATCTGCGTGGATCCACACATTTCCACCCAACCCGCGTTCCCCAAAGTCCTACGAGAAAAATGGTACCTCACTTGTGCGGGTTGGCTTAGTGCCCGCGACAGGAAACGGCACAAAACGCAACTTGGTCACACCTCAATTTTGCTGTGAAAAATGACCCTTTTTTGGCAAAGTAACTAGCTGTAGTTTTTGAACCCTAGCACTGCCGGCACCTAGGGAAACCTAGCAAACCTATACATTTTTGTAAACTAGACACGCAGGGGAATCCAGGATGGGGTGACTTGAGTGCCTCCCACCATGGTCTGTTACCCAGAATCCCTTGCAAACGTAAAAAATTGACACAAAACAAACACATTTTCCCCTCATTTCTGTGGTGGAAAGTTCTGGAATCTGCGTGATCCACAAATTTCCACCCACCCCGCATTCCCCAAAGTCCTACGAGAAAAATGGTACCTCACTTGTGCGGGTCGACCTAGTTCCTGCGGCAAAAGAAACGGCGCAAAACGCAACGTGGTCACATCTCAATTTTGCAGTGAATAATGAGCCTTTTTTGGCAAAGTGACTAGCTGTAGTTTTTGAACCCTAGTTCTGCCGGCACATAGGGAAACCTACCAAACCCACGCATTTCTGAAAACTAGACACCCGGTGGCTTCCAGGGAGGTATGGCTTGTGTGGATCCCCCAACGTTTCCTTACCAATAATCCCCTGCAAACCTCAATTTTAGCTGAAAAAATCACTTTTTTCACACATTTTGGTGTGGGAAAGTTGTGACATCACCGGGCTCACACAAATATACCACCACCTAGCGTTCCCCCAGGTCTCCCGGTAAAAATGGTGCCTCACTTGTGTGGGAGGCCCAAGTACCCGCGGCAGGCAAGGGCCCAAAACGTAGTGAGGCGACATCAAAATGGCCTATCGCAAAACCACCTGCTTTTGCAAGGGTGGTCACTTGGGTTTTTGGCCCGGTGCTCAGCGGCCATCTAGGGAAACCTACCAAACCCACTCATTTCTGAAAACTAGACACCCGGCGGCTTCCAGAGAGGTATGGCTTGCATGGATCCCCCAACGTTTCCTTACCCAGAATCCCCTGCAAAGCTCAATTTTAGCTGAAAAAATCACTTTTTCACACATTTTGGTGTGGGAAAGTTGTGACATCACCGGGCTCACACAAATATACCACCACCTAGCGTTCCCCCAGGTCTCCCGGTAAAAATGGGGCCTCACTTGTGTGGGAGGCCCAAGTACCCGCAGCGGGCAAGGGCCCAAAACGTAGTGAGGCGACATCAAAATGGCCTATCGCAAAACCACCTGATTTTGCAAGGGGGGTCACTTGGGTTTTTGGCCCGGTGCTCGGTGGCCATCTAGGGAAACCTACCAAACCCATACATTTCTGAAAACTAGACACCCGGCGGCTTCCAGGGAGGTATGGCTTGCATGGATCCACCAACGTTTCCTTACCCAGAATCCCCTGCAAACCTCAATTTTAGCTGAAAAAATCACTTTTTTCACACATTTTGGTGTGGGAAAGTTGTGGCATCACCGGGCTCACACAAATTTTGCACCACCCAGCGTTCCCCCAGGTCTCCCGGTAAAAATGGTGCCTCACTTGTGTGGGAGGCCCAAGTACCCGCAGCAGGCAAGGGCCCAAAACGTAGTGAGGCGACATCAAAATGGCCTATCGCAAAACCACCTAGTTTTGCAAGGGGGTCACTTGGGTTTTTGGCCCGGTGCTCGGTGGCCATATAGGGAAACCTACCAAACCCATACATTTCTGAAAACTAGACACCCGACGGCTTTCAGGGAGGTATGGCTTGCGTGGATCCACCAACGTTTCCTTACCCAGAATCCCCTGCAAACCTCAATTTTAGCTGAAAAAATCACTTTTTTCACACATTTTGGTGTGGGAAAGTTGTGGCATCACCGGGCTCACACAAATTTTGCACCACCCAGCGTTCCCCCAGGTCTCCCGGTAAAAATGGTGCCTCACTTGTGTGGAAGGCCCAAGTACCCGCAGCAGGCAAGGGCCCAAAACGTAGTGAGGCGACATCAAAATGGCCTATCGCAAAACCACCTAGTTTTGCAAGGGGGGTCACTTGGGTTTTTGGCCCGGTGCTCGGTGGCCATCTAGGGAAACCTACCAAACCCATACATTTCTGAAAACTAGACACCCGGCGGCTTCCAGGGAGGTATGGCTTGCATGGATCCCCCAACGTTTCCTTACCCAGAATCCCCTGCAAACCTCAATTTTAGCTGAAAAAATCACTTTTTTCACACATTTTTGTGTGGGAAAGTTGTGGCATCACCGGGCTCACACAAATTTTGCACCACCCAGCGTTCCCCCAGGTCTCCCGGTAAAAATGGTGCCTCACTTGTGTGGGAGGCCCAAGTACCCGCGGCAGGCAAGGGCCCAAAACATAGTGAGGCGACATCAAAATGGCCTATCGCAAAAACACCTGGTTTTGCAAGGGGGTCACTTGGGTTTTTGGCCCGGTGCTCGGCGGCCATCTAGGGAAACCTATCAAACCCATACATTTCTGAAAACTAGACACCCGGCGGCTTCCAGGGAGGTATGGCTTGCATGGATCCCCCAACGTTTCCTTACCCAGAATCCCCTGCAAACCTCAATTTTAGCTGAAAAAATCACTTTTTTCACACATTTTGGTGTGGGAAAGTTGTGGCATCACCGTGCTCACACAAATTTTGCACCACCCAGCGTTCCCCCAGGTCTCCCGGTAAAAATGGTGCCTCACTTGTGTGGGAGGCCCAAGTACCTGCGGCAGGCAAGGGCCCAAACATTTTTTTGATAGGCAATGTTGATTTCGCCTCAGAACGTTTTGAGCCCTTGCCTGCCGCAGGGGGCAGATTGGGGGCTACTGCCCCCATCTGCCCCCTAGGGAGGACAAAAAGACTAAATGGCACTAAAAATATTTTGGGGGAGCAAAAGCCCTTGCCTAAGGGGCCGCTCCCCCCCCCCTGGTGTCTAGTGGGTGGATCCCTGCTTGGGGATCGCCCTCCTGGGGCGATCCCCAAGCAGGGATCCACTGGGGAGGGGTCTTATTGGAAAGGGGAGATTCTCCCCTTTCCAATGATACCTCTCCCGTCTTTCTATGTGCCCGGGGGGCTGAGATAGCCCCCTGAGCACATACAAAGTGAAACTGAAATGAGCCTAAAGGCTCATTTCAGTTTCGGTTTCTATGCAATGAAGACAGCGCGACGTGCGCGCTGATCTTCATTGCACAGAAACCAGGGAGAGGGCCTCGGGAGCTGGGGAAGCTCTTCCCCAGCTCCCAAGGTCAAAGCCATGAAATAGAAATCCCTCTGCTGTCTGCAGCAGAGGGATTTCGTGCCCCTGGCCTCATGACGGAATGGTTCCGTCATGAGCACAGGGGCACCGATGCGCATGACGGAACCATTCCGTCATGAGCATCGAAGGGGTTAAAGGTAATGAGTAGGTGATACCAACTCGAGCTGAAGCCAGCATAAGCACAAAAAAAAAGCAATAACGGAGTACGCTGCCGACGGGAAGCAGATGGGGTGCATCGACAAAGGGAGACAAGTCGAGCCTGGTTAAATCATAGAGCAGCTGAGTGACCCGACCCGGGCCACGCAAAGCATGTTACGCTGCTGTCACAAGAATGATGTTCAAATGGTGAAGCAATAGTTAACTAAAGTGGCTCCCTGCTTTGGCCCCAGGGATACTGGGGAGTGCCCTAGGGGTACTGGTGAGTGCACTGCTCAAATGTGAGTACTAGAGTGGATCCCTGCTCGGCCCAGGGGGGACTGGTGATTGAGTGAATGGAAATCGTACTTGGGCCACAGGAGAGTGATAAGAGAAACACACGAGAACAATACAAGAAATAGTATGCTACAGCCAATAAAAACTGAGTAAAAGTGGCATGCACATGAACCAATAGAAGCAAGGTTGGGATGTAAGGCCCTTTTAAGATTTATATCAAATACAATAGATTTCACAAGCACAGTGCAAACACTGTGCAGGCAAAACCTAAATATTTCTAAATAAAAGGTATTACTATAATAAAATGTGCTGCATAATGCCACATCATTTGCTTTTTCTTGCAGCATATTTTAGTAAACCCTAAGGCATAATTTGGTAATGCTCTGCCTCTTAATTCCAGTGATCCTGGTAATAGTATCTATCGTCAGTATTTTCTTACGTATTTTTGAGAGAGGGTATTTCTTGGTATTATTCCCTTTTTTAAAAGAAGTCACTGATCATTGGCTTCAGACTAGAACTTGGCAACCCGCATGAATGCATCACCCTATTAAAAGAAAATGCCAACGGATGACTCACAAAAGTACTGTTTCTTTTTAAATCCAGTTTTAATGGGGAACATTCAATTGTATCTATAAAATCGCTATGTTGCTTAGAGACCATTAGACTGAATAGATTGAAAAAATATGCAACTCCTTGATGTGCCTAATTGAGATATACCGAGAATGATTCAAAATGTTTTAAAAACATTAACGTATGAAGAATATACCAAAAAGCAACAAACGTTATAAATGACAGGGTTCAGGAAATGGTGAAGGAAAGAGAGAATGCAACTTGCAAGGCTCTAGATTTTATCAAACCATCTGTTTCTTTCACTAAGTACTATGATGATTACACTCTATGGTAAAATGAACTTCGCATTACGTTGAGTGGTGATGATGCTAACAGTGATCATCAGTGTGATGCAGCTGGATGGCCTTAGCAAACATATGGACCACCATCTGGGGAGGATGGGATCACATCTGTCTCCGTTGATGAACCTTGACTAACAGGCTGTCTACTGTGTGATTAAGAAAACACTGCTGGGCCTGATGAAACATATTCTGGCTATTACATGCCAAATTCAAATCTGTAAAAGTGGTTCTTATGTAAAGTGCTCTAATGCTCTAGGGTCAAGTTTACACTATATGAAACTGCAAAAATGTCTCACAATTCTTTCTCAATAAAATTAATAAAACTTTCACCTGTCTGTAGAGTTTGCCTTGATGACAATCACCACCATTTGCACCATCGTCCAGAGACAGTTGTATTGCCATCCAAGCTTCACATGGGAAACTCTATCAATAATTGGTTTTACCAAGGAATATTGTTGTTTATATAGTACTTTATCCTACGCTTGATACTATATTTTCATTTAAGACAATCCTTTAATTTTAGAGGATTAATTTAACAGCTTTTCTCATTGAAGTTCCCATATTTTCTCCTCCAATTAGCATGAGTTAGATTAGTATTGCCCTCTGTTGCATTCCAGATTCCAAATTCAAGTGTTTCTATATTTATGTAATAGTTCCTTATGATTGGCTGTGCAATGACTGCAAAGCTGAATACTAGGTGTCTTGTGTGCTTTTCTATATGTGTAAGCCTTGCTTCCTCCAAGACAGAAACACAGGATGACAGTTTGATACGTTTGAGTGAGATCAAAGTTCATGCATGCACGGATTTCTGATCAATATTAACTGAGTTTACAGCATTAAAACAGCATAGGTGTCAAAGTTCCTCTTATAGAAGGAGAAATGGTATTGTTGACTTTTTTAGATCAAATCCATCTTTCTTTAAAACACCTCACCCTTCTTGTTAACCTATGGCCCTTACAGCTACTTCCAGTGCTCCTGTGGTGCAAGTCTACAATTCAGTGTGCTTTGTGTTAGCTGCCATCAATAGTTGGCGTATTCCGGTCCGAGGAGAGGCAGTTATGAAGTATGAGGGTCCCTTTAGCCAGTTCAATGCCCAAATAAGCTTTGCTTACAAGTGTATGGCATCATATTGACTGCATTGAAGCTTCCTAAGACAAACAATCATTATGACGTTCACCACCGACATTTTGTCACTCGTTCTGTTGACTATATATTTGTTTTGCTTTCTGTACTCCATAAAAAATATTTCTTGACAAAAAGCCTGTGATTTGTCACACTGGTTAAGCAACATGATCTGTCACTGTGGGCTATGTAGCCCAATATAGATTGCTGGCTAATACTATTGCAAACCTTTTAATTAAAATGTTCTTTTTAAAAATTAAATATAGAAGTAGTTGTTTTATTTTGAGGGTACTCCCACAGCGTAGGGCCAATGAGCAAAGCCTTACAGCACAAACTTTTCTTACTAATGTCTTGTTCAAGCTACCTTTCATCCTAGACAACTGTTCTATTAGCAGAGGTTTGTGATTTTTTTTAAACCACTACGCAATGATGTATATTTGTATATGGTACTTCTGTAGCGCAAACCTAGCCAAAAGGCAGTGGAGCGCTATGCATAGTAAAAGACAAGCATAAAGTCAATGAGTATTAGCAGAGGATTGTGGATGATTAATGCATTGTAATGTAGTGTTCTTTTAAAAGGTGAGTTTTCAACTCTATCCTAAATTGTATCAGTGTTGGGATAGGCCATATGGATGCAGAGACGTTATTCCAGATCTTGGGTGCATAGATGGAAAGGGTCTGCAGCATTGTTTGTTCGTTTTACACTTCTTAGTCTGATTTCTGATGGTGTCTTGGCTGATGATGGTGTCTTGGCTGCGGGTGTGTCGAGAACCACCAGAAATAGTGAGCTTGTCTCCAAGATAAGCGGGGGTGATGGTCATGATGGCTTTGAAATTGATGCAGCTTATTTTGAAAATACTGCACCCCCTGAGTATGGTGCTTGGTGTGGTGGCACCAGTCTCACTACCTTAGATTTGGCACTGATTACCACCATCCAGATACAAGAGTATGAGGGCTTGAACAGCAGGCCTGAAGTTGGTTTCTGGTATAAATGATGTGCCTTAATTTAGAAGAGAACAGGTACCAAGCTGCCTATGTGTTTTTGGCAATGTGTTCCTTGAGGGTGAGAATGGTGACCAGGGTGAATCCAAGTGACTTGACATCCAGTGAAAGTTGTGGTTCGAAGCCATCAAGTTTCATAATAATGAGCCAGGTGTGGACTAGATTTTGATTGTTGTTCTTGGCAAATAATAGGAATTCTGTCTTCGTTGGGGTGAGCTTCAGGCACGCCCTGGAAATCCATGTCTGGCTAATGTGCAAGCAGTGTTTAATGAATATCCAAAGCAGAGGAGACTTTCAAGTGCAGTTGTGTATCAGCAGCATATAGGTGAATCTTGATGCGGTTTCCTGTAATTAGAACACCAAAGGGCTCCACGTAAATATTGAAGATGACAGGAGACAGTGTTTATAGCGCATGGTTCCATTGCCAGTGGCGGCTCGCCATGGGAGTGCTGTGGGGGTGGTGGGGCAGGGTGGAGGGGTGCAGCGTGTGTAAGGTAAATTGTTTTATTTATTTAATTACTTACCTTACTCCTGTCCGTCATATGTCAGGCTCCATAACACCCCCACCCCGCCCTGCCACCCCGCAGCACTCCCATGGCGAGCCGCCACTGTTCATAGCTCATTCCTAATTACGTCAAGAGTGTATGTGGGTAGGTTGCGGGTGTAGTTGGTTAGTTATGTGACATGTTCATCAGTAGCCATATCAATATTTCACTGCATCAAGAGGTAAAACAACAGTTACCTAATAAAGACATTTTGTCTCCTGAGGCAATGCATAATTGACGTGCTTACTGCCAGAGAATAATGGCCTGGTACTGGTCTGTTTAGATTGCTCATTGTAAAAGTTGATTGCCTCCCAGCAGTTGCCTTGAGGATTGATGTCTAGCCACTTTTTAAGTTATTACAAATATTGGACATTTTGCATGAGATGTAAGATGTTTGTTGTACCATGAATTAGTGAGATTCCAGTGCCCATGTATGTGGTGGCTGGTTAATGTTACTCAAAACCCTGATCTGTTAAAAAATTCACCAATAACAAAAAATCTGAGTATGTAAGTAAAGGAAATGTTATACCATAATCCAAATAATAATCAAAGCACCAACATTTG
The DNA here is from genome assembly GCF_964204655.1 of Triturus cristatus. Classification (NCBI taxonomy): domain Eukaryota; kingdom Metazoa; phylum Chordata; class Amphibia; order Caudata; family Salamandridae; genus Triturus; species Triturus cristatus. The sequence goes on along the minus strand of NC_140582.1, from coordinate 307,538,366 downwards.
TGAGAGTAGCCAAATAAGTAGTACAAACTATTTTTTTCATAATGGCACAAAGCTGACAATGTGTGAGAAATCCATGTGCAAATCCCAGAAATAAATGTACTAGAAAGGAAGATGGTTTCCCAATACTGAGCCTTTATTTTTCAAAACAGTATTTTCACAAATGTTCATCCAATTAGTTTAGCTGACTTGAGTAAAATGAAAAGGAGGAGCAATGTCTATTTAATGGAATTGTTAGCATTAGGGATGCAAATTCTACTTCGGCATACAACAAAAGTTCCTCAACAGAGAATATCAATTGCATATCAAAATTAATTCCTTCTAGGACAGTGGTTACTGTTGCCACAGGACTCCTCTAACGAATAAACTGTTATCTCAAAACCGAGCTATGGAAGACTTTTCAGCATGTATTTGTAGTAATAAAAAGGTAATGTCAATTCCAGGTGGTATCTTCATGTTTTTTTATTAAGGCAAGATGTTATACAAAGAACCCCACCAGGAGCAGCCCCTCAGCCCATCTCCAACTGACACTCACACACACGAACATTCCATTCACCAACATTCTCTCACACAGACATTCAGGCTGAGCAGCAACAGTATAACACATCCCCTTTCTTTGTAGTGGAAAAGAAGAAAATCTCAAAAGGCATTAGAAACATTTCAAGATGTATAAGATAACTTTCTTGAACATGGCATGAAAAATTAAAGGTGGAACATTCATGCAAGAAAATGAAGTGAGGAGGGAGAAACATAACACAAGTACAAAGACTCATGCACACCATCCTCCTTTCTATCGCAAAACAACCCACACACTCCCACACCACATACTACAGACCAACCCAAGTACTTGGATCGTGCAAGCTGGCCAGGCAAACACTAGAAGCACAAGAGAACCAACAATAAATGTGTGAAAGAAAACTAACCAATAAAAAAACCAATATGCAAGCATGGAAAATCTCCACATAGTAACAAGCACAATTAAAGCAAACTTCTCCCAACAACAAATTGGGGTGTGATGTGTGTAAGGGGACTCCCACCGCAAACCCTGACGTGTGAGGGAAGAACCCAAATCAAGCAAAGCAAACCATGACGTCCAAGGGAGTAAAAGTGCAATAGATATGAAAGCAAGAAGTAACCTGGAAATTATGCAAGTAAATGTACATAAAGTAAGCATGCAAAACTCTTCCCCCAACAGGAAGTTGGAGTGAGATGTGTAGAGAACAGTCTACACGTAACCAATCAAGCACAGATCAATTAACTTAAAGTGTAAATCTCTACACATAGCAAGTAAAGATCACTCCAATCAGCAACAATAAACTCAACCCAAACATAAATTTGGTTTGTGATGTGAAGGGACTATATAGTTAGAGAACTTCCCTTTGAACTATAAAAACATACTATACTTAAATCGCCAACTAGAAACCATACAGTCAAATATGTCATTCAGTCAAAAAAATCACATGCTAAGAACAATTCAAAATGAGATGTGAGAAGTCTGACACTAGTTCAAATAAAATTAAAAACACATTAGTGATCCAATTCACAGCAATAAGTAATCATAAAAAAACATATAATGACCAAAAACTGTGTCTTTATTAAAAAAGCATGTAAGTGTTCATACAGACAGTACAAATTAAAACAATTTAATTAGTTCAAAATCTCATAAAAAGACAATGAGCAAGCATCACATGGAAGGAGAATATGTAAAAAGAGCACAAAAGTCGTGCCTTAACAGTGTTAATTTGTAATGTATATGGACCAGAAATAACCGGGAACAATTCACCCTGATTTTAATACTTCTAGTCCCAAGACAAATTCAACCAAAAACTTTGCGTCGACGCGTTTCTGTGGAAAAAGAGATAAGACCACCTTCTTCAGGACTGGTAATAATATTCCTTCCTTCGGTATACATAAATGAGCATACCTCCGGTCAAATCTTTAGATAATAGCTGGCAGTGAACCTCTAAGCTTCCGACAGCAAGAGTTGCTATTAGGAAATATGTCTTGATGTATTCAAAATAGGCCCGTTTCACAAATTTATTTCAATTTGATTTGATCGATCTGTTTTTAATCACGCTCAAAAGTTTGAAAGCACTATCTCGAAATTATAGAGACAGAATGAAGCAACCAGTAGTCATCTTGTGTAGTATTATATTGCAAAGCTTTTCCATTTTTGGTTTAGATCCGGGTAGGCTGTATAGCTCTACACATCAGGGTTCTCAAATGCCAATTAGTGCATCTCTGTGGAACGCGAACCACACAGGACTAAGGTAAATGCACATAATGAAAGTAAAAACTGACTCATGCAGACACGCATACTAATCACTTGTAAAGGCACCAGTCTCAGGCAAAGACAAGAAATCCGTACTACAATAGGTCGTTAAACAATACCAACCCATAACCACGTAACAGTGGGAAGCATCATTACAACTAACTGCACAGTTCCCAACAATCAATATGCAAGAAAAGAAAATGTTCCATTGAAGACACAGCTTGCAAAGAATGAACTACTAGAGGATAAAACAATAAAAATTAACACAGCCATTACAAAAGAAATAAAGGCATTGAACACAAAGAGAAAGACAAAAAAACACTGGGAAAGAATGCATAGGAACACCGGTGAGCAAACTCTCACCCGAGAAAAGTACAGCCCCAAACGCAGGAGGTAAGAAGCAGTAGTAACAGGACTAGGGATTAATTTAAATGAGAAAATCCAAGTTCCAATGATGATTTCATCATGTAACAGAGTTAAAGTCTTGAAGGAAAGAGAGATGCACAACCTCCATAATGTCTCCATGACAAGATTTTTGCTTGTATACACATGGCAAAAGGTAGAAAACAAAACCTTCATTGTGAAGATTTCCCTTTGTAAACTTGCCAAATTCCAGAGTCTCACAACGAACAAAAACGGGATAAGAGGCTCAAACAGAACTTCTCATATGAGGATCGGAAGAACTGGAAAGCCGGTCAGGGAGCTAAAACACTGGCAGACTGGTGAGGAAACTGCGCTACAAGTGGGTACTGAAATGCACTAAACTCATGGCATCGGCCACAACAAACTGGATCAATGTTCATCCTCTTGAGAGAAACGAACGTCACAAAAGGTCCCACGGAGCTGCGCACCATGCAGGTAAGATTGCACGTGCTGGGTGTGTGCGCACTGTAGATAGCTCGTGCCACGTTTGAGTGGCAAAACAGTTTAACGGGCAAAACGTAATGGGTGTCAATTGTGAAGAGAAAAAAAACCGAAAACTGGTTACCCATACATCCTCCGCAGACAGCAAATATTCAGAGACCTCCTCAGTCTCTTGATCCATGACAAAGTACATCAATTAACTTGCGGAAATGAGAGAGAAAAAAAAAGTACTGAGAATTCCTCTGTAGTGCCTGTCAAAACACACCAGCAGCCTCTGTAGATAAAGCGCAGGCACAATTACTTGAGGGATGGTTGCAGCAAACAGTCAATAAATGCAGGTGCCGAACAGTTGAGACACAATAGAAAGTAGTACACCAGGGATTGGGTTACACTAGTAGAATCCTTAAATCCTGGCATAGAGCAGGGCAGACAGACAGCAGGAGATGCAGATGGCAGGACAGGAAGTTAACAGGACAGGCAGGTAGCAAGAACTGGATGCTCATAAAGGAAACTGCACTTCTGGAAGCACTGTCCCAAAGTGGCAGGACAGGGACAACAGTCCCTAAGGAGCAGGAGAAGAAGCAGGAAAGTAGAGCAGGCACTGGCACAGAGAAGTGGGGCAAACGATGTAGGGGTCACTGGTGGGGCTCACTCAGGTGTGCCAGTTTGCTTAAGTCCAGGTGGTATCTTCATGTTTCTTTATTCAGGCAAGATATTATACAGAGAACCCCACCAGGAGCAGCCTCACTGCTGCTCAGCCCAACTCCAACTGACACTCACGCACAAGAACATTGCATTCACCAACATTCTCTCACACGGACACTCAGGCAGAGGTATAACAGTATTTCAGTGGAAAAATGCAAAATCATCTACCTTCGAACCTAGATTTAGGTTACCACCCAACAAAAGATAAAACTGACATAGTGGTAGGAGTTCACACATGAAAAACCTTGCAAAAAATTTCAATAGTGACATTTTAAAGTGTGTAATTCAAAAGTTGAAATTGGAGCAGAGAAGATACCAATCTTCCTATGTTTTCAGGTCCCTACATGAACTTAAGTAAAAGGTAGGCAAAGTAACCATAAAACATTCATCCTGGAAATGGTGAAAATTAAGAAACAGAAGTGAATGGAATGATGTTGTGAGACAAATAAGACCTAAATTGCAAGCATCAGTAGATAATCCTGATGAGGTGTTACCTCCAGCTTCAGAAGCTCATCACATAACACGTGCTTGTGAAGAAGCTGACAAAATAGCAAGGCCTTTCAAAATTGTGCCGCTCTCGAGCTACTTAGTGTGTGTGTGTGTGTGTGTGTGTCTGTGTGTGTGTCTGTGTGTGTGTGTGCACATGCATGTGTGTGTATGTTTGTGTACAAGTGGGTGATTTGTGCCTGCGTGTTTCAGTTGATGGGGGTGTTCTGTCCGCTGAGACCTGACTTGCCAAACTTGCTAGACAAATCAATGTCATTATGTTTTAAGCTGAGTAAGCCCTCTGGAATGAACAGGAGGTCATCTGGGTAACCAACTTTGCGATACCGAAGAGGCTTGCAGGAAAGGCAACAAATGTGGTCGAATTGGCCTACACCTAATTGCCGTATTTAATTTAAATGTGAGTCCCTAGCTCATGGTACTGAAGTTCCCAGCACCTCTAAATTAAGTGCTACTAGATCGGTTTTAATAGGGTGTGTGGACAGGTTGCAACCAACTTACTGAGATCACTTGGGAAATGTAATTTAGTCAGGGAAATATGGTTTGACCAGAATTGTTCAAAAGCCCAGAATTTGATGAGGGCCTTTAAGCAAAACCCCAGGGACAGTTTTGAAATCTTTTGGTTGAGGAAGATCTATAAACAATCCCTGGTAGTTAAAAGAAAGAAATTAGGGAGCGGGCCTGAGAGGATCTCCTCCAGATTTATTTCTTGAACAACAGTAGTAAATTCTTTGAGATTAACAATAAGCTCTTTTTTGGCGGGTCTACTAATAGCATGATTGCGCGCACTATTGCCCCAGAAATCTGGCCATTTTCAAAGTATTTATGGTAATGTAGCAGATGAGGTACAGTGCCCAGATCCGGCACTCGCCAGTGGTGAATTTGTACTGACTTTTTCTGAGGGTGAGTTGATAAGGGCTATTGCAACACTATCAAAAGTTAAAGCACCCCGTCCACAAGGTTTCCTTGCAGATGTATATAAAACAGACCCATTAACTTGGGCTAAGTGGGGCATGTATGTTGAATTTTTACATGTTCTGGTAGTGAAAAGCTCCCAAATTCATTTTTCACCACTGCAAGGTCTAACTCTTCATTAGGGAATACTGCACTACCTCACATTAACATTTAAAAATTTAATAACTGCTATCTTTGGATTGGGAGTGGATAGAGATATGCTGGTTACCTTCAAATGAATTGTGATTTAGACTTCTTTAATGGTTGTCAAATTTTAAGTTACAATTGCGAACATGCTGCTTTAAGAAAGTAGGTATTGTCTTGTCCTATGCAAACAATAAGGAGCTATAGAGGGAAATAAACCCAAGTCGCCCTCCTCTCAATCAATATTCATATACACAGGACTGGGTCTAGGAAGGAATAGTCACAATAAACTGTGGTTCAAATCCCTATGTCTTAAGGTATTTTGTACTCGTCTCCTTTATCAATCTGAGGTAGTCACCAACAGCCGTTCACCTTCAATTTTTTAATTTTTTAATTTTTATAAACCAATTTACTAAAATGTTTTACTTATGGCAATCCCCACTAATGACCTTCTCAGTGTAAAAAGCCCCACGTCAATTACACCAGGTATTTTTTACAATCCTTTGAAAAAATGTGAGAGGACAAGATGACACCTCACGTGCGCAACACCAATTGAGCTTGCTGATTGGTACTCACCAGCTCTGCCCACTTTTATCATCATCGGTTGTCATCTTGCCCCAAAAAAATAATAAATACAGTGTCCACAAGGTTAAACCCAAAATGTGAAGGTAAATAGTGAAATAATCACATACCAAGATGCGACTGAAAAGTGAAGTTAAAAAATGAAAGGGATGCACTTTCTATAGGACCAACTTTATTCCTCCTTATATGTGCACCCAATTCAAACCTTAAAAAGGTTGCTTAATATGCATACCATAGTATTATGCCAACATGTTTCATCGCCAAAATAATTGTAGCGATTTCTTCAGGGCAAATACAGTCGCTTGGCACCAGTCGGGGACACCTCTTAGCCTTTCATTCGGGGACTGCCAGAAGTAAAAACACACAACACACATAATTCTCACTACATTGCCACTTCTTCTCTAATGGATCTACTTGCATCTCACACTCTGATTTTCTCTTTACCCTTATTGAGCCATAGATCCATGTACCAGCTCACTTGTACAGGTCACAACACGAGCTCCATATGTGAGTCCTTGCAGTAGATCCGCATTCAGCTGTAATGCAAATCTGGAAGTAATGGGGTTTCTCATTAGTCCCTGTGGCCCTCATTGTATTCTCTATCTAGCACTCGCTGCACCGAGTTCTAACTGAGCTACATGGGGCCTCAACACTTCATTTTGATTATGTTGCGTAATTCTGAGCAGTTACTCTATGCTACTCTCTGGTAATGGGAAATGGAGCCCACTCTTTGCTCATCACACTCCTATTTAACCGAGTCTTAATCATCTGCTCCATTAACAAACCCCCTCATACTACTTTTAGCAAAACGGACTTATTAGCAGTTTGGGAGATATAACAGATGTTCACAGACTTAAAGATGTTAGAAACACAACACCCTCCTTTTAAGTCATTCCTCCTTACCACCCCAGGCCTCACGGAGCTCCTTTTCTCCACCGGTTAGCGGTGTTCTCTCTCCGCCTCTGTTTTGAATCTTTCGCGGGGAGACGGCAACGTCCCCGCGTCATAACCGTGGGCGCCATCTTGGATTGGGGTGAATTATCTAACTTTCTTTCCACAAGTGGGTGGTTTCTACTCTTTATACTGCTATTCGTCATGTTCTTATTCAGTGGTGCTTTCATAACCCACCCACGGTACAGTGTGTTTACACAATATTCCTCAAAGAAAAAAACACGAGCCTGTTAACACTTCTCGTGTATTGGCATATAACATCCTCCTTCATAGTCAGCGTCGCCACAACCTGTGGGCGCCATCTTAAAAAGGGGTATTAAGCCAAATTCCTTTCTACAAGATTCCTAAATAAACGAACCTGTTAACCCTTCTAAATATGTTGGCATGTAACACTCTCCCTCATAGTCAGCGTCGCCACCTCCTGTGGGCGCCATCTTAAAAAGGGGATGTTAAGCCAAATCCCTTCTTACAGGTAAATAGTTATTTCTGATTTTAGTCCCAAAATGCACTATCATATCGTTGGGCTCTATTTATTTATATTGTTCTTTTCTCAAGGGGAACCTTATATATTGGAGGAATATTAAGCACACAACTGATGTAGTTATCATACCAATCCATCTATGCTGGATTTTAGATGGACCCATCACTAGCTACCCGATGTTCTCTGATGTCGTATTCATGTCCTTTTATACGGGAGCTGTCATATTACAAGCAAAAATAGCTAATACTGTCTCTTGCTTACACCAGCAGCACCCTAACAGGGAGGGGGGATACTCTACAGCTTAATGTTTTGCCTTGTTCCATTCAATTTGGTCGTTTAACCCAGGGAAATATGGTTTGACCAGAATTGTTCAAAAGCCCAGAATTTGATGAGGGCCTTTAAGCAAAACCCCAGGGACAGTTTTGAAATCTTTTGGTTGAGGAAGATCTATAAACAATCCCTGGTAGTGAAAAGAAAGAAATTAGGGAGCGGGCCTGAGAGGATCTCCTCCAGATTAATTTCTTGAACAACAGTAGTAAATTCTTTGAGATTAACAATCAGCTCTTTTTTGGGGGGGTCTACTAATAGCATGATTGCGCGCACTATTGCCCCAGAAATCTGGCCATTTTCAAAGTATTTATGGTAATGTAGCAGATGAGGTACAGTGCCCAGATCCGGCACTCGCCAGTGGTGAATTTGTACTGACTTTTTCTGAGGGTGAGTTGATAAGGGCTATTGCAACACTATCAAAAGTTAAAGCACCCCGTCCACAAGGTTTCCTTGCAGATGTATATAAAACAGACCCATTAACTTGGGCTAAGTGGGGCATGTATATTGAATTTTTACATGTCCTGGTAGTGAAAAGCTCCCAAATTCATTTTTCACCACTGCAAGGTCTAACTCTTCATTAGGGAATACTGCACTACCTCACATTTACATTTAACAATTTAATAACTGCTATCTTTGGATTGGGAGTGGATAGAGATATGCTGGTTACCTTCAAATGAATTGTGATTTAGACTTCTTTAACCCCTTCGCCGCGGCAGGAATTCCGCCGCGGCGCTGGGGGGGGGGTTTGGGGGCAGCGCGTTGGCGCTGTGCTTGAGACGGAACCGCTCCGTCACGAGCCACAGTTGAGCTGTGCTCATGACGGAATGGTTCCGTCACGTCTCCGCCCACTGCGCTAATCGCCCGCACAGGCGGGGAATTAGCGCCGCGTGGGCGGAGCGGCGGCAAACGGCCGCAGCATGACGGAACCACTCCGTCATGAGCACAGCGCAACCGTGGCTCATGACGGAGTGCTTCCGTCATGAGCAGGGAAGGGGTTAATGGTTGTCAAATTTTAAGTTACAATTGCGAACATGCTGCTTTAAGAAAGTAGGTATTGTCTTGTCCTATGCAAAGAATAAGGAGCTATAGAGGGAAATAAACCCAAGTCGCCCTCCTCTCAATCAATATTCATATACACAGGACTGGGTCTAAGAAGGTATAGTCACAATAAACTGTGGTTCAAATCCCTATGTCTTAAGGTATTTTGTACTCCTCTCCTTTATCAATCTGAGGTAGTCACCAACAGCCGTTCACCTTCAATTTTTTAATTTTTTAATTTTTATAAACCAATTTACTAAAAAGTTTTACTTATGGCAATCCCCACTAATGACCTTCTCAGTGTAAAAACCCCCACGTCAATTACACCAGGTATTTTTTACAATCCTTTGAAAAAATGTGAGAGGACAAGATGACACCTCACGTGCGCAACACCAATTGAGCTTGCTGATTGGTACTCACCAGCTCTGCCCACTTTTATCATCATCGGTTGTCATCTTGCCCCAAAAAATAATAAATACAGAGTCCACAAGGTTAAACCCAAAATGTGAAGATAAATAGTGAAATAATCACATACCAAGATGCGACTGAAAAGTGAAGTTAAAAAATGAAAGGGATGCACTTTCTATAGGACCAACTTTATTCCTCCTTATATGTGCACCCAATTCAAACCTTAAAAAGGTTGCTTAATATGCATACCATAGTATTATGCCAACATGTTTCATCGCCAAAATATTTGTAGCGATTTCTTCAGGGCAAATACAGTCGCTTGGCACCAGTCGGGGACACCTCTTAGCCTTTCATTCGGGGACTGCCAGAAGTAAAAACACACAACACACATAATTCTCATTACATTGCCACTTCTTCTCTAATGGATCTACTTGCATCTCAGGCTCTGATTTTCTCTTTACCCTTATTGAGCCATAGATCCATGTACCAGCTCACTTGTACAGGTCACAACACGAGCTCCATATGTGAGTCCTCGCAGTAGATCAGCATTCAGCTGTAATGCAAATCTGGAAGTAATGGGGTTTCTCATTAGTCCCTGTGGCCCTCATTGTATTCTCTATCTAGCACTCGCTGCACTGAGTTCTAACTGAGCTACATGGGGCCTCAACACTTCATTTTGATTATGTTGCGTAATTCTGAGCAGTTACTCTATGCTACTCTCTGGTAATGGGAAATGGAGCCCACTCTTTGCTCATCACACTCCTATTTAACCGAGTCTTAATCATCTGCTCCATTAACAAACCCCCTCATACTACTTTTAGCACAACGGACTTATTAGCAGTTTTGGAGATATAACAGATGTTCACAGACTTAAAGATGTTAGAAACACAACACCCTCCTTTTAAGTCATTCCTCCTTACCACCCCAGGCCTCACGGAGCTCCTTTTCTCCACCGGTTAGCGGTGTTCACTCTCCGCCTCTGTTTTGAATCTTTCGGGGGGAGACGGCAACGTCCCCGCGTCATAACCGTGGGCGCCATCTTGGATTGGGGTGAATTATCTAACTTTCTTTCCACAAGTGGGTGGTTTCTACTCTTTATACTGCTATTCGTCACGTTCTTACTCAGGTGGTGCTTTCATAACCCACCCACGGTACAGTGTGTTTACACAATATTCCTCAAAGAAAAAAACACGAGCCTGTTAACCCTTCTAAATATGTTGGCATGTAACACTCTCCCTCATAGTCAGCGTCGCCACCTCCTGTGGGCGCCATCTTAAAAAGGGGATGTTAAGCCAAATCCCTTCTTACAGGTAAATAGTTATTTCTGATTTTAAACCCAAAATGCACTATCATATCGTTGGGCTCTATTTATTTATATTGTTCTTTTCTCAAGGGGAACCTTATATATTGGAGGAATATTAAGCACACAACTGATGTAGTTATCATACCAATCCATCTATGCTGGATTTTAGATGGACCCATCACTAGCTACCCGATGTTCTCTGATGTCGTATTCATGTCCTTTTATACGGGAGCTGTCATATTACAAGCAAAAATAGATAATACTGTCTCTTGCTTACACCAGCAGCACCCTAACAGGGAGGGGGGATACTCTACAGCTTAATGTTTTGCCTTGTTCCATTCAATTTGGTCGTTTAACCCACTTTGATCGCACTTTTCCTGAAAAATCCATCGTGCTTCTTTCGAGACCAGCAGATCCTCGACATTTTGGGGGTTACCTATTATTTTCTCAAGTACCACCCACATAAAAGTATGGTTAGTTTCGTGGCAATGTTGCACCAGTTTAGTGGTTAGTTTGCCTGCTCTGATCGTACTCAGATGTTCCTGCATTCTAACCTTCACCTTCCGCGTCGTGAGACCTATATATTGAAGGCCGCATTGGCAAGTCAATCTATATACCACATTCGCGGTGTTACAGTTACTGAAACGTCTCAGGTACCAGATCTTTCCTGAGTTCAAAGCAATATTCAGTGTCTTCTTGGTAAGTCCACACACAGAGCATGATCCAAACGGATAGTGCCCTGGAAGGATTGTTGACTCTGTTGGTTTTTGTAACACTTCTACCCGTGTGTGTACAAGTTTATCCCTTAAGTTGCTAGATCTTTTAAAGGCAAACCTGGGGGGAGGCATGGTGAAGTCTTTAGTTGACAATAGTGCCCAATGCTTGCGTATAGTCTGACGGATCCGTTTTGCTAGAGGATCAAACGTCATGACCACGGGCAAACACTCGTCTTTTGTTTTTTCATTTTTCAGGAGCAATACACTCCTTGGTGTGTTAATCGCTCTTTTTCTAGCTTGCCTGATAATTTTGCGAGGATACTGCCTCATCTCAAGCTTAGCACATAATCCTTCTGATTGATCAAGGAATGCTGCGGTGGAGGAACAGTTCCTTCAATACCGAAGGAACTGCCCCACGGGAAGATTATCTTTAAGGGCTCTGGGATGGAAAGAGTTGTAAGACAAAAGTGAGTTCTTATCCGTAGGTTTTTGATGTACTCTGGAACATAGTGTGTCCCCATCTACATAAATATCCACATCAAGGTATACTGCCGTCTGGCTGCTGTAATTCCAAGTAAACCTGAGGCTAGCATCCTGATGGTTGAGCCAGTTAAGGAACTCCAGTAACCCATCTTCTTGTCCCGACCAGATACAGAACACGTCGTCTTGTCCTAACCAACGGTGACTTTCTGCCAGAGTCCAGGGTCATATGACTCAGAATGGCTCTGCCATTGAGATTTGTGTATTACTCCCAGACACAGTGGTGTAACAAAACGTGAGCCCACCTGCAAAGTACATGGAGGGGACCCCCAAACTCTGGACCCAGTCAGGAGCTCTCTGTGCATGGGCCTGCTGCCCTTGCAAAGTGCCAGAGGGGGCCCCCTGGAGGTCAGGCCCCCCGCACCACTGGGGTAATGTTACACCACTGCATAGACAGTGAGACAAAGGGTGCTCCGGTGAGGACATGATGGGCCATCCTGACAGGATAGCTGCGGAAGGGCTGTACCATGCCTCACTTAACTTCCAAGGTCTCTGCCTACTGCACACACAAAGGAAACTGACACGTGGTATACCCAGCCTTTTTAATCCCAGACAATTTGGAGCCTTGATAAGGGAAAGGAAAGTACTATCCAGAACCAGTGTTGGCGATAGGACAGAGATTCCCCCCGCCCCCGACATTCACAAAGGGTGGCACCAGGTATAAAAAAAACGACCTTCACAACCACTCTTTAAAACACTTTTGGACCTGTGGAAGATTCAGAAGAATGACTGCCCTACTGCTTGAAGGACAGCATTGCCGTCTATAGAGCTGCTTGCCTTGCTCCCAGAAATAGTTAGGTGGCTGACCTCCTGTGTGAGCTATAAAGACACACCAGGCTTCAGAGGCTTCCCTGCAACTGTCCAGCTGACCAGCTGCAACTGGATCGTCCTGGACCTGCCTGAGCCCTGCTGCTGGCCTCTACTGGAGTGAGCCCTAATCCCCAAGAGGTGCCACTCATGTTCTGGACTTTTGGCTGGCATTAATGGAAGCTCCTCCAAGAAGAAAAGGTGAAAATCCTGAAGTATCAGCATTGTTTTTTTTGGTGTCAATGGATTGGAGATAGTAATGCATTTTCACGTATATTTATGTTTTATTTTGATGGAGACACATTTCTCAATCGCTTTATCCAGCCAAGGGACACTGTTGTTGAGTCTGAAATTGTCCTCAGTGTCTAGATCACTGTTAGATTTCTTTAGAATAAAAGCGATGAGGCCTACTTTTAGGCTGCTGGGGTTGATCCCTTGCAATATTAAAGCATTGATGAAGGCAAACCTTTTTAGGAATCCATAGCACAAACCTTGAATCTCGATGAATCTTTGTCTTTCCACCATATATTTATTCCTTATTTCCATACCCTGTCCCTGCTCTGGACCAATATGGAGGTATTAGGTTTACTCAAATGTTGTGTGTTTTTCCACTTAGTGACATTATACAGTCATTTTAAAATTAAGGCGGTGTGATACTGATTCATTTTCCTTCAACATAGCCAGGTAACCTACACAAAAGTAGGAAGGTAGACTCAAGTTATCACATGTGAAGAAATTCTACATCCTCACCAAGTTATGGGACAGAATGTGCAATGAATGTGACAATAAATAAGCCATAGCAATTTACTGAGACAGAATAAACACTAAAGCCCAGATTTACAAAGGGTTTACGTTGCCCTTGCATCATACAAAGTGATGCAAGCCAACACGAGCCCTTAAATGGGATTTACTAAGCCACGCAAGGCGTCCTTGCGTGGCTCTGTGTGGCTTAGTAAATCTAGAGTAACACAAGGTAGCGCAAATTGCTGCCTTGTTTATTTTGATTTGGGAAGGTGTTCCAAGGTTTGAGCATGTGTTTTTCCATGCATCCACCCATGGATTTTGAAGAAATTACTAAAGTTAGTTAAACTGGGATTGCATCAAAATAGTCTTTATTTCTCCTCGTCATTTCCTCTTGCTATGTGAGCGCCATTATGCAGCACAGGTAGAAGAGGAAAATGCCTCAAAAGATTGCTTTTGTTCAGGAAGGTGTCCTTGCCTACACAAAACAATCCTGCCTGTAACACAGGAGGTCTTGCACCATGACACAATGCTGCCTGCATTAGTGCTAGGCTGCACACAGTGCACCAAATGCAGGGAGAAGGCAGGAATGTTCCATATCTTAAAATATATGGTGCATTTCTGCTCTCCCCATGTCATGCAACTCAGTACTTCAAGTTGTGTTGCTGCTATGTGTGAAATTTTGATAAATCTGCCCCCTTAGAATATCAAACAAGAGCAAAACATGGGCTAACCTTTTCTGCATTGTCAAAAGCGTGGTATTTTGTCCACGCCATGAACGCGATATAATACAGTCAATTGGGAAAATGGAACATTATTTAAAAGGTTCACACCCAAGAAATGTATTTTATGGACAAGGCAATTGGCAGGCGCTACCCCTGATTATCGTAATTCAAGAAAATCCCAATACCTCATCCCAACCTATGGTTATAAAGTAAAAATAAAATCCTAATTTGCCTATCAAATGGAAGAACAATTAAACCAAACTAGGAATGTTTGCATTACACCTAACAACAATAAAAGTGCAGTTGTGCCATCAATACAAAGACCTACAAACCACATCAGAGAGCTTAATGGCACAGCCATTAGAAGACAATCAATGACAACCAAGCAACGGATAAAAAAGTCCTTTAAGATGCCTTAATCACCATGAAGCAAGGTTTCAAGTATACATGAATCCCCAAATATGTACATCCAAAAACTTGAGATATTCAATCATATTCCAGCAATGACAGTGTCTGATTATGTCAGGAATAACACGTGGCTGTGGTCTTGATAAACCAGAGCAGAGTTTGCATGAAGCAGGCTCCTAGCAGGAGACAAAAGCAGTAAATGAATACAAAATGGACCGAGACAGAGATATGGCAATATTAATACTGAGTATTTAATAGTAAAGTTGAAGACCATGCAGGGTATGTGTGTAAATGGCTTATTGAATCTTAAGGCATCCTTTTTACTCCTGGTAAATTCTATATATTGCTAGCCTCCTGTTTCCAACATTGTTGTCTTATTGTTGTTGGATCAGTTGTCTCCTGGCTTTGTATTTTTTCTAGCCGTTCATAACTTTTATGAAATTAAATAAGAAATAATGTTTACTTAAACGATACTTCCATCACTCTGACAGATCACTCCTTTGTAATTTATGCCTTATTGTTTATTTTGCTATTTTGAAATATTTTTAATCCATACTAGTTCATGTTATCAATAATCCAATATACTTCTTTTGAGCCAGTTGTTTATCTTTTTTAGGATCCCCTCTTATTGTAACTAAAAGCCATTCACCTGGTGATGTCTTCCCCCTTGGAGAAACTATAGTGCAGTATACAGCCACTGACCCATCTGGAAACAACAGGACATGTGAGATGCACATCGTCATCAGAGGTACAGTAGTTTATTACTTATTCTGGGCTTGAAAAAATAAATGTAATATACCGTTTTCTAACCTCGCACATGCTTGTCATTGTTCCTTTATTCTGAATTACTCTTACAATAATAAAATAGATATATATAATATATAATTGTATCCTAGTCTAGCTGCATCTGTAAAATAAGCACTCTTTAAAAAGAAATATCACTTTAATATATATTTATGTATGTATGTATATAATTATATAAAACTGAGAACAAAGCCTACCAAATTACATTGTTTAATGTATCTGACATTTAACACACTTTTTAGTGTACCTTCTAAATTATGAATTAACTTGCTTCCCTCAGTAAATAATGCAATACATATAACACTTCTTTTAACATTTTAAACTCTTAAATGCATATTAAATTATTTCCTAATTCCTGGACTGTATATCTGCCCTTCTCTTTCAAATCTGGTTCAAAAACTATAACTGGAGCCAATGCATTGCTCATAGCGCATTATATTTTTGGCAAATATTTAATCTTGCAGCCACAAGTTTATAAATGTAACTGTTTTTATGGCACAGAAGATATATGAAGAAATATTTGCCACATTATACGTTTATTGCAAGTCACTGAGGCTAAGCTGAGTTCCTTTATAAGATCATGAAACTCCAAGGTGACTTTCAATATCTTTTTATATGATAGAGGGTATTTTATTCCTTATAATGGTCACTGTTAACCTATTGCCAAAAAGCTTAAATACTTTGGGATTCGTTCACTAAGATTGGTGTATGGCATGAGTAGGTGTTACCAGGTCTAGTAGTACTCCTGGCTTACTCCTGGATTTCAGGGGTAAGCCGGGGCATACTCAATTAGTAAGTCAATAGCAATTCCCTGCAACAATTTTGTGAGCCAAACCCAAAGTCTCTTGCTCATTCAATTAAATGAGTATATCTACAAATACGTAGAACAAATGTACAAAATTAAACATGCCAATACACAACTACTAATTTAGTACATAATATTTTATATAAGTTTTAATGTAAGTCACTTTCAAAGATAGCCACTGTTCCTAATGTCTCGCAACGTACAAGGAGATTCTTTTTTTGGTGTAATGAACTCTAACTGTGTAAAATATAAACATGCTTCCAAAAAGGTTCCCTTCTGTTTATGATTGTTCATTTCTGAAGACCAGTTTAGAAGGTCTGAAAAACTGGTTATTGTTTTTAAGATTTAAACAGCAGTTGTAATGTTGTTGTAGTAACTAATTGAGTGATACATTTTTAAGTCGTGCCTAATAGACAACACATCCGCTGTCTGTTGGGAGACATATTGTCAGACTACAGATGACTTAAAACCCGCCCTTTGCGTATGATTGGCTGGCTGTTTTTGTTACTTTTATTTACTAGCCTTTTATTTGTTAGATTGTGTGGGCTTTCTTCCCCTTCTTGTATTTGTTCCTCTTCTGGAGCATGGACACTTTACTTGTGTATTCCACTGCCATTTTTCAGGTGCTACTTTCTACTTTTTGTTTAAGCACTCTATAAGAATGCATGTGTTTTCCAGCTGTCTCCCTTGTGTACTTCTCCCACTCCACTGTGCTCATGTTGCTCCTTCTCTGCCTGTGGGCTTCTCACCACTCCCTTTGTGATAAATTTGATTGTGTGTGCTTCTCGGCCGTCCCTAATTACTTTCTCACCTACGTGCTTTTCTCCCCAGCTCTACTTTGCTCTCTCGTCCATTTGCTTCACCCTCCCAGCTCTATGTTGTCTCTCATCTATTTGCTTCTTTTCTCTCCACATTGCTCTCTTTCTGTTTGCTCCTTGGAGACAATGTTGCTTCCCCACACCTGCACTCTCTGTGTTTCTTTCCCCAACTGTGCTCTGTGTTGCTTCCCCCACCCACACCCATGTGTTGCTTCACCCACTCGCACCTCACGTGTTGCTTATGCCTGCTCCCTGTGTTGCTAGCCCCCACACTCCATGTTGCTTCTCCCATCCACCTTGCATGTCCTGAACACTTTTTTTTCCTCTTTGTTTACCGATCCAACTCAGCTTAGATTGGTAAACAAAAGGAAAAAAAAACATTTGCATAATTTTGTAGGCACTTGCATGCTTGGTTCACACGCCTACTAAACATTTTCTTTAGACTGTTCTAAGCAATAAGCAGATAGAACTAGGCAGTTATTACTGTTACGAGAGTGGCAGGACTTGCCATTCTCTCAAAGAGGTCAATGTTGCTGCAACGGCAGCATCCAAAGCAATAACACCACTAGTAAGGGTTACATTACATAGACCCAGCAGTTCAAAAGTAACATTTATTTCTACTAACTTTTGCAAATCAAGGCTTTGGTCTGACCACTGGATCTTTATGTTACAGTTGGCCTTTGTAGTCGTTACCAAAGCATTCACTGAAAACCTTTGTATTGTGATAAGGGAACTACTAAGCGCATCATTTCCTTACACATTTATCTATTAATGGCAACCTTTGTTTCTGTATTTTCTATTAAACATTGCATATTTTAATGCAGGTTCCCCTTGTGAGACTCCCTTCACTCCCGACAATGGAGAGTTTGTGTGTACAAAAGATAAAACCAGCACAAACTGTACTCTGGTTTGTTCTATGGGTTACACAGTCACTGAAGGGTCTATAGAAAATTACTACTGTGCCCACGAAGATGGGATCTGGACCCCACCTCATCCCGCTGATTGGACAGACTGCTCGGGTGAGTTTATCATCCCACAGATTTAAATTGAAATTATTGTTAGGCTTTCGCCAATGTTGTCGAAAATATTGAGATTTTATGATAGTTTCTGCAGGGTATAATATGATTTGATATTCGGGTATTACGTTCAAATTGTCAAACAAAAATTCATCAGCATATACATGGAAACACTGCGGGCCCGATTCACAGAACAAACTTAAGACAAAATCCTAAACTTAGTACCATTTTGGTATTCACAGAATGCACTTACTACTTCTGGTATTCACAGAATGAACTTACTACTTTTGCGATTCACAGAATAAACTTACTACTTTTGCTATTCACAGAATGGATTTAAGACTACTAACTTTACGTCCGCACTCGGGCTGGAAATTCCGGCCCGGAGGCGGAGCTTCCGGTCCGGAGGCGGGGCTTCCGGTCCGGAGGCGGGGCTTCCGGTCCGGAGGCGGGGCTTCCGGCCCAGAGGTCCGCCTCCGGGCCGGAAGCTCCGCCTCCGGCCCGGAATTTCCGGCCCGAGTGCGGACGTAAAGTTAGTAGTCTTAAATCCATTCTGTGAATAGCAAAAGTAGTAAGTTTATTCTGTGAATCGCAAAAGTAGTAAGTTCATTCTGTGAATACCAGAAGTAGTAAGTGCATTCTGTGAATACCTTAATGGTACTAAGTTTAGGATTTTGTCTTAAGTTTGTTCTGTGAATCGGGCCCCTTATTTGTAACCCACATTATGACAGAATATGTTTTTTTCTAGACTCATACACATATTTCTAAACTCATACACCTATTGATTTCTGTGAGTAGCACATGATGATTGTAAATTTCTGTCTCTGTCACTTGATCCAAATTCATTTGTGAAGAAAAAACATTGTTTTCTTCTTTCATCCTAGATAATATTTCATTGAGCTTAGAAAACATTCATTACCCACCCCTGTGATTTGTAATACTTGTTTTAAATGCAACAATTCCACTCTGCCTGCCAGCCCTATACTTCTGTCTTCACAATGATAACGGAGGTGAAAGATGATGATTTAGCGAGAACATAATTTTGACTCAATTTTAAGGGCATATTGATTCTCAGTGTGCAGTGAGTCCCAACTGTGTCATGTCATTACACAAACCATGGTTCTAAGGTATATCATCTTGGTGCTCTTGAGTCAACGCTTTGACGAGGATATGATTTTGGTGCAGTAGTTTGCACTTACAGGTATCAGTCGGTCTGATAAGTGTATCAGCAAAATGGTCCAGCCCACTCCACCAACCCAAACACGAACATGTGCCCTGCCCTGTTCCTACACCTTCCCTTTCAATGCCCACCCACTGCCATACATTTGGATTTAATCTAGCTTTCTTCCAGTCTCAGAATCTTTCTCTGACAGAACATTCAGCTGCTAAAAAACAAGCAATTTGTGTGAATCAATTCACAGTGGCAACTTTCCCCAGCCATGCCCATCCAAACAGTCTCTCAATTAGCATAACTACAAAGGTAAATTTATACTCTTGGGCTAGCTGAACACATCAAAGGGAGCTCTAACAGCAGAAAATGAAACTTCTAGATTATCAAAGATTTCTGCACACCGAAGGCATATGTCAACAGCGTCACCCCTACTTAAGAACTATCTGTTTCTTTGACAGCTCATCGCCAACCTGCCTATCACCAATCAAGAAAACAACATGAAGACCTTCACTAGTGAAGAAACAGCTACAATTAGGCAAACCGTCCACTCTGGTACCCCAAAGTTACAATGCCGCCACCACATCTACAACCACGGCACATCACCAATCAGCACAGCATTCATCCACATCCTGAACACCTTTATCACCTCCCCCAATTTCCCAGATGCTTGGAAGCATGCAGTGGTGAATGTCCTCCTCAAGAAACCTTCAGCTGACCTAAGCCAATTCTATGTTCCGTCCTTTCTCCTTGCTTCTCTACCCAACAATAGTGATCGAAAAGACCATCAACAAACAACTCACAAGCCGCCTTGAGCACCACCATCTACTGGACAACACACAATCAGGCTTCAGAAAGAACCACAGCACAGAAACTGCACTCATCACAGTCACTGATGACATCAGAACCACCCTAGAGCAAAGAGGAACAGTGACCATCATCCTGCTCAACCCCTCCGCAGCATTCAACACAGTCTCCCACAACATACTCCTCGGAAGTCTCTTGAGATTGGCATTCAAGAACCATCTGCTCCTTTCTCAAGGAAAGAACCTAAAGAGACAGACTGCCACCTTTCACATCTGAAGCCAAGAATCCTATATGAGGAGTCTACCAGGGATCATCTCTCAGCCCGCTGGCTACCATGAGCAGATCCCAAGCCATAACCATCTTCTCCTATGCAGACAGCATCCAACTCATGCTCTCCCTAACAGACAAGATACCCACCACCAGAACCAACTTTATCAACTGCATGACCTTTGTAGCATATTGAATGAGAACCAACTGCTTTGAACTCAACTCCGACAATCAGAAGTATTGGTCTTGGGAAACAGAAGTCCCTGAGGAATGGCTCCTGTGGGCCGTCAGAACTAGGACCCTCACCAATGCCAACTGACCATGCCAGAAATCTGAGGATCATCGTGGACGACAAGCTCAACATGACGGCACTGGTCAACGCAGAGAAATCTGCCTGCTGGTCTTCAGATGGCTTCCACAGAACACCAGACAAACCATCACTCAAGCATACTTGACTATGACAAGGCATTGTATCTCCAAGCAGCTCCTAAACAGACTTCAGAGCATTCAGAACACTGCCGCTAGACTCATTCTCAACCTTCCCTGCAGCACTCATGTCACCTCACCTAAGAGAGCTTCACTAGCTCCCCATTCACAGCAGGTCAAACTCCTTATGCACACATACAAAGCTTTACATGACATTTAACCTGCATACCTTTCACAATCCATCCAGACACCTACACTCAACCTCACTCTCACTTCCACACACACCCCACATTCTCAAAAGCAGAGCAGGAGGTTACTTATTCTCATACAACACACCCAAACTGTGGAATGACCTCCCACAACACATCAAAGCCTCCCCCTCACTACTTGAATTTCACAAGAAGCTGAAGACCTGGCCGGGCCAGATTCCTACACACCTGCTCAGCGCCTGGATACCTCCATGGGTGATTCGAGCCCTCAACAAATTGACATAACATAGCATGCTCGGTCTAGAGATATAGGATTAGTGGTTTCATGTTCTGGTTGTGTTTGGCACCTGGAAATATTTTGTAATGAAGTAAGGTTATAGCAGTGGATTACATGGCTTTGAGCAGTGTCGTGGGACTTGAAATGTTATGGTTGTTTTATTACTGTTAATGAGAAATGCAGTGCAATCACTTATTATAGCAAAGTGACGATGTATTTTAAATGCAGGTGAGTCTTAACGTCACAACTAGACCAAAACAGAATAATAGAGAAAGGTTGTTATGCAGGTGTTCACGCATTCATGTTTAGTAAACAGATGCATCCATGGTCGACAGTATTAGGCTTAGCACACAGTATATTTGTCGACATAATCCCGCTTCCATAATAAAGCGATAAAAGTCAACATGGATTTATAATTATCTGCACATCTTAAGGCAGGATTGTGGCATTGTGGCTTACTACAATACATATTTCTTATGTGACTTTTGTTTTTTTAAGAAGTGTGTGTTACATGAAAAACAGTATTCTTATAATATTTAACACTTTCTCACCCATAGTTAGAGTTTGTTGTAAATGTGTTGAGACAGCCATGAATTTTGGGATAGTAGGGAGTTTACACTGTGGAAAGCGAAACTCACATTAATACATTTATAAAACTCTTATCCCTGATCAGGAGAATTTGCCTAAGTGGATCAGATCCTGGTGATCGCCGACTCTCTCACACAAGCCGGGTCATCAACTGTGCAAGTACAATGAATGGGAAGGCTGGTAGAGAAAGTCCTGGTCATTATAGGCCATGTGCAATACCAGTGCATGCCACCGAGTGTAAGAAAAATGGCACAATGGATTCAGCACCATCAAACACTCCAAATGCAGTTGCGAGCCAGTAGTCCCTAACACCACACCACTTTGCCTGACAAGGTAGTCCTGATCCCAGAATAATCTGGTAGACGAAAGTAAGATACTGTGTTCACAACCTGCAACATGGAGCCAAAGAAAGTATTATATGTGTACAGGGCTGTCCCTCACATGTTCCATAGATAAAATTCTGTAAAGCTGACACATTCAGGAAATATATGGATGGATGATGTTAATAAACTCAAACACTATCCACTGTATTTAAGGCATTTTTAGACATTACCAGCCCCAACTGGCCTTAACCCCAATACCTTTAATCTCCTTCTGCAACTAGCAAACTATAAATATGTGCATAATATAACATATATCAGAATACTCCAAGCATAGTATATATTTTCAATACAAAGTCTACTCAGTTTAGCGTTGATGGGATCTACCGAATACAAGTGTTGAAATGCTTCTCAGGGTGGGGTTTCTTTCTCTTGCTTAATTTGGCATTTTATGTGCGTCTCATGGGCATGGCAGAGAGCATTAAAAGTATATCAATACACTGTACATAAGCAAAGAATTCCTGTTTCTTGTTATTTTTTCCAGTAAAACGCTTTGCAAACCATGGATACAAGTCCTATGAGATGCTTTATAAGGCAACTAGATGTGATGACACCAACCTTCTGAAAAACTTTGCTGACGCTTTTCAGAGTTCTCTTGGCAAAATGGTATGTTATGAACTGCTCTCTTCAAAGTTCTAGACCTCTTACTTCAGTTCCTTGGAATACAGGGCCAAATTCACAAAATTATTTTTCATCCAGTGAAAACAAAATGCTCTCAGATGTTGGAAAAAAGTGCAAAGTGTGTATTACTAAATTCACAAAGTGCAGTTGCTTTTGTTCAAATTATGCAATATTTGCACAACTTATGAAGAGCACACCTAGGTGAGCCATGCAAAATATGTGCTTGAAATAGCCAGGAGTTGTGGGATAGATAAGCTGTTACATCTCTGATTCACATTAAAACATCTATGCTTTTTCATGCTCTCTGGGCAAGTCTTACCCTGTACCAGGGCAGAGCTACATGAGAGTTACTGTAACCCTTTATTATAATTTCTACATATAACATGTAATGCATGGTTGATGTTTGCTGCCAGGCCATGTGTTGTTCCGGCCCATTTGTAAATCTGTGATGCAGCTATAATATATCACAAAGGTCCAATTGCGGCTTTGTAGATTGTGTCTATTGTCTAGACTGATGTTGATGTCAGAATGATTTGCTATATTCATGTTACACCTAAAAAAGTCTGGTTTAGACTTTATCTGATACCTTCTTTGGCCATATGCTCTTTTCCAAGAACAGGGACTCCGCACTCAGGATAGTATACAAAACAATAAAACAGCGAGCCTATGTAGCAGTCACACCTCCCTCTTAATCCCCCAAAGTAAGTCCAAGTGTGAATTGCAGAGAGCAACGTTGCATGTACTCCACTCCTCCTGCTGTTTCCAAGGAGCGATCATTGGATCAGAACAGTTCAACATGTAAATGTGAAATGCACCATATTGTGTCACAGGCCATCTTTATTTTTCACAGGAATGACATAGAACAGCCAGCGCATTTCATTCACTACATGTGAACTTCATCAGGGCATGATTATTATCTCTTAGAATATTGAAGCCAAAAGCGTGTCGACAATCATCCTATTGTACCATATAGATTTTCAGTATAAATATTGGCCTATTCTTTATTGGGCCCAATCAAGTTTCTTCCAGATTACTGTGCACACGGCACACTGCCACACTGGGATGCAATATGGAAAGAACTGACTAATTTTCTGTTGAATTCTGATTGTACGGTGCACTTCACATTCACGTGTTGAACTTTTCTGATCCTCTGATCGCTCCTAGGAAACAGCGGGAGCAGTGGATGTGCTGTATACAGGAAGTTAACTCACGGTCAAACGCCAGCTAATGAGGCAGGAGACGGCACGTATCAATGTGCTTCACTGTTGTGTGCACAGTAATCTGGAAGAGACTTGCTTGCCCATAAATATTTGGGGACCCAATGAAGAATAGGCCAATATTTATACTGGAAATCTATATGGTCCTGTAGGATGATTGTCGACACGCTTTTGACTTCAATGTTCTAAGAGATAATAATCATGCCCTGATGAAGTCCACATGTAGTTGACGAAACGCGTTGGCTGTTCTATGTCATTCCTATAAAAAATAAAGATTACCTGGGACACAATATGGAAAGAATGGACTAATTTTCTGTGGAATTCTGATTGTGTGGTGCACTTCACACTTACGTGTGGCACTCAGGATAGTAGTTAAACACAGTGATGGCTATCCTAAGAGGCTGTTTGGTGTGTGCCCCCCTGCTTTTTTCCTTGTCACTGCAATGGTTTGAAATTGTGCAGCGCTGCCTCACTGAGGCAACAACATATAGATCCTCACATGGAGTGAAGGTAAAAATAAACCATGCATGACTGTTGATCAATCTACCATTTAAAGTTTGTATTGGCTACAAGTTATGACACATAAGTGAGTACTCTGTTGGAGGGATGTGGCCAAAAAGGAAGACCTTCTCCTCTTCAGCAGTACTGTAATATAAATGACAGCTTGCGATTGGCAGTGCAGGGCCTGTAATAGAGTCAATATCCATGTGCTGCAGTATGCATGGTGACTGGTTTTATAACAGACCCTGTGCTGTGAATCATAGTGTTGTGTATGTGCACAGTGCCTTTTATGTGGCAGGAACTGGGAGCTTGAGGAGCAGAGTCTGAGAGAGCAAATGTGATGGAGCCTGAATGCACCGCTTTACAGAAGGGTAAGTCTATAAAACTAGAATTGATTGCTGGTATGCATAAGTGTGTGTGTGTGTGTTTCTGCAAAGTAATATGGGTGTGTCTGTCTGTGTGATATGTTGGCCTGAGACCAGCAGGGGTACAGTGTTGATCCAGGTATATGTGTGGTAATTATTGGCATACTGTAGGCACCAATGGATGGATGGTTCGGAACTGCATAATGGAGTAATTCTTTCATATTGTGTGGTTCTAAACCCTGGGGATAACCATTCCTTGTGTAATACTGGCTCTATCATACTAGTTGTAATGCTTGATGTTGGGTAGGCATCCATGGCAGGATTGCACACATCTCTAGGAATATGGTATCCCTAATTCAAAAATGGTAATGTTTGCTGTACTATTGCTGTCCATGGCATAATGATACAAACTCCTCTCCTGGTGCTGACCCTTTTACATAAATATAAGTTTTGTATGTTTTAGTTTTTTCAAATTTGTTTAAATGATGATTCTTTTGAATTACTGAAATCCATTTCTAATTTTCATTTTTTTAATTTAGTGGTTTATTTTATTACAAATAATATTATAATAATCATCATCAGGGTGGGATAGTATTTCTTTATTTGAGTTTTGAGACATGACAGTCAGACAGCCATGGATCGTATAATGGTCAATTGGGTGTTATTCTTTTATAATATTTGCATTGCTGTTTCTACAGTCGTATGTGTTCACTGTGCTGAATTGAAGTTACGTGTAAATGGGCCAAACATGGTTGTAAAGTAGTCTTAATAACATACTTTGTGGTTTATTTGGCTTCCTATTACTGTGCATGTGTTTATTTTAACCTTTCATTATTATATAATTTATAAAGTCACCAGTAAGTAGGGTACACCATTCCTAGATGGTTGTAAAGTGTAGGAGTCCTTTGTGTTTAATACAACTTAATGATTGTCAGTAATTTTATTAGCAGCACACCACTGAAACATAGCTACTAAGTGTGAAGTAATTTGTTTGGATTTAATTTCTCAGAGTTGTTGCGATGGACACCATCTTATAATGATATAAATAGCCATTGTCATTATTTTACCTTCTCCTTGAGAGTGGCTAGCATTTACAATTTGTGACTTTTCAACAAAGTTGATGTTTTATGAGTCACTGCTGAGCAGCTGGCTATCAAGATGGCCCCTGAGTTTGAGCGGCCTGGGGATGATCAGCCAGGCTCCTAGAGGTATGTGGCACCAATTTTGTCATCCAGTATTTGCGCAAGAAGGGCAAGTGAGACGCTCTCAGTGGAGGGCCTGACAGTGGGAAACACAGGTGACATGGTGACCAAATGATACTCTTGGTATGTCAGGCTTGGAGTGGGACCCAGAGGTAACAATTGGGAAAGGAGGATTCTCTCTGTTTAGGCCCAGGGCAGAGCTATGTGCAGTGGAGATACCCAACAAGGAGGCCTATGAAGGGACTCAGTCAAGAGGACAAAAGGGGAGAATTCTGACTTGATGACCTTAGTGGGGAAAGTTCTTGTTTGGCAGGCTTTTGCTGGTGGAGAGGTGTGACAGCATCTGAAAGTGATGGGTTGTAAAAGAGGAGGAGCACATGTAGACAAAGGAGTACTCAGGAGAGACCAGATGCAAATAAAAACCTGCTACATTAAGTAAAAGTGTCTCCTTTAGTGGTTGCAATGCCTCATTGAGCAGTAGCAGCTAACTAGGTTCACACCTGTATATATTAACAGGGGTAAGAAAACCCTGGATCAGATAAGCTGAAGTTTCTGTAATGGGCAGAATGATAAGTAGGCACCAACCTTGATGCTTCATATGGTATTAAAACCTCACCCAAACATGCTGACATGTGCAGTCATTGACTAATGACCTTGCAAACCATGTTGGTTTTGAATGGAGATTTCCTCAATGCCAAGGCTCAACGTCTTGTGCCTTGTGCTGCTGCTATCCTCTGAGTCAAAGGCAGAAGTCTGAGCTCCAAAGTTAAGCATCCCCTTGAACTTGACCATGTTAACCACTCTTGCTCCATGTGGTGGTGGTATGGGGAAATAGTAATCTGATTTCCTTCTTAGATATTTTAAACAGAGCCTTGTCTCCGATCATCAAAAAGTTACAAGTGGAATAGGCTGGAAATGATGTGCAATGATAAGGACACCATTCACCAAACTCTCAATCAAGATGAAACACAATAAATATGTTCTATTACTATCTTTATGTGTAATAGCAATAGGAGTATACCCCATTGTAGCTTCATCTCTTTTTCAGCTTGCTTTTGTTTATATAAATGTATGGCAGGATAATTTAGGCTAAATTGTTCTAATATTTATACCCTTATGTTTTCAGGTTCCTACGTTTTGCAGTGATGTTGATGACATTGATTGCCAACTTGAGGATTTGTCCCAGAAGCAGTGCCTGGAATATAATTATGATTATGAAAATGGCTTTGCAATTGGTAATTTAATAATTTAGTGAGCACCACATCTTACACTAGACTAACATGTGATGTTACAGAATAACAGATTAGCATACTCACTGCTTTTTTTCTTACACCTATGCCATTCACATAATTTTCTCTCACTAATACTTGGTTGGAGCACCAAAGTCTTACTAGTGTATATACTCCTACTTACAACTCAATTGACAGTGGTGACCATGGTTGCCATGTGAAAGGTTCAGTTTTTACGAAAATTGCGATTAATAGGCAAGGGAAATTAAACTGATTTTGCAAACTGCTACACATAACATTATTTAATTTCCTTTCAAATTAATAATCCTTCCAACCCAATCCTAGCTTTAACATTAAAACTAAGTTAAATCAATTGACCACTGCTCTAAATGTCATCAAACTGCCTTGGTATTTATGCTAGCTTCACGTACAGGTATCCATCACTTAAATCAATATTTCCTATATTTCATTTGTTTTGTTTTTTGGAGCACAGCCTCGGCCTAATGCAAAGGAGTGGATGAACACTAAGGGGCTCATTACCATGGCGGACGGACTGGCTCCGTCCGCCACGGTGGCGTGAACCGGGACCGTATGCCATGCAAGCGGCGGTCCTGCATGCCGTATTATGATGGGACCATCACCGTGACAGCCCTGTTCTGCACCGTTAACATTGCGGCGGTGGCTGCTGACAGCAGCACCGCCGCGATGCCAAAAAAAGCATGTTGTGCATTTCACAGCAGTACGTGGCAGGCATTAAACTGTAACTGCCACTTGGGAAAGTGAAATGTTGGGGGGTACCATGGGGTGCACCCTCACCCCCCCACCTCAAGGGGGGCCCACAACGGGCCCCCAAAACCAAACTCCAACTGCCTTTCAACGGCGGTTGCACTGCCGCAGAAATGCTGGCTGGAGATTGCATCATAATTTGGCGGACGGTGCTTGCACTGCCACCATTTTGTGGATGCAGACCGCTCCACTGGGCAATCGTGAGGATTGCCTTGGGTGGTTCCATGGCAGATGGGCTTTGACTCCGCCGCGGTCTGAATCCCACCGCCATCGTAATATGGCGGTGGGAGAATCACGGTCCGCAGGGCCGGCGGACCTCACCGCCGGCCCGGTGGTGGTGGTCCTTCCGCCATCATAATAAGCCACTTAGTCTGTGGATCAGAAGTGAATAATACATCCTAGCATTGCGTAGACAAAAATAATATAGCATGCTAGAATAATGACTTCATAGGGTGACATGGAGAACTTTGTGGATGCATGAGCCATAGTGAGTACTAGCATGAAGGGCTCCCTAAAATGTCAAGGAATCGATTTAAATCTTAGACTTAAACTTTAAAAAATAATGTATGAATGACAGACTGAAAATTAAATGTTAGGATTAGGCACACATATTTCTTATGATCTGAAATAAATATCATGGTAAGGAATTAAACTCATTCTCAACAAATCCCTCCCAATCTCTTCCTAACTTCTGCCCCAAAATACCCCTCTTTAAGATTACATATCAAGACTATTACTTTAATAGTGCCCTTCTGCACCATTCTTCATGATAAACAACTCATCTTTCAAGAACCTGCCCATCTGCTCAACACTCCACAACTCCAAATGCCTTGTTTTCTAGGGATAACTCAATATAATCATCATTGTCCCTGCCCCATTCATTCCATTCATTGTCCTCATCTCTCTGCCCTCCACCTACTAGCACATACCCACTTCCTCCCATCCTTGCAGGCTATACCCTCCTGACATAACCCACAAACCTCAGTAACTCATCTCATTCTGCCCTGATCCTCCAGTCTTTACAGAAGCAAATTACATGCATACTGATAAAACCCACAATACCGCTCAATGATCTCCTAAACCCTCCCTGCCATCCCTACAACTTCTAGGCAACCAATCTGGCATCCTTAGGCACTCTCATCCTTGTATTTGGTACTGTCAGCTCCTAATTCCATTTAGCACATTCACCACCAGCTCACTTTTCCATACCCCAGAATCGTATCAAACATGCAAAAAATGAAGACATCATGCAAAAATCTCTCTACAAGTAAGATCAAAGACTTTCAGTCATTCTTACCTGTCCTTATGCGTGTCATCTTTCTCCTTTGAAAAGCCATTCTTGTTGCCAAAATATGTACATTATACTGCTGCCATTTTAAGAGTTAACATGACAAACATGGGACTTTTTATCTGCATAGCCTACCCATAATTCTACAATAAGTACTAAAATTCACTGAGCTGTCTTATACATCAGACTCTATTCTGGGGGTGTGCATTTAAACCACTGTACATCTCGAAGCAGGAACAAAAAGTGGCAAATATGAAGTGCAATACTTGTTTCATTTTGTCTTTTGGACACATAGGTATTGTAGGCAATTTTTGCTCATCCCTATGACAACATACTTTACAAACATGCAACAGGATCTGCTTTCTATTAGCGTTATAATTTCACACTCAACATTATCACCTTAAAAGGAGATCTTCCTAGGTTGTAGCAACCGCAAGTAATCTAAGAAAACTTCCTTCCGTAATAGCCAATCAACAATTGTGAAAGTAAGGAACAGTTCTATTTCTGCCTTGGATCTTCACGTATATCTTGATTCACTGACTGCTCCCACAGAGTATGCTTTCAGTGTATTAAATAATGTTGCCTGATCCTTTTCCATTAGCACCAGATCCTTATCCGCTGTGTAATACAGTCATCCATAGGAAGAAACATGTCCAGATCTCTGCCTTGATTGAGCAAATACCAAACCTGGAATAGTATATCAATCATGACTGAATAAGATGACAAGAGCTGGACTGTGCCTACATTAGCTATCACATTTGGCATACAATGCAATCTGGAATAGGTTAAAATTCAGACAGATTGTGATGACAATGGGCTGATTGTGGAGACAACACAACATCTCTTATTGCATCGCCTATTACTGTTTTACTATTGTTTCAATTCCTTGATATCCTTTCAGCTCCTCCTTACCTTGATCTTCTTCCTTCTCTCATGACCAGTTGTCTAGAAATAGTAGATGGGTAAAGTGACCAGCATTGGAAAAGCTGAAGTCGGTAGTGAATGAGGTCCTGCACGCTGCTACATGTGAAAGACACATAACTGTATAATCAAGGTTATTAAAACTGAATTGAGCGTGTTGTTATTTTCTCAATTTGATGATATACTTTGAAAGTACAGAGGTGAAACAAATATGAAACAAATATTTGGTGCACTATTTAAAATGCACTGTACATTTCTTATTATAGTAGTGAACAAATGATATTTGCAAATCTGTTAGACCTTTCAGCCTTATGATGCTCTTCCCCCAAACCTTTTGCCTACTTAACTCCAATTTTTGCTGAAATTAGTTTTTGTTGTCCTTAGGACTCAGTGCACTTTACCACTGCCAATCAGTACTAATGCAGTCATGCTCACTCCCTTAAACATGGTTTGATTGCTATTAACCTGACTGGGATATTTAATTTACTTATAAGACCCCTGTAGAGTGGTATACCATACACCCAGGGACTGTAAATAGAATGTTAGAGTGAGCCTGCAGCACGTATTGTGCCACCCACTGAAGTAGCACTTCAAAACATGTCTCAAGCCTGCCATTGCAGCCTGAATGTAGTTTTACACTGCCATGGTGACTTGATATTGAAACCCCCTTGTCAAGCTGTAAACTCCCCTTTTATTACATATAAGCCACCCCTAAGCTAGGCCCTAGGTATCCTATTGGTCAGGGTGCTGTGCAATTAAAAGTTTTGACATGTGCATTTATGTTTTACATGTCTTGGTAGTGAACAACTCTTAAAATTGTTTTTTACTACTAGGAGGCCTACCCGTCCCATAGGTTAACATTGGAGATTACTTATTATATTTAATACGCTGTAATTCCTAATTGGGAGCCGATGGATATGCCTTGTTTGGTGCCTATCAAATGGTAATGATAAACCCTCTTTAATGGTAAGGTCGGATATTTCATTACAATTTTGAAAATGCCACTTTTAGGAAGTTGGCATTTTCCTGCCCTAAACCCTTTGTGCCCGCAGCCTGTCTTGGGTCACATGACTGAATGTAACTGACAGACTTTGTGAATTCTACGCAGACAGTCACACAATACGGGGATTATGTGTGCCAGAATGGGCCATCTGCTGGTATGATGGGAGGCGGAGCTGAGCACAGCCCCATTTACTGTCTTCACACAAGTGGCTTAATGATCCTGTATTGCAACTGTAGCCAGCTTGGAGCAAAGGTAGGGTAGTCAGGAAATTCGATGCACTTTAAAATACCTTTCCAGAAGCTTCTCTCACCTTCCAGAAGAAGAGCACAAGGATATAAATAGAGATACTTTAGATCCACTCTTCAGTTCACTACTAGACCTGTAGAAAAACTCCCAGAGGGCTGCCTCCTGCTGTCCACTAAGCCAGGCTGCTGCTGTACCTTGAAGGACTGCTTTGCTTTCTGGAGCCTCGAACCCTCATAGCCCAGCCCTGCTGTTGAGTCCTGCATCTTCACCTGCACCCAGGATTGCCAGAAGTGATGCCAAGGGCTAGTTTGCCGGCCTTCTTGTCAGAGCCACAGGGTCATAAAAGGCTCCCACCATCTTCAACACGCACCTGGACCAACCTTGAGTTAGTCCTGATCCCCCAAGAGGTGTTCCACCAGTTCTGGACCCTTGGTTATGGCGCTAAAGGTTCCCAGATGGACAGTTTTTAAAACTGAGGACTTGTACCAAATTTAGCTCTGAGAAAAGTGCTCTGAGAATCAGGAAGAGGGACTAACCTGCTTGCCTATTCGCCTGAGGTGCATCACCAGTCGGATTGACTTCATGGCTTCTCCTGCTAAGTTTTTACCTACAGCAGTAAGTCTGTTTCAATGGTCCTTCACCAAATGGGTATCGGATCTCATGGAACTTTCTTCATCTACAGCCCTCTGTTTTGTCCTACTGGAGTTTGTAGACTTCCATTTCGGCAAATAAGTCTGAACATAGAAATCTTAACTGCAGCTTCGACCCAAGGCCATCCAACAATGAGGCTCCCTCCTTGGCCATGTCCTGCAGCCTTGCCCCCGCTGACCTGTACCTTCTCAGACATTTTCCTTTAAGAATCTTTCCAAGTCTGAAGGTAAGCACTGACTGGGTCCAATCCACTTCTTGTATCTGAACTACACTCCTTTGCGGTCAGCCTTAACTTTTGGCTTTGACTCGGTAACGCGTGACTAGATGTAGGCGCTTGCCACTTTGATATTTTAGGCACTAGTTTTCACTAAAAGCATACAAAATTAATAACTCTGGTTCTACCGATTGGATCATTGTTTTGGTGTCAAATGATTTATAATTTGTGATTTTTCGTGTGCTGTATTTTCACTTTATTATTGGTTGTGTGCTGCATAAATACTTTACACATTGCCTCTAAATTATGCCAGACTGCTTATTGTGGCAAGTAACCCCAATGTTAAAGCACAGGTTAATTTAGTGACTTTTTGTAGTTCATCCTATCCTTGGGATTGTGTCTGTTGCTTGACCAGGGCTCACACCCCAGTCAACCAACAACCCCAATTCTTGAAAAATCCCAATAGTGTTATAATATATATACACATTTTTTTTGGTCAGATTTGGATGAGGTATGTTGGTGGGGCTTTAGACGTTTAGTTTCAGGACTCTAAGGTGTTGACAAGCACGCCCCGGCCAAACAATGTTTGTGCAACGTGACTACCAGGTTTTCACATCTGACAAAAAATGGGGATTCATGCGAACAAATGTTTTTGTCCTTGTTTAGCATTTGTCATTATCAAGTATTTCCTTTTGAGCTCACTGTTACCTCAAGCTAAAAGTTCATGGTAAGCTTGGGTACAAAATTCTAGTGAGTTCAATTAACATGAGTCTAAATCAGAGTATCACTAAAAAAGGGCACAAAAACCATTGCGCATATGTATTAGAAAGTGGCTGAGCACGGGTGAGCTCCAAAATTGCTAACGCCGCACTCCATCACTTTAGAAATGCAGGGATGCACTGTATTTACAATAATATGGCGCACCCCTGTATTTCTCTCTGTGCTGGCACTAAATTAAATTGCTTACTGCCAACTCAGGCCTACTTGCACCATAGGTTAAGGGGGCTTCTGTTGAAGGAACTGTTTGTTTATGTGCAGGAAGGTGTCCCTTAATAAACAATCATTCATGGCAATTTGCTGTTTTTATGTGTGCTGCATAATGCCCCACACATAGAAACAGCAGAAATGAGGAGAAATAAAGCATTTCTCCTCATTTTGCCATTTTAAGACAAGGTTTTCCCTGGTCTGAATTTTGGAGCTGCCTCGTATTTACGCCACCCATGTAATTAGGAGGCAGCATCAAAATCAATGGGTGTTACTGCGGAACGCCCAACACAACACCCATTGCACTCCCCTTTCATGCTAAGTGTAGAGTGAAAGGGGGTCCTTATTTACAAGTTGGCGTTAAGCCACTTTAAGTGTCTTTACACCGCCTTGTAAATAAGGTGAAGGGTTTATCACCACAGGAATGTCACTAAAAGTAACGTTCCTGTGGTGATAGGGGCTTGTAAATATGCCTCTTTGTGTCCATTTTTAAGTCGAGCCTGGGCAGCACATGTGCTGCTCTGTGAGGCAAGCTGTATTCGAGTATGGACTTGAAGCATTGGCCACTCTCCGCCCATATTTGTCATTGGCTTGTGTCATTGTCCTTTGTAAATGCTGGCTTCTGATTCAATAATAGGCTTGTTAGTCCCTCCTTAGTACCACCTTGTCTTCATTTGTAACCACTTATGCGGACTGACCCTTTTACTTCTGTTGTTACACACTATGGGGCCAATTCCGATGTTGGACGGACATGAGTCCGTCCAACATCAGTCAGGAACCGTGACCGACCAACCTATTGTCGTCGGTTACGGCCCTGCAAATACGATAAGACCGAACACTGTTCAGTCACACTCGTATGTTTCACAATGGGAGCATGCATTTGGAGCAGATTGCATGCCCGCATTGTGAAATGGAGGGGTGCAGTTCATCCCTGCACCCTGTGGCCGGCACCCCAAGGTGCCTGCAACTGGGTGCAGGGATCAACAAAGGGGCACCCATGGGGGCCTTACAGGGGGCCCCCAAAGACAGTTTCCGACTGCCTTTTCCGTGCCGGAAACACCGGCACAAAAAGGCAGTGGAAAACTGCCATTGTACTCCCTCGGTCGTAAAGAGGCGGCCGGGGGAGTACTGAAGGATTTCCGGATGGCAGACGGGCTCTCGGAGCCCGTCATAAGCCATCTGGAAATCCGAGTCGGATTCCTTTCCAACTGAGCCCATCGGAATGGCTTGGTCGGAAAGAAATCCGTCCGGCACGTTCCAATGCAGGCGGAAGAGCTCCAACTGTCGTTCGGAGCCCTTCAGTCCGAAATGGGAATCGAGCCCTATGTCTTATTTAGTCTGGAAGCACTATTTTCTTTAACAAGTTTCTCCTACTGCAGGCACTACATGCTTTCCTGCAACATTCAGCGCGCCATGCACGTTTTCACTTTCCAAGCAGCCCGGGACAATGGCGGTCACATAAATAAAAGGCATTGTCATTTACAATGCCAATAGCTTAAACTCTCGCAAATGTGAGACCTATTGCATTGCAAATGCTTGTTAGGTCTGCCCTATAGAAGGTTTAGCTGTTTCACCCACCTCCTGTTATTCGTGGTTTCAAAATAATTCATAATAAAAAGAGGGTCCCTGGTCATCCCTTTTCATTCTTTGGTCTGTTCATCTGTCATTCTCATGTTGCTTCTGCCAACCATAACATACAGCGTGGGCAATGGGTGAGATCACATCAGCCATTGTCTGTGTTACACTGTGAGTTTTGGCATTTTGCCTGATCAAATGTGCACAGCCACCTGAAAATGAGTTCTCTTCAGTGTCAGAGATGATGTGCCTGGGTTGCTGGGCCTCTCCTTTATTTTTATGTTTGTGCCATTTTTTCCATGTTGCAGTTATAATGTCTTCACCAGTGCTTGTTATCTTCTGTTCAACTTAAAATTAGCTTGACCGAATTATATGTAAAAAGTATCCCTACCCTTCCACATGTTTAAATTATAACAAGTAAAATAGATATTTTATAAATTACCTGAGTGAACCTGGCTGTGTTGATTTACTCCATTCAAGAAACAGAAAGTCTTGCTTTCCTCTACTTCATTCTCTAGAGTAGCTGCTGATTTAATAAATTAACATCTACATTCAATCCACTAATATTTGTACATCATAAAACTTTGTGTAATTCAGAAGACTGCATACACCAGATCTTGTCCCAATGACCATTAATCTTGTATTACAATTATGTTTCTGTTTGTTTGTGATTATTGCAAGTCCCAGGAGGCTGGGGAACTCTGGACCGGGTGGATTACACATATGACGATTTCCTCGACACCACACAAGAAGAACGAATACAGAAGCACCTGGAAAGTGCCCCAAAGACCGCGCCCTTACGAGTCAAGCGTCACAGGCGGATTTCTAGTCCTAACACAGACCAGAAGATCAAATTGATTTTCAACATTACTGGTAAAGATACAAATATTACTATCAAATTCCTTATTGTTAATTCTAGATTAATTAGAGCTTGACAGATGTACCTTTTTTGTCAAATTTGTATTTATGTTATGTTATCAGATACATTTACATACATCTAGTGTGGATGTGGAATGATAAGGAACAGACCATGCATGAATCAAACAAGTGATAAAAATTGAAAAACATTATTTTATTTTCTGGCTAAATACAAACAAGCGAAAGATTGTTAAAACAAAAGTGTATAGGCCTCTGCTCGATTTACAAGACAGTAAGGGCAATTGACACATTGCTGATGAGAGCCACGTACTTAAAACCTTAAATGCGGAGTGGAATTTGAAGTTCTATGTAAATACCGGGGTCCAGAGTGGAGATAATGTGAACTGAAGTGGATGTGCAGATTGTCCTAGACACAGGGAAGTACTACTAATGTGAGAAGGATTGCATAAGCACCATTTACAAAGAGGCAGTAAATATAAGCATGAGTTGGCACATACTGTATCTAATAAATCCATGCTTGCAATAAATTTGTATTGATATAAAAATAATGCTCTCGCTGGGCCTTGTTCTCTGGTGTCTCTTGGCATTTTTTGTGTATAGTCTTTGACGCTTTACTTCTTCAACAATATTCCCACTGGCTCCATATTAAGAATGAAACGTGTGCTGGCTAATGTGAAACCAAAAGGGACTCCACAAATCATTTTTATTGGCCCTCGGGTAGCTTTCAGATCCAAACCATTTAGTGTTACAGATTATTTTCCCAGGTTCAGAATCACTTGTGTTAAAACTGCGCAGACAAAAGACACATCCACAAGGTTAGGAACCTAAGGAAGGCAATGGTTCTCATTATTCAAAATGCAGAGTGCACTATTAAGTGCCTCATAATATCACATGTGTTTGCGCAGGCTTAAAATCTTTAAATCTAAGCAATATGAAAAACAGATAATAACAGATTGATACAATCAATAGTAAAAACGAAACTAGCATTTAATTGCACATTTTCAGACACATAACTTTCATTTAATTTTTGTTAGACCTGGCACCATTGGCGTGGGTCTCCCTTCTATTTTTTTGCGGTTGCCTCATGTGTTTTTGCTGGTGTTAGATGCTTTGGGCACTGTGCCATTGCTATTCAGTGCCACAGTGCAAGTGCTCCCTATGGTAAATTAATGTATGGATTAGTGACTCCATGATTGGCTGGTTTGGTTAAACGCGTCAGACCCTAGTACAGTGCACTGAGTGTGTCCAGGGCTTGTAAATCAAATGCTGCTGGTGTGCTTGCAGCACTGGATGTGCCACCCACAGAAGTAGCCTGTAAAGTGTGTCTAAGGCCTGCCATTGCAGAGCCTGTGTGCAGTCTGGTACTGCCATGTTGACTGGGCAAGTGCACCCACTTGCCAGTCCCTAAACCTTCCCTTTTCTTCATATCAGACACCCCTATGGTAGGCCCAATGGCAGGGTGCATTGTACGTATAAGGTAGGATATGCCCTGGTATGTGTGGCATGTCCTAATAGTGAACTACAGCCATTTTTGTGTTTCACTATTGCAAGGCTACCTGTTACCTATAGGCCAGAATGGGCAGTTTGATTATAACATCTTTAAATCCTAACTGACCCAGGGAACACGGTAGAAATTCGAGTTTAATATGCCTGAACTTGGAATGATAAAATACATGGTTTTAACATTCGGTGTTTGAAAATACCACTTTTAGAAAGTAGGTATTTTCTTGCCTAACTATCCAAGCCTGCCTCTGCTAGGTTGTGTATTCCTTGTCTGGCGTCTGAGTGACAGGGGCTGGGGGATTCCAGGAGACAGGGTGAGTCAGCACAGGGCTGAATAGCGAGATCTGCATGTAGATGGGTGGGAGGAGTTGCACCTGGGACCTGAATAGGGCTGTGCCTTCCCTCCACAATGCTGGCTCCACCTCCTGTGGTGCGTCTGATGTCCCTGGCCTACACTGGGAGCTGGAAGCGCAACTCAAGACGAAGAAGCGTGTCGCCGCTGCAGCCGTTGTCGTCACATCACCGGAGAAGAGTGTTGCAGTCGCAGCAGATGCCATCGCATCACCAGAGAAGCGTACCACCGCTGCTGCTTTCGCATCACCTGATGCGCTTCGCATCACCGGAGAAGAGTGTTGCCGTCGCAGCATACGCAGCCGCATCACTGGAGTAGAGTGTCGTTGGCGCAGCCGCTGTCGTTGCCTTGCTGAGGAAGCGTGCCGCCACTACCGCTTTCGTATCGCATCACCGAGGTGCCCCGCATCCCTGGAGAACAGTTTTGCCCTCACAGCAGACACCGTTGCATCACCAGAGAAGCATGTCGCAGGGCCTGTCGCGGCTCAGAAGATTCATTGAGTCACCGCACCGCCGTCGAGCGTGCAAGCATCAGTGTCGCATCAAGAAGAAGACGCCATTTAGTTTCATTGCACCGGATCTTCATCGCATCATGGCGCTGCTGGTCGCATCGCCACGGAAGCGCAATAAGAAACCGAAGCATCACCTCCCCACGCCAAGAAGAACCGACGCATCATCGTCCCCTGCGCAGCAGTAGGGAACCGACGCATCACCGTTCTTGCGTGTAAGGAACCGATGCATTACCTTCCCTGCAACACTTTTGTTTTATAGCGTTACGTATCCAAAGGTACATTGAACTTAAAGTGTTGCATTTACCATCTTACGAGAACTAAGCTATTTCCTCCATTTGTAAAGTACAGTATTGTGGATTTTTGTCGTTTGTGGTCTTCTGTTAATTCTATATAAAAGTACTTATTTTTAAAATACAACCTGTGTGGTGTCCATCTGTAGTGTTGTCAATGGATTACTGTATGTGTTCACAAATGCTTTACACACTGCCTCTGAGATAAGCCTGTCAGCTCGTGCCAAGCTACCTAGGAGGTGAGCGGGGTTATTATAGGAGTGTACCCCCTTACCCTGACTAGAAGCAAGGGTCCCTATTTGGTCAAAGGTACCTACCTCTGCCAACTAGAGACCCCCAGTTCTAACAATTTTCAAATCAGTTCTAGCCATTCCATTGAAAAAAGTGACACATAATCCATTCATGTTAATCTTCAAAATATATTTTAAAACATTACAACATTTGAAAAATTCACAGGTCAATGCCTCGAGGCCAATTATTTGTTTGGCTAAATCTCACAGACTATTAAAAATCTTACTTCTTAGGAGTACCTCAGTCAACAAATAGATTAATAACCACGTTTTCACTTCAGGGAAATGATCAATCTTTCTAATCTAATTTTCTCCCATACTTGAGCATTATATTCGAAATGCCACTTGCTGCTACTGTAAATGAATAACAAATACACAATTTGAGGTTGCTTAATCTAACTGTGACTCAAATCCTCTGTCTCTTTATATTGTTAGACACCAAACACACAAAAGGTGATGGGAGAAATGCTTGCAATTTGTATAACCACTCGCAACCGCTCCAGGTAGCTTCTTAATCCATCGTTCTTTTGAACTCCATGCCACCGCGGTTTGGACCCAGCCATATGCAAATCAGCCTTGACGCTGCTCCTCATGGGAACAGTCCAGCCCGAACTGCCAAGCCAGGTCCTCCCTGAACCAGATTCAAGCAACACAGGACCATCTTCACCCTAGTTATGGGCTCATCAGCCGGGTTCAGCTTGGTTCCTGTAACACAGCTAGACAGCAAGCCAATATCCCTCAGTAGCAATTTGTCAGCATTGTTTCCTTACCAAAGTGCCACTATCTCAAACTCATTTTGCATCATGGTAACAAAGAGCCACAAGCTGCTCTTGCCTACACGTCATTGGAATTCCCAACTACGAGCATAAAGATGTGCAGTTGATAGTACGTGTCCTAATAAGTATAATTTTTTTGCGTTTCTTGTATTTGTTTCATTTCATAGCATTCGCATATATTCTGAAACAATTTTAGCCTATCTCTGGTTTGACTATCCACATGAATATACACTTGCTTTGCTTTGAGGTATTTGGTTGGGCAAGCCACCAGACAAGGGGGTAATTTGCTTTCAGTTTAAGATCATGGGGCACAGCTGTCGTAAACACGGCTGCTGCTTGGCACAAGGGTACAGGGGCTGTGATGGTCCCACTGCACCGCAGTCATGGCTATCATACTCTAGACACCGATGGACAGAGGGCATTTTACTTGCTTGCTTTAGAACACATGACACCCTAGCAGTATCCCGAATCAGAGCCTCATCTCGGCATCATTAACATTGAAGATTACAGTTCAACCTAGAAGTAAGTTAGCTAAGAAAGAAGGCTTGCAAAAATGTCTCTTCAAACACACCGAGTGTGTGAGGCTAAGCATAACATCGGCTAAGGTAAATAAATTATTCAGTGCCCCATGTTGCCATGTGCAAAATCTGTGCCAAAAATTAAACAGCACTTGACATCACTTGTTCTACTTCCTGTCCGTATTGCGTACTGACTTTCCCAAAACTTGGGAACTGTCAATTGCAGGCCTCAACTCATTTCTTACTTTATGCTTGCTCTTGATTGAAGGATTGTAAACACTACCCTCCCCTCATGCTACAGTGCCTTTCCTGAATACTCCAGAAAGTTCAGAGAAATGCAGAATAAGGTGCCAAAAAGATAACAACAAAATCCGAAGGAGTAGGGCAGGACGAAGAGTATGCCAGAAGAGAGGAAAATCGGCAGGTATGGCTAAAAATCATTTCAAGGAGATAAAAGGGACTGGAAATGCAATAAGTGCGGGACTCACCCCAGATGTAATACTCTTTGCTTTGCTACACAAGACTAAGCAAAATTTCTCGCCTTATGAAGGGGTTTGAGTTGCATTTGCATCTCGCAAAGTGGTACATGCTCGACACAAGCCCAAAATGCAATTTATGCCGCCACGCAAAGCCACTTTGCGTGACCCTGAGTAACTTCATAAATCAGGAGTAACGCCACACAGTGCAAATCGCTACGTTGCTTTACTCTGCCATGGTAAGGCATCCCATGGGCTTGCGTGAGTGTTACCATGCAACTCGCATGGTTTTTGACGCATTCCCATATTTACCAAAAGTGGTAAATATGGGAATGCACCAAAAATATACTCCTTCTCAGGGAAGTCATAACAAGGAGAAATATCTTTACTTCACCTCATTACTTACTCTTTCTATATGTTCTGCATTCTCCAACACACATAGAAAGAGGAATATGCGTCTCAGGATTGTGTCCCTTCCTGCACAAAAACAACTCTGGATGCAAGTTATAGAGGTATCCTCAATTTCAGGCTTCAGGTAAGTGGGAAAAAAGTAAGAAGGCACGCCTGGCACAATGTGACACATGCGGCATGGAGCTGAATTCTTCTCACCTGGTTGCTTTTACAGAACCAGCGCAGATAGAAGCAAAATGTGCTACACTGTCATTCACATTCCAACTTCTGCTGCGTCCTAAAGCCACTTCTAGGCTGAAGGTGCCCTTCAGGCCAAGAGATGGGTCGAGCTGAAGCTACAGTGCAATCTTAATACTGCCACAACACGGAGTATGTGTCTCTCCCAGCCGCACAAGGCACATATACGAGAGGGCAATGTTTATTCTCATCATTAAGAGAAA
Source organism: Triturus cristatus (assembly GCF_964204655.1). Taxonomy (NCBI): domain Eukaryota; kingdom Metazoa; phylum Chordata; class Amphibia; order Caudata; family Salamandridae; genus Triturus; species Triturus cristatus. Next base: position 307,497,082 of record NC_140582.1, on the reverse strand, counting down.
GCAAGTGATCGATGTTATATTAGCAGCTTTATCAGTAACAGAAGCAAATGCACAAAGGGGTAAGTGCAACTGATCAATGGTGTAAGGCAAAATGTTGGAGCCCCCATGCAGAATGTGATGAGGGCCCCCCAAGTTTCTCAGAGATATTCATTAGCGTTGAGCTTAATTTAATGGGCGCCCCCTGTAGTGTCATGAGACTATGTGCCCTCGGACCCTTGTGGTTCTGGGCGGACTCAACAGAAGAATTACGTACATTATTATTATTAATAATTTATTAAACTGCTTGTGTGTGCCACTTTTACCTAAATCGATAAGAAGCAGTTTGAGGTTAGCATAAGTGAAGGCGAAGACCTGCTCCAGCCCCGATACGGCCCTTAAAGAAGGTGAAGGCCTTGCAAAGGAGCACCATTGGAAAGCCTGCCAGAACCCACTGGTAAGGCCAAAAGAAGAGAGATACTGAGCTGCGTCATAACACAGAGTCATTATCTTTGCAAAGCAATGCTAGAGCCAGTGATTACCATGTAAGGTACTTGCCTGTAAAAGCGAGAAAAGTGCCACATAACGTTGAATCAGGTGTGACAACCCAGGCTTGGTTAAGGGGCCAATGCGTAGACAGCGGGCAATGGCATCCAGCACAACAAAAGCCATAAGAATAGCAACATTTTTCAATGGCTGCAGAAGGGATGGGGCAGTCGCATACTTGAAACCACCACCACCATTCGACACTATCAAGAAGCCGCGTGGACTGCATGGATCCAGACATACAATGATTTCATAGATGTACTGGAAGAAGCAGATGATAAGAAACTCATGAAGTACTTTCAGAACCTTGCTGTTGGTGGAGTAAAAAAGTCATTAAGAATATATCACAAGCCGATGCGTTATCATACCATCAAATCTAGGAAGCATTGGAAGCCAAGTTCAATCCGATGCCGAATGTCACATATGAAAAGTACATTTTTAATCAAGTGAGACAGAAAGATTGGGAAACAAATTAGTTTGTTGAGAGACTTGATGTGCTTTTTAAGCACTGCAAGTTTAATGAGTTTAATAACAAAGAAGCCATACGCCTCAGAGTTATCGATGGCTGTCTTTCAGACTCATTGATAAGACGCATGTTGAGAGAGACGCTCAGTCTGTATAAAGTACTAATGGCTGCAAGGGCCAAAGAGAGAGCGGATCAACAAGCTGCTGATAAGGAAACTCGAACAACAAAAAGTAAATCAGCGTTGGTCATGAAAAGCAAGCACATATACAAGGAAGGCGTACACAAGTCGATGTCTCCAAAAATAAAAGGTTTGTTTCCGATGTGGGTTTTAGTTTCCCTAAGAGGGTAAATGTCCAGCAATAGGACAGACGTGAAAAGTTTGTGAGAAAGAAAACCACTTCATAACAGTTTGCAAGGCAACGGAGAAACCAACTGCATCACGGCGAGAAGAGAAAATGGATGCCAGAAGGTTCCAGAAGCATTCTAGCCACGCCAACAAGGCCAAAAAGCAACATCAGTTAAGACAAGTAGAAACCAGAAAAAGTCAATCGTCATTAAGTTCAACCTACAAAGGCTCTTCAACATCATTATCAAGCACCAGTAAAGAAGATGGATGTGTGATGATGGTGTCGACAGAAGAACGGCATGCACATGTAGGTTTGACTGCCTGCAGAGAACAAGACAAACCATGAACCAAAACAACATAATACTTTTGGGCACATGCCAGTCAAAAACTTTAACATCCTATCTCCTGTGCCACGCCTTAACCCATCAAACACAAAGGTGTACATTCAGGTTGTTCATAGCAACCCCGTGACATTGAACATCAGTGCAAGTGCCAATTCACATTCTTCAAGGAACTTCATCCAGTGCATGCCTATTCAGTTTTGCTGCTGCTGCAGATAGGGAACTGATATCCCTCCACTATAACCTCCATGCTCAACCTGAAATTGTGAGTCAGTTCCTGTCGTTGTTTCATAGCCTAGGAAGGCTTCAGAAAATAAAAGTACAACTTCATATTAACGAGGACATTCGCCCTGTTGTCCAGCAGCATGGCAGGTTTATTTTTCACTTGCAAGAAACCATTGAGAAAGAACTAGATACGCTGTTGAAGCATGACATTAGAGCGCTCCACCGGTCTTACTCCGTGGGTCTTGCTCAAAGTGGAGGTGCCAATAAAGAACAGTGGAGGTGCATCTTTGTTGATAGGCGCCAAGCCAACAGCAATTGAGAAAGACACCCTTGTCCACACATAGCGGACATGATCATGCAGCTGAACAGAGCCAAAATCTTCTCCCGTCTTGACCTGAACAAAGGATACTGGTCAAGCAGAAACGAAAGCTGTAGACAGACACTCTGTTTGCTGTCGATCCCCTGAGGGTTGTGATGTGCCAAGGACACATGGTGACAACGCATATTCACAGAAATTCCATCACACAGTACTCACACTTTAAGCATCTACCCCACCGTTCATCAGCTCCTGCAATCCAGAATGAGGCGACTCCACCTGATAGTCCAGATCATGCATCAGAACCTGTCCCATTGGTGCCCAATCAAAGGTCACCTCAGCTACCTCATACAATGTGATCTGGCCAACTAGTGCGAACACCTCGACGACTTGTTGAAGAACTATGATGCAACTGTGGTTTATACTTTTTATTTAACATAGGGGGAGATGTAGTGTTGTGAGACTATGTGCGCTAGGACCCTTCTGGTTCTGGGTGGACTCAACACAGGAATTAAGTAACTTGCTGGGAGGTGTTAAGGTGTGGTTATTAATGGTTATGACGTAAAGTGAGTGCAATATGTGACCCTTTGCTGAGGAATAAAGATGTCTATTACAGAGGTTCATTTGCATGCTCCTGGGCTGCGGAGGATGCTACTCTCCCTAAGGTGTTGGGGCCCCCTTGCTCCACAGGGGCTGCAAGGGCCTGCATTGCATGCCTGCAAGTGATATCGGAAATGTTTTGCTCTCTATTTTGTGTACTCTTTAACAACTAGGCAGTAGACGATTGTAACACCTGTTTTTCTGATTTTCATCTCCTAGCTAGTGTACCATTGCCGGAAAGAAGGAACGACACAGTGGAATCAGAAAACCAGCGACGGCTTCTTAAAACCCTGGAAACCATCACAAACAGGCTGAAAAGAACCTTGAATAAGGAGCCTATGTACTCCTTCCATTTTGCCTCTGAGTTGGTTGTAGCTGATAGTAATTCACTAGAAAGTGAGAAAGCCTATCTTTTCTGCAGGCCCGGCACCGTGCTTAAAGGCCGCATGTGTGGTAAGAGTAGCTGTTGGCATTTTTCTGTTTCTGTTTCCAAGAATGTAGATACCATTATTAATGAGAGTGTTTTGGCGCTCGAGCCCATAGTAGTGAGTGGCTACAACGTGCAAGTTGATCAAATGATGGACAGCGTGGTTAACAACACTGAAAGACAGTAGCCAGTAACAGAAATTCAAATGACTTTGGTGTTTTAAAGGTATCAGTCAGAGCAATGAAATCTACCATAAAATATCTTGTTGTACAGTTGTATGTTAACATACCGAGGTCAAGAATATAGCTCTGCACTTATAGCAACAGCACAGTAAAGGCTTCCGACATTTTGTCACGCAAAGCATACTTTGGGGAGTGGACGCGTTGTATTTTAGCTTCACCTCTTCTTACTTTCACAATATCTTGGTAGTCGATATTGTGCAGTGTGTATAAGTGCAGGACAATATAAAAACCTTGATATTTTGGAATAATTCTATGCTGTGGAGGCTCTTAAAAGAGCCCTCTACATTCCAGGGTCTGTATGACAGCCAAACGATCCTGGCATTGCACCAGCGAGGCAATCATGACTCCTCGCAAATTTAGAACACCAGTAGCTATCTCAATATAAAATGTAATTCATTTAAATGTGTTTGGTTACATCAATTCCAGTACTTTTACATTTCATTGGAGAGTCTTAAGGACTGTAAGAAAGGTGATTTCAGTACACAACAGAGAAGTCGACATTCAGCCTGTTGTGGTGGTTCTGGTGGTGCATAAAGATGATAAAAAACAGAATATACATGTAGTCAAAGTAGGAACCAAAAGCATGAATGTTGTTTAAAGGATTGTAAGGATGTAGAAGCAGAGGAAATGATGGCTGCCACCATTCGCCTGTATTGTGCTAAATATTAATACTGCATTGTCTTGAATTCATGTTTTTCTTCACCTCAGTTAACTGCCCTGTGGGCACGTACTACTCTCTTGAACACCACACTTGTGAAAGTTGTTGGAAAGGAACCTACCAGGATGATGAAGGCCAAATGGAATGCAAAAACTGCCCTCCTGGAAGTTACACTGAATACCTGCACTCCAGGAGTATCTCCGAATGTAAAGGTGGGAGTGAGGCCTCTTTAGAGCTCATGTTTTAGAAGGATTTCTTCAAAATGTACACCGATTCAGTACCACAATTGAAATAGCTCGAATCTGCAGTGCTTTTCATATTTAATCTGTTGGTAATAAATCATGAATTGTCCTTGATAATATATTGAATCTTAAATTCCCAGTACATTTTCTGTGATGCTTTGGGGTGCCTACCTGGTCCCTTGCTGTGATTACCTGCCTGTCTACTCGAACTGTCTGTTTTGCTAGATCAAATGCACCGTCTTTGGATTGCACATTTATTACATCAAACATCCAAATGTGGGACATTAGTATCATTCCAATGGAAAGAGAAAGAGAACCCTGCCATTGGCTTGTTAAGGTCTTCTCCTGATCACGAAACACAAACATTTCACTTCCAAATATTTGAGATAGACTCTTGCCTTTTAGGCTCCTACCATCTGGCGCTTCAGGGCAGGTGCAGATCTGCAGTAACTAAACACACGCATTCTGTGTAATTCCTAATTTCCACTGAAACATTGTGGAGAAATTAGGAATTACCCGGAAACCATGTGCAGTATTCTTGATTCCCCTTGTGGTTCCCCATTTCTGAGCATGCACTTCATAATACCGGGCAATTTGCTCCCCCTCTGAAGTTGACATTGCTCTCACTATCATTATTTCCAGAAATAATGCTGAATTAATGTACACTGATTTAATCTTGTACATGGGGATGAGCACGAAATATTTTCTGGTAGACAAACAGAAACGGTGGTACAGTAGTATATGCTGGCATTGCTCTCTGTGCCCACCGTGATCACCAGTAATTTGTGAGAAGAAAGGGAAAGATTATTTTCAGATTTTAAGGCAGAAAAGCAGTTCTTGCCACAGAAGCAGCCTGTGTCCCCAGCTATCCTTTAGCATCAATAATATAGCTGATTTCTTGGTATTAAAAAGGAGCCCAAAATATTTGGTCTGTCATTTAAATTTGGGAAAGTAAACGTAACAATTGCTGTGTTAAACTACAGCCATCGGGTTGTCATTTAGAATGAAACAGTACATTCAGTTACACTGATGGAAAATCCAAGTTCACAAGCATTCAGTGCTTAATTTGAGCCGGTGGTTTCTGGTGCTCGGCACTGGCACTTAATGGTCAACACTGGCACTTATGTCAGCCTGCCACAAGGTGGCTATGTTTAGCTAATTTAGAGATGACCACAACAGGTAATTATTAATGCTATAGTCATTAAAAAAATTACTATTACCTGCCGTCCAAGCCATTCTTATAGCTTTGAGGGCCTGAAATAATCTGAACTGTCACACTTGTAGGCGTGTGATGGTTAGTAGTTGTGTTGTTACTGTCATTGGTAGCATAGCAGGACAGTGCCCTCCTGAAGAGAGCCCTGGCACTTATTTTTTTTACAAATTAAGCACTGCCAACATTATACAAGTAAAACTATGCACCAGAGGTATTTACTAAATGACAGGAAAGCCTTTAATAAAGAAGGAATTAGGTCTATGTAAATGGCACAAAGATTGATTGATTGATTGATTGATTTGTCAACTTGTAGAGCGCGCGAATGCCCGTGGGCGTCTTGGCGCTATGACAGATCCTCATCACATAGGAACGGTTTCTAGAGTTATGCAGAGAATAGCCTGGTTTTTACTTCCTTTCTGAAGGATTTCAGAGATGGGCAAGTTTTTATGGCAAGAGGCAGCTGATTACAGGTTCGTGCTGCATGTACAAGGAAGCTTCTTCCACCCCAGTTAGCTCGCCTGAATCTGGGGACACTAATTAGTTTTAATTGGCCGGATCTAAGATGTCTCGTTGGTTCATATATTTTTAAATGAGATCTTAGAAATTGTGATCCTATTCCCTGAAGTGCCTTGTAGGTCAGGCAGAGTGATTTAAATTTCACCCTTTTTTCAATTGGCAGCCAATGCAGGGTTTTTAGTTTGTGACTGATTGGTTCAAACTTAGGTATCCCCAAAACCAATCTGGCTGCTGCATTTTGTAGGCGTTGTAGTTTAGCTATGATTTTTTTCGTAGCTCCGGCATATAAACCATTTCCGTAATCCAGTCTTGACAGGGCTAAGGCTGTCACTACTGTCTTACGCGAATCCTGTGGTAGATAAGGCAGTATCTTTTTTATCATTTTTAAAATATACCAGAGTGTTGATGACAGCTTACTGGCTTGGGCTTCAAAAGATAGATTGGTGTCAAGGGTGACGCCCAGATTCTTCACTTTTTCTGATGAGCCTGGGCATCTACCCAAGTCATTAGGCCACCAAGCGGGCGACCAGATGTTTGTGTCACCCCTTAATATCATCACCTCACTTTTGTCTCCATTAAGCTTCAGACAATTTCTTTCCATCCATTGACTCACCTGTATCATGCATAATTGAAATTTTTCTGCTGTGTCCTCCACATCCTTGCTGATGGACACCACAATTTGGGTGTCGTCAGCATAGGATATTGGAGTAAAACCACAGCTTCTTATGATTTCTGCAAGGGGGGCCACGTACAAGTTAAAAAGGGTGGGACTCAGCCAGGACCCTTGTGGGACCCCGCATGGTGAATTAAAGGATTTAGACAGAAGGTCTAGCGACAGAAGGGATTCATGCCTGACTCTTTGGGGCCTATTCACAAAAGTATGTTGGAGTATAAAAAGTGTACAAAGCATACTTTATGTACTCACAAAGGCTAGCCACAAATATCTGGCCAGAGAACCCAGCATGTGCCTATCTTTTATGTGTAGATTTCTTGGCCGTAAGTGCAGACATCTCTGCAAGCAGAGATATATACGTTTTGTAGAAAATGCGTGTGGAACAAAAGGGGAATATTTTGATAAATGGAAAATATCCAACACTAAATGGACGGGGCTACGGGAAATTCAAGGAGGAGCTTAGGGAGAGACATAAAAATGCAGAAACACACCCACTAAAGAATAAGACAAGTGCTACTGACAAAAGTTACATCTACATTTACTATAGTAGTACTGCTGACAAAGTATGCTCATATTTATTCCAGCCAAGCCTGGGAGTAAGTCAAGCAGTACACATGGGCAATCATTGGTACTGCAATATACTCTCATGGAAGTTGGTGGAGGCAAGAAATAACTGTCACCATTCAGGAAAAAATAAGAAATACATACAACATATTTTTTATTATCTAAAAATGAATTTGTATTACATTTTATTTATTTTTATGTTTCAATTAAACTTTGTAAAACAAAAACTGAATTCATCTTAACTACAATCTAAAACATGTTTTCCAACAATGATTCAAACCCAGGCAACATGCATGCTACTGTAGGAGCGATGGAGTGAACACTCAGGCCTCTGCGACACACATTCAACATGAGAAATTTGCTTCAACATCAACTAGTCACACAGTGCCTGCTCACATAGGAAAGCAAAGCAAATACTTTTTTTCACAATGCTGGTTAATATCTTTCTTGCTTTGTCCCTCATTTTCATGAACTATTATTTGATAAGAGATTAGATAGCATTTGATGGGAGAGAGAAAACTTAAAGGCAGAGGATCAACATCTTTGGCATGTTCAGTTAAGCAGTTATTGCTAGATTCCTCTTCTCACCTGATGTGATCCCTGTCATGGTTTCAGACTGGGTACAAGAACTCAATTCACCTATCACCTGCTCCCAGACAATACCCTCATATGTTCAAGTAATGGTTGCCCTCCATTCCCCAGCCACTGGTTCTTTATAGAAGGACAGTGAAGCGACTGTGGCCATCTCACAGGCAAGCCGTTCTTGATGGTTGTGACAGGTACTGAGATAAATCACCAGCAGAGTGCACCAGTATATTGCCTTCCCACAGTCAAATGTACTCCTGCTGTTAATGTTGCTAACAAAGTAATATATATGGGTGGGGACTGTATGTCAGAATGGTAGAGTGTGTTGAGGACAATTTTAGAAGCTTGGTCTCTGGGTGGGGGTGTAAGAGGGTGTGTATGAGGGTCATGTGAGTTATGTCTGCTTTTCTGTGAATGGAGCGGAGTGGGCAGTGATACAAGAACTAGTTGCCAGAGAGGGTTGTTCATTTCTTACCTGGATTTACATTTTGGATTTCCTGAAATTGGCAGGCAGTGTAGCAGGTCAGCGTCTGCAGTAGCGAGGATATGCTCTTTGAGGAGGGGAAGGTGGGCATTTATATGTAGACTTCCGTTTTGTCTGGAGTCTGAGCTTTAGCTTGGAATGAAACAACTTACATTTTCTTGTAGCTGTCTTTCAAGAAGGAACAAAAGCACTAGATTATCAGCAGAAGGCTGTGATCGATTAGTCATAACAAAAGTTACAGCTAGGCCAGGAGGACAGCATGACAATTATCGACCTATAGTAGAACATTAACGAGGAGGTTGATTGATTTGGTGTGAGGAATGGATAAAAGTGTGGAAAGGAAGAAGTTCAATGCTTTCCATAGCTTTAGGAATCTCAGGTGGGTTTATTGAATGGATTCATGAATAAACAGTTCTATTATATGCATTTTAAAATCATTCACATATTACGGCAGTTTTTTTTAAAAGTAAAAACATACAAATCACTAAACCTGTAATCGAAATAGACCATCCTACGTCACTGAAATATAATCATATTAAACAGAGCCTTCCTTAAGGTTGATAAGCATTTTAAAATTCTCACGACAGTGAAAACAGCTGATGGCCAAGACATATGGTTTAATCACATATGCTGTACCATCTGCAAAGCCCTCCTGCTAATTAGTATATTGGCTTTATAAAGAACAGCAACAAAAGACATAGAACACTGCTTCGTGTAGATGAGTAGTTATGCGCTGGAACAGTGCTATGTTGATGTTCGTTCTGATTTTGTCCCCTTGAAACAGAAAAATATGGCAACTTCTACTGTCGTGCACCCTGTCTCGAGAATCATGAGTTTTAAAGGCTTAGCCATTCTATCTTTCTACACCATTATTAACTCTGTTCCTCCTATTTTCCTCTTCTATCGTCACCTCGATAGGTGACATGATTTATTATTTCAGGCCAATGGATAGCAAACTAATATTCACTTTTTTTTAATGTAGTTATGAAGTTATTTTCCATCTCTAACTTAATTTTTCTCAGACCCAAGATTTGATTTAAAACAAAACATAAGGTATAGCAAGATATGTTTGTCTGCTAGTGGAGAGTGACACTGGCCCTCATTCCAATAAAATCCTACTTGAGGGCCACAGTTCATGTCAGTAACAATCTTCTATTGGCTTCGATTGCTCTCGCATACCAGTATATCTAGTTTTGAATTAAAGCACCCAAAAAATACAGGAGATGAAAAAGGGTGTGAGTTCTGAATATCGAAACAGAAATATATATATATATATATATATATATATATATATATATATATCCACCAACGCCTTCTCACCTCGTATTCTGTGAAAGCAGCCGCGGACACCAAATTGCTTTCAAGACGATGTTTAATTATCACACAAGCAAACCAACTCGACGTGTTTCGGGATACACTCCCTTGATCACGAGTACTGTGGTTCCTACTTCCTGACACTTAAATGGTCATGTGATCGGACTACCAAAAACAGTGAAAACAGACTATGCCTTTCCGAGTTACTTCACTTTGAATTGACATTGAATTAATCGTAATGTGTTTGAAATTCACAATTCATTAAATTAAACAGAAATTCCAATAAATATACATGTGACTTGAAAGTTGGACGTTTAACACAAATTAAATCAATCATTTATCTGCATGTTCGCTTGCCTTGCTCTTGTGCCGTATGCTAACCTATATTAGACCAAGTGGACAGAGTGTCACATTGCTGTTTTCAAAGCGAGAGAAAATTGCGGCAATCCATAGCCTATAACCTTTTTGTTTTTTGGGCATTTGGAAGCAATGACACTCAGGTACTGACTATAATTATTTCTTTAAACAATTATGCCACAGTGGGCATTGATTAAAGTCTCTCACTACTGTGTTTGGCAACAGTTATGGCAGTCCATAGCACGTGGCCCTTTCATTGTTTTTGGGAAGTTTAAGGCAATAAAGCATAGGGACTAACTGTAACTATTCCTTTTAACTATTCTGACACAGTGGGCATTCGTTAAAAAGTATTTTAGAGTAGGCAAGCATCTGTGCAAGGCAATTCACGAATTCATAAATAAATGCAATTCTGCCCAAGTGGGCTGACTTGCTTGTGTAGATATTTTAGTTCTTTGGCATTTCTTGATTGTGGTTAAAAACACGTTTCTGCAATAAACAAAAAAGTGAAAATAGATTAGTATCTTTGAAATAATACAAAAATAAAATGAAAAAAAAACTTCTCACCTCAACCCCACAGAGCAAACTTTAAAAAAAAAAAACTGCACTTCAGCATTGGCATTTAAAACATTTATACATTTGTATAATCAAGATCAGTAAAGCAAGGAGACTTCAATTTCATAATAAGGTATATGGCAAGGACCTTAGCTGGTGGTTGCACTTGGCTTAACCTAAATGCACTGTAAGTTCTTCATCACAGTTATGGCCAACTGGGACCAGGGTTCTGTACTGAATGATTAATTTCGACTGGAGGCGTCGTAAATCTTGCACTCGATTGCCGCCTCTCTCATTCAATTTCATTGTATCCAACACACAAAAGCTCAGAGATCTACATTTTGATTAAGATGGGTTTGGAAATGCCGTGCCATCGGATATTGTTTTTATGGCACAAAGATGTTCTAACACCCTTTTCTTGGCCTTGAGTATGGTACTGCCAATGTAGGTTTTCTGACAAGGGCAAAACAAAGCATAAAATGCATACTCAGTGTTGCATGATGTGTGTTTCATAATTTTATAGGGTTTACATTCAGGTGACAGTAAACATTCCTAACGATTTTTACTGTTCTTACAGGCTTTACACTTATGACACGTGTAAAATCCCTGAAATTTGTATAGTTGATGGTTTGATTGCTCTACATAGTGTATCTTTCAGTGATTTGGCTTTTCTAAACGTGATCTCTGGGTACATTTCTACACTTAAGGAATGGCCAGAATTTGTTCAGACATTTCCGTACCTCATGAGCTTGACTGTTATATGTGGTGATGAACCTAATCTTTGGATCTAACTCACATTTGGTAGCTATGTGGGTACGCTACATAGATGACATCTTCTGTGTGTGGAAGGGTGATGAAAGAGAAGCAAACTAGTTTGTGAATAGTCTGAATGTGAATAGTTTCAATTTACAATTTACAAGCCAGTGGTAAAGAGAGACCATTGAGTTTTTAGATCTTACACTAACCATTCAAGAAGATTGTTTAACAAGTTCACTATTCCGAAAAGCAACAGCTGGCAATAGCCTCCTTCATGCATGCAGTTGCCACCCGAGCTCTTTGATGAGCAGTATCCCCTTGGGTGAACTATTACGAGCTAAGCGCAACTGCAGCACTCCGGAAGGCTATGCCAAAGAGGAAGAAGTGATGACTAAGAGATTTTTGGAGAGAGGGTATTCAAGATCTGTCATCAATAAAGCACGAATAGAAGTGGACAAAAGAACTAGAGCCTCGTTGTTGGTGGAGAAGGAAAATACCAAAAGTGAGTTAGATCCAAAGATTAGGTTCATCACCACATATAATAGCCAAGCTCATGAGGTACGGAAATGTCTGAACAAATTCTCGCCAGTCTTTAAGACTGATAAAGATATAGCAGAAAGTGTAGAAATGTTCCCACAGATCACGTTCAGGAAAGCCAAATCACTGAAAGATACACTATGTAGAGCAATCGAACCATCAACTATAAAAGTTTCAGGGATACAGGGATTTTACACGTGTCGTAAGTGTAAAGCCTGTAAGAACAGCAAAAATCGTAAGGAATGTATACTGTCACCTGAATGTAAAACCTATACAATTATGAAACACACATCATGCAACACTGAGTATGCAGTTTATGCTTTGTTTTGCCCTTGTCAGAAAACCTACATTGGCAGCACCATACACAAGGCCAAGAAAAGGGTGTTAGAACATCTTCGTGCCATAAAATATGGAGACAAACAATATCCAATGGCACAGCATTTCCAAACCCATCATAATCAAAATGTAGATCTCTTGAGCTTTTGTGTGTTAGATACAGTGAAATTGAATGAGAGAGGTGGCAATCGAGTGCAAGATTTGCGACGCCTCGAGTCGAGATTAATCATTCAGTACAGAACCCTGGTGCCAGTTGGCCATAACTGTGATGAAGAACTTACAGTACATTTAGGTTAAGCCAAGTGCAACCACCAGCTAAGGTCCTTGCCATTTACCTTATTATGAAATTGAAGTCTCCTTGCTTTACAATCAATCAATCAATCAGTTACATTTATAAAGCGCGCTACTCACCCGTAAGGGTCTCAAGGCGCTGGGGGGGAGGGGGGGTCAGTGCTCGTAGAGCCAGGTCTTGAGCTGCCTTCTGAAGGAGAGGTGGTCCTGTATGGCGCGAAGGTGGCTGGGAAGGGAGTTCCAGGTCTTCGCTGCCAGAAAAGAGAAAGATCTTCCTCCGGTGGTGGCTTTGCGGATGCGGGGTACGGCTGCCAGGGCTTGTCCGGTCGAGCGTAGGGTGCACGGAGGAGTGTAGAAGGAGACGCGGTGGTTGATGAGTTTTGGTCCGAGGTTGTGCAGGGCTTTGTGTGCGTGGGTGAGGAGTCTGAAGGTGATCCTCTTGTTGACTGGGAGCCAGTGAAGTTTCTTCAGGTGTCCGGAGATGTGGTGGTGGCGGGGTATGTTCAGGATGAGTCGTGCGGCAGCGTTCTGGATTCGTTGCAGTTTCCTCTGCAGCTTGATGGTGATGCCGGCGTACAGAGTGTTCCCATAGTCCAAGCGACTGGTGACGAGGGCGTGGGTGACGGTCTTCCTGGTGTCGGTGGGGATCCAGCGGAAGATCTTGCGGAGCATGCGGAGGGTGTTGAAGCATGCCGAGGTCACCGAGTTGACCTGTCTGGTCATGGAGAGGGATGAGTCCAGGATGAAGCCGAGGTTGCGTGCGTGGTCGGTGGGTTGGGGAGTGCTGCCCAGGGCGGGAGGCCACCAGGAGTCGTCCCAGGCGGAGGGTGTAGGGCCGAGTATGAGGACCTCCGTCTTCTCTGTGTTCAGTTTAAGCCGGCTGTCTGTCATCCAGTTCGCTACTTCCTTCATGCCTTCGTGTATTCTGGTTCTAGCTGAGGTGGGGTTGTTGGTGAGGGATAAGATGAGCTGGGTGTCGTCGGCGTAGGATATGAGGTCGAGTCCGTGTTTTCGTGCGATGTTCGCCAGGGGGGGTCATGTAGATGTTGAAGAGGGTGGGGCTGAGGGAGGATCCTTGGGGGACGCCGCAGATGATCTCTGTGGCTGTGGATCTGAAGGGGGGGAGGCGGACTCTCTGGGTTCTTCCGGAGAGGAAGGAGATGATCCATTCCAGGGCCTTACCTCTGATGCCGGCGTTTACTGGTCTTGATTATACAAATGTATAAATGTTTTAAATGCCAATGCTGAAGTACAGGTTTTTTTTAAAAGTTTGCACTGTGGGGTTGAGGTGAGAAGTTTTTTTTGTAAATTTAGTTTTGTATTATTTCAAAAATATTAATGTATTTTCACTTTTTTGTTTATTGCAGAAACATGTTTTTAACCACAATCAAGAAATGGCAAAGTACAAAAATGTCTACACAAGCAAGTCAGCCCACTTGGGCAGAATTGCATTTATTTATGAATTAGTGAATTGGGATGTTTGACAGGTTCATTGACTTGCAAAGATGCTTGCCTGCTCTATAAGACTTTTTAACAAATGCCCACTGTGTCAGAATAGTTAAAAGAAATAGTTACAGTTAGTCCATATGCTACATTGCCTTAAAATGCCCAAAAACAATAAAAGGGTCACATGCTACGGACTGCCATAACTGTCGCCAAACACAGCAGTGAGACACTTTAGTCAATCCCCACTGTGGGATAATTTTTTTAAGAAATAATTATAGTCAGTCCCTGAGCGTCATTGCTTCCAAATGCCCAAACAAACAAAACAAAGGCTATGGATTGCCTCAATTTTCGCTCGCTTTGAAAACAGCAATGTGACACTCTGTCCACTTGGTCTAATGTAGGTTAGCATAGGGCACAAGAGCAAGGCAAGCGAACATGCAGAAAAATGATTGATTTAATTGGTGTTAAACGTCCAACTTTCAAGTCACATGTATATTTATTGGAAGTTCTGTTTAATGTAATGAATTGTGAATTTCAAACACATTGCGATTAATTCAATGTCAATTCAAAGTGAAGTAACTCGGAAAGGCATAGTCTGTTTTCACTGTTTTTGGTAGTCCGATCACATGACCATTTAAGTGTCAGGAAGCAGGAACCACAGTACTCGTGATCAAGGGAGTGTATCCCGAAACGCGTCGAGTTTGTTTGCTTGTGCGATAATTAAACATCGTCTTGAAAGCAATTTGGTGTCTGTGGCTGCTTTCACAGAATACAAGGTGAGAAGGTGTTGATGTATGTTGAGAGGTTCCCCTCCTCGCCGTGGACCGCCGTCATAAGAGGAAGAGGAGTGGCGTTTACAGTGCGCTGCACTGTTTTGCATTATGTATATATATTATATATATATATATATATATTTATATATTTCCTTCCAAGCAGGGGTAGTTTTTGATGGCAGTGTGGCGCTTACTTAATGGATGGTGTGTTGTCTACTCGGCTGAGCCACACCGCAATAAATCGTTCAGGAATTTCTCGAGCTGGAGAACAAATGGAGCGCACTCAGTGGAAGGGTTTTCACAATCCTTTTATTCCAAAATAAAACGGTCCATTTACACCTATATAAATATCTTCAATGTATAAAGATGTGGAGTTAAGAATAGTAAATCAATGCCTCCCTCTGTGCATGTACCTCTCGATATTGTAGGTTTTGATATTTTAGTTACAATATGTGACCACTCGATATTCCTGCTTTGATATTCCAGACTACAATCATAAAAACGGATGGGCTCAATTTTATACTTGAATGCAGTCTATGCATCATCCATCGCTTGCCCATTGTGTATTCTTCAAAATCTTTGAAGGGCTCCAGCCACGCTCACGGTTTATCATTGACCAAGGGGAAAGATGCTACTTCATAAATCAGACTTAAAGATGAGACTAATGTACAGATATATCTTTTCTCGCTGTAATCTGGTTTTATTTAAATACAAGGACAATTTAAATGCAGACATACTAAATGGCGTAACTTTGTTTTTTTCATGTTTGTTGTCATAAAATATTCTTGATTAAGAATTGGTTGTGCCAGTTATCTGTATTAACCAATAGGTGTAATAGACCATTAAAATCAAATTATCTGCATATGTCAAACTGCTTGTGCTTACATTCCTCAATTTCAGAAGGAAGCTGTAAACTGCATTCAACATGGCTGCTAAGTCTGTCATGTAAAAGACGAATAGCAGAGGCCAAAATCCTGCTTTGCCTAAGGCCATTTGTTGCAGCCAATCTTTGGAGACTGGCCCAGGTTGCTCAATATTTTTTACTCTCTCCTAGATATGGTTATTAACCTCTGCCATAATCCTTTGTTTCGCAATTGAACTCTGTTGACAAGATCCATTGCTGTACAGTGGGCAATACAGCAGACATACATTTAAGCATTCTTTTCTAACAAACAAAGTTAAAATCATAAGGTTACTTCTAGTGGAACAGATATTCTGAAAATTATTTGGGTTGAAGCTGATGAGGGCCTGCATGACAGTCCTTCTGGTGTTGACCGGGAGCCACCTCAAGATCTTGTGGAGCCTGCGAAGGGTGTGGAAGCAGGCGGATGAGACTGTGTTGACTTGTTTCTTCATAGATAGCTCGCTATACAGGATGATGCTGAGGTTTCGGGCGTGGTCTGTTAGGGCAGGGGGTGTGCCAAGCTCTGCTGGCCACCATGTGTCATTCCATAGTGAGGTGTTGTTCTCAAACATGAGGACTTCTGTCTTATCTGTGTTGAGTTTGAGACAGTTGTCCTTCATCCAGTTCTTGATGTTCATCATGCATCTTTGGAAGTGTTCTTTTGTGGTGGAGTGCTCTTCAGACAGTCAGAGGATGTGCTGTGTCATCGGTGTAGGAGATGATGTTGAACTTGTATGATCTGAAAGTGACAGACAGGGGCGTCATGTAGGTGTTGAAGAGGGTGGGGATGAGGGATGATACTTAGGGGACTTCGCAGATGGTCTTCTTGGGCTCTAAGGTGAATGGTGGGAAGCGTATACTTTGTGTTCTGCCAGTGAAGTATGGGGCGATCCATTTCAGGGTGTTTCCTTGGATCCCGAAGTGGTGTAGTCTGTTGATCAGAATGTAGTCAGAGACGGTGTCAAATGCGGTAGAGAGGTCCAGGAGGATGAGGGCTGCTGTTTACTGTGGTCTTGAAGGGCTCTGATGTCATGGAGGCTGCGATCAGGGCTGTGTCACTGCTATAATTAGCTCAAAATCTGGATTGGGAGGGGTCCAGGAGGTTGTGGTCTTCTAGTTGTTGGGTACGTTGCTGGCTGATTGCTTTTTTGCGGACTTTTGCTGGATAGGGAGCAGAGAGATGGGCTGGTAGATCTTTATATTGGCTGGGTCGGCAGAGGGTTTCTTCAGGAGGGTCCTCACTTTGGCGTGTTTCAAGTCCTCAGGGAAGCAGGCCGTAGTGATGGAGGTGTTTAGGATCCTTCTTAGGTCATCACTGATTGTCTTGCTTCCGAGCTTGAAGACGTGGTGGGGGCATGGGTCTGTAGGTGCACAAAGGTTATGGTGGAGATAGTGTCTCGCGTGGTGAGGAGGTACCAGTGGGTAGACGGTGTTGGGGTTTGTGTTCATGGAAATGAGCTGGTTGATGCTGTTGACAGCGGAGGGTTGATGTCCGAAGTAACTCATAGATGGCCGAGATCTTGTTGTGGAAGAAGTCAGTGAAGTTGTCGCACATTTCCTGAAAGGGAGTAATGTTGTTCTCGGTGGCTGTGGGATTGATGAACTCCTTTGTGATGGCCAAGAGTTCCTTCCTGTGGTTATCGTTGGCTTTGATGCAGACTGCTAGGGCGTTCTTCCTAATTTCTTTTAGGAGCCGGTGGTACTGATTGAGAGCAGTCCTAAAGGCAGTGATGGATAAGTACATACATGCCCTTTGTGAGCATTCCAGCCGCCCCACATTCGATCCAACTTTTGGGGGCATCCCCTGTTAACAAACACCATTTTTTCTGCCAGCATGAACTAGTCCATGTCTTGCTTCCATTCCTCGACTGATGGTGCCCCCTGTACACCCCATCTACGAGCTATGTTTCGCTTGGCAATTACCATACCCAAAGTGGCCAATGTTTGTTTCGTACGGGTCATATCTGTTGCGTCCCATATATTGAGGAGGCATAGTTTTGATTGGAGTAACAATTTTTTTCTACATACCTGTCGTATTTGTGAAATTAATCCCTGCCAGTATTGCTGGATTATCGGGCATTCCCATATTATGTGATAGTATGTGCCGATTTGGGTACAGTTTCTATTGCATAGTGCAGTTTCTTTTTTACCCATTTTTCCAGTGTTTCGCAGGAGTAATATATTCTATGAAGTACTTTGAACTGTATCAATCTAAGTCAAGATGTTATAGCTACTTCTCGCGGCGAGGACAGTGCTTGTCTCTTCCTCCTCGAGTGATCGCTCCCCTGCCTGCGCTCTCTGTGCAACGTGGTATCGTTATTTCAAAGCTGCACTGTTTGGCGATTTTAAAGCGTGTGCATTTCTTTGCCATTACTCGCTCATTTTAAGTAGACCTGTGCATTGTTTGTGTGAGCCCCCGGCGCCCTGCTCTGCCCTCCCCTCCATTTTGAGCTTGTTGTTGTTGTTTTGCTCCGTCCCTTGAGCCCGCCACGCCTCCCAGCTGAGCCGCCCTCCCACTAGCATTAAAGCGCGTCCTCTGACCACGCAGCGCTGTGATTCACTCGTCGCTTCCTCCTCGAGTGATCGCTCCCCTGCCTGCGCTCTCTGTGCAACATGGTATCGTTATTTCAAAGCTGCACTGTTTGGCGATTTTAAAGCGTGTGCATTTCTTTGCCATTACTCGCTCATTTTAAGTAGACCTGTGCATTGTTTGTGTGAGCCCCCGGCGCCCTGCTCTGCCCTCCCCTCCATTTTGAGCTTGTTGTTGTTGTTGTGCTCCGTCCCTTGAGCCCGCCACGCCTCCCAGCTGAGCCGCCCTCCCACTAGCATTAAAGCGCGTCCTCTGACCACGCAGCGCTGTGATTCACTCGTCGCTTCCTCCTCGAGTGATCGCTCCCCTGCCTGCGCTCTCTGTGCAACGTGGTATCGTTATTTCAAAGCTGCACTGTTTGGCGATTTTAAAGCGTGTGCATTTCTTTGCCATTACTCGCTCATTTTAAGTAGACCTGTGCATTGTTTGTGTGAGCCCCCGGCGCCCTGCTCTGCCCTCCCCTCCATTTTGAGCTTGTTGTTGTTGTTGTGCTCCGTCCCTTGAGCCCGCCACGCCTCCCAGCTGAGCCGCCCTCCCACTAGCATTAAAGCGCGTCCTCTGACCACGCAGCGCTGTGATTCACTCGTCGCTTCCTCCTCGAGTGATCGCTCCCCTGCCTGCGCTCTCTGTGCAACGTGGTATCGTTATTTCAAAGCTGCACTGTTTGGCGATTTTAAAGCGTGTGCATTTCTTTGCCATTACTCGCTCATTTTAAGTAGACCTGTGCATTGTTTGTGTGAGCCCCCGGCGCCCTGCTCTGCCCTCCCCTCCATTTTGAACTTGTTGTTGTTGTTGTGCTCCGTCCCTTGAGCCCGCCACGCCTCCCAGCTCAGCCGCCCTCGCCCCTCCCCCTCCACTCTCCATATATG
The DNA here is from genome assembly GCF_964204655.1 of Triturus cristatus. NCBI lineage: Eukaryota > Metazoa > Chordata > Amphibia > Caudata > Salamandridae > Triturus > Triturus cristatus. The sequence continues at coordinate 307,477,937 of NC_140582.1, read as the reverse complement.
ACAGTAGTTCCCGCGCGCAGTGTTTACGAGCAGCGCCCGCGCCCAACCCGCGCCGAAGGTGCGCCAAAGGTAAGCCCGTCTACGCCCGTCCGCGCCTGGACCGCGCCCAGCGCCAGACCCCCTGCCCCTCGCGCTGCGCTGCCCTCCCGCATCACCTACGATGCCGCCACCCTCCTAGCCCTCAACCCCGGTCGCGCCCCCAACTGCGTCCAAGCCGCTCCTGGACACACTCATGGACCTTTCTCCTGCTACTCCTGCAAATTCAGCGGCACCGACAACATCTCCGCTACGACCACACCACAGATTCCCGACCCCAACCACCTACAATGCATCCTTCTCAACACCCGCTCGGTCCACAGGCACACCATTGACCTATGGAACCTACTAGACACCATCTCTCCAGACGTCGCCTTCCTAACAGAAACATGGATGAACGCTTCCTCCGCCCCAGACATCACCATTGCCATCCCTGAAGAATATAAGATCACACGCAAGGACCGTACCAGCCACACAGGAGGAGGCATCGCCATCGTCCATAAGAAATCTATCCGCATCTCAACCAGCTCTGACGCCAACCTCGCCAACTCCGAACACCTTCACTTCCAGATCCACATCGACCCCAAGACCACACTCAGAGGCACCCTCCTCTACAGACCACCAGGACCCCGCGCAAAATTCAGTGAAGACATCACGGACTTCATCACTCCACACGCGCTCCCCTCCAAAGACTACATCCTTCTGGGAGACCTCAACTTTCACCTTGAAAAGACCAACGACCGCAACTCCACCACCCTGCTGGACAACCTCGCCAACCTCGGACTTAAACAACTAGTCACTTCCCCCACCCACATCGCAGGGCACACACTCGACCCCATCTTCACCTCCAGCAACCATGTCTCCTTCAGCCACACTATGGATCTCCTCTGGACTGACCACAGCTGCGTTCACTTCACCTACAACAAGCCAAAACCCACCAACCACCTCCAACCAACTCTGCAAAGAAACTGGAACAAAATCACCACCGACCAGATCTCCGCATCGCTCCTTCTAAACACCCCAGCCCACTCTTCTAACCCAAACCAAGCCACCGCCAACTTCACCCTATGGCTATCCAACACCGCCGACACCCTAGCACCACTGAAAAAACGTCAAAGCAAACCTGGCAGCAAGAAGGCCTCATGGTTCAACGATGATCTTAAGAAGTCCAAGAAACTTTGCCGCTCCCTTGAAAAGGCCTGGAAAAAAGACCCATCCACTAGCACCAAGGACGCCTTCAAAAACGCCACCCGCACACACCACCAACTAATCCGAAAGGCCAAGAAAACAGCATTCAAGGATCGACTTGACAACAACGCCCACAACAGCAAGGAACTTTTCAACATCGTCAAAGAATTCTCCAACCCCTCAGCCAACTCCAACGACATCACCCCCTCTCAAGCCCTCTGCGACTCCCTAGCCTCATTCTTCCACAACAAGATTGCAGACATTCACAACAGCTTCGACAACCAACCCGGAGACCAACCCACCCAACCATTTGCTGAACATTCTCCCCCCGTAAACACCCTCAACGACTGGAACCCAATCTCCACTGAGGACACAATCCGCCTGATGAATTCCATCCACTCAGGATCCCCCACAGACCCATGTCCTCACCACATCTTCAACAAAGCAGACTCCGTCATAGCACCGCACCTCCGAGACGTCATCAACTGCTCCTTCAACTCCGCCACCTTACCGGAAAACTGGAAACACGCTGAACTCACCGCCCTTCTGAAAAAACCCACAGCGGACCCCACCGAACTCAAAAACTACCGCCCCATTTCGCTCCTTCCATTCCCGGCCAAAGTCATCGAGAAAGCCGTCAACAACCAGCTCGCCGCCTTCCTCGAAGCCAACAAATCCCTCGACTCCTCACAATCTGACTTCCGAGCAAAACACAGCACTGAGACCGCCCTAATCGCAGCAACAGACGACATTCGAACTCTATTGGACAATGGAGACACAGTCGCCCTCATCCTCCTCGACCTCTCTGCAGCATTCGACACAGTCTGCCACAGCACCCTGTCACAACGCCTCAATAACATCGGAATACAAGGAAAAGCACTTGAATGGATCACCTCTTTCCTCTCCGGAAGAACCCAGAGAGTCCGCCTCCCACCTTTCAAGTCCGAGGCCACTGAAGTCATCTGTGGCGTACCACAAGGATCATCACTCAGCCCCACCCTCTTCAACGTCTACATGAGACCCCTCGCGGCCATCGCCCGCCAACACAACCTCAACATCATCTCTTACGCGGATGACACTCAACTAATCCTTTCTCTCACCAATGACCCCAGCACCGCCAAAACTAACCTACACGAAGGAATGAAAGAAGTTGCCGAATGGATGAAACAAAGCCGTCTGAAACTGAACTCAGACAAAACAGAAGTCCTCATCTTAGGTACATCCCCCTCTGCATGGGACGACTCCTGGTGGCCGGAAGCCCTTGGAAAAGCACCCATCCCGACAGACCACGCACGGAACCTAGGCGTCATCCTGGATTCTTCACTCTCAATGAACAGACAAGTCAGCGCCGTATCCTCATCCTGCTTCAACATTCTTCGCATGCTCAGAAAAACATTTCGCTGGATCCCCACCGAAACAAGGAAAACAGCCACCCATGCTCTAGTCACGAGCCGACTGGACTATGGAAATACCCTCTACGCAGGTACTACCGCTAAACTCCAGAAGAAACTCCAACGAATCCAAAACGCCTCAGCCAGGATCATATTAGACATCCCGCGCAACGAACACATCTCCAGTCACCTGAAAGACCTCCATTGGCTACCCGTCAATAAGAGAATCACTTTCCGACTGCTAACTCACGCACACAAATCACTCTACGACATCGGACCAGAATGCCTCAACTCACGACTGTCCTTCTACACCCCCTCCCGCCAACTACGTTCTTCCAACCAAGCCCTCGCCACTGTACCTCGCATCAACAGGACCACCATGGGAGGCAGATCCTTCTCATACCTGGCTGCTAAAACATGGAACTCACTCCCCGCTTACCTTCGCCTCACCCAGAACCACCTGGCATTCAGAAAACAACTTAAAACGTGGATATTTGACAAGTAATCCTCCTCCCCTTTCTAAGCGCCTTGAGACCCTCTGGGTATGTAGTGCGCTATATAAATTCTCTGACTTGACTTGACTTGACTTGTTGCCATTCGTCTTCCTCAATGTTTCCTAAGTCAGTCTACCAGTGTGCGTTGAGTCGTGTGAGCGTAGCAGGTAGGTTATTAATTATTTTTTTATACATCATGGTGATGGCTTTCCGAGCAATATAGTCTGTTTACAGTCTGTCTTCTAGTGGGGTGGCCTCTGGTATATCTTGACTAGATGGGATGACTGTTGTTATGGCGTGTCTGATTTGTGAGTAGCAGAATGTCTCAATTTCTGAAAGTTCGTATTCTATGAACAAGAGTAGTTTTCCCATAGGTCGCCTACCTTTGATATCCCAATAATATCCCAGTGATGGAATCCCCGACACGTAAGGAGATTTCACAGTATTTTTGCCTCCCAAAGGTGGGTAGCCTGTGTTAGTTTATTATGCCACCCTAGTGTCCCTGTCACTCTGTACCAAAGGGATACCGTCCATTCCTTTAGACCTGTTATGTGTTGGTGACTTGGAGTGTTGTACAGGGAGGTTTTATAACACCCTGGACCCATGAGCCATCTATCCATTCGATACGCAGGGTCATCATGAGGACGGTGTACCCAGTGGTTTACAACCATTAACTGGGCTGCCCAGTAGTACGTCACATCGAGCAGTGCTATCCCCCCATCGTACCATTCCCGGGTCAATTTTTGAATCGCTATTCATGGCAGTTTACCATTCCATATTAATGTCCTAGTTTCCCCTTCTATCATCTTAAAGCATGTGTCAGGGATTTTGTGTGGTGTGTTTTGTAGGATATAGAGGAACCTAGGAAGGGCCATCATTTTAAAGAGAGCTGCTCGGCCGAGAAGGGAAACTCCCATTTTCGAAGCTTGTTTTGTCTGAGTAAATATATTTGCAGAGTGAGCCTCTTTAATATGGTGTCCATTTGGCAAACCTACAGTGCTGTGAGAGGAGCCACTGCAGCTGAAGCTCTTTTCACAGCACAGAGATACCCGCAGTGTAGGCAGGGATCGCTAAGCAGTGCAGATGACTGGGACATCCATCAGGGTCTGAATGGCCCCTTTGGTCTAAAAAGTGATTGCTCCAAAAAAGACGTTACCTTTATCTTTTTGCCTGCTTCCCTGAAAAATATGCCTATTTGTGTGAATTTAGATGCTACCGATAAGCAGGCCTACACATGCGCAACTTCCTACGGTCAGTTATTCTTAGCTATTTAGCACACTCACAAACGTTGGGGGCTAGCCCACAATGAATTAAGACATAGTCTTAGAGTGTTGTTCCTCTTCAGTTGTGTGCCCTTTTGTATTTCACAGATAGAATATCTTATCCTAGATTGTTGGGAGAGTGGTATTCACTTTTTGATTTTAACACTATTCGAAAATTGTTGCATGGATGAAAGCTCCACATACCCATTACTTCAACTGGGTGACTTGCTGCTGCTCAGTGCTGTGTGCAGTACTTAATGTGAGCTGGTGGTAGCCGGTGGGGCCCACTGACGCTCATTTTGTGGGACCGGCACATATTTTCCTTCATCAGATATTGACCACTAGCAAAACGGTAAAAACACACAGACGGGAAAGTGAGATTAATGGACAGCAGTGTCTGGTAGTGGATTAAAGAGGCCTGAGGTGAATTCAAGACTACGCAGTCGTGACGGCTGCCTGGAAGCAGCAGTGGGGCGTGTGGGGGGAAGGGGTGGGGGTGGATCACTTTAAAAAAAACATACTTACTTCCCGGCCGGCCGACTGGCTGACTGCTGCCGCCTCACCTGCATGTGTCCTCTTCCTGGCTTCTTTTGAGAAACAGGAAGCAGGAAGCACCAGGGCTTCCAAGCTCCCCTCAGCCAATCACAGCACTGCAATGCAGCGTTGTGATTGCTTGCAGGGTGATTGGTCTGAGCACCGTGACACGGCACTCAGCCAGGGGCTGTAGGGGTGGGCATGTTCTCCAATGAGGCTGTAGTGCAGCCTGCATGGAGAACAGGGAAAGCGCACATGACTGTTTTGAATGGCCTGAGAGGGCCGACCAAACAGTCATTGCACACTTAGTAGTGTTGTATCACTCCTTCCCTGCTCGTCAGTCCCTCCCCATCCCCTTCACACAAGCTGCTGCAGCAGAAGGACAAATAAAGTGACAATAACAATAGTTATTATCATTTTTATTTTCTTCCTTTCTTTTGCTGCTTCAAGGCAGTATGAAGACGCTCCTCCGCGTTAGCAGGAGGAGCGTCACTGAGACTACGCAGCATTATTATTCGGCGCACCGATTTGTATAACACCGCTTCCTGGATCAGAGCTTTGTGCACCGACTCTCATTCTCTTACATGACGGAGAGCCTCTGAAAATTAGCAATGTGTTAAGAGAGCTGAGGCAGCTTCATGATTTGGGATTCCTCTCAAGTCTGTGCAGCCAGTCCCTCCGTTGCTGCTGACTGCCATGTTCCTTTCCCAGGTTCCATTTTCTTAGCTTCCTTTGGTTAGAACAGAAGTCTCTGGTCAGGATGAGACTCTCGCCAACAGAAGTCCCTTTGCACAGTATTGAGGGAAATTGATTCCCATTCTGCCGATATGGCCAGTCCCAGGCCAATCTTGCCTGTTCACCCACACAGCCAGGTGTTAACAGGAGATACACAGGCTCAGCCACAGTCCAGTCCTCATCTGTGCCTCCTCCACTGCTGCACGGTCTTCTGCTCCTGGGGCGATCAATGGAACCTGAAACCAGCAGGGCCACCAATACCTTCCTAGGGTAACAGGGACTCAACTACAGGACAGAATGGGCTTTACGTCTGTAGTCACCATTTCACCTGTTGGTATCAGAAGAAGCACACAAGCGGCATTTGGTTTTCCTGGGATGTACAGACTTTCAGGGGCTCACAAAAGAGGCATCTGCCCTGGCGCTGCAGGAGGCCACGCCTCGAGTGGTGATAGTAGGGACAGTATCTACTATATTGTCGAAATCATGGCACAGTATAATTGAATGCATGATTTTTATTGGCAACAAATTTATATTAGACTAATATATCTATTTTTCCTTCTGGATTAGGGTTTTTTTTCAGGTGCATAACCAGTGTTATTTACTTGTGCAATGAAATACAGTGATTGCTATCCAGTGACATTCATTTCTCTAAGGGTTGGTCTTTTATAATATAATCAGTTTGAGAAGGAGTGTAAAAATCAATGATTAAAAGTAGAAGAACAATAGTAATTAAACAATCGTGACACTCAGCTACAACATGTCACACACGCTTGTTTTGATTGGGACCTGGTGAAAAAACCCCACAAGATGCCAGTTAGGCAAGCGATAATGAGGTACGGGAAGCGCCGAGGGCTATCCTAGGATCCAGTCAGCACCGCTGCACGTTCTTGCCAAGGGGCAGGTGAAACTGCTCATTCCTGACTGATAACTTGGCCAAAACATGTTAAAAACTTTAGACAAGCTAACTGCTGCCCAGGTTGCGTCGTGCGATTCTTTATAAAGGATACGACAGTGCTAACATTTGTTGTTGATTTGGTTTCGTTTCACTTGCTTTCTAGCTCAGTGCAAGCTCGGAACATTTTCTTCCAGTGGTCTTGAGACGTGCGAGTCCTGCCCGCTTGGCTCATTCCAGCCAGCCCCTGGCTCCAGAACCTGCGAAGCCTGTCCAAAAAGGATGTCGACCGTGAAAAGGGGCGCTATTGACATGTCTGAATGTGGAGGTTCGTCATTTTATGCTACTAATGCAACACTGTGAAATGAAATTTGAAAGAATTGCTTCTTTTATTATTATTTTAGGCGCATGGGAACTTTAGAAACTATAATGGTGTCATGCATTGATTTTTGGAGGTCACAAACACTTAAAAAACGCAGAATGGTTTGCAACGGCCAACAACTAGACTTGTATTACCATAAATATCTGGGGGCAGATTTACAAGCCTCTTGCGACATTTTGCGCCGCTGTTACATCACTTTTGTGATGCAGTGGCGGCGTAAAAAATGCAGTCAATTTACAACGTAACGCATCTAGGGAGATGCGTAACGTTGTAAAGCCCTGCATCACATTACATCTGCGTTCGGGTATAATGTATGCAGGGTGGGCGTTCCGAGTTGCATCGTGTTTGCGACATGACTCCAGCCATGCGTGACTTTTGCCGCAACGGATGCGTAAGATTTTCAGACGCATCCGTCAATCCTTGCGCCATGGTGGGTCGTATTGTAAATACGGCGCATCCATGGTGGCGCAAGGGTTTCTCAGGGTGGTGCAGGGAAAGAGACGCATCTCTATAGATGGGTCACTTTCTTGTAAATCTGCCCCTAGGTGTCAGTGGATGTAGCACACACAGGATCATATCAAAACCTGCACAATCAGATGGACATGGCTGTTGGACAGGTAGATATTCTTACAGTGAAATGGATTAGTGATGCTTGTACGGAAATAAACGTATGCTAGGATCTGGGAAGACACTAACACATGGGCAAAAATGTGTCTTATACTTTCTGTAGAGAGCTACAAACACTGTAAAAAGCCTCTAAGGCACCTGGATACAGGGAGGGACAAAAAACTGCAGCAGCATGATACAGATGGAAACTAGAAATAGTAATACATGAGCACTGGTACAGGTAGACATGGACACTGGAACCCCAAGACACAGACACTGGTGTAAGGTTAGATACATATGATAGTGAAGAAAGAAAGACAGACAGTAGATAGTTGGGCTGGGAGAGATGTAAACTGAGTCAGGGAGACACAGGTGGAAACTGAAATACACAGACATAAGCACTGGTACAGGTAGACATGGACACAGGAATGCCAAGACACAGACATTGTGATATGGAGACACATGCAATAAAAGGGAGAGACACCTACAAGGTGATAGGGAACAAAGACATATGCGCCATGAAGAACATATACTGTGTTCAGTGAACAGAGACAATTTCTGCCCAATAACAATGTTATTTAGAACAAGTTGACCGATTAACACAGATTATCACATTTATTGTCACAGTGCAAAGGTCAAATTTCATTTTATTACCAAAATAGAGGGTAACTGACTTGAAAAAACTCGGTATTATAAAGTCTAGAGTCACTTCACAGATAAAGCCAACTGAGACCATACTACCAATCCTTGGTTATTGCGATTTGAACTCTCTTCTTGGATTTTACCCCTCTGCTCTGTTTATGGTTAATTTTATTTGTTATAATTACCGCACAAGAACTGCCATAATGCAAACATGTAGTTCCTCTCAGTGGAATATGCTGTTTATTATCATTTTTGAGGGAAGGGAGGGGCATTGTGACCAGCTCTAGGCTTCATATCTTGTGACAATGCACCTCTATATACTCAAAATTACACTCTGGACATCTGAATATATAAACAAAATGTTTTAAAGTAACTGTAGTAATAAATGACATTTATTACTACAGGGCAAAGGTCAAATCCCATGTAATTATAATAGGAGAGAGATGGATGCTAATCATCACGTCACTGTTTTACACTACGGGCCATGCAATGGCACTATGCTTTGGACCTGCTTAAATACCTGGGTTTATAACTAAGACATAATAAAGAGCAACAATCCATTAGCCATACATAAGGACATGCAAATATCAATACATGATACTTCACTATTTTTGAGGGAGAACAGGGACAGCAGGGCCCATTTGTGGTCTTTGCCTCTTATAAGTCCTGTCCCTTCCACACGCACAAAGCGGTACAAAAGGGGGTGGTGATGGACGGAGCATCAGAACCAATCAAACACTCACACCCAGTCAACAGATCTGGGTTTGATCCATCACCGTTCTTTAGCCCACTCTGCCACCCCAGTTCAGACATGGCCATATGCAAATCAGTCTGACCCTGTGCCTCATGGGAACAGTCCAGCCCAAACTGCCAAGCCATGCCTTCCCTGGACCGGAAACAAGTTTCCTAGGACCGGTTTCTGGCATTTCAGCCATCTTCAGCCAGGCTTGCTTGAATCCAGTGGCAAAGTGAGCAAGGGACTCACGTCTGAGCATACCCTGCCAACTTATGGCGAACAAAGTGGTACAAAAGGGGGTGGTGATGGACGGAGCATCAGAATCAATCAAACACTCACACCCAGTCAACAGATCTGGGTTTGATCCATCACCGTTCTTTAGCCCACTCTGCCACCCCAGTTCAGACATGGCCATATGCAAATCAGTCTCACCCTGTGCCTCATGGGAACAGTCCAGCCCGAACTGCCAAGCCATGCCTTCCCTGGACCGGAAACAAGCTTCCTAGGACCGGTGTCTGGCATTTCAGCCGTCTTCAGCCAGTCTTGCTTGAATCCAGTGGCAAAGTGAGCAAGGGACTCACGTCTGAGCATACCCTCAGGGCGGATCAAACCCAGATCTGTTGACTGGGTGTGAGTGTTTGATTGATTCTGATGCTCCGTCCATCACCACCCCCTTTTGTACCGCTTTGTTCGCCATAAGTTGGCAGAGTATGCTCAGACATGAGTCCCTTGCTCACTTTGCCACTGGATTACTTAGAGAAGTGCATTCGAACTTCACAGTAACGTTCTGCATGTGCTGCTGCTGCGATTCAGTTTAATGACCCCAGAGCATGGGACAATCTGTCTGATAAAAGGACTTTCATTGCTGAGCAAGGAAAGGTAGCTTGACCCTTAACCTTAACTTTATCTGGCTGTCTCGTCCCTAGTTGCAGATAATTGTACTTCATGGTAGGGTACAGCTTTGCGCCCGGTTATGCAGCTCAACGCCGAGATCAGCCCAGTCTCCCTGCCCGAGCGTTTCGACATCACCTAGCAGGCTAAAGATATTGCCCCAGCGCATCCCGGACTTGCCGCCTAAAACCCACGGCTGCCTACCCGAAGGGGTGCAACGCAGTGCCGCTAGGACAGTGTGTCCGCAAAACAATGCAGACCATTACAATACCTCAACCCATCAGCCGCATCGCATCTGTCCCACCAGCCAGGGAAAGTAACCACGGCATACCACGCACCACCTGATCCTCGGCAGGCTGCCGGCAAGCCCATCAGGCTGGGCCCGACCCGTTCCCCAACTTGCAGCTCCCTCGCAACCGTCCCGGCCCTAACACCCACTCACAAATGGGAGAGGAACCCAGGCAGCTTAAACTCCCGGACCGCCAACAACAAGGAGGCTGGCTGGCCGGCCCAGTGGAGGCCCCTGCCGTCCCTCACTCACTCACCACCTACTTTGCCGCCCGCGATGACGACGACCCGGAAAGCCTAGGACGGACTCACACAGCACTAGCATCAGTGCACCCCTAGATTGCTTCACCGTCCTATCTTTGCTGTCAGCGTGGTGAACACAGCTGTGTGTTACACTGTAGTGCGGCATTATACTGCCATCTCCTTAATCAGTAGTAACCTTAGGCAGCATATGTGCCCCGCGCAAAGACGACCCCCGCTGTGCCCCCTGAGACACCCATGCCCGACCAACCTACCCTTCGAGTTGGCCGCCCGCCCAATCACTGTGCCGCTGACTGCTCGACCAAGACACAACTGTGCATTGGATGCGCTGGAAATACACCCGGCCAGGCCAGAGCACCCTCTCGGTCCCAGCATGCTATACAAGAGGGAAAGGAGGGACTCGGGAGCGTTGCCCTCTAACCCGCAGGCCGTGGCCAAATGTGGAGATTACCACTAACCTAACTTCCGGCGATGTTCAGACCCGACCAGGCAAACAAGAACACGACCTCCAAACCCAGTCACGGGCTCAAGCCAATGACGCTAGACCCACAGTCGAGACGGCATGCCCGGCGCAACAGAGGACGCTAGGAAGGCCGGGGGAGGTATATGTACCCTCTCCGACCTTGGCGCGTCAGAAGTGATGCGCCTAGCGCGCCAAGACGAGAGGGCTCTTCCCAGAGGCCAAACACTGGTAAGGGTGGGAAGTGCCCAAATGGCACTAAAGGGCTGCCCTGTTAGGGTGGCCCCCTGCGGGTTCCGCGGGCAGCTTCAATCGCATTACATAAGGTCACAGTCTGAAGGAGTGATGATCTAAGGTAGAGCCAGATCCAGAAGACCTAGAAGAAGCAGCACTGCTAATGCAAAACAAGGGCTTTGACCTTTGCACTGTAGTCTTAAATGCCAGAATTTGCATTTACTACGACATTTGATCCAAATAACATGCTTTAGTGGGCAACATTTTTTTTCTCAGGATTAGCATATATATATATATATATATATATATTCAGTGAAAAAACCATAGGTTTCACACACGTTATAGTTAGGAATTAGCATTTAAAAAACCTTAGAAATTCAGTGAAAAAACCATAGGTTTCACACATGTTATAGTTAGCTGGACATTTTACTCGTAAAAAACCAATGAAATTGCCCCGTTATAGTTAGTTCAGCTAACTATAACTCGCGCGCCCGCAATGCACTGCTGATGACGTCACATATTACATCACTCATGACATGGTCAGTGACATCACTCATGACATCACTCATGACATTCCAAATGACATCACTGATGACATCATCCAGTGAATGTGTATTTTTCTGAAAATTAAATATGTTTTATTTATGTATATCTCAAGGACGATGGAAGAATAAATGGGTATATAAGTGTCTAAATGGATGATTTGTTTTTGAAAAATTGATTGTATAACTGACTGATTAAGTGTATCTTAGTGAATACATGGCTTAGTGAGTAATGTTTAAATATGTAAATATCTGTATCAGTCTCTCACTTTGTGTATAAGTGGCTGCATGGGTTGGTGAGTAGCTACATGGGTGTCTATATAGGTTATTAGTTGGTTTTTTGAGTATCAGTCTGAGTGTCTGCATGGTTCGGTGGGGGGTATTACGTAGTGCATAAGTGCATGAATGAGTGACTCACTGTTAGTATGTGTTGAAGACAGCATGTGTGCAGGACTGTATGGGTGGATGAGTGTGTGTATGGGTGTGTTAGTGAGTGAATGACTGTCTCAATAGTGTCTTTACGAGTAACTACATATGTTTTAAACTAGTATATGTGACTATTGGTGTATATAAGTGAGTATGTGTGAGAGTGAGAGATTGAAAGAGTTCCTGTATGAATAAGTATGTGTTTCTATAAGTGATTGTTTAAAAGAGTAAGTATGTGTAAGTTTCCGTAGAAGTAAGTGTGATGGTGTGTGTATAACTGTATATGCAAGTAAATGTATGTTTGATTCTTTATTAGCATGAGTGAATATGTGTGTGAGTAACTCTATGGATGAGTGACAATGTGTAACAGGATGTATAGGTGTATGAGTACATATGATGAGTGAGTACATGTATGAGTGACTGTATAGGACTGTTGGTGAATGAGTGGATGTGTATGTGGATCTTAGAATTACTGAAGAGGTTGTTGTAACTGGTATTGGTATGTCCATTGTTTTGAAAATTTTAGTCTCTATTTTTGAATGTGTGTATCAAAGGTTATATTAGGGTGAGAGGAGGTCTGCCACTCTATCACAAGGATGATGTCATCAGTGATGTCATCAGCGATGTCATTTGAGATGTCATCAGTGATGTCATGAGTGATGTCACTGACCATGTCATGAGTGATGTAATATGTGACGTCATCAGCAGTGCATTGCGGGCGCGCGAGTTATAGTTAGCTGAACTAACTATAACGGGGCAATTTCATTGGTTTTTTACGAGTAAAATGTCCAGCTAACTATAACATGTGTGAAACCTATGGTTTTTTCACTGAATTTCTAAGGTTTTTTAAATGCTAATTCCTAACTATAACGTGTGTGAAACCTATGGTTTTTTCACTGAATTTCTAAGGTTTTTTAAATGCTAATTCCTAACTATAACGTGTGTGAAACCCATGGTTTTTTCAGTGAATTTGCAAGGTTTTTTAAATGCTAATTCCTAACTATAACGTGTGTGAAACCTATGGTTTTTTCAGTTTATTTTTTTCGTTTTTTTAAATGCTAAGTTACTTTACGCCATTCGTGGCGTGCGCGCCCACTTAACGCCACCAAAAGCACAGGGGGTGGGGTCAATGTGGATAGTGGTTTTTTATTTCGATTTTATATTTTTATTATAACTTAATGCAATTTTTTTAATTTCATTTTTTGTAAGCCTTTTTTTAATAATTTATGTACTATATCCTGCATTATCGAAAGGTTTTTTTTAATGCATTTTTTTCCGTGCGCGTACGGTAAGCTGACGCTACGCGCTTGTAAAATACGCGTACGGTAAGCTGACGCTACGCGCTCTGGACGTAATTAGTGCAGCGCGCCTACGTGATACGTGCGTGCCGTACGCGTATACCCGGAAGCAACGTCGCGGTTACGCAGGGGCGTGTAATGCGCATGCGCGATACGTGATACGTGCGTGCCGTACGCGTACACCCGGAAGCAACGTCGCGGTTACGCAGGGGCGTGTAATGCGCATGCGCGAAAGTGACGTAAGCGCTGCGTAAGCGCACCGTAAGCGTCACGTGCGCGCACGGTAGGCCATGTGACTTACAAAGAACACTTTTTATTGGTTGAAATTACTTTCACTTCCAGAAACTTCCCACACCACACCCATTCCCCTCTTTACTGCTTGAAAGAACACTTTTCATTGGTTGATACTACTTTCAGTTCCAGATTCTTCCCACACCACACCCATTCCCCTCATTTCTGCTTGTGATTCTCTAGGAGCAGGAGCTGGATTGACATTGGGATACAATGGCAGAACAGCAGAGCTCTTCTGAGAGTGAGGCCAGCAGCACCACCATGATCCAGAGAAGGAGGAAACAAAAGACTTCTTTTGTATGGGAGTATTTCACTTTTCCAGAGGGGGAGAAAAAGGTCAATGCTCCAAAGGTCACTTGCATACTTTGTGATCGTGTTTTATCAAGAGGAAATCCAAGTAGGAAATATTCCTTTGGAAATCACTCTATGATGAGACACCTTCAGGACAGACACCCAAGGACCTTTGCTCGACATACTGGAGAAAACTCTTCAGTAAGTCACCAGAGCCCAGCCTCAGATGCTCAGCCGAGTACATCATCGGCAGCTCAGCTGAGCCCTTCCTCTGTTGTTGGAGCATCACCTTCTTCTTTTCCTTTGGACATCAACCCTCGATTTGCGAGTGTTGAAATGAGGTGTACAAAATGTGGTGGTCTTATTGCTTTTGGGGAGGTCAGTCTTCCCCTTATTAACAATAAGATAGACCAGCATGTTTGTAGACGCTCATAATACTCCCATTCTTTCTTTCCTCCATCCCTGTATGAACCCAACGGCTCTTATAAGAGCCAACCTTACCTCACAATTTTTTTTATTTTTTTTTAAGCTTCCCTTTTCGCAAAATTTTTTTTTCCGTGCGCGCACGGTACGCGTAATTCCGCAGGTCGCCGTGCGCGTACGCTACGCGCATACGGCGATTTTTCGAAAAATATATTTTTTTTATTTTTGCCCTTGAGGGTCCTTCTGGGACCCCCTGACCAAGGCTAGGGGGTCAGGAACTGTCGAGCCTGCCCCCTTTTCACATTATCCACCTTTTTTATTCACCCCCCTGACAGTTCGAGAGAGAAAATGGCGGCCGCCGCTTCCTGGTTTCGACCGATTCGAATGTTTACTAAGATCTAACAGCCAATCAGAATCGCGCTCGCGCACGCCACCGTACGCGTACCGTAAGCTTACCGTAAGCTTACCGTAAGCGCACGGTAAGCGCACCGTAAGCTTCCACAGATATATATATTGATTTAAAGGCTATTTTCTCAGGATCTACTGAACAGATTTACACCAAACCTACAAAAGGCACTTCCTTGACCTGAGGACTACCTCTCTGCCAAATTTCTAGTAATTCTGTTCAGCCGTTCGGGCTGTAGCTCGTTCTAAAGGTCCTATGGAAAAATGCATGGGAAAAACGCGTTTTGGGACCCCCCTTTTATCTCAGCCCCCGCTTGACGAACCCCCCCGAGACTTTCAGGGTAGGAGCGGAGCGTAGCGCCCCACCTATTTTGAGAAATTCGCGAGGATTCGTCGACCGGCGCCAAAGTTATTCAAAATAGAATGTTGAGGTTTTCCTATGGAAACGTGGTCCTAACTATAACTACCTACTGGCGACCGCCAGTAGGTAATATCTATATCTATATCTATTATATATATATATATATCTATGTTCGAGGCATATGAGCTGCAGATTACACACTGCGCATAGATCGCCATCTGGTGTTGGGCCCGGATGTTGCAGTTGTTTTTCTCTTGGAAAGTCTTTGGAAGTCACGAGGTATGTGGCTCCTCCTTTGGATCATATTGTGCATGGGCTTCGGCTCCATCCTCAGATCATTTTTTTCCGCCATCGGGCTCGGATGTGTTCTTTGCGCACCAGTTTGGAACCGTTCCAGTTTTCCTGTTCGGTGCGCAATCCTCCCCCCATCGAAGGTATTGTCTCGCTCGCGTTCTCCTACACTCGACGCGACTCTCAACAATCTAAGTCTTCGATTCCGGTCGTCGACGAAGGCCTTCAGGGCCACCTGGGCTCCGGTCCTGGCTGATGGAAAGGACTCCATTTAAGAAGTGTCCTCGATGTTGGTCGAGGTTTCCCCACAACGATCTCCATGAGGTGTGCAACCTCTGCCTCTCCCCAGAACACGAGGCAAGGGACTGTCCAGCTTGCGCCTCCTTCCGATCGAAGAAGACGATCTGGGACCGACGAGCAAGGAGAACAATGGCACACTCGTCGACATCGATCCCCGACGACATCTTCAAAGAAGGTGTCGATGTCCCCGAACAACAGCACACCGAAGAGGGCCTTGTCAGCGCCTCCGAAGCTGATGACTCCGACGTTGAGGACATTACTCCGGCACAGAGGGGCGTGAGTACAAACGTTGACCCTGACCCAAAACCCCCCTCCACGCCATTGAAAAGCCGAAAAGCCTCGACTCCCAAACCTCGAAGCCGAAAGTCACCTCGGAACCGAGGAAGTCAAAAGACACTGTTAAACCCCACAGTTCGAAACCAAGAACCAGTGCCGAGTCGATGCCGAAAAAACCCACGTCTCCGACACCATCGGCACCGAAGGATCTGCCCCTTACAGACGAACTGTTTCGACCCGATCCTTACCAAAAAACCCTTGTAAAAGATCCAAAGACTGGTCATTTGTCGCTTAGCACCAGAAAAAGACCACTGGACAAGCCTGCACCAGCTCCACCACCAAAAAGGAGAGACTTTGCCACCTCCCCTTTGAGGATTCCTTCACCTCCTCCTCCACCTCCTCCTCCTCCTTCTCCTCCCCCACCTCATCATTCTCCTACACCATCTCCAGATGAGGATGATGATGACGACATCTATGACACAGGTGATGGGGCGGACAACCAACCAACAGGGGACCCTACTTCTACAGGCTCCCCAGACCCATGGGACGACTACAACATCTCAGACGTCCCTAACGTCCCGCAGGATGAGCTTTACCCTTCTAGACCCTCCTCCCAGAGGACACCATGGGTTTTAACCAAATACTCCATAGGGCTGACCGCTACCACGGGGTTGATCTCCACACAGACCCCGTAGAGGAGGACTTCCTCTTAGATACATTCGACACTGCACAGAGGTCTACCTCAATCCTGCCAATGCTTAAGGAAGTTATTAAGCACGCACCAGAGGTTTTTAAAGACCCAGTTAGGGCCAGGGTCATTAAGACACGTATTTAGAAAAAATATAAAGCCGCCCCAACAGACCCACCCTATATTAAAGGCCCCGTACCATTAGAGTCCCTGGTAGTCTCCAATGCGAGGAAACGCACCAATTCCCAGGCATCAGGTGAGGCACCACCGCCAGATAAGGAGTCTAAACTCCTAGACGCCTCTGGTAAACGGACAGCGTCCCAGGCGTCCAACATCTGGCGTATCGCTAACAACCAAGCGCTCCTAGCCAGATATGACAGGGCACATTATGATGAGCTGGAGACAATCATGCAACACCTCCCTGATAAATATAAACATAAGGCCAACGAATTGATTCAAGAGGGCAAAAACATTACAAACACTTCCATTTGTTGTGCCCTCGATGCAGCTGACACCGTTTCCAGGGCCATTAATACCAGCACCCTTCTGCGTAGGCATGCTTGGGTACGCATCTCGGGTTTCAAACCTGATGTTCAAAAAGTTCCATCCTCAACCACCCCTTTGATGACAAACCTCTGTGTGGTCCTAATGTTGATATAGCCCTCGAAAAAATGAAGAAGGACACAGACACGGCAAAATCTATGGGAACCTTGCAGTCGCAAGCTCCCTTGCGCTCCTTTCGCCATTCCTCCTTTGGAAGCAACACCAGAGGCTACTCCTCCGACAGCGCCTCCACTTCATACAAAACCCCTACCCAATCCACCTTCACTAGAGGTTATCAGAGAGGCAGTTACAGAGGTAACAATAACAAAGGCAGAGGCAAAACTAACACCTCCCGCTCTGCCTCTACCCCCACCCAGTGACTTCCCTCCACTTCCCCCAGACTATTCCACTTCAGTTGGGGGCAGACTTCACAATTTCTTTCCTGTCTGGGCTACCATCACCTCAGACAGGTGGGTACAACAAATAATCCAATCAGGCTACTGTCTAGAGCTAACATCTACCCCCCCACCATTCCACCCAAACAGCGCCCAATGTCACAGGAACATTTGTCACTTCTAAAGCAGGAGGTAATCTCCCTCCTACAAAAAGATGCAATAGAACTAGTTCCTGCCCAACAACAAAACAAGGGAGTTTACTCCCTATATTTTCTCATACCAAAAAAGGACGGCTCTCTCAGGCCCATTCTGGACCTCAGACCCCTAAACCAATACATACACTCAGACCATTTTCACATGGTCACACTCCAGCAGGTGCTTCCTCTGCTCTCTCAAAACGACTTCCTAACCACCATAGACCTCAAGGACGCCTATTTCCACATTCCCGTTTACACCGCTCACAGGAAGTTTCTCAGATTCGCAATGGAAGGTCACCACTACCAATTCAAAGTACTCCCCTTCAGAGTCACCACAGCCCCAAGAGTGTTTACCAAGTGCCTAGCAGTAGTGGCAGCACACCTGAGAAGACAAAACATCCATGTCTTCCCATATCTAGACGACTGGCTTATAAAGGCCAGCTCATACAACCAGTATGTACAACACACGATCAGACTACTTCACGACCTGGGCTTCACAGTAAACTACACCAAGTCCCATCTGCATCCCTCCCACATATAACAATACCTCGGTGCCACCATAGACACCTCAAAGGCGTTAGCCTACCCCAGCCCTGCCCGGATAGCAAGCATACAAGCTCTTCGCGCCAAATTTCAACCTCAACACTCACTTTCATCCCTAGTGTTTATGCAACTTATAGGGATGATGGCCTCTTGCATATTCATAGTACCTCATGCAAGAGTCCAGATGCGTCCTCTCCAAGAGTGCCTAGCATGCCAATGGAACCAGGCTCAAGGGCAGCTAACAGATCTGGTGTTGGTAGACAGTTGTGCCCATCGCTCTCTGCAGTGGTGGACCACCATAAACCTTTCCAAAGGGCGACCGTTCCTAGAGCCGGTTCCTCAAATAGTTCTAACAGCGGACGCATCGCTCTCCGGCTGGGGAGCTCATCTACTACATCACACCATGCAGGGCAGGTGGACACCTCAACAAAAGTTACTCCACATCAACCATCTGGAGTTACTGGCCATATTTCTAGCCCTGAAAGCCTTTCAAACACATGTCTCAGGCAAGGCTGTCTTAGTCCGCACAGACAACAAGACAGCAATGTACTACATCCAAAAACAAGGCGACACACACTCTCTGCAGCTCTCTCAGCTAGCACAGACCATATGGAGGTGGGCCATACCTCAAAACATTTTTCTCCTAGCACAACATGTCCCAGGAGTCCAAAACACCATTGCGGATCTGTTAACTCAACAAATCGACGAGTGGGAACTTCATCCACATGTTCTTCAACCATTCTTTCAAACGTGGGGGCATCCACAAATAGACCTCTTCGCCACCCACGAAAACGCCAAATGCCTAAGCTTCGCCGCCAGATATCCACACCCATTGTCCAAAGGCAATGCGATATGGATGAACGGGTAAGGCAAATTTGCGTACGCTTTTCCGCCTCTCCCACTCATTCCATTAGTGGTGCGCAAACTACAGCAACACTCCCTAACTCTCATCCTAGTTGCTCCAACTTGGGCCAGACAAACGTGGTACACCACATTGCTGAAACTCTCCGTAGTTCCGCACTAAAAATTACACCTCTCTCCACACCTCTTAACCCAGAACCATGGAGAGATCAGACACCCGGACCTAGCTCAGCTCAACCTTGCGATCTGGCTCCTGAAATCCTAGAATTTGGCTACCTTAATCTTCCCCCTGACTGTATGAACGTCATTAAAGAAGCTAGACGTCCTACCACTAGAGCTTTCTACGCAGACAAGTGGAAACGATTCGTGATTTATTGTCACAACAATAATATCAATCCCTTGGATGTGTCTATCCAACACATCATAGGCTACTTACTACACCTACAAAGATGCAACCTAGCCTACACGTCTATTAGACTACACCTTGCTGCCATAGCAGCGTATCTACAAAATAGACAGCATCTATCCCTCTTTAGAGTACCTACCATAAAAACCTTCATAGAAGGTCTCAAACAAATAATTCCCCCTAGAGTGCCACCCTCACCAGTGTGGAACCTAAACATCGTTCTCCCAAGACTAATGGGGCATCCATTCGAACCTCTACGTAAATGCGATCTTCAATTTTTAACATGGAAAACAGCTTTCCTTGTAGCCATTACTTCCCTCAGAAGGGTCAGTGAAATACAAGCACTCACCATTCAAGAACCTTTTCTGCAAATGCATCATTATAAGGTTGTTCTCCGCACTAATCCAAAATTCCTTCCTAAAGTAATTTCTCCCTTTCACCTCAATCAATCTGTGGAACTGCCTGTATTCTTCACGCAGCCACGAACCATTGCAGAAAGAGCTCTGCACACCATAGCCATCAAAAGAGCTTTACTCTACTACATCGAGAGAACACAACCTTTTTGCAAGACCAAACAATTATTCGTGTCTTTCTCACCACCACACAAAGGCAACCCGATCTCCAAATCTGGGATAGCTAGGTGGATTGTTAAATGCATAGGGCCCGATTCACAGAACTAACTTAAGACAAAATCCTAAACTTACTACCATTTTGGTATTCACAGAAGGCACTTACTAATTTTGGTATTCACAGAAGGCACTTACTCATTTCGGTATTCACAGAAGTTAGGAGTCCTAACTTTAGAACTCCTAAATGCCTTCTGTGAATACCGAAAGTCTTAAAATTAGGATTTTTCTCAGTTTAGTAGTAGTATAGTTAGGACTCCTAACTTTAGGACTTCTAAATGCCTTCTGTGAATACCGAAACTCTTAAAATTAGGATTTTTCCCAATTTAGTAGTCCTAAATTTAGGACTCCTAACTTTAGGACTCCTAAATGCCTTCTGTGAATACCGAAAGTCTTAAAATTAGGATTTTTCTCAGTTTTGTAGTAGTATAGTTAGGACTCCTAACTTTAGGACTCCTAAATGCCTTCTGTGAATACCGAAAGTCTTAAAATTAGGATTTTTCTCAATTTAGTAGTCCTAAATTTAGGACTCCTAACTTTAGGACTCCTAAATGCCTTCTGTGAATACCGAAAGTCTTAAAATTAGGATTTTTCTCAATTTAGTAGTCTTAAGTTTAGACTTAGGACTACTAAATTGAGAAAAATCCTAATTTTAAGACTTTCGGTATTCACAGAAGGCATTTAGGAGTCCTAAAGTTAGGAGTCCTAACTATGCTACTACTAAACTAAGAAAAATCCTAATTTTAAGACTTTCGGTATTCACAGAAGGCATTTAGGAGTCCTAAAGTTAGGACTCCTAACTTCTGTGAATACCGAAATGAGTAAGTGCCTTCTGTGAATACCAAAATGAGTAAGTGCCTTCTGTGAATACCAAAATGGTAGTAAGTTTAGGATTTTGTCTTAAGTTAGTTCTGTGAATCGGGCCCATACAGATTTGCTACCACAAAGCAAAACAAACGCTATCTGTTCCCCCTAAAGCCCACTCTACACGTAAGATAGGGGCTTCCATGGCATTTTTAGGGAACATCCCCTTAGATGATATCTGCAAAGCAGCTACATGGTCTACACCACACACTTTCACTAAACACTATTGTGTAGATGTGCAAACTAAGCAACAAGCTAGTGTGGGCCAGGCTGTCCTTAAAACACTGTTTCAAACAACTGCAACAGATACTGGTGGTCACCGCTAAGAGGGGGTACTGCTACACAATCTATGCACAGTGTGTAATCTGCAGCTCATATGGCTCGAACGGAATATGCTACTTACCAGTATGCATCTGTTCTTGGCATGTAGAGCAGCAGATCTACACACGCCCACCCGTCTCCCCGGCTACCTTTATCTGTTCCAGTTTTATCTTATTTAGATACAACACACATGAGCATCTTTCCTGTTTCTTACAAAGCTCCATCATTTCCCTGCTGGCGAAAAACAATCTAAGGATGGAGCTGAAGCCCATGCGCAATACGATCCAAAAGAGGAGTCACATACCTCGTGACTTCCAAAGACTTTCCAAGAGAAAAATAACTGCAACATCCGGGCCCAACACCAGATGGCGATCTATGCACAGTGTGTAGATCTGCAGCTCTACATGCCAATAACAGATGCATACTGATAAGTAGCATATTCCATATATATATATATATATATATATATATATATATATATATATATATATATATATATATATATATATATATCCAATACACGAAAGGCGAAGGACCCGTGCCGCTTGCAAGGCGGGCCGTGGCAGGGTCGCCAACCCTAAAAATCCACACACAAAAAGTCGTCTCTCTTGGCGTACAAAGACAACAAGCCTTGACTCAGAAATTGCTCCAAGCATGATTATTTATTTCATGGAAAGTCACCCATCGTGTTTCGAAGTGTCCGCTTCTTGTTCACGTGAACAAGAAGCGGACGCTTCGAAATGCCTTGGGTGACTTTCCATGAAATAAATAATCACGTTTGAAGCAATTTATGGGCCAAGGCTTGTTGTATGTATGTATATATATATATATATATATATATATATATATATATATATATATATATATATTCAGTGAAAAAACCATAGGTTTCACACACGTTATAGTTAGCTGGACATTTTACTGATAAAAAACCAATGAAATTCCCCCGTTATAGTTACTTAAGCTAACTATAACTCGCGCACCCGCAATCCACTGCTGATGACGTAACATATTACATCACTCATGACATGGTCAGTGACATCACTCATGACATCACAGATGACATCTCAAATGACATCACTGATGACATCATCCAGTGAATGTGTGTTTTTCTGAAAATTAAATATGTTTTATATATGTATATCTCAAGGTCGATGGAAGAATAAATGGGTATATAAGTGTCTAAAAGGATGATTTGTTTTTGAAAAATTGATTGTGTAACTGACTGATTAAGTGTATCTTAGTGAATACATGGCTTAATGAGTAATGTTTAAATATTTAATTATCTGTATCAGTCTCTCACTTTGTGTATAAGTGGCTGCATGGGTTGGTGAGTAGCTACATGGGTGTTTATATAAGATATTAGGTTGTTTTTTGAGTATCAGTCTGAGTGTCTGCATGGTTCGGTGGGGGGTATTACGTAGTGCATAGGTGCATCAATGATTGACTCTCTGGTTGTATGTGTTGTAGACAGCATGTGTGCATGTCTGTATGAGTGGATGAGTGTGTGTATGGGTGTGTTAGTGAGTGAATGACTGTCTCAATAGTGTCTTTATGAGTTACTAAATATGTTGTAAACTGGTATATTTGACTATTCGTGTATATAAGTGAGTATATGTGAGAGTGAGAGATTGAAACAGTTCCTGTATGAATAAGTATGTGTTTTTATAAGTGATTATTTAAAAGAGTAAGTATGTGTAAGTTTCCGTAGAAGTAAGTGTGGTGGTGTGTGTATAACTGTATATGCAAGTAAATGTATGTTTGATTCTTTTTTAGCATGACTGACTATGTGTGTGAGTAACTCTATGGATGAGTGACAATGTGTAACAGGATGTATAGGTGTATGAGTACATATGATGAGTGAGTACACGTATGAGTGACTGTACAGGACTGTTGGTGAATGAGTGGATGTGTATGTGGATCTTAGAATTATTGAAGAGGTTTTTGTTACTGGTATTGGTATGTCCATTTTTTTGAAAATTTCAGTCTCTATTTTTGAATGCTTGTATCAAAGGTTATATTAGGGTGAGAGGAGGTCTACCACTCTGTCACAAGGATGATGTCATCAGTGATGTCATTTGAGATGTCATCTGTGATGTCATGAGTGATGTCACTGACCATGTCATGAGTGATGTAATATGTTACGTCATCAGCAGTGGATTGCGGGTGCGCGAGTTATAGTTAGCTTAAGTAACTAAAACGGGGGAATTTCATTGGTTTTTTATCAGTAAAATGTCCAGCTAACTATAACGTGTGTGAAACCTATGGTTTTTTCACTGAATTTGCAAGGTTTTTTAAATGCTAAATCCTAACTATAACGTGTGTGAAACCTATGGTTTTTTCAGTGAATTTGCAAGGTTTTTTAAATGCTAATTTCTAACTATAACGTGTGTGAAACCCATGGTTTTTTCAGTGAATTTGTATGGTTTTTTAAAGGCTAATTCTTACCTATAACATATGTGATTCCCATGGTTTTTTTTTGGTTTTTTTATGATTTTTTTATTATAAATTCTTATATTAAATGTGTTTTTTTTAAAAAAAAAGCAAGTTTTTTTTTTTTTAACTTTATATTCTCTTAAAACACTATTTTTTTTAAAAAAAATAATTCTGCAATATATTAATTTTTTTCTTTTTTTTTTTTTCAAACAGGTAAGATATATTAGTATAACATAGAAAACCTTTTTTTCTCTTTTTAAATTTTTTTTTAAGTGCGCGTACGGTAAGCGTACGGTTTACGTAATGTTCGTAATTTATCTACTCTTTTTGCGTATAGTTACACAATTTGCGTAGCCGTGCGTACTGCGTATGGGGCGCGTAAGCGTGTGCGCTACACGCGCACGTTACGCGGAAGTGTTGGGACGTGTCCGTTATGCGCATGCGTGCGAGCGCGTGTCTTTTTTACGCGCATGCGTACTTTTACCGTAAGCGCACCGTAAGCGCACCGTAAGCGTAACGTAAGCGTAACGTACGCGCACGGTGGGTCATGTGATCATGAAACAAAACTTTTGATTGGTTCAAAGTAGTTTCAGTTCCAGAATCTTCCTACACCACACCCATTCCCCTCATTTCTGCTTGTGATCCCTTAGGTGAAGGAGCTGACTTGTCTTTGTGATACGATGGCAGACCAGCACTCTTCTGCTGAGAGTGAGGCTAGCAGCACCACCATCAGGCAGAGAAAGAGGAAACAGAAGAGCTCTTTTATATGGGAGTATTTTACTTTTCCTGAGGGTGAGAAAAAAGTCAATGCTGCCTTGGTGACTTGCAAGCTGTGCAAGCGTGTACTTTCACGAGGTAATCCCAACAAGAAGTATTCCTCCGGGAATCACACTATGTTGAGACACCTTGAGGATGTACATCCTAGGACAAATGCTCGACATACTGGAGGAAACCCTTCAGTAAGTCAACCAAGCACATCCACAGCAGCTCAGCCGAGTCCTTCTTCGGGAGCTCAGCAGAGCCCTTCATCTGTGGGGGCAGATTCACCTTTTTCTGATCCTGTGGAAACGAACCATCGGTTTGCGAGGGTTACTATGCGGTGTTCATTTTGCCATGGTCTAATTGTTCATAGGGAGACCAGTCTTCCCCTCATTAACAACAAAATAGACCAGCACATTTGTCCTACCAGCTAATGTTCCCATTCTTCCTTTCCTCTGTCCCTGCATGAACACAACGGCTCTTTTAAGAGCCAACCTTACCTCTCAACTTTTTTTTATTTTTTCTTTAAAACTTTTTTTTTTTTTTTTACCGTACGCGTATTTTTTTTTTTTTTTTTAAAAACACTAAAAATCAATTACCACATCTCAAGATCCTTGAGGAATTAATAACTAAATACTAAAAATCTGTTTGAGGAGAAGTGGAAGAAAGGGACCATGTAATTTCTGACTTACCTGACCCACCCAACAATTTAATTTTTAATTAAAATGTAATTGAAATTACTTGAAAAAATGGTTGGTTTTTTTCGAAAATTTTCTTTCCCAATCTGAAAAAAAGAAAAAAGTATTAATATTTATTAATTCATTATATAACACAGTACACGTATTTACATATTTTCATAAAAAAAAATTTTGCCTTTTTTTTGCTGTTTTCAGAATATATTGCATTTCACTATAAATTGTGAAAGCAATTGCATTCATCACTTAACAGCGGGCAAAAAAAAAATAACAATCTCAAAGATTGTTTTAAAAAAGCCCAGAATCTCTTTTTACTTAAACATAACATTATAGAAATGCATAATATTCTATAAAAATATCATCTAATAACAATAATTATTTCTTTAAAATACCGTCCGACAATTTTTTTTCAGAAGCATAATCACAAAAATAATATATTTCAAGTAACTCCACAATATGTGGTTCTATTTCCTTTAGGCCAAATAGTAATTTTAAAATTCTTTTTTGATTAAATTTCCAATGGTAATCTAATAAAATTCCAAAATTTAAATTGTACAGATCTTACCGATTCTCTCTAACATTTTGGTTTCCGATAGATTAATTAATAATTAAATAAGTCCACAATACAATTGGTTACCTTTCCTTATGGCCAAATAGTAATTTTAAAAATATTTTTTGAATAAATTTCCAATGGTAATCCAATAAAATTCCAATATTTAAATTGTGCAGATCTTACCGATTTTCTCTAAATTTTTGGTTTCCGAAAGATTCATTAAAAATTAAATAAGTCCACATTACAATTGGTTACCTTTCCATTAGGCCAAATGGTAATTTGAATAATCTTTTTTTTTGAAAATTCCAATGCTAATCCAATAAAATGGTAAAATTGATTTGTACAGATCTTGCCAAGTCTCTCTAAAATTTTGGTTTCAGGAAGATTAGATAGGAATTTGCTAAATCAAAAGGCAAACGCTGCTTGAAAATCAATTGGGAATCATTACACAGTGTCCAGCCTTTTTCACATTTAAGATAAACTGTGTAATGACCAGAAGTAACAGTAGGTCCTTCATGGAAAATTATTGCAACTGTTACAAAAGTTTTTCCTGAAATTGATAATTGCTGTCCTGTGAATTTCTTTATTAAAGTGTCCAATTTTGAACCATCAGCTTTACATCGTTGCATCATTAAAATTACATACTGTCCGTATTCCTTTAAAATTAACGTTGAAAACATGTCAGATTTACACTCACCGCATTCCATGCTATGATTAGCATCTTTAACTAATTTAGCAAAAGTGACTGTTTTACTGTCTGGCAATGTTAAATAAATAAACCTTTCAGAATCAACATAAGAGCCACATGTATTGTAACACTTTTCACAACTATGTTCCCATTTATAAGAGACACCAAACATATGTTCAATGGGAACCCCTTCTTCTTCCAGTACCTGAAAAAAATACATCAAGAATTCCTGTGCGTCTTGCTGTACATTTTGAGAAAAGTGTGTTCGTCCTGAACATACATCTAAAAGTTTTCTAATTTCAGTAGCACTTTCTATTTGAGTTTTATCATTACTCAGCTTTTGTAAAAGGAGACTCAACTCAGAACAGAATCTTTTTCTCTGATTTACTATTATCTGCTCTTGCAAACTTTCCAGATAAAATGCAACATTCAGCACTACATTAGCGTAGCAGTTGACACCAGAGCTATTTTCAAAATGACAACCAACAACCTCTTCAACATTGTCCTTTTTCTTTTTGCTTGCAATTACATCACTCCTCTTTTTTTTCCTCCTCTCTACATCCTCATTACAGATATTCTCAATTCTTCTTTTACGAGAAACTACACGTTTCTCTAACACAGGATACTGACCTAAATGAGGAGCATAGGTTCTTCTTAATCTATTATACTCCTTTACACAGTTTGTATCAGCACTAACTTTTGAATCATCAAAGTCTATCATGAATAAACCAGATAATGTTTTCACTCGTGACAAAGCTACATAAGCCATACCTTCTTTGAACACAGTTGAACCAATGTTTACAAATGCACAATCTACAGTCAATCCTTGAGACTTGTGAATAGTTACAGCATATGCTAGAGAAAACGGAAACTGTTTCCTTTGTACATATAAGTCTTTCACAAGCATGAAACGAACTGTACAACGACAAATGTCTATAACTTCTTCTATCTGATCAAATTTTATTTTTAAACATTCTATTCCATCTTTTTTCTGATAATTAATAAAACCCACAACTCTTCCCATAGCTCCATTCACTAAACCTTTTTCAACATCCAAATTTCTCCTTAAAAATACTCTACAGTTCATGCAAACATATAATTTTTTTTTTAATCCAGCAGTTTTGGAAATGTTCTTCTCTAGTGAATCCAATTTATTTTTCAGTTTGCCTGTTAATGTGATAGTAATTCTTCCATCCTGAATTTTGTCCACCGCTTCCAATTTCCTGATATCTTCTTTTTCCAATTTCAAAAGCTCCTCATTGAATATTGAGCATTCACGTAGAGTTGGCATTAAGCAGATGACACTTTTCTTTTCTGCAATGATCTTGTATATCTTCTCTGCAACTATTTCTTCCTTTGGAAATAAATTATGTAGCAACCGACTCTGTAATGCTTTCGTGCCAGCTTCAGTCAGTAGTCCAATCCTGATATCTTTCAGAATACTTCCATATTCTTCATCGTTTGCTTGCCTCATATTAGTAGTAAGTTCCTTGTACTCAAAGAAGGACCAAATATTTGCATTACCAATGCTTCCCAATGACTTCTTTGTGTCTTCATGTGTCACAGTATTAAACACTGGTTGTCCTTTAACTGGAGTAAGCTGTAGAAGATCCCCAAAAACTATGACATGTTTTCCACCAAATAATACGTCATAGTCTGTCCTTAGAATTTGCTGCATTCTTAAATGCACAAAGGCAAGCATTAAGTTTGATACCATGCTCACCTCATCAATAATGAGAACTTGCATCTTCTTCAATACTCTTGAAACTTCCAAGCATGCTTCTCCAGTTAGCTTGTGGTATTGTATTTTGTTCTCATGCTCCACTGGTAACATTAGCAAATGATGTAAGGTGATTCCTTTTATGTTATATGCTGCTAACCCAGTTGGAGCAGTAACCACACAAGACAAAGTAGAATCCGTTTTTTGCTGTAGGTAGCTTCTGATGACTTTAATTAGGAAACATTTTCCAGTTCCAGCTTGTCCGCTTACATACATCCTGATTGGATGAAATGATGTGCATGAGCACTCTTTTTTTTCATGTAGTAATCCGTGATCAATTTTGTTTCTGATCTCTTCATAAATTTGTTGCTGCTCTTGATTCAGTTGTCTTTCCAAATTTTGTAAGTCTATAAACTCTTCTTGAGCTTGATTCATAGCCGTTTCCACTTCATTCATGGCTATTGCAGCTTCATTTTCAACGATTGGTTGTCCTAGGGGATCTTGACTGAGTGTTCCTGGACTTTGGCTGTCTTGAGAACTGTCTCTAGCTACTTCAGCTGCAATTGTAGTTTCCTGTTCAATTTCTTCATTTAACATTTGTACATAAGTTGTGAATGTACTGCATTGTATGCTGTCTTTGCAAGCATTAAATGAATCTTCATAGCTTTGAAATTCTCCCAGTAGTTCATCCTCTGTACGCCATGGTTTAAACAGCTGTAAAAGAGCCAAGTAGTAAAATTCCTTTTTGTCAGTAGTGTCGCAACTCAGCTTCCTGTGATTTATCAAACTTCCTTTTGTTTGCTTCACCAAACATCCTTCCTCACCAATGACTTTATATTTTCCATTGTTGATGTCTTCTGCGGCTTTCCGTGAATAAATGTAGTTCTGCAGCACTTCATAGAGACACATGTTCTCCAGATGATGACTTCTTTTGGGATAATGTGTGTCCAACATGTTTGATTTCAAAATATCTGTACTTTCTGGGTCATTTTCGGCCAAATATTCAATTTCTCATTGCTGCAAGGCCTAAACTTGCCCAAATTATTCTTCTTGATTTCGAGTAGAGACTTGCAGAAGATAACCTATCTGAACATTCGTAGGATCCAATTTCTCGATGCGATAACATCTTTAAACTGAAACTGTACAGCTTCTTACTGACAGTCTTCTCGTGAGAAATCTCTTTCCACATTTCTTTCAATTCAGTTTTTTCAGATTTAGCAATGTAAGACGTTACATATCGAGCAACAGCATTGGAATTGTCAGCTACATACTGTATATCCATGTTAGCATTCCACATGGATAAAATGACTGGGTTGTAGTCATTTATATTTTTTGATTCTTCTTTTCTTTTAAGGTTGTAGGTATTCTTAGGTGATTTTCTTGTAATAGTATGTCTCACAGATGACATTAAACTGTTTACTCTTCCATTTGAAAACACAGGTCGTGGAAATCCAAATCGACATTTAGTGTAGTATTTATCTTTGCTCTTGTATTTCCGTCGACAGTATTTTCCACACCGATGACTTTGGAAACGTAAAACTTGCTCCTTTAACTTTTTCTCTTCTGTGCTTTTTGGTATAGCACATGTTGCATATTCTTCAATGAAAGATAACACTGCTTCATCAGTATCTGTTCCAAACTTTGGGGCATCCTTGATCCACAACAGCATATGAATATGAGGAGCACCTCTTGCCTGGTAGTCTTTTCTCCAAAAGAAATCCTCTACTTCTCCAAGAGGTGGATTTTTTTTATTGCAGATGAAGGACATCATAGCCTCAAATCTATGATTGAAATATCTGCAAACATTAACCGGATCCAATGAGCACAGTTCTCCTGCTGTCTTGTATTCGATGTTTTTAATGTTTGAATTGGCCTCTCGTAGAAAATCCAGTAAATCATCCCAAGCGTACTCAGCACAGCTTAGAGTAAGGAACCATGTTGGTGTTCCTAAATTCCGTAACATGCATTTTAATTCACCATGGCGTCGGTACCAATATTCATTTGTCCCACGCTGACAAGCCATCAGATTGATCAGTTGTGTTTCCAAATGATCATCTCGGTGCTGCACTTTCTCCATAAAATCCTTAGCAGACACATTTTGTAAATGTACTCCACTTTTTAAAATGTGATTTACTGCATATGATAATGCAGACAAGTCGCTTTCAAATAAAAGATGGAACAAATAAGGAATACTTTGTCGAAATCTGGGATCTTCTGCATATAGTCTTGTAGTTCGATACTCAGAAGCTGGAATCTGTTCTGGACGTTCATCGTATCGTCCTCCTTTTCCTGTAGGAAACAGCTGGGGAAAACATCGAGCTTCCAAGCTCTCCTCCCATACACTCACGGGCGTTCCTTTTGCTTTCTTCATCTGAAACAGATCAATATTGTCTCCCATAACTTCTTTTGAATGAAGAGGATGTATGCTAAAATGTTCATAAATTTCTTCTTCCTTTGACTTGTCCACTTTTTCAATTTGTCCAGTTGGTGTTTCTGTGTCTTCTTGTAAATCTTCTTCTTCTTCTTCTATATAAATTGATTCATACCATTTGTTATTCCTTTTCAAATACAAATTTGCTCTTTGTACTTTCCGTACATCTACCAGCTCCTGCCAAATCTTCTTATTCTTTGTTGGTACACCATTAACCAGAATAACTAATGGTTCAGTTTCCAAAGTATCTGCATCAATAGTTTCCATATTTTTTTTCAAATCCAAAGGCAAATACACCACTCTTCCTTTTAAACCTCTCAGTAAATCTGAAGGAGGTAATTTACCAGTTTTGGGCTCCATACGTACTATGGTCTGGAACGGATGAACACATTGAAAAAGTATAGACTCATATGTATTTAATTCAGAAAGTTCGGCAGGAATAACATCCAATTCTAAATTATTATGTACAGCTCTGGTCGGCATTCTATTTTCCTCTAACTTGTTGTAACAGTATTTACAAATACGCTGATCTTCACCCAATTCAAAACAATTTTCCAGAAATATATATGTGGCAAAATCCTTCCACTTATAATTATCTTCATTTTCACTTTTTCTGTAGAGATCAACATTCCTGGTTTGTTTTCTATAATGAGTTCTGCGGCAACAAATACAAGTAATATTTGGTCTTTCATTAGAGATTATTGCAAATTTTGTTATGTGATCATTAAATGTCTTACTTACAGAGGGTTCTACATTCTCTTCCACTTCTTCCTCATTTACTGTGTCCTTTTCTGCACTGTCTTGTTCAGGACCAAAGTAACAAAACTGAATTTCATCAGTTACCTTCTCTACATCTGATACCGATCCACGGAACAGAGCCCTATTCAATTCATCTAACTTTATTGCTGGACTTTTAGCAAAATAAACCGTCTCACAAACTTTCTCATTTCAGTATGATGAACAGCCAGCATCCTAAAATGATGAAAAACACTTTTACACACTTTTCTAGATAGACAAGCCAGAGAATGACCCTGCAAACCAGTATTCTCTCTCACTCTACATGGATCTAGACTTTGAAGCACCTTAATCTTCTGTTTTACACTTTTTTTTACTATATTCTCTTAGAAACTCACGAAATTTATCAATAGATTCCTGACGCACAGTGCAAATACTACTACAATTCCAAGTGTACACTGGGGCTTTAGGACGTCTCCCCATAGCCTCATCCGCCATCACTTGTACCTCATCTCTTGGAACCATTTTCTCCTTCTCCATTATACAACCATTTTTCACTTCATAAGCACGACCTCTGGTGTCAACTGCATGCAGCAAACTATTACTTTGAAAATAACTCTCTTCATTAAAAAAAGGTTCACTACTTGAACTATGCATCCATTCTCCTATAAACACTTTACAAAAGTTTGTTCTTTTCACTACTCTTTTCCTTTTGCTTTGTGATTTCAGTACATTAACCATTTTATCTAATGTACGCATCCTATTCAAAATTAAAATGAATAGTTTCCTTTTTAATTCTAATGCCTTTGCTGCAATGGCTTCAATTTCTTTTTTTCTCTTATAAAATTTACCCTTTTGCTTATATTTCTTGACATCCTTTATCAAATTGGACATTACTCTTCTCTGAAACATTTTTCTACGTATCTCTTTAAACGCTGTTTTTCTGTTTAAGTTAATCTTTATTGTTTCTGAAGGTATATTTGCATTAACTAAATGCTCAATTTTTTCCTGTTGTTTTTTATGTAAAACATTCTTTCCAGTACAGACATTTTATACATTTTTCCTTTTTTTGAAGACGTTCTTTAAAAAATCTTTTGTCTGCTTGCCAGAAGACTTTCTCTTTTTCCCAACATGAGCATCTCCAACTAACTTAGGTCCTCCAGTTGTCTTCAAATATAGTTTTTTTTTGTGGTTTTTCCTTAGTCTGGATTTTGTAGGCATCTTAAATTTTGTTCACTGCTCTTCAGCAATACCTGAAAAAAACTAAAAAAAAATTCCTTTTTTTTATTTAAATATATTACTACATTTTTTATGATCTTTTCAAATCTTAAAATACTAAGTACCCCTTTCCTACAAGTGAAAATCAGTATAACACCTTCACAAATTAAATATCTAAAAACAATTCCTGTGTGCACACAGAGTCATGATTTGAAATTAGGCAGAAAACGAAATTTCTTTGCCAATTGGAAAGCACACTTCCTACTGCTTTTTTGGCAAGTGATAAGTACTTTTACAGTCTGACACATTTTGAATCCACTTTTCAGATTCTGAAAAAAGCACATGTCCAAACAGCTTTTTCAGACCAGCAACATGTGTAACCTGGGTGACTGACTACACTCCAGCAAGGGCAACCAGCCTTAGTGATGCTGAATGTATTTGCATTACTGACTGCAACCTCAAACCCCACTCGGTTGTGAATACTGTGCATGATTCCACAGGATAAGTAGCTGGCTATGTGCTAAGAGTCTGCTTCTGCAGAAAAAAATAGCTCCCCCTTTCCATCTAATGCAAATGTAAAATCACCAGAGCAATACGCAATAAATCTCTGTCTGTAAATCCTCTTTGCACACAGAGTCATAGTTTCATATTAGTCAGAAAACGAAATTTCTTTGCCAATTTGAAAGCACACTTCCTACTGCTTTTTTGGCAAGTGATAAGTACTTTTACAGTGTGACACATTTTGAATCCACTTTTCAGATTCTGAAAAAAGCACATCTCCAAACAGCTTTTTGAGACCAGCAACATGTGTAACCTGGGTGACTGACTACACTCCAGCAAGGGCAACCAGCCTTAGTGATGCTGAATGTATTTGCATTACTGACTGCAACCTCAAACCCCACTCGGTTGTGAATACTGTGCATGATTCCACAGGATAAGCAGCTGGCTGTGTGCTAAGAGTCAGCTTCTGCAGAAAAAAATAGCTCCCCCTTTCCATCTAATGCAAATGTAAAATTACCAGAGCAATACGCAATAAATCTCTGTCTATAATTCCTCTTTGCACACAGAGTCATAGTTTCATATTAGTCAGAAAACGAAATTTCTTTGCCAATTTGAAAGCACACTTCCTACTGCTTTTTTGGCAAGTGATAAGTACTTTTACAGTGTGACACATTTTGAATCCACTATTCAGATTCTTAAAAAAGCACATGTCCAAACAGCTTTTTGAGACCAGCAACATGTGTAACCTGGGTGACTGACTACACTCCAGCAAGGGCAACCAGCCTTAGTGATGCTGAATGTATTTGCATTACTGACTGCAACCTCAAACCCCACTCGGTTGTGAATACTGTGCATGATTCCACAGGATAAGCAGCAGGCTGTGTGCTAAGAGTCTAATTCTGCAAAAAAAAATAGCTCCCCCTTTCCATCTAATGCAAATGTAAAATCACCAGAGGAATACGCAATAAATCTCTGTCTGTAATTCCTCTTTGCACACAGAGTCATGTTTTCATATTAGTCAGAATACGAAATTTCTTTGCCGATTGGAAAGCACACTTCCTACTGCTTTTTTTTTGCAAGTGATAAGTACTTTTACAGTCTGACACATTTTGAATCCACTTTTCAGATTCTGAAAAAAGCACATCTCCAAACAGCTTTTTGAGACCAGCAACATGTGTAACCTGGGTAACTGACTACACTCCAGCAAGGGCAACCAGCCTTAGTGATGCTGAATGTATTTGCATTACTGACTGCAACCTCAAACCCCACTCGGTTGTGAATACTGTGCATGATTCCACAGGATAAGCAGCTGGCTGTGTGCTAAGTGTCAGCTTCTGCAGAAAAAAATAGCTCCCCCTTTCCATCTAATGCAAATGTAAAATTACCAGAGCAATACGCAATAAATCTCTGTCTGTAATTCCTCTTTGCACACAGAGTCATAGTTTCATATTAGTCAGAAAACGAAATTTCTTTGCCAATTTGAAAGCACACTTACTACTCCTTTTTTTGGCAAGTGATAAGTACTTTTACAGTGTGACACATTTTGAATCCACTATTCAGATTCTTAAAAAAGCACATGTCCAAACAGCTTTTTGAGACCAGTAACATGTGTAACCTGGGTGACTGACTACTCTCCAGCAAGGGCAACCAGCCTTAGTGATGCTGAATGTATTTGCATTACTGACTGCAACCTCAAACCCCACTCGGTTGTGAATACTGTACATGATTCCACAGGATAAGCAGCTGGCTGTGTGCTAAGAGTCTGCTTCTGCACAAAAAATAGCTCCCCCTTTCCTACTAATGCAACTGTAAAATTACCAGAATAATACGCAATAAATCTCTGTCTATGATTCCTCTTTGCACACAGAGTCATGTTTTCATATTAGTCAGAAAACGAAATTTCTTTGCCAATTTGAAAGCACACTTACTACTCTTTTTTTTTGCAAGTGATAAGTGCTTTTACAGTGTGACACATTTTGAATCCACTTTTCAGATTCTGAAAAAAGCACATCTCCAAACAGCTTTTTGAGACCAGCAACATGTGTAACCTGGGTGACTGACTACACTCCAGCAAGGGCAACCAGCCTTAGTGATGATTAATGTATTTGCATTACTCACTGCAACCTCAAACCCTACTCGGTTGTGAATACTGTGCATGATTCCACAGGATAAGCAGCTGGCTGTGTGCTAAGAGTCTGCTTCTGCAGAAAAAAATAGCTCCCCCTTTCCTACTAATGCAACTGTAAAATTACCAGAGTAATACGCAATAAATCTCTGTCTATAATTCCTCTTTGCACACAGAGTCATGTTTTCATATTAGTCAGAAAACGAAATTTCTTTGCCAATTTGAAAGCACACTTACTACTCTTTTTTTTTGCAAGTGATAAGTGCTTTTACAGTCTGACACATTTTAAATCCACTTTTCAGATTCTTAAAAAAACACATGTCCAAACAGCTTTTTGAGACCAGAAACATGTGTAACCTGGGTGACTGACTACACTCCAGCAAGGGCAACCAGCCTTAGTGATGCTGAATGTATTTGCATTACTGACTGCAACCTCAAACCCCACTCGGTTGTGAATACTGTGCATGATTCCACAGGATAAGCAGCTGGGTGTGTGCTAAGAGTCTGCTTCTGCATAAAAAAATAGCTCCCCCTTTCCATCTAATGCAAATGTAAAATCACCAGAGCAATACCAAACAGCTTTCTGAGACCAGCAACATGTGTAACCTGGGTGACTGACTACACTCCAGCAAGGGCAACCAGCCTTAGTGATGCTGAATGTATTTGCATTACTGACTGGAACCTCAAACCCTAAAAGTATTCCTCATTTATACCAGTACACCTTATTTTATGGTGAAAACATAGTCCATATTATTTTACATGTTCCTCACATTTAAATTTCTCCCAAAACACAAAATGATAAACACAACTTCAACAAAAGGAATTCCAATTCTATTATTCATTTCTTAATTTACTATATACATCCCCTCTCAAACTCTTAACTCACCTTTAAAATTAGTTAGTTGTGAAAGAAATGTGGCACTCAAACAGCAGATTATCAGAGCCAGTATCTCTGTTCTGTACACCTCTCTCCTCTCAGCAGAACCAGATAATGGCAATGTTTCCCTCTCTTTTTCCACACATATACATGTTAGTTTCAAATCTCAGTGCTTCCCCCTTTTTTTCAAATGCAATCACACATTTCTATTGGTTGAAAACCAACCCTTTTCCAACAGTACCCTTCCCCCAACTTGACTTCAGCCTAGTACCCTTCCCCCAACTTGACTTCTGCCTGCTACCATAGCAACAGCTCATGGAACACTGCTGTGTAGAGTTAGGTCAGAAGTTCAACACACAATGTTTCATTTCCAAAGAGCAGGAGTGCTTGACTTTTCAAACCTAACAGCAAATCCATAGTACTGTTCTTTGGTAACACATTTTTCTGTACCAATACAAAACATGCTTCTATAAATTTACACATACAGCCTAGTTTTTAGTGTAGAAAGGTATGAAACAGCCAATCACTTCTTTTTTAAAAAAAAAAAATATGTATGCCTCCATTTCCAAACTGTCTTTCATTTCTTTTTACCATTCTACTGAATTACACCTCCTGAGTGCACCCCGATCTCCTTGGAAGATGTTCACAGTGTGGATTGTAGGACACAGCTATGTCTTCTGGAGTGAAAAGTATGTATGCAGAGAAAACAGGTATGGTGAGAGACCTTGCTTTGCCAATGTAGACATTAAATGGATTGGTCAGAGAGGGTTAAAGTGGCACCAATTGATGCCATTGGTGAAATCCTTCATGCAAATCCAACACCCTGACCTCATAATAGTGCACTGTGGTGGCAATGACCTAGGCACTTTGACTGGGGTAGGTCTGGAAATGCTTATGAAGGACACCTTTGCACAACTGTTTTCACTTTTCCCTAAAACTGCCTTTGTGTATTCTAACATATGCCAAAGGCAAAAATGGAACTGGTCCAATCAATTTTGTCCACAGATTGACAAAGCAAGAAAGCACGTCAACAAATCTGTTTCTGCTTTCCTCCGAGACTATGGTATGGGTTCCATTTACCACAACAACTTGCGTTACGACATGCAAGACATTTATAGAGATGGTGTACACTTCAATGATGAAGGGAACAGAGTCTTCCTCTTGAACCTTAGACTCTGCATCGGTACTTACTTGTAGGTACCACTAAAAAATCAAATCACTTCATAAACACAACGGCTCTTTTTAGAGCCCCTTAATATCTAAACACTTAAATCTGAATTTTATTTCTTTTTTTATTTTTTTTTTCTACCGTACGCGTACGGTAAGCTTACGGTAAGCTTACAGTACGCGTACCCCGCGTTTTTTTTTTTAAATTAATAAATGTTTTTTTTGTACTTTTCTGTCCTTCTTTGACCCCCTTTCAAATGTTAGGGGGTCTGTAACTCTCTTCCTTGCCCCCTTTTCAAGTTATCACCCTTTTTTTTTGAGTGAAACACACAAAATGGCGGCCGCCGCTTCCTGGTTTCGACCGATTCGAATGTTTACTAAGATCTAACAGCCAATCAGAATCGCGCTCGCGCACGTCACCGTACGCGTACGGTAAGCTTACCGTAAGCGCACCGTAAGCGCACCGTAAGCTGCCACAGATATATATATTGATTTAAATGCTATTTTCTCAGGAAATACTGAACAGATTTACACCAGACCTACAAAAGGCACTTCCTTGACCTGAGGACTACCTCTCTGCCAAATTTCAAGTAACTCTGTTCAGCTGTTCGGGCTGTAGCTGTGTCTAAAGGTCCTATGGAAAAATGCATGGGAAAAACGCGTTTTGGGACCCCCCTTTTATCTCAGCCCCCGCTTGACGAATCCCCCCGAGACTTTCAGGGTAGGAGCGGAGCGTAGCGCCCCACCTATTTTGAAAATTTCGCGAGGATTCGTCGACCGGCGCCAAAGTTATTCAAAATAGAATGTTGCGGATTTCCTATGGAAACAGGGTCCTAACTATAACTACCTACTGGCGACCGCCAGTAGGTAATATATATATATATATATATATATATATATATATATATATATATATATATATATATATATATATATATGTGTGTGTATATAAAAATATACATATATATATATATATATATATATATATATATATATATATATATATATATATATATATATTCACTTAAAAAACCATAGGTTTCACACATGTTATAGTTAGCTGTACGTTTTGCTCGTAAAAAACCAATGAAATTCCACGTTATAGTTAGATCAGGTAACTATAACTTGCGCGCCCACAATAAACTGCTGATGACGTCACATAGTACATCACTCATGACATGGTCAGTGACATCACTCATGACATCAATGATGACATCTGAAATTACACATTGTGGATTGCGGTCGCGCAAGTTATAGTTACCTGATCTAACTATAACGTGGAATTTCATTGGTTTTTTACGAGTGAAATGTACAGCTAACTATAACATGTGTGAAACCTATGGTTTTTTAAGTGAATTTGCAAGGTTTTGTAAATGATAATTCCTAACTATAACGTGTGTGAAACCTATGGTTTTTTCAGTGAATTTGTAATGTTTTTTAAATGCTAAGTTATGTATTTATTTATTTATTTTTTCTGTTTTTTCACTATGCGCACACCCTGCGCGCACGGTGCGCTTCGCGCACCATGCGCGCGCGTTGCGCAGTCCATGCCGTGTGCGCCTCGCCTTTATTTACGCAGTAACATTTGTTTTTTTCTCCCTTGTGGGTCCTTTAATTTATTTAATAAATGTGATTGTTACTTCTTTATTTTTATTTTTTTATTTTTTTTGCCGTGCGCGTACGGTAAGCTTAAATTATTAAATTTATTTTTCGGACTTTTGGGTCCTTCTTGGACCCCCTGACAAACTCTAGGGGGTCTGCAACTCTCTTCGTTGCCCCCGTTTCACGTTCTCCACCTTTGTTTCTCAGTGCGAGAGACAGAAAATGGCGGCCGACACTTCCTGATTTCGACCGATTCGAATGTTTACAGTCATGTAACCACCAATCAGAATTGAGCTCGCGCACGTCACCGTACGCGTACGGTAAGCTTACGGTAAGCGCACGGAGCGCGCTTACAGATATATATATTGATTTAAATGCTATTTTCTCAGGACCTACTGAACAGATTTACGCCAGACCTACAAAAGGCACTTCCTTGACCTTATGGCTACCTCTCTGCCAAATTTCAAGTAATTCTGTTCAGCCGTTCGGGCTGTAGCTGTGTCTAAAGGTCCTATGATAAAATGCATGGGGAAAACGCGTTTTGGGACCCCCCTTTTTTCTCAGCCCCCGCTTGACGAATCCCCCCGAGACTTTCAGGGTAGGAGCGGAGCATAGCGCCCCATTAGTTTTGAAAATTTCGCGAGGATTCGTCGACCGGCACCAAAGTTATTCCAAATAGAATGTTGCGGATTTCCTATGGAAACATGGTCCTAACTATAACTATCTACTGGCGACCGCCAGTAGATAATATATATATATATATATATATTTTTTTTTTTCTTTACATGTTTATTTTGGGATAGTTAACTTCCAAATAAAGTTTTGTTTTCATTTAGGGAAGTGCTTCTTGAAAATAGTGAAACCCTAGACTAGACTGATCATCTCTTGTAAATCAAAGGGAGACGGTTTTGATCACATAATCAGAAAAACAAAGTTTGTGATAAAGCAGGCTTTGTCTTCTTAAAAAGGCTATAGAAATGATCGCCGGTTCCAATTAGAATGCACAGCTGTCAGGAATGGTTGTATGTGATTTCATGTAAAATTGATTTCACAGAATATCATTACTGAGAAACCATTCCACATAAACTGTTTTATGGAAATTTGCAGGATGAATGGCATTTACTATATCATGGAAACCAATTCCTAGAATGTCTTTTTCTTTGAAACTTGCGTTTGCATGCTTATATTTTGGGGTGTAAATGCAATGGTTGCAGGTCTTACTTTAAGAAACATTTTTGTTGGAGATATTTAGTTATTTTCTTCAGGGGACATTACTTATGGTTTATACCTTTTACATTGCCAAACAATTACTTTGGGTGCTTACAATTCGCTGGCCCGACCACAGCTTAACACCACCATTCCCTGACCCCCTCACAACCTTTAAAAACCATCTATCCTTGCCCCTAAAAACCTTCACCACACCTAAACTCCACCCATCAGTGTCCCTAAACTCTGCATATTCCTGTGCCCCAAATACCCTTCATCACACCTACACTCCACTCATCCCTGAACTCTAAAAGTCCTTACTCCACCAATCTCTGAAGCCTAAAAATCCCTCACTACCCCTAAACTCCACCATTTCTTGAACCCTCAAAAAACATTTCGATGCATAAACCCCACCCATCCCTGACCCCTCAAAACTCTCATGCCCCTAAACAACACCCATGCCAGATCCGTAAGAAACCGTTAATACCTCCAAACACCATCCATTCCAGACACCTTAACATCCCTCATCACCCCATAGCCCCTCTCATCCCTAACCCCTAAAAGCCCTTTCTACCCTATGCTCCATCCATGGCTGACCAGTATAAAAAGCCTCACCATCCTAAACTCCACCCATTCCCGAACCCTAAAACTCTTTCTGCCCATAAACTCCAGCCATCCCTGACCCCTGATATACACCACCACTCCTAAACTCCTCCATTCATGAATGCTAGAAACCCCTAACCACCCCTAAACGCTACCCATCACTGACCCTTTAAAACCCTTCACCAGGTCTAAACTCCACCCATCCAAAAAGCCTAAAGAGCCCTAAACGCCTCTACACTCGCCCATCCATTGACCCTAAAAACTCCTCACACCTCTAAACTTCATTTATCTGTGAATCCTAAAAACCTCTTACCACCCATAAATTCCACCCATTCTTGATTGCTAACAAAATGCTTGCCACTCCTAACTCATCCCAGAACCTTAAAATCCCTTTTCAACACCTGAACTCCACCCATCCCTCACCCCTAAAAACACCCATTCCAGAATCTAAAAACTACCCGTACACTCCACCCAATTTTAATGTGCCTTCGATTTTCCTTAAAAGTATATTTCCTAATTTTCCATCTTTTTGTATTTCCTTAAAATTGCCTTTCTGTAAAATTGTTTTCCTTGATTTAATTTCTTCCACTGTTGTTTCTCAGTTTCATTTGAATAGACTGTTGATTAAACAAGAGGCACCTATGTGTTTTTGTGTTGCAGTACTGTGCCCTGCAGGAGAGTTCTCACGCTCCGGATTGATGCCCTGTTACCCATGCCCCAGAGACTACTATCAGCCAGACCCTGGGAAGTCGTATTGTCTGGCATGCCCATTTTATGGTACAACTACAGTGATTGGTGCCAGGTCCATCGCAGAATGTTCAAGTACGTTATGTTTCTGTGCCTTTATCATTTCACTAAATTGTCACGCGATGCATTATGATTTGCACTGCATTTGTGACTTCGTCACTTGATGTATTTCTAATAGATTCTCAGTGCTCGATTCGATCCTACAATTTTTCACCTGCTTCCGACCTCTTAATAGAGATACTGCAGAACCCTTCTCTGATCCACAAAACTACTTTTTGAGCTACTCCTAAAATGTATTGCCACTTTTAGCACCAAGCTCACTTTCTTGAAAAGTGCTGGAAGATAGTTCTCTGCTAGCACCCATTTTTCAAAAGCCACCTATATCAATTTGCATCTCTTATCTTAATTCTTTCATTTGTAGTTTTGGCACTTTAAGGACTAAATTGTTGAGTTTCTATCACAAGTAAGGACATGGGGAAGTAAGTAGCATAACACTTCATATGTTCTTCCCTCATAAAAGGATGTACCCAATGATGTGCATCATGCCAGAGTTACTATTGATACAAACGTAAAACACTGATCCTGTTGGTTGTATGATGTTACAACGCATTCCGTTGCAACGCATGCCTTTACCACGCATGCGTTACAACGCGAATGCCATCACCACGCATATCCTTTACCACGAAAATGCCTTTAACACGCATACTTTTACAACGATTTTCGTTGTTAAACTATGCATGTTAAAGGCATTTTCATGTTAAAGGATATCTCCAATCCCTACCAACTAACCCTAAAATTGTACCCTTAAAATTTACCCCTGTACGACACCAGCCCTCATTCCCCCTTACCTCTCCACTCCAAGTACTTCTGATTTGCATTTTACTTCGTTAAGAGGAAGCGGGAGTGTCTTTCTGTTTCCTCTAACGATGCGGATTGCCTCCACATCTTTTTTCTTCTTTAACTGAAAACGACCGAAATAGGTGCAGTTTTTTTCCTTTTTTTTGGGGGGGTGGGGGAGAGACCCCCCAAGACCCCTTTTTTAAACCCAAGCTTTTCTTTTTTGGGGGGGAGACCCCCCCATTCCCCCCCCCCTTTTTTTTTTCTACCTTTGTATCACACATGCCTTTACTACGTATCTCTTAGTAAAGGTATGCGTGGTAAAGGCTATTCATGGTAACCACGCATGCGTTGTAATGTATGCGCGGTTATGGTTATGCGTAGAAACGGCTGCATTGTAGTGGCCGTTTCCCGATCCTGTTTTACTCAGGTTGATGCTTAGTAATATGTGACTAAATGTATTCTAGTGATCTTCTAGCATAACAAATCTTTCAAGAAAGGGCACAAAGCATATTCTGTTCATTCTACCCCAAATATGCAAAAGTCCACAAGAAATGCAATTGTGAATGTAAAATTTGAAAATACATACAAACTAGCATCAAGTTCACCTAAAATGATGCTGAAGACTTGGCATGGATTCTGCCCTCTGTATCTTTCACAAGAAGATGGAAAAATTGCAGTGGTTGCTGGCATAGAACGGGGTGGTGGGGCAGGGTGTGAGGAAGGAGGACAAAAAAAACCACTTATCTTTTGCTGGCCGATGTCTCTCCTCCTCTTTGGTCTCTTCCTCCGTTGCCTTCTACTCAGCTTCTGCAGAAGCAGGAAGCACACAGACTCCCTCCCCTAAGCCAATCACAATGCGGCAATGAAATATTGTGATTAGTCTGCGCGTCTTTGTTCGGCACTTAAACTGGGAATGGAAGCCTGGGCATGTTCCTCACCAGGCTGTGCAATGCAGCCTGGTGGGAACATGCATATTGCGCATGACTGTTTGGCCGGCCCAAGAGGGCCAGCCAGTCATACACACTTATGGAGTGCAAACCACTCCTCCCCCTGTGACCCCAGCTCCGGCGCGCCCTAACCTAGCCCCATAGTGAGAAGTAAAATGATAATAACCGGGTTATTACAATTTTATTCTTCCTTTCTCCTGCTCTGAGAGCATTGGGGCGGCACTCCTCCACCTTAGAGGAGGAGCCGCCCCATATAAATTGGCCTAATATTTAAATCCAAGCAGCTCTTACTCTTTCAAATTTATGGCCTGGCTTGGCCGCGCAGTTGTCGCCATAGAATTATGTGAGGTTCACTGGGAGAGGGGCTTAGACTCTGCCCCTTATGTTGGGAACCAGGAGTACCCGTTTGATTTGACAGAAGTGATGTGTTTCCACAAAAAAGTGCTTGCCCTTCGCATAGCTGTAATAATGGTTTTTTATTTATCCAGCTACCTGAGCTTCAACCTTTAGGGACACACACATGCAATTGCTGTGCTATTAAAGTGTCCTAGATAACCCGATAATTTATGGTGTTTCTCTCAGGTAGCTGCACAGATGGGAGGAGGGCATTCATCACACATGGAACTTTAGGTCTGACTTGACAGTGCATTTCTAAGCCAGACCTATTAGCATTGCCAATGATTGTTTTCTTTTATACTACACCTTGTGCTTTTCCCTTTGCTCTGTGTAGCTTATCTTGGTGTGTGTATGTGTTTGTA
The DNA here is from genome assembly GCF_964204655.1 of Triturus cristatus. Taxonomy (NCBI): domain Eukaryota; kingdom Metazoa; phylum Chordata; class Amphibia; order Caudata; family Salamandridae; genus Triturus; species Triturus cristatus. The sequence continues at coordinate 307,433,949 of NC_140582.1, read as the reverse complement.
CATTTTTATGGATGTACATGTGGTGTAACACTCATGAGTTGGAAATCAAAGATCCCAAAATCTTTGCCATATACCAGTAATGGTTGTTCTGTGATGCAGTGCTTTACCTTGTATATAAGGTTTTATGGTTGTAAACACCTGAACACACAAAACAAACAAATGTCTTGCCAAGCTAACAATCGACTATAAGGAGAAGTAATGATGTGCTCCATCAATTAATCCAGCAAGAATTCAGAACCGTATAAAGCAACATTGGCATTCATTAGCAATGATTGCACAAGTGGTCAGTGGAATATGAGACTAACGCTTACATGTGGGCAAAGGAATTCAGCCTGATGAGGTACGAACCCTCAACCAAATAATAATAATTAATCTGGTGTTTTATGTCTTTCTATTTTGCTGGTCCTCACACCCATTTGTCTCTCAATTAACCTGTCAGAAATGTCTGCCACACTGTTTGCCTGTTTAAGGGACTGATTGGGAGTTTGGGAAAGGGTAATCTGTCACAAACGTGACTGATATCCCGTCCACCTTGCTGCAAGTTCCATAGCATGTAATGCACTTGTAAAGAGGCGGACTGGACATCCTTCACGTTTTTGACTGACTAACCTCTCTGCCAGTCTCTAAATTTGGCTACATGTAATTCTCCTTTATTGCTCCTCCATTTCTACTTCTCTCATACATCTTCTCATCCTTTCCCTCTCACCCTACCTCTTTGTCCTCCCATTCACATTTTCTGTCTCTTGTTCCCTTTAGCTCCTTTTTCCTACTTTGGCTCTCTCCATCCACTCTTTTATGTTCATCTCCTTCCTAACCCACTTACATTTCCCTCGCATGTCTTTTGTGAGATTACATGTTTTTCTATGTTTATCTTGCTCTTTCTCCCATTTTATTCCTCTTATATTGTCCATTTTACTCTGACTTTGTTCCTCTGCTATTTATATCTTCTAACTCTCTCCTTTATTTCCATACAATGAAGTTTACTCCTCTGTTCTGATCATCCGTTTACTCTATTATTTCCATTTGATTTTCAAGGAAGGACTATTACTTAGCAACCAATGCCAGGGACATTTTTTAGAGGCCACCAAGGTTCGCTGCAACCCCATACCTTGCCTCTTGCAAACCCGAGCGCTTTCCCCTTGCAACACCTGGCGTCAGGGGTGGCAAAATCAGTGCCAAGAACACAGGAGTAACGCTGCATTCCTTATTTTCTGCCCATCTTTCATTATACTAATAGTGAATAATAGTCTCATTCACTTTTAGTGCCATAAAAAATGGAGCCCACTTAGGAATTTTGGTGGCCACTAGAGTAAGTTACATTTGTTTAAATGTATGTTGTGTATGTGTGTGTGAGAGTGTGTTTAAATGAGAGAAAGCATGTGTATGTGTGAGCAGATGTGCCTGCATGAGTAAGCATGGATGTGTGAGTTAAAGTGAGTGAGGGTCAGTGATAGGTAGTGAAAGTGACTGTAAGATTAAGGCCAAGATGTACTATTCTTAGATACAAGGTGGTGGTGATGAGGGTGGCCGAGGTCCAGGACCTTAGCTTGCCCTCGGTGGCTGTCAAGAATAGCGTCTTGATGGAAGTGCTTCAGCTGGGAGTTTCTCCCTCAGAACCGGTCTCCTGTTTAACAAGGGACTTACTGATATCCTGCTTGGACCTGGTCCAAACCCAACACAGGGGCTCCTGTTATGTTATGTTATGTTAGTAAAACTTATATAGCGCACAGCTACCCAAAGGTGTCCCGGCGCTTGCTACAGTCCTCCTAACTGAGGTTCCGACCAGAGGAATTAAAACAGCCATGTTTTGAGCGCTTTCCTAAAAGCAAATAGGTCATTGCAATTTCTTAAGCTAAAAGGAAGTTCATTCCAGGCCTTGGCTGCCCCAACGGAAAAACTTCTGCCCCCCGATCTAGCTCTCTTAGTGGTGGGTACTACAGTGAGTTTTGCTCCTAATGAACGTAATGATCTTCCAGGCACATACCACTGGAATTGTTGCTTCAGATAAAATGAGCCTGTATCCTGAAGTGCTCAAAAAACCAAACAAAGGGATTTAAAAAGTATTCGCTTTTTTACAGGCAGCCAGTGAAGTCTTTTAATTGAGCTCGAGATGGAAGCAAATTTTGGAGTTCCCGTGAGCAGCCTGGCAGCTGAATTCTGGAGCATCTGAAGTTTTTGTAAACTGCGCTCATGGATACTTAAGTAAAGACACAAGCCCGCTGCCACCGCCCTGCTCCATGGGACCCCAAATTCTTCACAGAACAACCTACCACTGAGAGCTTGGTGGTCCAAGCCTCCACCTCCCACGTAAAACCTGGCGTATTCCCAACTGCACAACACGATCAAGAATCCAAGAGGCTGGAAAACTTAACCAAGAAAATCTTTTCCTCCGCCAACCTAGTATTGCAGTCTGCGAACACCACATATCTTTTGGGCCTCAATTCCCATGCTCTGTGGGATACGGTTGTATAGGTGCTGCTAATGATTCTGGAGGGGCCTCGGCCGTTCTCTCCCAGGCTGTTGCCAATGGCAGGGATGCAGTTAAGTTTACCATTCAATGTGGACTGGACACCACCGACTCACTAGGCAGAGCAGTTACGTCGACTGTGGCCCTACAGTGCCACGTCAGGTTGAGTACTTCTGGCTTTTCTGGGGATGTCCAAACATCACTTATGGACTTGATGGCTCCTATCTCTTCAGAGACAAGGTGGATTTGGCCCTGGAGCACTGTAAGGACAGCAGGGCTACGTCCATGTCCCTATATCAACTCCAATCTGCCGTTCACTCCTTTTGTGGCCACGAAAGGGGCTTCCAGCTGTGTCAATACCTACCCAGCCATCATCTGAGCTGTTCTGGACACATTGCAGTTTCAGGCCTATCCTCCCGAAAGGTGAGACCAGGATATTCAGGCTATGATACCGATATTTCAGCCTGTATCCTGGATTTCAGTGAGACTGACTCTGAGGCTGATGGACCTTATGGCCTCCTGCATCCTGCTTGTGGCGCATGCCCACTGGCATATGTGGGCTCTGCAGTGGGACCTGAAGTTCCAGTGAGTGCAGTATCAGGGGAATCTGTGCAACATGGTCCAGATCTCAAAGGGTACTGCAATAGATCTGCAGTGGTGGTTAACCAACTGCGATTGGGTCAGCGACCGACCCCTCTCCCCTCCCCAACCAGGTCTGATGATAGTGACAGATGGGGTGACCATCTGGTAGAACTGATGATCAGAGGCCTCTGGTCTCCGGCGGAATCCGGACTTCACATCAAACTGATGGAGCTCCAGGTGATCCAACTGGCACTGAAACCTTTATACCCTCCAGCAAGGAAACATTAGTGCTGTTGTTCATGGACAACACCACCGCCATTTGGTACTGCAACAAACAGGGTGCGGTGGGGTTGTGGACCCTTTGTCAAGAGACCCTGCATCTCTGGAAATAGCTGGAACAGCAGGGCAAATCCCTTGTGGTTCAAAATCGGATGGGCTCTCTGAATGCCAGAAAGGATGAACTCAGTCAAAGATGTCTAGTGGATCACGAATTACATCTCCATCCGGAGGTGGTGCAAGGTCTCTTTCAACAGTGGGGATAGCCTTGGTTAGATCTGTTCGCCACCAATGAGAATGCACAATGTCAGAGGTTCTGCGTGCTGGGGTTTCATAGGCTGCTCTACAATGTTTTTCGCCTTGAGTGGTGCTCAGGCCTCCTATACGCCTTCCCACCCATACCACTCTTGCCACGAGTTCTCAAGAAAATGAGGTACGACCAGGTCCAAGTCATCCTTGTGGCTTTTGACTGGACACGGAGATCCTGGTATCCTGAGCTCTTGAATATTGCCATCAGTCCTCTGATCAGGCTGCCCTTTCCGGAGGATCTTCTGTCGCACATCAGGAGAGGGTTCTCCACCTGAACCTGTCAGTGCTCTGCCTTCTTGCCTGAGGATTAAGCAGTGAGAGTTGACAGCTTTCGACCTTCCCCAAGGTCTGCAATGGTATTCTGGTAGCAAGGCGTCTCGCCACCAAAACAGTGATCGCCTGCCTTTGGGGCAAATTTTTGGCATGGTGTGCAGAGAAGCAAGTTGATCCTCTTTTTACTCCCTTTCTCAGATTCTCCTGTTTGTTCTTTCCCTTGCCCAGCAGGGTTCTGCTCTGGGCACTATTAAGGGATATATTTCTTTTATCTCTGCTTTTCTGTGGTTGCCTGACTAACCTTCTGTCATCCAATCCCCTATTATACATAGGTTTTTGAAAGTCTTACAACCTATGTTTCCTCCTTGTCTCTCCATTATGCCTCAGTGGGACCTTAATCTGGTCCTGCCATTCCATATGATCTTACACAACTGTCCTCTCGGGCACCTAACCATCAAGACAGCCTTCCCGGTGGCAATAACATCTGCCCGGAGGGTCAGTGAGCTTCAGGCTTTGTCATCCAAGTCTCATTACCAGAACATCGACCAAGACAATATGGTGCTTCATACAAGGGCTTCCTTTCTTCTGAAAGTGGTCACTCCATTTCACGTAGGCCAATCCATCACTCTGCCTACTTTTCACATTCTGCCTCACATCTCCAAGGAAAAGGAGCGATTTCATCATTTGGACCCAAATAGAGCATTGTCATTCAACCTTGACCACACATGAGAGTTCCGGTTGAACTCTCATGTGGGGTATGTCAGAGAGAAGAAAGGACGGGCTGTGCAGAAGCAGACAATCTCTGATTGACGTGCTGTGTCTAAAGATCTGCTGTGCATTTGCTAAAAAGCAACCCCCTGACAGTTTGCGTGCTCGTTCAACTAAAGCTAACATGGAGTTCTGGCCCTGGTCATTTGCCAGGCAGCAACAGAGGCTTCCTTGCACATGTTTACCAAGCACTTCTGCCTGGACAGTCAGGTCCATAGGGATGGGCACTTTTGCCTGTTTGGTCCTGGAGAACTTCCTTGTGTGAAAATGGTCTGCAGACTCACCTTCAGGAGGTATTGCTTGAGTATCTATTCTAAGGTAAGGTTGCTCTGCACCTCTGGCATGGAGAGCCGCGGAAAGTAAATGACGTCAGCGTGCTGGGTTGGCACTTTTATAGACACCCCATACGTCAATTCCAGCATGGAAGACACAGACAACACCAAGCATAGCCGAGTGAGGTCACATACTGGCGCGCATGGGTACTACTAAAGAAACATTTTCTGATCCAGTTTGATGTCTGGGGATAATTCTAAGGTAAGGTATCTGTGGTTAGATAGAATCTCTACCAGATAATGCGTTACCGAAGGTAAGTAACTTGTTTGTGTTGCCGACATAACTACATTGCTCATAAATGATAATTTGTTGAGTCGGGCTTAGTGAATATTTATCATTTATGCATCACCAAGTATAGTGTCTTGATTAGTTTTGATCCCATTAAAATCTCTGTTTCCTTCTTGCTTCAGAATTACAAAAAATGTGCCTCATTTCTGCTTTCCTAACTACTGAATTTGCACATCCCATGATTAGAAGGGGAAAGCATTAGATTAGAGTTTTTTTGTGCAAGTATAGTGGAGCTGTGCAGTTATTTTAGTATCAATTGGTATCAATCATTTTGAAGCACAATATGTATGAGTCTCTGATTGTGCATGCGTTGTGTTCTTTTTTATAGTTTATTGTCTGCTGTAGTTCCTTTTCCACGTGATGCAGTCATGTTAATATCGCAATGTCTATTTATAATCTGCTGTAGAAAGGTATGTTGCTCTGTAATGATTTGTGAAGGATATGTTTGCCAGTGTGTCATTGATTCGTAGTCAGGCAGGCTTTTGTTGTGTTTTTGAGATATACATTGTACCTCAGTGTAACATTCTTATTATACATATTAATTGATTGCTGAAACCGTGCTTTTAGTTTAGGGATTCTGTTTGGTGAAGATCATATTCAGGATACTATATGTCGCAGATGGACATTTTAAGCTTACTCCGGTCTGCCCTACCTTTTTACAGAAAAATCACGCACCTTTCTGTGTTATATTTAGGTGACAATCATAGTGCTACATTCTTATATTATTTCATTTGTTTTACAGAATCTGGTTAACTGCAGCATTTGAACATATGTACATTAGAGTGATCTCTGTAGTTAGTGAGATTGGAAAGATACATGTTTTGGAGAAGGGGGCAGAAACAATGACGTAGTGGCATACTTAGTCAATTTGTATTTCGTAGCTCAATAAGGATCTCATGTTTCGACAACCTTACATAACATTAAGATCTTAAAAGCTGGTTTAGAAAGTTCCAGCTTTTGGCGATGGCTTGACAACCAAGTCAAGAGTCTGTTATTGCCTGTTATCTATTAATTTCGGTTGCCTTTTCGGGTATATAGTGAGCTCTCAGACAATGGCCCTGAATAATTTTTCAGGACACTTTCCCCATTTGCTCCTCAGTTCACCCTCTACTGGGGAGTGTCCAGAGAAGACCAGGACAATGAGTAATAATACACTCTTCACAGGTCTGTGAGAAGGTGTGCCTGCACTGTTACCAGCACACCAGTGAAAGGCAAACCTGATGTTTAAAACCATCAGTCTGTCACTGCAGGTGGAGACTTGGTCTCATTTTAAAGAGGGAGCAGGAATCCCCTCCCTGGTGGCTGCAGTATATGACTACATTCACCTGTGGGAGCATAGATGGGGGGTAGTCCCTGTGACACCTATGCCTCCTCCAAAGAGGTATCCTCAGTCTGTGCACTGTGCCATCTCATATGTGGTGCAATATTGGGCCTGGCCCTCTCTGCAGGGTTACCCCAAACCTTATGCCTAGTTCCCTTCTTTTGTTGAACTCATTTGTGGTGGCTTTTAGGACGTTATGCACTTTAACACTGCTGACCAGTGCCAACGTGATTGTGCTCTCTGCCTAAAACATAGTAAGATTGGCTTACACCTGATTAGTACATTTTTTGATAAACAAGTTTTATTAGGTTTTGTAAAAACACAATAAGAAACATTGAGCCTGACAAACCACCACTGTACAAGCACACGGAATGAGACCATTCTCCACCCATCCCCACCCAAAGCCCCACCCCCCGCCCCCACCCCCCAACACACCCAATCAGAATACATTGCCCAACCATTTCCCCCATACTCTACGATATTTCTTGGGGCAGCCCCTCGCCTGGTAGAGAGTCCGTTCCTGGGCCGCGCACGAGTCTACACCAGCACTCCATTTGGCCAAGGTAGGCGGTTGTGAGTGCTTCCAGGCCGCTGCAATATCCCGTTTGGCCACCATGAACGGAGTCATAAGGAACAGATTCTCTGCGCGGGTACCCTGTAGACCATCAGTGATGCCCAGCAGGGCGTGTCTAGGATTGTGTGGCACTTCCCAGCCCAGCACCTCAGTGAGATTAGTCTCTATGCCCCTCCAGTAATCCCCAAGATCCGGACAGGACCACACCATATGAATGAAGTCGGCCGGTTCAAAACCACAGCGGGGGCAAGAGACGTCAGCTGAGAGGCCCGCACGGCGTAGACGCGCCGGTGTAAGGTATGCCGTGTGGAGATAGTATATTTGAATCAGCCGTAGATTGGCTGAGGCCGTCACCAGCCGGGGGGCCATAAGGGCGTCCCGCCAGTCCACCTCGTCCAGGGGCCACACCCACCCCTCCCATCTGCCCCTCAAGCCATCCTGGACCGCGGGGGTGTTGTTAATAAGAGAACGGTGTATACGGGAAATACCCCCCCTCCCTAGGTTACCCAGCAGGACCTGAGCTTCCGGGGGACTATGGTCCGGCAACCGAACATCCAGAGGAGTGTAGGTGCGTATGGCGTGGCGCAGCTGGAGGTACTTGTAAAATTGTGATGAGTGTAGGGAGAAGCGTGCCTGCAGCTCCGCGTAGGAGCACATGCGCCCCCCCCGCCAGACGTCCCCCATCAGGGAGATGCCGAGCAGGTCCCATGATCGAAAACCCTCCAGGGCAGCAACGTCCCGCAACCACGTCCCGTGCCTAAGGGGAGTGGCGCGAGTCAGCCGCCCGGTCCACCGGGTGTGACGGAGCGCCGCTCGCCAGGCCAAAAAGATCGCTCTAGTGATGTCGGGGCAGGAAGCGGGAATGGGAGCACCATACAGACGATCCAAAATGCAGGGGAAACCCAAGGCAGTTAGTTCCACCCTGTAGGCCGGGTCGGACCTTCCCCCTCCAAACCAATCATGAATGACGAGGAGGCGAGTGGCCAAATAGTAGAGGTAGAGATTGGTCATACCGAGCCCTCCATCGAAGGTGGGCAGGCGACACGTAGCGAGGGCCAGCCGCGGTCTCCCACCACCCCAGAGAAATCGAGTTGCCAGCCCGTCCATCTCGCGGGAACCAAGGCCGCGGAAAGGACACGGGGGTGTTTTGTAGTACGTAAAGGACGCGGGGGAGGACCATCATTTTGAAGAGTGCCACCCTCCCCAGCGGGTTAAGCGGGAGCGAGTGCCAGCGCGCCAGATCAGCCTTGGCCTTCTTGACCAGGGGGGCCACATTAAGGGCCCAGCTCAGCTCTGGGAGAAGGGAGATCCAAATACCCAGGTATTTGAAGGACAGCCGGTGGAGGGGAATCCTGTCCTGCCAGTCAAAGCATTCCCGGGAGGGGTGCAAAGGTACTAGGACCGATTTGTGTGGGTTCAAATAGAGGCCGGACACATGGCCGAAAAGGCCCAAGAGATGGAGCGCACGGGGACCAGATTGTGCCGGGTCGCTAAGGTACAGCAATACGTCGTCCGCATAAAGGGCTATTTTGTCGGGCACAAGGTCCGGCCACTCCCAGCCCCGAAGAAGAGGATCTGCGCGGACCAGGGCGGCAAGGGGTTCCATAGCAAGGGCAAAGAGGAGGGGCGACAGCGGGCACCCCTGCCGTGTCCCCCGGCCGATCCGAAACGGCCGCGACAACGCCCCATTAACTAGCACTCTAGCACGAGGGCGTGCGTAAAGGACCCGCACCATTCCGACAAACTTGGGGCCGAAACCCATCTGAGCCAGGACTTCGAATAGATAGGGCCACCCAACCGAATCAAAAGCCTTCTCGAAGTCGGCGAGTAGGAGCGTGAGATATGGGCATATGCGGTGGCGGTGAGCCAGAGCCACATAAAGGCGATGCAGGCAGTGGCGAGTACCCCGATCCGGCATGAAGCCACATTGGTCTGGATGGACCAGGTGCGACAAGAAGGGCCGAAGCCTCTGTGCCAGGACCGCCGCGTAGATTTTGATATCCGTATTAATGAGGGAAATCGGCCGGTAGGCCGACCTATCACAAGAGGGTGGTGTGGACTTGGGCAAAACCACAATCGTGGCCATGTCGGCCTCTGGGCGAAAGGAGCCGCGTTTAACCGCCTCGGCATACAGGGCGCTCAACCGAGGTGTCAGAAGGTCCTTGTAGGCGGCATAAAATTCCTGAGGGAATCCATCCGGTCCCGGGGTCTTTCCCGTGGATGTGTGCCCTATCGCCTCCCCAATCTCCTCTAGAGAGATGGGTACCTCCAGACTCTCCCAGTCACTGGACCGAAGACAAGGAAGCTTTAAATTATGAGCTGCAAGTAGCGAGACTAGGGACAATTCCGGCGCCTGGGCGCGGTATAACTGTGCATAATATTGAGCAAAGGCGTTTGCCATGGCCACGGAGGAGGACTGAAGCTGGCCCTCCGAATCGGTGACCGCCGGGATAATGCGCGACGCCACCGAGTATGTAACCAGCCGGTGTAAAAGAGCACCATTCTTATCACCCCACCCGTAGACCCGTGCCACCGAGGACTGCCAGAGGAGTTTAGCCGCGTCTAGCGACCGCTGGCGATTCTCCTCCCGCAAAAGCCGCAGCTGTCTATCTACAGCCGGATCTCCATCCGCGGGTAGCGATTGCTCCAGACGCAACGCCCGGGCCTCACAGGCAGTGAGTTGCTGGAGCTGCGTCTGATGGTGGCGCACCACCAGCGCCTTGGTGCCCCCCCTGACGGTGGCCTTACCCGCCTCCCAGAGGGTCCCCGCCGATGAGACTGACCCGTCGTTGTCGCCAAAGTACTGCACCAATGCGGATCCCACCCCCCTGCAGAGCTTCTGATCCCGGAGAAACCAGGCGTTGAAGCGCCACATCTGGCGGGACCCCTGGGGCGGGGAACCCAGCCCCAGGAGGACAGGTGAGTGATCGGATATTCCTCTAGGAAGGATTTGGACGTCTTGGATGCCCGCACATTCGGTGGAAGGGACAAAGATAGCGTCGATCCGCGCGTGAGTGTGGTGGGCGGCTGAGGTGTGGGTGTATTGCCGTGTGTGCGGGTGCCAGATACGCCAAGCGTCGCATAAGCCCTGAGCTTCTGCCCACCCCACCAGCTGCTTAGCCCGCGCAGCGCGGGGCGTCGATACCAGACCAGAGGAGTCCAGTGGCGGGGCGGAGACAGCGTTAAAATCCCCACCCAAAACAACTGCACCCGGTGGGAGATCAGCCAACATAGATGCGGCCTGGGATAGTGCCCGGGACAACTCGATGGGCGGCGCGTAGAGTGACAGGAAGTTGAGCGGCCGACCCTCCAGCGTACCGCTGATAGCGATCCCCATCCCCTGGGGGTCTCGGATCACCAGGGAAAAGACAAAGGGGACGGAGCGGCGCAGCAGGATGGCGACTCCCCGAGATCCGCAAGAGTATCCCGAGTGCCACACCCGGTCGTACCCGTACCTGGCCAAGAAGGGACACCTCTCACCCAGCAGGTGGGTCTCCTGGAGAAGGAGGACATCGACCTCGGCGCGCTGGGCATACTTAAGGACTGCAGTGCGTTTGAGTCTGTCCAATAATCTATTCACATTCCATGACAGAATGCGCACACGGGCCTTGGAGGTGAGATCACCCATGGGAATGGTAAGAGCAGAGCACGTTAATGATGGGATGGCCGTGAGAGGCCAGGACCATGGGTCCCACACCGGGGAGGAGCATTGGACCGCGCATGAGGGCGAGCGGCAGTGGGGCCCGCGTGGGTGGGTGTGTGGAGAGGCACGGCGATGCACTGAGTGTGGTGTAGTAAAAGACGTTCAAAGAAAGACAAATCCAACCCAAACAAAACATTCCCCCAGAAAGAAACAACCAACAGGGCCCCAACCCCAGGCCCCCATCCCCCACCCTACACTTCGAAAACGGAAGCATCTGTCGCCCGAACAAACCCAACAGGTACAAAACCCCAAGCTTAGATGCTCGGGTATAAAGAGCGTAGTGGACCCCTCCAGAGGTACGGATTTCAGTGATACGTCCTAGGTAGTGGCGAGAAAGCGTAAGAGTGCAGAGTCCCCTGCTCCCCGCCCTCGAACAGGTCCGTCTCCCCCCGTGGATACCCGGGGCAGACCACACATCACAGGGCAGGACTACGGGAGAGGTCAGACAAGTCCGACTGTACGGTGAGAGGGACAGGGGATCCCCCCGGCCTGGGTGACAAGCAACGCCGGGGTCCCCCTGCCGCCTTAGACGATGCGCCGGAGGAGGCCGACGAGTCCCTCACACGTCTCTCAGAAGCGTTGGCAGACCTGGTCCGGATCGTCGCCACTCCTCGGCGCAGCCGGGACTGCGTGCGTTTCCTGCGCCGTGGTCGTCGGGTTACGGGCGCTTCTCGGCCCCGGGACCCCGCAGTGGAGGACACCCCCGCAGGTGGGCGCAGAGGCCGCTCCTCAGTGAGCCAAGTCCAGGCCGCCCGAGGGGTATCAAAGAACAGTGTCTTGTCCTGGAAGACAACACGAAGGCGGTCCGGGAACTGGAGCTGGTACTGAAGACCCAGGGAGCGCAGCTTTTGCTTCACATCCGTGTAGGAGCGGCGCTGCTCCTGGACCTCCCGGGTGTAGTCCGGAAAAACCATAATGGTGTGGTTGTTGAAAGTCAAAGGCCCACGCACTCGTGCCTCCCACAGGATAGCGTCTCTGTCCCTAAAGTTGAGGATCCGTAGGATAAACGGGCGCGGGGGAGCCCCCACGGGGGGTCTGGCCGCCAGTGACCGGTGCGCCCTCTCCACCATGAACCAAGTCGACAGCCCGGTCTCCGGCATCCAGGACTTGAACCACTGCTCAAGGAAATCATCGGCACGGCCAGACTCCACTCCCTCTGGAAACCCACCAGGCGAAGGTTGTTGCGACGGGCACGGTTTTCGGCATCCTCTGCCCACCTGTGCAGTTCCTTGGAGTGGGTTGTGAGCTCCCGGACCTGATCCTGCAGCAAGTGAATGTCGTCATCCGCCGTCGAGATCCGGGATTCCGCCTCCGTAATGCGGGATGTGGCGTTGCGGAGATCCTGCCGTAAAAGCGCGACATCAACCTTCACCTCCCCAACCATCCCCTCCAGGGAGGTGCGGGAGGCATCAATGGCCTGGAGGATGACAGCCAGGTCCTTGTTCGGGGCCGAGGCCCCCCCCCCCGCCCGGAGGGTCCGAGCTGGCGAATTGGTCGATCCGCGTCTGATGAGCCGTGCCCGGCAACTTGGGGCCCCTCTCCTTGCCCATGGCGGACCGATGGAGCACAGGCAGGCGTCCCCCGCTCAACAACGGGGAAGCCCCCCGCACCAGGCCGGAGAGGGGGGAGGGCGATGGGAGAAGGAGCAAGGGTGCAACCCGGCCACTCCGTTGGATCCGGACCAGGTCGCTGTCGCCACAGCGGGGGCCACCAACCAGAACGTCCGCCTGCACTGGTGCCCAACGGTGAACTGTGGGGGGGGCCACCGGGACGCCGGTGTGATCAAGGCAGCAGGAGGTCCGGGGCCGACATCCCAACCCCCCCCCCAGGTCCGGGGGGCAAGACGCGGCTCCAGAGAGGGCACGGCGGGGGGGACCCCGCTCCGCCAGCAATGTGCCTGAGTTGGGGGCGCAGGTCCTCAGGGGGGCCACCACCGCAGTCCGCGCCGGTCTACATCAAGGGCACAGCATTATCTCTAGCGCGGCAACCGTCCACACCCCCCTCAGGTCTCCCCACCAGGGGTCCGCCAGGGGAGAGTAGCGGGGGGGGGGGCCAGGAGGAGTCGTCCCACGCAGGCTGCGGCTTCCGCCCCGGGACGATCTGCCCGCCGACAAGGGCCTCACCACCCCCGGGCAGCGTCCGTCAAGCTTCGCCTCCCCCAGCTCACCTCGGAAGCGGATCAACGGGGGCCCGGGTCCCAGCTCCTCCGGTCACGGGGCAGCCGCTCTTCGCCTACGCCACCTCCAGATGCAGCCAGCCAGGGACTCGCCAGGAGAGCACGGCGGGGCGGCCAGGGCGACCCATCCCCCGGGAGGCAGCGCCGAGCCGAACGTCCAGGTGGAGTGGGGACAGCCAGCAACACAAGCCCCCGGGCGGCCCCGGGCCGTTGAGGCTGAAGCGGGTCGGTCTACCCGCCGACCGGAGCCTTACCGCCGCCAAGCAGGTGCCAGGAAGGAGCAGCACGGGCAGAGCGTCCGCCCTCTGGGTCCGCAGCAGCTGGTGGGGATTGTGCGGCCCTCGCCCCTCGTGGTGCGCCGGGGCCTCTCGTAGCAGATGGAGCCGCACAGAGAGCCTGAGGGATTCAGCCCACGCGCCGGCGCGGGCTGCGGGCTGTCCAACTCAGCCTCGGAGGCACCAAGACAGGCCAAACTCGCTCCGAGGGTCGGGCATCGGCGTCTCCACACTCGGCGGACAGCGGATCCAGCCTAGGACAGCATCTACGGATGTGGGGCGACTACGAGGGGTCCGGCAGCCAGGAGCCTCACACCGTTGCGGCCATCTTGGCTAGCGCCACCTAGCGCTCTCCCTGATTAGTACATTTAATTCACTACTAAGTTCCTAGTAAATGATACTACATGTACATAGCTCCTGTAAATTGATTGGTGCTCCTGGGCCTGCAGCACTCATTGTACCACCCACTAAAATAACCTTTTAAAACATGTTTCAGGCCTGCCACTGCAGCCTACATTGCAGTTTTAAACTGACATTGTCCACCTGGCAAAATAAATGCTTTGCCAAACCTAAACCTTCCTTTCTAATACTTATAAATCGCCCATAAGGTTGGTCCTAAAAGGTCATAGGTCAGGTTGCATTGTATTTAAAAAGTAGGACATGTTTACGTTCTACATGTCCTTACAGTGAAAAACTCATGAATTGTGTTTCACTGTTGCAATGCCTCTCCTTCCCAGTGACTAAAAATGGATTACTTTATTACATTTATTAAGTGATACCTTTGGATTGGAACAGATAGGGATATGCTGTTTAGACTCAAATTAGTGTATTTTGGAAACCCTTTTTAATGGGGAATTTGGAGTTTAAGTCGACATTTTGAAAATGCCACTTGGTGTCTTCTATCAGTGTCCTGGGTCACATGAATGTGGAGTTTGTATATTCCTTCTAGACAGTGACACAAAGAAGACTAGCATGGCTGGGGATAAAGCTTTGTCTTGTCCCACTTATCCTTCGAAGGACTTGCCTCCAGCACACACAAAGAACCTTGACAAAAGCCTATTGTCATCCAAGACAGTCTGAAGCCTTTATAAGGGAAAGAAGAAGTTTCCAGAACCAGATATGGGGGTAGACAAGATGTTCCCCCACTCACAAAGATTGGCACCAGGTATAAATATTGGACCTCTTGAGAGACTCATCAGAGCACTCCTGGACCTGTGGACATTATAGAAGAAGGAATGTCCTGCTGCTGACGATTACCTTGCTGTCTGAGAAGGAAGAGTGGACCTGTTCACCTTTATCCCAGGCTAACCTGAGTGACTCCAAGGGTCTGGTGGTTGACCTCCTGTCTGAACTAAAGGGATACTATAAGCTACAGAGGCCACCTTGCAACTGCTCAGCTGACCTGCTACAACTGGACTTCCCTGGCTCTGCCTGAACCCTGCTGGCCCTGCTGAAGTGAGTTCCTGATCCCCAAATGTTGCCTCCCCAAGCCCCGAACCCTTAGTTAGCATCAGTTTGAGTTCCTCCTAAGAAAGTAAGGTGAATTCCCGGAGTTTTGTTCTCTTCGCAACCACAAACAGGCCCATTTGTGCTGAGATTCTGCCAACCGCAATGACAGTCAACTTTAAGCTCTGATGAACTTGACTCTTCACACTAGAGTGACCACCAGCAACGACTGGCAACACGAGATCCGTACTCTGTGCTACAGCTATGACAGCCCACGGTGACCACAAACGCAACACTTCAGCAATGACTGTCTGCAACACCGAGCAGTTGTTTGTGCTACAGCTGCAAAAGTCCATGGTGCCCAGCCTGCTCTTGTTGCTTCAGCTATGACCATCCATAACGCTTTCCATGTTCCTCGTTGCCCCAGCACTGTGAGCCAAACATTTCGTGGCGGACCCTAAGAAGGTAACTATTTCAGCAGGACTAACCTGGTCTCTGTATTGGACCTGTATCGCGGTCAGCCTGAACATGTGACTTTAACCGAACTATCACGGCCAGATGATCGCAAATGGCTCATACTTACCCAAAACTTTACAATTGCATATCTCCGGTTCTACTGATTGGATTTTGTCATTGTGGTACCATTGTGCTCATGAGAATTGGCTGTACTTTTCTAAATTGGTTTGGGGATTTTTCTTGTGTTGTGTCTGTAATATCTTTGTGGTCTGCAGGAGAAAAACGTGTCTCAACAGCTATTGCCCACCCTGGGTACTGTGTATATATCATATAGCCCCTTGTTTGGAATACCAAGTAATAGCCAAATAACCTCAAAAGTGCTCGAAACTGAAACTAAGAAGCAAAGTGGTAGGTACTTAACATATACATGTTATCAGGAGGGTTCATGAAAATACAAAATGTTTGCTATCAACTGTGATGATACGAATGGATGAGCTAATTTATCATCTCGGCTCGGCACTAGCCTAGTGCCTGGGCCTTGTAGACATTTGCACCACCCAGGCAACACCTTAAGGAGCAACTGACTGTGTATTTGTACTAATTTCTATTTCGATTGATATGTGATTGCGCCAAATTATTGTCATTCAAACTATGAACTATTCTAGGTAAATGTATGAAAGCACTGCCAACTCACATTGAATGTTGTTGAAGGACCAGAGATGCAGAAATATGTAATTGAATTGTTTTTCAGACTTATTGAACTCAAAATTGCTTAACCAAGTGGTGCCATACTCGTGAGCAGTGTTTGCGCAAATGAACTGCTGGCAGTGATTTGCTGCATGACATGCACTATTGTGGTTTGGCTTCCTGTGGTATTGTGCAAGCCAGGGGCTTGGAATGTCATGAGGTCACTTGGGCTCCGCATTCTTTCTGTAGTCAGTTGCTCCAGTGTTCCTTCATGGAAAAACGTGTATTTTTTAATAAACCTACTCTCCACACTACAAGCTGCGTAGTGTCTTCACTAGAAAGGAGAGGGTGTAGCCTTGCGGCTAGACCGGTCGACGTCGAAGCTGGGGAACCGGGTTCAAGTCTCGGCTACGATGCTCAACATCCTGTGATTCTGGGCAAATCACTTAATCTCCCCGTGGCTAAGAAAAAATGAATGTGTCCTTGTGTAACGAAACTGGTGCTATGTAAAGCGCTCTGATACCCAAATTATCGGGTCTAGTTCGTGCTAGTTCTAGGACACCCCCGCGCCGCACGGCCACCAGCTGCTGCGTGTGCCTCCCCGCTGTCTGACTCGCTGCCCCGGCTCTGCCGCGTGACCACGCCCCCTGCCATCGAGCGGCGTGGTCTGTGCTCGCTTCTTGCCTGGTGTCACTGTCTCCTCTGTATTTGTGCATAGATTGGTAACTTTGCTGTGTTTCTGTTTTTTTCTCCCCCATTTTGCCTGTGTTGCCTTCCTTTTCTGCCGCCCCCGTCTTATCCCTCCCCGCTCCCCGCTTCCCGCCACCACCGCTGACCCCGCCCCTTTTTTTCTTCTGTACCCTCCCCGCTCCCGCCTCCCAGCTGCTCCGCCCCCCGCGCACTTCGCCATATATGGCGACCGTGCGAACGCGCAGCGGTCACGTGCAGCGGGAGCACCGATTGAGCGCCGAAGGTGCGCCAAAGGTAAGCCCGTCTACGCCCGTCGGCGCCTGGACCGCGCCCAGTGCCAGGACCCCTGGCCTACGAGGACCCCGGCCAACCCGCCTGACGTACACCGCCGCCACCCTCATCGCACTCAACACCGGCCGACTCCCAGGATGCCACCAAGCCACCCCGAGACGCACCTACGTTCAGTTGTCACGCCTGCAAGTTCACCTGCATCCGGACCTGCCCCACACCAGCGCCCGCCAAGCCGAACACCAGCAGCAACCACCTGAAGTGCATCCTGCTCAACACCCGCTCCGTCCACAGACACGCCATTGAACTCTGGAACCTCCTAGACACCACAGCCCCGGACGTTGCCTTCCTCACGGAGACCTGGATGAACGCCTCTTCAGCACCCGACATCGCCATCGCCATCCCAGAGGCCTACAAGATCACCCGGAGGGACCGCGACAACCAGACTGGAGGAGGCATCGCCATCGTCCACAGGAACACCATCCGTATCACGACCAGCACCGACAACACCCTAACAACCGCCGAACACCTGCATTTCCAGATCCACACCGACCCGAAGACCACCCTCAGAGGCACCCTGATCTACCGACCCCCGGGACCACGCACTCAATTCAGCGAGGACATCGCCGAGCTCATCAGCCCGCACGCCCTCCCCTCCGCTGACTACATCCTCCTGGGGGACCTCAACTTCCACCTGGAGAATAACAACGACCGCAACACCAGCACCCTGCTGGACAACCTCGCCAACCTTGGACTCCAGCAACTGGTGAGCACCCCCACACACCTCGCCGGACACACACTCGACGCCGTCTTCTCATCCAGCAAAGACATCGCCTTCAGCCACGCCACAGAACTCCACTGGACGGACCACAGCTGTATCCACTTCACCTTCGAAAGAACGACGATCCACCACCACCAGCAGCAGGTTGCCCGTAGAAGTTGGAACAAGATCACCGCCGACCAGCTCGCCGCCTCCATGAGCCAGCACCCTCCTGCCAGCTCAGCGAACCCCAGCCAGGCTGCCGACAACCTCACAAAGTGGATCAGCAACTGCGCAGACGAACTCGCCCCTCTGAGGACCCCGCCCAGTAGACCCGGCAGCAAGAAAGCCCCATGGTTTACCGACGAACTCAAGAGCTCCAAGAAGAACTGCCGAGCCCTCGAGAAAGTCTGGAGAAAGGAACCCACACCGGACAACATGACCACCCTCAAGCTCGCCACCCGGAAGCACCACCAACTGATCCGCGCAGCCAAGAAAACGGCCTTCAAAAACCGACTGGACAACAACGCACACAACTGCAAGGAACTCTTCAACATCGTGAAAGAGCTCTCCAACCCCAACGCCGGAAACAACGACATCACCCCATCGCAAGACCTCTGCAACTCCCTCGCCTCCTACTTCCACAACAAGATCGCGGACATACACAACAGCTTCAGCATCCAACCGACGCACGCCACGACCACAACAACACCGCCCACCACCACCCTCCGAGCCTGGACTCCGATCAGCACCGAAGACACCGTACGCATGATGAACTCCGTCCACTCCGGATCTCCGACCGACCCCTGCCCTCACCACGTCTTCAACAAAGCCGACGCTGTCATCGCACCCCACCTGCGGGACATTATCAACACCTCCTTCGACACCGCCACCTTCCCCGAGAGCTGGAAGCACGCCGAACTCAGCGCTCTACTCAAGAAACCTACAGCAGACCCCACCGAACTCAAGAATTACCGCCCCATCTCGCTACTCCCGTTTCCAGCCAAAGTCATCGAGAAGACCGTCAACAAACAGCTGGCCGCCTTCCTCGAGACGAACGGATCCCTCGACCCCTCACAGTCCGGCTTCCGATCCAACCACAGCACCGAGACCGCACTCATCGCCGCCACCGACGACATCCGAGCCCTGATGGACAACGGAGAAACAGCGGCCCTCATCCTCCTAAACCTCTCCGCGGCTTTCGACACGGTCTGCCACCACACCCTAGTGCAGCGCCTCAGCAACGTCGGAATCCAGGAGAAGGCATTGGAATGGATCATCTCCTTCCTCGACGGAAGAACGCAGAGAGTCTGCCTACCGCCGTACAAGTCAGAGGCCACCGAAGTCATCTGCGGCGTCCCTCAAGGATCCTCGCTGAGCCCTACCCTCTTCAACGTCTACATGAGCCCCCTCGCGGCCATCGCACGCCAACACAACCTCAACATTATCTCCTAAAGCCGACGACACCCAGCTGATCCTCTCCCTGACCAACGACCCCGCCACCGCCAGAGCCAACCTGCACGAAGGGATGAAAGAGGTAGCCAAGTGGATGACGACCAGCCGCCTGAAGCTGAATTCAGACAAGACGGAGGTCCTCATCCTGGGCTCCTCGCCCTCCGCCTGGGACGACTCCTGGTGGCCCCCCGCCCTGGGCACCGCACCCAAACCGACGAGCCACGCACGCAACCTGGGCTTCATCCTGGACTCCTCCCTCTCCATGACCAGGCAAGTCAACGCCGTATCCTCGTCTTGCTTCAACATCCTGCGCATGCTTCGGAAGATCTTCTGGTGGATTCCCACGGAGACCAGGAAGACCGTCACCCAGGCCCTCGTCACCAGCCGACTGGACTACGGCAACGCCCTCTACGCCGGAACCACCGCCAAGCTCCAGAAGAGACTCCAGCGGATCCAGAACACCTAAGCCAGACTCATCCTCGACATCCCACGAAACAGCCACATCTCCGGACACCTGAGAGACCTACACTGGCTCCCCGTCAACAAAAGAATCACCTCCCGGCTCCTCACCCACGCACACAAAGCCCTACACGATCAAGGCCCGAGCTACCTCAACAACCGAATCAACTTCTACGCTCCCAAACACCACCTCCGATCAGCCAGCCACGCCCTCGCCGCCGTCCCACGCATCCGTAGAGCGACAACAGGAGGAAGGTCCTTCTCCTACCTGGCCGCCAAGACCTGGAACTCACTCCCGGCCGACCTGCGCCTGACCCAAGACCACCTCTCCTTCAGGAAGAAGCTCAAGACCTGGCTGTTCGAGCAGTAACGGCACCCCCCCCCCCCTTAGCGCCTTGAGACCCTATGGGTGAGTAGTGCGCTCTATAAATGTCTTTGATTGATTGATTGATTGATTGCTATAGAAAACTTCCCAAACAAAAACTACACTTCCTTTTAATTATCTTCAAAACAAAATACTCTGAATCAGGATTCCTTCCTGTTCTTTGCTATGTAAAACCCAAACAGCATTAAAATTCATGCCCTATAGTATTGTATGCATTGTGTATCGTTTTAAAATATGGGGGAAAACTCTGGCTCTCTACAGCACCAACTTCTTACCTCTGCCCTTTCTTCCAGGTTTTGGCTCCAGTTTCTCAGCAGCAGAGGAAAGTGTGATTGTTCCCACTGTTGCATCGAAAAAGAAAGACAAGAAGCAGTACAAAGTCAGCAGCCAGGCAAGAGTACATATTTTTCCTATTTTGGCACTCTGCAGTGTAAACCAGTGGGGAAAGCCTACACAATGTCATAAGAATCGTGTTATGTTATTTACAGTTGTTGCTTTTTTAAATAGATTGAAATGGGTAGTGTTATGACAGTTAAAAATTCTTTTTAAACAATATTCTTTTCACATAGCATTTACTGCCACTTTTAAAGGACTAATGATACAGGTATCCAAATAACTGGTCCGTAAACAAGCTAATTTATTGCTAGAGATATTACCTTTTCCCTCACAAGTAAAGACAAAAGTTTAATTAAAATAATGTGAACTAAAAGAGTAGAGAATACTTAGAATTCAATTTTCTTAATTTCAGTCTATTGCAACTATTGTAGATATGGTATTAAATGCATTTTATGCAGGTATGTTGTGAATTGTATGCTATGCCCGACCACCTTTGAAGAGTGGTTTTCACTAATGAACCATGGAAAAGTGGTTTCCCGTATTTAATCAATCTTACCGAGCAATCAGTGATACAGTAAGCAGTGTTTCCTCAAATTGCGCTGCACTATGGTATTAATATGGAATTTAACCTTTACACTGTATTAATGATAAGCATTTATTAGTACAGTTGTTCCAAATAACTTGTTTTATAGGGCAGCATTCATTTTCACTGACATGGCATAATCGAAGGTATATTGAAAACATTAAGTACATCTTGTAAAGTGGTATGAGTAGCTTCCTCACATGTGCAAAACACTGGTCTTTGGCGACCCTATGTGAAGAGATAAAAATCTTAAATAAAAGCATGCATGGCTAGTTTTGTCATGTTGTGAAAGAACTATAAAAGGATTTTACGTGCATTCAGACATTACCATCCTGACCTAGGAATGGAAGCCCATGGGATACCATTGGAGTGCCTGGATAGGTAGAGTAGTACTTCATTTTTAAACATGCATCAGAGATTGTTAATGGGATGGAGTCAAAGCTGAACTTTTAATACTTACCATAAAGCATCCCACCTCTTCCAAATATCAACCCCAGGGCCTGGGGGTACTTCGTGTTCAGTATTAATATAGGGTTGCTTCAAATAGATTCAATATCTTGGGCTAACACAGAGGCATTTCAGTGTTGAGACAGGCAAAGCCCTGCATTTGTTCTTATCTATGGTTATATTTGAGGAACTACATATAAATGGAAGTGCCTTTGACCAGCCCATCACTCACTATCTTTATTGTGTGCTTTTTTGTATCCTTCATTAAGGCTTTACTTTTAATCCACTAAGGTTGGTTTGCAGAACATTTAGAATGTCAAGAATTGATTTCACTTGAACTCACCCGCACAGCATTCAGATTCTTACCGTTCTATATTTTCCACCAGCCCTTCCCCCTCAATACAGTGCTTTTCTAAAAGGCAAAGTACGAAATATATTTGCAGGATGGCAGTCTTGAGGGTGGAGCAAATGTGAATACAAACTTCAAATTGTCTTCTTATTGTTTGCAATCATGAGGTCTTTGGGCATAATTTAGAGTTTGGAGGACATTTATTACTCTGTCAGGGTGACAGATTTAAATACTTCATCACTCTGATGGATACCCACCCTCCGTATTTGGAGCTGTCCCCTGGCCCAACAGTAAAATCTAGTCTTTCACCAGAACCACTGACATGGCAGTTCCTGTGGAGGAGTTTAAAGTTTGATGGATGGCTCTGTCAAACAGAACAGCTGCTTGTCATACATTTAATCAAGTTTTTGTTTCTTCAAAAACAAAATCCCAAAGTGGGATTTTGTTTTTGGAAAAAAACAAATGGCCCCACACCGTGGGAGATTTCTCCCATGGTGTCGGTGTCATTTAAATGTTTTTCTTGTCCATTACCGAATATTTTTCACGGCGATATGGTACAGTACAAACTAGCTATTAACCTCCTACTCTGAATAGGTCCAGCAGTCAAATATTCACTGTTGCGGCAGCATACCCTCTGCGCCAAACTCTAAATCAGACCCTCTGCCTGCCAGCCTGTTTACACAACTTTGATTTTAAGTTTACTGTCAATTTGAATCTTTTCACAAAAGGGTCAGAATATATTGTTTACTGTTTGTATAAACTATGTTATTGATTATGTTAGACTTAAAATATTATGTTGTTCACATATCAATTGACTAAGATATATAAGTTAGCCATTTATTTTCTTGGCAGGTTTTTCATGACTGTTTTCAAAACCCTTGTCACAATGGTGGAACTTGCAAAGAAGTTGGAACTGGATATATTTGCTTGTGCGTAACTGGATACACAGGTACTAGAGATACACAGGTGCTAGCGTGTAAAATAAGGCATATGAGAAACAAACTTTGAAGATGCACAGTTCAGGTAGGCACAAAAGTACTTCTGCATTCTAGTTGGTCATTATACACCCATAGAAACATATTTTATAACAAGCAGGAAAAGTGCAAGCGTGCCACATAAATACAGTGATCAGCAGTATATCATGCAACTCATAGGACGACTTCTCCGAGCTGAGCATTACGTTTATGCCATCCAAGGCACTCTCCTGTTTGGGATGTACCACAAAGGTCCTCGTTGTCCCCTCTTCTTTCAACACCTATGAAAAATGACTTCCATATAGTTATATAAATATCAGGGTGTGGTTCACCACATTTGTGATGGGTGGACAACTTCTCTCTCAACCATGCTCAACAAAATTTGTTTTGAACATAAGGCATGAAGAAATAGTAACCAGCAACGCACTGCAATAATGAAAATGAATGTAAATTGAAGAGATTAAAGCCATCAAACCTGTGGTTTCACTATTTGTTGCTCAGATTAAGATGAACACCGCAATACCTCCTGTGTTTTGTAACCTTCTCTATTATGGTTCAACCATCCATAACCAAGAATAAAATGAAAACACTCAGCAGTAAATGTGAGAGTATTCGATGCTAATAATTGCTGATACATGCACACCAGAGATAGTTATCTTGATCCCATGCTCCTACTTTCTAACACCCAACTAATTTTGAAAGAAAAGGGCAGTGACAGAATTGCAAATGTAAACATATACATCTGTCATCATATTTATCACATTTATTTAAAGTGATTTACATAGGAAATGTGATTTGTAATTATTATTACCCAAGATAAATTGGTACTAATTTTACCGACCTTGGAAAGAAGAGCTGACCTTTACAGGATTCATAAGTGTTCAACTCATTGCGCTAACTTAGGCCCCAATTAAGAGTTTTCGTCAGAGCTGTGGCACGGCGTTGATGAATCTCGTGCCGCCTGCCCACCCTATTACGACTATACAGTATTGGTCCAGGCAGGCGGCATGGCAGTGCCGTCTTTAACAGAGGCACCTCTGTCAAAAACAAGATCCCTTTGGGTTCCTTTGAAAGCATACAGGTACTCTCAGTTATCATATATACACCATTCAAATTATCAGCATTCATACGAAACCAAAAAAGATAATATACAAAATGTTCTTTTATTTTATTATATATAGTTTTCATGAGATTCAAGATATACAAATAAAAATAAATTCATAAAAAACACATCATCAATGTACAACAAATGATCAAAGAGAATTAAAATTGTTCTAAAACACAATCTAAAAGACTGTAACAATTGTTGGAGACATCATAAGACCCAATCGTTAGTAAATTGGCACACCAAGTCTTACAACCCAATAGATCAGGGTCAACACTTTTTTATATTATCCTTTTTCTTAATTACCCCTGGGGATGCTCAGGTGCTCAAATAACACAAAGCGACGCATTTCGGTAGCACAATATGGTTCACCACCTTCTTCAGGCTTAACGTAACAAATCAGTGTCTCCCCATGCAATCTAAAAATAACAATATATAAAAAATGCAGTTAAAATACAATTACCAACGGTCTGACTTATACTGTAATCCATTTTTTTCCTTTAGTCATTTATTCAACTGTTGCTAATACAAACGTATATTACAAAATCATTTATGAATACAGTAAATCTATTTACATTACGATTTTGGTTTCTAGCATGATGATTCAATAGCTATCCATACCGTCACACACCATTTCTATGGTATCATGCACACGCACACACATAGATATCACACAAATACCCACCCGTTGTGAGAAATACCAACAAACACTGGGAGAACTGTTTCTTCCTCTGATGTAGTTGCTTATTACCTCCAGACCACACAATACAAACAGTGGGAATATGGCATATATTTCCTCCCTAAAGAGAGTAACAACAGAGTTCGGGCGTCATGCTAGAATCTTATTGCTATTGTTTTTGATTCTTTTTCTAGCTAGCATAACACTTGCCGCTCAATTAAAATCCCACAACTGTACCCTTAATTTTCCTTCCTTAGGTTGTAGTGTAGAGTAGGGGCAAACTAAGCACGAGATTGAATCAACCTTCGCTCGTTCCCTGCAGGTATTGGAAACAATATACATACAGAAAGGAAAATTAATTATTTTTGCCTCCCGCCCTTCTAGCGAATACTCAACATATTATGCAGAAAAAAGGCTGTCTACCTTCTTAAAACTTCTGTTACACACCGCCACTGGAGCAGTGGTGAATAATCTTCTATTTGGTAAATGCACCTCTTAACGGGTTTACACAAATCTCCTGCAGTAGAACCAACTGCCTAAATATAAGAAAAGGCATGTTGGAAATCTTTATTTTATGGTTGTAAATAACAATCATATCTTATCGTATAGAGAGGAGCTGATACATGCTCATCTAATCTTGAGGGTTCGCTGAATCCTCAATGTTTGAGAGAAAAAGTGACCAACCAAATATATGCGATATATCGACATATAACCTCTCGAGGGCTGCCAATATTTACCAACCCTTCGCCAAGATTCTGACAACCGAGTATTAACTTATTATTATCCCCAATATCTCCCTTGTTTCCAGGTCGCTTAAACTCAAACTTATACCGTGTTAATGCAGAAAAGACGGTAAGGCATCAAATAGAACATTTGACAAGGTCTCTGACCCTTCCTCTAGATTAAGCAAACCAGATATAAAATTATTGGGGTCCCCGATATCTCCCTTGTCCCCAGAGCACTTCGACTCATGCTTATCCCATATTAAAAAAGGAAAGCAGTAAAACTTCAAGTAGTCTAATTAAAAGGATACAGTGAGGACAGCCAAGTAGATTAAAACGTGCCTCACAGCCAATATGATTTGAGTAATACACTCAGGACCAATGCGTACATTTTAAAAACGCCTAACACCCATTGCCCTTACCATTGCCACGATGCCCCAGCGATAGCGCTAACTCAAGAGTCTATTCAAGGACTTACCGGGACATAAAAAGTCTCCTGGCCTGCTCCAATCTCTTCCGCTATTGAACCGATAGATACTGGTGAGCTGAGAACGCTGCTTATAAGCGGGCCTTCATTGCTTTCCGCTAATCAGAATCTTAATGGAAAAGGAAAGCAGACTATTCTGAAAGGTACCCGCATCTTGGACTGGACTCGGGATGGCCGGCATCCATCTATTCCCCGTGTAGGATATATCGTAAAAACTGAGTTTATCGTAATAATCTAAAATCCGAAAGGGAATGCCCTCGTCCCATAAGAAACCACTTACGGGACAACAATAAAAATCATTATTAGAAAATACCAAAACAATCGGGCACTGTTTTTCTCGCACCTTTTATAGGCCGCCAATGCTACCAATAGCCATCTCCCCCAAAGACATTTTTAACGCGTGAGGGGAGCATAAATGGGAAGATGACCACAAGATGGACAACATCTATGGTCTCAGTGGTATTTCGAGGTAATATATGGGGCACATAGCCTTTTCTATATGGCATTATGTCCCATATGTTTGTAGTCGCTTTAACAAATGCAAACCACAATTAAGAAGTTAAAAAAGGAGACCACTATGATCTCGTCTTCAGATCTCCCAAGGGGCATAAGGCTTTTCACTCTCATCTATATACTATCTTCTACACAGTGTGGTCCCGTTTTGGGTACCCAAGAATGTCCTTAGCCCTCATTCCAACTCAAAACTACCATGAGCACAAGAATATGTTATAAGAGGCGGCTTATTATATATTAAGCCGAACATCCGTCTAGCAGCAAGTGTCCAATTTTGTTATTGCGCCCTTTTATCAATGTGCTATTAAGGTGTCATTGAACCAAACCCAGTATCGGTACATCAATCTCTATTTCACTGATTGCCCTATACTATTCATAAAATAAATATCTAAGGCTCCATAGAATCAGTATTCCAACTTTAACCGCCTAGTATTACAGCAATAGTTTTCTCATACATTATATACCTTATTTGATGAGTTTCTCTCATTCTTCTCGAGAATTCAATCCTTGCCTGATAGTATTGAGGATTGATATATACCATTGTTCCCTAAATTTCCTTTTCTCCACCATATTGCCATCTATCTTATTCATGGTAACCTTTTTCAGTATATACCAATCAAAATCAGTTTCATTGTGTCCCTTTTCTATAAAGGGTGCCACCAAGGGTGCATTTAGCTTTTTGGTTTTGATGGCAGACCTATGCTCCAAAAGACGTATTCTCAGCTCACTGCTAGTTTCCCCTACATAAGCATATCTGCAGGGTCATCTTAACAAGTAAATGATATTCTTGCTGCAACAGTTATTTAAGGTATGCACAACAATCGCCCTTCGCTACTATACATTGAGGGCACAATGAACAATTGCCACACCTCGTATTACCTTTGGCTATGGAATCATCAATAGTTCTTTGTCTGTGTACAGGTTCCTCCCTGTATGTATGGACCAATTCATTGCGTAAGTTGGTATTTCTTTTATATGCAAACAAAGGTCTCTCAAGTTTCACATTTTCCTCATCATTCAATATATTCCAGTGCCTATTTATCACATTCTTAATCTTATTGCTGATCTCATAAAACTGGCTAACAAATACTATTTTAGTCATTTTTCTATCCCTTTTGGGGCCTAAAAACACCGCCACTCTATTGTAAAACCGAGCTCTTTTAAAAAAACGTGATATCAGTTTTTTGGGGTATCCCCTATCTCCGTACAATTTCTTCTAAATGGTATATTATCCTTTTGGAATCTGGTGTGGAAGCTGGAATAGTGAAGTAATGTGTTTTATCCATCGGTTTGGTGTAAAGTTTAACTTCCAGTCTTCCACCCTCAGATCCAATGGTGAGGTCCAAATAGTCAACACTGTCTTTGCTGTATTGGGCAGTAAATCTGAGGTTCTCATCCCCCAGGTTTAACCAACTCAGGAATTTCTCTAACAATTCTAAGGGGCCTTTCCATATAAAGAAAACATCATCGATAAACCAATGTCATTCCTCAACATTCTCATAGAATGGTGCGAGTTCGTTATATATATGATGTTTCACAAACTCTCCTACATACAAACACCCTAGACTAGGAGCACATGTAGCGCCCATGCTGGTCCCTTTCTTCTGGCGAAATAGCTGATCCTTAAATAAGATGTGGTTTTTCAGTACCAAATCAGTACACTCTACAATAAAATCTTTATTAACACCCTCCATTTCTACATTTTCTAATATTTCCTGTATAACATCAACGGTGGATTGTTGCGTGATGTTTGTATATAAAGCTTCAATGTCTAGGGTTACTAGACATTGAATATTTTTGCAGAAGGGTTTGTTTTCCACCAAACTGATAATGTGGGTAGAATCCCTCACATACGATTTCAGTTGGCTTACTAGAGGTTTAAGGAAGAAGTCAATATATTTGCTAAAAGGTTCTAATAATGAACCAAGGCAACTGACTATGGGTCTCATGGGAGGATCCATGTGATCCTTGTGCACCTTAGGAAGGTCATATATGGCCGGAATCTTGGGGTTGCTGTTATGGAGGAATCTAAATTCCTCCCTGCAGATCCATTCCCTCTCTTTCGCTTCTTCCAAAGGGTCACTGCATTTTCTAGATAATGCTAGCAGTTCCCTCTCATGTACCCTTTCATAGTGTGCTTGTACATTTAGAAGTTTCAACATTCTATTGCCATAATCCTGAGTGTCAAATACGACTACTCCTCCGCCCTTGTCAGCGGGTTTGATCGTAATTGAACGATCTTCTTTCAGGGTACTAATGACAATCCGTTGTGCCCTATCTAAATTCTGAGTAAAACACATTTATTTTTTCAGAATGTTTTGAATATCTATTTCCACAACTTTTTCAAATGTCTCGATATTTTTCCCCACTTGGGCTGCGGAGGTCGTAAATGTGGACTTAGGTTTAAACACAGTAATGTTGTGAGATTCCCGTGTCGGCCTATCTTTGAAGAACCTCCTTAATCTAATCTTTCTAAAAAAGGATCTCAAATCCCTCTCTAGCTGAAATCTGTTAACTTTTGCTGTGGGAACAAAACTAAAGCCCCTGTCTAATACATCAGTTTCACTATTACTAAGGAACCTATTCAATAGGTTAATAATAGGAATCTTATCTATCGCCAATATCTCTGCGTCTGGTCTGCATATATTCCTGTCGGGGTGGTTGCGCGCTTGTTGAGCCCCTGTCTGATTCACATTATATCTCCCCCTCCTGTTTCTCTGCTCTAAAAAAGTACCCTGTTGATACCACCATGAGACCGCCATGCCGCCTGGACCACAGCTGTTTAGTTGTAATAGGGTGGGCAGGTGCCACCATGGGACCGCACTCCGAGGTTTCTGCATGGCATGGACTCCTAAGTCCATGCCGTGCAGGAACTTATATGCATGTACACAGGGAGCCACATGTTGTGCCCCCCTCTGTGCATCCACATATGCATGAGGCATGGGGGCCCTGTAGGCCTCAATTTGTTTCCTCTTTGCCAGGCTTTTCATGGCAATTGAACCTCCATGAAAAGCCTGGTGGAGAGGAAACTAACATGATGGGACCATGGCGGTCTTGCCATGCATATTGCTGCATCTCACCGAGCCTCCTATGCCAGGGAACAGCGGTTCCATGGCGGAGCAGGCGGTCACCAGGTGGTCCAGGTGTCCGACTTGTAATCGGGCGGTCGGACCGCTGGTACGGTGGTGGCTGGATCCGCCACCGCCGGGCCACCACGAGTCTGGCGGTTCACAGACAGCCAGACTTGTAATTAGGGCCTTAATGTTGATCAACTTACATATGAATACCAACTACACCCTGGGTATTCCTAGGTTAGGTCTAGTGTAGGGGTCAGTGGTGTTTTGATTGCATGAGCAAAATTCAAAAATGTGAAATTTCCTGACATTTTAAATTAAACATACATGTTGGGCAAGAGTGACTCGTTAGAACATAAAATGACTCTCTCTTTAGAGAGACATTTTCTACTTAAATCAGGGCCCGGCTTATGTTTCCCGTTACTTTTTTGTGAAAGGAATTGTGTTGCATGAAATGTTCACTCATAATACTGGCACATCTCATTTTACATAGTGTTCCTAAACTTTTGCAAACAAAAAGAGGTAATTTCGATGAATTGCTTAACTTGCATCCTCGATACCTTGGTTCTAGTAGGCACTTCTGCAACTCAACTAATGAAAAGATATTATGGTTCTGAGCATCTCAATTCATCTCCATTTGCTTGAAATTGTAAATACATGTACATTAATCATGTGTGCTGCGTCAATATTTGTGTTGTGAAGTAAATTTATGTAAAGTGCTGCATGACATCTGGTATTGTCCCTATTACGTTGCCGCACTACTCATCCTGATTTTGTAATTTAGTTTCAACCAGACCTAAAACTCCATGCCTTTTTTTGTAGGTAGAGTTTGTCACGTTTGAAATACTCCACCTAACACATGTGATGTTCTCTTTGCAAGGGATCTAAGGCTAGTTTTGCATTATAAAAATCACCTACAAAAATAAAACTGAAGACGAGACTTCAGAGAAGCACAAATTTAAGTTGCCAAACAGTAGCGGGTGCAATTATATATTCAAATGTGAGGCTAAAATCCTGCCTCTTATACCAATTACCTGTATTGGTAATGGTTGAAATGAATGCTTCAAATATAATACACAACATACAGAGGGAAGAAACACTTTAGATCTGGAAGACCAGAAGGGAAGAGTAAAACATTTATGCAGAAATTAAAAAAAGGTTCTGAAAATTAACTACATTTCGAGAAACACACTGGCAAAACCATTCGGTCTCACCTATAATGTGTAGGTACAGAGCTGCTGGCCTTATAAATGCTTGTTTGCTTTGGATTCGGGCAAAGTCAAAAAAGAAAAAAAAAGAAAAATTGCTGCTGGAGTCTTAACATGCATATGCATGCATGAGCAGCCATCTTAAAATGCTATTTCTATCACTTAGTAAAAATAAATCCTAAGATGGCCGTCGGAATGTCAGCACACATGCGTTCACCTGTGTGACCAGCTTGGGATGAATTTTGTCATAAAGAAAAAGCTTTCCATGATGGATGCCTGTGCATGTGCAATTGTGCATGCGTGCTGATGTACCAGTGGCCATCTTTCATTTTTTATTATTTTTCTCCATCTATTAATTTATTGGTCCAAGATGGCACACGTCCATTGTCGAACAGTAAATAAAAAAATGTAAAGTATGTGAGTGATGCTGCACACATCGAGAGGTAAGCAGCCTGGACACAGTGTGCAGCTGCTGAGCCCTGGCAAAAGTATAAACAAATAAAAATGAGACAAATAGAGGGCAAAAACAGGAGGGTCCGGTAATCTGACAAACCCATGACTTCGAGGGTTGGCAGGAGCAATAAGAGAGAGCAGGAAAAAAATGTTTAATGAAAGTAAATATAAAAAAACAGTGAACAGGTGGTGGGGGCCCAGTAGTTGGAGGAGATTGACAGAAAAGTCATGTGCTTCCCTGCAGTACTAAAAGCAACATCAAACAAGCATTGGCATAGCCAATAGGTCTCGCTTTTGGGACCTCATAAGTATTTAGTTATGCAGCACAATATCCTTGGTGCAACAACATCAACTGTTGCATGGCTAAACACTTATAAGGTCCCAAAGGCGAGACCTATTGGCTATGCCAATGCTTGTTTACATAATGTTGCTGGGAGGCATAGTGCGCACAATACAAAACCTTAAATATGGGAAATGTCCCAATTAGGTGGCATGACAGAGGTTAGGAAACTGTAGTCTGAAATGCAGACTAGTGTATCACTTTATGATCCATTGGATTGAATAAGTCTTTGCCTTGGAAGCTACTAAATTTTGTTATTTCAACTAAAAATTTACGAAATTATGAAATAGGGCAATCAAGAATTATACTTAGTTGGATTAGTGAGTGGCTGACTTGGATTTGACATTTTGTTTTATCAAAGGATAAATAGGCCTCTGAAACTTGTGACTAGGCACAGGAGTTTTCCTTGTGATCCAAATAAATCTGTAAATGAGGTGCATTTGTAAATTCAGCTGTGTACGGAATTACATCACGTGTAATATTTGATTTAAATACCAGCACATACCTAGCAGAGTGAGTTTTGCCCTTTCATTTCAGCCAAGTATCTGTTAACAGGCTCACTCGAGCATGGCAACATCTTCTGAGAGGTGACTGCGTTTGAAAGTTCTTTGAGACTTGCCTTGATGCTGTCGCATGTGCTCTAGTAAATTGTGAAGTTTTAGATGAGCAAAGAGGATATTTTAGAAACTTCCTTACATTTATTTGAAATGCTATAGAAATGCTTGTTTCAGGGCGTCGTGTTTTATTCGTACTGCAGTAATGTGTACAAACATAGATAATAGAGTAGCATACTGATTTATATGATTACTTGTAGTAAAATACCCAAGAATTATGTGACCTTGAATGACGTGCTTTGGAATTTTAAGTTTTCACTATATCATTTGATGGCATGTAATATAATGAACTTGTGCAGCTTTGCTGGGCCTATTTAAGGTAGCTGATCAAAAAGTAGGTAACACTGAACTGTGCAAACTTCACAGATATTATGTGGTTTACCACAACAGCAAAAATCACACAAAAAAAGGCTACTGAATAGATTAGAACCTGGCTCGTGGTTTTACAAGCAGCGAGAAATCCTCACTTTGGGAAATTAAATTGTAAGAACTCCAGGTGAAAAGGGAGCCTGCCACGTCGTTCCTTTCCACAATGGAGTGCAAATTTATCCAGTGCTTAATTTGTTCCGAAGTTGAAATCGGTAGGCACCTCATTTCTGGGGGAGGGTCTTATTTGTCATCCCTATACTTTGACTCAGAGTAAGAGAAAGACAGAAAGCGGATAAGGGGGATTTAAATATAGGAAAACAGTGACTGGGGAGAAAGAATGGATGAAAAGAAACCTGTATGAGTGATATGTAGAGAAAGGAAGAGTAGGAATTGGTTAAGCGCCGTGTGAATTCTACCCGTTGAGTTCTAAACATGTGTAGTAGGGGTCGACACATGTTGCACTAACTTCTTAGACGAGTTTAAAGAATCACAAACGGAGAGTGAAATAAAATGATACATTTGCATAGTACTAGCATTTCCAGCGCTTCGAGGTGGGATACGTAGCAGGGTGACGCTTTGATGGACAGCCAGGCCTCACTTACACCTGATGGATGGAGAGAGGTGATAACAGCCAGGACAAAATGCTTGCTAGCCAGGTATACCGCTTCTCACCAGGAGACTTGGGGGCTCCGTGAAAGGTCAATCCGCTATCACCCGTGGAAAACATATAAAGCGCAGAATGTATTGCTAACTGGGCCACTCAGTAAAGGGTTTCAGGCCTGGCACAGGGTGTGTTAGACGCTACATAACTACCATGAATACTAAATGTACCTGCGCTCCGGCGAGTCCTGAGGTCACACACACACTAGCACTCTCCTAGCACCCTCTTGTCATGGCCTCCCACTTGTCAAAACACAGTGGCAGACAGGATCGATGACCGGACACCGGGGTTGCAGCTCTTTTTTGGGAGGAGGGGCGCTGTAAATTAATTGCAAATCCTGTTTCGAGATAAGAGGATTGTTGTAGACACAGCCTGGAAGGAGCAGCTCCTGCACGTCGAGGACCACACGAGGCATCCGTTGCCAGGCGAAGCCCAGTCGTTGCTAGGAGAAGGGAAGACAAGTAGGGGGTGGGGGGGAGTGCGGCCGAGAGCAGGCAGCATTTACCTTGCCGGAGCAAGAGCGATAATTGCCAACACATGGGGCCGCTCGCTCCCGCAAGGGAATCGGCAAACGTGCACGCGTTGCCATTCAAAGCAATGCAACGCGTGCACGTTTTTGCCTGCAAAACCGGATCGAATTCAAAAGGTCTTTTTCCTATGCAGCGCATGCGCGCTGCGTAGGCGAGACCTAAAAAAAGATCCCTCCCCTCTTCAGCAGTGGAAGTATATAGATCATCCAATCACGAACCTTGCAAAAGGGTGAGACAAACACAAAATATGGAGGAAAGCCATACAATAAGGACACTGAACTAAGATATACATACAAGGCATTCAATCATGAGCAAGGGCTGACTTAAAACCCACTCTAACTAAGTGTATGCTAAAGTCAGAAAACCCCTTTTGCTACTATTGGATTAAAAAGTAAAATGAGGCTTTTGCAGAAGGTGTTGAAAGATAATTGGTTACTGAGTTAATGCCATACACTGAGAAATAAGCCCAAGTGTGACACTTAATGAATGTCTAAACCAAGAAAACAACTGGTTTGGCTGTGGAGAATTGTAATGAGTGGTTGAAGTATATGTAATAATTTGCTTAAGGTATTGCTTATCAAATTAGATCATAAATATTTGTATTTTAGGTTCCAAATGTGAAATGAACATTGATGAATGCAAATCCCTTCCCTGCCTGAACCAGGGAATTTGCAAAGATGGCATGGGGGAGTTCAGTTGCCAGTGTCAACCAGGCTTTGGAGGTATAAACATTTACATAAGGGCCACTTAACACATAATGCTAATTTATTTCAAGTATTAAAATCCAATTTCAGAGATAAGAAGACCACTTGTGTGACTGTAATTGATATGCAATTGATTTTTCTGCTTATTGCTGATCTGGGAATACTAACAGGCTTACAGTATGGTTTGTGGTGATCAAGTCAGAGCACGTAGCATATCATTTTACATGATGCTTCTAAAGCTATTTACAAGTAAATGTTAAAACATTTTAATTAATCCTCTGAAATGTGCAGTGCGTATGCCATTCATTTTCACTGTGTTGCTGGCTGTGAAACAGACCATATGTCCTCATTGTCTCTGAGGAGTTGAGTAGTAGTTCCACTGGAACAGAGAGAGGCATTTTACCATTGCAGAAATGCAGATGACCTGCTTACCCACCATCGAAGAAGGTATCAAAGACCCTCAGATACTGTCAGATCCACAATTGTAAGACCACAATACACGAATCCTGAATACAGCTTGCCTTATGTATATTGCCTCAGCATCGTGTCTCCATTTTTGGAGTCACTCTGTCATCCTGATGGTGAGGATGGTCATGTATGATATCATTATATGGTACAGGGCTGTTTATTTGTAATGTGGGAGCGAGGTTAGCTAATAAAGGAAGACCATTGTTAGATTGTGTAGCATTTGGTATACTATATATTTGTGTCATCCTGTCCTTCTGTAGCATATGATCTCTCCCCTGTTTACATAGGTAACATATTCCATGATCCCTTGGTTATGAAATGTTTATTTGTTGTTCATTTTGAAGGCCTAAACAGCTATGCAGATCACAATATGAGAGTCAGTCTGTTGCAAAGGCCCTTTCTCTCTAAGGGGCAAGTAGAGCGTTGGTTGGGCTGTAACTGATATCAGCAGTTTTGTCAATGTTCATACCTTTCAGAGCAGAACAGTGTTCCTATAGTTAAGACTTCATTCTGCTTTCCTCACAGAGTGTCTCATGGATGTGTGGTGCAGTTGGTGTGCTACACTGTATCCATCTGAAAGAGCATTGTAAGTGAAACTAGGAACACTTATCAAGCATGCTCATTCCACAAGAACAAAATCCCTTAGTGAAATGCTTACTTCTATTACAAACCAGGCTGGCACTGACCAGCCAAAATAGATGTTACTCGATGACAGGTCATAGTGAACTTCTATGTGATTTTTAACATTTTTAGTGACTGCTTTTCTCAAAATAATTATTTCCATTCATTGATTGCATTGTGGTAGATTTTTGGGGTATGGCACTCACATCTATAGTTTACATATTGCATGGTTCAAGCACTATCGCCACACGTATACCTTCTATTTGAAATCCTCCATCACAAATCTGTGGAAGACTGAATTGGATTTCAAGAAATATGAATTTGTCAGGTCATTGTTATAACTTTATGACAGTATATTTAAATGTGTTTTAGGCTTGCATTGTGAAGTAGACATCAATGAGTGCAGCTCTCAACCCTGCCTTAATGACGCAACATGCGTGGATGGAGTTGCTTCTTATCAATGTACATGTGCAAAGGGATTTGAAGGTAAGTTGTCTGCCTCCATAAGGTGTGCACAATTCTTATTGGCTGCATTCTGAAGAAGACTTTAATGTGTCATCCATTGAGAATGAAGCCTGGCATTTCTTTCTCAAACAAAATCAAAATGTATAACTTAAATAATGTGTAGCTTCTAGGTCTTGGGTTCTAGAAGGTGAAGCTCACCTCTAGCTCACATGCATTTATCACCTTTGCTGGTGGCCTCCATTAAAATGGTAAGATGATGGCTATTCTGCTAATTAAATGCTAGCTTATTAGTTGCTCCTCTGGATTGTGACCAGTGCCTAGTCATTATTTGGTAAGCGATGTGCACTACATAAATAAACGTTGTAAAGGAAAATAATTTTACAGGGTTAAATTGGAATACACAATGTCAAAATTGGAAGGGAATTATACCACTTTGTTTTAATTTAAGTCATGCTTATTTTTCTTTTCAGAAAGTCATGAAAAAAACAACTCCTGTTTTGTAATATGTGAAACAAACTTATGCTCACCTGTTTCTTTTGCTAGTGCAGTCAACTTTATTTTCCATACATGTTTACAACTAAAAGGGTTGAAGATACAACAGAAAATACTTAAGGGTTTAGACAATATGCCTATCTTTTTATGTGCAGAGTTTGTGAATTCCAAAACAAACATGAACTAACACAAAAATGTAAGTTTACCTTTGTGAATCAGGCCTTTAAATTATAGTGTTAGGCACATATGTTGGATGCATCTATAATTGATTATTAAGGGGGCTCCATTGATCATTTGCCAGAGGGAAAGCACAATTTGCAAAGCAAAGTGCATATGCACCTTGAAAAATGCAGATTGAATGTAAAACATTCCGTAACGGATTCCAAGTCTTCAGGGTGGGTGGTTCACTTAAAGTCCAATGAGTCACAGGAGAGTGGTGTCAGCAGACGAAAACTCCCATGTAAATTCACATATGTAGGGAGGACTCAAATCTGGCCCTTATTTCTTTATTTCTGATTAACTTAAAAAAATATGAAGTAAAAAGTACGATAATGTTTATTCTAGCAACTAGGACTTTCATCTTGGCATTAAGAAGTAAAAGTGTGAAGTAGTATTCCTGTGAGACTGCATAATGTAAATCAATTGTATTTATGTTACGTTATGTTAGCTTACATTTGTATGAAGCACTACTGCAACTTGTGTTGTATTGTAGTGCTCTCAATAATTGAATCGATTACAAGTGGACCTATATGTTTGGTTGAAGAGGTTTGTAGCTGTAGTATGATAGATTTCAGAAGAGATGAATGTTGTCATGATGTGCCGAACCTAAGACTGCTAGTCTAAGTGCAAATGTCTATAGATGTAGGTGAGATGATTAGTGTGTGTTTAATGCAGCATGCGCTCCATATACCACTAGAAATATGATGGAAGTGCTGCCTTTTTTTAAGGTGGTTTAGTGGCTTGTGGGAGTAATTCACTTTATATGGCTATTCTGGGTCTACCCAAAGGCAAGGTAGGCATAACTCAAGGAATCAAGACACTCCACAAATAGAAAGATTTATCAGATCCCCAAAAATGATAATGTCATCATAAACAATCTACTAATAGCTCAAAGGATTGTCCAGGGTTGGAAAAAGATGCCACACAAGGAGATGTTTTTATGGTCTAGAAGAAGAGGTTATGGGTAACCCAAGGGAATCTGCCCATAGTCTTAGAAGAGGGTCTACTGGGTCCAAGTGAAAGAGAAGTTGGTGCAGCTCAGGGAAAGTCTTTTGACAACCCCAGTAGAGGGTCTGTGGAGTCCCCCAGAAAGTTGTGAAGGTGCAACCCGAGGAAATCTATCAAACCTCAGTAGAAAGGTGCTGGGGTCCTCCCGAAGGTGTGTGTCGGTGCAGCACTTGAAAACATACGAACAGCCTCAGTAGAAAGTCACTAGAGTCACCCAGAAGTAAAGAAGTCACAACACACAGTGAAGAGTAAGATTCACAACAGCTATGGAACATATATATATATAAGTTAACAGTAAAAAGGAAGGAGGGGCTGATGAAGATGTTCGAGTGAAGTTTATGATGGTTTGCAAAAAGCATGGATTCTGGCGATAAGATCCTCAAGGTTCTAAGGTCCAAATAGACAAACCACCATTGAACGATGCTCTTA
This sequence comes from Triturus cristatus, assembly GCF_964204655.1. Classification (NCBI taxonomy): domain Eukaryota; kingdom Metazoa; phylum Chordata; class Amphibia; order Caudata; family Salamandridae; genus Triturus; species Triturus cristatus. Next base: position 307,396,128 of record NC_140582.1, on the reverse strand, counting down.
AACCCTCTACTGTTTATGGTGAGGCAGGACACACAGTGAGGAGGAATTATACATGTGCTAAGTTCTCTTTTTCCATTGCTATGACTTCTGGTTCAGTCTTTTTTACTGTGTGCATTTAAATCATATTAACTAATTTTTAATGAAGATTAGCTGACTGTTTTATATCATAATTGTTAGAAACTTGTGTTTATTAGACATATATTTTGTTAACGCATGACAAGTGACAATTTGTGAAGGAAACACAACGGTTAAACTCACTTTTTCCTCTTAAACTTTTGATTGAAACTGAAGCCAATGGGTAGTGTCTTTTTGTTGTTGACCTTATATATTTTTTTAAAGTTGTATTTTGTTTAATCTGTAATGGGTGTGAAAAAATGGCTGCATTCTACACGTGACACCAAAAGTTTTTTTTCTTTTATATATGTCAGTTTTATATTTATAGTTTTGCACCAGCAAGGGCTCAAAAAAATATTTTTTATTGTTTTACAATTTTACAAAATGGATCAATACATTTTGGAACATTTTCCGACTGATTTTTTGTAGGTGGACAATGAAAAACAGGACATCAGCAATTTAAGCACATTTTATCATATTTATGTAAAATTACTACAATGTTCAATTCAGAAAAGGTTTTCTTGTCTATGTTCCTTTAACGAAATCTAGTTCTAATTTGGTAATAATAAAAGTGCTGGTACATACATTTATTGTCAAATGTTGAGATTTTTAACTTTATCCAATTTAGGGAGAAAGCAATATAATTGCTTATTCCACCTCTTCTCATTCTTAGGATTTGTGAATTTTATTATTTCTATAAACAAGATTCATTAGCACAAAATGAATACTTTCTATAATCATTTTTCATGATCTCATCTCTATCATTCACTGTGTATGGGAGGAAAAAAATTAAATAATTGGCCTGTCAAACTAATTAACATATTTCTGAAATGTAATTGTGATTCTCTTTAAAGGCTTTTTAAGAACATTCACCTTTTAAGAGGTATATACGTTTTAAGGTTATGATAACATTAGTTTGGTTGACAATTCTCTAGAGCCCCTGAAAGCATAGAGCAATCGAGCACATAAAAGTATACTGCAACATTTCACACTTCTCCTAATTATAAATATGCATCACATAGATTACAGAAAAAGAGGACAGTCACACGCCACAAGTACATCAATGTCAGCTATCTTGTCTCAAATATTTGGTTAATATTCCACGGATCATATGATTTCATTTAATCATACCTTCTAACGTGGGATGAAAGTATTATTTCCTAAGGCTGCAGAATCTGTAGCAATTACATAAAATCTACAATTTCTTGGATTCATTAGGGGTGCCAAGTTGCAAAGTTGGCTGACTCGTTCCCTATCATAATTATTGCAGACTTGCAAGAGTTGTGAATCTGCGAAGTTTAAACAAATACAGGAGCTTTAGCGTCCATTCTTTTTAAGTTCAATATCCGCACCAGTAGAGATACACAGAAATAGATGTATTAAGTAGACTGTAGGGTTATCTTGCATGTATTATGTATAGTACACACCTCTGCAGGAGCAGCTATCTCTCTTGATCAGCTGATCTCCTGCTGTCACGCCAAAACTAACCTGAGATGGGAAACTCTCATGCCAACACTCTCCCACCTGGTTCATTCAACAGTATAGTAACCTTATAATACTAGCACATGAGATTTGGGACTGCAGATAACAGGACATTACTCTTTCACAGTACTGGAAATCCATTTCCAATAGTACTTCAGTCGGTGTGGAGCAGTCAGTAGACTGCCACCATTCAGAGGCAGCTTCCCACCCCCTTCTTGGAGTTCCCTCAATACCACCTTCAGCGCCATTTATCTGTGGTGCTTATGTCGCAGCTGGAGTATGTTCTACCTTTTGAGGATAGGCCATCCAATGAGAGGGTAGTATCACCAAAATTCATAATTGGGCAAAACTAGGAAAGGAAATCCATTTTCACGAAGGGTAAAGTTTACCAATTGTCTCTGACTGCAATTGCAAAGTCGAAATTCTGCTAATATGGACCCTCTTTTGTATCATTTTGGTATCTCCACCTAGAGAGAAGTTTTAAAGTTTTTAATCTGGCCTGTCCCCATGTGAGCATCTAGAAATGCCGGCCCATTAAAGGTGTATCATGGATTACCACCATGTGTATAATCTGTAAATTGGTGGGAGGGCGGCACCAGAACCAACCCCTCTGTCGCATTGGTAGCTCTTCCATGTTGCGAGTCTACTCCACATAAGAGATCATTGTGTACACAGCAACGACCTCAGTAAATTGCTGCAGAGAGAGTATTTCAGTTCTCTGCATTTGTTCATTGAACATCAGCTTGATGAGCAATAGAGGACGCGAATGACTGGGAGTGGGATCACCAGTGAAGAATTTCGAATATTTACACATCAACCTCCTGGAAATATTGATGATAGTGCCTTCTTCTCTATTCCGGTGATCAGCAAAGCCCTGGAATCATGGTGTTTAGACTTACTGCTCTTCAACAGCCTGGTCTATCAAAGCCTGACAATCAATCCCATAGATGAAAGGACATTTATGTGTAAATATAAGGAGCACTAGTTTACTGGTCAAAACAGAGTAAAACAGTGGTTTAACTTGAATTCTCTCTTGGTGGGTCCAGAGTTAATATCAGATATGTGCCTTGCACTTTTCATGACTCGGTTATAAGAAGAAGGCTACTCTATGTTTGTTAATGAGGGTAAATTCCTTGATTGCGACGCAGACCAGTGCAGTTATTACAAATGATTTATGTACATCAAGCTCAGTAATGAAAATTGATAGTGGAAGAGATCGCACAATAAAAAGATCAGATGCTACAGATGAACGGCTTGAATCAAGCAAAAGAAACCTGCCCACCCTATATTTCTTATTTTTAAGTGTACCTTTATTTGGTTTTACATCTTATTGGCAATGAGATAGTCACCATCACTTATGGATTACATCAATTTATATTTTCATCTCTATTGTCATAAAGGTATCCGTGAGACCTCTTTTTTCGTTAAACTTCAACTTGTCCAACAGGACCAAATATAGTACATGAAACTGCTTGATGCTATGTGTGCTGGGTCCTCAGTGTGTCAGGTTACATTTCTGTGGTTTCCTGAAGTGCCTGGAGGGTTTCTTCTAACTGGTCACCCAGTCGGAGGGAAGGGGATGGAGACGGGTCGCACTCTAGTGGAGGTGCGTGTTCTAGAGTCCAGTTTATACACTGGTGTAGTGGTGCACATTACCCAGTCGTATTTGTTGTGTTGGGTCCCCAGCTGTGTAGTGGCTCGGTTTGGCGTGACCTGTCCTCCTCCCTCCCCCCTAGTGTGCCCATCTCTCTATATGGTTGATGGGCCACCGGGAGTATCACGGGGAGGCTCAGTGTGGCCTCGCGCCTGACATCTGCCAGTGAGCCGATGTACATGTCCCAAGCATCTATAGAGGACCCTTTAGGCCCCTCATTTTCCAAGAGGTCCATGGCATGATCTCTGCAGTCACCCATTTGGTGAGATCGCATATCTAGAGAGTCACTTGTGGTGTGAAGGTGAATTTCCAGGCCATTGCTAGGCGCCTCTTGGCCAGGATATACGCTAGGATTCTAAAACACACCTCATGCTTATTATGCTTGTCATGACGCCAAACAGGCACATGAATGGGAGCATTGCCAGAGCTTTGCCAGTGATTTCTGCCATGTTGGTTGTTATATCTGTTCAGTACCTCATAATTGCTAGGCAAGCCCATGCCATATGGTAGAAGTAGGCCTCTGGGTTCTGGCATCTAAGGCAATTGGGTGATGTCTCAGAGATCATGCTGTTGAGTTGCTTTGGTGTCAGATATGTGCACTGTACATTGTTAAATTATGTATACTTAAATCGTGAATTTCTTGACACTTGCTTGACTTGTGCCAAGGCATGCTTCCACTGCCAATCTATGCCCAATGGAGCTTGCTAATCAGTCCTGAGGTGTGGGGTAGTCAGATGTGTGGGTTTCAAGTAGGGCATCTCAGGGTGACAGCTCGTCTGCCGTTGCCATAGGTATTAAATATAACACACCAGATATCAGTGGTTCTATATGTTCTGAGCCCCATAACATCCTGGTCACCCTGCTCAGGCCATTATACTTCAGAAACTCCCCCCCCACCAATACCATTTCATTGAACACCATCCATGTATTGTGTGTGTATATGTCAGTCCACTTCTGTCCAGGAGTGGGTGTTGTTCAGGTACCCTGCGTGTGTCGGAGAGGGTCCACAGTGGAATGCCTTTTGTGGGTTGAACATATTTATGCCAGCAGTGTTTGGCCACTGTGGCTAGGTTGCCCACTGGGATGGTCTATATAAAAGGGTTGAGCAGCCACTTCACAATCACTTGCCCCTAAAGTTTGCGAGGCATAATCACCTACTGTGGGTTGTGGGAGCGTGTGAGCCATCTAGCTGGCCATTGCAGTTGTGCCATCAGGTAGTACAGTTAATAATGTGCCCTGCACCCCCTTTCTGGGGGGTTAAGCAGTTTACGCAGGGTCACCCTCTTCTTTCCCCATCCCCAAATCAAGTTATATAGTATACTGTTCAAATCTGAGAAAAATGCCTTGAACAGGATCACCGGGAGAGCAGCCAAGTGGTATAATAGTCTGAGAAGTACCCGCATTCTGGCGATGTCCACTCAGCCCATTGTGGAGAAGGGTAACAACCTCCAGTATGTCAGGGAGGGGTGCATATTTGATAGTGTCATGCCGAAGTTCCCTTGGCGTGTGGCCTTTTCTGTGTGGCATATATTTACTGCCGGATAATGGAAGGTGTCAAGCCTCCACTCAAGACCCACATCTGGGTCAGCCATTTCTTACAGTGTACGTAAGCTGCCGGAGCAGGAGCAGGCTTGACTTCGCCCAGCTAAGTTTCAGTCCGGACACCTCACCAAAGCTATTGAGTGTCTCTATCACCCATGTAAGGTCATTCTGTGGATCGCACAGATGCACTAATGCATGGTCTGCACATAAGGAGATTATGTCCCATGATTTACCACTAGGTTGCCCCCATTCCGGACTTCTGTGTCAGAATATGCCTGCTAGTTGCTCCATGGCTAAGGCGAAGGTAATTTGTGACAGAAGACACACTTTCCTGGTGCCCCTGAATATGGGGAAAGTGTCTGAAATCTCAGGCCCCCTGCAAAGTCTGGCTTACTTGCCCACTCTATAGTGAAAGTAATGCGCTAGATGAAGATGACGAGGATCTACAGAAAGCAATTGTCTTGAGTCACCAGGAAATTGATATGGAAGATGAAGAAGCAACTTGCGAAGGGCTACCTAACTTAGTGTGCTTGGAGATTTCAGCTGGATTTTCAGTCCATGTCAGAAAATATTCAACAGTATTCTTGTGCCGGTCAGCTAGAATTGCTGTCATCTGAAGAACTGCGTAGAGGAAGACAAGCCTTCTTAAAAAAAGCAACAGCAGCAGCAAAAACAGACTGAGGATATACATGAGAAGCCCACCGCATGTTCAAATGCAAAAGGGGTTGATCCGGGAGTGGACATGTACGAGCCTGTACGAGTAAATAAAACGTAAAGTAAGAAGCCACAAAAATACCCCATAAACTGGCAAAGACACTTCAAAGACCGAGGAACAAATAAAAAAAGAATAGTATTTTAGTCCTATTAAACTCGTTATTGATATTATGGGGGTCCTGTGTCACCATAGAGCACAGGTGTTGCAGATGTATATTTTAAAACTGAATGTACAAGCATTTATTTTCCAAATGTTTTTATGAATGTCTTCTTAAATGTCAGAATGTTACTAGCATCCAATCTACCACCATAAGGATTTTTTTTATAATCTTGCATTGTGTTTTTTTCTAAGGAGGGAACAACGTGAATGATGCAAACGTAGTTTATTTATTTGCTGGATAGAGGTTGTGTATTGATACTCATAGGCATTTTACAAAGGGGCTTGCATTGCTCGTGCACCACGCAACGTGGTGCAAGCTTGACGCAAACCCACAATGCGATTTATGAAGCCACGCAAGGCCCCCTGCTTGGCCTTGAGTGGCTTCATTTATCTGAAGTAATGCAACGCAGCACCAATCGCTGTGTTGCGTTACCATGCCCTAGGAAGGCATCCAATGGGCATTGTAGAGCTGCTCCTACACAACTCCCATGGTTTTTGAATCATTCTCAGATTTACCAAAATGTATAGACCTGTGAATATGCCAAAAAGATTATGGAAGAGAAAGCACAACAGATCACTTTTAGGCACCATCTAGTAAAATTAGCCAAGGTAGCTGCCTTGTCATTAATAAAGGCGGCAGCTTTGTTTTAAAAAATCCAGAACTTAATTTGTGAAAAAACATAAGTGCAAGGGCCCTTGTCAAGACACCACTGCAGCTGGCAACACCCATTGCCTCTGTCATTGCTACTAATGACAATTCAGTCTTTTAACACATTAAAAATGACTAATACCAGCCACCCAAACTATTCTTATAGCTTTAGGTGGCAGGTATTAGAAATTTGTACTGGATATGGAATTATTAAACAACTGTTGTTGTATCCATCACAAATTAGACAAACAGCGCTACCATGTGGCTAGCTGTCATAAGTCCCAGTGTTGACAATGAAGTGCCAGTGTTAGCACCGGAAACCACTAGCTCCAATTAAGCACTGAAAAAAATCTATAAATATGTTCTGGAAAGAGTGTGGGTCCTCACAAATGGGAATGAGGACTCCTGTAGCCCTTTCCTCCTGATCGTCCTGAATATGACAGATTCAATGGAGAGACCATGCTGCTAGTGCTCAGCCACCAGCTTGGGCAGCCTCATTCTGTGTGGCTTCTCCTTTGTATCTGTGGGCCTTAAGACCATCTTGAGTCATGAAGAAAGAGCAATGCACAATGGGTGTTGCCAATTAAAAAGTAAAGGGCCCATTCAGAACACTTTTGGCTCACTAATAAGAAGACAAAGATTATAAACATTTTTGGATTGTATTAAGAGACAATTTAGGCTATATATGGGTGGGCTGTACATGCTGTTAGATTTAGGTCAAAAAGAAGATTTCCGACAAAATTTGTAATGCTCTCTGTAATTGTAAGAAATATTTCCTATTTCAGTGTTATAGAAAACTTTAGAATTGTGTTAAATCTATTCTTTTTATCTAGCGTATATGTTCATTGGGGTGATAGCTCTAGACATATAAATGCTCACATTTTTACAAAAGTTCACAAGATGATGATTTAAAGGGTTTGTCCAGTGTAAAGAAAAAAAATATAGTCCCCTTTACCCAGCCCCATTTCGCTAACAGTCAACAACAATACACATTATAGAACGTTCCTTCATTTGATTGTGTCAGCAGGGGTTTTGAGACCGATTCAGGGGAGGCCTATGTAAAGTGGTAGGGCAGGGGGATGAAGTGGGGGTTGGCCAATAAAATAAAATATTTAAAAACTTCTCCCGCTGATGCTGCCTGCTGCCTTGTTGCTCCTTGGAAGTGGATGTGCGTCAAAGCACAGGCTCCCTACCCAATCGAGACACTGCTCTCATGTGAGAGCAGCACCAGGATTGGTCTGAGCTGCTTTGTTTGCTGCGTAGACAGTGCCTGGGAGTCTGTGCTGTTTCTCCAACCCGGCTGTGTAACACAGATGGGTTGGAGAAATATATGTGCACACTATTCCTCCTCCTCCCTACTATGCCTCGCCCGGGCCCACCCTATACTTATTGCTCGACTCTTGACAGCAATAAATAAAATGATAATAACATTGTGCTATTATCATTTTGTTTATCATCTGCTGGCTCTGGGCAGTAGGGCGATGCTCCTTCACCATTACAGAGGAGCCGCCCCTGGATCGATTGTGATATCATTCACCTGATGGCTCCTTTAAAAATTATAAAAATGATGCAGAAAATGCATGCATTTTGGATCCAAAAAGATAATCTATTCATGTCATATTCAGAATACCCTTTCAGATTTTTACCCATGCCTCAGGCAGCACGCATGAGCTGTCTCTTCGAGATCTATTCTATCTTTAAAAAAATTAAAAAGGGCTTAAAGTCTGCTCATTAATTACAACTGGTAGGAGTCTTCGTCAGCTTGGCTGATTTTATTTTACTGATGGCTATTGCTCCAGGCTGTTTTGGGATTATTTGGGTTTCACTTATTTAGATTTGATACACACACATAGAAAAATGCCACTCTATGTCACTCCTTTCTGTGCTACTCTAGGACACTCCACTGTATGACACTCTACTCCACTCTATGACACTCTACTCCATTTTACACCACTCCACTCTAAGTCATTCCATGCTACTCCACTCTACAACACTCCATACCACTCCACGCCACTCTACGCCACTCCACTCTGACAGTTTATGCTCCTCCACTCTATGGCACTCCATCCACTGTATGCCACTCCACGCTCTGCCATGTTACTCCACTCTATGTTGCTCTATGTTACTCCACTGTATGCTACTCTACTCCATGACACTCCAATTTACACTACTCCACTCTACACAACTCCACACCACTTTACTTCACTGTATGCCTTACTACTCTATGCCACTCCACTCTATGACAGTCCACTCTACAGTGCTCCATTGTACTCTACTCTGCTCTACTCTATTCTACTCCACTCTACTCTACTCTTCTCTACTCTATTCTTCTCCACTCGAAAACACTCTACAACACTCTACTTCACTCTATGCCACTCCACTCTTCGACACTCAACTCTACTCCAGTATACGCCACTCCACTCCACTTTACAACACTCCACTTCAATCCACCCTACTTTACGGCATCCTACTCCACTCTAGGGTACTCCTCTCTAGAGTACTCCACTCTACTCCACTCTATGCCATTCCACTCTACACCACTCCACTTTACTCAATTCTACACCACTCCACTGCACACTCTCCACTCTATGACATTCTACTCACCTTTCACCACTCCATGCTACTTTACTCCACTTTAGGCTACTCCAATGTACACAACTCAATCTGTCACTCCACTCTAACACTCTGCTTCACCCTATGCCACTCCACTTTATGACACTCAACTCTACTCCACTCTATACCACTCCACTTTACGACACTCCAGTCTGCGCTACCACACTCCACTCCACTCTACAAAATTCAGCTCCACTCCAATCCACTCTACTTAACAACATTCTACTCCACTCTTTGGTACTCCAGTCTACTCCATTCCAGTCCACACAGCTCCTACTTTACTCCATTCTATGCCACTCCACTCTATGCTCTCCACTCTACGATACTCTACTCCACTTTTCACAACTCCATGCCACTTTACTCAACTCTGCCCCTCTCCACTGTACACAACTCGATCTGTCACTCCACTCTATGACACTCGGCTTTACTCTATGCAATTCCACTCAATGCCACTCCACTTTATGGCACTCCACTCTAATCCACTCCACTCTATGCCATACCACTCCATTCCACTGTATTCCACTTTATGCCACTTAAGCCACTCCACTCCTTTCTACGTCACTCCCCTCTGCGTCACTTCACTCTATGCCACTCCAATCTATGACACTCTTCTCCACTCCACTCCACTCTGTGCCACTCTACTCCACTCTACGCCACTCCACTGTGCACCATTTGCTCTATGTCACTCCACTCTATGAGACTCTACTCCACTCTATGCCACTACACTCTACCGCACCCTACAATTCTCATACTAATACACTCTACTTCACAACACTTTACTCCACTCCACGCTACTGTACACCACTTCACTCTACAGCACTGCACTCTACAAAACTCTCATTCTATGCCCCTGCAGTCCATGTCAGTCCACACAATGCCACTCTGCTCCACTTTACACTACACCACTCCACTCCACGCTACTCCACTCTGCGACTCTGGACCTGATTCACAAAGGTAAACTTGCACTTTTGTGTAGGTTTTAAATTGTCCATGGCACTGCACTCTACTCCGCTATAACACTCTACTCTACTCTACTTCATGACACTCTACTGCACACTACGACACTCATCTCCACCCTATGGCATGCTACTCTACTCCACTCTATACCACTCCACTCTACGGCACTCTATTCCACTCTTCACCACTCCATACCACTTTACTTGACTCCACTCTATACCACTCACTTTATGTCACTCCACTCTGGCACTGTACTCCACTGCATGCCACTCCACTCTATGCCACTCTTCTCTATGCCACTCTTTGCTACTCCACACAATGACACTCTACTCAACTCGATGCCACTCTACTCCACTTCACTGAGCAGCACTTCACTCTACAGCATTCTCCTCCACTCTATGCCACTCCACTGTATACCACTCTACTCCATTCTCTGCCATTCCACTCTACACCACTGATTGCCACTTTTCTCTACTACTATACGCCACTCCATTCTATGCCACACCACTAAACTCTATGCTACTACACTTGTATTCACTCTGCGACACTGTACTCCACTCCATGAAACTCCACAACACTCCGCTCTACTCCACTCTATGGCACTACACTCTATATCGCTACACTCTGTAACACTCTATTCCACTCTTCGACTTTCCCCTCAACTTTACTTTATGGGACTCAACTCCACAAAGCACTACTATGCCGATGATACTCAACTGGTGCTGGCAATCCATAAAAATGGAGGAGAAATCGTTAGCAAAATTCCAAACAGGCATGATCGCCATCAGCTCTTGGATGGCTCAAAACTGCCTGAAGTTGAACTCCGACAAAACTGAGGTTCTGATACTCGGTAATCTCTATCCAGTCTGGTACCCCGCCTGGTGGCCCACTGAACTAGGTCCACCCCCCTCCCCAGTGTCTAAAGTTAGAAATCTGGGTGTACTTTTCGACAATAAAATGAACTTCAGCTCACACGTCAACTCTATTGTCTCATCCTCCTTTTACACCCTAAAGATGATCAAAAAACTTCTACACTTCCTTCCACTTAACGCAGGTAAAACCCTCATCAATACCCTAGTCACTTCCAAAATCGACTATTGTAACGGACTTCTAATCAACGCCCAGAAAAAAGTCATTAACAGACTGCAGATGATGCAGAACTCAGCCGCACGACTGATAACAGTCACCCCCAAGTACCACCCTATCTCAGCAATAGTACGAAGCCTCCATTGGTTACCCATAACAAGCCGGATCAAGTTCAAGGCCCTCTGCCTCGTTTTTAAGGCCATTCATAACAGCGGACCAGAATATCTCAGGAAAGCCCTGTGTGGCTATATTCCCTGTAGAACCCTCCGCTCCTCCACGACTAACCTCCTGCACATCCCCGAACAAAGAAAGTTGCTTGGGGAGATAAAAAATATTCACGGTTGCTACCGCCATACTATGGAATACCCTACCCCAACATATCAAAATATGCCCATCACTATCAGCGTTTAGGAAGCAGATCAAGACCTGGCTTTTCAATCAATAGACCTTCCACCTCCAGCCTAAACCTCTTTCAAGTCCGCAGCGCCGAGACACCCCAGGGTATTTGCGCGCTCTATAAATTGTCAAACTAAACTAAACTAAACTATACCCCTCCACTCTATGACACTCCAAACTATGACACTCTAAACCACTCCACGCCCCTCCACTCTGTCATTCTACTACACTCCATGCCACTTTACTCCACTCTATGCCACTCCACTCAGTGCGACTCTACTCTGTGGCACTCTACTCTATGCCATTCCACTCTACGCCACTCCACTCTGTGCCACTCCACTCTACACTCTACGCCACTCCACGCCACACTAGTACCACCCTAATCCACTCTGCGACACTACTCCAATCTATGGCACTCTAAGCCACTCCACTCTATGGCATTCTGTTCCGCTCCACTCCATGCCAATTCACTCTACGCACCTCCCTGACACACTACTCCACTCTATGCCACTCTACATCACTCTATACCACTCTACAACACTCTATGATAACTCTACAACACTCTATTCTACTCTAAGCCACTTTTTGCCACTCTATTCTACACCACGCCACTCTACAACACTCTACTCCACTCTAACACACTGTACACCACTCTACTCTACACCACTCCACTCCACTACTATCTACTGAACTTTAGCCTACTCCACTATATACCACCCTACTCCACTGTATTGCGTTCTACTCCACTCTACAGCCCTCTACAACACTCTATGACATTTCACAGCTCTTACTTCTACTCTAATCCCCTCTACACCACTCTACTCCATTTTACAGCACTTTTTGACACTCCATGACACTCTACGACACTCCCCTCGACTCCACTCTATGCCACTCTGCACCGCTCCACTTTACAACACTCTACTTCACTCCACTCTATGACACTCTACACCACATTCAGAATTTTCACAAATATTATCCATAACCTATCCAGTGCTGCCAAACGATGTCAACAGTGCAGTCGCTCTATACACAAACTGGGTAGAGACAGTGTCTACAACCTTAGCACCTGAAAGCACCTGAAAAAAATGTAAAAACTAAAATGGCTGGGTACACTGCTTCATGGTTCTCCGAGGAGGTTAGGACCTTGAGCCAGTCCTGTAAAAGGCATGAGAGACTCTGGCGCAAAAACTATGATAGCAGGGAAAGAGACATCTACAGGACCTTTTTATCCAGATGCAAGGCCTCCATCCACAAAGCAAAATCAAGTTACTTACCAGTAAGATTGAGCTCACTGCTAATTCCGCCAAGGAACTTTTCTCCATGGTAAAAAAACGTACTGTTGTAATCTCTCCTTTCTTCTCCTGATTCTTTCCTCTGTGGTGTTCTTATCTTTTCCTCCCCTAGTGGTAGCTTCCCCCTCTCCCCCGCCCCTTTTAAGAGATTCATTCGCGTGTGAAGGTGTGCCAGCTTGTATAGTCACCAACAATGATATCAAATTCTCATCCCATGAAATGAAGACATTCCTGGGCGAGTTGGGCATCAAGCATGAGGAATCTTCTGGATATGCCCAAGGAGACAATGAACCCATTCGGATGACAATGGGTTGGATCAAAAATCTCAATCATCAAGCTTGTACCAGCAATATGGATGTAGATAAGGTGTTAAGAGAAAGTATTTGGGCATATCACACCTCTTCTGATTTGAGAACGGGGATTACCCCTTTTGCCGCCATCAGGGGAAGAGATCCGATTGCCAACTATATAACCTCCTGAGTTGTTCTTCAAGGTTCTGTTTCTTTATTTGTATCTGGGGTTGCTCTCCTGACTACTATTGCGGGCACCCCGCCTCCCGGTGTTAGGGGGTTCTCACTTTTTGATATGTTAAGCTTTATACTCATTTGTTTCCCCATGCTCTCCTCTCCTTTTTCTCTCAGTTTTTCCCTTTCCCTCCGTAGGGAGATGTGTTGTAATCTCTCCTTTCTTCTCCTGATTCTTTCCTCTGTGGTGTTCTTATCTTTTCCTCCCCTAGTGGTAGCTTCCCCCTCTCCCCCGCCCCACCTCCCTCTTGGAACGTTCTGCCAGAGTTCACATTGGAATGTTGACAATCTGTCAGTTGTGGAGAGTGGATGACAGAATAAAGACGCTTGAACTTACCTGCCTAGTTTTCTTCTTCATTACAACACGTACCTCTGCCACTGCCCCCAGCCAAAAGTTTGCAATCAGGCCTTCTGCAATTCTGTGGCCACTGCTTTAAAGTAGAGGTGGTCTTTAACACTTTCTCCTCTCTTCATTCAGCCCCATCGCTGAATACTTTCTCGCTCAGCCAAGAACCGGTTTTTAGTTGCTTTATTCCCCCTTCACCTGCTGAGTCGCCAAACTTATTAGGGCTGCCAGATCTGGGTCACCAAATGATCTGCATCCTCCATCAGTGGCTGGTCTAGCAGCCGACACTATCTCCAAAACTCTGTCAGACATCTTCCGACTAGTGTGTTCCTCAGGGACCTTTCCATCAGTATGGAAGACAGCAGTTGTTTTGCCCCTTATTAAAAAGGCCACTTTAGATCTGGACAAGCTGAATAATTATCGGCTTATCTTGTGTATCCCACTACCTGCCAAAATTCTGGAAAAGGTTCTAAACCCTCAACTGGATATATATATCATTATTGACAACTTGCTAGACTGGACTCAATTTGGTGCTCGTGCGGTCACAGTACTCAGACCGGCTCATTGAAGCTACTGAAGAGATCAGGGTCTCCCTTGATGAGGGAGGCCGTGCTGATCCTGCTTGACCTATCAGCAGCCTTTGACTCAGTAAATCACAGCTGCTGATGGAGAGGCTGAGGCGGATAGGTGTGACCAGTCGGGTCTGGGAACTTCTGAACTCATTCCTAGCAAGAGAAATCCAATCAGGTAAAATGGGTTGGTTTTCCCCCCTTTCTTTCCACTCCCATGTGGGGTGCCCCAGGGATCTTTTCTCATCCCCCTCCAATTCAATGTCTTTGTCACTCCTTTGGCTGAACTCATTTGCTCCTTCAGTTTTGCACTCACGACATACGTGAATGATATTCAAATAGTGGTGTCCTTAGCTGCTGAGGATACGGGTGTGGCACAGCGCTTCTGTGACTGCATGAAGTCATTTGGGCAATGGATGATGAGCAACTGTCTTAAGTTGAACTCCTCTAAAACAGAGGTACTGATGTTCGGCTCCCAGACGTCCTTCTGGACTTCTAATTGGTGGCCAACCTAGCTCGGCCCTCTTCCAACACCAGCAAACTAGGTCAAGAACTTAGGACTTCTGGTAATCAATAAACTGTCTTACTGTGAACAATCTTAGGCAGTGTCTTCCGCCGCTTTTCTTGTCCTGAAAATGATCAGGAATATTCTTCTCTTTCTACCAGAGCACCTTTGAAAAACTGTGGTGTACTCATTGGTGCTATCCAAGATTGATTATTGTAAAGGGCTTTGTCTTGATGCTCATGAACAGGTCCTAAATAAACTCCAGACCTTGCAAAACGACACTGCCCAGCTTTTACATAATGTCCCCAAATATCACTCTGCTTCTAAACTTATTTCTCAACTTCATTGGCTACCTATGAGACAAAGAGTCACATTCAAGGCCCCTTAAATAGTTTTCAAAGCCCTACATGGGACAGGTCCAGATTTTCTGAGGACGAGCTTGTACTGGTATGCACTAGGCTGTTCTCTTTGACTCTCCTCTGCCAAATTTCCTGTTGTCCCCAGATTCACATCTTTGAGGTGGGGAGGCAGGTGCTTTGTTCTAGGGGCATCTAAGGCCTGGAATGAACTTCCTCTCTATATCAAACCCTACTCCAATCTCTTGTCATTCAGAAAGACCTTAAAAGCCTGGCTCTTTCCTAAGGGTTAGTACTCCATTCCTCACCTTGTCTTTCCGCTCAGCTAGCGCCAAGACGCACCCCCGGGGGTAACTGAGTGCTTTATAAAATCTTTAACATAAAATAATTCTACTTGACGATGCTCCGCTCTATCCCACTCTACTCCACTCCACTCTACGCTACTCTATGCAACTCCACCCTACGACACTCTATTCCACTCCATTCTATGATACTCTACTCCACTCAACGCCACCCGACCCTATCACACTCTTCTTAACTCCACCCCACTCTAAGAACCTGTACTCCACTCTTCTCCACTCCACTCTATGCCACTCCACCCTATGACACTCTAGTCTGCTATATTACTCTACTCAATTCTACATCACTCCATTCTATGACACTCTACTCCACTCCATGCAACTCCACTCTACAACACTCCACTCCACGACACTCAACTCCTCTGTATGGCACTCCACTTCACTCCACTCCACTGTTCTCTATGCCACTAAGCTTTATCTGTGTTGAACAGCAGCAACGCTGGTGTACACCATAGTTAAAACATGCTTGTTTGTGATGATGCGGATAAAGGGAATTATGATGAATATAGCTAACAGAGGCTTTGTATCAGCAGTTACACAGAGACTGGGAAGTTATATTGCCCATAACATGTCAGATCTTTGATTACTTCTTGTTTTCTTTTGCATATGATTGCTATAGGTCCTCACTGCGAAGAAGAAGTTAATGAATGCCTTTCAAACCCCTGTCTGAACAGTGGAACTTGCGTGGATAAGAAAGCAAGCTTCCAGTGCCAATGTCCATCTGGGTTCATGGGATCCAAGTGTGAGAAAAACATTGATGACTGCCTCAGCAGGCCCTGTAAGAATGGAGCGCAGTGTAATGACGGCATCAACAGCTTCAGGTCAAAGAATACTGTGCAAAAATAACTAATTTGTCATCATGTTTTTTGTTTGGAATGCAAATCCATTGGCAATTAATTTGTTTACATATTTAAGTTTTTCTTTATGCTAAATGTAAGATCAGAGTTACGTTTACAAATATCGACTATTATGGCATTGTTGAAATATTTATAAAGATGTCAGATTCTACCAAGCTAATGCTTATTCTCCCACTACCTTTTTATGTTAAACAGCGGTGGTCATCACTGTGTAGTTATAGTTAGTTCTGTGTTTCCAAAAGTCTAGCTTTTTTATTTTGCTATTAACTTTGACACAGTTTGATAAATCTTCACAAAACTTTCCAAAAAGAAAGTTCATCTACCTCAACTCCTTCTTTGAAAGTTTGGCACAGATCCATCAAGCAAGGGTTAAGGAAATTGTGGGGGTGGGCCAAAACAATGTTTTCTTATGTTAATTCACATAGGAAACTTTTGCTGCAGCTACAGAAAACAAAACCTGAATGCATTTACACCAATTTGGCAAAAAGTTAGCACTTTATTTAGAAAGTATGCTTTACGTAATTTTGTATAAATCCAGTCAGCCATTTACAGGAAATGTGTTTTTAAAGCGGTGCTCAGGGTGGGCTTGAAGGGTTAAAAAGTTAAGTATTAACTTTACCTAACTAAAGTAAAAAGAACTACATCTTCCTTGCTGATCTTAACTTCCACCTTGATGACCCCAACAATATCAACACAATGGAGCTCGTCGACAGTATGAGCAACATTGGCCTCAAACAGATTGTGACCGACACTACCCACATCTCAGGACACACGCTCTACCCTATATTTACACTCCAGCAACAGTGTCAAGTAAATCACTTCCCAAAGCTCACATGGGCCGACCACTACAGCGTTCACTTCACCATATCAGGACCTACCGATACTGGTACCTTGCCCCCCAGCTCAGCACGCAGAAACTAGAAAATGATATCAAAGGAGTAATGGAACTACACTCTCAACTACCACCTCCCTGAAACAACATCCAACCCAGAACAGGCTGCAAAGAACTTCTTCCAGTGGATCATAGAATGCGTCTACACAATTGCCCCACCAAGCCAGCCAAATCCAAAAGACTTGCCAAATAAGCCAGCTGGTTCACCGCAGAGCTGAAATCCACCAAATGCAATTGCCGGCAACTAGAAAGGAAGTGGCACACCAGCAAAGACACAGGAGACCATACCACCTTCAAGACAGCGCTAAATCAGTACCACCGCTTCTTGAAAGAAACAAAGAAGAACTCCCTAGCAGACCACATAGAAGTCAGCACAACCCACAGCATGGAACTCTATGCCATTGTGAGAAAGTTTTCCAACCCCACAGCCATCGAGAACTACATCACCCTTAACCCAAGAACTGTGTGACACCCTGACAGACTTCATCCAGAAGAAGATCTCAGTCATCTATGAAAACTTCAAACCCCAACCATCTGCCACCCACAGCATCAGCCTGCTCACACCCAGCAACACAAACCTCAAGCACCTGCTCACTCTTTGGGAACCTCTCACAACTCAAGCCACAATCTCCATCATGAACTCCGTGCACTTGGGAGCACCCACGGACCCCTGCCCACACCACATCTTCAACCTCAGAAGCAAGGCAATTGGCGACAAGCTCAAGAAAGTCCTGAACACCTCCATCACCTCAGCCTCCTTCTCTGAGGACTTGAAACAAGGTGAAGTGAGACCTTCCTGAAGACACCATCTGCTGACTCAGCAGAACTAAAGAACTACTGGCCCATATCCCTGCTACCCTTTCCAGTAAAGGTTCTCAAAAGACAATCAACCAGCAACTCTCTGAACACCTGGAACACAACAACCTCCTGGACTTCTCTCATTCAGGATTCAGAGCTAACCACAGGACCAAGACAGCCCAGATCACAGCCGCTGATGACATCAGGGCCCTCCTGGACCATGGAGAAATGGCAGCCTTCATCCTCCTGGACCGGTCAGCAGCCTTTGACACCGCCTCCCATCACATCTGGATCAACAGTCTCCATCACATCGCAAACCAAGGAAACACCCTCAAATGGATCGATTCATACCTTACCGGAAGATCCCAGAAAACCCGCCTCCCGCCGTTCACCTTGGAACCCAAGAGGATCATCTTTGGCATCCTCAAGGATCGTCACTCAGCCCCACAATCTTCAACACAATCTTGACCCCCCTGGCCAACACTGTCAGATCACAGTGACTCAACATCATCTCCTACGCTGAAGACATCCAGCTCATCCTCTCAATGTCAGAAGACTCCTCCACCACCAGGGCCAGCTTCCACAGATGCATGTTGAATGTCGCCGACTGGATAAAGGACAACTGTCTAAAGCTCAACATGGACAAGATGGAAGTGCTCATCTTTGGTAACAACACCTCGGCTGGAACAATGCATGGTGGCCTGCTGAACTCTGCCCACCCCCTGCCCTGACAGACCACAGACCACACCCACAATGTCTGCATCATCATGTACAACAAGCTATCCATGAAGAAACAGGTTAATGCAGTCTAATTTACCTGCTTCTACACCCTACGTATGCTCAGCAAAATCTTCAGGTGGCTCCTGGGCGACACCAGAAGGACAATCATGTAGGCCCTCATCACCAGCAGGCTGGACTACATGAACACACTCTATGTAGCAATCACCGATCCCCTCCAGAAGAGACTACAGACAATGCAAAACTCAGTGGCAAGACTCATCCTTGAAATCCCCAGATGGATCATCATCATACCCCACCATAAGAAGCTACACTGACTCCCAATCCCAAAGAGATGCCAATTTAAGATGTTTTTTTTTTTTTTTTTTTTGAAAAGTTTTATTGAGATTGTAAAAATAAAATAAGACAAAGGTTGCGGCTGTGCGTACAACAGAAAGCAAGTAAGGAGCAACATTGTGACATTTCCGGTTCTTAGAGAAACAATACCACATCATCAATGCAACAGACAACAAGACCCCATCTACCAATCCATCATCAACATCTGTCTGACCTGAAACAGGGGGATCTCTGACCAAGGATCTATCTCTAGGGTTCCAAAGCCACCCCCCTCCCCTGCTCATAGCTCGGTCCTGGGAAAACGCCATGTAGTAAACATCACCTGACCCCAGGAGCCAAACATCCCTGTGTCCGCGCCATAACATGACCACTCCATCTGCGTAACATTGGTGCAGCACGACCTACCCTACTCCAGTGGGAGCTATTCCGGGATTCGAGGATGGCGGGGTTGAGCCAGGTAAGCCTGCAATATACGTTTTATAAGGGCCCCAGATGTCCCTAGGACGCGCCACCGTGGGGAGGAGACTAGAGTAGATCTCGCTATTCGTGCTACAGAAAGCCATGGCCGTAAGCCATGTCTTGGACGTGGGAGCTGTTTTACCCCCCCCAGTGCCTTGCAATCTCCCTCTTGGCAAGTAGAAGCCCCAGAGAGGCCAGTTTACGGACATTCTTAGGGAAATTAACGGTATAACCCAACAATGCGACCTCAGGAGTGGGAACCAGTGTAAGCCCTAGCATCGCTTCTAGGATCTTGTAAACCTGTGTCCAGAATGTCTGCAGTCTCGGACACGTCCAGGACATGTGTGCAAAATCGGCATGAGGTGCAGCGCATTTCCAGCATGTGTGCGGTCGCGCGGGATCAATGGAATGGAGTCTATCAGGGGTCATATACCAACGGCGCAGGAATTTATAGTGTAGGAGTTTGTGACGACTGTTCAGTGATACCGTGTCGGTGACTTTGCAACATGCCGTCCATTGTTCGTCCGTGATAGGCCTACCCAGGTCCGTCCCCCACTCCTCCCGCGCCCGATCGTCCGCACATGGGACCTGAGCTGCACACGCCTTGTACAGCTTGGAAACAATATGTGCCCCCGTATCGTTGTCAATCAGGGTGGTGAGGGGTTCCAAGGAAGCCGGCTCCAGGGGAAATCCCTTAATTTCCGCTCGCGCGGCACAATATAGCCGGCGAAGAACGAACCGGTCCATGAACGTAGCATCACTGAATCGCGCGTCTTCCGATGCCGAGAAAATGTGCCCACCCGGGTATAAGTCCCCAATCCTGGTGAGGTTAAATTTCGTTAACGTTCGTTGCACCAGTGCCTCATCCGTTCCTGGTAATAACCCAGGGTTGGGTATCGGGAGGGAAGAGGAATACAGCAGAGGATGAGCTAAGTAGCGCGAGAGTCTGTTCCAAGCCCAGCTGGTAGTAGATACCGTTTGAATGTCCATTGGGTCTCTGGGGACACCTTTGGGCAACACCGCCGACAAGCGACCCGGGAGGACAAAGTCCGCCTCCGGGCGAAGGAATGGGATCCGAGCGTCAGGGTGATACCAGGCATAGGCATGTGCACACTGAGCGACCAGGTAGTATAAATATAAATCAGGCACTCCAAGGCCTCCTCGATCCTGTGGGAGTGTGAGCGTCGTCCAGCGGATCCGGGGGTGCTTCCCGCCCCAGACCAGTTTAATCAGGAGGGACCGCAGGGTGGAAAAGAAGGCCCGGGTAAGAGGAACAGGGATGTTATTGAAAAGATACAAAAATTTGGGGAGCACTATCATTTTGAGAATGGCTATCCTAGCTGACATAGAGAGCGAGAGCCGCAGCCACCCATCCACCTGAGTCTCCAGCCCCGCAATCGCGCGGCCATAGTTGAGGCGGATAATTTCGTCCGTGCTCAAATGTATTTGTATGCCCAAGTACCGTACCGAGCCCGAGCACCATTCCAGAGGGAACTCGCACGGCCATGGGGAGGTGCCGCTAGTCAACGGGAAGATGATGGACTTATGCCAGTTTATGCCCAGACCCGAGTGGCTACTGAAACGAAGGATCTCATGTATCAAGGGGGCAAGGGTGGCCTGCGGTTCCCTGACGTACAGGATTGTGTCATCGGCATAGAGAGAGGCAAGCAAGGGGCCCGTCCGAAACTGGAGACCCCTGTGAAGGTGCCGCTCCTGGAAATGCCGGATCAGGGGGTCCATAGCCAAAATGAACAAGAGCGGTGAAAGCGGACAACCCTGCCGTGTACCGCGCGTGAGCGAAAATGGGCGAGATAGCGTGCCGTTGATACGCAAACGGGCCGTAGGGCGACTATAGAGGAGTCTAACGGTAGCTAGGAAGTTCGCAGGCATGCCCATGCGCTCCATGACGGAAAGAAAGAAAGGCCATTCTAAGGAGTCGAACGCTTTTTCGGTGTCTAGGAGGATCGCTGCAGCAGGTGTGGTCGGGTTAATTCTGTGCAAAACCGTGAAGAGCGTACGCAAATTCAGCGACGTCGAGCGACGGGGGACAAAGACAGACTGTGCGGGCGATATAATGAATTCCATCAGTTGGGAAAGCCTGTTGGCAACTATTTTGGCCAAGATCTTATAGTCGGTGTTTAAGAGGGAGAGGGGCCTGTACGACCCACACAACGACGGGTCCTTATTTGGTTTCGGGAGCAGCACAATGACTGCCTCACCAAGAGTAGACGGGAGGGAGCCGCGCTCCAAGGCCTCCGCATACACCTCTATTAGCTTGGGTGCCAGCAGATCAGAGAAGGCCTTGTAAAAGTCAGCGGAGAAGCCATCGAGGCCCGGGGCTGAAGAGCCCCGAAGCACTTTGATCGCCCCTCGCACTTCCGCCACCGTTATGGGTTCCGCCATGAACTCCTGCATGCCCCTATCCAGGAACACAAGAGCGATTTCCGATAGATAGGCCGCACGAGCGGCCGCGGAGTCCCCCAACTTGGTGGTATATAGATCCGTGTAGTAGGCCAGGAATTCGTCCCGGATCTCAGCGGATGTTGTGCGGAGCGCACCATCCGTGCCTCGCACCTCGGCGATCAGGGACTTGCTGTATGGTGGTCTCAGAGCCTGCGCTAGCGTGCGCCCTGGCCGATCCCCCTCTCCGTACCTATGCGCAAACATGGTATTTCCCCAGATAGAGGATCTCCCTGTCCGCGGCTTCCCGGAAGTCGGACAACAAGCGTAAGCGCCTGGTAAACACCTCGTCAGAGGGCGCCCGCTGTGCCTCAGTGTCTATCGCATCTAGCTGTGTCTCCAGTTGTGTTATTGTTGCGCGCAATACCTTCAGGACCCCCGCATGCTTAGCTATGCAAACCCCTCTGATATATGCATTGAACCCTTCCCAGAGTACTGCCCACGAGTCCACCGAGCCAGTATTAATGGTGAAGTAGTCCTCTATTGCCTCGGAAACCTCATGTACAAAGACATCATCTAATAGCGCCCTCCCGGGGAAACGCCACTGCCGCTCAAAACCCTCAGGCCGAGGAACGTCTAAGCCAAGTAAGACCGGGGAATGATCCGAGTACGTTCTCAGGAACGTCCTCAACGCGCGGAACCAACGGGACAGGCCCGGGGAGAGGAGCCAGTAGTCAATTCTGGTCCAAGTGTTGTGTTGCCCTGAAAAGTGTGTGTATTCAGTAGTGCTCGGATTGCGCCTGCGCCATATATCTGTCAGCGAGAACCGACGGCAAAGGTCCAGGAACGCGCGCCTTGCTCTAGGCTTGGAATCTGTGGCCCCAGAAGTGCTATCCAGCCCCAGATCCAGCAACATGTTTAAGTCGCCGCCAAGCAGGGTGCCAGCCGGCGCCAGGGTTACCAGTTGGGCCGCAAGCGCATGGAAAAAGTCCGGGGAATCAGTGTTGGGAGCATACACACAGAAAAGCGTGACCACATGACCCATCAAAACCCCCTTTACAATGCAGTAGCATCCCTCCCTGTCTCCCAGAAACGTCTGGCACTGAAACGGGACTCTCCTATGGATCAGCACCGCGGTGCCTCTAGCGTAATTACTGAAATTGGAAAAGTATCGGTGAGCGCCCCAGGAAGCTGCAAAGCCGGCGGTCATCGGAGCGTGCAGGTGAGTCTCTTGAAGAAAAGCAATGTCCACCCTGTGCCGATTTAAGTAGTGCAGTATCTGTTTGCATTTACTCCGGTTGTTTAGGCCCCGGACATTCCAAGTCATTAACGATAGATTGAGAGGAGCTTCATTCAAACCTATATGGGCCATTGATGCCAGTCAGCAGGTGATGGGAGCAAAAAAACCGGGATGTCACTGTTTATCAATAAAGTTCGTTCACACACAGCCATATCAGAAGGATCAAAATTGCTTACCCCTACCCCCCTCCCCCCACCCAGCCAAACCACGCAAACGTGAGGCAGTCCCAAACCTGGAAAAAAAGAACATAGCTCTAGACAGTAATACCAAGTGTAACCAAACAGTAAAAAGCAGAGCATCGCAACCAAAAAAGATCCCAACGGTTTCAACCAAAGGGGGGTGACAACGATCCGCAATCAACCCAGCGCCACAGCACAAATATACTCCAAATGTTAATACGTCCCCAGATAGCCAAAGTCAAATAGTACAAAGTTAGGTTACGGGCGCCGTCTCAGCCGACACCGGAGGTCAAAAACAGGTCCTGGCTGCCCGCAGACCCACTACCAGGGGGAGACCGTCCGCCCTCATCCCCCCCCGGCGGGCCTCTGCACGGTTTGTAGTTACGGCAGAAGTCCTGCACCTCAGTGGGGTTGTCAAAGAGCCGAGCTCGGCCATCTATCTCGACCCGAAGCCGGGCCGGGTAGAGCATGCCATATTTGAGGCCCAGGTTCTGGAGCGCCGCCTTCACCCCCGCATACTTACGCCTGGCCTCCTGGACCATGGCGGTGAAGTCTGGGTAGAGTGAGAGTCTCGAGCCCTGCCAGGTAATCTCACCCTTCTCTCTGGCAAGCCGCAAGGCAGTGTCGCGGTCTCGGAAGTTCATAATACGGGCAATAAGCGGGCGAGGCGGGAGCCCCGGGTTAGGTCTCGGCCCCAGGGAGCGGTGAGCACGCTCCACCACGAAGCCAGGAGTGAAGGATTCTCTCCCAAAGATGTCAGCCAACAGTTGTTCCACAAAAACATCAAGCCTGCCCGTGGCTGTGGATTCCGGAACCCCAATAATTCGCACGTTGTTGCGCCGACTGCGCGATTCCAAGTCTTCCTTTTTGCTGGCCACTTCCTTCAATCTGCGCTCCAATCTTTCCACCCTTTTGGTCTCCTGCACCGATCTATCCTCCACTGCAGAGATCCGGGCCTCAGCCTCCCCTAAACGCTTGTCGTGGGCCTGGATTTTGGCCCCCATAGTCTCCAGAGGCTTATCTAGGGCATCAAAGCGACCATCCAGGGCCCTGAAGCCGGCACGCATCTCCTGTAGCCAGTCCGGGGATGGGGCACGGGCCGTCGAGCCGCCGGTCGCTCCACCAGCAGGGTCCGGCATGTCAGGGCGGCTCTCCACGGGCTGCTCAGATAGTTGCTCGAACTGCAACGTTTTCTGCTTTGGGTCTTTGCGACCCATGCCCCCAACCGCCAGACGGCCACCAGCCAGTCGTGTGTAGAGCAGGGGTGGCACAGGTACGATGGAGCGTCAGTCCAACGGCGCAGGCCAATCCTCAGCCAAGCTGCTCTGGACCATGGGCGTTGCTGTGCCCACCAGGTACCGGACAGATCTCGACCTCGCTGTGCAGCAGGCAAGGGCCACAACTATATGTAGCCAGCAGGGTCCCGATGGAACATCAAGTGCACCAGCGCGATGTATTCAGCAGCCGCGACTCGACGCTGCCGGAAGGGGCAAGGGAGGATCGCGCAAACCGGCCGCAGAGCACATGGCCAACCCAGAGAGGGCCCAAGGACCGAGGCAGAGACAACCCGGGTGCCAGGCCCAGCGCCGAGCCCCAACCGCCCCCCCCCCCCCACCATTAGCAGGTCGTCACGCCACCCCTCCCAGGCTCCCCGACCGAATTAGCCCGGGGCCCCAGGGAGGAGACAACGAGCGAGGCCGCGCCCGGAGCGCAGGCCAAGAGCCGAGCGCCCGGTCGTCCTCCGGCCCGCAACGGCACAGGGAGAGAAGCAGGCCCCCGCCTGACAGCACCACGGTGCTCAATGCCCCCCCCTCTGACCCCCCCGGGTACCTGTCTCTCGGCCGGCCGCCTTCCACGCACTCGCGTCCCCAATCCCCGGATCAGCCCGCCATCTGAGGCCTCAGGGTGATGTGGTCGTCGCCGGACGTCCCAGTGGCTCGGGAGGTCCGTTCTGCATACTGGCGCGCTCCGGGGCCGTAGAAGGAGCAGCGGCGGTGTCGGGCGTCCCGCGCCCGCATCAGGAGGGCGAGGAAAGCAGGGTTTGCGGCGGGTCGATGGCAGAGCTTCAACGCCGTGCGGCCATCTTAGCTCGCGGCTTGGCCACGCCCCCCAATTATACAAAGCCCTGCACAACAAGGGTCCACATACATCAACAAACGCATGACCTTCCACGTAATGACCAGACAACTACGATCTGCCTCCCTCTTCCGTGGAGACACCTTCTGGATCTGCCGAGCTAACAGCGGAGGACGGCCTTCTCACACCTGGCTGCCAAAGCCTGGAACAACCTTCCCCTGCATATCAGGACCACCTAATCGCTCCAGCATTTCAGGAAAGGACTCAAAACATGTCTGCTCTATTTAACAGATCACCACGAAGCAGCTAGCAACTCCAGCGCCTTGAGACCCTTACAGGTGATTTGCTGTGCTTTCTAAATGATTGTTTGATTGATTGTAGTACTGTAATTTATAAAAAAAGAACGTTTTGATTGGCCCAGTAGCTTTTTTGTCCTTGGGCGTTTTTTAGTACTGCTGTATCTATACCAGCACAGCAGTATTGAGGGATTTGACTGGCTGTTGCAGCAACCATTACAGCATGTAAGGAATTAGTCATATAAGGGGGAAAGATGGGGTCATGGGTCCACCCTGACTCCCAGGGCCATGTGGGGTAGTTAAAGTTTTTTTATATATTCTGGTTGAGGGTACTGTAGTACCAGCTCATTGTATAGCCGTAACCAGCATGCCCACTTATTTGATGATCTTTTTGGTACCGTAGTAGCAATGAAATCAATTAAAAAGAATGAAATCATCAACAGAAAACAAACAACCAGGCAGTGAGGTGTAGGGCAGGACACAGACAATGCAGAACTGATGGGATGACCACGGGCAGCACAACATACAACAAAGTGCAGGAGGAAAGGGCCTCTCATATAGCTGACCACAAAGGACATGAGGGAGTAATCGGGGCAGCATAACGGATTATGTAAGGCAGGCAGAAGGGGCAAGGGCTGCAAGGGTAAAGGACTGCGGGCAGGGGCAGCACAACAGACCACAGATGGCTGGAGGGAGAGGCAGGGACATGAAGCTGACCTCAGAAGGCAGGCAGGGGTGCAGGACAGAGGACCATGGAAGGCAGAAGGGATTGTTAGGGGCATAATGCTGATCTTGGACAGCAGGAGGGAGGTGCAAGGGCAGGGGTATAGACATATATCAGTGCGGCTAACATTCAACTGTGATCCCCTAGTCTCTCCTATGGTCTGTGTTGTGGACCAGTCACGTTAGGAGTCGCTCCTGCTGCTTTCTGGGCTACAGACAGGAAGGAGTAGTGGGCACTTAAAAAGAGGGCAACCCCCACAACACAAAGTTCAAAGTCTAAGACACTAAGTCACATCTGCGCCTTGAAACAGATTTTAAAAAGGGAAGCTGGAGCCTCCCAAACCTGTTAAATTGTAGAATCTCAGCACAATTTCTGATTGCTTTGGCCAGGTGGAAGCGGCTGTGAAGAATAAGGGCCATCGCTCTAGTGCAGCGCTGTGACTGAACACAGCCCTCACCCTGTGCAGTGTTGTGACCTGGAGGGGCAGTCGCCCTGAGTGCCATTGTTTGTGTTGTGTTTATGCCAGGTGGGGGCTGCCATGAAGAGAGAGGGCCATCACCCTGGAGCAGTGTGCTAGAATGAAGCATAGTGCGTTGCAGCCCATAGAAGCAGAGTATCAACGTAATCACAAAACACCGATTAAGTTGAAACTCTGCAATCCGCTGTGCTTCATTCTCGCAAGCTGCTCTAGGGCGTGGCCCTCTCTCTTCATGGAAACCCTCACCTGGCACACACGGAACAAAAACAATGGCACACAAGGCGACTGCCCCTCTTATTTACAACACTGCACAGGACGAAGGCTCAGTTCAGTCACAGCGAGACCTGCAACTCAGTAAGACTTACTGCGTTGAGGAGCACTGTGGACACCAACTGCCTTGCCAGCACCATCCAGGCTTCTCCTCATTGCTGCGCGCTGGCACACACCCAGGCCTTTCATGCCACAACTCAAATGTGAGTGGGCAAGATTGATTACCGCGCCTCTGGAGGAACTTGCTCTGATTGAAGTGCTATGGCGCGGAGATACTTTAACTTTTAAAAAGTCATCAAGGAACTTCTAAGACTTGTAGTCAATAGCAGGATCTCGTCTGAATGTTGCCTTATGCAAATGGGGAGTAACCAAAGTCCTTAGACAATAGTGGCACTCAGGATATTACCCGGATGATGCTCGAGTGCTAGCCTTCCTTAAGACCGAGTATATTATTTGTGGTATAGACCTTGCACCTACCTCCCCTCCAAGAAGCCTATGGCTGCTCGACCCACGCTACCACTGAGAGTCACGCAGTAAAGGGGTACATGGCCCAGTCGGCCACAGCCCATAGTAGGTCAGGACCTTGATCATCTGGAGTAAAAGACCTCCAGCCCCACAGTTGAACTCAGTAGCTCCTGCTTGCTCTATGGACCTCTGAAAAAGGTTCTGACAATCTGCTATTTGCCTTCATTTCTCAGTGGACCTTTGATCAAGGAGAAGCAACACTGAAT
This sequence comes from Triturus cristatus, assembly GCF_964204655.1. Lineage (NCBI taxonomy): Eukaryota > Metazoa > Chordata > Amphibia > Caudata > Salamandridae > Triturus > Triturus cristatus. The sequence goes on along the minus strand of NC_140582.1, from coordinate 307,368,276 downwards.
GTGAAGAAAATAGTAAAAAACCAAATTCAATACCCAAATGAACAGAGGTCCCAACCAAAACCTAAAGAGTCGTGGCATCCATTAACAGAACTACTAGATATTTAGTAGCCAATGTCTGGGGCCACCAGGTACATTTAATTCAATGTGACCAGTTAGCCTGGTATTTAGTAACCAGTCTTACAGTTGGTGTAAAGAGTAGCTGTGCTGAAGATGTGATAACACCTAAAGTTATATTCTCTAAACTGGCTAGAAGTGTTGTCGAGAGCTCCCACAGGATCTGTGATACACACTGCACTCAACAGTTGGATTTGAGAAACTAAGATTTAGGATAGGGTCCAACTTTGACTTCACACTATAATATCTGAGAATCTTTAACAGGTTTACAAAGTTAGGCCTACCCACTGTAGCCAAAATGACACTAGTCAGGGACCTACTGTGAAGAGTTTAACCTTCAGTTTCAGTACAGTGAGCTATTGACCTCTCCCAATTTCAAAGATGGTAAGAGAGTGATTCAGGACTGGGCCAATTAAGCACATTTGCTGTCACAGTGGGCTCCCTTGCAACTCCTTAGGCTTCTTGTTTATACTGATTTTGTTAATCTGATCTGGACACTGGGCTGCAGTCCTTTGTGCCTCATGATAATTATCGCTGGCCATTGATAATATGCATATTATGGACGGCCAGTGATAATCATCGCTGGCCATGCTTAGCGATACATTACTTATCGCAGGCTATCTCTGGAATGTATCACCCTGGTAGTGCGTTATTGACAACGCGTTTCTCCAGGGAGATAAGAATTCCAGAGATAGCGAGGTTATCGCCGTTTTGTAGGGAACATCGCTGGTTTTCCAGTGATGTTCCCTGGAAAATGGTGATAACCTTGCAGATATGACCCTGTGGTTGTATCAGCATAATCCACCACCTATGTCAAACATAGGTAAGTCAGGATTTTAGCGGCCGTTTTCGCCAAAATCTAACGTCTGCTAAAATCCTGTGGGCTGCCTTGTAAATATCGCGATGTGAACATCAGCTATATTTGCAAGGTAGTCCATCCGGGGTACGCCCAGTGACGCCATCTCATTAGAGATGCAAAGGGAGGCGCTGGGAAAAAGGGTGCTAACATGCGAATATGCATGTTTGCACACTCTTGTAAATAGGGTGATAGTTTTATCTCTGCTTTTTTGGCTTTTTAAGCCAAAAAAAGTGGAGATAAAGCCCTTGTAAATATGCCCTTTAGTGTCTGATTCAGATCTTGGCAGACGGGTTACTCAATCACAATGGTGACGGATATCCCATCCGCCGAAATATAAATCTCTTAGGATATAATGGGATTTATATTTTGATGGACAGGATATCTGTCACCATGGTGATGCAGTAACCCATCTGCCAATATGTAAATCAAGCCCTTAGTGTTGAGGGGCAGGTACTCTGGCAATGCATGATGTCAATTTAGATTCTGCTGCCCTCCACATATTGATGAAAGTTCTGGGGAAGTACTTGAGTGACAAAAGCATTCAGGATACCATGTTCACAAGAAGGACAAGCTCAACCTGGATGTGAGCTGCTGCTTTGGACAAAATGTACACTATCCTTAACTGGACAATATCTACCCTTCATATGGATGATCTTCTACACAGTACATATTCCATTTCCTCAAATGTGCACACAAGTAGGATTAAGGACTCAGGTTATGATGTCGGGGGGGGGGGGGGGGGGGGGAAGGGGGATCACATCTCCACCAGACAAAAAAGTAAAATTCTGTGTGTGCCTAACCGATATATTCATCTGCCACCACATGTCAGCCTCTGTATAATTGTATGGTGAATTCTGTTTTTTAACTGTTGGTATTAAAGCATATTTAATAGTGTAGGAGTTCTTTATGTGACCCCTTATCAATGAATACCGCCAAATAACCTTAAGGATATGTTTAATCAGATTTCATCAGGTTTAATCAGACTTTGTCACTGCAGACTTCTCATATCAACCCATGCATACGTTGGTATGGAATGGAGTGACTCTGGTGCCTATTACATTTCCATGCAGTTCAATAAGTAATGCATAATTTGTTTCTAAGATATGATTTACAACATGTAATTAATCAGATACATTTGAACCTCAAATCACCAATCCCTGGGAATGTCAAAGGGTACAGTGATGAATGATGCATTGCTGCATTTCTATAAGAAATACAGAAAGGGTGTAAATGCCAAACTGGTTAACAACACGTCGTTTGTAAATATGATACAGTGAGGTACAACTTAAAGCATATTTAATAGGGTTGCATCTCTGTCTTATTGTGAAAAAAGATTAAAGAATATATGGAATATTTTTATAAAGTACAATTATCAAACCATGCTAAAAGTTATACATACTAAAGTGTTTTTTACTCCGCAGGTGTCAGTGTGCTTCAGGGTATGCTGGACTGAGGTGTGAAAACGATATTAATGAGTGTGAATCTAACCCATGCATGAACCAAGCCACTTGTATGGACTCCGTGAATGCATACCTGTGCAAATGTCCACCTGGATTCACAGGCACCAGGTGCGAAACAGGTACATATAATTGATTACCCTGTGCTCAGTGGCACTGGGATTAAACAATAGATATGCAGATAGCGTATCTGGCCTAAGTTGAACAATATGTCATATGACAGACTTATCCATTGTAACTTACTAATGCAGATGCCAAACACAAAGCTCCCAAATCTAAACCACATTTCTAAATCACTATAGAACACCCCTCTAGCTGCAAATCATGACATTTTAAGAATATCCAGCGGTGTATACGCTGAAATTTAGTGCATCCAACATATTTGTAAAAGATTCACGCTGGTAAGGGGGCACTTAAATATGAGACTTTATGATTTCCAGCAGGGGACATGATTTCTACATACAGATAGGAAGAGTTACTTAGGGATGCAACAGGAAACACTCACATATATATACACACACCTACCATTCTTCCAAACCTGAAGCGTGAATGAAAGTAGAAAAATGCAAATAGGTGCCTACCAATGTATACAGATATAAACAATGATTTATCATAGCTGATGCCAAAGAGAAAAAGTATTTTGCTATTCAACTCATCAGTATTCAAAGTTTTATCTGCAATGAAGTGTTAAGTGTTTTAGTGAGAAGTTAGATTAAATGAAAGATTAAATAAAAAAATTAAAAAATAATAATGAACATTAAAAAGAAATTGTTGAGGAGTGTGGCTCAATGGTTAGAGCGGCAGACCCTGAAGCAGAGTTCTGGCCAGGGACCAGGGTTCGATTCCCACCTCGGCGGGGCTCGAGCTCAATTCCCTCAGACCTGTCTATTCTCACCTTGGTACCTATTCTAATCATGGGCCCCACGCTGCAACTCTGGGCAATAGCTTGGTTAGCCTCCACACCGGCCCCAACAGCGCTAAGGATGCCTGGCTTCACCCTGGGGGTGCCCAGGAGTGGACACTTCACAGGGAAAGCCAGGAGGGGTTCCACAGCGGTATGAGTATCAGCGCCAGGAAACCGCAAAGGCGACACCGCAAGGTGGCCGTCTGGTGACAGTGCGCTCTATAAGTACCTTGACATTTACATTTACATTTTCATTTAAAAACATAAAAGTATATACACTAATACAAAAGCACATAACTATTATTAAATGTGAATTTAATATGACAATTTTATTAAGGGTGCATTTTAATTTTGATTGAAAAATAATATTCATAAACTAAATTGATGCAATTTAAATGTTTAATTATTTAATAAGCATCTTATTTGGTGAGATAGTTTTCTGTAAATTTTTATTTTTCAGGTCTAGGTTAATAATAATTATTTTAAATTCATTTACATCTTCTCTTTCCAATTCAATATTTTTAACATATATTTGTTTAAATAATAAACTTTTTTATGTATCCCTATACCCTCTGGTGTGAAAAGCTCCATCCCGGTGGGGTGATCTCTACATGCATGTGAAAAATTACTGGTAGTAGATTTACACTTATAAATACTGTCTTCGATGTCTCCACTCATTCAACTGAGGAAGTAGAGAAATGCAAGTCTGCACTTAAAAGTAAATCTACATTCAGAAATGATAGACTTATACATAAGTGCAAGAGTAAATCTACATCTGAGTAAATCTACAAATGTAAATTTCGTTTTGTGAATGGGACCCATGGACAAATAGCGATAGGCATTCATCAAAACCAGAAGGTTGGTCAATACCCTGTCCCAATTTGGGTGGAGGTGGGCTTTATTCTGGGCACTTTTCTGGAACATTTTGGCACTTTGAGCAAACCCGCTTAATTGCATGCTTTTCCTTCTAAATTTGTGACCCCTTTATTTTCCACACCACTGGAATTAACAGGGCCCTCTGTAGCAATAATTCAGGCAATGCGGAATAACAGGGATTTTAATGGACCACTCATAATGTGTGTTATAGTGTGAAGTATGTACCACTTAATTGGAGAAATAGTGATCCACATCCAATTTATCAGCAAGCTTCAATAGACTTTGATACATTTAGCTAAATGAGGGCTACTCAACAATGACTTGTGCTGGAAACGTGAGCAAAACAGAGACACTCTCAATGAGCTATATTACTGTCTGAAATCATACCCCTTTTAGCCGAGGCAGTAATTGAGAGCGGGTCTCCTGCTAGAGGCAGATATTTTTATGATGTGTCCAATGTGTCCAATGTTATATGTTGATGGATAACAACATTCTTGAAAGCCTACTTAAACACAAAAGAATTGGGATTAATAGTGGTACAGCGGTGGCCAAAATGCTGACCTTAAGAAACCGGAAATTGGAATAGATTCTGGCGAGGACTGGATCATTGGGCTACTCACTACAGCCAACGTCAAAAATATATCTTCAGAGTCAATAACCAATCTAACTGTTTCACAGAAACTGGTCTTTGTTTTTGAACTGCTGTGGGGTATAGGCCATATACTGCCTCAGTGGAATTCCAATATTAAGTTCCATCTTGTAGCTTGTTTATTCCAGTGGTGTTTTGATAGTTTTACATTCTTTAATTGGTCATTAAGTGTACACTGTCTGTTCTTGCAATGTCCTCTTCTTTTTGCCAGAGGAGGGTTAGCACACTCGTTCATAAATCACATATACCAATCACCTCAATGCTTCACTGACCTCTTCCTTCTAATTCTTACTTCTGGATGCCTCGGACTCATTGATATGATTGTTTTCATTTTTAGCTGACCTGCAATAGCATGATGTTATGTATTTCCGCTTCTTTCTGTTCCTGTTTTAAAGCACTTGAAAGCTGGAAATGAAACAGGTTCATAAGTAAGATGAAGAGCTGACAGTTCCCATTGTCTGTTACAGAACCATCTTCTGGCTTCAACCTGGATTTTGAGGTTTCTGGGATCTATGGCTATGTCTTACTGGATGGGGTTCTCCCAGCCTTGAATGCCATCACATGTACGTTCTGGATGAGATCATCTGATACCATCAATTACGGCACCCCCGTATCGTATGCTGTGGAGGATGGCAGCTACAATACATTTCTGCTAACAGATTACAATGGGTGAGAGAGTGTTAGCATGGATTACTCACAGACAAGAACTTTCATGTATTTTAATATGCATTTTTATATTCTTGAACCTCAATGTAATGATCTTTGCAAATGTAGTATTTCAAAATAAGGGTAAGGCATTTTCTTTAATATTGCAGTGCCTTTGTTACTTTTTCACAAGTTTGAAAATGTACTGTTGAAAAGGCATCCTGCACACAGCTCAGAGTAAGTGTCCTTTCAAGTGTCTCAAAATACAGAAGGTCCTAACTGCTTTGTCCCCTAAGGTAGCATTTTTAATTGTGCTTTATGGCACCATTATTTACTGCAGAGCAAGCAGTATTAGCGATAATAGCTATTTGGCGTTAAGAATAATAATTCCATATTTACTAATATATCCTTAAGTTGACGATATATAAGTAATGGATTGTGAGTAGCTGGCCTGATATATGTTGTCCACTTATGTAAGTGGGCACCTTGCACCAGTCCAGACAACACTTATGATGATCTAAGAGGTCTTAGACAACCTTAGAAAGCTCTCTAAGTGGTAGCTGTGGAGAGCAGCCTTCAGGCTTAGTCCAGAAGGAGTGTAAATCAGCTTGTTTTACCAGAATGCAATCTTATAGTATAAATTAAGTGAAAAAAACAAACCAAGTGTTTATAAAAATATGTACTTATTAAATAATACTCTCTAGTATGTTCCAATATCTCCAACATGGAGCTAAACACAATGCACTCAATACTTTAGCAAAGAAACACAGTAAATAGCACGAAATACACAGTGGCCCCAGGAGGGGAGCAAACCATATACTAAGAAAGTGGTATGAGAACCACGACTTGAGTCAAGACAGTGTCAAGAGGATGTAGAAGTGCTGGATTATCAAAGATTAAGTACCCTTTCCAGTGGACCCAGAAGAAACCCCTAGAAAGACAGAAGGTTGGAGAGCCACCCCATCCGTGGATACCCTATTCCCCACCTTACCTACACCAGGTAAGCAGGATGCATACGTGTGATGTGATGTTGGAAACCGCTGTCGAACCCAATGTAGGCGTTCAGGAAAGTGCCACTGCTGGAAGAGGAGAAAGTGTCCATGGGAATCCAAAAGTGGATTCTTGAAGAGGAGTACCTAAAAGCAGAAAGAACAGAGTCTATGCTACTCAGGAGTGACCAGGAGAATTGGAAGACGTATGCCCTCCGATGTTGGGTGCTTCAGGGATGATGACGATGACCTTGACTCTGCAGCTGGGAGGACTAGGCGATGCGGAGGAAGACCAGGACCTGTGTACAAGCTGTCCCACGCAGGATGTCGCGTACTGAGGGGTCGGTGTCCGGCAGGAGCACCTACAAGCCTTAGCAAAGGCAAGTCATGTAGGAATCAAAGAAGGAGCAACGTTGGGGCCAGCAAGATCCAGGAGACTCACCAAAGGCAGGGGAGTTAGGGCAGGTGCTGATAAATCCGGGGAGCTGAAAAGTAACAAGTGTGACCCTCAAGTAGACCCACAGGCCGGAGGCACCGGAGTCACAAGATGACCTCAAGCAGCTCACCAAAAGATGCAGGCCGCGATGCAGTGTGACTGAAGATTCTGTTCATTGGAGGTGATCGAGGTTAGGGCTACTTGGAGCCCGAAGATCATCTTGCAAAGAATCCAAGAAGCCTTTGCAACTGCAAGTTGGACGCGGTGCACAGGGCTCGGTTATTGTAACCCCCACATGGTATACTGGCCTAAAACTTGGTGAGAGGGCAGGGCAGGCTTCGGTTGTGGGAAATCACCATCTGTGTTGCAGAGCCCACAGAGTCCAGAGGAGCTCAGGATCTGTAGACCGGTCGACTTAGTTGCGGTGCCTGAAAATGCAGGGGAGTGACTCCTTCACTCCAAGGGGGATTACTTGAGGTGTCTTTGATGCTTCACAGGCCTTGGAAGGTTCCTGCATGATGCACAGTCACAGACGATGCAGCAGACTAGAAGGGAGATGAAGTGCAGTGGTGTTTGATTTGAATTTTTTCCCACAACAAATGTAGCGACCTGCACCCAGGTAAGCCCTAGGAAAAAGGTTGGAAAAATTCAGTGGACCCTCCCAGGGGAGGGTCTGGACAGGGGGGAGGTTACTCCCATGCCAGAGCGGGAGCCAACGGCTCCCAGAACAGGTTTGTACTGGGCTATGAACAGGCGCTGGCAAGCGCACCCACCCTTGTCCCAATACACTAAATCCTGCCTGGGAGGTGGTCACTCTTCCCTGTGACAGGATGCCTATTGTTCCACCTCCCTCAGCTTGAGCTTGGCTCAGCAGCAGGAGGGCAGAAATGTGTCTCTGATCGGCAGCAACCATTTTTTGCTGTCCGGGCCCAGAAGACTGGTACCGGTAACACTGAGAGCCTAACGGAGGGCTCTTCCAGTGTGTGGAATCTCACCTCCCACACTGTTTAGAGTTTGGGGTTATGATTCCAACATGTTTGATACCAAACATGATAGGATACATTGCAGCCGTTTTCGAGATGGTCCTCGCATAATTACGATGGGCCCCTCTATATAGTATATGGCTGCTTCACTGACAACCCAGGAGAATGGACTCCGTAGACTGCAAGGGTGTCCTGCTCATGCAGGGGCACCCTCTCACTTAGAACCAAGCACCCTGACTTCAGGATTGCACAGGCCTGCTATAGGGCTGACTTATAGGTTTTTAAGTGCAGTGACCCTTAGATATAGTTAACCTATATCTTAAGTAAGTGGTGCAAGCCCCAACTTACACAGGCTGCAATGGCAGGCCTGTAGATCCATTTTTCATGGTCTCCCATGGGTGGCATAATGCATGCTTCAGCCCATGGGAGACCTCTGGGGTACCTATGCCCTTGGTACCTTAGTACCATATACAAGGGACTGATAAGGGTACACCAGTATCCAATCTGGAGTGTACCTAAGTACTCAACACAACAATTTAGGGAGAAAGCAGATAGACTAGGGTCCTGATTAGCAGGATCCTAGTCAGACTAGTCAAAAACCAGCTTAGCACCAGGCAAAAAGTGGGGGTAACCATAGAAGTGGATCCTACTTTCCTACATGGATGTTGTGTGGTAAATATTTGTGTAGGTTTATGTGAAAAACGTGTTATTTGGTAGTACTCCTCTAAAAACGTCTCCTGCTGCAAACAATGTCAATGTGCTAAAAACAAATACATAGAACAAAGAAAAGTGGTTCCACTAGATTTAATTGGGAAACATTTACATCCTTGAAAGCAGCAACCAATCTGCTCTGTTAGCGCAATGCCTACTTAGAATAGTTCTTAGTAAAATATTTAAAAACACGTTGTTAAAAGGTTAGGGCATAAATATTGCAAAGTAAATTGAGTTGGTTGCGATCGGATATGAAAAAGATGCTTAATTGTGGAAGGTATTGAAAATCCAACTATTTTAATGGCCTCAGTGAGGTTTTTAGCTTTCTTAAAACAATGATGATTGATTGCAGATGAACACACAAGTATTTTTTTCCTTTGGGTCTAATGCTGGCTGTCACAGGTAGACTCAGGACTGATTATAACTTTACTGCAGCAGGTTTTCCCTCCCATCAGACATTCCAAGACACTCCGATAACTCATTGTCACTTGGATTAATATACTAGCTTGGATCTTTGTATAAATACAAATACTCCACCACTTGAGAACAGAGAACTGCATTTTTCTTTTCGCTTGATCCCCACACTTTTATGGCTTACCTCAAATGGTTTGTCGATATATCATTACAAACAAGGGGCTTAGGTGGGGTTTGGCAGGCTGCACTCCTTTCCATCAGGTAGATTGAGGGGTGTGCTCTACTGCCCTGGTGGAGTGCAGCCCTCTTTATTGAAAGCTGTTCGCCAGGCACTGCTGAGTTTGTGGTGGAGTACCCTGTCCGACAAACTCTAAATATATCCACAAGACAGTTGTTTTAAGATATCTTATGCACTGGTATTATTAAGATGTGTTTTGAAATATTTTACCTGAAAATATCCTATATTGCCATTGCATGAACCAAGCAGGCAGACTATTTGCTGTTCAGCAGAGATGTGCATGTTTACCTAATAAGACCAGTGGTGCCACTGTTGCTTACAGATGTGTAGCTACCAGTGGTGCAGGCTGTCTGATGCACCTGGCCCAGAGTTGGGAGGGGGTCCAACTACAAGGGCCTCTTCAGCCTTGAGAGGGCACCTGAAAAAACATGTTGGAGTTTCAAAAGTGAACAAGTATTAATGATTACTTTAAAAAATGTTTTTTTATTTTGTCACATTTGCTGTGCATTCAAAGACAGGTCAAATGTTAGTCTAATCTTCTTACAAATGTCTGCTTATTCTTTTAACATGGAGAATGGTGTTTACTTATCTTTCATTTACTGAAAAGTATGAGCAGTTTGAAAAGTGAGCTATGTGAAAATCTTAACGGTGTGAAAAGAAAGGTCGTAGGAAGTTATTTTTCTCTAACACACAACAAAATGTAAATACCTATAAATTAACTGTACGCATATTTCAAAATAAAAAAACAGGAAAGCAAAAATGTTTTTTACTAATGCTAGAGTGTGATGGAGATTAATGTGGACAAAGCAAATCAAGGCACTTTACTTGGTGATGCGCAAATCACAAATATTCACTGAAACCCAATTTCTATACATTATTGTTTGTGCGCTCAATAGTTTTATCAGTGAAATTGTACATCTTTGCAAATGTAGTGGTCATTCCGATTGAAAGCGAGCTGTCTGTAAATGACAGTGACTACCACACCATGCTTTAGGGATATATTTGTGTCAGTGGGTTCCGAAATGCAACACCAGCCACATACTACACCCATATCACTTTCCTGCTAATTGAGTGTTGGTTATTTGTAACACTTGTTCTTTGTGTGATGCTTGGATTTTTCAGAATCCCTATGAGTTCAGTGATGTAACATTTATGGCAGCACCGTTAGTCTAAAAATCTTTCAGCACTACTGCCTACTAGGACCACAGGAGCTCTAACAGTGATGGGAGCACGCTGTTAGCTCCGTCCAATTACCTCAGCTGTAGGATTCAGATTCTGAGTAGCGAAATCTACTGAAGCACTTGTGGAGGCACTGCAAAGGCCTCATTGCGCTCACACTGAATGGCCAAGCACTGCGCATTCTCGCCACTGTAAATGCAAAGTCTGCCGTTCGGCCCTGGTTGCCTGATGCCAGCAAAGGTCAAAGAAGAAGTTATTCCTATGCTGCTAAGTATCTTCTGAAGGCAAGACAGTCACAGTAATCATAGGGTTCAGCCTGACAAGTGGAGGCTTGACAATGGCACTTAGTAACAGAACATAAACTTATTTAGGAAAGAGTTCTGGAACTGGGAAAATGAATGATTTGAGCATTGTGTGTTTAATTTTATGGTAAAGAAATGCACAGGTAACTTAAAACAACTTCTTTGGGTCGCTAATGGTCAATTCTTCCATATTAAAACCAAAAGTAGGAATATTTATTCCTCTGAGACCCATGGAAACTGGCAAGAATCTTGAAAAACAAGATGTTGCTCCTCAGAACGAGATATTGGGAGAGGAGGAATTTGAGTAACTGTTATACACAGTGCTGTGGCTGAAGAAGGTGAGCCAACTAATTAACAGGAAGAGATAGGTTAAGGGTCTGTCTTGGCGCTAAGAGCCCGTCTTTGCTGTACGATTCCAGGCACTAGCTGAGCCATGGGAACATTTGGCATGGACATTGTGCAAGAATAATTATGCAGAAATATGATAAAGTCTCTTCAAAATTCAAAAAGCATATTTTTTGGAGAAACGTTTTATCTTACCACATCATGTTATATCACTGCTTTGAGGGGCCTTTATTAAAAGTGATTGTTTTAAATATGCATGTGGATAGATTTATGCCCCCACCCCCACTTTGACAATACCATTAGTGAATTAAGAGGCAAGTCAATTGTGATGTGCACCCTATATGTGTGCTATATTCGAATTTTTTTTACCAGCACACATCCTCACATATTTCACGGTTTCTGATATGCAATAAAAAAAACATAAGAGACGTGAAAAAATAAAATAATTGCCTAGGATCACACAATTTGTTCAAGTGGCGAAGCTGGGCTAGATTTTCTGGTCTCACATTGTGTAATTTAGCCTCTGGATTGGTATCCCTTTCATGCTTCTCTTTGACATCAAAGTTTCATGCTTTGTCTTTCATTCTTTGTGCATGAGGTTAGAGCGTGGGTAGAAGGCAGAAGACTCAAGAAATCACAGCTTATGTTGGGCTTGAAGGCTCAAGAGGAACTTGAGCTGAACTAGGCCCTAGCATTTTGCTTCAGTGGCTCATTCACCTCTATACTTTATACTGGGTATTCTGTGTCTGATACCTGTTCTATATGTGAGGATAGCTTAGCTTGCACTGATGATGACCATTTTGTACCTGGCCTGCATGTGATGGGAGCTTACACTGCTGTCAGATGCTGCACATTGTGGGCCGTATTATCAAGAAAGGTGCAAACATTATCGCCTCTTTAGCAGCAGGAAACTGCCGCTAAAGCAGCGATAAGAGACTTGATAATATGTCCTAGAGATTTCCAATAGAAGCCCAGGTTTGATGTCCTTGACACCAGAACCTCGGCTTCTATGGGAATTCTGTAGGGCATATTATCAAGCCCCTTATCGCTGCTTTAGTGGCAGTTTCCTGCCGCTAAAGCGGCGATAATGTTATAGCCGTTCTTGATAATATGGCCCTGTGTGTTTACACACAGGCTTGGATTGCTCCTGCAAATGCTGTCCATGTTCTGTGCATGCGAGGAAAGTTTGCAGTGTTTCTGATCGAATTGGGATTTGTTCTTTGGGTATGAGGGGATCACATACTCCTGCCTGGTGCTGTAGTTGTTTTGCATGTGGAAATCTTGCTATGCATGTGAGTCAAACTTGCACCCCACGGCTGTTTCTTACACTTATACGAAGTCTAAAATGCTGCTTGTTCATTGTATTTGAGATGTTAAATTGTTCTGTCCAGTGCCACACTTTGCCTCGCCCTGAGGTAGTACACTAGTTCCATGTCTTTGAAACAAGCTGCACTGGCCCTGGGTACCACACTTGTTCCATGTCTTTGAAGGCAGCTTGCACTGGCCCTCCAATGCCACACTCTTTCCATGTCTTTGAATGAAGCTTGCAGTGGCCCTGCAGTACCACATCCGTTCTATGTCTTTAAAGTAACACTGCACTGGTCCTGCAATTACACACTTTTTCCATATCTCCCAATAAAGCTTGCACAGGCATGCTTGTTCCAGGTCATTGAAAGAGGCTTGAACTGCCTGCCACTGCACTACCACACTCCCTGAATGTCTTTTAAGAAAACTTGAACTGATCCTGCAGTACAATTCATCTTCTGTGTCTTTCAGGGCTGATTGTGATGTTCTTGACTAGGACTATTTGCCTTATGCGTGTGAGACAAAGACCCGCTGCGCTCCTACTCCCTGTACTTTATCTATTTCTGGGTGTTTTTAGGGATGACCAAAAGACTGTTTTAGCTGTCTCACTGGCCTCACATTTTCTCAAATATAATCTTTTTTTTTTTTTATTAGAAACCGTTAGCACACAATAAAAGACAAACAAGGGCCTACAACCACCAGGGCCGGCCGCTATAGAGCCCGGGGGCTCGCAATGTAACGCCACACAATCAAATGAACCAGAGGCAGAGCGCCCGGCTGTTCGTAAGCACTTATAACAGGCCATGGCCATGAGCCAGGAGCAATTAAAAACAACGGTTTCATTTTGTATTAAATATAAAACACACTCAAGGCAATGAGAGTCCGAGACAGCAGCGTGCTCTACCCAGGACGGGGGACAACATACAATGTCCAAAACAGTTCCTGTCCGGAAGCTGTGGCGGGGGGCAATGGGAAAACAAAGCATGGAACACACCTCACACCCTCCCGCGAAACGCGTGGCTAGGGGGTCAAAGCAATATCGACCTCTAATGACAGAGGCGGGGTGCAGATACGCCCTCGATATAGATTCCACGGACCCCAGACCCTAGTCCATTTCCCTGGCTTGCCTCTCGCCACATACACCGTCTTTTCCCGAAACATACACCAGTCCATATTCTCCTTCCATACCTCAATCGTGGGCGGCCTCGGGGAGCCCCATAGCTGTGCAATGTTACGCTTAGCCACCATGTATCCCAAGGTCACCCACTGTGTCTGTGCCGCATTACAATCATTCGGTTCCCAGACATTCAACAAACACCTCCTAGCCTCTGGCAACAGGGCAACGTGGGTGACCCCCTCCATTACGGTGTGGATACCGTTCCAGAATCGCACAACCTCCGAACATTCCCACAAGATATGAAGAAAAGTGCCCGGCAGGCCACATCCACGCTTACACAATCCATCCATCGAATAACCCATACGCAGCAAACCGGGCCCCGTAACATACACTCTATGAAGGATCTTCAGCTGTACAAATCGTAGGCGGGTCGGGATCGCCACCTCTTTCGGGGAGGCCACCGCCGATACCCAGTCCTCATCATCCAGTTCCAAGCCATCGCCCGTCCACGCCTCCCTCAAACGGAGCAGCAAGTCCGCACGATCATTAATGAGTTTCTTATAAATCAAGGAAATAGTGCTGTCAGGCACGTAGCCATCCAACACTCTATCCTCCAGTGGGGAATACTCGGGGATAGCAGCAGCGTCCGGAAAAACCGAGCAAAGCGCATGGTAAACTTGAGCATACCGGAAGTACTCTCTATCGTTTAAGTTATATTCAAGTTTGAGCATGTCGAACGTTTTGAAAGATCCCTTCGCCCACAGATCACCCACCTTACATATACCAATCATATCCCATTTCTCAAAGCCTTTCGATCTCCACAAACAGCCCAACCGCCCAGAAGCATACAACGGCGTCGCCCGAGTCAAGCGATCCCTCCACCCCATCGCAGCATTCGCCGCGTACCACACACGTACCGCCACCCGCGTGGGTCCCGTCAGCCGCGTGTCCGGGGTCACCGAGTACAGCGCCCTATTATAGTCCTCACCCGGGAGCAGGAACTTATCCATCTCGAAGGCTGGGTTTAAGGCAGGACCATATATCCCGTGGTTCACCGCCGCCAACTGAGACGCCCAATAGTATCGTTTAATATCGGGGAGGGCGACCCCCCCATCATACCAAGGGAGCGTCAACTTGGCGAGAGCAATCCGCGGCCGCCCGTCCCAAAACAGTTGGCGCTGAAGACCCTCCACCTCCCGGAAATAACGGGCCGGAACGACATCAAGAGTATTCTGCAAAGCGTACAAAAAGCGAGGCAGCGACATCATTTTAAACAATGCCGCCCGTCCGAGTGGCGAGAGCGGAAGTCGTCGCCATCTCGCGACATCGGCCTTCAATCGCTGGAGGGGAGGTAGAAGGTTTCGCTCATAACGAACCGCGGGATCCAGTGAGATAAAGATTCCCAAATATTTGAACCCCAGGGTAGCAATCTGAACTGGGCAATCCCGCGGTAGAAGGGGGGCGTCTCCCGAAAGGACGTAGACGCACGACTTGGCCCAGTTGATGACCAGGCCGGAGTTGCGGCCAAAGGAATTCAATACATCCACCAACACAATTAGCGACCGCCGGGGAGACGTGAGATACAGAAGGATATCATCCGCATAAAGGGAGACACGGTCTTCGAACTCGGGCGTCCATCTAATGCCCCGCAACGACGGCTCCCAACGCAACCAGGCGGCGAGAGGCTCTAAAGAAAGTGCAAAGAGAAGGGGTGATAGCGGACAGCCCTGCCGCGTACCTCTCCCCAGTGCGAAGGGAGCCAACACCCTACCATTCACCACCACCTGAGCCAGTGGGTCAGCGTATAGTAATTTTACCCAACCAATAAACTCAGGGCCGAATCCAAATTTCGCCAACACGGCCCAAATATATGGCCACTCCAAGGTGTCGAACGCCATCGTAGCATCTAACGATGCCAAGATGGCCGGCTCACCTATGAATTCCGCTCTAGCAAGCACGCCGTGCAACCGCCTCAAATTTAGAGCGGTGTTCCGATGGGGTATAAAACCGGACTGATCCTGATGAATCAAGTCGCCCACGACTCGAACCAGTCGGTTAGCCAACACCTTAGCCAGAATTTTGGGTTCTGCGTTCAGCAGCGAAATGGGCCTGTAGGAGGCGCAGCGATCTCGCGGCTTCCCCTCCTTGTGTATCACAACTATGCTAGCGAGGCGTTGGTCGGGGGGGAGGAAGCCCGCCGCACGTGCCGCCAAAAACATGTCTCGAAGATACAGCGCTATCTTATCGGGACGCAACTTATAGAGTTCGATGGGAAGACCATTAGGCCCCACCGCTTTACCCGATGCAATCGAGCGAGTGGCCAAAGCGATCTCATCTGACGACAGCTTCGCCTCCATCAATACTGCATCAGCCTCCGATAGGGTTGGCAATGCAATGTCTCGAAGCAAGCGATGGGAATCCTCCTCCGATCGCATCGAGGCCGGAGAGTATACTCCGCGGAAATGAGTCGCGAAGCAGTCAACGATCTCAACCGGGTCAGTCACACGCACTCCATCACTCCTCTCCACGACGGGCACCACCCTGCTAGCCCTCTCCTTCTTATCCAACCAAGCGATCAGTTTTCCGGCCTTATCCCCCACATCATACAGTCGCCCTTGCTGCTCTCTACTCATCCCTTTAGCAGCTTCCGTGACTAGCGCTCTATAGTCTAACTGCTTGAGGCTGAGAACATGCAGCTTCTCATCAGTAACACCACTCTCCAAGTCAGGCTCCATTTCAGCTATTTCAGCTTCCAGGCGGACCACCTCTGCCCTATCGCACTTCTTAGTATGGGAGATAAGGGACAAGGCCTGCCCCCTGACCACCACTTTATAAGCCTCCCATAGGGAGACGGCCGATGACACCGACCCCACGTTATCAGTAAAGCAGTGATCAGTAGACTTGACCAGCTCCGCCCGGATCTTAGGGTTACGAAGATACCAGGTGTTAATGGGTACCACTCTCCCCTCTGCCCCAGGGACAACCCTCAGCTGCAACCATACAGGGGAATGGTCAGAAATACCTCGGGCTAAGTGACGCACCTCCCCAATCATCCCAGCTTGGATCGCCAGCATAAGCATGTAGTCAAGTCTCGAGAGACTCCCATGGGCCCCCGAATGAAAGGTATATTGCGCCTGTCCCAGGTGCATCAATCTCCAGCAATCTACAAGTCCCAAAGTGTCCAAAAAACCACCCAACCAGGTCTGAGCCCTAGGGAGATCCCTGGGGGGGTGACGGTCCTCCAACCCGGAGACAACGGCGTTAAAATCACCACCCAACACCAGAACCCCCCCCCGGGAGACCCAGGACCAAACGCCCCAAATCAGCAAATGTAGCCGTCTGTAACCCCGGAGGTACATACACAGCCACGAGCGACACAGTCCTGCCCTCCCATCTCCCCACCAGTGCCACATATCGCCCCCTATCATCGTGAAGCACCTCGTCCACTTCCAATGGGAGAGAGGACCTAACCAGAATGCCCACTCCCCTAGAGCCAGAAGTGAAACCAGAGTGAGCGGCGAGGCGATATCCCCTCCTATTTAGGGCCTGGAAGGAGTTCCCAATCAAATGTGTCTCCTGCAGGAAAACAATGTCGGGCAAGGACCGCTTCAAGAACTGCAACACCACCCCGCGCTTGATCCTGTCCCCCAGTCCATTCACATTCCACGAAAGGATTCTCAATCCCCTACCCCCCATCCCACTCCCGCACATGATACCCACATCCCGGAGAGCACAACCCGGAGAAGTCAGCAGTAAACTTCACATTGCCTTGCAAAACAAAAAAACAACCATCCCCAACAACCCCCCTCCCCCGCAATCCCAGAACCACAACTCCCCCCTCCCTGCACCCCTGCTTGAGCCCAAACAGCCCCCCCAACTTGCAGTGTGCCTGTCGCCCTAACATATATCACAAAAAGAACCCCAGAAGGAGGAAAAGACCCCAATAAGCTCCCCACAACCCCCAGGCATTTGATGGGCATGATGTGCCAGATTAGAGTGCAATTGAGCCAAGGTACAAAACCTCACCAGTCTAGTCCATCGCCAGGAACCAAGTTCTAGTCCTGTTCCACCACATCCCGTCCGTTCTCCGCCGTCCGACTGTCTCGATCCTGTCCCCGCGGCAGGGCATCCAACCAGTCTCCAACCGCCTCCGGCCGGTCAAAAAAGTGGGACCGACCCTGGAACTCAACCCGCAACCTCGCCGGGAATAACACCGCATATTTCAGCTCCATGTCCCTCAAGCGATGTTTGACCCCCAGGAATCCCAGCCGCTGTTTCTGGACCGCTTGCGTGAAGTCCGGATAAAAGCTGACATTGGAGTTCTCAAACTTCAGTGGCCCTGCCACCCTCGATGCCTGAAGGATAGCGTCTCTATCCCGAAAGTTAAAAAGTCGGGCAATTATAGGCCGCAGGGGAGCACCCACCTTGGGCGCACCACCCGGAATCCTGTGCGCCCGCTCCACCGCAAAGAACTTGCTTAATCCCTTGGGCGCGAGACGATTGACCACCAGATCCTCCACAAAAAGATCAACAGCAGATTCCTCCGACCTTTCCGGCACTCCGATGATACGAACGTTATTCCGTCTAGCCCTGCTTTCAGAGTCCTCAAGTCGACGATCCGTCTGGTCACTGGCGAGCCGCAACCTACGGACCTCCGTCTGCAGGGCGGCCACATCCACAGTTAGGCTCGACGCCGCTTGAGACAAGGAGTCGACCCGATCGTTGGTTTTGGACAGATCTGCCCTGACCAGATTCACATCAATCAGGACCGCGTCCAATTTATGTGCCAGGGTGTCAAACCGCTGATCCACAGCAGCCTTCATCTCCTCAATGGCGCCCATAACGTCCTGCAGGGTCAATTCTGACGATGGGCCCGAAACCTCTTTAGACCTCTCAGGCGATTTATGCAAGCCACTGGGGGATCTCTTTAGCTGCGCATAGCGATCCATGTTGTTGGTCTGTGCGTAGGATCCCCTCCGAGTTGACTTGAGTTTCGACTTGTCTCCCTCTAGTCTCGCCGCCATCGTCCGGAGGCCACCAAGGTTGGCACCCGCCAGCGCCAGGGACAGGGACCAGTTGGCTAATTCAGTCGAACACTCAATTGCAGGCAGGAAGTCCGTGTATAGCCCGAAAATCAGGCCAGATACTCCGCCGTCCGCTCTCCTCTGAAACACCGAGGTCCCTCAGTCGATCTCAAAAAACAGACCCGAAAACGAAAGTGAAAGTGCGGGGCACGCGGCAAGTCAAGCCCAGCATGCCGCTGTTGTTCACTTCGCACCCGGGCACCTCACCAACTCGAGATCGGGATCTAAGCACTAGCAGGCCGCAATCTTCAGAGGGCAACCATTCGGGTTCCCGGTGTCCGATCTGAATTTGGAAAACGGGTGGCACCTCAGCACGAATGCATCAGCAAAAGCCCATCAAATTTACCAGGATTTAGTCAGGATAGACGTGGGAGGTTGCGGAGGCCCTCGAGAGCCGTAAGCCTATGCGGCCATCTTGGTTGCACGCTAGGCTCCTCCCTCAAATATAATCTTGCTTAGAGAAATGGGTTTAGGCAAGCCCACTTGAGTTAGTCATAGGACAGTATCATTCACATATTAGTTCAGCCCTTCAGAACAGCATACATATAGCTTTTGCCAGCTTACTCTAGGTTACTCTGCATCCAGAGTAGTCGGACCTCAGGAGATATTTCCTTTAGTTAATGCCCCAGCAGCTCACCTGCAATTGCAGACTAGTGCTAATTGAAGAATGAGAGTACCAGCAGCTCGACAGCTATTACTACTGAACCACAACTTTCTTAAGCAGAGCACCAGGCATCACTCCTGCAAGCTTCAAAACCATGCCATCCTGAAATACTATTCTATATACTGTGTCAGTTTTACTGTTCCAAGATGGCAGACCAGTGCAAAGTTTTACTTTTTACTTTTTTTTATTGAAGCACATTTAGCTGGCATATTTCTTCCTTCCTTTCTTACTCCTTCCCTCCCTTCACAAAGGAAAACACCTTGTTTTTTAGAAGTGGGACCTTTCTCTGATGTCAAGACTCTTCCCAACACATGTCCACGGAGATCAAACTCATCAGTCTGCAGTGCTGGTCCAAGTGTGGCTGATGGGAGATTAGATAACCTCAGTGGACATTCAGTTTTCAATGTAGCTTACTTCAAGAGATTTGAATTACACTAGTGGACTGATACTCAACCTATGCCACCTGGGCCATCAGCTGTACAACCTCTGCTCCTTCCTAGTGAACAGTGAATCTCTGTGTGAGCAGTATGCTTGTTTAAATGCAGGATAGCTACCATGTTTTGAAGGCAAGATTTACATTGTCCTTTGTGCATGTGAGGGCAGAAGTGTGAGTGTGGGGTGCCAACATATGTCTTTGTGTGCATGCGCTTTCCATGGGTCAAAGCTATTAGCTTTGGTAATGCTTTAAGGTTATGGCTTTGACTTGCAGAAATGCAGTTCAGGGACTAGAAATGCAGTAGTCTGTGCGTGAGAATGGTAGTGAGTTATGATATGGCAGCTGCAGACTCTGTAAAAGGAGATTGAGGAGTGTCGGGGCAGCTGACGGGCTGAAATGTAACCCTGTTGCGGGGGAAAGTTACTTTGCTTTCACTAGGGCCTCTTGGCAATCTAGCTAAGCCACTGACTATTTGTTTTATATAATAAACCAAAGTTGGGTGGGCAGCATTGTCCTTCATTCTACCTTAGAAACGTAAAATACATAGGAAGCTGTGTGCTAAGGTTGCATGGGAGCTCAAGCAGCGATGTGCAATTTGTGTCATACCTGTGAGTTTTTATAATGGTATTTGCATTGACGCTATACTTAACACCATGCAAGCGCCTATGCAAAACTTTAGCAAATAAACTCCATAAAGTCTTCATCAGAGGATTATTATAAATAACTCAAACACTGGTTGTGAATATGTCAGTAGACACAACCTGTATTGAAAGATTATGCTGTTGTGCCTGGAAACCGTCTGAACTGAACACAACCTTTATCAGTTACCAAATATTAATGGGTCCTAGAGGGGGAACAAAAATTGGCGCAATTTCATAGAGTGGAGGTAGAGGAGATCGCTGTAGCATTTTCTGGGCACAATGTCTCCTACTTACTTTTGCAAACAAAACATTTCCACTTCTTTTGGTCAATGGACCACGATGTGTGCTAAGAGGGGTTGGATATAAAGAGTTTCAACAGTCATCCAATGAGGACGAGGAATTGGGTGACTGCATTACAAAATTGAAATCAAACTCGTGTAAATTACTAATAACACAGTGCTATGCAGATATAGGATTAATACCGCAGGCACATATCTCCTGAAGAAACATAGGCGAGACAAAATGATATACACTAAGAGTTCAGATAAAGCAATACAAAACAGTAGCATTAGTATTTAATGTGCTGTAACTTCTTTAATTCGATCCTCTTTAGTCATCTAATAAAATTCAACTTTGAGAATGCTCATTCACTGTAAATAGGAAATTCATGAAAACTGAGCGAATTTAGTACATTTAGTTTTTCACATTTTTAAAGCAATTAGGGCATTCTCACAAATAAACCAATCTAACAGAGAAAGAATCAGTACCCAAAGCTCACAAATTCAGGAAAGAAGGTGACATTTCCAGTTCTACTAGTCTCAGAATGAAGAGACCACTAAGCACGTGTAGCCCATTCGCTAATTAGGAAAGGAAGCCAGGTGCGTCTGTATCAAAGTTCTGCAAATCTCTTTAATCGGTTCATAAATAGAACTGCAGCCGTCTATCATCACCATCCGCTGCGTAAAAGCAAAAGAGTCTCCAAGAGCAACGAAACTCTCCACCGAATTCTCAAAAACGTATTGATCAGGCCATGTTATATTCTTAGCATTTCCGGGGATGACGCCTCCTGGTGTCACCTCATCTGATCAGACCACTCAGTTCATTGGTCAGTTCATACTGGAATGTGGACCAGGTGACATAAAGAAGACACTGCGGGGCAGATTTATGTTGCACTTGCGCCACTTTTGCGCCGCCGTTGCATCACTTTTGTGACGCATCAGCGGCGCAAATCCTGCGCCATGGTGCGGGGTATTTACAACGTGACGCATCTGGGAGATGCGTCACGTTGTAAAGCCCTGCGCCACATGTAGGCGTTCCAGGGCAGGTGGGGGCGTTCCGGCGCAGGAACGCCTCCTAAAAGTGGCTGAGTGAAATCTACAAGATTTCACTCAGTCACTTTTAGGCCCATGCTGCGTCAAAACCCTGCGCCTGCTTGAAGCAGGCGTAAGGATTGACGCAGCATTGTAAAGATAGGGCCCCCCAGATCATTGCTGGAGCTGCGTCGCACTTGCGACGCAACTCCAGCAATGCGCCACTTTTTGGCACAGATGCGTCACGCATCTGTGCCGTTTTTGCCCCATGGTGCGCCACATTATAAATGCGGCGCATCCATGGTGGCGCAGCAGTGGCGCATAATAACTGGCGCATCCCTGCTGATATGCAGGGATGCGCCAGTCGTCATAAATCTGCCCCAAAATGCAGAGAAAATAGCTGGACCTGTTACGTAGTCCTTAAGTTATCCGGCATATGAAACGTTAAACAATGCCCCTTTAGCAAGAGTACGTTGAAAAGTTCAAAATGGCTATTTCCCAGGCAAGTGTCATATAAATGGTAACATAATTGTAGCAAAATCATTATACCATACATCGGGACTCAGGAGGGAATACAACGTGTAACATATAGATTGTTACATCGAGTGATTCTCTCATGTTCAGTAAGCTTAACGAAGCAGAAAACTCCATGAATGCAGTTTAGCCTGTGTTAATTTAGGCTAATATAAAGCAGTGATATATACAAGTATCTCCATTATATTTTTATGGAAACAAGAAGTTCAGTTTTCAATATTAATTTCTGATGCACTTAGGAACATTAATATGATCAAAATTAAGTCAAGTAGAAATAAGGTACTACTGCATTTGTAAGTACCAACATGTGAACGCATTTTAAAGTGTATCTTAAATGTTCTCGTTTCTAGCATTACTAATACATGTCTGAAGAACATTTCCTGAAAGTTTCGTAAATGCATCTTTTAGTACAAAGGAGTGGCACCTATTTTTCTCTTGTCATTTTTGGTGCACATGTAATCACCTGCAAAGTTTAAAATGATAAAATTCACTATCAAAATCATGATTAATTATACTATTTCATGCATCTCATTAGTTACTCTTAATTTTTATATGAAATTAACAAAACAAAATTATTTTTCCTTAGTAAATCACAACCTATGTTATTTATACGTATGATAACATCTAAACTACTCTTTTTCTGCATGCTTTTTTTTATAATGGAGTAGCTAAAATTCTTTTCTTTTCATCATATTTTCTCTATTTTTGCTCAAAAAGTGTCATGTCCAGTGTTCACTCCTCTTTTAAAGTATAAATGAAATGTCTGCTCTATCAAGATGTTCATTATCCTTTCATGTTAGGTTAGACTAAAACGGGGGCAATCTTAAAGTAATGTGGCATATTAATTATTAAATAATCGAGTATTTATAGAGCGCTAACTACTCAACCCTAAGGGCCTCAAGGCACTGGGGCCATCAGGGTCATTAAGTGAGCTGAGCTGTCACACCAGCGCCGGGGATCGAGCCGTGAGCCCTGAGCTCCGAGTCAGCTGCCGTAGCCGCTGCGCCACACCTCTCCATTTTTGGTGAAAGAAAAACAGATTGAAAGGGTAGCAAGGTCATTTCTCAACTTAGACTTTTTTTAGGCGACTCCAGGGAGCTATAGTTGACAGGGTGACAGCGTAACCCTTTTTGTCGGATTCTGTTATACCTTTATATGCAGCGCAAGTTGCAAAGATAGTCACAGAAATGCAAGTAATTGTTTAATCCAATCTTGCCACCTTGTGGACACTTTGTGATATTTCATTTATGAACAATAAACCATGATTCGTACTATGTCATTTTATTGTTTTTGTATCACATATGACTAGCAATGTAGCTCTTCTTTTCAGGTAAATTTATTCAGGAATTTTTGAGCGAGAGTGTTTTTATTAGAAGCATTACCCTAGGAATCAAGCAAGAAAGAAAGAAAACTAAACTACTCTGTGTGCCTGAAGGAAAGCGAGATCAAAGTGGGTGTATTAAATGTCATGTGGTTTAGAACGGAAGTGTGTTCATCGTGTTTATGGGTTTTAAACAATGCCCATCACTCGCTCATGAAGAACTAGAATACAGAAAATACAACTTGTGTTCATCCTGCCTGTTCCTTCATTCAATATGGTTTCCTTTCTGCTCCGTGGCTAAAATGACAACTCGCTCTCTTCACTTAATCAGCGTTTCATCTTAGGCACATTATATAATACATGGAAACCCACGATATCTGTGTAATGTCCTGTGCATAACTTTCTCATTATATTATAGTATAGTTGAAAATTAGATAATTACATTAATGCTCCATTGTACTGAGGGGCTTATTTACAAGCCTCTTGCGTCACTTTTAACATGGGGAAAAAGTGACGTACCGGTGGCGCAAGGGGCTTGTAAATCTGCCCCTGAGTTTTTTACAATAGAGTTGTAATGTCACAATGCCTGCTGTCAGAGCCAGAAGACTGTGTAATACAGCTCAACGAGCAGATCAGCTACTGTCTTTTTGGCAATGAAAGAGATAAGCAAGTTCCTGGCTCTTTAAAAGTATTTTCCTGTGTACATCACTATTAGCTGGTAAGGGACTGCTTATGCCAATTTGTCTATTTATATTACTGCCGGAGAGCATTACAAGGTAGTTGTAAGCCGGCAGCATGTTACCACACACTCTGGACAACAGCTGGTTTTGAAAGTTACATGCTTAAATACTTAAATACTTAGGGGCAGATTTATAAGCCCTGTGCGTCACTTTTGCGCCGCCGTTGCATCACTTTTGTGACGCAGCGGCGGTGCAAAGCCAGCGCCATGCCGCGGCAGATTTACAACGTGACGCATCTAGGGAGATGCGTCACGTTGTAAAGCTTGCGCCACATGTGGGCGTACCTTCACAGGGGGGGGCGTTCCGGCGCAGGAACGCCTCCGAAAAGTGGCTGAGTGAAATCTACAAGATTTCACTCAGTCACTTTTCCGGCCATGCTGCGTCAAATCCCTGCGCCTGCTTGAAGCAGGCGTAAGGATTGACGCAGCATTGTACCGATAGGGCACCCCGAGCCTTGCTGGAGCTGCGTCGCGCTTGCGACGCAACTCCAGTAATGCGCCGCCCTTCCGCCATCAGATGCGTCACGCATCTGTTTATCCTTGCGCCACGATGCGCTGCATTATAAATGCGGCGCATCTATTGTGGCGCAAGGGTAAACTTGCGTGACGCATCTTCACTGGCGCATCCATGCTGATTTGCAGGGATGCGCCAGGGAACATAAATCTGCCCCTTAAAATATATTTTGCAATCAATTGCAGGGTGCGTTTTCACAGCATATATTCTACGTGTGTGTGTGTGTGTGTGAATAAGCCTAGTAGATCTGAGTTCTTAAATCTTATCTTCAATTATAATTTTACAGCACAAGAAATTACTTTATTGCTACAAAGCTGCATGTGAATTAGATTGCCTCAACACGACTTTATGTATGTGTCATTGCCCTTGTGTGATGCATCTGGTTTATTTGTGTGTCTATACCCCCTTTTAACGCAGCTGGGTGCTTTATATTAATGGCAAGGAGAGGATAACAGATTGTCCTCCAGTGAACGATGGAAAGTGGCATCACATTGCAGTGACGTGGACCAGCACGGATGGCTCTTGGAGTGTATACATTGATGGGAAGCTATCAGATGGAGGAAAGGGCTTATCTGAAGGACTTGATATTCCTGGTACAGTTTATTTTTTATATTTTTTTTTAACTTAGCCTTTCTTAGGGCATTAATTACTTTTTTAGATGTTCAGTTCTGCTGCAGGAAGTCATTCAGTCATCCTGTGTGAGTCACTGTTTCACTTATCGATATATTCAATATAGTGAGAGTTAGGCAAACTTGTCTTTTCCACTTATTGCAGTGCATGCGATCTGCTAATTATGCACTCCACATGGTAACTGTTGGCGGTGTGCTACCCCCAGCATACCCAGCTAATGTTTGTGATGCAGAATTTGGCGGTTTGGCCTCATTATTCAGAGCAGCGAAATCAGAGGTTGGGGCCAAAAGGGCCTGCAGATCACCGCCATGCACAGTGTTGGAATCAATGATGCAATTTCAGATGTAATAAGTGATGTTATTAATGATATAAAAGAATATGTCATGAGTGGTGTAATATGTAAGGTCATAAGCATATGTCAGGGTATTGCGAGGGTACGAGTTGTCGTTGTTCAGTTATCTATAACTGGTGATTTTCAGTGGTTTTAGGAGTTTAAAATGTTACATTTGAACTTACATTTTCACCTTAACTGACATTTTCACCTAACAATAATGTCACTTTAACGTTTGTTTGTTTTTTTCAATTATTTGTGAGGTTAATTTAATGTGAATTCAAATAGTTTTACTATACCTAACTAGAAAACTTAGATTTTTTTAAATAAATAGCTACATTTTAAGTTAAAATAATATTTTGCAATTCCAACCACCTTCACCCAACCATGCATGCAAGGCAAGACCCTGTGTCCAATCCCCTATCGGTGGCGGACCCTCGCCCTTCTGCACACAGCCTTCGGTTCTGCTCGGCTTAGTAATGGCCACAGGGCCTGGCTTGCAGCAAGACACGGTGTCCAACCCCCTATGGATGGAGGTCCCATGCTGTGCATTCACATGTGTGTGTTTGGGGGGTGTTGAATGTGTGGGTGTAGTTGTGTGTGTCTAGGTGTTAGGTGTATTGTGTGTGTGGTTTACAGACAGTCCCATAGACACCCACCCCAAAAGTTTTTTCTTTTTGCAGTACCGATGTACCTCTGTGAAAATACACTGGACCATGTTGAGTGGTATGGCAGTACTGCGCTCCACAAAAAAATAATTATTTTCAATTCAACCCCAAATAGATCCCTATGCAATCTCTCCACAGTACCGTTACCCTGCCCATTTAAGCTTTATTTTGATCTATTTTAGGACATGGGGACCGAGTTCCCAAGTCCTAAAAGGGTGGCTGCAACATTTCTCTTCATGTTTGGGCCAGCAAATCAGACCACATGTTTTGACCTCATGGAACCCCGTTGTACTGCGTACGTACTGCAGTCTGAAATATCTATACATTTTTCTTCTTAATTTCACAAAAACTAGTGAAGGGATTTAAACCATGTGACAAAAAGAACACTTTCTGGGTAAAGATCTAGCTTTCTACTAAATGTGGTGGAATTCTGATCAGTCGTTTTGGCTGTAGCACTCTTTAGAATTCCTATGAGAAATTGCACTAGAAAAACGTTTTTTGTTACCCTCTTTTTCTCGACCCCCCCCCCCCCCCACACACACACACACTTGATGGATCACCCTGAAGCTTTCCAGAGAGGAGCTGAGGTAAACGGACCTTTTTGGAGGAAAGTTCCTTATAATTCATCAAATAACGTCAAAGTTATTAGCAAAACAAAAATCTATTCTTATGGAAACCCGTTTCTAACAATAACTACTTAGTGGAGACCACCATTGTTTAATATAAATAGATAGATAGATAGATAGATAGATAGATAGATAGATAGATAGATAGATAGATAGATAGATAGATAGATAGATAGATAGATAGATAGATAGATAGATAGATAGATAGATAATTTCATTGATAAAACACACCCGCACAGAGTAATATAACAAATTGAGTCTTTGAAATTAATGTAATGACTTCAGCTAATTATACAAAAAACAGAATTGTTAAAACTTCTCCTAAACTGCAGACAGGCCACAGCTAAGGCATTACAGAGTTGGGGAGCATGGGCCTTGAGCCTCCTATCTCTCCTGCTCCGGCATCTACACTCAAGAAATTGCAGCTGGAGTTGATCAGATAGGAGTGATGTCCATGCAATTATACTTAAAGGACAATGAGCTACTAAAAAAAGCATGCCTTGCCAATGAGTATCTTTTATTAAAAAGAAAGTGTTTTCAAAATGTTTTCATTTGACCACTTCCTTGTTTTCATGCCTTCATGACATTTTAAGACATCCTTTATTTAAAGAGATGTGGTTGGTGCTGTGTTGGTGTATGTGGTCTGTTATTCTCTCACTGGTCCAGTATCTGACAGTGCATCTCCTGCTAAAGTCTCTTGAATGTCCATTTGTTTTTTGATAACTTGCTGCTGAATGATCTTAATTTAAGCTGTCTCCTGTATGTGCAGGTGGTGGTGCTTTGGTTCTTGCACAGGAGCAGGACCAGAGAGGCGAAGGTTTTAATCCAGCAGAATCCTTTGTGGGTTCCATCAGCCAGGTTAATATCTGGGACCATGTCTTGTCATCAGAGGAGGTGAGCAATACATGTACGGTGAAAGCTCGTGTGACAAGCTACTGCTGGCATTAATAATAATTGTGCATACTCATAAAGGGCCTAATGTGCTGAAATGCACAGCTCAGGTGTCTGCAATTACCACTACTTGACAACATACGCTTACCATGTTACATTAAGTTACACTAACATAAATTTTTTATAGCGCCGTATTGCTAGTAGAATGGCCTCGCAGAGATATCAGTTAAGGGTACATTCCCACCCTGTCAAAGGCCAGAATCTATTTTCTATTTGAGTGGTGTCATCAATAGTTCTCTTGCAACATTTATGTTTTTGGGCTTAGAATGATAAAGTTACCATACATCTGTGTCAGAGCACTGCCACAATTCTCAAAATGCAAAAGAAACAATTGATGGACGGAATGCTGGACAATGCAAACATTCACCCCCAGTCACAATGGCATTCTTCCACGACCATCTCAGTAGGCAGAAGACTACAGGGCTGATTTTAGGTCCCGATCGAATGAGAAATCATCGACTATCCAGCCTGACAAGGGGACACACACCTGATGTACAGAATTTACCCCCGCCAAACGCTCACGTGGATGTACACATGTTTTACACTTGATGCAACGCTGCAGCTTTTAGCTCCCAGTTTTTTGCTTCTTTTTTCTGTCTCATTATGAGGCAAGAAGCGATTGTAGAGGACGTTCTTTAACTGACATTGCAAATTGACCAAAACTCACTGTTTTATTCTATGTAATGTGCAGCTTTATTAGAAATGCATTCATTATGGCTATGTCCATAATGCGATCAATTAACATGCTTAGCATTGCATTGGTTATCTTAGGTCTTATGTTAGCTGATGCTTAAGATGGAATCCAAGAGTAAAAAGTAAAAAATGTTTGATGAAGTACAAGCAGAGCTGTAAGCAGCCTCGATCATGTTCTACTGTGCAGTGGCGGCTGGTGACACTTGAAAGTGGTGCGCTGTAAAAGTTGGGTATGACTTTTATGTAGCAAGCGAAGTGAGCATTCTTAATGGTCAAACGTGAATTCGTGTCACATACCTTCTAACTGTAAACCAAGAACGAGTACAACTATAATATGTCACAGAAAATCATTTGTTTAGGGCCATTTAAATTAGGCCTGGGCAAAAATTTCGTTCCGTTCGCGGAAATTGCGATAATTTGACATTTTTGCGTTCCGCGGAGAGCGCGAAAATGTCAAAAATTCCGGTTTCCGCAGCTTGGCGATAATTTGTTTCTTGCTCGCGCTGTAAAATGATACATTCTCGCGCGCGCGCGATCGCCTTACCTGAATCCCTGCGTTCGCCGACAAGTTTTCTTGATCCGGTCGCGTTCTCCATGAGATGTTGTATTGTTTTTAGCCATTTGCGCTGTCTCGCGACAGTTCGCGCCCGCAGTGACGTCATGCGTCGCGCGATCACGTCTTTCTTCTCGCGATCATGCACCGCGAGAACAACTCAAAACAAGATGGCCGCGCCCGCAAGCAACCACATGGGTAAGTTGGCGACCCGCAACCATGCAGAAAATCTCGCGAACATGCCGGAAAAAAACTTCCGCATCTTTGCGATATTTCTGCTTGTTTGCGATAATTTTAAACATTCTCGCGATAATTTGCGAAGGTTAATTCCGCAAATTCCGCCCACCCCTAATTTAAATCCCTTGCAAAGCAAAATGTGTAGTTCAGGTATGGATTGCTGCAGTTCCTTTTCATGGCACACAAACTGTACAATTAAGGTTGGGTGCTGGGGCCAAGAAAAATAAACATAGCAGTAAATGTATTCTGCAAATTTATTAGGGTTGAGGTAACAGGTTATCAATGCACGGCAAGGGATGCAGATTCTAAAGAGAAGACCAATGTTCCTCCGTTTACAAGAGGTATACCATTGGATGTAAACTAAAACATGAGCACTTACCTCGGGCACAGCAGTCATTAGAACAGCAGACCATCTTTTTCTAAAACGTTTGCCAGAGTTTTTTAATTCCATCTCTCAGCCTGGCCTTATCCACCGGAAGTCTGTTCCATTCTGCTTTGCTTCATCGTTGACACTGAGGGGGAGATTCTGAGGAATATTTGCTGTGATGTGCATAATATCACACTAAAGATACCCTTCTGGGTGAACGTGAGCTTTACACATAATTATGTTTCTACCCACTAATAACCGTCCTGCTCCAGAAATTTTCTTTTTACTAAAGCAGCCTCCTAGAGCCCCCATACAGCTATACTCCTTTCTTTTCCTCGTTCCTCTACTTCACCTTTACACGTTCTCTGTGGATTTTTGGTACATTCTGCATACAGCCGTTTCTAGTATTGATTTGCTCATTCTTCATGCTACAGCTCTGCCTTCTGTGACATATTGGTTCAAACTGCTCTGAACTGCTCTGAACACTGTTTCTGGGGTGATTTTTTTTAAATTCCTTAATTTGAAGCGGGAGTAATCTCGAGGCTTGTGTGCTTTGAGCAATGAAGTGAAAGGTGACCTTCGAGTGGCACATTTTCATATCTCACCGGCCTGGTGCGTTCGGTTTATATGTCACCAGTCTGGTGGATTAATGTCTATCTCTTGACTGTTGGTAGGTGCCAAAGTGGCCAGGTGACTTAACCGCTCACTGCTGACGTCTGTAAAGTCCATATTCAATAATGAGTGAGGCAAATAGCCTTTTATCATTCAGCGCTCTATAAACGGACTATCTTTAGATTTGGTGGTAGCGATAGCTGTTATGTACAGTGCTTAGAAATAGAAGTGCAGTAGGTAAAGTCTGCACTTTTTACTGATCTTCCAGCAGATAATCAAGTGATCCTTACATTGCGCTCAAAATTATATGTGAGATAAGTCTATTGCGATTAGGGTGGCTTTGGCAATAGGACTGTGCTCATTGAGAAACTCAGGAAAATAAGTTTCAGAAAGTCCAGTCCAGTCCTTTCACTGCCCAAGACAAAAGCAGCCACTGCAGACCAATACAGCAAAGTGGTAATTCCTCCTGACAGCTTCTACAGTCCAAAAGAGTTGTAAAGTTCTGGGGTCAGGGGCCCAATAGTTATACTATTTTTCCCTTTGAAGTTTTAGTCATCAAGTCCCTCTTGCTCAGTAGAAACCAGTTCTGTCCTCTCTAGCCCAGCTTTACTACAGGAGGTGGAGACAGCATGGTACAGAGCAGACACAGCCCATTCTAGAGCTAGAACTTCTCTCACAACTCTCAATACAGAAAGGTCTATTTAGCCTGGTTATGAGTCACCCTGGAAAGGCAGGACACACCTAATCACCCCCCCGTGACTGTCAAGTGTGAATGCACATGCCCAGCTCCTGTCACTCCAAACCTAGACAGTGAATATACAAACAGACAGAGGCACACAGGAAGGTTAAACAAGAAAATGACCACTTTCTAAAAGTGGCATTTTCAAACACACAATTTGAAGACCACCTTTTTCTAAAATATGTGTTTTTAAATTCTGAGCTCAGGGAACCTAAACTCCATTTCTCCAACTTTTCCCAATTGAAAGTTATACTTGTAAGATATTACACAGCAGCTCCAATGATCTCCTATGGGAAAGACAGCCTTTCAATAGTGGAAATTAAATGCACAGTATTTCACCAGCAGGACATGTAACACACACTACTACATGTCCTGCCTTTCACATACACTGCACCCTGCCCATTGGGCTACCTTGGGCCTACCTTAGAGGTGACTTACATGTATGAAAAGGGAAAGGGCCTGGCAAGTGGGTGCACTTGCCAGGTCGACATGGCAGAAAAAAACTACGCACAGACACTGCAGTGTCTGTTCTGAGACACCTTTAAAAGGCTACTTGTGTGAGTGGCACAATTGGTGCTGCAAACCGACTAATAGCATTTGATTCGCAGGCCCTCGGCACACACAGTGCAATGTACTAGGGACTTACTAGTAAATCAAATATACCAACCATAGAAAACCAATCATAACACAATTTACTGTAGGAGCACTTGCACTTTAGCACTGAAAAGCAGTGATAAACAGCGCTGAGACACTAATCCAGCAAAAACGTCCATGATACCATCAAAAACAGGAGGTCAGAAAGCAAAAAGACAGAGGGAACATGCCAAAAGATGCCAGGTCTAACATGTAGGTACTCGAGTTCTAAAGTTTCTTTGAGAAAAGGAAACTAGGCAACCTAAAAAGCAATATAATTCTTACCTCTGTATATAAATTCAAGGTAAACATAAGTTGTTGCTATAGTTCGCCATTCCTTGCTCTGCAAAATGTTGTATAGTGGTAAAGTAATACATTTCATGCAGCATGAAATGTTATATATTCACGTTCTATGCATATCCTGCCACCTAGTGTTTTATTTGAAAGGTTTGTTTGAAAAAGGTTAGGAGAAAGTTGGAGTTACTCCACCCAAATACATTATTTAAGACTAATTTCCCGAAATGCATCACATCTGCCATTGTAAATACCTCAGGTATACCTCAGACATCACTTGTGATTTCACAAGTGCGTAACTAAAAATAGGAAACAAAATCAGCAGGGTGCGCCAGTGAGATAAAAGCCTGCCTGAGATGTGCGGTGAGATGTGCGGTGATCTGCAGCTGATAACTTTGAACACTTGCAAGGAAGACTAATTTTTATGAAGTCATTAAAATATGCAATGCTGATAGATTTTATTAACAATCCTCACTGCAGAAGTGGGGTTTGAAGCACCACATGAAACATGTCATTATGGATGGCTCGCTGTCATGTAATTCCCTTCATATTAGATGTGGGATGTGAAGTCCTCTGCATTTCACTACCCAGTCAAACATTCAAGTGGCTGATGGTTGTCTGTCATGCTCTGGTGTAGAAAAAGTGATTAGAACACAGAAAGGTACCACAGCTCTACTTCAGAAGGGAACTCAATTGATTAAAAATGAGTGGGGGATTACCTCAACGACTCATGCATAATATATACAATTATAGATTGGTTACTGTGAATATTGTGAAGGTTTTTCATCGATAGGTCAGGAGTGATGATCTACAGAGTACAAAAGCCACCTTCGAGTAAAGTAGACAGCTGTTGTGATAGTTTGATAAATATTTAGTCTGGGATTTCATACATTTCTTTATGATTGTTTTATAATGAAATATTCATCAGAAAACATCGGAATTTGTATAATATGAAATGGAGTAATCCACAAGAAACATCAGAAATCATTTTGAAAAAATGGGTACCCTTAAAAAGTCAAGTGCACAATGACATGCAAAATTCTATGAACCATGTTTGATACACAAACATATAATTCCTCACGGTAATACATTATTTCATTTACTTTACTATAGGATATACTCAGTGTACAGCATATAACGTCAGATACAAATATTCGATTAGAAAAAACAACTATTTTGCTTAACCCCTTCGATGCGAGTGACGGAGCGGTTCCGTCATGCGCGTCGGTTGCGCTGTGCGCCTGACGGAACCGCTCCGTCACGGCCCCGCCCGCACACGGAACCTTCAGCACGGCGCGGTAATTCGCGCCGCGCTGAAGGGGTTAAAAAACTCTTATCTCTGTCAATGTTAATGTTAATGTTATTGATATTTCCAGAGCGCAATGTTACCCTAGGGTGTCCTAAGCGCTGAAATCAAATGTCCTACAGAGGCCTACGCGCGGGGGAGAGTTAATAATTAATTAGACTGGAAAAGCCAAGTCTTCAGGGCCTTCCTGAAATCCAGATGATTTGTTATACATCTAAGATGAAACGGTAGGTCATTCCATGCCTTAGCAGCTCCAACAACAAAACATCTACCTCCCCAGTTGGATTTTTTTACATAGAACACTGATACCTGTTTTGTTTCTGAAGTGCGCAGAGTTCTACTAGGAACATACCACTGGAAATTCAATTTAAGGTGAAGGGGTCCGTATCCTAGGAGGGATTTGTGGACCACACACAGGGCATTGAAACATACGCTTTTTTTCACGGGCAGCCAATGGAGCTTTTTAATCTCAGCTGAGATTGAGGGATGTCTGGGTGTGCTGGTGAGCAGTCTGGCTGCTGCGTTCTGCAGTAGTTGAAGTCTTTTCATAAGCCCTTCCTGGATATTAAGGTAGAGACTATTACAGTAATCCAGTTTGGACATGACTAAGGCAGTAATGACTATTTTTTGGCTATCTTTGGGAAGGAACGGCATAATCTTTTTGCAGGATCTCAATGTATAAGATGTTGCCAAGACCACTGCATTGACCTGATCCTTAAAACAGAGTTTATTGTCAATATAGACTCCTAAGTTCTTTCCTTTCCTTACTGGTGTCGGAAGGGGGCCCATTGTATCCGGCCACCATGCCGGTGCTCAATGCTGACAGTCATCACTATGTAGTTATAGTTCTTGTGACTTTCCTTGAAAAGGCATTTTTTCTTTTGCTTATTGCTTTTGACCTTCTGAACGGATTTGCACCAAAATTGGCAGTCGCTTGGCATAGTCAGTTCAGGTACCAGCATGCCAATTTTCGTACAGATATATGAAAGGGAAAAAGTTTAGGGGCATTCAAAAACTTTTCTTTTTCATTTTATCCTTGTAGGAAGTTTTGCTTGTACCGACAGCACAAACCGCTAAAAGAATTAACTCTGAACCTGGCATGAAAGTAAAACTTTACTCAGAAAGCATGATTTAATTGGTTTGATGTAAATTCGTGGCTTTAAAGACTAACACTTTTATATATTGCTGCATTTAAAATTACAATTCTGAAAATTGGGAATCCTGTCAATTACATTTTCACATTTTTTCTGTGATTTCACTGTCTGATGAAGGGATTTCTTTTTTTCAGTCATCTTGAAATTCTTGAGGCTTTATTTTTAAAAGAAAATGGCTTCTGAAAAAAAAAATCCTCAGCCATGGGGCATCAAGAAAGGTTACTTTGACTAGGGAAGTGTTGTGAGGTAGCACCCTTAGGCATAGATGGGTAGGCCAAAAACAGACAAATCCTGCTGTGCTGGATGAAAGGCTGTGCACAGTGGGGGACTGTGCGCTCATGGCTGGTGGGGCTCTGAGGGTGACCAAAATACAACTACTGCTGTGCACGGCCAAAGTAGTTAGGAGCTTGTTATGAGTTGATTGTTGGGCCTCGCAATAGGCCAGACCCTATGGACATTGCATGCTGGACATGGTCTAAGGTTTTGTGCTGGGGAGTTTGGCTGCTCGTTTTGGGTTTGGCCAGGCCCAATGGCCACCCTGCTGTGAAAGGCCAAAGGCTGTGTCCTGTAGGTGTTGGTCACAGAACCTGAACATGGCCAGGCCCTGTGGCAATCCCAGATGTGCATTTCCACAGCAGGCTCTGGCCGCCCCTCTGCAGGTTGGGTGCACAACTGGTCTGTGCAACACTGGGGGTTGGAAATTAAGTGTGTTATTAAAAAAAACTTTAAACACACTGAAAATAATGTCTCAAACTTGCAAAAGTTCTGAAAATTCACCAAGTGTGGTTAGTAAGGCACACAACACATGCCATAACTCGTGCTCTCTGCCATGCTTAAAACACTATTTTGCCTATGGAACAGAAACAAAAAAAAGAGAAACAGGGTGGGTGTTGTGAGTCGTGGCATGTGTTCTGTCCCTTGAAACCATAACTGGCGATTTCAGTGGTTTTGCGCATTTTGTACAAGAATCACAACTCAGTTTTTAAATGAGGTTCTTTCAGTAAATCTGTTTTATACTACTAAAGCCTTAGGTTATAGATCTCTCTTGCAACTATGTGGCTCATTACAATGTTGGGCTGAAAGCCTCTGCCGGACAGTCGGAATTTGCTCGACCGTGTCGGAGCCCTTCCGACCGACTCGGTTGGTTTCCATTCTGACCGCCCTGTTACGATGTTCGCGGTCGGAATGTAAACCATCTGGTTATTCCGACTTGGTTCTGGCCGACTTGCAGAGTATCAGTGTCTGTCAGGACTGCATCGTACACCCCTATGGACAGCGGTTCCGTCCTCGGGATTACGATGTCTTTTTCCAACAGCCTTTCCACGTCGGCCTGTCCGACACGAAATGGCTGTTGGACAGTGAATTTGGGGGACCCTGGCAGGACCCCCTTCATCCTGCAGCCTCCGGTTGTGGGCCGAGAGTATGCCTAAGGGACCCCCTGTAAAACCCTGCACTGTGGGGCAGGCACAATGGGATGCCCGCCACAGGGTGCAGGGTTTTACACACACACTCCATTTCCCCATAGGAGCCTCTGTTACGGCTGGTTGTTGGGCGGAACACGAGTTCCCATAGGAAACAATGGGAATCTGACCGAACATTGCTCAGTCGCATCGTAATCCGGTGGAGGGAACCGCCGACAGCGAGTCGGTCGGTCCTGATTCCGAGACGGTGTCAAGCGGAGGCTTTCCACCCAACATCGTAATGAGCCCCTATGTGTTTGGTGGACTACAATGATCAATTAAAGTGGAATTATCAGTAGTGTCTTAAACAGGGGTCTCAAACCAGTAGCTTGGGAGCTACTGGTGGTTGGCCAGTACCCTCAAGGTATGTCATTCAGAGAGCCGGTGCATATTACAGAAGCCAGCACTGCTTATCTCAGGACTCTTAGATTATTTGCATGCAAAACGTTTGGCAGGGTCTCATACACGCAAACACACACTGTGTCAGCCCATGAAGGCCGCCACATGATAACCTTTATCAAATCCCATCTAACTAAGTCTCTAGGAGATTGGCCATGTTGTAGTCCCTGCATTATCATTCACACCATGTGCTTGAACAGTGGACCATAAAAGAACAGTGGCAGCAGTAGCCTGACCAGTAATCAGTGCTGACCCACAATATTGTGGAACTGCAGGAGGCAGAGTGAAACTGTGTTAGTTGGGTGCATGATCAGCCCAAGAGCTGAGGAGAGCAGGGTATGATGCAGAGCAGAGAAACTTAAGAGCTTCATCTGAATTAATGTATGTATATGTCAATAATAAACATTAAGCCTCATCTGAATCTATTTATGTATTTGTCCATAATAAACACTGTTGCTTACTGGAAGCTAAGCCGGGTATCAAAGACTGCCATATGTGTATGGAAGCCCCCATTGCAAGTTTTAAAAAAAAAATCTCTGGCACAATTGTGTCAGTTTACTACATAATAGTGGGAATGTCATAATGGTGGTCATCCTTGACTATTTTGGTAATTCCTGGTCTAGTTGTGGAATACTGACACCCATCACTGACATATTGAAAGTGTTACTGGGCTACTTTTAGCCATCCCTAACATAATGGTGGCCCACCTTTGCATGATAATGGCCAGGACTGACACAAGGTGGCCACCTTGGCACTTACGGTGCCCAGCCTTTGCACAATTGTGGACCTGATATAATGGTGTGCATTATTTGCATAATACAGTCATCTTTGGTGCTATGGTGAACATTTATATTGATTGTAGTACCTGGGAATTTGAAGCAGACTGACGGAGGACCATCTGTCCACCTTACGGCAGGAAGTGCAAGTCCTTTTGGCAAAGGGACTATTGAGCATGCCTGAACCATAAGTGGGTCGTGTCTGTTATTTCTGCTACTTTCTGGTGCCAAAGAAGAATGGATGCTTTCATCCTATGTTAGACTTGCTCCCACTGAACGTTTATTTTTTAAAGGACAAAATCAAAATGCTCACTTTGGCCCAACTCTTGTCTGCCCTCGACCCTGGAGACTTGATGATGGTGCTGGATCGGCGCTACTTGGAGTTTGTGGTGGAACAGTAGCATTTTCAGTGCAGTGTGTTCCCCTTTGGTGTCACTAGTGCCCCTCGGGTGTTCATGACAGCAATGGCGGTGGTGGCACCACATCTTTAGAGGTCAGGGGTACCAGTCTTCCTCTGCCATGATGACTGGCTGTTGAAGGCGGGCTCTCCCCTGGCAGTCGCCAACCACCTCTAGACTATGGTAAACCTCCTCTCATATTTATCGTTCACGATCAACGCACCAACATCACACCTGACTTTTGCTTTGTACCTTTCCCTCAGAAAGGAGAGTCCAAGACATTCAGGCAATGATCCCGATCTTTCAGACTCTGTCCTGGATTTCAGTCAGGTCAAATCTGAGGCTGCTGGGACTGATGAATCTTCTGCATTGTGCTGTTCAAGCATTCCAGGTGGCAATGCAGACGCTGCAGTGTAATCTGAAGCCTCAGTGGACCCAATATCAAGGGGACCCCTCCGAATATGTCCAGACAGTGATGACCGATGCATTAATTCTAGGTAGGGGAGGCCACCTGGGAGAGGTGGAAATCAAAGGCCTCTGGTCTCCGGTAGAGTCCTGGCTCCATATCAACCTTCTGGAGCTGAGGGCCATCGCTAAGCATTGAAAGCCTTCCTTCAATTCATCAAGGGGAGGTTGGCATAAGTGCTTAAGGACAACACCACCACCACATGGTGGGATGGGGTCAAAGACCCTGTTCCAGGAGGGTCGGCACTTCTGGAAAAGGCTGGACCATCAAGAAATCTTCCTGGTGGTGAACCACCTGGCAGGATAATTAAATGACAGGGGAGACAAGCTGAGCTGTCAATGCCTAGCAGACCACAAGTGGCAGTTACACCCAGAGTTGGTGCAAGTTCGTTTCAATAAATGGGGAGAACCTTGGCTCGATCTATTCGCCACCACTCAGAACACACAATCTCAACAGTTCTTTGCTTTGGAGTTTCCAAAGCATATCTTGAAAAGAGACATGTTCTGCTCAGGGTGAAACTATGAACTACTGTAAGCCTTCCCAGTTTTCCCACCAATACCTCCTCAGCCCCGAGTCCTGAAGAAGATTAGGACCAACTGGGTCCAAGTCATCCTATTTGCCCCAAATTGCCTTTGGAAAATATGATATACACAGCTCTTGGGCATGAGAATATGTTCTCCAACCAGGCTGCACCTCTGGCAGAACCTGCTGTTGCAGCAACGGGGTAGGGTCCTGTACTATGGCCTTTGCAATCTACACCTTCATCCTTGGAGATTGAGCAGCAACAGCTCAACACCTTTGACCTTGATGTCATCTTGGCAACCAGGCATCTCTCGACGAAACAGTATACCCCTGTGTTATATCTTACTCAGTCTTAGAGGCTGGAATCTGGAATGGATTGTAGAATACTGGGAAGAAGAGATTTCAGCCACTAACATTTGGCCCAGGCTTCTGTGCTACCAGAAGGTTTATGAAGCTGTCTATCCTACAAATACATAAACATACCTTAAAGAATCCTGTTGCGTACAAAGAAGTCCTTTCAGAAGGGAACCCAACATTAGCAACAAGCGGAGGGAGTCCTGTGATACATGTCCTTGTCCTCATCAACTGGCAACCTGGCAATAACTAACATGGCTGGACACCAGGAGCTGCAGAAGATTGGAACAGGAGCCCTCTTCAGCCGCAGTTCTGCCATATTGCTTCATTTTGGTTGGCAAAGCATGGGGAGAGATAGGCGATGCAGAGGGTTCCCCTGCTCTCATTCTACAGAGCCTGCTAACTCTGTATCTGCAGACCAGCAGCAGTGACAGCCATGAGTGGAGGGAGGAGGAAGCCTCAGCTGTTTTCTCTCAACATCATATCATTTCCCTACACAATTCCATGCATCATGAGGGCAGGCAGAGAGAGGGGAGTCTGAGGCTATGGATTATGACATTTTTAATCCATATTGATGTCAGCAGAATTATTCCAGTGTTCACATCCCATTGACAAACCAATATTTTAATTGAATGTAGGCATTGTGGACCTGCATATTTATAGGTCCATAGCATGAATTGACAAAGGGTGTGTTTTACTTTTAAAAATACCATAAACATGCTTTATAAAGAAGGACATGGGATAGAGACTAACAAACAACTGTATGTAAGAACTTCAAAGGTTTGACTGAAAACATTGAATGACTCTATTTCACTATTACATGGAGAAGGTGTTTCACAGTAAAGAGTTGGAAGGTGGAAAGTCCTGAGCTTCAGAAGGCTGTGGCAGTCAACCATGGTGGGCTTGAAGTCGATTTTGATAGACTTAATGTATGTGGCTGTACATAGCCCCCCCAGAAAGTCGATTATAATGGAAGATACTCCGGAAACTGGAACAGTGGAATTTGTGGGGTGTTGGGCACATGGTGTTTTGATACAGTAATTGACATAGGGAAAAGTTCATCATGTACTCACTTACAAATCTTCTGACAGAGGTTTGTTGAGGGGGCCACATTAGTAGCTTGTTCAAGTCCAACAAGT
This sequence comes from Triturus cristatus, assembly GCF_964204655.1. NCBI lineage: Eukaryota > Metazoa > Chordata > Amphibia > Caudata > Salamandridae > Triturus > Triturus cristatus. The sequence goes on along the minus strand of NC_140582.1, from coordinate 307,328,202 downwards.
CTTGAATCAGTACAGAGTTGTACCTGTGTACCTGGTCAGCAGATAGACAGTCTAGGGTAATGCTTCTGACTTTGTCAAGCTATTAAAAGGAATCCTGAGGTTGGCTCAGAAATAGGTTGTTGAAACAGTCAGTTGAGCTTCTGACCAGTGCACTGGAGAGAGTCTTTGTTGTTTAAAACAGGAAAATATTGCGATATATATCACTTATCATCTCACCGATGTGCCAGTAGACAGTGTCAGCCAAAAACTTGGGTTGAAGATTGCACTGATATTTCTGGCCAAGGGAGGGAACGTGAGAGTGTAAGGAGGCTCGGTAAATGATTTTCTATTTTCAGGATTTCAGGATATATCATTGTAGGGATAGCCCACATTCAATGGTCGTTCATCTGACATGTGCGACCGGTGGTGTTAAGAGTAGGATTGAAAAGAGCCAAAGATTTACATGATTTAGGCTTAGATGTGATAGGAGCAAACATGAGATGATATGGTTTCAATAACTATTGTAGAGAGAGTGAAGGAGTGGACCCAAGACCATGCATGACACAGGCAAACACGGATCCGAATAGAAGTGTGAGAAGCACCTAGATACAGAGGAACTATAGTTCAAAGATAATATGAGATCCAGGGGAGAGCCAAGCATGTGATCCCTAGGAGAGTTACAGTATTATATGTTAAATGAGTGGATGCAATTTTGATCCCACTTATTTTTTGCAAATAAAATAATTACCTCGTCCACATCTCTTGTTTTTAGCCTGTACAGTGATCTGCACTTTAGTACATGCATTTGTCTAGTAGCTTATTGGTCTACCTGAAAGTATTTTCATTAGAATAGTATAGTAAATGAATTTGCACTTTCATATTAATTACATGTTCTGTGTGATATTCCCACATATTAAGAACAATCAAATTGTGGTTTTGCGTGTGTAAGAAACATCAATAAGAGATTTTGGAGTTACTCATGCTTGGGAAGATAAGGACCAAAGTTAGGCACACCGTTTGACTGAAGCGAATAACGCCAGAATTAATGGTAGGTTGAAATGAATGTTGTAGTTTTACGATGATTTTAAATTGGCACTAATAATTGCATTTCGTTAATATTGCCGTTTTAGGTCCATTTGCTCGCCAAGTCTTGTCCGGAAAAACTAAAGAGAGGAAATGTGCTGGCATGGCCAGATTTCTTACCTGGGGTTGTTGGAAGAGTGAAGACCGATTCAAAGAGTATTTTCTGTGCAGGTTTGTCACTGTCTAATTACTTCAAATATTGTTCTTTACAAATATCTGCAATGGTCTAACACACTGGTGAGTTATATGCTTAAAAGAACTTAGCCATTTTAATGCCCCGCCCCCCCTCCACAAGGTGTACAACAATATTGTTCTTGTCCAAAACAGAGGGTGTGAGTCTGATATATGGACATACACTGAACCCGGTGCATTTTTCATTTGATCATTATTACTAAAAAATTGCGAAAAAAATAAATCAACACCATCCCAATTTACACACAAGGAACATCTGTTTGGGACGTACACATGCCTTTAAATGGGTCATTTCTTGTGGGTGCTCAAGTTCAGACACAACAAAAAGACTTGTGGCTATTACACATTATAAATAAAATCCCCTAAAGTAGTGCTTGGTTCGGAAAGGTTTTGGAACAGCAAAAAGAAAGCAAAAATACCTGTGCGAAATGGGGTATTTGTTATTATTATTATTATTATTATTATCATTATTATTATTATTGTTATTATTATCACTGCCATACTTGGTCACCTCTGAGCATGGTCTGCTTTTAAGGTCTTGCTTGATGGGGCAGCTGTCTGCACGAGCTATTGTTAGGAATTCTTTAAAATATCAGTAGACTGTACTTTGTCTCCCACCAGAGACAGATGCCTCTTTTACCTCATCTATTGCTATTTTATGCTTCATTTTTCCTTCAATGAGTACTTGAAAAGTACAGTAAATCACTACACACTAAATTAATAATTTTATATCTGCATTGGGTGCAGAAAGAAATGATTTTTTATTTGTGTTTTTTCACTGCAGCAGGAAAGAATCTTTTACCTGGATCCACTTCAACTAGTTATTTTGGAAAAAGCAACCTGAACAATTAAATTTTAGTAGCTTGTTTATATTTTTATGGGATGTTTGACATATTATCAATAACAACAGTATCAAAAGACACGGATGAATGAATGTAAATACATTTATAAAGCGCAACTGCTGCTTCAAACGAAGCATCCAGGCGCTAAATATCAAACAAGGAAGGTGAGAGAGATTGTAAGGGTCACGGTACAGGACAGACTTCAGTTGGGCTTTAAACAGACTTTCACTAGATGTGTTACACAGGCATAGTGGTAAAGAATTTCAGATAGTAGGTGCAAGAAAAGAGAAAGATCTATCACCAGATTTAACTCTGTGCACTTTAGGGGCATGAAGTAGATTATGGTTTGATGAGCAAAGCACCCGAAAAGTGTTTTTTTTTTTTAAATCTGTTCTTAATATACGATGGGCCATTCTGATAATAAGCCCTCTGCGTGATCAAAAGGGTTTTAAATTTAATTCCGGGTCTGACTGGTAGCCAGTGAAGTGATTTTAGCCCTGATCCATTGGAATTTCTTTTATGAATATTCAGTACAAGACGGGCAGTTGTGTTCTGAACACGCTGAAGCCGTGTAAGCAGATCTTTAGAGATTATTCTTAATAAAAGAACATTAGCATAATGTAGTCTAAATGTGATCAGGGCATGTTTAATCCCATTCTGAGTGCCTAAAGCGAGTTATTTTAGAAGCTTTTTCAGAGATTTCAACAATCCAAATCAAGTAGCAACCGTGGCACGCACTTGGGGTTTGAAAGATAAAGTCAAATCCAGCCAAAGTCAAATCCAGCCAAACCCAAAAATTCCTTGCAATTGTAGGTGTAGGTCCATGCCATAACCAGAGTATTAAAGGGTCAATTGGAGAAGATGTTCCAAAAGTCAGGATTTCAGTTTTATCAGCATCAAGCTGTAAACAGCTGTTGTACATCCATTCAGCAACATCAGTAAAGTCAGCCCTGGAAGTCACTGGCCACAGAATCATCAAGATGTTGAAGGACCAGCATAAATTGTGTGTCATCTGGAGATGATACGATGTTCAAGTCCCATTGTTTCACCACAGGGGCCAAGGGGGCCATATAGATGTTAAATAGAGTAGGGCTCAATAGTGAGCTCTGTGGTCTGAACTGGGGGGTGAAAGGTGATAAAAATAGTGCTTGTCGTCTTTTAGATAGAAAAGAACACAACTAATCCAGGGCCCTGCGCACTATTCCAATCTTTTCCAATCTCTGAAGGAGAATTTTATGGGACACAGTATCGAAATCAGTGGAAAGATCTAGTAGAATGACCACTGCCTGCTGACTCAAATCAAAATTAGTTCTGATATATTCTGTAACCTCCAAAAAAGCAGTTTCCATGCTAAACCCGGTATGGAAACCAGATTGGAGAGGATGGAGGATATTGTTCCGCTCAACATAGTTCTTCATTTGACTATTCACCAAAGATTCCAACATCTTCCCTAGGATAGGAACAAGGTAGACTGGTCTATAATTACTCAACGTGAGTGAGTCCGCATTGTGTTTTTTAAAAAAAGGGGCACAATAAGGGGTGTTTTCCAAAAGGAAGGCACTTCATTCTGCTCAAGAGAGAGGTTGAAATGATGGCTAATCTGTGGATTAATACTGGCACCTGTTTTCAATAATAGGTGGGGAGGGGGGGGGGTGTGAGGCTGGCAAGGGGCAGATTTTACTTTTTGCTGGAATAATTCTGATACTTCCAGAGAAATCTTTTTAAAGGATTCCAGCAGCATACATTCCTGTTCAGGAGGAGGACAAAGAAAAAGCCACTTAAAGAGGGGCTCATCATGTCTAAGACATGGGGAGTTGGGGGCAGAATTGTTCCATATGATATGGTCCTGCCCTTCCTTACCGGGTTACTGTGAAGCAGTAATGTGCTGTGTAAATGAAATAATTTTATGGCCGATCCCTTGTGCACATTTGGCCTGCCTCCTTGGGGGATACCCTTGTCCTAAAAAGAGGAAAATCACTATTAGATTTACTGACTTGGCATTGATTCTGGCAAAACATGAATTGACAATGCACTGGAAGCCTGCACATGGCCCTCCAATGACTACATGGTGCAAAGAGCTGGTTAAATGAGAGGGGTTAGTGCCATGTTGTTTCTGGAATTGAAGAGAGGGCTGGGAATGATCAAAAGGGCTAGAGCAGGGGTACACCTTGTAGACTGCTTGTTGGCCCCAGATGATTACATAGAAACGCCGAATAGCTCCCTGATATCTCAGGAGGATCTGTAGGCTGGTAATAACGGACCTTTCATGGGTTGTCTTGGAGTGATTGAAACTTCTGTGGTGAACTTTGAATATGCTGGTCATTATGGCATACAATATATGGCAGCTTGACAAGGGGTAACTATAGGTGGGAGAGTAAGTTGTTGATTTTGAGTTGGAAGCTGTGGTTGTCTTATGGGATATGTTGTACACCGCAAATTGTATTCATTGTATGTACTTGCTTGCTAGTAATTTTAAATCTATTTATGATATGTATTTGCCATTTTTAACCTATTTATTATATGTATTGGCTTGCTTGTCATTTTTAACCTATTTATTATATGTACTTGCTAGCCTGTCATTTTTAACCTATTTATTATATGAACTTGCTTGCTTGTCATTTTTATTTACATGCTTGGCATTCTTAATCTAATTTTATGTGGTACCTCAGTGCATTATTCATTCTCTGCAACATATCCTTGTAGCTTATGCTTTATGTTTTTTATTGAAAATAATAACATTTATTTAAAACCAAATCAGACTGACTAAAGTTTGCACAAATGTTTTCCACTTTAGAGTGGAAAATAAGATAGATCTTCTGCAAACTGCTGAGAGGATGTAATGCGCTGTCTACATGCCTAAGGTTTTATTTTGCAAACATTTCTAGGAACATTTTCTGATGCGGCTGCTCCATGCCATCTCTGAGCTAGTCGACTTTCCCTGCAAGATAGACTGTCGGCAACTCCACCGATACACAAAACATTATTTAACATTCTGGGAGAATACTTCACACGTCATCATGCATACATACATAAGACCTCCAAACCAGGTCGTACCTGGTTTAATAAAGATTGTAGTTGAGCTATAACTGAGCTACGAGAGGCCGTCGGTTTAAAAGCCAGATAAGTACCATCGACCAGGTGCTTAGGGTCATGTTTATCTTTTGAAAGACAGTCATAATTGAAATATCCCATCCATAACAAATTTTTGTGGACCTCAAAACAGCATTCAACCTGGACCCCAGCTGCAAATTATGTGAGGTTTTGAAGGACAGCAAGGTGCCACCCGATCTCCTGGATATCCTCATGTGTTTACAGCAAGAAACATATGCACAAGTTCAATGAGGCACCAGAGGGGATTAACGTAATGGATAGGAGTCCATAAGTGCGTATGCCAGGGGTGCGTCATTGCCCCATCTTTGTTCTCCTTATACCTAAACAGCATGACTGCCTACTTGGATGATGGCATCATTGACTCCCCCAGGGTACGGGTAGGAGGCTCCTATTCACAGACAACCTGCTCTTGCTCTCCAAAATCCCGGCAGGCTTTCAAAAGCTTGTTGATAGGTTTGTGGCATTTTGTGACGATTGAGGGCTGGTCATCAATCATTCAAAAACAAAATTCATGACCATCAGTCCCCATAGGTCCTTTAGAGATTCCATCATGCTTGAGAGGCAACCCCTTGATAGGGTCACCGAGTTTAACAATCTGGTAATCACCTTTACCAAGAACATGTCCTGGTCTTCACAGGGAAGGAAAAGTGCCCTGAATGTATCACACCATGCGTCTGCAATCCTAAGATTTTACAAGTCATCTAAAACCAGACGCATATCACCTATCTTAAAAGTATAAAGGCCCATGGCAAAGGCCAGTGCACTGTTTGGGGCAGACATGTGGGGCTCCACAAGCATGGCTGAATTGAGAATAGCAGATAATAACTTCTTGAGAGCCCAAGTCAGCCTCCCCAAAAGCACTCCCTTAGTACCTACAGGACATGGGGCTCGTGCTGGTGGCCTATAAGGCCCAGCTACAGCCCCTGCTTTATTGGCACAGATTGGAGCATACCCTGGCCCTCCACGATAACTGTCATGCTGTTAAAGAAATAGTCACACTGGGAAAATTTTGTAAAATCAAATGGTTACGCTATGTGAAAGACACTTTGAGACCTCAGTCTCTGTGAATTTTGGCTTGATGATTACCCACCAGTCACCAGGGAAGCACTCAAAGAAGCATTCTGGGGCTGGAAATGGGAACAGGACATGAGAAAAGTGAATTGTGGTTTTCTGTTCAGCGCCTTCTTCGAGATCAGACCCCATTCCGAATTCGACCCTTTCCTTGGCTATTTGCTCACCCCGGGTGTCAGACAACCATACCTCAAGTTTCAACATGGCACCCTACCTCTTTTATCCTTTAGCTCAAAATGGAAATCAAATGTTAAAGAAAATGTAGTGTGCCCGGTATGTCTGCAGGCGGAGAAATCTTTGCTACACTTTTTCTTTTTCTGTCTACAAACAGACCAGGAAAAGCTGGATAATCCCGATCTGCAGGCAGCTGGGGTGAAGACAGCATCTTCCGATGCTTAGGCTGTTACGCACTGAAACAAGGGAGCCCGTAATCTGTGCCATGGCTAAATACCTCCATTGGAACTGGTACATCAGGACGAACACAGTGGGATAGCACCCACTGGATACTGGCCTTAGTGGGGTCCTTTCCTACTTCATCATCTCCCTCTTCTTACAGCTGTGTATGTCATCCCATCACAGGACTATTCTAGCCCTTTTTTTTATAATATATGTGCTGCCCTGTCTTGGGATCTTATAGCGGCTATTATATATTTTTAACACGTGCCTTTTATCTTCTGTTTTATGGTTTTTATGCAACTGCAATAATTCTGTTTTAAATTGACCTTTACATGGGGTTGACTAACATGTGTACTTTTAATGGTGCTAGGCTATTAAAACCTGACAATAGCGTATTATTAAAGGCATTGAATACTACTTCAATTTATATCTCAGAGAACAGTTTGGTTAGGCTCCAATCTGAAATAGAGTTACAAGCTCTGAAAGACACTACAGAGTTACAAGTAGTTGTTTTGGTCATGACCTGGTTGACATAGAATGGTAGAAGAAAATGGTCAGTCCAAGACAGTTGAAGAAGAGGACCTGACTGTGATGAGGAGTAACTACATAAAAAAAAGATCAAGTGTTTTAAGTGACTATTGTTTCAAGATATTGTCCAGAAAAATATTGTGTTTTTATATGTACAATGTAAGGTACAAAATATTGTGCCAGAAATATAGTTGAAGAGAATATTGCCCAAAAAAGGGTAAGACTTTTTAAAAAGAAATATCAATTTAAAAGTAATTTATTTAAAATATTAAAATATGAAATTAGTAAAAAATAATGTAAAAAAAAAATACACACACATATACTCTTAATAAGATAAAAACAGTAATTAACCATTTTTTAAATACATTTAACTGAAAAATACATATAAAACCACTACAAAATCTAACCTTATTTAGATATTAAAATAAACATTAGAAAAATGTTATTTAATATTTAAACAAAATATAAGATATATAAAATATTACATTTAAACAATTAGAAATATCTACAAAACTATTATTAACACTAACAAAACTTGAAAAGCATATATTAAAAATATTAATCAATTATTAAATTAATAAAATTAGTGTAAAAAGTGTTACACCTTGCATGCATTGCATTTGCCATTCTCTCAGGATTGCAGGAAAAATACTGAACTTTGGAGAGGTTACTTTTACTATTCTCACTTCAGTGTAACCAACAGTAGAAAAAGTGTTGGCCTTCAGAGGGGTTAGATTAACTATTGCCATTCCAATTTAAGCTACATTAGGGAAGGTGTTTGACTTCATAGGGGTAAATTTGCCATTCCAACTCAAATCTAAGCAACAGTAGGAAAAGAGTTAGACTTTGGAGGGTTTAGATTCACTATTACAACTTAAATTTAAGCACCAGTAGGAAAGGTGTTGGACCTCTGAGGGGTTAGATTTACTATTCCCACTCCAATCGAAGCAAAAGTAGTGAAAGTGTTGTACTTGAAGGGCTTAAGCTCACTTTTCCCATTCCATTCTAGGCAAATGTGGGAAAAGTGGTTAATTTTCAGGGGGTTAGATTTACTGTTCCTTCTCCAAGCTAAACAACAATAGGGAAACTGTGGACTTCGGAGGGGTATATTTACTACTCCTACTCAAATTTTAGCAAAAGTACAGAAAATGTTTAATTTCTGAGGGGTTCGATTTACTATTCCCATACCAATCCAAGGAGCGGTAGGCAACGTGTTGAACTTCTGAGGGGTTAGATTCACTATTGTATGCAAAAAAGGAGGGACTCTGGCTTTTTTAAGATGTAGGTCCAGCATATGTGCCCGTATGTATAGAGATATATCAAGAGGTATGCAGTTCCTAAGGAAGTGGATGGGATGGCCAGGGGAGGGTTGGAGTAACAGGTCAAAGGAGGAAGAATGGAGGGAGCTCCAATAAGGAGCAAGGGCCCTCACACACCCCCAGGGGTGTAAGGCTTCATCATAGGGCAGCTCCTCGTTGGGCCGGCGCTGCAATGCCCAACGGGCCCGGGGGTCGGTCCTTTGCCAGAGTTCTTCTGTGTTGTTAGCCAGGTGTCCATATGAAGAGAGGTGGTGGGGCAGCAATTTGGTGAGTAGAGTGGATATTGTGGGTGCTTAAAAATAGCTATGAGTGTCACTAAAACCTTTATATGCGCTGGGTACTGATGCTATGATTAAAACAGTCTGCAAGAGTCATTGCTGGCAAAGGAAAATTAGACCTTCTGCAACTCCGTGTATGAAGTGAGAGGTGAAAGAATTGGGTTAAGAGGTCGACATGTTCTCCCAACCGATGACCGGCGTTTCATCAGGACTGGGAAATTGCAAACCTAATCTACTCTAAAGTGTAGTGGACGGTCGGAAGAGTCCCACTCAGGGTGACAAATGCAAAAAGAACAATTGATGGACAGAATGCTAAACAATGTCAAACATTCACCCCAGTACAGAGATCTGGGCCTAAATCTATCGTTTTTTGCTCCCCTTGCCATTCCAGTTTACGGTGTTCCTATGCCCAATCCATGCCTTGCTGATCCAAAGCATACATTAACTCTTCATCCTTGTTACCTGCAGGCACTCAGCATGTAATCATCGCATCACTGTGTGCTTACAGACACACTGCTTTCAAAACAGCTCACTGTGATAATTTTCTAGACTTAACTCCTTTGGAGTAATCCTTTCCCAGCCCTTCTACAGATATTGATCTTTAATTCTTGTTCACATAAAGATATATAAGCTCCATCCACCCGGATGTTCTGTATCTGGCACATTCTTCTAAAATATTTATTGAGTTTTCCATATTGAACGGGTGTAAGTAGTTTGGCAAGAAGAGGTGGGAACTTTTTGTTCAAATACTTAATTTATTCAACTCAAATTGAGCAGAAATTACTGGTTTGCATGTATCAAAAAAGCAGTGTTGTTTTTGTCGTCACTTAACCGGGAGTAATACCACCAGATGCAAGTAACGCTTCCAAAGGATTGTTATGACATTTGTTCCCGAAAAGTAGTTGGACTGGTTCCATCTAATAGTAATACAAATATAAATCACATTTATTGATGCTTCCTCGAAATTTCTCATTAAAATACTGCGTACGAACTCTACTAACCCATCCATCTTTCACTATTGAGTACAGCCTCACACATATAAAAGTACATCATGATAAAATATAAAAAACTGGAACATTCGGTCTCCATTCCTGAGATTCCAGACCTCTTCTGCAAATCCGGATAAATGAACATTTCTTGTAAATGAGGGCTGAAAGATAGGGGGCGGCTGCAGAGTCAATGGGATTTTCCAACAGATTTTCTATAGTATGGGGACACGTGAGAGTTTCTCTATATATCAAAGACATTTGTATATTTCTCTTGCTGTGTTTCACAACGCTTGGGAAACATTTACTTCGGGTTTGCAATAGCTGTTCAGCTTGACTTTTTTGAGTCGCCTGGCCTTCTGTCAAGTTTACTCATTCGAAGCAGAACTGTCGTTTATGGCCAAAGTGCATGAATGTGTTTTTCTTGACCAACCAAACGCAATGTAGTGTTCACAGAAGACTTTAGAGCATCACTTCGTCGCACTATTTGCCCCCAATTATATTGGTTTCTTGCAACACAGGTTTAACTCCCACTTTTGCTAACTTTGGCCTTCATTCTCAGTCAGACACTAACGTCTAGTGGGATTATTTTCCCAGAAGTAATTGGGCGCTTGGGGGTATTTGTCCACGCCGTATTCCCCAGATAAATAAAGCCTGCTGCTGTTTCTATAGCCAAACAGATCACACTCTGATTTAGTGCACCTCAGAATAGATAATATGAAGTGTGCAAAATAGAATTATGTGTACATTGCATACCCACTCTACGGGCATTCAGCGGGTATGTAGTTTTCTTCCAGGTTTGCCCCAGTATACAATGAAGGACTTATTTACATCTAGAGCAGTGTCTAATTTGAGCCTGTGGATTCTGCACTTAATTGTCAACACTGGCACTTATGACAGTCTGTGCTGGATGTCTAATTTAGGGATGAGCACAATCACAGTTGTTTATTGATTCAATATAAAATTACTAATACCTGTCACACAAGCCATTCGTATAGCTGTGGGGGCCTGTAATAGTCTCAATTGTCACTCTTGTAAGAGTGTGATGGTTAGGAGGTGTGCTGGTCAGGCAGCTCCTCCGCTAAGGCGGAGGAGCGTCATCCCTTTGAGCAGGTCAGAAAAGAAAAAAGAAAATGATTATAACTCATTTATTTTTCCCCTTGCTCCGCTGGGTAGGGGAGGAGTGGTATGCCCACTCCAAGTGTGCAGGACGCTTTGACCGTCTGTCTCGGGCCGGTCAAATCGTTATTCGCACTTTACATGTTCTCCATGTAGGCTGCATTACAACCTGCAAGGAGAACATGCCCAGCTTCCCATTCTCTGGCTGAGCGCCGATCCACAGCGCTCAGTCAATGAAAACGCTGCATTGCAGTGTTGTGATTGGCTATCGTGAGGTTGGGAGCCAAGTGCTTCCTGCCCTGGAAGTGGGCAAAAGAGGACCCAGAGGAAGCAGCAGTGACAGCGGGCAGCTGCGGCAGACAGGTCAGTGAGCATTTTAATTATTAATCCCCCCGCGACACACCCCCACTGCTCTTTCAAATACCAGCCGCCACTGGTGCTGGTAGTGACATTTGAAGCAGTGTCAGGGGCAGTGGCTGGTGCAAGCCTTAGCGGACTCCTGAAAAGGGCCCTGCCACTTATTTTTTTTACAAATTAAGCACTGCTCTAGAGTCAAGGTTTAAAAAGTCCCTTAAACTCGGGCTGTGTTATATTTGCAGTAAGCCAGGAGCACATGCCAGAGGTCTAAATGTAGGCACACAAGCAAACACTACCTCGTTGAAGCCCTGCATTCTTGTTTTATCTCTAATACACATTATCAGCCAGAGCTTTTGTGCAACAATATGTCTTTGATTTTAGCATTATTTCATTGAGAATATTCATGTACTGGCGTGGTACTCTATAAACGCTTTCTTTCTTAAAGAACATATCTAGTGTATTTTCATTACCAGCTTTTGGATTCATGGTTAACGTGTTTATCACGTTCCTTACTCCTTAAAAACACTTGTCTTCAAACATCCTAAATATGAATGAATTGCAGTGCTGCAAAGCATTTCTATGCTTCTCAAGACTAGGTTGCCCGCGTGCCCACCTAACTCTTCACTCAGGCACAGTTCAGTTACCATCAGTGTACATCAGAACAATGTTGCCAGTCAAACAAAAGTATATGGAACTTTTATCTGTGTACTTCTGCCTCTGTATGCTTCAAGATACTATTCTTACCACTGTTTAACATCCTAAACCATCAAACTGGGGCATTGGTAACCTGCTCATTTTTGTAATTGTTTCTTTTCAGAATGTCCTGCGTTAGAAGGAGCCATACCATATCTGCACACTTCAAGTTCTACTTTAAAGCCGGGCTCAGAGGTCAGTCTCTATTGTGATCCAGGCTTCCAGATTGTGGGGAACCCTGTCCAACAATGCTTGAACATGGGGCAGTGGACTCAGCCTCTTCCTCGATGTGACAGTAAGTGAATGCAAATATTTTTACCAGCTTTAGAAAACTATTCGAGTCAAAGACCCTGCCCTCCATTCAAAACATTATGGGTATTAGAAAACGGATACTGGTTACTTTCTTGTACAGTCCAGTTTACTGGTGCCAGACCAGCAGCATAGCTATCAATAATATACAAAATACAGTGGCGCCTTGGCGTCTGACGGGCACAATGCACCACAGTTATAGATGTTTTACTACCTCTGCCTTGTCCTCCTTACCAGGAACAGGCCATGTCAGGTGAGTCTGGTACAGGTAAACAAACGCAACTTGTTCTGTATACTGTCTCCCAATTCCTATTTTATGCCATCACTCAACATAGACATCCACTGGGGGCATTTCAAAACCTATTCGCTGGGTTGCTAAGGCATTGACTCTTATTAGAAGTCATGCTCAGCAATTATGTCACCATATATCTTTGAGAAATATGCTATGCATACTTTTGGGTCCACTTTCAGGTTTCAGTGTGCTAAGTTTTAATCAGGATTGGCACACTGTGGGTGCTGCTATATTTTGCAGTTTCCTCGGTCCTTCCACACAGCCACACCCTAGGGCACCATTGACCTCCCATCATCCTACAAAACATGTATTAAACATTTGAGCTCAATCCTTATAAAACAAGGCTGTGGACGTAGGCTTGTGTGTGATGCATTGAGATGTATTTGAAGCAGGCTGTCAAAATACATTTCCAGATGAACTCCTCTTAGGGCCCAATTAGGAATCTGGCGGTCCATGAACTACCAGACTCGTGAAGGTGCAGCGGTCTCCTGACTTCCTTATTATGATTTGGGCAGTTGGACCACCACAGCCCCTCCTCAACCGCCATGGTACCACTATTCCCTGGTGGTGTTGTGGCGGTCAGGGGGCCGCAATATGCTTAGCAGGGCCACTGTAGTCCGGCCAAGCATATTACGAGTTTCCTCTCCACCGGCGGTGTCCTGCACAGCATAGTCTTTTCAGTCCATGCCATGCAAGAACTGTATTTGGCATTCCAATTGCAGAGCTTATTTTCAGAGGAAACTCGTAATCTGGCGGGCAGTCTGACCACGGCTTTGGTGGTACGGTGGCGGGGCTAACCTGGCGCCGCACTGCCCAAGTCATAATCAGGCCCTTTGTGGGTCATCACTTAACAGAACAGCATTGCTTTCTGGTGGCATCTGTTGCCAGATAGGTTATGCATAGAATGGTTAACAATTATTCCCAATTACACAAATGTCTTCTCGCCATCATGTGCTTTTGTTCCTGGTTAATTTAAGTTCAATTACAAAAGGTGATCTTCAGTTGACATTTGTCATTCACTGTGTCCACATAGTGTGCATTCAGAATTCAAACCTCATACTTGTCTTCTTTCTGTGATTCATTTTCTAATGCGGGTCCCCAATGTCTGCACTGGCTGAGAACTTGAAAAATGAGCATCCCTAAACGAAGCATCCATAACTGTGCGTAACCCGGCTCACGTGCCCTGTATAACTTGAGCCATAGTTTGTCAATGCAAGGACAAGCACTTACTAATGAAGGCCGGTACTTTCAGCTGGAGCTTTGCAGCTCTGATAAGGGCAATCACACATTTTATTTCAAAACATGAAGTACTGCAGTGAATAAGGTTAGACAAAGGATTCCTCTCATTGTGCAGTATTCACACCTGCCATAAGGTGATAGTGTGTTATAGAATCATAGGAGGAGTTGACGCAGCTCACATTGCTGTGCCACCAACACAAGTCTCCCCATAGACTAATACATAGGGGGAATGACACAAACGTCAGATTAAAAATGTCACATGACATAAATATCGGGTCAATAATATCCTGATTACCAAAATATTGTGAAAAAGAAAATTGAAGATAAGAATATAATATTTTGGGTATATAATATTGCTTTTAAGTATGTCATTGTATGTAATAGTATTTATATTAATTTAGTTGTAATAAATATTGTTTTTGTATTAATTTACTATCTTTCAGTTAATATATTGATTTTAGATGTTAGTATTGTTAGTATAATTGTTATTAGGTTTAAATATAGTTTGTAACTTTAAATGTTTCATTATTTTTCTTACATTTAAGTTGTAAATAGTAATAGTTGTAGTAATAGTAGTGTTTGGTTTTCTAGAGGATTTATTATAAATTAAATTATATTTAATTAATAATTATTTAAATAGTTTTTCATTGTTATTTTATGTGTTTTCGTATAATTTGTCAATTTCAATGTATAGTTTAATTTTTATAGATTTGTTAATTTATATACTAGTAGCTGGTGTTTAGAGTTGTAGGGGAATACGATGGGAAGTTAACTAAACCATAATTGTTGTCTTAAATTAAATATTTGATTGATAATTAATTATGTAAATTATTTAATGTATTTATTTTTTTGTGTTTTTTTTGCTTTCAGGTAGGGAAGTGGACTTTAAAAAAATTATTTTAGAGTTTATTCAGTTGCATTTTTCATGTTTTTCATTTTCTTTGAAATATTTAATATGTACTTTTTTATATGTAATATGATATAATAAGTTTGCTGTTATTAGGTATTTTAATGTTTTGTACAAAATATTTAGGATTTGGAAGCTTGTATGTAATCCTTCTGAACTTCAACCAATTACCTAATGTTGTATACATTGAAGTCGGAATAGTAAATCTAACTCCTCCAAAGTCCAATTCTTTCCATACTTTTGCTTAGAGTGAAGTGTGATTAGTAAATCTTATCCTTCCGAAGTTCAGCACTTTCCTTACTGTTGCATAGACTGAAGTTGGAATAGTAAATCTAACACCCTGCCCTCGTTGTCCAACACTTTCCCTACTGTTGTTTACACTGGAGTGGAAATAGTAAATCTGACTTGTAGAGTGTCCAACACTTTTTCTACTGTCGCGTAGACTGGAGTAGGAGTAACAAATGTAACACCTTCATAGTTAAAAACTTTCTCTACTGTTGTTTAGACTGGAATGGGATTAGTGAATTTAACCCCTCCAAAGTCCAACACTTTCCCTAATGTTGCATAGACTGGAATGGAAATAGTAAATTAACCCCTCGCAAGTCAAACTTTCCCTAGTGTTGGTGAGCCTGAGTTTATATCAAAGTCAGTTCAAGATTCCTACCAACTAAGGATTAAACCAAGGGTGCATTCTTGCTCTCTTGTTATTTAACCTCATTTTTCATTTCATAAGGCTTGATTCGAACGTAAAATAAGTTCATAAAAGCACAATTAAAAAGACAACATGATAAAAAACAACAGAGGTAGAAAAATCAACAGCGTAAAATTATTAAAAATTGTTAAAAGAGCATACTTTTCCTGACATTAATGGATTTGAGAAGAAAAGTAGCCGTGTAAAAACACACGTCTGGATGATACAAATTAAAAAGTAAACACATACAGTCGCGTAATGATTTGACCCCGAATTTAACAAACAAGGGTTTTAAATAAGCTATCCGATGATATTTATACAGCTGACAAAGCAGAAGAAAGTGCACAGTGCTTTGGGGGGTAGAGTTGTCACATGGACATGGACCAGCTGGGGGTAGGTTCAAAGACGGGAAGGCAACAAGGTTGTGGGCTACTCCCATTCTAAGCCTGGTCAATACATACCGGTGTGCCTTCCAGGTAACTTGAGATAAATAAGATTGATAACCCGCAACTTCATTCATTTCATGGTAATAGGCATAAGATGAAAGCTTAAGGCTAATATGATGTCGTTTGGTAGAAGCCTGGTGTAGAAAACGCCGCTTAAGATCAAATTTGGACAACATATCTGCCCCATGGTGATCCATGGTAATATTGATGTTATAGATCTCCCAAAATTTATCGATTACATACTTTAACCATGGGATTTTAGTGTAGTGGTCCAAAGTAGGACAATCAGAAATAATAGCTCTACACAGAGAGGTCTCTTCTTTGGTCCATATGGAGCGCCATAGGATCAATGGTCTAAGTAAAATCAAATCGGAAAGGTAGTCAATGCCTAATTCATTATGCACTAAGGCGTTAGAGACAGAGGTTGGTAGGCACAAAAGTTTCTTCAAAAAATCATTTTCCTCTACCTGGAGAGATCCTGCCGGCGCGTAGCCCCATATACCAGCTCCGTATAAGGCAATTGAAACACACGGTGATTGGAATATTTTCAGCATGTCATTTACCCGCCTATCTCCCAATTTGGTTGCCATGGTAAAGATTCAATATGCGCTCCTGGCCATTTTAGATCGTACATTCTTATGCACGTTTACCCAGGAATTTTTGTTTGAGAAAGTAACCCCCAAATACGAAAAGTTATCCACAGCCTGGACCTTTTGGCCCTCTATAAAAAAAAGAGGGCTGTTTTTTTCCGAGCCTGCGACCATATTCCATTACATAAGTTTTAGATTTATTTAAAACTAACTTTCTGCTTTTGATAAATTGCATAAAACCATCCAGCAGCTGTTGGAGACCGTATGGTGTACGTGAGATTAAAACCGCGTCATCCGCGTAAAGTAGCACAGGGACATATTCATTATTAATTTTGGGAGCATCCACTGACAAAGATTTAAGAAAGGAATCAATCTCATTAATAAAAAGTATAAAAAGCAGTGGGGCTAGCACACATCCCTGGCGTATTCCACGCCCGATCTTAAACATGGGAGTGCATTCGCCTTGTGATCCATAACGGACACATGCTCTCAGTTTGGTATATAGGCGTGCTAAAAAGAAGACAATACCATCCGGGGCCCACATTTCTAACAACTTTGCCCAAAGAATGCCGTGATCCACCAGATCAAAGGCACTACTTAGATCTGCAAAGCAGAGGTAAATCGTGCCAGTCTTGGCCAAAGTATATTTGCTAATGAGCAGCTCTAAATTTAAGCACTGCTCAATCGTGCCATGACCTTTCCTAAAACCAAACTGACTCTCAGCTAAAATACCATTTTCCTCCACCCATTCCTCCAATCTCACTAAGAGCACTCGGCTCATATCTTTTACAGAGGAATCCAGCAGGGAAATTGGTCGATAATTCTTGGCTTCCCCACGATTACCTTTCTTAAAAATTGGAACTAAAATAGATTCTTCCCAGGTCGGGGGCATTTCATTACTAACAGCTGAATTAAAAATATTGGTAAGCAAAGGCCCCCATATTTCTGGGACCAACTTGTATACATCAATTGGTACCCCATCTGGGCCTTGAGCTTTTCCCCCTTTGCTGTCCCGTATGCTGTCTAAAACTTCTTGTACCGTAAAATTTAATAAAAGATGCGGCCATCTATTCTCTAAAACATGAGATGCACCATCTGACTGGAAAATTTTAGAGAAATGCGAGACCCACTCTGCCTGCATAACGTTCGAAGTTAGTTCCGGAATTTTGTCATCTTTAAGGAATGGAGAATTGACAGTTTTCCAGAACAGGGAACAATTATTCAGTTCAGCTGCCTTAGTCAGGTTGTCCCATGCCTCCTGCTGGAGTTCTAATTTCCTGCGTTTGAGGGTTTCTTTATATCTGGCTCTTAAATCTACGACCAGATCCCTATCTCTAGGTTTGATTGATAGGGCAGATTTCAACTTCCTCAGAGCCAGGGTGCAAGTTGAGTTGAACCAACCCCGCGGTCGATCCTCCTTGTGCTTACATGTACTTGTAAGTTTGGAGTTGATGTCCGCGTTAATATTAATAAAATGCTCTATAGAGCCAAGGGAACCTAAGTTATCTTCTAGGATCGCGATAATATCTGCTAGGCAACTGTGGATGATAAAATCAGACGTAATGTCGGCCTTGTCCCCCTTCCATCTAAGTCTTGTGCCATTGGGGCGTTCGGCCTCAATACTAGTGATAGTACGGCCCAGAGTACTGGCATCATCCTTATCCCATAACATAACCTTTACTACCAGGCAGTTATGGTCACTAAGTTGGATGTCTATTACTTTAGGGGCCGTAATCCAAGCCTCGAGACCCGGGGAAATACAGATAAAATCTATTATTGAATTCGTTCCCCGACCTGTAAAGGTAGGACAAATCTCCCCCTTTGAATTTTTCTCATTGGCCATAATACACATATTGTATGTAGCAAGAAGGTTATTTATGGCGTCTCCATAATGATCATGTTTAAAATGAAGAATCCCATCCTCATGATCGTCCACCAACCCGCAGACATTAACCTCTGAGAAAGGACAGGTAGTAATATTAAAATCCCCGGCCAAAAACAAATCAAAGGCTTCATTAGATTCCTTGAAGAAGTCTACCAGTGCCCTTAAAAGATCTTTAACCGGCTGATCCCTAGAATCATAAAAAATATTATTGTAAAAATTGATTAAAAGAATGTTCCTACCTCGACTTATGTGCAGCCATAAAAGCTGGGAGTGAGCCCCAACCTGAACATATTTAACAACCGACAAAGGGGCTTTAACTGAGATCAAAACAAGTAGACCCCCCTTGGCTCTTCGGGATACTGAAGCGGTAGCGGGTAACTGATATGAATTGAAACCACAATAGCCTTTAAAGTCGGTGCACCAAGTTTCCTGTAGACAGATAACATCAAAAAGATCTAAAAATTCCGTCCGCCCCAGACTATCTGATTTTGATCTAATTCCCGCGATATTCCAACTTACAATATAACATCCGGAGGAACCATGGATACCTGATCCCAAATTAATACAATTACTGCCCTGTTGGGGGGCAACGATGATAGGGGTCTCCTTGTATAACTCAGGGTGACCTACTAGATCTCCCTCCTTACCCTTAGTCATACAAACTATAGTTGACCCAGGAATTACCTCCTCCACCCCAGGCAAACATACAGTTGAGCCTGTATCCAATAGGACTTGATTCCCCTGGGTTACCGGTGGTACCAGACCCGCCTCTATTTCGGAATCCAAACAGACTTCAGTGACGTCCATCTTATCCATTAATATGGGCTCTTCTATTAATCCTAAAGCAACACTGTCCTCCTGTCAATCATTTTGGTCCAACCCACTGAAGCATTGAAAACGGTTAGCAGTATCTATCTGGAAACTGTTTACCAAGCTAAACACCCCTTCCCTCCTTGTTTTCCCTCCCCCGCGGTGCATTGAAAAGTGCTCTATATGCTGACTATAGAAAAAATCAAGAGGGCGGAGTGTAATCCCCTGGTCAATACTAGGGCGGGACGTGGCTCTAATCAAAGCTGTCGTGGCAAGGTGGGGAGTACTAAAATTTATAATAACACAATCCCCAGGAATGTTTTTAGGGGACATTCCAATCCAGTTAGTTCTAGTAGTAGCCAAAATCTGATCCGCCATAGCCACTGGAAAACCACATTCGCGGTTAAGCCATGCCACAGTTTTGTTTTTAAGGGAATCATATGATTCCACAGAGTGGTAGGGCCTGTCCTCTCTGATGGGTGGTACATTAGTCAGGACTGCCACATATGGTGCGCAATCAGGGGGCAGATTTGGTTGCGAAAGGCTACGATTATTGAGATTCCCCCTTCCAGATGTCCTTGTCATAATTCCCGGGGCATGTGTAACTACGTTTGGGGTGATACCAATAGGACATGCAGGTATAGCTGGGATAACACTAAGTTCACTCCCAGAAACAGATCGTGTTACATTACCGACAGAACCTTGTCGTTCAATAGCAGGAATGATCCTACTCTTTGACTGTGTGGGAGTATTGGTGCCCGCGCATAGCTGGCCACTACTAGATTGCTTATTAGGGGGTTGCATGCTTTTACCGGTCAAGCCTACATTCCCATTTGCCACAACGGGCAATTGAGGGCTATTGTTAGAGTTTAAACCGGATTGCACCATTTCGCCTAATCTGCTCACTTCCCTAGATATAGCCTCGAGTTTATCTAAAAGAGGTATGATAATATTATTTAACTTACTGTCAATCATACCAATTAGCAACTGGAGCTGGTCAGGAGCTAATGTCATATGGGTAGAATGAACCTCATTATTAGAACAGATATGCTCAGAAGGGCCTGTGTTAGAAACAGAAACAATGTTCTTTTTTCTTTTGCGGTCCCCTTTTTTAGAGAAAACCGGTCTGTTAAGATGTGACCCTGATCTTAATACCCTATGTATATTAGGAACCACGGGGGTCACAACAACAATATCGTTGGAAGACCTAAGAGTATCAGATACCCCAGCGACATCAGTTTCTAGCGGAGAAACCTGAATTGACTCAATAACACATGTACCCTCCCTCACTGGAGAGACTATAGGGGCCGATACTTGGATATCTTCAAAAGGGTGGATCTCAGCAGGAACTGGTTGGCTCGTTATCTCCGGTCTATCGTTACTGGCTAGACCCAGAGATAATCTACGTTCCTTGTTGATCTTGTCTACAACTTTGACCAAATAATTGTCAAGTGTAGATACAGTAGGGCGAGGGGTCCCAGTTGACTTGGACATGTTGCCTGAGAATACAATAGATAAAATATATGGCAAACAAAAACAACCAATTAAAATTAAAATAGCACTTACTATGAAATGATTTCGACTATTTAAAAATTACACATGACACATACGATAAAAACAAAAGTAGACCACAGCACAACCCTTGTTTAAAACACAAATTGGTAAGGATTGTATATCGAAACAAGTCTGTGATTAACCAGTATTCCTGGGACCATAGGGTACGAAGTGCACAACGTTGTGCAACAAACTTAAATCCACAACTTGCAACAGCAACACTAATAGTCCCGACAAATGTAAATGTCACAGTACCTTGCGATAGTGGTCTTATCGAGAAAATATTAAGGGGGTGGCTCGGCCCGGCCTCCTCTGGCCCCTGACGGCCACAGACGGTCCCGCCCTTGTCCCGGGCTTAACCCGGCCCACCCGCACGCGATCCCGCGACGCGGGGAATGTCCTCTAGATTTAAACGCTTCCTGGCGCGAAATGGGTGTTGCGTTGACGGCTTCCTGCCGCAAGGGATTGTGGGGCTTGTAGTCCCTCCCTCACTGCGGCCGCGCTGGTGGGAAAGAATGCGGCGGCGGGGAGAGACCTTCGGCAACACAGGTATGCAGAGCAGCAACGAAAGCACTGGCCAGATAGGGACCCTGAATTGTAAGTCAACAGAGCGCCCGCTCAGCCGGGAATGTCCTCTAGATTTAAACGCCTCCTGGCGCGAAATGGGTGTTGCGTTGACAGCTTCCTGCCGCAAGGGATCGTGGGGCTTGTAGTCCCTCCCTCACTGCGGCCGCGCTGGTGGGAAAGAATGCGGCGGCGGGGAGAGACCTTCGGCAACACAGGTATGCAGAGCAGCAACGAACCTATGCCTGGCCAACCTAAAACTCCACCTGTATGTAGTAAGAGCTTTTCCGCCCAAACTAGCTGGACAGAAAATTAAAATTCTGCAATATGTGAATGATTCTATGTTAGTTGATCAGACGCCCATCAGCCTACAGAGATCTCTTAATGTTTTGGCCTGTTACTGTGAGTTAAACAACATGTAAATTAATCTATCTAAGAGAAAGATCATGATCTTCAGATGCAAATCAATTTAGAGTGGCTCTTGGTCCTTACAGAACCTTACACATGAGAAGGTTCCAACCTATAAATATCTAGGGATATGGTTGGATGATAGAGGCCGGATACCATCACCCATTAAGGCCTTAAAGAGTTTTGTTAGTTCCTTGACAAGGTGAGTTTTTTTAATTGCATAAGAACTTGATCTGCCTAGATTTAAGAGCCCCATAGAAAGTTGTCTACAGCAAGCTAATGCCTTTGTGGGCTTCATAGACTGGACACCTAGCTGTATGAAGCCCAGTGTATTATTTCCGAAAACTTATTTCTCTACCAGACTATTCCGCCTAAGTCCAAATGTGCCTTGAACTTAATCCAGCAAAACAGTACTTGCCACTCAATAGCTGGTTTTTATGGTTTAAAATTAAAAGAGTCACTGCCAGATCCTTAAAACATTACCTCTGGCCAGTGATAACACAGGAGAATTTAGCTTGGTCATAATATTTGGACATCTCATTGAACAAGTTATAGGCTCTTGAGATATGGTCATCAAATTTTCTGTCTAAACAGACCTATAAACCTTTGTCCAAACATGCAAAAATCTCTGAAGTTCTCAACAGATAAGCTCTGGAAGAGACATTCCATGGAAGGTGGGCAGTTCATTTATATGATCCCTAGTCGCTGCCAATGTACTTACCTCAGCCCCCTTCTTAGAGCCAGAAGCAACAGCTTATGCAGTTATGATTTGGGCTGGTCCCTTTGAAAGCGCGTTTGTATGCTAGGAGAAGCAGTTACACGGTCAACTTGTGCTGACTGTGACATATAGCGACTGACTTGCTCATTCATGTGGTTTATATTTGTTAAAAGCTATAACCCCCCTAGATAATTTAGGCAGTGTCCAATTTTTAGGTCTCTAAACACTTGCACCTTTAGCGAGACGATCAAATGCTGCTTAAAGGGGGAATTAAGCCTGATAGCTGTAATTCTTAAAGGTGGCCGTAATAGCTCCTTTGGCTGCCACAGAAGGTCGTAGTCTCTCAGGAGCTCTGTGATGGTGCCTCACATTGATATCCTCTCAGTAGGATTGATATTGGGGGAATGGTTGGGGCCCTCAGGGTATTTGGTGAAGGAGAAGGGCCCTGGAGCACACTGACAGAGGTTGTTGAGGGTAACAATTGATCATCGAATCTGTATTGAGACCCCCCGGAAGTAGCTGCCTTTTGCACATGATCATTAAGTTATACCTCTTGTGCAGGGTCTGCATTTATAGCACTTAATATTGTTTTATTAGTTCCCCCATGCGGGCCAGGCATCCTCCTGAAGCAGTAGCGGCCTGGCCATGATCAGGAAGTCGCATTCTTTTGTACAGGATCTGCACTCATAGCACTTTAAATATTCTTAATAGTTCTGTTATATGGGCTCTACATTTTTATATTTGGCACTGTATTGCATTGATAGCACTTTATATAATTTTTTTTTTTAATTTTAAGGGAGCGCCCCTTTTTAGCTTAAATTTTTTTTTTCACATTTTGTATTGCAGCATTCAATGTCCTTGAATTTATTTAGCTGGCTGTTTATTTTTTATGTCAAACAGGGATGCAGAACCCAGCTTTTGGAATATAGGGTGATAGAGTCATCAACATAACTTGAACTGTTAACATGGTTTAAACTTAGGTGAAGTCTCAAGTTTAATCCTCAAGTACATGTGTATGCTTATTTTTATGTGTTTGTGATGTGCTATTATAATGAGTTTTAATAACTGTACAATTTATAAAATAAATTCAAGCATTTATAATAATTGTTTGTTAAATAATGTTTGTTTCATATTTGTTAATAATTTTAGAATAATGCATTTTAGTTGAATTTTGTATATTTATTATATTACTTTAATGAATTATTATATTTTCTAATATATGTTTTTGTTTTTATTCATTTTCCCAATAATATTTTAGCAATTTTCTTTATTTGTAAATATGTTGTTAATAGCTTTATTTCATACATATATGAACACAAATATATATATATATATATATATATATATATATATATATTTATATATATGTATATATATATATATATATATATTTATATATGTTATTGTATGTTCATGTGTCTCTTTCATATTTAATTTAAAACTGTCAAATAAAACTATTTCTATATTTTTGGTTGCAATATTTAAATTAGGTTAAATATTTTTGGTTGTATATATGTTTGTTAATTTTAAATTTACTTTACTGCTATTTGAGAAATTGTTCCATCATGATAGCTTTTTAAAGTGTTTATGTATGTGTGAAGACCGTGCAGGCTAAAACCCGTCAGCTGCAATGAATTGAAATTAAAAGTCTCTCCGGAGTGCAAGTTGTAATTGTGCTTCTGAGCAAGTGTTTTGTGATATATATATATATCGTTCACTCTCGTCCCATCCATCACAAAGACGGCATTGACACACTTCCAGAGTCCTAGTGCTTGTTTTATTTCAAAAGGCCAAAAAACTCAACTCATTTTGGCTATACAATAGCCTTGCCCACAATACCGGACGCCATGTTGAGTTTTCCTTATGTACAATACCATGTCATTTTTGCCCTCACTGAGAATCGAAAAATACTTAAACAGTCCTAAAATATTATATCTTTTTTTGCAAGTTTTTCACAGTCTGAATTACATCTCAAATAAATTAATTTTATTTTGACAGAACACTTTGCATTTATAAAGCTTATCATAAATATATGCTTAAATAAAACTGACATATGTGCATCACAAATGACGCTCCAGAGGGTAACCTATATAAATATAAAGCTTTGAGAAAAGTAATCCTAATGCATTATAATTCCAGATAACAAATTGTTGGCAAATTAAATCGATATATTCATCCTGTGGGATGGAGATGAGGAATGATTGAGCGAATATGTTGCAGTTTTGAACACTAATCCCTACAATAAACAGTTCTCTAAAGCGCATGTGAAATTGATTTTCTGGATATAAAATTAGAAGTGGTAGGTGATTCCATCCACACTAATGTTTTTCAAAAAAAGACTGCCTGCAATTCAATGCTGCATGATAATAGTGGTCATCCGTGCTCACTGAACTGGAGTATACTTTATAGTCAACTGTTAAGGGCACGTAGGATTTGTTAAACTGATGCATCATTTGAAACAAAAGCCAGGATGATGATTGCACAGTTCTCTGAGAGAGGATATCCAGCTTGTGTTCTCAGAGAAGCTAAACAAAGGGGTCTGAGGTGCGCTCCAGGTGTAGACGAGGGAGGAGAAGGGGGCGGGTGCTCTCCATTCACAGCTCCACCTGAACAGTGCATGAAGCACCTAGGAGGAGAGAGGGCAGCCACTGCTACTACTGTGATGGGAAGGAGCCCCGGAATCCGATACAACGCCAGCACCCTCATCGCTCTCAACCCAGGACAGACCTCCACCTGCTTCAAAGCCACCCCGAAACGCACCCATGGTCCCTTCACCTGCCGGAACTGCAGCTTCACCTGCCTCGGAGACTCCGAGACTCCCGCCAAGAAGGACCTCAACCATCAATGGTGCATCCTACTAAACACCTGCTCCGCACGCAAACACGCCGTCAAGCTCTGGGACCTACTCGACACCTCATCACCGGACGTCGCCTTCCTGACAGAGACCTGGATGAATGAATCTTCTGCACCGACATCGCCGTAGCCATCCCCGACGGCTACAAGATCACCCGCAGAGACGGCAACAACGGAATCGGAGTAGGAATCGCCATCGGCCACAAAGACACCATCAGGGTCTCGACCAGCACCGACGACACTCTCAGCACCACCGAACACATGCACTTCCAGATCCACATGGATCCCAACACCACCGTAAGAGGCACCCTCATCTACAGATCCCCCGGACCACGACCCCAGTTCAGTGACTCCATCGCCGACTTCATCAGCACGCATGCCCTGACCTCCACTGACTACATCCTCCTCGGAGACCTGAACTTTCACTTGGAGAACAACAATGACAGCAACTCCTCCACCCTGATCGACAACCTCACCAAACTCGGACTGAAACAGCTCGTCATGGCGCCGACCCACATCGCCGGACACATGCTCGGCGCAATCATTTTATCCTCAAGCTCCCACGTCTCCTTCAGCCACACCTCCAAACTCACCTGGACCAACCACCAATGCATCCACTTCACCTTCTGAAAACCCACCGCACACCACCGCACCCTACAGATCCCCCGTAGATGCTGGAGCAAAGTCACCGTAGACCAACTCCAGACAAACCTCGCACTCAGCCCACCCACCGACCCCTTCAACCCTGACGACGCTGCCCGCAATCTCAGATGATGGATGGACGACTGTGCCAACACCTTAGCCCCACTGAAAAAAACAACCTACAAAAACACCAGCAAGAGAGCCAGCTGGTTCACCCCGGATCTCCTAGCATCCAAGCGCACCTGCTGGAAACTGGAGAACAAATGGCACAGCGAGAAGACGCCGGACAGCCACACAGCCCACAAAAACGCCATCCACAACCACCACCACCTCATCAGGTCCGTCAATAGGACCTCCTTCAAAGACCGCCTCGACAACAACGCACACAACAGCAAGAAGCTCTTCAGCATCGTGAAGTAACTCTCCAACCCCAGCTCCAACGCCAACGACATCCCGCCGACGCAAGCCCTGTGTGATTCCCTTGCCACCTTCTTCCACCGCAAGATCGCCGACATCCACAACAGCTTCGACTCCCGGACGAACCCAACAGGCCCCGACACATCAGACCCGCCACACCCCATCGACCACGACCCCCTGACATCCTGGGTCAACGTGAACACCAAGGACACAATCAAGACCATGGGCACAATCCACTCCGGCTCCCCATCAGTCCCTTTTCCACACCACATCTTCAACAAAGCCAGCAGCTCCATCACACCCCACCTGCGCAAGATCATCAACCTCTCCTTCGAGACCACGACCTTCCCAGAGAGCTGGAAACACGCCGAGATCAACGCCCTACTCAAAAAACCCAAGCCGAACCCGAGCAACCTCAAGAACTTCCGGCCCATCTCCCTGCTTCCATTCCCAGCTAAGGTCATCGAGAAGATCGTCAACAGACAGCTCAACCATTACCTCGAAGATAACAGCATCCTGGACCCCTCCCAGTCAGGATTCCGCAGCAACCACAGCACCGAGACCGCCCTCATCACCGCCACAGACGACATCAGGATCCTGCTGGACAACGGCAAGATGGCGGCCCTCATCCTCCTGGACCTCTCTGCCGCCTTCGACACTGTCTGCCACCGCACACTACGCATACGCCTACAAAACGCAGGGATCCGAGACAAGGCCCTAGATTGGACCACGTCCTTCCTCTCTGGCAGAACCCAGAGCGTCCGCCTCCCCCCATTCCGATCCGAAGCCTCCGAGATCATCTACGGCATACCCCAGGGATCTTCCCTCAGCCCGACACTGTTCAACATCTACATGTCTCCACTCGCGCGCATCGCCCGACAGCACGACCTCAACATAATCTCCTATGCTGACGACACTCAACTGATCCTCTCCCTCACCAAGGACCCCCTCACCGCCAAATCCAACCTCCACGAAGGAATGTAAGCCGTCGCCAACTGGATGAAGTGCAGCCGACTTAAGCTGAACACAGACAAGACGGAGATCCTTATCCTCGGCTCCAACCCATCAGCCTGGGACGACTCCTGGTGGCCCTCATCATTAGGGGCACCCCCTGACACCAACTGACCACGCACGCAACCTGGGAGTCATCCTCGACTCAACGCTCACCATGACCAAGCAAGTCAACGCAGTCTCCTCCTCCTGCTTCAACACCCTCCGCATGCTCCGCAAGATCTACAGGTAGATCCCGACAGACACAAGAAGAACTGTCACCCAGGCCCTCGTCAGCGGCAGACTCGACAACGGAAACGCCCTCTACGCAGGAGTCCCGACCATGCTCATCAAACGACTGCAAAGAATCCAAAACGCCTGATCCTCGACATTCCATGCCACAGCCACATCACCCCCTCCTGAAAAACCTGCACTGGCTCCCCGTCGACAAGAGAATCTCCTTCAAACTACTGATCCACGCACACAAGGCACTCCACAAGACCGGCCCAGCCTACCTCAACAGTCGACTCCCCTTCTACGTTCCCAACCATCACCTCCGCTCCGCCGACCTCTCCCTGGCCACCATCCCACGCATCCGGAGAACCACCACCGGAGGCAGATTCTTCTCCCACCGTGCCGCCAAGATCTGGAACACCCTTCCCCTCAACCTACGACAGACCCAAGACCTGCTGACCTTCAGGAGACGACTCCAGACCTGGCTATTCAACCAGTAGCAGCAACCCCCCCTCCTCTCCCTCAGCACCTTGAGACCCTCGTGGGTAAGTAGTCCGCTTTACAAATCTTGTGATTGATTGATTGATTGAGGAAAAAGCAGGGAGCAATTGTTGTTCATGAACACTCAGGTCAAATCCACAATCACACACGAGGTCACAAGGGACCAGGATCAAGTGATACATTTTTGTATTGGCTATAACATGGAATATGGTTCCCTGATCAAGCGTAATTGACATATTTTAAACATGCTGAACATTTGAAAGATGTTATAGGCCAGTATCCTAAGATCACGTATTGTAAGGCACCATCTTTGGGAGATATGTTGACTAGATATATGTTCTATCAGGAACCATACTGGCTGACCAGCAGGTTTAATGGCTTTAAGAAATATGCCACTTGCAAAGCCTGTAAATTTGGAACTAATTGTATAGAGTACAAGACATTTGAAGCCAGGCTATGCAAGATCATTGAAAAGATCACATGTAATACGGAGTTTGTGGTTCATGTACTGGAATGTGGTTGTGGATGAGCTTGATTGGCAATACCATTAATAGGCTAAGGTTAAGGATGTTGCAGCACAATAGGTCTATAAAGCATCAAGACTGAGTATACCCAATGGAGAAACATTTTTGTGAAGTGCACCAAGGCAATTTACCATCTTTGCAATATTATGGTATCAAGCACATTAAGGTCCACCCACATAGAGGCAACAGGAAATTGGAACTACGTCAGTGCGAATCGTGGATTAAAATTCTCTTGAAGACTGAGAAACAGTGGGGACATAATCTTTATGCCCAGCTGCATGTCGATTTATGAACAATCCTACATGGGTATTTTATAAATTGCATCCTTTTATGCCTGAGCTTTAATTGAAAGAACATTGTTGGACCCTCTGTTATTTGAGTACTGTGAGACACATGCGGAATATACCCTGTCTTTTATTTGCACATTTCTGAAGTACTGCATGACTCTTGCCCTTTATACATTATTGGAAGGGACATGCAGAAGCCTGTGATACAACATCCTGTAATATTACTTTAGACACGAATGGGCCAGCCACAGTATCAGGTTGCATGCAGTGAAATATATGAGTATTATTTTGATCCTTTGTGACCGAGACAGTGTGTCTGTCGAAACGCGTCACCTGGTGCAATAAACTACAATTGGCACTACCTGAGAAGCACTTGAGTGCCAACTGAACAGACAAGATACAGTGACATGTTTACAAATTGCAATTGCACTTTGTACGGGACATCTTTGAGGCACAGCAAAGATATATATGATTATTATTTCATCCTTATATGATTACCATGGAATGTGAGGTCTTATGCATTTGCACTTTACATGTACACATGTGATTGCAATCGTAATGAAGCATTTGCACTGTAGATGACAGGAATGTTAACATAAGAAAAGTCTCTGACAAGCGCTTGCACTTTATTTGTAGGACTATTGGTCCTTGGGATACATTGTCTTGAGATAGGTATTTGCACTTTAAGAGGTTTTGTGCAATAATACTGTGATGTAATTATAATTGTAGTTGGCCATCATGTAGAGATGCAAGCAATTGATTGTACCAGCATCTTGAGTGTCTGCATTGGGCATATGTATTTAAAACATACAATACTGGAATTAAGAAATAATAATTGTGAGATTAATGTATAAGTTTTTGCAACTTAAGTGTTTATGAATCCTATAGAAAAAGTGATATGCATTTGCTGTGGACGATTGATGTGGCAGAACAGGTACTCCAATGGATATACATTCGTTTAGAATAATGAATTTCCAGATGAAAAATGTAAATTTGGTAATAGTGCTTAATCGACCTGCAACTGTTGAGAAAACCGTATTTGAAAATATGATTTGGTTATAGGAATTTTGTCACTGCATGTAGTATTTACAATGCACTTATAATGTGACTGCTTCCACGTTAAATGATGAGGAAATATGTGGTCTAGATGCTGTAGACCGGAAGTGAGCAAAGAGTATGTGATAGTCCTTTTTCCCTTTTTATGCACAGTGGTTGTGGGGTTGCACGGTTGAAGGCGTAAGCCGAAACGCGTTGGCGTTCCATGTTGGGTGTTGCAGTTTAATGAAATTGAAAAAAAATAACGAATGACCATCTGAATACTGTGTAGCACCTTTGTTGGAGTTATGTGGGAAGTTTGGCCAACAATCCGAGAGTTATGAAGGAATATATATATATATATATATATATTCACTGAAAAAACCAAAGGTTTCAGGGGAGTTATAGTTAGGAATTGGCATTTAAAAAACCTTAGAAATTCACTGAAAAAACCATAGGTTTCAGGGGAGTTATAGTTAGCTGGACATTTCCCTCCTACAAAACCCTAGAAATTCCCCTGTTATAGTTAGTTCAGCTAATTATAACTCGCGCCCCCGCAATGCACTGCTGATGACGTCACATATTACATCACTCATGACATGGTCAGTGACATCACTGATGACATCACTGATGACATCTCATTTTCAAAATATTTTTTTAACTATATGTTCAACACTTTATTTTATATATTTTTTCAATGTTTTTGGATCCGCGCACCCTATGCGCGCCGTTCTCGATCCCTACGCGTTAGCATTAGTGCATGGTATGCGTCGGGTACGTGATTCCAATGCAACCGGTACGCGACTCCCAGCCTATACGCGACACGTTCGATGTACGGAACGCAACGTTTACGCGCTTCCGCAATGCGTCATCTGCGTCTATGACGCGGTAGGTGCGCGTCCTTGAATTTATTTAGCTGGCTGTTTATTTTTTATGTCAAACAGGGATGCAGAACCCAGCTTTTGGAATATAGGGTGATAGAGTCATCAACATAACTTGAACTGTTAACATGGTTTAAACTTAGGTGAAGTCTCAAGTTTAATCCTCAAGTACATGTGTATGCTTATTTTTATGTGTTTGTGATGTGCTATTATAATGAGTTTTAATAACTGTACAATTTATAAAATAAATTCAAGCATTTATAATAATTGTTTGTTAAATAATGTTTGTTTCATATTTGTTAATAATTTTAGAATAATGCATTTTAGTTGAATTTTGTATATTTATTATATTACTTTAATGAATTATTATATTTTCTAATATATGTTTTTGTTTTTATTCATTTTACCAATAATATTTTAGCAATTTTCTTTATTTGTAAATATGTTGTTAATAGCTTTATTTCATACATATATGAACACAAATATATATATATATATATATATATATATATATTTATATATATGTATATATATATATATATATATATTTATATATGTTATTGTATGTTCATGTGTCTCTTTCATATTTAATTTAAAACTGTCAAATAAAACTATTTCTATATTTTTGGTTGCAATATTTAAATTAGGTTAAATATTTTTGGTTGTATATATGTTTGTTAATTTTAAATTTACTTTACTGCTATTTGAGAAATTGTTCCATCATGATAGCTTTTTAAAGTGTTTATGTATGTGTGAAGACCGTGCAGGCTAAAACCCGTCAGCTGCAATGAATTGAAATTAAAAGTCTCTCCGGAGTGCAAGTTGTAATTGTGCTTCTGAGCAAGTGTTTTGTGATATATATATATATCGTTCACTCTCGTCCCATCCATCACAAAGACGGCATTGACACACTTCCAGAGTCCTAGTGCTTGTTTTATTTCAAAAGGCCAAAAAACTCAACTCATTTTGGCTATACAATAGCCTTGCCCACAATACCGGACGCCATGTTGAGTTTTCCTTATGTACAATACCATGTCATTTTTGCCCTCACTGAGAATCGAAAAATACTTAAACAGTCCTAAAATATTATATCTTTTTTTGCAAGTTTTTCACAGTCTGAATTACATCTCAAATAAATTAATTTTATTTTGACAGAACACTTTGCATTTATAAAGCTTATCATAAATATATGCTTAAATAAAACTGACATATGTGCATCACAAATGACGCTCCAGAGGGTAACCTATATAAATATAAAGCTTTGAGAAAAGTAATCCTAATGCATTATAATTCCAGATAACAAATTGTTGGCAAATTAAATCGATATATTCATCCTGTGGGATGGAGATGAGGAATGATTGAGCGAATATGTTGCAGTTTTGAACACTAATCCCTACAATAAACAGTTCTCTAAAGCGCATGTGAAATTGATTTTCTGGATATAAAATTAGAAGTGGTAGGTGATTCCATCCACACTAATGTTTTTCAAAAAAAGACTGCCTGCAATTCAATGCTGCATGATAATAGTGGTCATCCGTGCTCACTGAACTGGAGTATACTTTATAGTCAACTGTTAAGGGCACGTAGGATTTGTTAAACTGATGCATCATTTGAAACAAAAGCCAGGATGATGATTGCACAGTTCTCTGAGAGAGGATATCCAGCTTGTGTTCTCAGAGAAGCTAAACAAAGGGGTCTGAGGTGCGCTCCAGGTGTAGACGAGGGAGGAGAAGGGGGCGGGTGCTCTCCATTCACAGCTCCACCTGAACAGTGCATGAAGCACCTAGGAGGAGAGAGGGCAGCCACTGCTACTACTGTGATGGGAAGGAGCCCCGGAATCCGATACAACGCCAGCACCCTCATCGCTCTCAACCCAGGACAGACCTCCACCTGCTTCAAAGCCACCCCGAAACGCACCCATGGTCCCTTCACCTGCCGGAACTGCAGCTTCACCTGCCTCGGAGACTCCGAGACTCCCGCCAAGAAGGACCTCAACCATCAATGGTGCATCCTACTAAACACCTGCTCCGCACGCAAACACGCCGTCAAGCTCTGGGACCTACTCGACACCTCATCACCGGACGTCGCCTTCCTGACAGAGACCTGGATGAATGAATCTTCTGCACCGACATCGCCGTAGCCATCCCCGACGGCTACAAGATCACCCGCAGAGACGGCAACAACGGAATCGGAGTAGGAATCGCCATCGGCCACAAAGACACCATCAGGGTCTCGACCAGCACCGACGACACTCTCAGCACCACCGAACACATGCACTTCCAGATCCACATGGATCCCAACACCACCGTAAGAGGCACCCTCATCTACAGATCCCCCGGACCACGACCCCAGTTCAGTGACTCCATCGCCGACTTCATCAGCACGCATGCCCTGACCTCCACTGACTACATCCTCCTCGGAGACCTGAACTTTCACTTGGAGAACAACAATGACAGCAACTCCTCCACCCTGATCGACAACCTCACCAAACTCGGACTGAAACAGCTCGTCATGGCGCCGACCCACATCGCCGGACACATGCTCGGCGCAATCATTTTATCCTCAAGCTCCCACGTCTCCTTCAGCCACACCTCCAAACTCACCTGGACCAACCACCAATGCATCCACTTCACCTTCTGAAAACCCACCGCACACCACCGCACCCTACAGATCCCCCGTAGATGCTGGAGCAAAGTCACCGTAGACCAACTCCAGACAAACCTCGCACTCAGCCCACCCACCGACCCCTTCAACCCTGACGACGCTGCCCGCAATCTCAGATGATGGATGGACGACTGTGCCAACACCTTAGCCCCACTGAAAAAAACAACCTACAAAAACACCAGCAAGAGAGCCAGCTGGTTCACCCCGGATCTCCTAGCATCCAAGCGCACCTGCTGGAAACTGGAGAACAAATGGCACAGTGAGAAGACGCCGGACAGCCACACAGCCCACAAAAACGCCATCCACAACCACCACCACCTCATCAGGTCCGTCAATAGGACCTCCTTCAAAGACCGCCTCGACAACAACGCACACAACAGCAAGAAGCTCTTCAGCATCGTGAAGTAACTCTCCAACCCCAGCTCCAACGCCAACGACATCCCGCCGACGCAAGCCCTGTGTGATTCCCTTGCCACCTTCTTCCACCGCAAGATCGCCGACATCCACAACAGCTTCGACTCCCGGACGAACCCAACAGGCCCCGACACATCAGACCCGCCACACCCCATCGACCACGACCCCCTGACATCCTGGGTCAACGTGAACACCAAGGACACAATCAAGACCATGGGCACAATCCACTCCGGCTCCCCATCAGTCCCTTTTCCACACCACATCTTCAACAAAGCCAGCAGCTCCATCACACCCCACCTGCGCAAGATCATCAACCTCTCCTTCGAGACCACGACCTTCCCAGAGAGCTGGAAACACGCCGAGATCAACGCCCTACTCAAAAAACCCAAGCCGAACCCGAGCAACCTCAAGAACTTCCGGCCCATCTCCCTGCTTCCATTCCCAGCTAAGGTCATCGAGAAGATCGTCAACAGACAGCTCAACCATTACCTCGAAGATAACAGCATCCTGGACCCCTCCCAGTCAGGATTCCGCAGCAACCACAGCACCGAGACCGCCCTCATCACCGCCACAGACGACATCAGGATCCTGCTGGACAACGGCAAGATGGCGGCCCTCATCCTCCTGGACCTCTCTGCCGCCTTCGACACTGTCTGCCACCGCACACTACGCATACGCCTACAAAACGCAGGGATCCGAGACAAGGCCCTAGATTGGACCACGTCCTTCCTCTCTGGCAGAACCCAGAGCGTCCGCCTCCCCCCATTCCGATCCGAAGCCTCCGAGATCATCTACGGCATACCCCAGGGATCTTCCCTCAGCCCGACACTGTTCAACATCTACATGTCTCCACTCGCGCGCATCGCCCGACAGCACGACCTCAACATAATCTCCTATGCTGACGACACTCAACTGATCCTCTCCCTCACCAAGGACCCCCTCACCGCCAAATCCAACCTCCACGAAGGAATGTAAGCCGTCGCCAACTGGATGAAGTGCAGCCGACTTAAGCTGAACACAGACAAGACGGAGATCCTTATCCTCGGCTCCAACCCATCAGCCTGGGACGACTCCTGGTGGCCCTCATCATTAGGGGCACCCCCTGACACCAACTGACCACGCACGCAACCTGGGAGTCATCCTCGACTCAACGCTCACCATGACCAAGCAAGTCAACGCAGTCTCCTCCTCCTGCTTCAACACCCTCCGCATGCTCCGCAAGATCTACAGGTAGATCCCGACAGACACAAGAAGAACTGTCACCCAGGCCCTCGTCAGCGGCAGACTCGACAACGGAAACGCCCTCTACGCAGGAGTCCCGACCATGCTCATCAAACGACTGCAAAGAATCCAAAACGCCTGATCCTCGACATTCCATGCCACAGCCACATCACCCCCTCCTGAAAAACCTGCACTGGCTCCCCGTCGACAAGAGAATCTCCTTCAAACTACTGATCCACGCACACAAGGCACTCCACAAGACCGGCCCAGCCTACCTCAACAGTCGACTCCCCTTCTACGTTCCCAACCATCACCTCCGCTCCGCCGACCTCTCCCTGGCCACCGTCCCACGCATCCGGAGAACCACCACCGGAGGCAGATTCTTCTCCCACCGTGCCGCCAAGATCTGGAACACCCTTCCCCTCAACCTACGACAGACCCAAGACCTGCTGACCTTCAGGAGACGACTCCAGACCTGGCTATTCAACCAGTAGCAGCAACCCCCCCTCCTCTCCCTCAGCACCTTGAGACCCTCGTGGGTAAGTAGTCCGCTTTACAAATCTTGTGATTGATTGATTGATTGAGGAAAAAGCAGGGAGCAATTGTTGTTCATGAACACTCAGGTCAAATCCACAATCACACACGAGGTCACAAGGGACCAGGATCAAGTGATACATTTTTGTATTGGCTATAACATGGAATATGGTTCCCTGATCAAGCGTAATTGACATATTTTAAACATGCTGAACATTTGAAAGATGTTATAGGCCAGTATCCTAAGATCACGTATTGTAAGGCACCATCTTTGGGAGATATGTTGACTAGATATATGTTCTATCAGGAACCATACTGGCTGACCAGCAGGTTTAATGGCTTTAAGAAATATGCCACTTGCAAAGCCTGTAAATTTGGAACTAATTGTATAGAGTACAAGACATTTGAAGCCAGGCTATGCAAGATCATTGAAAAGATCACATGTAATACGGAGTTTGTGGTTCATGTACTGGAATGTGGTTGTGGATGAGCTTGATTGGCAATACCATTAATAGGCTAAGGTTAAGGATGTTGCAGCACAATAGGTCTATAAAGCATCAAGACTGAGTATACCCAATGGTGAAACATTTTTGTGAAGTGCACCAAGGCAATTTACCATCTTTGCAATATTATGGTATCAAGCACATTAAGGTCCACCCACATAGAGGCAACAGGAAATTGGAACTACGTCAGTGCGAATCGTGGATTAAAATTCTCTTGAAGACTGAGAAACAGTGGGGACATAATCTTTATGCCCAGCTGCATGTCGATTTATGAACAATCCTACATGGGTATTTTATAAATTGCATCCTTTTATGCCTGAGCTTTAATTGAAAGAACATTGTTGGACCCTCTGTTATTTGAGTACTGTGAGACACATGCGGAATATACCCTGTCTTTTATTTGCACATTTCTGAAGTACTGCATGACTCTTGCCCTTTATACATTATTGGAAGGGACATGCAGAAGCCTGTGATACAACATCCTGTAATATTACTTTAGACACGAATGGGCCAGCCACAGTATCAGGTTGCATGCAGTGAAATATATGAGTATTATTTTGATCCTTTGTGACCGAGACAGTGTGTCTGTCGAAACGCGTCACCTGGTGCAATAAACTACAATTGGCACTACCTGAGAAGCACTTGAGTGCCAACTGAACAGACAAGATACAGTGACATGTTTACAAATTGCAATTGCACTTTGTACGGGACATCTTTGAGGCACAGCAAAGATATATATGATTATTATTTCATCCTTATATGATTACCATGGAATGTGAGGTCTTATGCATTTGCACTTTACATGTACACATGTGATTGCAATCGTAATGAAGCATTTGCACTGTAGATGACAGGAATGTTAACATAAGAAAAGTCTCTGACAAGCGCTTGCACTTTATTTGTAGGACTATTGGTCCTTGGGATACATTGTCTTGAGATAGGTATTTGCACTTTAAGAGGTTTTGTGCAATAATACTGTGATGTAATTATAATTGTAGTTGGCCATCATGTAGAGATGCAAGCAATTGATTGTACCAGCATCTTGAGTGTCTGCATTGGGCATATGTATTTAAAACATACAATACTGGAATTAAGAAATAATAATTGTGAGATTAATGTATAAGTTTTTGCAACTTAAGTGTTTATGAATCCTATAGAAAAAGTGATATGCATTTGCTGTGGACGATTGATGTGGCAGAACAGGTACTCCAATGGATATACATTCGTTTAGAATAATGAATTTCCAGATGAAAAATGTAAATTTGGTAATAGTGCTTAATCGACCTGCAACTGTTGAGAAAACCGTATTTGAAAATATGATTTGGTTATAGGAATTTTGTCACTGCATGTAGTATTTACAATGCACTTATAATGTGACTGCTTCCACGTTAAATGATGAGGAAATATGTGGTCTAGATGCTGTAGACCGGAAGTGAGCAAAGAGTATGTGATAGTCCTTTTTCCCTTTTTATGCACAGTGGTTGTGGGGTTGCACGGTTGAAGGCGTAAGCCGAAACGCGTTGGCGTTCCATGTTGGGTGTTGCAGTTTAATGAAATTGAAAAAAAATAACGAATGACCATCTGAATACTGTGTAGCACCTTTGTTGGAGTTATGTGGGAAGTTTGGCCAACAATCCGAGAGTTATGAAGGAATATATATATATATATATATATATTCACTGAAAAAACCAAAGGTTTCAGGGGAGTTATAGTTAGGAATTGGCATTTAAAAAACCTTAGAAATTCACTGAAAAAACCATAGGTTTCAGGGGAGTTATAGTTAGCTGGACATTTCCCTCCTACAAAACCCTAGAAATTCCCCTGTTATAGTTAGTTCAGCTAATTATAACTCGCGCCCCCGCAATGCACTGCTGATGACGTCACATATTACATCACTCATGACATGGTCAGTGACATCACTGATGACATCACTGATGACATCTCATTTTCAAAATATTTTTTTAACTATATGTTCAACACTTTATTTTATATATTTTTTCAATGTTTTTGGATCCGCGCACCCTATGCGCGCCGTTCTCGATCCCTACGCGTTAGCATCCGTGCATGGTATGCGTCGGGTACGTGATTCCAATGCAACCGGTACGCGACTCCCAGCCTATACGCGACACGTTCGATGTACGGAACGCAACGTTTACGCGCTTCCGCAATGCGTCATCTGCGTCTATGACGCGGTAGGTGCGCGGATACCGCAAAGTATTTAACATTTAAAAAAACATATATATGTATTTCATGTGAATATTAATTGAAGACAAACTCTGAACTAGTCTTAAAAGTAATATATTTTTACATCTAATCCTATAATTTTTTTTAATTCAATTTCGCGGATGCGCGCTGGGTGCGTGCTGCGTACGCGCAGGGTGTGCGGATCCCATGTGACCTGCAAAAAAAGAGATTTGATTGGTTCATTACACTTCCTCTTCTAACTATTGAAAGACCACACCCATTTCAATCATTCTTCTTTCACCTTCTTTAGAGGACCATCTCTTTGGAGAGAAGAAGATTTTTCAGACTAAGTTTACACTTAGCTCTAACTTTTTTCAACCAAAAATGGCATCAGGGCAGCAGGCATCACCTGCATCTCCTCATATTTCTGAGGATGAATTTTTGAAGGAGGCACCACCCAAAGAACGTTTTTTCTTCAGTGGTGTGGATATTTTTTACTTTTCCCGAGGGGCAGAATAAGACCAATGCCACCTTGGTCACGTGTAAGATTTGCAAAAGAGTCCTGTCGTGAGGGGATCCTAACAAGAAATACTCGTGCGGCACGGCAAGTATGATTAAGCACATGAGGACCCTTCATCCGAACAATCTTGCACGAGAAGAGTGCCGACGGATGAGAAACACTCCTGCTCCTGCGCCTTCCACCTCATCGCAGCCGAGCACATCAAGAGTGCATCCATCAGCCTAAACCTTGGACATCCGTCCTCAATTTCAATTTTTAAAAGTGCTCTGCACTAAGTGCAATGCGACTTTGTGCTATGGTGAGCAGTCGATCGATCTGATCTGCCGCCGGCAAGAAAGTCACATTTGCTAGTTTTTTTTAGTTTTTTTTTATTGTTCCCTGAAGTTCATTGTTTGGTTTCTCCTGTTTTTTTTCTTGTTTTTTTCCCGAAAAACCAAAAAAATCACAAAATTGTTAAAAAAAAACAAAAAAAAATTATAATAGAAGAAAGAAGAAAAAAAAAAGTTCTTGTAAAAACTAACTTTCCTGGTTTAAAAAAAGAGCAAAATTTCTTTGTTAGTGTGTGAAAGTTTAGATGAATGTATGTTTAGTACGTAATTGACTGAATGAATGCATAAGTAGCGTATGGTGAATGTATAAGTGCAGAACTATGAGGAAGTGCTGCAGCATCACACAGTAACCTCTTTAACTACAGTGTGCTGTACTACTTCCGAAACACAAGGATGCAACATATGTACATAAATATTTTGCAAATCTATGCTTCTCTCTGCACGGCTGCTTAAACTGCAGCCATGTGGTGACACAGGCACCCTTGCACCATAGTGCAAGGATATCTGTGTCATGTGCTCTTTGTTTTTCTGCAGGAAGACACACCTTCCTGCACAAAAACAATGAGAAAATGCATTTTTCTCCTTCAATGTATGCTGAACATTTCAGCATGCATTGAAGATATAAAAATGTGGAGAAATGAAAACAATTCTCCTTGTTGTGCTTTCCTACACCAATTTTAGAATGGTGCAGCATTCACACACATATCGAGATTCATGATTTCTGATAAATCTAGACATGTGTCTTGTTCTATTAGTATTCAGTGCAATCATGCACAACAACACTTATAGAACACCCTTTCAATGCAAAGTGGTGTGCATAATGAGGTTGTATTTACATGGAGTATCAAAAGTGCACAGAGTGCCTTTTCCTCTCTTTGTAAATATGAAAGAGTGTCTTGCGCAATAACTATGTTACAAAAAGTTACATATTTCCGGTTTCAAAATTCCTTGCGAATGATAGAAGGTAAGCACAGAGTTTTGTCTGCAAAGATGTTCAAAGAAGAATGATTGAAATGATTGTGGTCCTTCAATAGGTACAATGGGAAATATTATGAACCCCTCTAATCTCTTTTTTTGCAGGTCACATGATATCTGCTTATGGTCAGATTTGAAAACTACATACGTATAAACAGAGTGTTTTTAGAAACATGTTTCAACTTTGTAGCTTCTTGCAGACCTC
The DNA here is from genome assembly GCF_964204655.1 of Triturus cristatus. Classification (NCBI taxonomy): domain Eukaryota; kingdom Metazoa; phylum Chordata; class Amphibia; order Caudata; family Salamandridae; genus Triturus; species Triturus cristatus. The sequence continues at coordinate 307,287,922 of NC_140582.1, read as the reverse complement.
GTCATTCTGCATATTGAGACTTAGTTAAACTTACCCTCACAATAATAGGAATAAAAAATGGTATACATTTTTTTCATATATTCATTGCAATCTAAATTCATATAAATTGCTTGTTTTAAAATTTGGATCTGTGATAGAAAAGAAAAAAAAATTATAAAGTGTAATAATACATTTTTTACAACACAGCATAATTTCCACAAAGTAATTTGTTTGCCTTTTTCGCTGTTCTCAGAATATATTGAATTTCACTAGAAATAGTGATTTCAATCGTACTCATCACTTAACAGCGGGCAAAAAACAAAACAATCAGAAAGATTGTTAAAAAAAAAGCAACATACTATTCTCAGTAAAATACCAGAAAATACAAATCATACATATATGAAATGCTTACAGATTACAAAATTTTATAACTTTAACTTATAAAAACTGTAAATGTTGCCGCATTAAAATAATCACCAAATAAATGACCACCAAAAAGTCCATAATTTAAAAATATACCTTTCCTTGAGGCCAAATGGTATTTTTGCACTCCTTCTTTATGTAAATTGTCCAATGGTAGTCCTATTAAATTATAATAATAAAATACTCAGAGAGTGAATTATCTTCCTAAAACTTTGGCTTTAAAAATATTAGGTAGGAATTTGGTAATTCACTAGGCAAACATTGTTTGAAAACCAACTGGGCATCATTACAAAGTGTCCAGCCTTTGTCACATTTTAGATAGGCAGTGTAATGTCCAGATGTGGTGGAAGGACCATCATGGAAAATTATTGCAATTGCTACAAAAGTCCTTCCTGATATTGATAGTTGTGCTGCTACAAATTGTTTTATTAAAGTATCCAATTTTCTTCCGTCAGCTGTACAACGTTGCATCATTAAAATTATGTATTTTCCATATTTTGTTAAGAATAATGTGGATAACATTTTTGATTTACATTGGCTACACTCCATGTTTTGAATTTCACCTTTAACTAATTTATTGAAAGACACTAATTTACAGTCTGGTAATGTTAAATACAGAAATCTCTCAGTGTCAACATTGGTGCTACATGTATACATGCAATTTTCACAATGATGTTCCCATTTGTAAGAAAGGCCAAAAATATTTTCTATTTCTACACCTTCATTTTCAAACATGGTAAGCATATACTTTAAAAATTCCTGAGCATCTTGTTGGATATTTTGTGTAAATTGTGTAGAACCAGAACACACATCCAAAAGACTACTAACATCTGAAACAGATTGTATTTTACTTCTATCTGTTGTCAATATTTCATAAACAGAATTCAACAGAGAACAAAATCTTTTTTGCCGATTCTCCATAATTTGCTCTTGCAAACCTTCAAGATAAGAAACAACATTGACCACTACATTAGCATAGCAGTTGACACCAGAACTATTTTTAAACTGATAACCAACAATCTCTCCAACAGTGTCCAATTTCTTTTTACCTGCAATGACAACATTATCTTGTTCTTTTCTTTTCTTGACACCTTCAGAACAGATATTCTCTAACCTTCTTTTTCGACCAACCACACGCTTTTCAAATACAGGATATTGACCTAAATTTGGAGCATACACCCTTCTTAACCTATTATACTCTTTTACACAGTTTGCATCTGCAGTAACCTTTGTTTCATCAAAATCAATCAAAAACAAACCAGATAATGTTCTGACTCGCGAAAAAGCAACATGTGCCATACCCTCTTTAAATACGGTAGATCCAATGTTCACCAATGCACTGTCTACACTTAATCCTTGAGATTTATGAATAGTCACTGCATATGCCAGAGAAAATGGAAATAGTTTCCTACGGACATATAAATCTTTAACAAGCAAAAAACGAACTGAACAACGACCAATTTCTTTAACTTCATCAATCTGATCAAATTTAATTTTTAAAAATTCAATTCCTTCTTTTTTCTGATAATTCACAAAATCCACCACTTTGCCCATTGCACCATTAACTAAACCTTTCTCTACATCCAAATTACGCCTTAAAATTACCCGATAGTTTACACACGCATATAGTGTCTTTTCTAAACCAGCAGTTTTTGATATTTTTTTTTCTAAACAATCCAGTTTTGATCTCAACTTACCCGTCAAAATAATAGTGATTCTTTCATGCAGTATTTTTTCGATGGCTTCCATTTTTACAATTTCTTCATTTTCCACTTTTAATAATTCTTCGTTGAATATTGAACACTCACGCAGTGTTGGCATTAAGCAAATCACTGACTTACTTTTAGCAATTTCCACGTACACTTTTGCAGGAACTGCATTTTCAGTTGGAAAGACATTCCAAAGTAATCGACTCTCCAAAGCTTCTTTCCCTTGTTTTGAAAGAATTCCAATTCTTATATCTTGAAGAATAATTCCATAATCAGCATCATTTGCCTGTCGCATATTTGTTGTCAGTTCTTTGTATTCAAAATTACTCCAAATGTTCACATTACCAACACTGCCAAGAGACTTTCTGGTATCTTCATGGGCAAGTGTTTTAAATACCGGTTGTCCTTTTACCGGAGTCAGTTGCAGTAGATCTCCGAAAACTATGACGTGTTTTCCTCCAAATAACACGTCATACTCCGTTTTAAGAATTTGCTGCATTCTTAAATGCACAAAGGCAAGCATCAAGTTTGAAACCATGCTCACCTCATCAATAATGAGAAGTTTCATTTTCTTCAGGACTCTTGAAACTTCACAACAAGCTTCTCCAGATAGCTTGTGGTATTCCAATTTGTTCTCATGCTCTACTGGTAGCATTAGTAAACGATGTAAAGTAATTCCTTTAATGTTATGTGCTGCCAACCCAGTTGGAGCAGTGACAACACAAGACAAATGCGACTCAGTTGTTTTTTGCAGATAACTTGTAATTACTTTAATTAAGAAACTTTTTCCTGTTCCAGCTTGACCTCTCACATACATTCGGATAGGTTGAAATGATGTACATGAGCACCCTCTCTTTTCATGAAGTAATCCATGATCAATCTGCTCTTTCACTTGCTGATATATTTGTTTCTGTTCAACATTTAGTTGCTCTTCCAAGTTTCCTAACTGTTTTGCATCTTCTTGTGCTTGATACATTGCTGTTTCCACCTCATTCATTGCAATCGCTGCTTCATTTTCAACAATTGGTTGTCCTAGTGGATCTTGACTCAGTGCAACAGAACTTTGACTGTCTTGAGAACTGTCTCTAGCAATCTCAGCTGCAATTATAGCTTCTTTATCAATTTCATCATTCAACATTTTGACATAATTTGCGAAAGCACTGCAGTGTATGCTATCTTTATAAGCATTAAATGAATCTTCATAGCTGGGAAAATCTCCAAGTAATTCCAGTTCTGAACGCCATGGTTTGAACATTTGCAAAAGGGCTAAATAGTAAAATTCCCTTTTGTCAGCAGTGTCGCAACTCAGTTTTCTGTGATTAATTAAATTTCCTTTCCTTTGTTTCACCAGACATCCTTTGGAACCAATCACTCCATATTTTCCATCGTTGATGTTCTCTGTAGTATTCCGTTTAAAAGTGTAGTTTTGCAGCACTTTATAGAGACACATGTTCTCAAGATGATGACTTCTATTTGGATAGTATGTGTCCAACATATTGGTTTTCAAAATATCTGTACTTTCAGGGTCATTTTCTGCTAAATATTCAATTTCTTGAACAGATCTCAGTACCCGATTTCGCATTCCTGCAAGACCTAGACTCACCCAAATGATTCTTCTACTTTTGGAATATAGACTTGCAGATGATAACCGATCTGAACATTCATATGCTCCAATTTCACGATGCGATAACATCTTCAAACTGAAACTGTATAATTTCTTACTTAGAGTCTTCTCGTGAGAAATCTCTTCCCACATTTCTTTCAATTCAGTCTTTTCTGATTTAGTAATGGAAGACGTTATATATCGAGCAACAGCAATGGAATTGTCCGCAACATACTGAATATCCATGTTAGCGTTCCACATGGATAAAATAACTGGATTGTAGTCATTTATGTATTTTGATTCTTCGCTTCTTCTTAAGTTGTAGGTGTTTTTCGGAGACTTTCTTGTGATGGTATGTCGTACAGCTGACATAAAACTTTTCACTCTTCCTTTGGATAATACAGGACTTTGAAATCCAAAACGACATTTGGTATAGAACTTATCCTTTGACTTGTACTTTCGTCGACCGTATTTTCCCCACCTGTGGCTTTGAAATCGTAAGACTTGGGTGCCAATCACGATCCTGTAAAAAATTCCCCCGTGCGACTCGTATCTGGTCTTTTTACCGTACGAATCGTACAAGTGCCGTACGAACTGGCAATCACGATTCGCATGGTAAAAAGTCCATACGAACCGCACTGGGAATCATTCCCCACACGTCCTTGGGTCAGAAAATGTGTCCGACACGTCCTCGGACGATTTACCTTACAAACGTGAAAAGCCAAGTCCGACCGAGGAATCACGATCCATCCCGTGCGTCTGAGCGTACAACCGTATGGAAAAAACACCGTCCGCACCGAACACCGATAGCAACCATGGAGACATGTGCCCGCATACGCGCCCAACACCCCCCCCAGCCCCCGTACGTCCGACACGTACCCCCCATATATGTATACCCCCACCCGTTTAGGTACACACCAGAACGTTCCAGGCGTACCCCCACCCCAGTACGTGTCATAGCCCCGTCTACCTACACCCCAGTACGTTCCAGTCGTACCCCCACCCCAGTACGTGTCCTAGCCCCCGTGTACCTACACACCAGTACGTTCCAGTCGTACCCCCACCCCAGTACGTGTCGTACCCCCCGTGTACCTACACACCAGTACGTTCCAGTCGTACCCCCACCCCAGTACATGTCATAGCCCCGTCTACCTACACCCCAGTACGTTCCAGTCGTACCCCCACCCCAGTACGTGTCATAGCCCCCGTGTACCTACACACCAGTACGTTCCAGTCGTACCCCCACCCCAGTACGTGTCATAGCCCCGTCTACCTACACCCCAGTACGTTCCAGTCGTACCCCCACCCCAGTACGTGTCATAGCCCCCGTGTACCTACACACCAGTACGTTCCAGTCGTACCCCCACCCCAGTACGTGTCGTACCCCCCCGTGTACCTACACCCCAGTACGTTCCAGTCGTACCCCCACCCCAGTACGTGTCGTACCCCCCGTGTACCTACACCCCAGTACGTTCCAGTCGTACCCCCACCCCAGTACGTGTCATAGCCCCGTCTACTGTTGGGGTGGGGGTACGCTCCATGCATACGCGGGTGAGGGTACGGGTCGTACTTACACTGTTGGGGTGGGGGGTACGCTCCATGCATACGCGGGTGAGGGTTCGAGTCGTACTTACACTGTTGGGGTGGGGGGTACGCTCCATGCATACGCGGTTGGGGCTACGGGTCGTACGTACACTGTTGGGGTGGGGGTACGCTCCATGCATACGCGGGTGAGGGTACGGGTCGTACTTACACTGTTGGGGTGGGGGTACGGTCCGTGAGTCCGCGGGTGGGGGTAGGAGTCGTACTTACACTGGTGGGGGTGGGGGTACGGTCCGTACGTCCGCGGGTGGGGGTACGGGTCGTACTTACACTGTTGGGGTGGGGGGTGCGCTCCATGCATACGCGGGTGAGGGTTCGAGTCGTACTTACACTGTTGGGGTGGGGGGTACGCTCCATGCATACGCGGTTGGGGGTACGGGTCGTACTTACACTGTTGGGGTGGGGGTACGTTCCATGCATACGCGGGTGAGGGTACGGGTCGTACTTACACTGTTGGGGTGGGGGGTACGCTCCATGCATACGGGGTGGGGGTAGGGTCCGTACATATCCGTCCCCACGCTATGTGATGCTTGTGCGGGCCATACCCAGGCCTTTGCCACGTGGGTACGATCCGTCCCGCCATTGTTGGGGTGACGTGTGTGTGGGCGTGGTACGACTCGTACCCACGCTCTTCAGGCGTGGGTACGGGACGTACCTGTCTGGTTGTGTTGCCGGTTCGCGTGGTGACGGACTTCCGTTGTGGCGGTCGCTGGCTTATCAGGACACGCCCCCACCCCCTCGTGGTGACCAGGGCATGGGAGTCAGGTATGTCCAGGCCATGTGTGGTGTGTGACTTATGTGGTTGTTTTGTGGCCTGCCCTGGTCGTGCCACCCCCCTCCCACCCCACTTTCCCCCCTCCCTTAGTTATTCTGACCTTCTGCGGCGTCTGCGTCGTAACCTGTAGAGGAGGTGTACAGCTATGAGGGCAGGGATGACTCGTAGGTTCGGGTCCATGTCTGTCCGTCGCGTACTGGTACTTCAATCGCGTCGTCCTGTCGCGTACGGGTCCTCCTTGCTCGCGTCGTCCTGTCGCGTACGGGTCCTCCTTGGTGGCGTCATCCTGTCGCGTACGGGTCCTCCTTGGTGGCGTCGTCCTGTGTGTCCGTCACGTACTGGTCCTCCTTGTTCGCGTCGTCGTCTGTCCGTCGCGTACTGGTGGTCCTTGTTCGCGTCGTCCTGATTTCCCGGCAGTTTTTGGCTGCCGCAAAATATTCACCGTGCGGGGTGACGTCGGTGCGAATGGTGATTCCTGGGTCGTGAATGGCTGGCTGCGAGCGTCCCGACGTCAGGTCGGCGCTTTCCCGGATCGCATTGGTAGGTGTTTTTTTGTTCGGTCGGGCTTTTTTACGAATCGTACGGTAATGGTGTACCCGTGCGATTCGTAATTCCTTGTTTGTAAAAATTGACGACCGGGTACGCGTCGGGCGGAGATTGTGCTCCGTCCGACGGTTCGTACCAGGTTTTTGCCGGATCGTGATCGGCACCTTGTTGTTTTAAGTTTTTGTCTTCTCTGCTATTGGGAAGAGCACATGTAGCATAATCTTCAATGAAAGACAAAACAGTTTCATCTGAATCTGTTCCAAATTTGGGGACATCCTTGACCCATAACAACATATGTATGTGAGGAGCACCTCTTGCTTGATACTCCTTTCTCCAAAAGAAATCCACAACTTCTCCAAGAGGAGGATTCTTTTTATTGCAGATGAGAGACATCATAGCTTCAAATCTATGATTGAAATATCTGCATACATTGACAGGATCCAAAGAGCACAATTCTACAGGTGTCTTGTATTCAATATTTTTTATATTGGAATTTGCCTCTCGAAGAAATTCAAGTAAATCATCCCAACCATACTCAGCACAGCTTAGTGTAACGAACCATGTAGGAGTTCCCAAGTTCCTTAGCATACATTTCAGTTCTCCATGTCGACGATACCAATATTCATTAGTCCCACGCTGACATGCCATCAGATTAATCAACTGAGATTCTTAATGATCATCTCTCTGATGCACTTTATCCATAAAATCCTTTGCAGTTACATTTTGAAGATGCATTCCGGTTTTTAAAATGTGATTTACTGCATATGAAAGTCAAGACAAGTCACTTTCAAAAAGAAGATGAAACATATAAGGGATACATTGACGAAATTTTGGATCTTCTGCATATAATCTTGTCCGATATTCAGATGCAGAAATCTGCACAGAACGTTCATCATATCGTCCACCTTTTCCTGTGGAAACAACTGCGGGAAACAACGAGCTTTCAAGCTCTCTTCCCATACACTCATGGGACTTCCTGTTGCTTTTTTCATTTGAAACAACTCAATTGTATTCCCCATCACCTCTTTGGAATGAAGTGGATGTACACTGTAATGTTCATAGATCTCTTCACATCTGGTCATGTCCACTTTTTCAATTTGTCCACTTAATGTTTCAGTATCTTCTGCTAAATCTATTTCTTCTTCTCCAACAAACACATTTCTATAGTACTCATTATTTTTTAACAGATACAATGACGCCTTTTGCACTTTTCTAACATCCACTAACTCTTGCCAGATTTTCTTATTCTTAGTAGGAACACCATTAACTAGAATGACTAGTGGCTCATTTTCTGCATGGTCTACACCAATAGTTTCAATATTTTTCCTTACATCTAATGGTAAATACACAACTCTTCCTTTCAATCCTCTTTGCAACTCTGATGGAGGTAATTTACTTGTTTTGGGCTCCATACGAACAATAGCCTGAAACGGGTGAACACAGAATAGACTCATACGTATTTAAATCTATCAGCTCCTGAGGAATAGCAACCAATTATAGATTATTATGAACAGCTCTAGCAGGTATTTTATTCTCATCTAATTTATTATAACAATATTTGCAAATACGCTGCTCACATCCCAAATCAAAACAATCCTCTACCTACAAATAAGTTGCAAATTCCATCCACTTATCATTATCTTCTATTTCACTTTTTAAATACAGATTGACACCCCTAGTCTGATTTTTATAGTGACTTCGCCGACAACAAATACAAGAAACATTTGGTCTTTCACCTGAAATTACCTTAAACTTTGTGATTTCATCCTCAAATTTTTCTGTAATTACGGGTTCTACATTGTCTTCAACATTTTGTTCTACTAATGTGTCAGTTTCTTCACTCTCTTGCTGAGGCCCAAAGTAACAAAACTCAATATCCTCACAGACCTGCTTCACATCTGATACTGACCCACGCAAAAGAGCACTGTTCAACTCACTTAACTTTAGTGCTGGACTTTTTGCATTATACAACCTACTCACTAACTTCCGCATTTGAGTATGATGTCCTGCCAGCATTCTGAAATGGTGAAAAACACTTTGACAAACTTTCCTAGAAAGACAAGCCAGAGAATGACCTTGCAAACCAGTATGTTTTCTCACTCTGCAAGGGTCTAGTCCTTGCAATAGCTTAATCTTTTGTTTTACACTTTTTTTATTATAGGCTCGTAAAAAACTACATAATTTTTCAATAGATTCCTGTCGTACACTGCAAACACTACTGCAATCCCAAGTGTACACAGGGTTTTTAGCACGTCTCCCTAAAACTTCATCAGCTATCACTTCTTCTGCATTTCTTTCACCCATTTTCTCTTTCTCCATTGGACAACCGTCACTAACCTCATAACCTCTACCACTGGTGTCAACAGCATACAATAATTTTTCGCTCAGTGAATAACTCTCTTCATTAAAAAAGGCTCTGAACTAGAACTGTGTTTCCATTCTCCCAAAAAAAATCACAATTTTTTTTTTATTAATAACTCTTTTCCTCCTACTTTTGGCCGTCATTACATATATTGGTTTATCTAGTGATCTAATTCTGTTTAACACTAAAATAAACAGTTTCCTTTTTACTTCAAAAGCCATTTCCACAATGCTTTCAATATGCTTCTTCTTTTTGTAAAATAAAGCTCTCTTTTTATATTTCTTCACATCTTTCAGCAAATTATGCACGACTCTCTTGTTAAATATTTTTTTGCGTAATTCCTTATACTGATTTTGCCTTCTTTTACCATACTTTATCTCCTTTGACTCAACATTTGCTTTTTTACTTTTCTTCTTATTTTGAATTTTTTTCTTACTTGAAAAATTCTCAGTAGTTCCAGCATTATCTACATTCTGTTTGCTCCTACAAACATTTTTAATAAATTGCTTTGTGATCTTACCAGAAGACTTTTTCCTTTAAGCCACATTATCTTGTTCATTCAATACTTGTGGTTGATGTTTCTTCAAATATTCCTCCTGTCTCTGTTCTTTTCTTTTTCTTTTTTTCTCTGGCATGATTTCTCTATTTTAACGTTGAAAAACAGTATCTGTAAAAAAGAATCACAAATAAATGTATATTAATAACTTTCAAATGTACACTATTCCATTACTGTACAAACACATTTTATATAAAAACTGCCTAAGAAACTATAGCCCTGAACCACAAGTGTGACGATGATAAAAAACTCTACATGCATAGTGCATACTACTTTGAAGCAGTTCATGCCCTAAAGCCTACCTCACTAAAAGACTACATGCTAACTGACTGAATGATTACACTGGGTGAGTAACAGGGTGTTTGCTAGAAGTGTATGAATACTAACTGGGGAATTGAAGGTGTGAAAGACAACGTTGTAGGTGATTAGAGGACTGAATGCATACTGGATAGGCATTTAAAGCAGTCCATGTGCTAAGGACTGGCTCACTGCATGAGTACTTGGGTACTGACTGAATGATTAGAGTACAGCAAGGAGAGTGCCTGGGTGAATTTATAAGTGGTAGGCTTTTGGCGCAGGGAATGGATTAGTACTTGGTACTGAATGGGTCACTAGAGGAGTGCAAAGGGAGTGACAGGATGTTTGCTGGACGGTATGGATACTGACTAGGGAATTGAAAGTGTGAAAGACAAGTGTCTAGGTGGTTAGAAGACTGCATCCATAGTGGATAGGGGTTTGAAGCAGTCCATGTGCTAAGGCCTGGCTCAGTGCATGAATACTTAGGCACTGAATGATGAGAGTGTCTTGGTGAATTTATAAGTGTTTGGGTTTTGGCACAGTGAATGAATTAGTACATGGTGCTGAATGGGTCACTAGAGGACTGCAAAGGGAGTGACAGGGTGTTTCCTGTAAGTGTATGGATACTGACTAGGGAATTGTAGGTGTGAAAAACAACTGTGTAGGTGGTTAGAGGACTACATGCATAGTGAATAGGCGTTTGAAGCAGTCTATGTGATAAGGCCTGGTCACTGCATGAGTACTTGGGTACTGACTGAATGATGAGAGTACAGCAAGAAGAGTGCCTGGGTGAATTTATAAGTGGTAGGCTTTTGGCGCAGGGAATGGATTAGTACTCGGTACTGAATGGGTCACTAGAAGAGTGCAAAGGGAGTGACAGGATGTTTGCTGGACTGTATGGATACTGACTTGGGAATTGAAAGTGTGAAAGACAAGTGTCTAGGTGGTTAGAAGACCGCATGCATAGTGGATAGGGGTTTAAATAAGTTCATGTGCTAAGGCCTGGCTCAGTGCATGAATACTTAGGCAGTGACTGAATCATTAGAGTACAGGAAAGAGAGTGTCTTGGTGAATTTATAAGTGTTTGGGTTTTGGCACAGTGAATGGACTAGTACATGGTGCTGAATGGGTCACTAGAGGACTGCAAAGGGAGTGACAGGGTGTTTCCTGGAAGTGTATGGATACTGACAAGGGAATTGAAGGTGTAAAAGACAAGTGTATAGTATGTTAGAGCACTACATGCATACTGCATAGACATTTGAAGCAGTCTATTTGGTAATGAATGGTTCACAACATAAGTACTTAGAAACTGACTAAATCATCAGACTACTTCTAGGACAGTGCCTGGGTAAAACTTTTAAATTTTCAGTTCTGCCACAGTGAAGAGAATAGTACATGGTACTGCACCTTAGTGTCAAACCCTGACTCATTTTATCAATGCATAAGCAAAGATTAGCTTCTAATGCTACTAAAACTTGACAACATGACCGGTTTTAAAAGAGTTATCTGTCAGAAAATACACGATGTTACCCAATCCTTCTCTCACAGTGGTTCCCAAATGCACACAGACTCACTGTGTGATTCTAGACAACAACCACTATCCCTAGGAGTTTACCAAAACTCATTCACTACTATGGAAGTGTTAAGGAAACTGCACACAATGTACATATTTCAAGACTGCACTTTTGTGTCAAAGTCTGACTCATTTAATCAACGCATAAGCAAAGACTGGCTTCTAATGCTACTAAAACATGACAACATGACCGGTTTTAAAAGAGTTATCTGTCAGAAAATACACGATGTTACCCAATCCTTCTCTCACAGTGGTTCCCAAATGCACACACACTCACAGTGTGATTCTAGACAAGCATCACTATCCCTAGAACTTTACCAAAACTCATTCACTACAGTGGAAGTGGTAAGAGAACTGCACACAATCTACATATTTCAGGACTTCACTTTTGTGTCAAAGCCTGACTCATTTAATCAAAGCATAAGCAAAGACTGGCTTCTAATGCTACTAAAACTTGACAACATGACAGGTTTTAAAATAGTTATCTGTCAGCAAATACACGATTTTACCAAACGCTTCTCTCACAGTGGTTCCCAAATGCACACAGACTCACAGTGTGATTCTAGACAAACAACACTATCCCTAGGAGTTTACCAAAACTCATTCACTACTATGGAAGTGATAAGGGAACTGCACACAATGTACATATTTCAAGACTGCACTTTTGTGTCAAAGCCTGACTCATTTAATCAACGCATAAGCAAAGACTGGATTCCAATGCTACTAAAACTTGACAACATGACACGTTTTAAAAGAGTTATCTGTCAGAAAATACACAATGTTACCAAATGCTTCTCTCACAGTGGTTCCAAAATGCACACAGACTCACGGTGTGATTCTAGACAAGCACCACTATCCCTAGGAGTTTACCAAAACTCATTCACTACAGTAGAAGTGGTAAGGGAACTGCACACAATCTACATATTTCAGGACTGCACTTTTGTGTCAAAGCCTCACTCATTTAATCAAAGCATAAGCAAAGACTAGCTTCTAATGCTACTAAAACTTCACAACATGACAGGTTATAAAACAGTTATCTTTCAGCAAATACACGATGTTACCAAATGCTTCTCTAACAGTGGTTCCCAAATGCACACAGACTCACAGTGTGATTCTAGACAACAACCACTATCCCTAGGAGTTTACCAAAACGTATTCACTACTATGGAAGTGGTAAGGGAACTGCACACAATGTACATATTTCAAGAGAGCACTTTTGTATCAAAGCCTGACTCATTTAATCAACGCATAAGCAAAGACTGGCTTCTAATGCTACTAAAACTTGACAACATGACAGGTTCTAAAAGAGTTATCTGTCAGAAAATACACAATGTTACCAAATGCTTCTCTCACAGTGGTTCCCAAATGCACACAGACTCACTGTGTGATTCTAGACAAACAACACTATCCCTTGCACTATACCAAAACACATTTCTTCATCTACAAGGAGTACTACATTTTAGTGCAGAAACATAACTCATTTCACAAATTCATAAACAATGACTGGTTTCTAATTCTACCAAAATATAAAAACTGCACAATTATCTGTCTACAAACACATGAAAAAAACAAATGCTTATCACAGAATGGTTTCTACATGCACACACACTGTCAATAGGATTGTAGAGAAAAAAAAGTACTCTCTACACTTTAGCAGGAGAAATACATTAGTCTGATTAAAATCAAAATAGTCTACATACATCCCCTCACAATTAAATAACTCACCTTTCAAGTTGTTTTGTAGATTAAGAAGTATATCAGTCACACACCAGATATCAGTCACACACCAGATTTTCTTATACAGAATCTCTGCACTGTGCACCTGTCAGCAGAACCAAAGAATGGCAAAGTTTCCCTCTCATTTTCCACACATATACATGTAAACATCAAATCACATTCCTTCCCACATAAATTCAAAAGCAAACACACATTTCTATTGGTTAAACATTTCAACCCTTTCCAAATGACATAAACTTCAACCCTTCCCCCAATCTGCCTTCTGCCCGTTACCATAGAAACAGGTCATGGAACACTGTACTGAGCACACAGGTCACAAGTTCAGCACACACAATGTTGCTAAACAAGACAGCAAGTGTGCTTGACTTTTCAACATATCAGCTTATCATATATAATGTTCCTTACAATCAGTTTTTGTTAACCAATAAGAATCATGTGTTTAAAAAACAGAAATATACACCCTACCTTTTAGTGTAGAAGGTTGTCAAACAACCAATGATTTCTTGTCTTTTTTCAAAATTGCATCTTAGCCACCATTTTAGAAACATCTTACTTTCCAAACTGCCATTTCATTTACAGAGACGATCTGAGTGCATCCAGACCTCCTTACAAGATGCTTAGAGTGTGGATTGTGGGACACAGCTACATTTTCTGGTGCCAAAGGTATGCAGAAAACAAAGGCATTCACAAAGACCTAGGTTTGCCAAATGTAGACATCAATGGATTGGACAGAGAGGGTTAAAGTTGCACCAATTGATGCCATTGGTAAAATCCTTCATGCAAATCCAACACCCTGACCTCATAATAGTGAACTGTGGTGGCAATGACCTAGGCACTTTGACTGGGGTAGGTCTGGAAATGCTTATGAAGGACACCTTTGCAGAACTGATTTCACTTTTCCCTAAAACTGCCTTTGTGTATTCTAACATATGCCAAAGGCAGAAATGGAACTGGTCCGATCATTTTTGTCCACAGATTGAAAAAGCTAGAAAACATGTGAATAAATCTTTTTCTGCTTTTCTCCGAGACTACAGAATGGGATCAATTTACAATAACAATCTGCGCTTTCATATGCAAGAGATGTATAGGAGAGATGGAGTACACTTTACTGATGAAGGAAACAGAGTCTTCCTCAACAACTTTAGACTCTGTATAGGTACTTACTTATAAGTACCAAAAACTTTGAATGAACACAACGGCTCTTTTTAGAGCCACTCAAGAACAAAACACTTAACCTTAATCTTTATCTCCCAACAATTTCATTTTTTTTTTCTTTGGATCCGCGAACCCACCGTGAGAGAATCCGTGCATCCAACGCGATAGGATGCGCGAACCGTGCGCGCATTTTGCCGTTTTTTTTTTTTTTTAAAAGGGGGCCCCAAGGGGTCCTTCTGGGACCCCCTAAGCACCTCTAGAGGATCAGAGTATTTCCACTCTGCCCCCTTAATATGTTTTACACACTTATTCCCCTTGCTTCTTCAGCTTTTCTTCTACCGAGGCAGAAAATGGCCACCAACAGTTCCTGGTTTCGAATGTAGACAGACACTCGACAGCCAATTAGCATTCAGCGCGCGATCGGGAGAGTGCGCGCTTGGTTCGGGGAGGGTGCGCTTACGGTGCGGGTAGGGTCCGCGGATCCTCCCTGGCCATAGATATTTATGTACTTTTAACTCTAATTTTCTCAGGAACTACTGAACGGATTCACACCATTTATGCAAAAGGCACGAGTCTGAACTCAGGACTACCTCTTTGCCAAATTTGGTGTCATTCCGTTCAGCGGTTCGGGCTGTAGCTGCGACAACAGATCCTATGGGAAATTGCATGGGGAAAACGCGTTTTGGGACCCCCTTTTTTCTCGGCCCCCGCTTGACAAATCACCACAAAACTTTCAGGGTAGGAGTAGAGCAGAGCTGGCCAAAAGTTTCGTGAGGATTCGTCAACCGGCGCCAGACTTATTGGGAATAGAATGTTGCGGATTTCCTATGGAAAATAGGTCCTAACTATAACTATCTACTGGCGACCGCCAGTAGATAATATATATATATATATCTACATATACATACAAACACACACACACACATGCACACACACTCAAAAATATATATATAATATATATATTTAGGTAGTTATAGTTAGGACCTAGTTTCCATAGGAAAAGCATATTTTATTTGGCAATATCTTTGGCGCCGTCTGATGAATCTTCGTGACATTTTCAAAACTAATGGCCCGCTCCGGTCAGCTCCTGTAGCTCTTGGTTCAGAAAGCCTGCTTTTTTTAAAATGGTGTAACTCCGTCAGTAGTTCCTGAAATATTCATGTTTAAAAAAATTATATATCTGGTGATGAGGAGGATTCGCCAACCCTCCTGAGCACAAGTTTGATTCTGATTGGCTGCCAACACTTCTAACCAAGAAGTGTTGGCTGCCATCTTGTGACTCGATAGAAATAAGTCACAATAAAAAAGGTTAAAAAAAGAAAAGGGGGCAGGGTAGAAACATCCTGACTCCCTAGGTGTGGTTAGGGGGTCCCACAGGGACCCCCAGGACCCAGAAAAGCAAGGAGGTGTGTCTTCAGAGTGGTGTAAAAAGGGGGCGTGGCCTCAGACCACTCTCAGCAATCCAGCGGTGTGGGGCTTACTCAAGGTCCCTGGTGGGCTAGTTGACCCCCAGAGGCTCTCAGGAATCATGGGGACCTAATCCCCCAACCCAGAACGCTCCAGGAGGTGCGTTTGCAGAGTGGTGGAGAAAGGGGGCGTGGCCTGTGTCCACCTGTCAGCTGTCCCACTATCTGGGGCATACTGGATGTATCAGGTAGGCTAGTTGGCCCCTAAGGAGCCCCAGCAGTGAAGGGGACTTTAATCCCCATCCAAGAGCATGCCAGGAAGTGCGTTTGCAGAGTGGTGAGGAAAGGGGGTGTGGCCTGCTATGAGAACTTAGCTATCCTGCTGTGTGGGACTTACTGCAGGTAATAGGAGGGGTAGTTGGCCCCCAGGGTTGACCTTGGGATCCAGCTACCCCTCCTGCTACCTCCAGTAAGTGGCACACAGTGGGATTGCTAAGAGGTCTTTGGAGGTCATGCTCTCTGAACTTCTCTGTTTTTGTATGAGTGAAATGTCCAACTAACTTTAAAGTCCCTGAAACCTGTGGTTTTCTCAGTGAATTGTCAAGATGTTTAAATGGTGATTTCGAACTATAACGTCCCTGAAACCTTTGGTTTTTTAGTGAAAAAAAGGTTAAAAAAAACTAATGTTACTATATATATATATATATATATTCAGTGAAAAAACCATAGGTTTCACACATGTTATAGTTAGCTGGACATTTTACTCGTAAAAAACCAATGAAATTGCCCCGTTATAGTTAGTTCAGCTAACTATAACTCGCGCGCCCGCAATGCACTGCTGATGACGTCACATATTACATCACTCATGACATGGTCAGTGACATCACTCATGACATCACTGATGACATCTCAAATGACATCACTGATGACATCATCCAGTGAATGTGTGTTTTTCTGAAAATTAAATATGTTTTATATATGTATATCTCAAGGTCGATGGAAGAATAAATGGGTATATAAGTGTCTAAATGGATGATTTGTTTTTGAAAAATTGATTGTTTAACTGACTGATTAAGTGTATCTTAGTGAATACATGGCTTAGTGAGTAATGTTTAAATATGTATATATCTGTATCAGTCTCTCACTTTGTGTATAAGTGGCTGCATGGGTTGGTGAGTAGCTACATGGGTGTCTATATAGGTTATTAGTTGGTTTTTTGAGTATCAGTCTGAGTGTCTGCATGGTTCGGTGGGGGGTATTACGTAGTGCATAGGTGCATGAATGAGTGACTCACTGTTTGTATGTGTTGAACAGACCATGTGTGCAGGACTGCATGGGTGGATGAGTGTGTGTATGGGTGTGTTAGTGAGTGAATGACTGTCTCAATAGTGTCTTTATGAGTAACTACATATGTTTAAAACTAGTATATGTGACTATTGGTGTATATATGTGAGTATATGCAAGGGTGAGAGATTGGAAGAGTTCCTGTATGAATAAGTATGTGTTTCTATAAGTGATTGTTTAAAAGACTAAGTATGTGTAAGTTTCCGTAGAAGTAAGTATGGTGGTGTGTGTATAACTGTATATGCAAGTAAATGTATGTTTGATTCTTTATTAGCACGAGTGACTATGTGTGTGAGTAACTCTATGCATGAGTGGCATTGTGTAACAGGATGTATAGGTGTATGAGTACATATGATGAGTGAGTACATGTATGAGTGACTGTATTGGACTGTTGGTGAATGAGTGGATGTGTATGTGGATCTTAGAATTACTGAAGAGGTTGTTGTAACTGGTATTGGTATGTCCATTGTTTTGAAAATTTTAGTCTCTATTTTTGAATGTGTGTGTCAAAGGTTATATTAGGGTGAGAGGAGGTCTACCACTCTATCACAAGGATGATGTCATCAGTGATGTCATCAGTGATGTCATTTGAGATGTCATCAGTGATGTCATGAGTGATGTCACTGACCATGTCATGAGTGATGTAATATGTGACGTCATCAGCAGTGCATTGCGGGCGCGCGAGTTATAGTTAGCTGAACTAACTATAACGGGGCAATTTCATTGGTTTTTTACGAGTAAAATGTCCAGCTAACTATAACATGTGTGAAACCTATGGTTTTTTCACTGAATTTCTAAGGTTTTTTAAATGCTAATTCCTAACTATAACGTGTGTGAAACCTATGGTTTTTTCACTGAATTTCTAAGGTTTTTTAAATGCTAATTCCTAACTATAACGTGTGTGAAACCCATGGTTTTTTCAGTGAATTTGCAAGGTTTTTTAAATGCTAATTTTTTTTTTTTTTTTTTTTTTTCTAACATATTTTTAATTTAATTATCTTACCTTTTATAAAGACTATGATTAAATTTTTAAAATTCTTTAATATGTTTTTTTAAATATATTTTTTAAAATAAACATGTAAAATTTATTTGCAGTACTTTTTTTAAAAAAAAAATATTTTTTTAGTACGCGTACCGTAAGCTCACGGTAAGCGTACGGTTTACGCAACGTCCGTAATCTATCTACGCTGCTTGCGTATAGTTACGCACTTTGCGTAGCCGCGCGTACTGCGCGTGGGACGCGTGCGCGCTTACGCCACACGCGCACGTTACGCGGAAGTGTCGGGTAGTGACTGTTATGCGCATGCGCGCAAGCGCGTGTCTTTTTTACGCGCATGCGTACTTTTTGCCGTAAGCGTACCGTAAGCGTACCGTAAGCGTACGGTAGGTCATGTGATCATGAAACACAACTTTTGATTGGTTGAAACTACTTTCAGTTCTAGAACTCTCCTACACCACACCCATTCCCCTCATTTCTGCTTGTGATCCCTTGGGAGAAGGAGCTGGTTTGTCTTTGGGATACGATGGCAGAACAGCAGAGCTCTTCTGAGAGTGAGGCTAGCACTAGCAGCACTGTCTTGAGGCAGAGATCGAGGAAACAAAAGCCCTCTTATGTATGGGATTATTTTACTTTTCCTGAAGGCCAGCAAAAGGTAAATGCACCCTTAGTGACTTGTAAGCTGTGTAAGCGTGTACTTTCTAGAGGTAATCCTAACAGGAAGTATTCCTTTGGGAATCACACCATGAAGAGACACCTCCAGGATGTACACAGAAGGACACATGGTCATCTTTTTGGAGGTAACTCTTCAGAAAGACGAGCCAGTACATCCACAGTAGCTCAGCCTGAACCATCATCTGCAGGGCTGACTCCTTCTTCTGCAGGTCAGGTGAGCCCTTCATCTGTGGGGGGAGAATCTCCTTTTGCTGGCCCTCTGGAAATGAACCCTCGATTTCGGAAGATTGATATTCATTGCACATTTTGTAAAGATCTAATTTGCCATAGGGAGACCAGTGTTTCCCTAGTGAACAACAAAATAGATCAGCACATTTGTCGCTTTGAATAATTTTCCCATGCTTCCTTTCCTCTGTCCCTGCATGAACACAACGGTTCTTTTAAGAGCCAACCTTATCTTTCATCTTTTTTTTACATATGTTTTTAAAAACTTTTTTTAATTTTTTTTTTACCGTACGCGTACGGTGCGCGTACTTTTTTTTTTTTTTTTTTTTTAAAACACTAAAAATCATTTATCACATTACATTGTCCTTGAGAGACTACAATTATTATTATTGACTTACCATACTCACTGAAAAAATATTTATTCATTTGTTTTTTTTAAAAATAGTTTTAAAAATGTTTGTAGTTTTCGAAAATTTTCTATATCTATCTGGAAAAAAAGAAAAAAGTATTAATATTTTTAAAACATTTTATAATACAGTACACATATTTACATTTTTTTCCCAAAAATATTTTTGCCTTATTTTTGCTGTTTTCAGAATATATTGCATTTCACTATAAATTGTGAAAGCAATTGCATTCATCATTTTACAGCGGGCAAAAAAAAATACCAATCACAAAGATTGTATTAAAAATGCCCTGATTCTTTTTTTACTTAAACTTAACATTATAGAAATGCATAATATTGTAAAAAAATATCATCTAATACCAATAGTTATTTCTTTAAAATACCGTCTGATATGTTTGTTTCAGAAGTATAATCACAATATTATATCTCAAATAACTCCAAAATACATCTGATTTCATTTCCTTTAGACCAAATAGTAATTTTAAATTTTTTTTTGGAATAAATTTCCAACGGTAATCCAATAAAATTCTAAAGTTTAATTTGTCCAGATCTCACCGATTCTCTGTAACATTTTGGTTCACGAAAATTTTTTGAATAATTTATTAAGTCCACAATAGAATTGGTTACTTTTCCACATGGCCAAATAGTAATTTTTTAAAACATTTTTGAAAAAATTTCCAATGGCAGTCCAATAACATTCCAAAATTTAAAATGTGCAGAAGTTACCGATAATCTCTAAATTATTGGTTTTTCAAAGTTTCATTAAAAATTAAAAAAGTCCACATTACAATTGGTTATCTTTCCATTAGGCCAAATGATAATTTAAAAAATCTTTTTTTTACAAAATTGCAATGGTAATCCAGTAAAATGGTAAAATTGTTTTGTCCAGATCTTGCCAAGTCTCTCTAAAATTTAGGTTTCAGGAAGATTAGATAGGAATTTGCTAAATCAAAAGGCAAACGTTGTTTGAAAATCAATTGGGAATCATTACACAGTGTCCAGCCTTTTTCACATTTAAGATAAACTGTGTAATGTCCAGAAGTAACAGTAGGTCCATCATGGAAAATTATTGCAACAGTTAAAAAAGTTTTTCCTGAAATTGATAATTGCTGTCCTGTAAACTTCTTTATTAAAGTATCCAATTTTGAACCATCAGCTCTACATCGTTGCATCATTAAAATTACATACTGTCCGTATTCCTTTAAAATTAATGTTGAAAACATGTCAGAATTACACTCACCACATTTCATGCTATGATTAGCATCTTTAACTAATTTTGCAAAAGTGACTGTTTTACTCTCTGGCAATGTCAAATAAATAAACCTTTCATTATCAACAATAGAGCCACATATATTATAACAATTATCACAACTATGTTCCCATTTATAAGAGAGACCAAAAAAAATGTCAATGGGAACTCCTTCTTCTTCCACTACCTGAAGAAAATACATCAAAAATTCATGTGCATCTTGCTGTTCATTTTGAGAAAACTGTGTTCGTCCTGAACATACATCTAAAAGTTTTCTAATGTCAGTAGCACTTTCTATTTGAGTTTTATCTTTACTCAGCTTTTGAAAAAGGAGACTCAGCTCTGAACAGAATCTTTTTCCCTGATTTACTATTATCTGCTCTTGCAAACTTTCCAGATAAAATGCAACATTCAGCACTACATTTGCGTAGCAGTTGACACCAGAGCTATTTTCAAAATGACATCCTACAACCTGTTCTTCATTTTCCTTTTTCTTTTTGCTTGCAATTACATCACTCCTCTTTTTTTTCCTCTTCTCTACATCTTCACTACAGATATTCTCATTTTTTCTTTTACGAGAAACTACACGTTTCTCCAACACAGGATACTGACCTAAATGAGGAGCATAGCTTCTTCTTAATCTATTATACTCTTTTACACAGTTTGTATCAGCACTAACTTTTGACTCATCAAAGTCTATCATGAATAAACCTGATAATGTTTTGACTCGTGACAAAGCAACATATGCCATACCTTCTTTGAACACAGTTGAACCAATGTTCACAAATGCACAATCTACAGTCAATCCTTGAGACTTGTGAATAGTTACAGCATATGCTAGAGAAAACGGAAACTGCTTCCTACGTACATATAAGTCTTTCACAAGCATAAAACGAACTGTACAACGACAAATATCTTTAACTTCATCTATCTGATCAAATTTTATTTTTAAACATTCAACTCCTTCTTTTTTCTGGTAATTAATAAAACCCACAACTCTTCCCATCGCTCCATTAACTAAACCTTTCTCAACATCCAAATTTCTCCTTAAAAACACTCTACAGTTCATGCAAACATATAGATTTTTTTCTAATCCAGCTGTTTTGGAGATGTTCTTCTCTAGTGAGTCCAATTTATTTTTCAGTTTGCCTGTTACTGTGACAGTAATTCTTCCATCCTCAATTTTGTCCACTGCTTCCAATTTCCTGATCTCTTCCTTTTCCAATTTCAAAAGCTCCTCATTGAATATTGAGCATTCACGTAGAGTTGGCATTAAGCAGATGACACTTTTGTTTTCTGCAATGTTCTTGTATATCTTCTCTGCAACTATTTCTTCCTTTGGAAATAAATTATGTAGCAGCCGACTCTGTAATGCTTTTTTGCCAACTTCTGTCAGTAGTCCAATCCTGATATCTTTCAGAATACTTCCATATTCTTCATCGTTTGCTTGCCTCATATTAGTAGTAAGTTCCTTGTACTCAAAGAAGGACCAAATATTTGTATTTCCGATGCTTCCCAATGACTTCTTCGTGTCTTCATGTGTCACAGTATTAAACACTGGTTGTCCTTTAACTGGAGTAAGTTGCAAAAGATCTCCAAAAACTATGACGTGTTTTCCACCAAATAACATGTCATAGTCTGTCTTCAAAATTTGCTGCATTCTTAAATGCACAAAGGCAAGCATTAGGTTTGATACCATGCTCACCTCATCAATAATGAGAACTTGCATCTTCTTCAATACTCTTGAAACTTCCAAGGATGCTTCTCCAGTTAGCTTGTTGAATTGTATTTTGTTCTCATGCTCCACTGGTAACATTAGCAAACGATGTAAGGTGATTCCTTTTATATTATATGCTGCTAACCCAGTTGGAGCAGTAACCACACAAGACAAAGTAGAATCCGTTTTTTGCTGTAGGTAGCTTCTGATGACTTTTATTAGGAAACTTTTTCCAGTTCCAGCTTGTCCGCTTACATACATCCTGATTGGATGAAATGATGTGCATGAGCACTCTTTTTTTACATGTAGAAATCCGTGATCAATTTTGTTTTTGATCTCTTCATAAATTTGTTGCTGCTCTTGATTCAGTTGTCTTTCCAAATTTTCTAAGTC
The DNA here is from genome assembly GCF_964204655.1 of Triturus cristatus. NCBI lineage: Eukaryota > Metazoa > Chordata > Amphibia > Caudata > Salamandridae > Triturus > Triturus cristatus. Next base: position 307,265,193 of record NC_140582.1, on the reverse strand, counting down.
TATAAATTCTTCTTGAGCTTGATTCATAGCCGTTTCCACTTCATTCATGGCTATTGATGCTTCATTTTCAATGATTGGTTGTCCTAGGGGATCTTGACTGTGTGTTCCTGAACTTTGGCTGTCCTGAGAACTGTCTCTAGCTATTTCTGCTGCAATTGTAGTTTCCTGTTCAATTTCTTCATTTAACATTTGCAGATAAGTTGTGAATGTATTGCATTGTATGCTGTCTTTGCAAGCATTAAATGAATCTTCATAGCTTTGAAATTCTCCCAGTAGTTCATCCTCTGTACGCCATGGTTTAAACAACTGTAAAAGAGCCAAGTAGTAAAATTCTTTCTTGTCAGTAGTGTCGCAACTCAGCTTCCGGTGATTTATCAAACTTCCTTTTGTTTGCTTCACCAAACATCCTTCTTCACCAACGACTTTATATTTTCCATTATTGATGTCTTCTGCGGCTTTCCTTGAATAAATGTAGTTCTGCAGCACTTCATAGAGACACATGTTCTCCAGATGTTGACTTCTCTTGGGATAATATGTGTCCAACATGTTTGTTTTCAATATATCTGTACTTTCTGGGTCATTCTCGACCAAATATTCAATTTCTCCTACAGATTTCAGTACCCGATTTCTCATTGCTGCAAGGCCTAAACTTGCCCAAATTATTCTTCTTGACTTCGAGTAGAGACTTGCAGAAGATAACCTATCTGAACATTCGTAGGATCCAATTTCTCGATGCGATAACATCTTCAAACTGAAACTGTACAGCTTCTTACTGACAGTCTTCTCGTGAGAAATCTCTTCCCACATTTCCTTCAATTCTGTTTTTTCTGATTTCGTAATGTAAGACGTTACATATCGTGCAACAGCAATGGAATTGTCAGCTACATACTGTATATCCATGTTAGCGTTCCACATGGATAAAATGACTGGGTTGTAGTCATTTATATTTTTTGATTCTTCTTTTCTTTTAAGGTTGTAGGTATTCTTAGGTGATTTTCTTGTGATAGTATGTCTCACAGCTGACATAAAACTGTTTACTCTTCCATTTGAAAGAACAGGTCTAGGAAATCCAAATCGACATTTAGTGTAGTATTTTTCTTTGCTCTTGTATTTCCGTCGACAGTATTTTCCACACCGATGACTTTGGAAACGTAAAACTTGCTCCTTTAACTTGTTCTCTTCTGTGCTTTTTGGTATAGCACATGTTGCATATTCTTGAATGTAAGATAACACTGCTTCATCAGCATCTGTTCCAAACTTTGGGGCATCCTTGATCCACAACAGCATATGAATATGAGGAGCACCTCTTGCCTGGTACTCTTTTCTCCAAAAGAAATCCACTACTTCTCCAAGGGGTGGATTTTTTTTATTGCAGATGAAGGACATCATAGCCTCAAATCTATGATTGAAATATCTGCAAGCATTAACCGGATCCAATGAGCACAGTTCTCCTGCTGTCTTGTATTCGATGTTTTTAATGTTTGAATTGGCCTCTCGTAGAAAATCCAGTAAATCATCCCAAGCGTACTCGGCACAGCTTAGGGTAAGGAACCATGTTGGTGTTCCTAAATTCCGTAACATGCATTTTAGTTCACCATGGCGTCGGTACCAATATTCATTTGTCCCACGCTGACAAGCCATCAGATTGATCAGTTGTGTTTCCAAATGATCATCTCGGTGCTGCACTTTCTCCATAAAATCCTTAGCAGACACATTTTGTAAATGTACTCCACTTTTTAAAATGTGATTTACTGCATAAGACAGTGCAGACAAGTCGCTTTCAAATAAAAGATGGAACAAATAAGGAATACTTTGTCGAAATCTGGGATCTTCAGCATATAGTCTTGTAGTCCGATACTCTGAAGCTGGAATCTGTTCTGGACGTTCATCGTATCGTCCTCCTTTTCCTTTAGGAAACAGCTGAGGAAAACATCGAGCTTCCAAGCTCTCCTCCCATACACTCACAGGAGTTCCTTTTGCTTTCTTCATCTGAAAGAGATCAATATTGTCTCCCATAACTTCTTTCGAATGAAGAGGATGTATGCTAAAATGTTCATAAATTTCTTCTTCCTTTGACTTGTCCACTTTTTCAATTTGTCCAGTTGGTGTTTCTGTGTCTTCTTGAAAATCTTCTTCTTCTTCTTCTTCTTCTATATAAATTGATTCATACCATTTGTTATTTTTTTTCAAATACAAATTTGCTCTTTGTACTTTCCGCACATCTACCAGCTCCTGCCAAATCTTCTTATTCTTTGTAGGTACACCATTAACCAGAATAATTAATGGTTCAGTTTCCAAAGTATCCGCATCAATAGTTTCCATATTTTTTTTCAAATCCAAGGGCAAATACACCACTCTACCTTTTAAACCTCTCAGTAAATCTGAAGGAGGTAATTTACCAGTTTTGGGCTCCATACGTACTATGGTCTGGAACGGATGAACACATTGAATGAGTATAGACTCATATGTATTTAATTCAGAAAGTTCAGCAGGAATAGCATCCAATTCTAAATTATTATGTACAGCTCTGGTCGGCATTCTATTTTCCTCTAACTTGTTGTAACAGTATTTACAAATACGCTGATCTTCACCCAATTCAAAACAATTTTCTAGAAATATATATGTGGCAAAATCCTTCCACTTATAATTATCTTCATTTTCACTCTTTCTGTAGAGATCAACATTCCTAGTTTGTTTTCTATAATGAGTTCTGCGGCAACAAATACAAGTAACATTTGGTCTTTCATTAGAGACTATTGCAAATTTTGTTATGTGATCATTAAATGTCTTACTTACAGAAGGTTCTACATTCTCTTCCACTTCTTCCTCATTTACTGTGTCCTTCTCTGCACTGTTTTGTTCAGGACCAAAGTAACAAAACTGAATTTCATCAACAACCTTCTCTACATCTGATACCGTTCCTCGGAACAGAGCCCTATTCAATTCATTTAACTTTATTGCTGGACTTTTGGCAAAATACAACCGTCTCACAAACTTTCTCATTCCAGTATGATGAACAGCCAGCATCCTAAAATGATGGAAAACACTATTGCACACTTTTCTAGATAGACAAGCCAGAGAATGACCCTGCAAACCAGTATTCTCTCTCACTCTGCATGGATCCAGACTTTGAAGCACCTTAATCTTCTGTTTTACACTTTTTTTACTACATTCTCTTAGAAACTCTCGAAATTTGTCAATAGATTCCTGACGCACAGTGCAAATACTACTACAATTCCAAGTGTACACTGGGGCTTTAGGACGTCTCCCCATTGCCTCATCTGCCATCACTTGTACCTCATCTCTTGGAACCATTATCTCCTTCTCCATTATGCAACCATTTGTTACTTCGTATGAACGACCTCTGGTGTCAACTGCATGCAGCAAACTATTACTTTGAAAATAGCTCTCTTCATTAAAAAAAGGTTCACTACTTGAACTATGCATCCACTTTCCTAAAAACACTTTACAAAAGTTTGTTCTGTTCACTACTCTTTTCCTTTTGCTATGTGATTTCAGTACATTAACCATTTTGTCTAATGTACGCATCCTATTCAAAATTAATATGAATAGTTTCCTTTTTAATTCTAATGCCTTTGCTGCAATGGCTTCAATTTCTTTTTTTCTCTTGTAATATTTTGCCTTTTGCTTATATTTCTTCACATCCTTTATCAAATTGGACATAACTCTTCTCTGAAACATTTTTCTACGTATCTCTTTAAACGCTGTTTTTCTGTTTATGTAAATCTTTTCAGTTGCAGAAGGTATATTTGCATTAACTAAATTCTCAATTTTTTCCTGTTCTCTTCCTTTTGTAACATTCTTTCCAGTACAGACATTTTGTACATTTTTCTTTGTTTTGAATATATTTTTAAGAAATTGTTTTTTCTGCTTACCAGAAGATTTTTTCTTTTTCCCAACATGAGCATCTTCTACTAACTTTGGTCCTCCAGTTGTCTTCAAATATAGGTTTTTTTTTAGCGTTTTTTGAACTCTGGATTTTGTAGGCATCTTAAATTTTGTTCACTGCTCTTCAGCAATACCTGAAAAAAACTAAAAAAAAATCCTTTATTGTATTTAAATATATTACTACATTTCTTTTCACAATAGTCACAAAACGAAATTTCTTTGCCAATTTGAATGCACACAAACTGCTCTTTTTTTTGGGCAAGTGAAAATCACTTTTACAAACTGTCACATTATGAAACCACTTTTCAGATTTTTTAAAAAGCCCATGTCCAGAGTGCTACACTCCAGCAAGGGCAACCAGCCTTAGTGATGCTGAATGTATTTGCATTACAGGCTGAAACCTGAAAACCCCACTCGCTTGTAAATACTGTGCATGACTATACATGGCAAGCACATGGGTGTGTGCTAAGACTCTGCTTCTTCCCCCAAAAATTCGCTCCCCCTTTCCATCTAATGCAACTGTGAAATCACCAGAGCAAGACGCAATAAATCTCTGTCTATAATTCCTCTCTGCACACAGAGTCATGTTTTCACATTAGTCCCAAAACGAAATTTCTTTGCCAATTTGAAAGCACACTTACTGCTCTTTTTTTTTTCGGGGCAAGTGAAAATCACTTTTTACAAGTGAAAATCACTTTTACAGACTGACACATTATGAAACCACTTTTTTTGATTTATTTAAATGCACATGTCCAAACTGTTTTTTCAGACCACCACCATGTGTATTCTCGGTGACTGCCTACACTCCAGCAAGGGCAACCAGCCTTAGTGATGCTGAATGTATTTGCATTACAGACTGAAACCTGAAAACCCCACTCGCTTGTAAATACTGTGCATGACTATACATGGCAAGCACATGGGTGTGTGCTAAGACTCTGCTTCTTCCCCCAAAAATTCGCTCCCCCTTTCCATCTAATGTAACTGTGAAATCACCAGAGCAATACGCAATAAATCTCTGCCTATAATTCCTCTCTGCACACAGAGTCATGTTTTCACATTAGTCCCAAAACTAAATTTCTTTGCCAATTTGAAAGTACACTTACTGCTCTTTTTTTTTTCGGGGCAAGTGAAACTCACTTTTTACAAGTGAAAATCACTTTTACAGACTGACACATTATGAAACCACTTTTTTTGATTTATTTAAATGCACATGTCCAAACTGTTTTTTCAGACCACCACCATGTGTATTCTCGGTGACTGCCTACACTCCAGCAAGGGCAACCAGCCTTAGTGATGCTGAATGTATTTGCATTACAGACTGAAACCTGAAAACCCCACTCGCTTGTAAATACTGTGCATGACTATACATGGCAAGCACATGGGTGTGTGCTAAGACTCTGCTTCTTCCCCCAAAAATTCGCTCCCCCTTTCCATCTAATGCAACTGTGAAATCACCAGAGCAAGACGCAATAAATCTCTGCCTATAATTCCTCTCTGCACACAGAGTCATGTTTTCACATTAGTCCCAAAACGAAATTTCTTTGCCAATTTGAAAGCACACTTACTGCTCTTTTTTTTTTCGGGGCAAGTGAAAATCACTTTTTACAAGTGAAAATCACTTTTACAGACTGACACATTATGAAACCACTTTTTTTGATTTATTTAAATGCACATGTCCAAACTGTTTTTTCAGACCACCACCATGTGTATTCTCGGTGACTGCCTACACTCCAGCAAGGGCAACCAGCCTTAGTGATGCTGAATGTATTTGCATTACAGACTGAAACCTGAAAACCCCACTCGCTTGTAAATACTGTGCATGACTATACATGGCAAGCACATGGGTGTGTGCTAAGACTCTGCTTCTTCCCCCAAAAATTCGCTCCCCCTTTCCATCTAATGTAACTGTGAAATCACCAGAGCAATACGCAATAAATCTCTGCCTATAATTCCTCTCTGCACACAGAGTCATGTTTTCACATTAGTCCCAAAACTAAATTTCTTTGCCAATTTGAAAGTACACTTACTGCTCTTTTTTTTTTCGGGGCAAGTGAAACTCACTTTTTACAAGTGAAAATCACTTTTACAGACTGACACATTATGAAACCACTTTTTTTGATTTATTTAAATGCACATGTCCAAACTGTTTTTTCAGACCACCACCATGTGTATTCTCGGTGACTGCCTACACTCCAGCAAGGGCAACCAGCCTTAGTGATGCTGAATGTATTTGCATTACAGACTGAAACCTGAAAACCCCACTCGCTTGTAAATACTGTGCATGACTATACATGGCAAGCACATGGGTGTGTGCTAAGACTCTGCTTCTTCCCCCAAAAATTCGCTCCCCCTTTCCATCTAATGCAACTGTGAAATCACCAGAGCAAGACGCAATAAATCTCTGCCTATAATTCCTCTCTGCACACAGAGTCATGTTTTCACATTAGTCCCAAAACGAAATTTCTTTGCCAATTTGAAAGCACACTTACTGCTCTTTTTTTTTTCGGCGCAAGTGAAAATCACTTTTACAGACTGACACATTATGAAACCACTTTTTTTGATTTATTTAAATGCACATGTCCAGACTGTTTTTTCAGACCACCACCATGTGTATTCTCGGTGACTGCCTACACTCCAGCAAGGGCAACCAGCCTTAGTGATGCTGAATGTATTTGCATTACAGACTGAAACCTGAAAACCCCACTCGCTTGTAAATACTGTGCATGACTATACATGGCAAGCACATGGGTGTGTGCTAAGACTCTGCTTCTTCCCCCAAAAATTCGCTCCCCCTTTCCATCTAATGTAACTGTGAAATCACCAGAGCAATACGCAATAAATCTCTGCCTATAATTCCTCTCTGCACACAGAGTCATGTTTTCACATTAGTCCCAAAACTAAATTTCTTTGCCAATTTGAAAGTACACTTACTGCTCTTTTTTTTTTCGGGGCAAGTGAAACTCACTTTTTACAAGTGAAAATCACTTTTACAGACTGACACATTATGAAACCACTTTTTTTGATTTATTTAAATGCACATGTCCAAACTGTTTTTTCAGACCACCACCATGTGTATTCTCGGTGACTGCCTACACTCCAGCAAGGGCAACCAGCCTTAGTGATGCTGAATGTATTTGCATTACAGACTGAAACCTGAAAACCCCACTCGCTTGTAAATACTGTGCATGACTATACATGGCAAGCACATGGGTGTGTGCTAAGACTCTGCTTCTTCCCCCAAAAATTCGCTCCCCCTTTCCATCTAATGTAACTGTGAAATCACCAGAGCAATACGCAATAAATCTCTGCCTGTAATTCCTATTTCCACACAGAGTCATGTTTTCACATTAGTCCCAAAACGAAATTTCTTTGCCAATTTGAAAGCACACTTACTGCTCTTTTTTTTTTCGGGGCAAGTGAAAATCACTTTTACAGACTGACACATTATGAAACCACCATGTGTAACTACAACAAAAACAATTTCCATTTCTATTATTCATTTCTTAAGTTACCACATACATCCCCTCTCAAACTGTAAACTCACCTTTAAAATTAGTTAGTTGTGAAAGAAATGTGACACTCAAACAGCAGATTATCAGAGCCAGGATCTCTGTTGTGTTCACCTCTCTCCTCTCAGCAGAACCAGATAATGGCAAACTTTCCCTCTATTTTTCCACACATATACTTGTAAGTTTCAAATCTCAGTGCTTCCCCCTTTTTTTCAAATGTAATCACACATTTCTATTGGTTGAAAACCAACCCTTTTCCAAAAGTACCCTTCCCCCAACTTGACTTCTGCCTAGTACCCTTCCCCCAACTTGACTTCTGCCTGCTACCATAGCAACAGCTCATGGAACACTGCTGTGTTGAGTTAGGTCAGAAGTTCGCCAAACAATGTTTCAATTCCACAGAGCAAGAGTGCTTGACTTTTCAAACCTAACAGCAAATCCATAGTACTGTTCTTTGGTTACACATTTTTTTTTACCAATACAAAACATGCTTCTATTAATTTACACATACAGCCTAGTTTTTATTCTAGAATGGTATGAAACAGCCAATCAGTTCTTTTTGTTTTGAAAAAAATATGTATGCCTCCATTTCCAAACTGTCTTTCTTTTCATATTGCCATTCTACTGAAAGACACCTCCTGAGTGCATCCAGTTCTCCTTTGAAGATGTTCACAGTGTGGATTGTAGGGCACAGCTATGTCTTCTGGAGTGAAAAGTTTGCAGAGAAAACAGGTATGGTGAGAGACCTTGCTTTGCCAAATGTAGACATTAAATGGATTGGTCAGAGAGGGTTAAAGTGGCACCAATTGATGCCATTGGTGAAATCCTTCATTCAAATCCAACACCCTGACCTCATAATAGTGCACTGTGGTGGCAATGACCTAGGCACTTTGACTGGGGTAGGTCTGGAAATGCTTATGAAGGACACCTTTGCACAACTGTTTACACTTTTCCCTAAAACTGCCTTTGTGTTTTCCAACATATGCCAAAGGCAAAAATGGAACTGGTCCAATCATTTCTGTCCACAGATTGACAAAGCAAGAAAGCACGTCAACAAATCTGTTTCTGCTTTCCTCCGTGACTATGGTATGGGTGCCATTTACCACAACAACTTGCGTTATGACATGCAAGACATTTATAGAGGAGATGGTGTGCACTTCAATGATGAAGGGAACAGAGTCTTCCTCTTGAACCTTAGACTCTGCATCGGTACTTACTTGTAGGTACCACTAAAAAAATGACTTCATAAACACAACAGCTCTTTTTAGAGCTCCCTAATATCTAAACTCTTAAATCTGCTTTTCATTTATTTTTTTTTATTTTTTTTTACCGTACGCTTACCGTAAGCTTACCGTACGCGTACCCCGTGATTTTTTAAAAAATCAATAAATGTTTTTTTTGTACTTTTCTGTCCTTCTTTGACCCCCTTACAAATGTTAGGGGGTCTGTAACTCTCCTCATTGCCCCCTTTCCTTGTTTTCACTCTTTTTTTTCAGAGTGAAACACACAAAATGGCGGCCGCCGCTTCCTGGTTTCGACCGATTCGAATGTTTACTAAGATCTAAGTGCCAATCAGAATCGCGCTCGCGCACGCCACCGTACGCTTACCGTAAGCGTACGGTAAGCGTACCGTAAGCGGGCTCAGATATATATATTGATTTAAAGGCTATTTTCTCAGAATCTACTGAACAGATTTACACCAAACCTACAAAAGGCACTTCCTTGACCTAGGGACTACCTCTCTGCCAAATTTTGAGTAATTCTGTTCAGCCGTTCGGGCTGTAGCTCGTTCTAAAGGTCCTATGGAAAAATGCATGGGAAAAACGCGTTTTGGGACCCCCCTTTTATCTCAGCCCCCGCTTGACGGATCCCCCCGAGACTTTCAGGGTAGGAGCGGAGCGTAGCGCCCCACCTATTTTGAGAAATTCGCGAGGATTCGTCAACCGGCGCCAAAGTTATTCAAAATAGAATGTTGAGGTTTTCCTATGGAAACGTGGTCCTAACTATAACTACCTACTGGCGACCGCCAGTAGGTAATATATATATATATATATTTTATATATATATATATATATAATATATATATATATATATATATATATATATATATATATATATTCACTTAAAAAACCATAGGTTTCACACATGTTATAGTTAGCTGGACATTTCACTCGTGAAAAACCAATGAAATTCCCCCGTTATAGTTAGTGCAGGCAACTATAACTCACGCGACCGCAATCCTCTGCTGATGATATTAGATCACTGTATTTAGTCACTTATTCACCCATGTCTTCTTCCATTAATCTTTAGCTATACATATATTACAAATATTTATTTTTCAGAAAGACACATATGTCATCAGCAGAGGATTGCGGTCGCGTGAGTTATAGTTGCCTGCACTAACTATAACGGGGGAATTTCATTGGTTTTTCACGAGTGAAATGTCCAGCTAACTATAACATGTGTGAAACCTATGGTTTTTTAAGTGAATTTGCAAGGTTTTTAAAATGCTAATTCCTAACTATAACGTGTGTGAAACCTATGGTTTTTCAGTGAATTTGTACGTTTTTTTAAATGCTAAGTTATTAATATATATATATATTTTTTTTAAATTTTACCGTGCGCGCACGGTGGGCACGCGTTGCGTTTCGCGCACCGCGCGACCACTTTGCGCAGTTCGGACCGTGCGCGCACGGTGCGCAACGTTCGCAGAATTTTTTTTGTTTCCACCGTGCGCGCACGTTGCGCGCACTCCGCGATTTTTCACGAAGAAAATTAAAACTCTTTTTGGACCCTTGGGGGTCCTTCTGGGAGCCCCTGACAAATGCTAGGGGGTCAGGAACTGTCCAGCCTGCCCCCTTTTCACGTTCTCAACCTTTGTTTTTCACCCCCTCAGAGTGCGAGAGACAAAATGGCGGCCGACACTTCCTGGTTTCGACCGATTCGAATGTTTACTAAGATCTAACAACCAATCAAAATTGCGCTCGCGCACGGCAGGGTGCGCGCACCCAGCGCACACGGTGCGCGCGTATAGATATATATATGCTTTTAAATGCTATTTTCTCAGGAAATACTGAACAGATTTACACCAGACCTGCAAAAGGCACTTCTTTGACCTTATGGCTACCTCTCTGCCAAATTTCACGTAATTCTGTTCAGCCGTTCGGGCTGTAGCTGCGACTAAAGTCCCTATGGAAAAATCCATGGGGAAAACGCGTTTTGGGACCCCCCCTTTTTCTCGGCCCCCGCTTGACGAATCCCCCCGAGACTTTCAGGGAAGGAGCGGAGCAGAGCGCACCATTAGTTTTGAAAATTTCGCGAGGATTCGTCAACCGGCGCCAAAGTTATTCAAAATAGAATTTTGAGATTTCCTATGGAAACTCGGTCCTAACTATAACTATCTACTAGCGACCGCCAGTAGATAATATATATATATATATACATATATATATATATATATATATATATATATATATATATATATATATATATATATATATCTCCAGTACCAAAAGCTTTATAAATAACAAAGTGAAACACACACACTTTCCAGTGAATTTAATGCAGTGACAAAGACGCGCTCACCGCATTTCAAATACCACTGTTCTCTTGATCACAGGTATTACACGTAAGTGACAACGGACATTTAAGCACACCGAGTGTCATAAACATAAACATATATAGAAAAACCACGAATGTTTAACAATTTACATCAGTGCCATCTTGAAAGGTCAATGTAATCACAACATAAATTGAGAATCTTTAAGCATTCATTAGTATTAGAGTCATAAAACACATGGACATTCCCCCCCTCGACCTGCTACGCAAACCGCCTGAGCACCTCCACTGCTACCCCTTCCCCCGCTGCAGCACTCTCATTGTGGTTCAGGACCCACGGGCCACCCCACCACGCAGCATGGGTGAGGGCCTTTACCATTTACCCCCCCAACGGTCCCCCGTGGCAGCCCCAGGACATCCACTCCTTCCTCCTCTCCTCCCACCTCCAGAGGTACCACAGTCCATGGGACCAAACATTGACTTCACCAGAAGGAATGCCTGTGGCCTACTGCACTGCCGGGGTGAAAGGCTGGACGCACTGTCTACGCCAGTGACCCGCCACCCCCACATCACCCCATCCATCCTTTTCCCTTCCCAAATCCCCCCCATTTATTACTGTGCCATTCAGTGTTGCTCACTACTGCCTTTACTGCATTGCGACCTTGTTGTAAACTTTTACTTCAATAAAAAATTATGACACAATTTTTTTTTAATTAAATAAAACACCTGTATATGTTATGCAACAAATAACCGAAAAAATTAGAGTTAACCAAAGAAAATTTCAGAGCACCTATGTCTGCACTCTCATGTCCTCATGTGTATTGATCATGTTAGAGAATCCTGCCCAAGTGGGCTAGCACTGCTACAAACAGTGATGTTCATGTACAGGAGCAGAGAGAACAAAAGTGACAAATATATTGCATGTTACTTATAATACACACCACTGCCCATATGGGCTTACAATACTTTAAAACGCTGTATATCTTGCAATATGAGTGATGGTAGGTGCTCCATATCACCCAAGGGGGCTTTCACTCTGAATCAATACATAGTGATTAATGAATAAACCAACAAAATAGCTAGATCCACTTTGAGGAATGTAAGTGCATCTACCTGTGCCCTATGATTAGGCTCCCAGACTTTCCAAGGGTAAAGTTTCACTTCAACTGTTGTTAGTACAAATGAAGCACTTAGAATAAATATAAGACATGAAAATCCATAATGTCTAATACGCCTAAGGTATGAATTTACAAAATGCCTTAGCAGGTGTTGTAACATTACGCACATCTATCTTACATAAGGTTGAGAAAAGGAGTTCCAACTTATAAATTAAGAATATAAACAAGATAATTCTTGCTTAGCTTAAACAGACACCTATTTGACTCTGTAGTCTTCACCATAGTCACATGAGAAAAATAATAGAACAAGCATTGGCATAGCCAATAGGTCTCGCCTTGGGGACCTTATAAGTATTTAGCCATGCAACAGTTGCATAACTAAATACTTATAGGGTTCCAAAAGCGAGACCTATTGGCTGTGCAAAGCGGCCGCGAAAGTGAAAGTAATCGCGGTAAATCGCAACGCGCGCGTCCGCACACATGCACTGTAGCTCTAGGCTGGCCTGGTAGCACTTTTTGGAGCCCTCTCAATAAGTCTCGCCAGTCCAGCGTATGCACTGGTTCAGGCGAGACCTAAAAATCAGTTAAACCCTTGCATATTTAAGGGTGGAAGTCTGAACAGAGGTTATCTGAAAAAGTTTGTAGACATAATCAATAAAGCAATAACAACAATAAGTAAATATCAGGCTAAATGTACAGCTAATTCTTCGTCCTGACTGAGCACTAGGGGGTGCTGTGTGCTTAACTCAATGGTGTACCTTGATTCAAGCGTTTTTAAAGCTAAAACTCTGTCACCGCCACGGATATTGACAGGAATCTGAGGAAGTGCAAAAAACTGCAATAAACTTGCATTACTCAAGTGAAATTCCCTGAAATGCCTTGCAACTGGGTACTGCTTGTCAGAGCAAACAATCGCCCTCATATGTTCTAATATGTGTTTCTTTACTCTGTGAATGGTGCTATCAATGTAGCAAAAGTTGCAAGGACGTTTCAGGGCGTATACACAAAAATCTGAGTTTCACGACAGAGCTTTAGTGATCTTGAATTCCTGGGAAGTGTTAGGTATGATGAAAGAGCGTACATTTATGCTAGATTTACATGCTTTGCAGTTTTTTGCATGTCACAAAACCAGCCATCTCAATGCAACTCCCACCAGCCTCTTGACAAGAGATCACATTTCTGCAGAGCATATCTTTGAGAGATTTACTCTTTCTGAGTGACATTTTAGGATGGGTAGTCACATAATACAAATTATATTATCAGTATGTAGCATGTGCCAATGTTTACTTAATACTCCTCTGACTCCATTAGCTTGATGATGGCACCAACACTTACACCGGTTCCAGTCCCCTCAGTGCCATTTCGATGAAGATGAACCTATCCTCCTCTGCAACTCTGAGATGGTGCCACCACTATGTCACCCTTTAACAGTCCCACCATCCCATAGGGGTGTGATGATGAAGAGCGCTATGGCCTCCTGGAGGATGAATCCAACTAGGAGGAGAATTGGTATGAGTAACTGGACGAAGCTAGTGGTATGGTCACATATCCAGACCCAGGCCATACCATGGAGGAAGGAGCATAACTGGCTATGGTGATGGGAAGGGCTGTAGAGGTCCTTGACCTGCAGCTTTCTTCTGTTGAGCTCAAGACTAACGTCTTGATTTAGGTGCTTCAACCAAGGGTATGATCTAAGGAGCCCCATCTCTCCTTTAACGAGGCCCTCACTGACGTTCTCCTGAGGTCCTGGACCTAACCCTGCACTGGGGCCCCTGTGCATAGGATGATTACCTTTCACTCCCGTCCCACCCCCAGAGACCCGGTCTTTCTCTCCCAGCATCCCTCTCCCAAGAGACTGGTGGTACCGTCCTCGACGGACAAACTAAACCTGAGCTCATTTCGTAGCTCCACACTGGATAGGCAATCAACGGGGCTGGACACCTTTGGGAAGAGGATCTTTTCTTCCACCATCCTGACATTGTGGTTGATGAACACTGCATGCCTTTTGGGCACATACACCCATACCTTGTGGGATTCAGTTGCGGACCTGCTGCCCATGCTCCCAGAAGAGGACCAGGCCATATTGAACTAGGCATTGCTAGATGGTCAGCACGCAGCAAAGTTCAACGTTTGGTATGGGCTGGCCCCACCGACTCACTAGGCAGGACTATGGCCTCAACAATGTCACTTTGCTGCCATGCCTGGCTCATATTAATGGGAATTTCAGGAGATGTCCAAACTTTGCTGATAGACTTTCATTTTGATGACTCCCACCTATTCGGCCGTAAGGCACTTTAAGAAGGGAAGAGCCTCCACCAGATCCCCAGGATACTTCATGGGTTCCCAGCAAAAGCGCTCTTACTTTTGTCCCTTCTGTGGTCACAGCCAGGGCTTCCAAGCCGGCCCTCAATTTTCACCTCACCCCCCAGGCCAGAAGTCTTCCCAGTCTTCTCGTGGTCAGGGACGCGGGCCCAACAGTGGACGTGGAACCCAGACCCAGTGAGCAATCCAGTCCCTCATCTCTCTGACTGCTGCATTCTCCAAACCTATTTAATGGGTCCTCAATGCAGCACACCCATCTAGTTGGCAGCAAGATCAGGCACGACCTGTCCCAATGGCAAGCAATAACCTCCGACAAGTGCGTGCTCCAAATCATACAGCAGGATTATGTCCTTCATTTCTGGAAACTCCACGACCCTTGCCATCATCCTCAGAATGGCTGATGGAGGACCAGCTCTTTTGCTACATCAGGAAGTGCAGGCCCTGTTGGCCAAATGAGCCACAGAGAGGGTGCCAGCATCAGGAGTCTCAACGCATTCCTATCGAAGTAGAAATTCATAATCACTTAGGCTCACGTCCTGTCTGCCTTGGATCCCAGAGACTGTAAGGTAGCTCTGGACCTCCAGGACGCGTATTTCACATTCCTGTCCTGCAGGCCCATAGGCATTACCTACGGTTCACAATAGGCCAGTAGCATTTCCATTTCCCTGTGCTCCCCTTTTGACCTTACCAGTGGCCTTCGGATTTCACGAAAGTTATGGTGGTGGTTACAGCACATCTACAGAGGTCTGGATTGCCATTGTTCCCGTACATTGACAACCTTTTTTTAAAGACAGGCTCGCCCCATGTAGTTGTCGCCCACCTCCATACTGTGATGTACCATCTTCATTCGCTGGAATTCAATATCAACATGCCAAAGTCACACTTCACTCCTTTTTGGATACTCCTTTTTATCTGAGCCCTTCTGTACACTACAGTTCTGTCCCTGCTCTCTGGAGTGGAGAGCCTGGGGCACTCGAGTTATGGTCCCGATGTTTCAGCTTCATTCTTGGATCTCAGTGAGATGAACTCTGAGGTTGCTGGGTCTGATGGTCTCCTGCAACCTGCTGGTAAAACATACCAGATGGAACATGCAGGCTCTGCAGAGGGACTTGAAATCTCAGTTGGCACAGCGCCTAGGGAATCTCTCCGACCTGGTCCAGAACTCAGGAAACTGCAGAAGATCTGTTGTGGTGGTTAACAAACAACAGCAGACCTTTCTCCCATCCTCACCCGGAGCTGACAGTGGTGACGGATCCATCGCTTCTGGGTTGGAGTGGCTACCTGGGAGAGGTGGAAATGGCTGGTAGAATTTTAGCACCTTATCAACCTCTGAAGCTGACGGCTATCCACTTGGCATTGAATGCCCTTCTCCCATCCAACAGGAAAAGCTGGTTGAGGTGTCCACAGACAATACTACCATCAAGTGTTATTGCATCAAACAAGTAGAGTGGGGTTGAGAGCCCCTTGCTGGGAAGCCCTGCACCTCAGGACATCTTCCTGGTCATAGAACAATTGGCGGGATCTATGAATGCCAGGGCAGATGAACTCAGCTGTCAATATCTTGTGGACCATGAATGGCGACTGTATCCGGAGGTGGTGCAAGGTCTCTTCCAAGAATGGGGAAAGCCTTGGCTCAATCTGTTTGCCACTGCCAAGAATATGCAATGTAAGCAATTTTATCTGTTGGAGTTTCCAGTGCGCTTTCACCAGGAGATGCGTTTCACTTAGACTGGAACTCGGTACTCCTGTATGCCTTTCCACCAATACCACTCCTGTCTCGAGTTTTCAAGAAGATCAGGACTGACCTGGCCCAAGTCATCAAGGTGGCTCCGGAATGGGCATGGAGAGTTTTGTACTCCTGAGCATAAGCATTCGACCTCAGATCAGGTTGCCCCTTTGGGGGCAGCAGGGAAGGTCTTGCACCCAAACCTGCGCACTCTTCACCTTCATGCCACAAGATTGAGTGGTGACAGTTGAATGTTTTTAATCTTCCTCCCGAAATCTTTGATTTTATTCTGGCAGTCAGGCATGTGCTGTTGTTTGGGTTACCCTTAGCCCAGCAAGGGGCACTGTTAAAGTTTACCTGTCTGCTATCTCGGCCTTCTTATGGTTGCTGGAACATCCCTCTTTATTTCAGTCACCCATTGTGGTGTATTTTCTTCAGGGCTTACTGCAACTGTTCCCACCTAGACAAACAGCTTCTTGGAACCCGGGCCACTTTCCTGAAAGTGATTGCCCCATTTCATGTTGGCTAGCACATCACGCTGCTGACATTTTTTGATACAGGTCGATCCCTGCAAGGAGGAGGAGAGGCTCCATTATCTGGAGCCTATACGAGCCCCCTCCTTTTACATCAATCTTACTAAAGAAAACTGTGTGGATGATCAGCTATTCATTGGGTTCGGAAAAAAAGGAAAGCAGTTCAGAAATTGACTATTTCTTGTCGGATTGTGCTCTGCATACAAATCTGCTACACAATGGCTAAGCAGCAGCCCTCTGAAAGCTTGTGGGCTTATTCTGCCAGTGCCAAGGTGGCCACTATTGCTGTAGCACGTGGGCTGCCTGTCCTGGACATCTGTCTGGCTGCTACCAGGATGTAACTACACACGTTCATGAAACACTACTGGCTGGATAGTCAGGTCCATCAAGACAGGCATTTGACCGTTTGTCCTTCAGGCCTTTTTTGTTTAAGCCAGTTCAGAAACCCACCTCCAGGGAAGTATTGCTTGGGTAGCTATTCTATGAATTTGAGGTTAGAAGCCTCTGCCAGAAGAACAAATTACTTAGTACGTTAATGCTTTTTTTTGGTAGAGACTCTGCCTATCTTCAAATTGCTAACTAGTCCTCCCATACGACTCGCTCTGCAAAATTGGCCCTTCACCCAAAAGACCTTGTTAGTTTCTGAACAAAAGTCCTACATCATGCAGTCATGGTTTTGCATATTTTGTGCGGATATAGTTCCAAAAGAAACTGATGTGAGTGCACTGGGGTGGTGATAATATGGGCACAATGCACGTCATTTCTGTCTCAGACGACGTTGACGTGGAGCTGCTTGACACCACCTACCAGCACAATTAGGTACTGCTGAAGATTTTCTAGATCCAATCTGACGCCTGGCGAATATTCTAAGGTGAGGAATCTGTAGTTAGATAGTCTCTATCGGAAAAGCGTTACTGAAGGTAAGTAACTTGTTCAACGGCACTTTCTTTCAAATTGCAAATTTCTAAACAGCAAGTTTTGAAATAACTGAATAAATGTATAAAGCAAAGGAAAATGAAAAATTTCTTGTAAAAATGCTCAGTTTCAGAGGTAGGCAATACATATATATTGTCGAGTTAGGTCTACATAATACATGAGCTACATTTAAGGGAGACCATCACATTTAATAAAATCTAATAATATTGGCCATGTTTTGAAAATACAAAAAAGTTAATGTGTAAATCAGCTGTTAATTCTATATTCAGGTGTGTTTTATCACCCAACTTCAATTGATTCGTCACAATTTTGTGTTGCTAAATAATTACATCATGCTTATGCAACTAATGTCCAAACCAAGGATCTCTGGTATCGAAGAGTTCTTGAAACTCTCATGGTTTTTCAAAACCCTCAAAGTACAGGTTAATGTGATGAGTTAGTGTTCACATCATTCTGGATGATGTGTGTAATAGTGTTACCCCATATTTGTAATATAAAATGTTCTTTTAATCACCATGGTGAAGTTATACAATGAAAATATTTTTTTTATATTCCACATTGCAAAATCCTCTACAATTTGTTTTTAATACAATCCGTTTTAATATGACTGAGGCTACCTCATGTTGCCAATTTCATCACCTCTACTCACCTCTTTTCTAATCTCCTGCTCATTCAACTGTATTTGACATTGTGGATCACCATGCTATGCTCACTCCCCTCTGCTTCTCCTTATTGTTGGTTTTCAGTGACAATACTTATCCATCTACACTGCCAAATCACTCATCAACACCCTTCTAATAGTGTGACTACATTACAGCAAAAACCTCCCAGTCAGCCCCACTAACTACTCTACTATCTCAGCCAAAGTTATGCATTTTGATGTCAGGACAGCTTTCAGTCTTTAATCCCTATACCACATTCAAATCAGAAGTGATCCATAAAGGATGGTTAGAGTTAGTAATAGTAAACATATATGTACCATGCAATGTCATTGTGTTTCATTGTAGAGAACATGATAATATTGCAAATTGACAACAACCTTAATATAGTATCATACAGGTTGTTAAACACAACAATATTGTGGAAGAAAAATATTGTTACAAACACACTGATAACTTTCGTAAACTCATAAGGAAATAACAAAAACATTACACAAAATGTCATCATTCAAAACATCGGAAAAAGAACGATATGGAAATAAAAATATAGGTTCTCAAAATATCAATAAAACATTAAAACAAATTAAAAAACTGCAAAAGTATCTTCAACCATAACAGTGCCTACTATCCAATTCAATTTAATACATCATTATGCCATTAATAAAAAAAGTTATCATAAAAGAACAATAAAATACTTTGTAAGTTCATAAATATCCAAATTACAGATAACACCTATTAATAAAAACACCATAGAAATAGTTATACAGTCTCACCCTTGACAATACTTCCACTAACACAATTCGTAAAAAAACATGCAATGAATGTAAAGTGCAGATGGTAGCTTAAGTGAGAGCTAAAATTGGATTGTGCCAGTGCATTAAGTTTTTTAGGAAGCACTCCACAAAGTGGCAAACAGCAGAATCAGGCATCATTGTGAGGAAATAAAGTGCATATTAGCGTAAATTATAATTTTTTAGAAGAGGTGATAAATATCTGTATCTGATAGGCTCCTAATATTTACAGAAAAAAATAAAGTGCTCCAGCGTCTGAGGTGAGGTCGAATCGCAAGGGCAGACCAATATGAACTTCTGGTCATATTGCACTAGCTGAAAAAACAGAGATTGCTTCTAATCAATCTTGCATAAAACTTAGTTAGGAGTGACCTTTCCCAGATGTGTTTTACCAAAGTAAGGTAATGCTCAATCGCCCGCAAGTTTTAAGAACTATTAGAACATTGGAATGTTGGAAGCTCCATTGAAAACAATGGAGCGCTCCGGGCTTATAATGGCCGGTATAAGCCGGAGTTCCAACATTCCAATGTTTCTTTGTTCACAGCTCTGGCTGTGAACAAAGGCTTCAGGGAGCCCGAGGGGATTTGAATCCCCTCGCGCTCCCTGAAGGATTTGTTTAATTTGTTAGAACATTCTGCCCTCTAGTGGCAGAATGTTCTAATAGCCTTATAGGCCTTCGTAGCAGGGCTATACCGGCTATTAAAGTCCCGCTGCTTTGTTAAAGTCCCTCGCCTTCGGCTCGGGCCTTTAACGATGCAGCGGGCCTTTAATAGCCGGTATAGCCCGCTACGGCGGGCTATAAGGCTATATTAATCTCTCGGAATAGATTTTCCCAATTCCCTGCTATCCCTAGATTCAGATGTCATAAAAAGTTTCTTTACCCTGGCACCTTCCCTCTTGCTCAACATTTGGGGTGACAAATACAGTTCTGGTTTTCCCATTGCTTCAGCAGTTCTCTTAATGTACCTCAGCCAATGAATAATGGGCCAAATGTACGACCCGTTTTTGCATGCGCAAACGGGTTCGCGGACCCATTTGCACATGCAAAATCCTATTGGGCCATGTACATAGCCTATTTAGCGAGTCACAACATTTTTGTGACTCGCTAAATAGGTTTTGCAACTCGCTATTTGGAATGGACATTCCCTTCCAAATAGCGAGTCTCAAAACCATGTGCAAATGTTTTGCGACCGCAATTGCGGTTGCAAAACACTCGCAATTACCAGCTACTTCACGTAGGTGGTAATGCATTCGCAAATGGGATCGGGTCCCCAGGGTACCCCTTCCCCTTTGCAAATGCATGCAAAATTATTTTTAAGGGCAGGCAGTGGTTCCAGGGACCACTGCCTGCCCTTAAAAAATGAAACAAAAACGTTTCATTTTTATTTTTTTTAATGTGTCCCATTTTCTTTTGAGGAAAACGGACTGCATTTGAAAAAATAAAAACTGCTTTATTTAAAAGCAATCCCAGACATGGTGGTCTGCAGAGCCCAGCAGGCCACCATCCCTGGGAGGGCTGGCATTGCCAATGGGCACGCAAATTGCGAGAGGCTCATTGATATTAATGAGCCTCGCAATTTGCGACCCCATTGGGAATCGCAAACAGTGTTAAACACACTGTTCTACATTTCATTTAGCTACTCGCAATGTGTCGCAAATTGCGAGGCGCTAAATGAAATGGTCGTACATTTCAATCAATCAATCAATTAAAACATTTATAAAGCGTGCTACTCACCCGTGAGGGTCTCAAGGCGCTGAAGGGGGGGGGGGGGGCTGCTACTGATCGAAGAGCCAGGTCTTGAGGTGTTTCCTGAAGGTGAGATTGTCCTGGGTCAGTCGTAGGTGGGTGGGTAGAGAGTTCCACGTCTTGGCAGCCAGGCAAGAGAATGATCTTCCTCCGGAGGTGGTTCTGTGAATCCGTGGTACACTGGCGAGGGCGAGGCTGGCGGAGCAGAGCTGGCGGGTTGGAGTGTGGAACATGAGGCGGCTATTGAGGTATTCAGGCCCGTGTTGTGGAGCGCTTTGTGTGCGTGGGTGAGGAGCCTGAAGGTGATCCTTTTGCTGACAGGAAGCCAGTGCAGGTCTCTCAGGTGGGCAGATATGTGGCTGTGGCGAGGGATGTCGAGGACGAGTCGTGCGGATGCGTTCTGTATGTGCTGGAGCCTTTTCTGAAGTTTGGCTGTGGTACCTGCGTAGAGGGCGTTCCCGTAGTCCAGTCGGCTGGTGACGAGGGCCTGGGTGACCGTCTTTCTGGTTTCGGTAGGTATCCACCGGAAGATCTTTCAGAGCATGCGCAGGGTGTTGAAGCATGAGGATGAGATGGCGTTGACTTGCTTGATCATCGTGAGGGAGGAGTCCAGGATGAATCCCAGGTTGTGTGCGTGGTCCGTGGGTGTTGGCGCGGTGCCCAGCGCTGTGGGCCACCAGGAGTCGTCTCAGGCGGATGGGATTGGTCCGAAGATGAGGACCTCTGTCTTGTCTGAGTTCAGTTGGAGACGGCTGAGTTTCATCCATTCCGCAACGTTTTTCATTCCTTCCTGGAGGTTGGATTTGGCGGTGGCTGGGTCTTTGGTGAGGGAGAGTATCAGCTGGGTGTCGTCGGCGTATGCGATGATGTTGAGGTTGTGTTTGCGTGCGATGGCAGCGAGGGGGCTCATGTAGATGTTGAAGAGGGTTGGGCTGAGTGAAGAGCCTTGGGGTACGCCGCAGATGATCTCGATGGCCGCTGAGCGGAAGGGGGGAAGGTGGACTCTCTGGGTTCTCCTGGAGAGGAACGAGGTGATCCAGTTCAGGGCATTACCTTGGATCCCGGCGTTGTGGAGGTGGATTATTAGGGTGCGATGGCAGATTGTATCAAAGGCGGCTGAGAGGTCTAGGAGGATGAGAGGGGTTGTTTCCCTGTTGTCAAGCAGGGTCCTGATGTCGTCGGTGGCTGCGATGAGGGCAGTCTCGGTGCTGTGGTTGGCTCGAAAACCTGACTGGGATGGGTCGAGGGAGCCATGTGCCTCGAGGAATGCGGTCAGCTGTTTATTGATGGTCTTCTCGATGACTTTTGCAGGGAAGGGAAGAAGAGAGATGGGGCGGAAGTTCTTGAGGTCTTTAGGGTCTGCCGTGGGTTTCTTCAGTATGGCGTTGATCTCCGCGTGCTTCCAGCTCTCTGGGAAGGTGGGGGACGTGAGGGAGCTGTTTATGACGTTCCGGAGGTGGGGTGCGATGATGGTGTTGGCTTTGTTGAAGATGTGGTGAGGGCATGGGTCAGAAGGAGAGCCGGAGTGGATGGTGTTCATAACGTGGGTGGCATCTTCAGTGCTGATGGGATTCCAGTCGCTGAGGGTGGTAGTCGGAGGCATTGGTTCTGTGGCTGGGGGCGGAGTCTGAGTCTGATTGCCAAAGCTCTCATGTATGTCGGTGATCTTGCGGTGAAAGAACGTGGCGAGGGAGTTGCAAAGGTCTTGTGACGGTGTGATGTCGTTGCTGTTGGCGCTGGGGTTGGAGAGCTCTTTTACGATGCTGAAAATTGCAAGCTAAGCAATTAGTAATGACATCATCGTTAAATAAAGTATGCTGGTTTCCCCATAATGCAAACCAAAGGAGGACTGGCACAGGTTTCACATGATCATCCACATAGGTTAGGCCCATTTCCTCATGATGAAATGAATGGGGGACTACAATGGGCCTACACCTAACAGCCACCTACAAAAGGGATTCTCCTCCTGCGGTAATTTTGAACAATCCCGATACTCCCATGTGACTGCCCCAAGGATCCAAACTGGAAGACATTTTGGTTGATAGAATCCCAGAATGGAGAGTTTGTGCTTACTGCCAACAGCGGTCACCAGCCCAAAGAGGGCCCTAGCAGAGTAATTCAAGTGGAGGCTCCGATCTCAGATGCAGGGGAGCCAGCTGCTACGGGAATCAAAAGATATCACCAGATAGGAAATATCATTAACACTTGCTATGTTTTTCTCTTTTATTGAGATTGGTCTAATGTTACAGTTTTGCTGACCACAAGCCATATAGTGAGCTTTTATAATGTAGAACATAACAAAAGTATCTGTGAGACCACGAAGACTGTTTGGCATATGGGAGAGCAGGAAAGCATTGTTGGCATCACCCAGGGCAAGTTCTTCACCTGTGAGATTAAAAAATAATGTAGACCACTTATATACAGGAGAAATAAGATAGGAGCCAAAACACAGCCCTGATGTAAACCCCGGGATAAGTCAAAAGGTTCAGTACATTCACCCACTGCTCTATATCTAATTGGCGCTGTGACCCAGTGGTGCAATGCATGAAAAACATTTACCAAGGGATGGGGCAAACTTGTCTGGATTAAAATATTCCATAGCTTGGAGCTATTAACACACTCAAAAGTGCTACTAAGATCCAGAAAAGCAAGATAAAGTAATCTATTTTGGCAATAGTCTACTTCCCTAAAATTAGGTGTAAATTGAAACACTGGTTTTATGTCCCTAACCCTTCTGTAAACTCTTACTGTACTGAGCTGAGGATGTCATTTTGCTCCACCCAATCCTCAATCCTATGTAGGATAATATTTCCCACAATCTTTACCACAGAATCTAGCAGTTATATTGGTCTATCACAGCGAGGGTCCTTCCTATTGCCTTTCTTAAGACTGTGACTATGCTAAGAGTCTACTAAAAAGCAGGGATCTTATTAGAAACTGCAGCATTCAGGACATTAGTGATTATGGGGGCCTACAGGGGGTTGTTCTCCTTTTAGTGGTCCTTTTTGGATGGACTGACATGGTAGCTGAAATGACTTCTTCAAGCTCAAATTTAAACTCTAGCGGAAACAGCGGGGCACCATCTATATGATCTTCCACACTCTTATTTCTGTAAGAATAAAGGGCCATATGTATCAAAAAAGAGTTTTGCGATTCTCAAATTGCGATTCTTAGAGAATCGCAAATAGAGAATCGCAAAATGCAATGTATGTAGGATTTGCTAAAAAAATTCAGAATCCTACATATTCCTTATTTGCGAATCGCAAATTGAGATTCGCAAATAAGGAACACCTTCCCATTCATTCCTATGGGCTAGGAGGCCCATAGGAATGAATGGGAAGACATTCTCAATTTGCGATTACCAATTAGAGAATCGCAAATTGAGAATGCAATTTCAAGGTTGCAAGGGTGCCAACAGGACACCCCGTTGTACCCCTGAAATATGCATGTTTGTACATTTTGCGCACATACATGCCCTAAGAGCATGTATGTGCGCCAAAGGGCACTTTGAAAAAAGAAAAAATGTGTTTTTTTCTAGAAAATTGCTCATTACCACCAACTTGAAGTTGGTGGTAATTTGCGATTCCTTATGGCCAAATAGCAAGTTTCTGGTGCTTCCAGAATTTGCAATTCCTTAATTGCATTCACAAAATAGAGAATCGCAAATTTTGCAATTCTCTAATTTGCAATGGCCTTTTGGGATGATACATCCCAAAAGGCTTTTTCCCATTCGCAAACGGGCAGATTCTGAGAATCGGACCGTTTGTGAATAGGAAAAAGGCTTGATACTTATAGCCCAAGGTTGTTTAAAATGGTTCAGCCACCTATCTGGACAGATGTTAGACACTAACCCTTCAGGCAGTGGTGTGTTTGAGGCCTTCCATTCACAATGTTCTAAAAACTCTTAGGGTCCTTATCCTTTAACTTGGAATTCTCATGTTTCTTCCTTGATTGCCAGCTTCCTTTTTATAGCCTGCTTCTGCAAAAAGACGCTTTCTCCTGGGCTTACTATTAAGGGTGGTACACAGCTGTCGGTTTGCAGCACTACACATGTTATCAAACATTGCCTAATATAATATTGTTATGTATATCAGATACAACCCAAAAACACACTAAATAACACACATAAACACAAACTAAAACATAAATATTTTATAAAAATATACAGCAAACACAGCAACACATGTAAGTGACAATTCGATTAGCACACTCCACATAAGGTCATCTTTAAAAAATAATTATTATCTATGTAAAATGATAACGAGCAAAAAAGAAAACCACATTGACTAATAGAAAACAGAAATATTATAAAACCAGTGTACATAGAGAACAGCAAATAAAAACAAAACACCAAAACTGCTGCACTTCTAGCCCATAGAAAAGAAGACATTTACTCTGCCTGAATGCCAGCACCTTGGAACCTCACTCTACACGAGCAATAGAACTGCTTCTAGAAATAAAGTAAGTTTAATAACTCTTCAAAATTAAAAAATAGTCCACTAAACCACTGGAACTTACAATTTGCATAAGTAAGACTAACATATTTTCTTTTTTATATATATACAATACAGAACAAACTTTGAAAAGACTGAAAACCAAATACAAGAAATCAACTTTGAAGTACTGCACAAAGCAAGAATATGGCAGCAAATAATAAGAATAAAAGTAAGTATTTAATGCAAAATGGCATAAAGTGGTATGCTCAACCTAATAACGCTAAAAATAATTAAAAATAATAAATAACATTTATATTTTTCAAATTTATATAATTCCAAATTGTCCAATATAGCTACTTATGCGACACAGAAAGGGAAACCCGTTTTAACATATACAGTTTATACCTACACTAAATAAAGCACTGCTAACGAAGGAACCCGCTGAAAGTGAAGTAAATATTATTCAAATGGCTGGTATTGTCTTGCAACTACACAAATTCCTTTGTTGAGAATGTGAAAGAACACAATCATCTACATTATATAGCGGAAGTACAAATGTGTAATAATGTCCAACACTTTAAGGAAGCAAACACTGGCTCATCAGCACCAATAGGTCTAATTCTAATAACAATGGGCCTTATTTAGAGTTTGAATGATGGAATATTCCACTATAATTGTGGCAGATGTCTCATCTGCTATATTACAAATGCATTATCGTCTATGCCTAATACAGCGGATGGGATATTTACAAGTTTTTGACTGAGTATCTAGACTGAAAAACTCTAAATAAAGACATTGTTTCTGAAGTCCACAAAGAAATAACAGCACAAGGGCCTCCTTTCCATATTAAGGAGACTAATTACTAGAACTAGAAGAACAGAAAGACAGACCATGGCTGCCCAAAACAATTTATTGAGATACATTTTCTTGGTCACCTAAACATAAAGAGAACTTTATTCGATATGATAATGAAAATAATGAATTTTCAGATGTACACTATCTATAGCTATAATCACAACACTAAAATTCCATTCTTGCTAAATAAAGTGTATACATTTTTGCCCAATAATCACAGCAGTACATATTACAAATTACTAAACAATTATTAATGAAAAACTAGCAATTACTGCCCCAAATTGTTTTTATAGATTTTGAACAGCCAATTATTCAAACAGTCCTTAAAATGTATCACTGCAGAGCAATTGAATGATGTTAGTCCCATTTTAATCAGTTTTTGTGGAAACATCTCAAAACATCTACCCAAAGTATCGACTTCTCTACAAATGCTCAATTTGCATTTGAGATCAAAAAACGTATAGATCTAGGATATGTCCCACCAACTGGCATGGCAAAATGTTACTACTATCTTCTAGAATCACCATTCTACCAAACACCTGAAAAGAAAGTAACTCTCTTTTTAGACTAATCAAAGATACTTAGGCAAATGCACCCATTGAAGCAAAATATACCCTGTCTGCAAGCCTAACACAGGAATCTAAAATTAAAAATGCAGTGGAAAGGTGGCCTAAGTCCTTCTGAAGGACTCTTGGAAGAAGCTACCTTACCCTCCATCAATTTATAAAAATATTTAGGAAAAAGAATCTACACCAAAAGCAAGCCCTAGCCCAACAGTTAGCTAAATTTTTCCAATCAAACTTGGCAAATGCATAAAATAATATCTCCCAAACTCCTACTCCCAGAACCAAGTACTATACTATCTTTAAACATCTGCTCAAACATTACTTCAACCTACTCTACCATTAGCAGATCAGAAATCCCCACATAAATCAATCCAGAACAAATACCTCTACAAATAATTAATATATTTCAAAGGAAATATAATTATAATTTATTTTACACCTTTTCATGCAATTTTGAAACCAAGTAATTTAATGTTTGAAATACAACACCAAATACATAATTAGGATGATATAAAATAAATTACTATTTTTATAACTTTTAAAAATATTATGGGCCTGATCTAGAGTTTGGTGGATGAACCATCATTCCTCCGTCATGGTGGATCTCATCCACCTGTCAGGTTGGTGGTTATCTGTCGCTGTGTTCAGTCAGTGTTTGGCCTGACGGACCACCATCTTTTATGATGAGGATGGGCTGTTGGCTGAACTTTAGTCCTCTGTCATCGCACCCCCACGTCCAATGTTGACAGACACCATTCTCTCAACGTCCATCATATCTGCCCTCAGAGTGAGATGGGGAACCCTCATATGGGAGGACAGCAATGACAGACAGGGTATCTGATGTTGGACGTATCCCTCAATGTTGACGGACATATCTGTCAACACTCACCTGATCAAATCCTACTCACAAACAACACCTGCAGCTTCCTGCACTCACAACACAGATCTGCAGTAGCATAGCTCCAAAACTACCAAAATACCAAAGATGACTGAAAGAAGAGCCTCCAGATTCTCAGAAAATGAGTTAATTGTGATGATGGATTACATAATTGGAGTTGAGACCCCGTTGCTTTGAGCACTAGTCCAGACAGCAACCATGAAGCAGAGAAGTGAAATGAGGGTCTGAATGGTGGATAAAGTGGATGCTGTCTCCAACACCAGAAGCTCACAGGAGGACATCTGCAAACAGTGGAAAGAACTGCGGGGAGTCTGTTTCCTAGCATCCATGGCACAGCAGGAGGTCTTGGCAACTGGTGGTGGTTCTCCCCTGTCCTTCAACCACATGACATGGGAGGAGAATATGTTGTCTGTACTTCATGTTAAAGGCATCGTTGCAGTTGTAGGTAAAGCTTTGACCCGTAAGTACAAACACTAGATTTCTCACAATAAATTCACCATCTCTGTACTCTCACACCCTTAATCCCTAACACAAATCTCTACAATAATGACAACCTATTCACACAAGTAGGGTACCTAATGTTTCTCACAACTCACTTCATTATTGATTCTATTTACACACCCTGGAGCAACATTCTCATGAACCCAACTCATATGGGAAGCTCAATCAAACTGCTGTGATCTTGTATTGGGACAACAAAACACACACCCCTATGTAATAACATCTGGCAAGAAATAATGCACGGCCCATGTTTATCATATTCATGTAACACATACTTTCTCTTTTGATCTGCTACAATATCAAAATAAAAATTTGCAGTAGTATAACTAAGGGCAAATGAACCCATGTGACCAGGACAAAAATGTTCGAGTTATGGGTGTTGAATTAACATGTCTCTACAATATGCAAGTAGTTTTTTTATTTTATTTTTGAACAAACACATGATTCAAATGATACTTAAAAGCTAATGACGAGTGGGGTCTTAGTGAAGGTAAGCCATTATATCAGCTGAATTATTCTACTTTGCACACATTATACATGCGCATAACAATGAGTAGGAAAGGCCTTAAAAAGTGCAATAACTAATTTTTATTCTAAAAATGTACACTTGTGCACTGGCTCACCTACATTGAAGTGACAAGAGAGTAATGTATATATGTCACTAAAACTCCCTGCAAAGTGGTCCGCGCCTCCTGACAAGAGTGGTCCAGCTGCCTCACTTAACTTTGGCATATCATACCTCTGCTAATAACAGATTGTCAGTGGAAGGGACACCACTGCCACCTTTGCTTGTCAAATTGTATGGAAAATGCTGTCAAAGATGGTAAGTAAGAACTGAGGTGTAGTGCTGCACCTCCACTATGTATCTCTACCAAAGGGGGTTGGTGGAGTAATAGGGCATCAGCTAACCTAGATGTCTGTGAATCACACCTGCATATTGCCTGCCAGAAATGTACAAAGAGTTTAATGATTTATAAATGTTACTATATAGCACTGTTTTTTGGTTTAAAACTCAAAAGGTAGCATTGTAAATCTACATATTTATATGGATGATAGCTTGTGTGTTGCAATCAGAGGGTGCCGTATGTCCTTACTAATCTCCATAAGAAGCCTAGGATTGTTCAACATTATTAATATTGACAGCCAAGCATTTGAGGGATTCTACTTCACACAGTGTTGCTAAGGCATAGTATGGTGGACCCTGGGACAGGAGGACTAAACACCCTAGGTTTCATGGCTCATACACACTAGGTCACTTCTGTCATGTGAACCTCCAAATCACTCTACGTCACTCCATATTAATCTTTTTCACAATAATTATTTGTAATATGACACAAATGTTTTATCTGAACCCTCAATTCCATCATTAGGGTGGTAAAAAATCATTCATGTCCAGTTTGACATTATAAACATCAATAAAGTCCAGGTGTTCAACAGAGTAAGTGTAATAATAATTTTACTCAGCAATCACTGTAGTAAAAAATATATTTATGTTTTATTCAAGGTGAAGGAGCAAGATCTCAGTTATCAGCCTCAACTATAATACAAAGAGCACATGCCTTCAGTGGGGGCAGCTCTCCTGCTGATGAGAATGATCTTCAAGACCAGCCTAGCCTATCAGGTTTGTGTGACCGGTTCCTCTAGCCTCTCATTCTCCCTAAGGACACACAATCTATTGCATTCAACAGAGTCCTGTCCCCATTATTGATATCAGTGTCCTCACAAGCCCCCTGTTGCCCCATACTCCCAACAATTATTGTCACTCCTGCCGAGGCTCATGGGACAATCACAGCCACGCCATCTGCTGTGAAGCCAGGACACACTACACCTGTGGTCAGCCAGTCAAGGTCACAGTGCAGTTTGGAAAGTACTGGAGAAGGAGCTGCCCAGGGGAGAGATGCTCATGTTGCATTTACTGATGTCAACCCCATGAGGTCTTTTGCTGACGGGTGCAGTTATGTAGCAGGAGAATACGCTGGGGCTATTTAGTGAATTCCTAAAGGCACAGACCGATCTGATAAGGGACCAGAATGATATTCAGAGGGCCCAAAATGATCTCCCGAAACGTCTCCTGAGTGTCCAAACTTTGCATGCTGGGGTGGTAAAGGATGGCTTGTTAGCAGTGTCTGCAACAGTGTCTGAATTAACAGCCGCTTTCCGTGTCCAATCAGCATCTGCTACCAGCTGTTCCCAGAAACATCTTCAGCTGTTAGCTTCATGGAAAGCGGGGCCCTGCTGCACACAGAGCCATCTTTCCCCCCCATCCCCCTTCCCCGCTCATTGACACTCAGGTGGCTTCAGTGGCTCTTAGGAGGGGGTTGTTTGTCTGGCCCGGTTGAGGACAGCACCAAAGAAAATGCCACCAGGAGACACAAAAGGTGATTCCCTGAGGTGAGTGGCAGGGCAATTCTCCGTATCCACCTTATTTCCCCACAGTTATCATACACTCATGGTCTTTTGTCTGAAAAAGGACTCTAACTTAACTTTTGACTCATCCTTAATACCTCATCCAACATATAAATTAACATATTTTCAGAGAATCTTAAGGTTTTTAAAATAAAGTGATGTTTTTTTTAACATAAATAAGTAAAATAATGAATTAATAGAATGAGTCAAAATGTGGCTTAATAAAAGCTCAGTATGGAGAACAACATCAATTGTGATTTTGTCAAATTTGCATGTTAATATAAAAATGTTGGCCCCCCAAAAGATCAGCAAAGGAGTTGGACACGTCAACAATATGTACAAACACTTGTCTACACAAAAACCATGCAGAAAAGACAAGTCATCTGGAAATAAAGACAGGAATATAAAACATTGAGTGAGGCATAATACCAAAATTATGACTTTTACAGTCCAGGTTATATGATGATTTTACCTATTGTGAAATTAGTGTTACATTTTTGTGACAAAAAGGTCTTCCAAATTAATTTGCAACACAAATGGTAGTCTCGTGTTTTACACAGACATGGTCAAAACTTTCCACATACATGGACCAGCTAACAACATGAAGTCTGAGTTCTAGACTTTGAAAAAGACACTACATGTGGCAGGAACCTTTGATGAAAATCATTTACATTGGCATCACTCCATGAATGAGAGTCAGTGCACCTGTATATGTTTGATAACCATTCCATCAATGATCAGGCAACATACACTGCAAATCTTTCTATAGCCTGTATCTGTGCAGCACTCCAAAATATCTGCCTATGTCTTGCTGCTGCCCCAGCAGATGAAAGGATGACATGACCTGGGAAGGATTAAGCAGAAATATAAATAAGTTTGAGACTAAAATTCAATTACCATTTATTTTTTTGAAACCATTTGTACAACATAAATTATCTTGTAGCAAGGTTGAACATTGCCAATATAGTAGTCTACATTCTGAACAAACATAGAATTAAAGAACAGTTTGAAAATAATAATAAAAACACAATCTGAAATGAAATTTGAGCAAAATGCGATGCAGCGTGCGCAACGAAATTCGTTTTATTTATTTAAATGTGTACTTACCTCCGTTCATCCATATTCCGGTGTTTACATTTCCCCCACCCCGCCTCACTGCCCCACCAAACTCCCTCCACGGACCACTACTGGATGGTGGACAAAACATGTATGTATGTATATTTATGTGTGTATATTGTTTGTCTATAGCGCAAACCTAGCGAAAAGGCAACAAGCACTGTACATGGTCAAAGGCCAGCTTAAAGTCAGTGAGTAATAGGAGAGGAAACTGAGCTGTGGACAGTTAATGCATTGTGATGTAGTATTCTTTAAAGATTTGATTCTTCAACTCTTTTCTAAAATTCAAAAAAATGGTAAGAGGGGGTGCTGGCTGTATTGGCTTTGTAAATTACGCTGCTGGTTTTGAAGATGGTTCGGGCAGTCAAGAGTAGCCTATGAAATTTCTTCAGGATGGAGAGATGTGATCAAATTTCTCAGGCCCTGGATGAGACATGTTGTGGTGAGTAGGATGCCTCTAAGAGGTGCCTGTATTGAGTCTGGAAGGCCATAAAGTATGGCATTACCATCATCCAGATGCAGAAGTACAAGGGTTTGAGCAGCAGTTCTGAAGTTGCTTTCTGGAAAAAACGGGCTGACTTCATTAGAACAAAGAGCTGGTACCAGGAAATCCTTCCTTTTTTGTCAATCTGTTCCATGACGAAGAGGTTGATGTCCTGGGTGAATCCAAGTGATCTGGTAATCGGTAAGAGTTGGGATTCAAAGTCATCAAGGTTTATGTCGTTACCCAGGTTTGTACTATTCTTTACTGTTTGTACATGGCAAATGCCTGGCATATCTATCACAGATGACGTACTACTAAGGGCGGCTTGTACTTAGCTTTTCCACAGACCTCTGTCCCACATTTGTTATAATGTCCATGATTGACAAAATTTGTTACGGGCCCGGTAAGTGTCTGTCAACGAAAATTCCAACCCAATGGTGTACACGTTTTGAAAAGCATTAGGACACTTGCCTTGTAGCTATCCACTCTAGCACACCTTCTCCGCTATTGCTTCCAATTTACTTCTGTTAGGGCCCACCGAGGCAGAAGGTGCTAATAACAGGGCCACCAACTTCATGCCTGATGAGTTTGACATCCTTGAGAAGGGGGCCATGACCAACTACATCCAGCTATATTGGCGAGCAGAGAGACAGGTAAGCTACACACCTGAACAGAACTTATAAATGAATTTATTTAGGTATTTATATTTATTTAGTTAAAATGATTACATTTCACATCCACAATATGAAAATTGTTCCTAAACATATCTTCACATATGTTGTGCTTTAAACACAAGCTGCTGCTAAACACATTTATTTCTGTATCCTATTTGTCTAAAATTGAGTTTGATTACTTTGTTTAATGTAGATTTTATCAAGGGACATTAACAACACAGTGCCCTAGGGGACCACCCACCTTTCACAAGTAAAATGCAATACCTGACTAAAGACACACAAATACATATTTTTCATTCATAAATATTTGCCTGGAAGATTAGTATGTGCCTGATTTATATTTGTTTAACAATAGTACATCAGGATTTGGTACATAATGTACTCCACAACCATTAATGATTGCGAAACAAACACAAATCTTTAATTTGTGAGCCACAGTACATCTGCCAATTATATGTGGTTTTTAATATCATTACTGGTTTCGCACATGGCACAATCTGAGCCAAGGGTGACTCAGGCTGTGGAAATTACCTTTCCAACTGTCAAGTTAATGAGGACTGTGCCTATTATCATTTAACAGTGCACTTACATTTAATTGAATTGACTCTAAAGATGGCATTGATAATGCTTTTTGTGGACAAGGTACTTGTACCCTCCACATAAACACAAATGTTCTTTCTGAGTTTCTGGTTGCCAGAATGGTTACTCCATCACAATGTGTCATATAGCCCATACACATAATTACAAGTCAAATTCTATGTAATGCACTAAAATGTATGGTTTTTGGACCTCTTTGATGTCTTCAACATTTTGTTATTTACCTCTGTAATACGTAATTGATTTGTTTCTATCTCTGTTTTCAGCTACCTCCAGCAAAGTGAGGGAGACACTGGCCCCACATCGGGGACCAGGAGGAGAGCACATGGAGTCATAAAGTGAAGCCATCAACTTCAAGGAACACAGTGGCAATAAGGGTGATGGGGTTTGCCAGTAGGTCCATACAACATCAGTATCTCAGGCCTTCGATTGTGGCAGCCCAAATAACACAGGCCACCACATCTGTTCCTTTGTCTGTCACCAGCATTCCAACCACTACCATCATCACTCCTGTCCCTCCCAGAACAAAGCCAACGTCCAGTCAGTAAACAGAATGCAGTCTCCTTCCCTTGTGCACCTCTTCCCAAGCCCCCATCCCGCCAGCATTGGTGCCAGAGGAAGTATTGTTGCTTGCCTTCAATGTTGTCAGTCTGTCCAAGGTAATTGACACACTGAATGTCATGCTGTCTGCCTCACAGAGAGGTCCTGTCTCTGCTAGCGCCTCCTCTGACACCAGTCCTTCTGACACACTTACTGCCCTAATTTCAACCCCTAACCTCATTCTACCACCTGACCCCATTGAAAGCCCTGACCCCATTCTAAAGCCCACCACACTTTCACTGGTGGACCCAATCCCTCGACCTCCCTCCATGATTGAAGCTATCCATGAAACACTGCAAACCCCGAAACACTCCTGTATCCCAAAACGTCACTATAACAGTAGATGTTTATCCCCAGAAACCCCTGGCTGTCCCCCCTCTAAAAATAATCCTGAAAAACCCCACCTATCCCAAAACATAGGTGTGCGAATATCAATCTGCTGCAGGAGTATAGAGAGCCCCATGAGGAGGACACTACTACTATGATGTAAAGGCAAGCTGACTGCGATATGATACTAGCTTTGTCTTCCCCGACCTCAGAATCTGATCCAATTCATTTTCTTTTTGAAAGACTTCAAGCATCCCAGAGGAAGATATTTGGTCCCCTTTTGTTTTCTGTTTATAAAACCTTATGATTGAAACTTTTGTGTCTATGGTTTACTTGCAGATATATTTCTTTCTTTAAAATGTTACAATGTTTGCAGTATATGAATGAGTATTACAATATTTTGCTTATGTTAACCATTATCTTCCATTTTCAGGTCTAGTGATTTCCTATTTGTTGCACTGTGGTAGTTCATTTTTTTCCAACGTATGTTAAAAGAAGCAGGAAATGTTGCTAAGTGGGCTTAGTGTGTGTGGCATACAGAGTGGGAGTGTATGTGACTGCAGTTAACTTTATTAATTTTGTGGTTCAATGTAGGAATATCATCAGAAATGTAAATGTACATTTACTCAATGCCATAAATTATGTATGCCTACACATAGGTTATGCTTATGAGTATTAAGTGTGGCACATGAGTTTGTGTTCTGCTCTTGATATAATGTACCAGATTTAAAGAAGTAACATATCAGTGATTGGGCTGTGGAAATCTCTACTTGGGGTACATGGTTGAATCATATGATTGTGGTGTGCACGGTAGGTGAATAAAGTGATATCAAGGATAGGCTTATTTATTGAGTGTTAGTACTATGTTTGTCACACCATGCAGCTTTAGAAAAATGTGCAAACAGAAACATTGTTAATTGTTGTAAGGTATTGTTTAGTGTCCATAAAGTTAAGTGACATTGGTAGGTGACGTATCTCATTTAAAATAGAAAATGTTGTAATTGGCTTCTATTTTATTATGCATTGTGTTGTTGCCCATCCTCCACTGCCCGATAGAGTACCAGGGTGTGGAGTAGCAGGGACATAGTGATAGAGTACGTTTTGTGGTTGTGGACAGGGTTTGACTATTTATGCTCTTTTTCCTCCAACTGAGGCGTGGAGGATGAACCGCCATGTTTCCGTTGGCGGCCATTATTCGGTGGCAGAGTAGTGTCTTCACGTCACTCTGTCCAGCATGTTTAGGGGAAACTGCCATCGATGGAGTATGGAAAATGCAGTGGAGGCGGTGGATGGTTCACCTACTGACAAACCGCAATACTCTAAATATGATGGATGAACCTCCATGGCTGTGAACTGGTAAACAGATGGTTTTTGATGGCCCGTCATCGTCAGCCAAACTAAATCAGGCCATATATTTCTTAAAAATCCAAAAATATGTACATAACACTAATGAAACATCAAAGGACATGTACAATGTTTTTCAATTAATAACATTAATTCATAATAACACTTTTAAAACATAATACTTCCATAAGGCTAAGATATCAACTACCTTATACTGAGCAATGCTTAATACTGCCACAGTATAGCAACCTGTATAAAAACATGCATCAACATAAATAGTTACATTGTAGATATAAAATTATATGCCACCCAACATAATGGCTTTAGTAAATATCAAAAGAATTCTTACTGTTTAGTATCAGAAAACCCATTGAAACAAGAATTACACATGTAGACATCCATAGTTAAAACAATTTCAAGAAAATGCAATAAAATACTCTAGCTTAAAAAAGTAAGCAATTAAAAAGATCCTTGTGAAATCCTAGGAGTCCCTCCAAAACGCCCAAAACAGATACAAAAAATGAACTCGCCAGGAAAACCAAAAAAGTCAAATAAATGATTGTAATACTCTGGATATGAAATGATTAAAACTATTTTCTGTTAAAAATGAAAAACTGTATCTTTGAATTAAAAAATATGAAATATATTTTCCAATAGCGCTACTTCACCCGTAATCAAAAAGTATACATTACCACTTACAAAATGCAAGCACCTCCTACATAAAATAACTAAAAGTAACTACAACTCAATAACGGAAAAATGTACTGGATGATACACTATGCTATTAGATAGAGATACCTTAATATAATGATTTGGTAAATTCAACTAACCAAACCATTGTAACTAAACCCACTAACATCATGTCAGTGTAGACCCTCATGACACCTCAATCTAGACCAACACGACTCTGGACTATTAGTTACAACTTGAAAAATAAATGCCCTTACCGGAAACAAAAAGCAGCATCTTTGGAATCACCAAACTCATCGGCTGCATGCAGAAGAATTAAAAAGACAGCATAATGCAATTAGTGGTAAAAAATTGCAATGACATGGAAATAAAACTAAAGTTTAATCACACTAAAATCAATAAAAAGCCTGACTGCTTAATCAGGTGAGTTTATGGACACGGCTCAGTTCTGGACGTTTGGCTACAGCACCTTGATGCCTTTGAGTAATTGTTGGCGCTTTAAACAAATGTAATCCAATTAAAAATGTCAATTTGTTTTCATAAATTGTAACATTATAATATTGAAAAACAGAATATTATTTTTTTTAATACATATGGCTAAATAAACAACAACATAATTCATTTTCAGTATTTTTTATGTACAAATATAGTACTATATTTGAAAAAATATTTTGATATGATTTTTCCCAATGACAAATAATGGTATTTTATATGAAGTGTATATTTATCACCATATAAATTTATGTTAAAATTGTTTCATGCTTTAATCTACATCATAAAATATGTTTACAGCATGTGTATTATTTCTGTTCAAATTTATTTATACAATCTATTTTCATGAAAGATATATTCTTAAATAAAGCGAGTCTAATTTGTTAGTTATATATTATGCGTACTTTATATATGACCTTTTTAGAAAAATATACTTACATTAATATTTAATGTTTAATACATTTTGAAAATGTTTATGAGTATGTAAAAATGTTAAAGATTTTTGATAATTTGACATATCTTTTAATACTAATACATGTACTGTTTATTTGTTTTAAGAGGAAGTAGATTCACATTTTGAAAGGTAAAACAAATGCGAATAGTATTTTATGTAATATGCCTTCCTTCCTAAAGTGATGCAAACGTATTTATAACAATTCACTATTAGAACTAAAATTCCACACTTACTCCCAAAAATATTTCTAGTATGGGTGATTAAATGAAATATTCTTACACAAAACACAACCTCACTGGTTAAAGAGTTTAGTTTTGTTCATTCAAATCTACTTTTCTAACTCCCAAACCACACCTTATATGGTAAATGTTTAATTATGGAAAATGCAGGCTCAATATTTTAATTCCAAACCAATACATATTGTAGAAAGTGTTTAGTATTAGGGAGCTCATAGTTACTATTCTAACTGTAAACCCACACCCATTGAGGAAAGCACTGAATTTTGGTGTTTCAGATTTACTGTTCTGATTCCTTATCCACACCTATGGGGGGAAGTGTTTAATTTTGGAGACTTTGGATTCACTATTCTAATTTCAAACCCACCCTCATTGGGAAAATTATTTATTTATGGAAAGTTCCGACTAATTATTCTGACTATAACTGGATAGTTGTTAGAGAAAGTTTTTAGTATGGGGGACTTTGGATCTAATATTCTAACTACAACTCTACACCCACTGGGGAAAGTGTTTAATTTTGGGGACATTTGCTATTCTATCTCCTACTGTTGAAAGTGTTAGAAAGCTCAGATTTATTATTCTAACTCCAAGCCCAAACTAATTGGAGAAATTATTTAATTTTGGGAAGCTCTGGTTTAATATTTCACCTCCAATTTAGGATTCCTACCTTTACTACTCACAAATGCCTTTTGTGAATACCGAAAGTCGTAAAGTTAGGCTTTTGTCTCAGTTTAGGAGTAGTAAAGTTAGGAATCTTAACTTTACTACTCCTAAATGGCTTTTGTGAATACCGAAAGTCGTAAAGTTAGGATTTTGTCTCAGATTACTTTTGTGAATCAGGCCCCCTATTCTTACCTTTGATATTAGTTTCCATGATATTCTGGATACCACAATAATTTGGAAATTATATTACAGCCCAATGATATTTGTAGTTCAATGATTGAGTGGAACACTGTCATACAACCACTGCAGTATGGCCCAATGACAAAGAGTCATTGCAGGCCATGAAGAACTTTGTCCAGGGTAAATTGTCTGCTGCCCTACTCCTCCATTGTCTGTGACATTTCATGCAAAACATTGATGGGATACAAACAACCAATAGGGAGTGGCGTCCATTTGCAAAGTGGAAGCCTTCGATGAGGAAGTGGTTCTACCCTATGAATCTTAGATGTGGGCATCGGACAGTGCACATATTGGTTCAGGGAGCTACTGCATACTCTGCCTGTGTACCTTCACATCATGGATAATTTTTTATTGGAACCCCTTCTCTGTTACAGGAACGAGACTTAAATGTTAGCCTTTTGCAACTATTCAAACATTTGGCAGAAATCCAAGTTTGGTAGGAATTATTAATGTTCATGAGACAGGATTTCAGAGAACTCCATTGAATGGCCGTTTTTGCTGAAATGGGTATTATCGATGTGTTACGTCCCAAAAAAGTAATGGCAAGGCCAATAAGTATTGCCTTTTTGCTTTTTACATTGGTTTTAGTTGACAATGTTCAGCATGGGAAAAAAGGTCATTGCTGGCGATGAAAAGATCGGTACAAAAAAGGCCCAGGTTGATGATGTATATGAGTGCATACATCAACACGCATGCCCATTTGTGTGGCTTAATGCTACAGCATCCCCAGTTTAATGACGTACACATATGCATGCTTCCCCATGCATGCATGTACAGACATCATAATGCATTGGAAATGTTGTCTTATAGTTTTATTCAATGATCCAAGAAGACTAACATGCATTGTAGAATGGTAGTGCATTTACAGAAAGGATAGAGCTGGTAACAAATTGCAGCAGCTAGGCACAACAAAAAAGTGAGAAGCAGAAGAGCAACTGTGCGGGTTGTTATCAAAACAAGCCTCGTGGGACAAGGAGGTGTGGCAAAGCAATAGATGACCTGGGTTGGAATAGCAACAATGAGGGTGCAGAGGGGTGGGGGTGTGAAGTCAGAAGCACCACGCATGTGAGAGGGAGGGAGAGCAAGAAAATTCATGCACTCCCATGGAGTGCTAAAAGCAAGAGTAAAGGTAGGTCCATGAATGTGAGCAGTGGAAGGGAACAAGTCACCCAATCAAAAAGATATTTAAAAAGTAATGCTTCAGGGTCTAGACAAACAATAAAAGAGGAATAAAAGCCATCAATAAGAAGCAAGGAAATTAGATTAATAAAAAAGAAAACCATTAATAAGAAACGGGTTGAACCAAAGCCTGCTCTAAGCATTAGTATTGTTCACGATAGGTCTTCCAACAACAGGTGAGATAACTGAAGCTAAATCTGTCTGCAGACAAGACCTAAAAATGTAATGGATCACACCACAGGGCAATGCAATAACAGCAAGTGTGTTGTGACCTGCACATTAGTACATCAGATCCTTGTTTAGTAAAATAATGGAAGGATTGGTGTTAACGTGGTGTTTCCCTTACTGAGTCACTTTCTACAAGGTGAAGTTTCATTTGTCTTGTGAATCTTTGCATAAGAATGAATACATTTCTTTTCTGCTTGGCAATATATCATAATATTTGCTATCTATCTTCTTGAATGGCAAGAGGATTGGTCTTCAGGAATTGTGATACACTGTGTGTTATGCGTTGCATACTTTATAGCCTCTGTCCGAGTACAGCTAATTATATGTATTACATACTTTTTGCACACGATCTGTGACGTCAATTATGCAGCTTTTATTAGCTGATTAGTACTTCAAACTGGATGGGAAAGGGCTATGATAGATATTATTGATATTATGACTAGAAACACCAAATTCCTAATGGTCATAACATGGCACATTATTAGTAAAACATTTGAAATTCGAGATGCATTAGATACACTAAATAATGTTTAATTTCTAAGCCCAAGATATTCCAAAATTGCTGGCAGCATATACATTGATTGCAAAAGACCCCTTTTTTATGTCTTGCCTGCTGACAGCTTTCTGTGTCTGATGAGAGCTCATATGGTCACACACAACTCAACACACATCATGCGCATACTCATACATATGTAAAGAAAGGGTTTTGGACAGCCCTTTCAGTCATTGGCTACTTTGGTTCAACTGGTTTTAGTTATTAGCTTGAGGTGTTGTTCATCAGCATTTGCACCATCTAATATCTTTTTACTAATGGGAACAATTTTAAAATATATATTTTACACACATTTCTCATAATTACTCACTGTCTGGCAATGGTTCACTTGTATTTTGGCTTTGCCAATGCTTCTTGAAATGAAGCGTGGCAAAGTCAAAATACAAGCAAACTTTTCCTTTCAGACCCCTGACTTCTATATATTGCTTGCTCTCCCAGCCTCCTCTGCTCCTCATACTCATCCTCCCATTATCAATTCCTGTCCTGTCCCATTGCCTCTCTCCTTACTTGTCCCTTTCTTCTCCACCTTATTTGCTTGTCTGTTTTCCCACCTTCATTGCTTTCCATCTTCATGCTATTATTAAAATTGTCATTGTATGTCCACCAACCTTTTTCTTGATGAGCACACTTTCATGGTCCCGCTCATTTAGCATTCAAGTAAATTAATTTATTGTGTGATTATTAAACACTATTGTGATATAAAACACCAATGGTTCATGAAATCTTAAAAGCAATTTTAATATACCAGAGTTTTAAATTGCAATAATGAATGAGTATAAAGTGAAATAGAAGCATATTATAATATCTTCAGTTTACTTTTGATCGTATTTATAAAATTAGTAAATTTGCTGGTACAAAAACCTTCAGTAGCTTTAAAACAATGTAATGTTGCCTCATTGAATGATTGTAGACCCAGTTTCTTAAAGAATGAAAGTAGGAAGGTTCTCAGGTGCCAAACAAATGTTTGGCAGAAGCAGGATTCCAAGTGTGCCAGGCTTTCCCTGTAGTAGCTACAAAACCTACAGGTAAGGTGGAGTCTTACATGTTTCCAATTCTGTTTGATTTCCCCGTCACCAAAAAGACGAAAGTGTAGTTCTAGAAAATTAATTATTAAGGCCATCTAGGAAATGGAAACTACAATGTACAAGAAGAAATGATCATTTGTGTAGTCATCTTTAAGCACGAAAGCATGATCACAGGAGCTAAATTTCTCAAGGTCTCTTGCACTCAAGAGGGCAAACATATGTTTCTTTAAAAGGCTCTTAAGGAGGATTTGTGAACAACCTGATTCCATGGGCATTACATTTTCAGTTTATTCAAAAATGTGGCTATTGTTTTGTGCCATGGTGTTTTAACCTGTAATGTTGGGCTGTCGAACACTTGACGTAAAATACTT
The DNA here is from genome assembly GCF_964204655.1 of Triturus cristatus. Lineage (NCBI taxonomy): Eukaryota > Metazoa > Chordata > Amphibia > Caudata > Salamandridae > Triturus > Triturus cristatus. Next base: position 307,223,450 of record NC_140582.1, on the reverse strand, counting down.
ATGAGAGTGTTTTGCTCTGCTTTTGTCATGGCACATCAGTGTGTACTAGGTCACCATTTGCTCTTAGAACTTGTTAAATTGCAAATGGATTTGGGCTGCAAGTGATAATTATGGGAGGTCAAATATTGTTCTAAAGAGTCTGCTCTGCGCTGTTTAACCAAGCTCTCGACTTTTCCAAAAAGTATTTGACATCGTAGGTGGTAGCTGGTATGTGCTTAGCTTTGATGACTTTTAACAAAGGCATGATCGATGGTCTGTCTAAATGTGTAGATATTTATAGCAGCACAGATCTCAATGATGTAGGCTTTCATTTTAGTCTTCCCAAATGTGCTCAGGTTAATACCTATATAAGTGTAAGAGTATATCTGTTTCAGTGGTTGCCCTCCCACACTCCAGGCAGCGACTTTGATTTCTAGTGGACCCAATGGCATTCGTTTTTTTTCTTAGTTAATCTCTAGCTGATTGTTCTTGCAGCATATACATAGCTTCCTTCAGGTGTGTTGTAAACTGATTCTGGTGTAATCTATAAGAACCATGTCATCTGCAAATTGGATGGTAATTATACAATGTCTGTTTAGCTTATATGGAGAAGCCCATGGATTCATCTGGGTTTCGATATCTGATATATATGAGTTGCAGAGCAATGGAGTGAAAACACCAGCATTTATTGACTGGGATTTTTTGTTTACACTGCAGATTTGCCCTGATTTAACTTCTACTCAGTTTGAGGAGTACAAGTTTATAATTGTGCTTAATGTTTTTGTTGGAACACCCCCACTTTGATAGCTTTGGCCACAATTGTTTCCTGTTCATGAAATCTGAATTTTTTTAATTCTATAAAGCAAAATAGCTGCTTTATGTCAAATTTGCATTATATAGTAGCATGCCTAAGGCCATAATTATGTCTATTGTGCTGCAGGTGTTTCTGAAACAGGTCTAGAACCATGGGATTATGTTTCTGTCTTCAGCCCACCTTTTTACATCCTGAAAATCACATTAGCAAACTACTTTGCATTCAATATAGGTAAGGGAGGAATCTCACTTAGGTCAGCAGAGAGCACTGAGCAAAAGTACAGTCTCTCTTGGCGGTGTTGGTCTTGGAGTAGTCCCACTGAAATGATTGTGTGGTACTTTTAATGGGACAGAGAGCCCAGCTTCTCTTAGCACTGCATAAGTAAGTTATTTATGAGCGTTCGTGACATTTAAGATTAAGTGTCAAATGCTGCTGCTAGAGGCTCCACATTGTTCTGCACTACATTTCCTAGAATCCTGATGCATGATTCAGGGATTACCTTGCTAAGGTGCAAGTGGCAAGTCCGCACGCTATCACTGAAAGCCTTTATGCACTATTCCAGACAAGATATGGGTGGAGCAGGTCTGGGAATTCAATGTTTAGACAGAGAACCTAACTACTTACAATAGCTAATAGACGTCTACTACTTCCCAAAGGATACCTACTCTTGTAATAGTTATATTATCGCGTAGTTCCTATATTACCTATACAGGATCTGTGCGTTTGGATAGCATAAACTGTGGGACTGGTGGCAGACTGATTCTGTGCACCCCCACCGGATACGTAAGCCTGTCTGTATCAGCTAGCTGACAGTGCCCCTAGAATCTACTCTTATTGAGGAGAGAATAGTTCTTGGCAACCTCAGAACATGACAACCCTGATCCCCCAGAACCATGGAAACAATATACTACCTTTCGCTCAGTCACTCATGCTTACTTATTTTGTCTCAGAGAGATTCACAGAATAAACAGGTTGGGCTTTTGTCAATAAAGATTTATTGAACAGTTGTTATTCTAGTGTAGAATAGATGAGCTGCAGCAACCATTAGACAGTAGCAGAGATATATGATTAGAAGCACTGAGAAAGTAAATGGATGGTATAGCTCTACCATTTTGCTATAATCATGATTACATACAATTATATAAAATACATGATAAAAAGTGCATACTCCTATGATGCCTCCCTAACTAGATGTACCTAAATGTACCTAGCATCTGTGTAGGTGTTATACCAAGAATCCCTCTAGGATCTAGTCAACCCCATTACCTGGGAATGAGAGAATATGGGACCCCGTCCTGGTCTCGAGTTGTACGCCCCACGAGGGATGTTAGACCACTGCGAGCTGGAGGGTCTGCATGCAGGAACCTCAGCGTCTCTGGTCAGTATGTCAGCCGGGAAGTCTCGGTCTCCTCTATCTTTCTAAGCAAGACATGATATATATATATACCCTTAGGTCTCTCCAGAGGTCCTACCTTGCTGTGTTACTGTGTCGTCCTAAAGGATGACGTCAGGCCTGAACTTTATTTAGAGATATTATACAGGAAATGTTCGTCCTGCTGTCAGTCCTGCTGTGCTTCCAAGAAGTCTCATGCATAATGTATGAGGTCCGAGCTTGGGGGAAATCCGCGTTCTGAATGCAGTGTCGTATCTAGGTAAAAGGTCAGTCCCTCTGAACCGTTATGTATGTAATGTAGGGAAGAATATAGGTGAAAGGTTGCAATGTTACCTGCCCCTATATAGGGTACCTATATGGAATATAACACCCACTCCTCTTCCGACTGGACAACATATGTAACTTATTACCGCACTACTAGCATAACTAGATATGGTACGTACACAGTTTATAAAAACATCTCTATATTGTTAAAACGTTTTAAAAACTTCTAAAAAAACGTTAAAGCGTCTAAAAAAATGTTTTGCAAGGCATAGCTCTAAAAGTGTCCGCAGTTATAGTTCGAACCACTATAAGGCTTTGAAAGCCATGTATGCCCAAGAAATGACACGAATGTCAATGTCAATTGTGTTTCTGAGTTCCAAATTGAGCTTGTTCTAAAAAAGGGCAAATTTCTTCCAGCACATGACAAGCCAAAAATAAGTCAAATGTTTATGTGTCCTGGCTGGTAGACGCAACATTTTCGTTGCTTGCTTCTGCAGTAGACGGCCCCTGTAGCACCTCGCAGAGTACGTCAATTGAGAACAATGATGTTCCACGCTGTCCGCAGCCAGTGCTGAGGCAGCCTGTGCGTCGTCCATAGCCTGGGTGTCAATGGAGGAGCGGTGTCCATACCAACAAGTGCAGTTACTACCTGTGGCAGCTCAAGAAATGCCGCCAACAACATTGGAATACGCTGAGGACACTGCAGAACATGGCTGTTTTCGGGTCCAGTAAAGCATTCATGTCCAGTTGCGCACATGATGGGAGTGTCGAACAAAGGTCTTACATGCATTCTTCTCGGCAAAACAGGCATCGGAGGACAGGTAAGGTGCAGTCCATCCAGACTGGTCAAAATGACAAGAACCAAGATGCACTTAGTTCTCTCAGGTGAGTCATGCCTAGATGTTGTACCATCAGGCACGGTATTTACGCTCCAGGAGTGCTTTTTCCATCTCCTTGGTGTCTCGGACGTCCATTGCGTAGCAGATAGAAAAGCAGGATCTCTGCTATTAGAGACAGGATTAGCAGAAGTCCTCCAAAGATGCTTCCGAATACAGAGTGTATGAAGTATGGTATAACTCCAAGTATTATCTGAAAGGTGCCTAGAAGTCCAGAACCTATGATCTTAAATAGGTGGACTATGTCTGTCGTATCAGACATGCTAAAGATACGATTTACCATTTCTGCGAAATGGAAAAGGCAGTTTGTATGGATAAGCGCCTGTATCTCTGCCGAAGACCTTGCGATCTGGAGATCAAAAGTCTCTCAAGCGGAGGTTAAGGGCACAGACTTCTGTAAAAGCATGGCTTTCCTTCTGCTCAGAGTATCAAACTGTATTAAAGAAACATTCAGTGAAGGCCATATCGGTGCCTCCCTGACTGTATGTGTCGGTAGAAACAATACTTGCATACAACAAGTAGTCCTGGAGCTCATGGTTACTAGATATGCGATGCCCGGGAGCATTCCACAGCAGCCTTGACTGTTCAGCATCAAGTAACTCCCATTTGAAGGTAGTTCGAATGCTGGTGTAATCACTGCAGCTGGGAAACCTCTCAGATGACAGGACAAGTTTGCAACAGAACCATTACAAGCCCGTGCAGGATTATATCCTGACATATGAGTGACCCACTTAAAGCGTTCTCACAGTTTGTATCCCTTAGAAATACTTTTCGATCCCCACTCCGGCATCGAAATCTGTATGGTAATTCCCATGATTCCTTAATGTATTCCTTACACATTTTTTCATATCTGCCTGCCTGCTTTTGTTCAAGGCAATACTGAAACTGAGAAGTAGTGACGGGTAGCATTATGTGGCCATGGATTAGCTATTCAGTGGACGGTGATTCTGCCACTGTAAATGGTAATCTATCCAGTTTTTCAATACGCAGCATTGTATATTTTGCCCCCCTTTGTGCCATTTCTATCTGTTTATCTGTTAGATTGTATTAAAAAAACAGAGACGTGCTGTTGATAAAACGCCATGGCACATAGCCTGCACGCAAAGATTGCAGCGTCCAGCTTAACAACATAATAGAACGTAACTGAGATTGCCCGTGTTGTAATATGGCTAATCCTGTTCTAGTATGTCTATTGCAGAAGATAACATGTTGCCTAATGGATTATATCCTGGAGGTTAATGTAGTTAACCCATTGTTTACCACTGTTAGAGATCTTTCTAGATTTATACGGTCTATCTCCCGTAGTCTCTCTGCAGCCTCTTGTTGGGATATTTTCCATATTTCATTGTACGCAGCATAAATGCCAGAATATATGAAATGTATCTGACGTTGCTTCCTGGGAACTTGTAAAAAATCCCTGAGATCCACATCTTGTGATAGTAAATATAAGTGTTGTTTCACCTGTGTGAGTGTTTTAGCCATTCGGGACACAACTTCCCAACACTGTAGGATTTCACTACCCCTGGATGTTCTCTCTGTACATAACATGGATCTGGCCTATGGATACTGAACCCTTCGGTCCTACCCATGAATCTAGCTTGACAACTATTGGTGTCTGTGGGCCAAATCAACCATTTCTTCCAATTGGGGTCTGATCTATTGCACTGTATGATGTCATCTAATGTAATCCCTTTCTGTGATGTTTCGTTTCCCTCGGTGTATGTTGGAATTGGCAGCCGAGGTGTGTTCAAGTTTTTATTCTTGGCTAGTCCAAGGCAAGACGTCTGTTGCACTGTCTCGTTCAAAAACATGATTTTTTGAGGGATGAGGCACGCTCTAATTAAAGCTTCCGTTCCCTGAACTTGCCATTCTCTTGTACCCCAGACCGATTTTAAGTCTATGGTGTCTTCCCATATAGTCGTAACCTTGTTCAGACAATTGGGCAATAAAGGATGCAGAGTAAATCTGTTTGGTGTTTGTTAACATATTTTTCTGTGCTGATGTTGGTGCAACCTTATCATAATATGAGGCTGGGTCTGATATATTATAACCTGAAAAATATGGAAACTTTTGTGTAAATGTTTTTGAACTGCCTTTCGGCGGTGTTGGACAATGTTCCCACTGGTGGTATGTGAACACATTTCTAGGATTAGCAGTTTATGCCAAAAATGATGACTATAGTGCTGATAACAATATATTTTTCCGAAATCGGTTGTGCTTTCCATTCTTTCACTATTAGAAAATGCAGCAGATTTTTCTATATCAGACAACATGTTATTTACAGTCCCAAAATCCCAATCATCGGACAATGTACTTGAGGTAATGATATCATTTAATGATATTTTAAATAAATGTGGAATTTTTAAAAGTTCGGTCAGGCCGCATTTATCGAAATCAACCTTGTCCCAAACTATACCATCCGGTATAGGAACTGCTGTAATGTTCACTGACCACAGGTCTCTTTGTTCTCGATGAGATGATTGATGTGGTTTCAAAATTAAATTCACCTTTTGGGCTTCAGAGCTTTGTCGAAGATATTTGCCATTAAAAAGCATGCTAAAAACTATTCCTACACCTATCCAGAAAAGAAAGAAAAGTATCCCAGCGATTACCCATAGTTCTACCCTAGGTGACACCAGGTAAGTCTTTTTAAGAAAGTTCAGAAAGTCTTTAATTTGCTGCTTGCTTGATTTTTGGGCTGGCGTCGTTTCAAGTTCACTTGGATCCAAAGAAAATGTATCAAAGTTTATGAAGTAGCCAGAAGCAGTTCGATCAGTTGTTGGAATTGCATCAGGATTTGTTGAAACTGTACTTTGCTCTTGTCGAGGCATGTTGACGTAGACATCTGTATTTGGCCTAATAGCAAATTGTCTTTCATTTTGATTTTGATTTTGAAGTTGAACTTCAGGTTCAAGGGGAAAGAGTTCCATAGCATTGTGCATGGTCCATCATTCCGTACAGGGGACTCTTCGAACATGATGAGTCTTTCCGTTTGAAGTTCTTGAATTGTAGCGAGAGGAGGGAGTCTGCTACTTTGGAGTCCATGTGGCCTCCTACTTAGTATCAGCCACATAGTGTGGTTTGATTAGGTCGATTGAGACAAATCTTTTCTCCTGTTTTCCGGCATGAGGCGGTAGAAGTACATTTCTTGTTCCTTCGACTGCTAGGACCTATACAGGCTTTCTGTAGGATGGCCCAAATTCTTCTTTTCCACTATTTTCTCTCTGACTAGATCCACGACTTTTGGGATTCAGACAGACAGACAGACATGACTGATTTGACTTCTCCAGTGGCAGTCTGCTTCAGGAGGACATTACTTTGTTGTGTCCTGGATTCATTTAGATCCTGTAAAACAGCCAAACGATCATGGATGTCAAAAGGCTTTTTATCCGCCACTGCGCCTTCACAATCAAAATAAGGTACCCACTTTCTTGTCCCAAATAGGACCTCATATGGAGTGACACCCCCTAACGAACTTCTTGGCTTATTGTTCAAAGCCTGCTGTACTCCATACAGATGTTTTACCCAGCTCTCACCCGTGCCTATTACTCTTGTTGTTAAAGACTGCTTTAAGTCTCTGTTTTTCCTCTCCACAACTGAATTTCCCTTGGGGTGGTACAGAGAGGAGTACGGCAATGCTACACCCAATCCTCGCATGGCCTCCTTGTAAGCCAAAGAGCTAAACGCAGGGCCCAGGTCAGAATGCAATGTGCCAACTGTGTATGTCCGTGTAAAGACTGGCAAAACTTTTATAACAGTTAGAGCGTCAGCCGAGCGCTGCGGCCACACCCATAGGAACCTTGAGCAGGAATCCACTGCAACCATGATATACCTGTAAGCCCCATTTCTTTTTAAGGGGCCGCAGTGATCCAAGTAAACGCACACTAGTGGTTTGTCAGATATTAACAATGGTGTCAGCGCAGGACGTATTACGGTGGAACCTTTCATCTGCTGACAGATATCGCGTTCCAAGACATAGTCTTTAGTCTGCTTTGTTAACACAGGCCACCAATAGTGTTCTTTCAACAATGAAACCGTCTCTGTAACTCCTGTCTGTGCAGAACTTATCCCTTAGTGTGCCGCTATAATTAAACCTAACCTACGATCCATGTTTGGAATTACTCTATCCCCCACTCTAGGAATCTGAGCAAATGGAATGTTGTTGGCATCTAACTTGTAGGAGTACTTGAGTGGAAACTTTTTTGGGAGTACTTTGATGTTTTTGCGTGAAGCAATGACAGCCACCATAATCTCACCGTCTATTCTTGTTTTAGAACGAGTGATTGCCGCTACTGAAGCCGTGCGTACAGCCCCTTTCGCGGCTTTATCAGCCAATGAATTCCTTTCAACGTGAACTTCATCACGCTGAGGACTCAGTGTATGTATCACGTGAGCCCTCAGTAGTTCGGTTTTCACCCCCACTATCTGTTCCCATAGCATTTTATGCTTAATTGTGCCACTTTTTGCATCTTTGAACCCGTTTTGAACCCAGTATTGCAGATATTCATTATATGACTGCACACAGTAAAAGGAATCGCACACAATTAGTGTGGGGAATTCTCGATCTGTATTTACCAGTGGCAGTATTAAGGCTTTTAATTCTGCCAGTTGTGCCGTGCAGTCTCCTAGAGATTGCGTTTTCGTGCAACTTGGATGGAACTTCCCATCTCGCATGCACCCTTTAACAATTGCACATGCTGCGCTATATTGTTGCTTACTTCCTATGGCCGGTTGAGCAGATCCACCAGTGTAAATAATATATTCATACTGATCTAGAGGCATTATTTCATTTGGTAGAGGATATTCTTGTCGTATTGCAGAAATGCTAGTGTCTTTAAATTTGGGTCATACCTGTATTCTACATCTGTTGCAGTGAGAAAATTAGCCCAATGTATCCATTGTGGTTGTAAGGCTTTAGCGTTTGGAACGCTTGTCTTTGTCGCAGCCTCTAAGGCTGGAACCGGAGTAACTACTTTTATTCGTTTCCCCTGAGCCAGTGCTCTTCCTCTCACTACAGCAGTCTGTACTGCTGTTAGAATTCTTTTCTGTAGAGGCGAAATGCATCTCAGCATTTATGTACAAATGTGATTTGTATCCAATTGGTACTGTTTAACCTTCATTATATGTTAGATAGGTGAACCCAGATTGACCCGCAACTATACGGATCACCAGGTTGCGTACGTTTACGCCTGTCTGCAAGTGTTAGAAAGCTATCATGTCAGCTTGTAAGGAACGAAGTGTATCTTTGTGTTCCTGTGTCTATTGTATTACTGAAAAGCCAGGGTTTTATTAAATCGTAGAAAGATTGTACTCTTTCTGCGTAATCCAAAATGTATGTTCTACCATTTTTTAATGATTTTGGAGGTTGGAGCAGCGCTCATTTTCTAAAAAATTGGCTGGCAGGCTTTTCCCTTCACTTGAAAGCTCATATCCTAAAAACAGGACACTGAGGTGGGCAATTTTTGATTTTTTAAAGATGAATTTCTAGCCCTCAGATGCAAATCCCAAAATTATGGTTTTTACTCTGTTCAAGTGCTCCTCTAGGTCATCGGCCATCAGATAAATATCATACACATAAGACAATGCCTCCTCGTCAAAATTTTGAAGTAACTCAGTTACTCTCGCCGAAAACAACCCCGGGCTATTGTTATTCCCTTGGAGGAGTCAACAAAATTGACGCTGGGACCCTAGCGCTGAGAATGCTGTTAGATACCTGCTTTAAGGCGCTATAGTTTGGCAGAAAAATCCATTTGAGATATCAAGTGTCGTTTTATATTTTTTCCGCACAATGTTATTCATGAATGCGGCACTGTGTGCATTTTGGACTGCAAAAGTCTTAGTGCAAGTGTTCAAATGTCTGTAATCCAAGGCATTTACAACACACATATGCAAAGGAGTAGGCGGTAGCACAGGCCCCGGCATTATACAAGAACCATGTTGGATGGGATGAGGATTCAACCCACCACATAATTCCTTTATAATATACTCCAACTGCACAGAGGCAGTCTCAAATAAAGCAAGCCGCTAAAAAAGCGGTCAGAGAGATCTTAGATCAACTTAAATACCAAGGGGTGATTGAAACTTGCACCTCTCAAATGAACAATCCTTTGTTTCCATTCATGAAACAGGACAATTCATATTGTCTAGTTTTAGATTACACCCGGATGCTTTCATCTAGCACAAGGACGCATTTTCATTTTTGTGATATCCAAACCTTACTACTATGGCAATATAATTTGCACCAGCAATATGTGGCAATGTCTGCCATGCACTGTGGATAATCTGCAAAATTCTGTCCAGATTTTACCCACAGATGTCTGACTGTATTAATGTGCACAATATTTGAAGGGCCAATTATCAGGGCATTCCTTTTGGAAAACTAAATAATATTCACATTTCAATTATCTTAAACAGTGTTATTAATTGTCCATTGTTCCTTTAACTAACAAGTATGATGATTTATGTCCCTAAACTAGTGCACAATTCATACATTTCAGTTTACAATCTGTGTAAATATTTGATTGTCAAAGAACTCTGATTCTGGGGATTGGAGACCCAGGCAGGAGCCTCTCAATGAACTCACATCAATGTATACATTACTCAAGCTTTCGTTTGGCAGTCAACCCTGTTTCTAGCTTAATATAATTTCAAACATTTGAATGCATTTTCAGAGAAACAATAGAATCTAGCTTGTAATGAATATGGTAATTAAGATTTCCAAATTTCCTCTCCTTATCTTAGGGATCAGCTGCGGAATTCCTCCAGCTTTGGAAAACGGATTTTACTCTGCTGAGGACTTTTTTGCCGGTAGCACCGTCACTTACCAGTGCAACGGTGGTTACTACCTTCTGGGGGATTCCAGGATGTTCTGTACTGACAATGGAAGCTGGAATGGCATTTCCCCATCCTGCCTTGGTGAGATGTGAGGTTTAATTATGTCATGTTCATTTTATCTGCAGAATTTGCTTGAGTTCACGGTATCAGTGGAATGAAAATTACCCGGGTATCCTCTGATAATATGGAATTCGCAAGTTTAGAGCTGCTATTGATTTTGTCACCAAGTTTTTTTCTGGTTTGAGAATTAGAATTGTCATCCATCTAGGGCCTAATTGCGAGTCTGGTGATCCTCGAACCACCCGACTTGCTGGGGACTTGCGGGCAGACCGACATTGCACCACCGCAACCGCCAGGAAACTGCTATTCCTTAGTGGTGGCATGGCAGTCAGGGGCTCAGCAATATGCTGGAGGTGTCGCTGTGGCACCGCCATGCATATTATGAGTTTTAGGACTGCCAGCGGTGTCATGGAGGTCTTTACTCCTTAAAAGGATGGTGGTCCTGAAATAAAGAGGGCCCTACAGGGCCCTCTGTTACCCATGTGCATGTGGATGCATGCAGGGGGGCACAACAGGTGTCACCCTGTGTGCATGCACCCCGGTTCCTGCACGGCATAGACTTTACAGTCCATGCCGCGCAGGAACTGTTTTTGACGTTCCCATTGTGGTGTCCATTTTCAGAGGCACCACTGTAGGACTGTCCAAAAAATTCCGCCAGACACGAGTAAACCCGTAATCTGACTGGCAGTGTGCACACGGGTTTGGCGGTGTGGAAGCGGGCTGGCAGCATGGCGGTCTGCTCCCATCCCGTCAAACTCAGACTCAGGCCCTTGGTGTTTAGATGATTTGCCAATGGTCAAGATTTCACGCTCCTTGGTCAAGCAGTAAGGGCAAACATAGGCTGTAATAGTGGATGTGACTTCCCACGCATGATAAATCTCACAGGAACAGCAATAGGTAAATCATCCCTTAATATTTCAAGTGTTTCGAAAGTACACTTTTGCATTTAGAATTTGTTATAATTATGTACAAGGTTCAGTTTCATGCCTTTCCCCTGGAAAGGACAGTATAGGACATTCAAGATATGATCCAGATATTATAGCCTCGGTCCTGGATTGCAGGGAGGTCAACTCTGAGGATGCTGGGACTGATGGCTTCCTACATTCTGCTGGTCAAGTTTGCCAGGTGGCATCTGCAGGTGCTGCAGTGGGATCTGTTGTCTTAGTGGGCCCAACATCAAGGGGACATCTCCAACCATGTCCAGATTTTGGACGAGACTGCAAAAGGTCTGCAGTGGTGGCTCCTGGACTGCAACCTGATCAGCAGTAGACCCCTCTTCCTACCCTGCCCAGAGTTGATGGGTTAAATGATGCATTAATTATGGGTTGGGGAGGCAACCTGAGAGAGACTTCTGGTCTCCTGTGAGGTCCCAGATCCATATCAAGCTTCTGGAGCTCAGGGCCATCCACTTGGCTTTGAGAGCCTTCCTTCCATCCATCAATGGGAGGCTCCTACAGGTTCTTATGAACAACTCCACCCCATGTGGTATTGCAACAAACAGGGTGGGTTAGGGTTGTAGACTCTGTGCTAGGGGGCGCTACTCCTATGGAAATGGCTTGACCATCCAAGAATTTGCCTGGTGGTCAACATCCTGGTAGCGTCTTTGAATTTCCAGGGCAGACAAGTTCAGCCATCAACATCTAGCAGATCATGAGCGGCAATTGCACCCGGAGGTGACGCAGAGACTCTTCGGCAAATGGAGCGAACCTTGCTTCGATATATTCACCACTGCTGAGAATGGGCAATGTCAGCAGTTCTGCACATTGGAGATTGCAAAGCGTCTCTTTCTAGGAGAGGCATTCCAATTATAGTAGATTTTGGGACCCCCTGTTGCCCATTCCACTGACACCTCTTCTGTGCGAAGTTCTGGAGAAGATCAGGACCGACTGGGCCAATGTCCTTCTACTGGCCCTGCAATGGGCATGGAGAGTATGGCATCCAGAGCTCTTGAGAAATGGCATCTATCCTCCAATCATGCTGCCCCTCAGGGTGATCTGCTGGTGCAGCAACGGGAAAAGGTCCTGCACCCGGACTCCCACATCTCCATTTTCAAGCTTGAACTTTGGCAGCCAGGTGTCCCTTGGCAACATCTGTATACACCTATTATTGGTACAAATGTGTGTCTTGATGGGCCACATGGCAGTTAGACTTCCTACAGACAAAGTTATTTGCCATTTTGCTGTTTCTTTTATCCCCTGCCTGGTAAGGCTTTGCTCTGGGAAGAGATAAAGGGCACATTTCATGTCTTTCATCCCTTTTAGGGTTGCTGGACCAGCACTCAATATTCCAATGAGTTGTCATTATGTGGTTTATGAAAGGTCTCCAACATCTATTTCCTCCCTCTGTCATGCCACAGTGACACTTTAACTTGGTCCTCACATATTTGATGTGTACTCCCTTTCAGCCACTTCATAGCGGTCTTTTGCTGCTTCTCACCCTCAAGATGGTATTCCTCATCATCATAACATCAGCATAGAGTGTAAGTGAGCTTCAAGCTCTCTGTGTAAACCTGCCATTCAGCTCCTTCTCCCAGACAAACTGGTTCTGTGGACACGTTCTTTCTGAAAGATGTGATGGCATTCCAAAATATCACCTTACCAGCCCTGCTTGCTCTGCCTCACCCTTTCAAGGATGAGGATAGACTCCATTGCTTGGGCCCCAAAGGAGCACTGAGCATTTACATTGATGATATCAGAGAACACCGGGTTAATGATCACTTCGCTGTGGGTTTCTCCCGAGTGAAACCAATCAAAAGCATGCAAAAAGGGACCATCTCCCTCCGAAAATGTATACAAACAATATTATTCTAAACCTTAATAAAGTGCATCAATTCACGTTCCACATCAACTAGCAGCAAATGACTCTTAATACAAAGTGAAACCGTGCCTAAATAATTTAACATAACATTTCGTTGTTTCATACACACAATGTACCCTGGTATAGTTTATACAATCTTACACTTCAATACTTTCTATTCCATTCATATATTGCCATGCAGCTGTAAATCTCTTAATAGCTCCAAGCCTTTTTGCAAAGACTTCTTCAAACTTCAATTCATTTTATTACCATCTCCCACTGGACTGTGTTCTGCTTTAGGATCTACTATGTATTGTCCAAAACGCAGCCTCTGGAAGGGCTGTAAGCTCATTCCGCCAAAGCTGCTATCACTTTGTAGGCACTCGGAGTCCCTGTCCTGGACATCTGTCAGGCAGCTACGTGGGCATCACTCCAACAGTTCACAAAGCACTACTGCCTGGATAGCCAGGTTTACCCAGAGGGGCATTTGGCCTGCTTACTTTTAGAGGACCTTTGGTTTGAGTCTGCTCACAGACCCACCTCCAAATAGGTACTATTTTGTTATCGATTAAAAAGATCAGGAATCCACGATCAGAAGAACAAGTTACTTACCTTTGGTAACACTGTTTCTGGTAGAGACTCTACATAACCACATATTACTCACCAACCTTCCCATCCCGCTTGATCCGTGAATTTGATTCTAGCCATTAATAAGATCCCAAGTTTAGGAATTGTCACGCTGTTAAAAGTCGATTTGCTGATAGAGCTCTGAGTCTGGGGCCATGGACAGCCTCGAAAACAACTGATGCAGTGGACAAGAGTCTTGCTATATTGGCTACTTACGTCATTTTCGGAGCAGAGTGGCCTCAGTGCAGAGGTACAGCTTAAAACCTTCCAGATACTGACCTACACCTGGGGAATATTCAAGAGGTGAGGAATCTGCAGTTAGATAGAGGCTCTACCAGTAAGAGCGTTACTGAAGGTAAGTAACTTGTTTGTTTGTGATAGTATGTTCCATGTTGGAAATGTCCTTGTCAACATCTCATCTGGTTTATTCATGTGGCATTATGAATTTGTAGATATTCTGGTTTCCAGGGATGAAGGATAGGGGAGAAAGACCCAGGTTTAGGATCCTCTATCCTTTAGCTCCTGATGGGGTTTCATGTTTTATTGTTTCCCCCCACTTTTTGCCATCATTTGGACTATTGGCTGCTGGTTTTTCGATACCAGACCCCAGTGCCTGTGTTCTTACTTATTACAATAGTTATGTTGAATTGTCTATACCCAACTAGGAAGTGCTGACTTACTTATAAGTTCCAAGTATATGGTAACCAGGGAACCAAGGGCATGCATGGCAGAGGATCCACCCAGAGCTGCAGCACTGTTTGTACCACTGTGAGTGTGACAAAATGACTACCACCATGCCACTGCGGACGGGAAGAGAAGTGTGTTCACTGCTAATTCGACTTTGCCAATAAAACCAATGGCAAAGCCACCCTTCCCTTAACAGTATATGTAAGTCTCCCCTAAGGAAGTCCTAGAGAGCCCTACGTCAGGCCACTGTATAGTGTTAAGATGGCTGTATAGGTTTATATATGTCTTAGCAGCAAAACTCTTAAATGTTTTTGTTTTGCTGAGGAAAGTTAGTAGTTCCATTGACAAACACAGGGTTATCGCTGGCATCCCAGCCTGGCTAGCTTCTGAATGGGACTCCCTAACTAGGTACTGTGAGGTATTAAATTAGTGATGCTTCAAATCTGACTTAATGCCCGAGTCAAGATTTATGTCACTTTTAAAGTTCTGCAACTTTTAGAAAGTTGCTACTTTGTGCCCCAACTAGTCTGGTGGCCTCACAAAGGCTCTGGCACACAGTCAGCTCTCTGGCCACCTGGAGAGATGTGTGAACTCCTAGGCACAGGAACAAAGGCAGTTGCAGCAGAGTGAGATGCGACCTTCTCTCTCAGGAACAGCACCAGGGATATCAGAGCTGTGGAAACTCAAACCGATAAAACAGTAGCCACTCCTGAGGGATCCCCACTGGTCACCGCTGGGCATGCCTAGAGACTAATCTGAGATAGCCAAAAGTTGCACCAGTGTCTGCCGAACACAGGAGTGCTATCAGAGGGCAAATTTGCCACCCAAGAGGGACCCTAGCCCCCACAAAGCATATTCACTGTGACTGCTGCAGCTGGGCTTCTACTGTCGCAGACAGGACATAGTGGGACCCCAAGTGCCATGGTCAAGGTCACCTCAACCCACCTATGGACCGAGGGATCAACCACACTTCACCCCCGTCGTCCGCACAGCACCAAGAGCATCTTTAAACATCTTTTCTGCCGGCATCCCCAGCATCAGGACCACTCCATTATCGTCTATGGTGGTCTAATCCTAAAGGCTGGAACTTGACTGGAAAAGGCTATGGTGGCCAGATAATTTCCCAAAGTAGAATTACTGGACTCCTAGACCTCCGCCATGTTGGATTTGGTTGCCTAACCTGGGTTGGAGTCGCCGAACGAACTGTTTCAAACTATTCAAAAGGTTGTAACGTTTATTTGTTGACCAATGCTTGTTTGTGGTTGGATTTATTTATTTATTCCAAAATCTATATCTCCAGAACCCTGCAGTGGATTTTGAAGATCAAGGACTCTAACGGTTCATAAAAATATGGAATAGTTGTATAAATTGTTGTTGCCTCTCTTTCTTGTTGTGTGACTTTCTTATTCTGTGGTTTGGTGCTGTTAAATGCTTTACACAGTGTTCTTTTGTCAAGCCTTGCTACTTGAAGCCACAGCTACCCAGCGTTGAGGTTTACCAATGAGCCTGACTGGACCCAAGACAGTTTTTGTGAGTGTATTACAGGATAACGCCCCCAAAGCCATATCACATAATACCCCCAAATACTCACATTGGTGTCTAGCAGTGGGATCCAGAACTTGTGTTTGGCTGTACCAGACAATTAATAAGGCGATAACCACAGAAAGGACATACTAAAGTAGAGTCAAAGAAACAGTTTCAAAACATTGGGCAATGTTCTGTATGTACTAGGCACTGTTTTTCCAAGAGCCAAATGAGTCAACAACCAGTTTTTAGGTCTCGCCTGACCCAGCGCATGCGCTGGTCTGGCGAGACTTATTGAGAGGGCTCCAAAAAGTGCTACCAGGCCAGCCTAGAGCTACAGTGCACGTGCGCGGGCGCGCGTGCCGCGTTTTACCGCGATTACTTTCACTTTCGGCCGCACGGCCACTTTGATGTTTGATCGCGATCACTTTCACTTTTGCATAGCCAATAGGTCTCGCTTTTGGGACCTTATAAGTATTTAGTTACGCAACTGTTGCATGGCTAAACACTTATAAGGTCCCAAAGGCGAGACCTATTGGCTATGCCAATGCTTGTCTTAATTAGGAAAAGGTTTTACAAAGGCTTAAACGATGGCTAACATGGTAGTTAACCTGGCTACCCTGTATACACTTAAAATTGATAAGTTGAGACGGATGTGCCGGAGGGCAAACTTTGGGCTAGGCATGACTGTCAAAAAGAAGGGAATGGGAAGAGGCAAGGATAGCCCAGGTCCAGTTGGCAGAAGACCTCACTGCTGACATTGGTTATGATGAGGACATCAACGTTTTTATACTGAGGGGGGACACTGAGAGTGTGGTCCCAGGATTAGACCAAGGAGTGGCTCACTAGGTGGGAGTAAAAGGAGCTGAGATTCCACAAGGAAAACCAGAGACATGGATGTTCAAGTAACCCTCCTGGAGATTGAGAATGAGAAACTGCCACTCCAAGTGAAGAAACTGGTCGTAGCCAAGCAGATGGTCAAGTTGGGGTTAGCTCCACAAGAGAATAGGGGCAGCAACAGAGAACCAGAGGTGAACACAAGTGGTGTCCATGATTCTAGGTTCCCTAAGGGATTAGTTCCCAAGTTTGTAGAAGAGGATGACATAAACGACTGGCTGGCATCCTATGAGAGAGCTCTCAGGATGAGAAGGATGGGTTCTCTACATTGCGGGGCCCTATTGTGTGAGTTACTACCAACAATAACGAGATATAGATTGCTGATACTAAAAGAGGAGGCTGCGGAATCCTACATCCAAATGAGAGAGGCACTTATTGAGTTAGTTACAACACAGACATGGGTGGACTTAGTGGATGCATCTGTAATATATAGAATTGAAATGGTCTGAAATGTATACCGATAGGAGAGCTGGTAACTATTAACATGGAGCTGGTCTAAAGTCATTTAGCGTCTGCAAGGGGTCCCTTGTCTTTACTTGTAATTTTGCCGTTCAAGTTATGCAAAGTTTTCCTTTTGAGCGTAAGCAAAATATTAAAGTACTTTACTTCATGACTGGTGACCTTTTCCTGTCATCCATCAAGCATGCTGCTTTAAGCTACATTTTCGGGGTTCTACATTTACTTTAAACACATTTAAACGCATTCTTGAAAATGATATTTAAGATCTAAAGTGGATATTTGAGGGTGTGGTGTGAAACTTGGGTCAGATGTAAATTTCCAACCTAGAAATATTTTTCCTATTTAGAACAAACTGAGGGCCTAATTGAAATGTTGAAATAGTGTACAACTACTTCACTCGGAGGGTTATTCATTATTTGCCAGGTTGAATTTGATGGCTTTTACGAAATCATACATTTCTGTCCTCTATAACATGATGGTGTGCAAATTTTGTAAGGGTCTGAATGTTGTCTTTGCATGGCAAGCTTAGTGTTCCCATGGTCCTGATTCTACAGAGTGAAGCTACATGCTAAAAAAGCACTGTATAATGTATAAGCCACTTTACATGCCCTAGCACACAGAAAAATTTGACAAGAGGGAAGTTAGTTAGATCTTTAAATGTACAGAAGAAGAGCATTTAACCTGCATTATCCCAAACCTACCTACATGAAAGAGGGTTTTTGTGATTATCCTATTTGCTCTTTGTTTCAGATGTCGATGAGTGCGCCCTGGGCTCCGACTGTGACAAGCTGCATGCTACTTGTCTCAATACAAATGGATCCCATATATGCACCTGTATCCCTCCATATACAGGAAATGGGAAAACTTGTGCAGGTGAGATCATATCTATGGTGCAGAAAAGTGTCAAAGTGGATGGTTTATTAACATTTTTGAGCAGAAGTTGATTGGTTTAGTAGAAATGTCAAGGAACCTGCATGTTTTGTAGTCAATAACATTTCCTGTATTCTTGGAGTTTTGAAGCATCATTGTCAGAAAGGCAATATTTGAATGACTTGTTTTCTTAAACTGTTTGATGCCAAACTAAATATATTTTAAAGACTGCATCTGGAAGTACTATTTAAAAGTATTGGGTATCTCTCTGACAGGGCTTCTAGTCTGCGGGAAAATTATGTATTTCTGGGTGTATTACATAAAGAGAGCACTGATGGAGGTAGCACATAAAGTGGGCTCTTAAAAGTGCATAATTAGGACAGCTTTCAGCCACAGTTCTGGGCAGGCTGATGTATTAAGCAGTTGAATAGCCAACGGTGCTGCATGTTATCACTTTAGATAATGGTAATGGGTTACTTGTTACAGGTTCTTTAAAGGCATGTGCTGCATTTGGCTGAACATGTAGCAGCATTTGTTGACACCTCTAAAGTAAACAACTGAAGATACCATATTGCCTACACAGAGCAACTTAACAAAACAATTAAAACATAACAGAGCACAACACAGCAAAACAGCCAAAACATGAATCACAATCACAAAAAACAACACTAAATTGCAATTATGCACCACAACCACATAACAGCACAGAAAACACACAAAAACATCACCACTACAGCTAAATGACGTACAACAAATATTCATGAGACATATTACCACCTCCTTAAATCTTTTTTCATAATATGGTGGTAAAAGTTGTTTACACCAAGCATAATGTTTTGTGCTCCAGCCCTGAAAATTGTAAAGATGCATAAAGTAAAAGGAGGGAGCAGAAACTGCAGCTTTTGTTCCTGCCGTTTCTCTTCAGGCAAAACTGTAATTGTAAATTACTCAGCACTGCACTTATTATTGAGCTGGGATATTTGTCACCATCCATAACATTTTGTGGTCACTTTCAAGTGATCTTTTTTCTCCTGAGAAAGACCTAACCTCTTTTGCTTTAGGTCAAAATGTCATCTAATTACAACACAGGTTATGTTTATAAACTGGTTAGAACCATTGTATTTACATATTACCATTATGATTCTGTGTGATTATTATATATACTTGTCCATATATTTTCTGTCCCATCTTGTGCCTGCTCACTGCACCATTCCAGTATCTGATGTATCCAGCCAGCACCACTTTGTCGATTTAGTAACTAAAGGAATACATTCTTGAACATTTATTTGTCCTGGGGCGTGTGTTTTTTCATGAACTCAACCATTAAATGTTTGTTGATATTATTTCTGAGGAAATATTATCTTGTTTAATGATATGATACTGTCAGAGCCCCTCTCATATGGCCATGGGGCATGGAGGTGCTACTGGGCCCAACAATGGTGGCTGAGGCCATTTACTCCTGATGTCCTAGAGCCTGTCCTACTATGGATCCTGAGCAACTGGGCCAAGTACCCCTTCTTCACTTGACTCTCAGACATATCTGTGGTCAAGTAGTCAAAGGTTCTCTAAGGGAGAACAGATTAGGGAACACTGCTCATACCTCAAAGTGCACTCAGTGATGTGTATAAATCAATGTCCAGTCAAATACTTATTTTTGAATGACAAAGAAGTATTTTATTTCTAATTATTTGAATTCAATGAAATAACAACATTGATAAGCAACAACACAATCCTGCTGAGGTTGAGGCTCTAGTGTTTCTCTGGCAAATCTCTGTCCCACCCTCGTCTTTGTAATGTGATCAAGGTTATTCTCCATTCACTGGTGGCTGCATCAGGGGATGCTCACTAGTAAGCCTTACTGAGAGTTCCCCTTTGACTCTTAGTAGTTAGTCAAAAGTGCAACAACTTAAGCAGTGAGTCCCCCGGAGCACAACATGCCCGATTCAAGTGTTTCCCACTCCAACAGCACGGAAGCATTCAGTGTCTCGTGGGTGCTCTGACCACAGGCACCTGCAAGTTCCTGTTTTGTTTGGAGAGGTTGGGTTGCTTCTGGTACATGCAGCAGCATCCAGCAGGTGCAGGTTCTCTCCTTCGAGGCACTGCCAGCTTTTCCCAGTGATGGGAGACTCTCCCAGCCTTTGTGGACATGGTAAGCCCGTCTTCCCCACACAGGGGGGATGAAAATCTTCAGCTCCCAACTGGAGCCTAGTGATTGTGTGGCGTACTCCTCTGCGTGCCCACATAGCACTCAGTGTCAGTCAGGGTCAGACCTCGATGTGCGCACTCAACCCAACCCGTTTCAGCTACTATTCTTCTCGGACAACAGCCAGAACTTTAGGTAAACGCAGTACTTGCAGCCCCTCCTGGCATACGGGGTTTCTGTGGTATTTTTAGACAAAGCACGGGCTCCAGTGCAATACCCCTCACTGCGATTGTCCCTCCTGGCTCACATGGTCAGCAGAATCACTTTAACGGTGGTCCCCTCTGCCATATGGGGTCATTGCAACGAGGTGGTCCGAGGTTGGCGCACCCCACAAAGAACTGGATGCATTGCTCAGT
This sequence comes from Triturus cristatus, assembly GCF_964204655.1. Taxonomy (NCBI): domain Eukaryota; kingdom Metazoa; phylum Chordata; class Amphibia; order Caudata; family Salamandridae; genus Triturus; species Triturus cristatus. The sequence continues at coordinate 307,202,791 of NC_140582.1, read as the reverse complement.
TCATGGAGGCCCTATTCTGGCACAAAGGTATCACTGAATCACTCCTGCACACAGGCAATGACCCAATTGCTTCCCTCCCTCCAACGCACTCCTCTTTCTCACAGGGCAATCTCCAAAGCTGGTAGTCCCATAACAAAGGCACACCTGGATGTCAGCCACAGTGCTATGTGCATCAAAAGGTTAATCCTGGGCTCCCAGCCCCACTCTGTATGATTCCCTTATCAGCCACATCTCCTTCTGAGATGTGTCCAGGCCCCTTCCTTGTGATCTATCATTGAATCCACGAGGACCCTTTTGAAGTGCAAAGGGGGAGTTTCTCTCTCCCTTCCTACAATGTGCTTTGAACAAGCGAACCCGATCGTCGTCCTAGGTACCTCGGACCTTACTTTCCCTGACAAATGGTCAAGAGGGGATTTCAACGTCGATCGGTTACCAGAGGCATAACCACCTCTTTACCCAAGTATTCTCAAACGGAGATACTGTGAGTACATTACCACTACACTCACAGCACACTTTAGGGTGTGTGCTGATATTTACACGTGGCCTAAACCTTGTTTTTATGGCCATTCACCTTTTTCTGGTCCTGACGAAAGCCTCTAGAACCATCCAGAAGGCTGAAACTAGTTGACCTTATTTACAAGGGATATCAGGAAAATAATATTCCTAACTATATATCCCGCTTAACCTTTTAACATTAGTCCTGGGATCCTTCTAATAAAAGTTTTTTTCAAAGGGCATTTCTCAGAGACTTTTTTAACCTATAGTTACATCTCACATAGCACGTCACTCTCTGCTCAATATCCTGCTCCGCTGTAATCCAGGCGTCGTAGCACAGCTGGATTGTACTAGGCAATCCAGTTGGGCCCCAATGATGAAGCATGCCACCTACTAGGTAGGTGGGTGAGGGGTTTTTTCCACAGCAGTTGTGCTCTCTCCTTTCAAGTTTTCCATAAGGTGATAGCAAAAAACGTTTGCTTTGAATCGTCAAAAACTTGTCCATTTTGTTTTGCTAAAGTCATTGGGGAAGAGGACAAGTTTTTCTTTTTCCTCGCTCTCTTTTTGTTCCTATTTGCTTTCATTATGCAAACAGGGTCCGATTCACAAAGGTAAACTTATACTTTTCTGTACGTTTACTACTTTTCGATATTCACAAAGGTAAACTTAGGGCTAAAAGTCTAACTTTACTACTTTTTGATATTCAAACAGGTAAACTTAGAGCAGAAGTCTAGCTTTGCTTCTTTTCGATGTTCACAAAGGTAAACTCAGATCAAAAGTCTAACTTTACTACTTTTCGGTATCCACAAAGGTAAATTTAGGCCATATGTCTGACGTGGGGTCTAACTTTACTAGTAGTAACTTACCTTTATGAATACCGAAAAGTAGTAAAGTTAGCCTTTTGGTCTAAGTCAAACATTTGGTCTACCTCTACCTATGTGAATCAGGCCCACCCTGCACAGCTCCACATCTCTCATGTAATGTATTCCTAACAGACATACATATACTCACTACATGCAGTAACCATACATGTACTGCACACCACTGCTCTCTTGCTGTATTTTACTCTTCCCAGGCACATACATCCAGTTTAAAGTCACTATTCCTGCGCTGCCCAGCACTCCATATCTACCTGATGTAGGCCAAGGGTGATTTAAGCACACAGCAGAAGAACTTCTCAAAATGTCAATAAGTCTCTAGGCCTCACTCCAGTGGCACAGGGTAATAAGGACCTTTTCACTCCAACTCAACACTGCATGGTATGCTGTCACCACCATGCTCATGCTGCTTACCACTTGGTGAAGGTGGTAGGCCATCCTCCACTATGAAAGTAGTGCCTTGGGTGTCCCTATGGTCCAACAAGATTGCAATCCGTGAGACAGGCTTATGTTATGGCTCACAAGCGTGATCCGTTTGTGCATATGACAACAAAATCAAAATTAGGGATCCAGACAACAGTGCAGTTGGGCATTCGGGGCAAGGGTGCACATCTTTTATCATTCAGCTGACTTTTCCATCCCAACAGATACACTGGTTATGTCATTGGATAACTGGGTTTCCCTATATTTTCTTTGTCCTTAATTATATCAAGCACATGTGATTGTGCCTGTCAAATTGTTTTGTGATACAATCCGTAATCGTAGCAGAAGAATAGATAACAAGCATAGACATAGCCAATAGGTTTCGCCTTTGGGACCTTATAAGTGTTTAGCCAGAGCTATTGGTTATGCCAATATGTTTAATCTATGTTGTGGAGCATTGTGGCTACTGTACAGCGTGTTAAAAACATTTAATAAAAAAGTGCTAAGCATTTTTGTTACCTTAGATATAACCAAGAAGACAACAGAAGAGTGGAGGTTAGGAAATAGTACCTGAAGTACACTAGGGGAGAATCAACAGATGCCAGATTCCGGGGTCAGACTAAGGTAGTGCTGAGGGATGCTGAGATGGTGGTGTGCTACTGTGGAGGTGATGCTCAGGTGACAATGAATGATACTCAGGTGATGCTGAGGTGCGTTGTGCTGATGCAGAGATGATGCTGAGGTAGTGCTGAGTGATGCTGTGTGCCTCTTGTTACCTCACTCTATGCCAACCGAAAGGGAGGGGCTGGGGGAATGGAAATGCTATGTTTGTGCTCGAAGGGTAGGGGTAGGGCTAGTAACGCAAAGCATGGGGGGGAAATAAATAAAATCAGGGCAAGTCGAGAAAGCGCAGCACTCCTGAAACTGAAATATGTTAAAGTCTATTCAAAATCAATAAGAAATGGTGGGCGAGCCACGCCGTACATAACAAAAGAAAGGAGCAGCTGCCATACTTGAAGATAAACTGTGGCTTGAGGCATAAAGAATGAGAGTGAGGAGTAGAAAAACAGCATGAGGCACAAGGACATAAAGTAAGAAGAGAAGTGTGAGGCACAAGAATGGAGAGTGAGGAAAAGAGCAGAATGAGGCACAAGTATGGAGAGTGAGGAGAAGAGCAGGATGAGGCACAAGGATAGAGAACTAGGAGAAGAGTAGCGTGAGGCACCAGCTAAGGAGTGCCCAACATTTGTATTTCACGTTGCAGACATGAACATAATTGGCATTGCTCTTACCAAATGGAATTTCAGTGCCACCAAACACCACAAGGTTATGACCATGTAGCACAACTAGGAAAATAACTATTTGGGCACAATTTTGGCAGAAAGTCAACAACAAAGCAGAACAGGGTGTGCCTATAAATTTTAAATGATGGTGTTTCACCTATTCCAACATGTCAGAAAGCCTCACATTTAAATAGTAAAGTAAGCTTCTTTATCTGTACCACCCACTCAATTAATATTCATAAACTATTTTAATACTGTCTAGCAAGGACCTCAGTGGCTTTGTGAGAGCAAGAGATTGTATAAGACGCCCTGCCTAAAACTTTGATTAACAATAGACCCCTAAATCTAAAATATTGTTAAAAAAAAACCTTAAACATGCACAGGCACTTGTCTGAAATACAGCATATTCAAATACTGGTGGCAATATCTTGATGATATAATTCCATGTGACAATACTTCCCGCAATACTCATGGACACAGGGGAGCATCCACCACTGAAAAGAGCCGATAGTCACAAAGCCAGATTGAAGGCTATAGACAGAGAAGAGGGACTAGTGACGGGGGTTAGGTAAATAAATAAACCACATTGTAATGAAACCGTGCCGAACAAATAGAAAGGTAAATGATTTTTTCAGAAAAATAAAAATAAAATTCCAGTGGAATCATCCCACTCCCATGCAGTGTGTGAATATCTTCATGTGAACAGGGACTTATCTGAGAGAACAAGATTGAACATTGTTGACACACCCTGTATGCACTTTCACTACAACAGCCCATGAAAGTGTCGCTTCCCGAGCATGCCTGGTTATTGTCTCCGGTTGGGTAGATACGCACCTCGGACTCTGACGACACGTGGGCAGTGAAGTATACAGGGGCAGCTGACTGCATATGCCCGCCAGGAGAGTAAGGCACTGGAGCAGACAGCACGCACTGCAGCTGGAGGCTAGGAAGCACCCCTGAGTCTTGTGTAGTTCCTATAAACCCATATAGGATCTGTGCGTTTAGACAACATAGACTGTGGGATTGGTGTCCAGACTGATTCCAGACACCCCCACCGGGTATGTTGGCCTGTATACCAGCTAGCTCACAGTGCCACTATAAACTCTTCTTACCAAGGAGAGAGTAGTTCTTGGCAACTATTGAACATGATAACTCTGTCCCATCAGGGATGGTGGAAACAGTACAGTACTCTTCACTAAGTCACTCGCGATCACTTTGTCTCAGAGAAATACACAGAATAAACGGTGGGGACATTTTTCAATAAGAATTTATTGAACCAACGTCATTCTAGTGTAAAATAGGTGTGCTGAAACAACCATAAGACAAAAGCAGATATAAATGATTATAAGTACCAATAGAGTAAAAGGACGGTAGATTCCTACCATAGTGCTAAAACATTGAATACAGGCAGGTATAAAAATACATGACAGTAATAATGCGCAATCCTACGATGCAACCCTAACTAGATGTACCTAAGTGTACCTAGCATGTATGTAGATTTAGAGTGAAGAATCTCCCTAGGCTGAAGCCAAATCCATTACCTGAAGTGAGAGACTGTGGGACCCTGTCTTGGTCTCGAGATGGACACCCCGCGAGGGATGTCAGACCACTGCGAGCGTGTAGGAACCTCAGAGTCTCACGTCAGTGTGTTAGTATGAAAGTCTTTCTCCTCTGCCTGCCCCAGCAAAGATATGGTGTATATATACCCAAAAGGTACCCTCAGGAGTTCTACCTTGCTGTGTCATGTCGGCCGAGGTCGACGAAAGGGATGACCCTTATACATAGTTAATATGCAGAAGATAGTAATCCTGCATGGATTCTGAGAATCCTCATGCATAATAAATATGGCTAGTTTTCTGGGAAAACCACACGACATTTATGCAGTACCTTAACTAGGAAAATAAGTCAATACCAAAAAACGTTATGTAGTACAATGGCAGGGAAAATGTAGGTGAAAGGTTAGGTGACTACCCAGGCCTATATTGGGGTACAATACAAAACATAACATGAGGAAACGTGAACAGTGGCACTGTCAGGCAAGGCACTGCAAACAGCAGGCTAAGTGTCTGCCGGTTCGCGTGGCTGCACTGAGGCTGGTAGTGACCATAGCAGGTAAGTGCACCTGGTACTTTGTAGAGCGATCTTTAATACATGTCGAGTGAGCTCTGCTGCTATAACTATTCCCCACGTTGCTTGCAAGTTTCAGAGTCGACAATATGTTGCGCTGAAATGAGAGGGGGACATCATAACAGGCGGTAGAACGACGCCAGCACCGAAACAGCAAGTCGGGGAGGGGCAGTGACCTTCAGAGGTCTGCCTTTAAGAGGTGAAAGGTATGAGAGACAGTAAGGGGACAGAGACGCAGAGAGAAGAAACGGAGACAGCCTGAGGCAATGAAGGGAGGAGGAGGAGACAGCCCAAGACATAGGGGCGGGGGCCGAGCAGGAGGATAAACCAGAAGGGAGGATAAAGGAGAGGACATCACATGCTGTAAAGTGTGATGGCCAAGCAAAACATTGTCTTAGTGAAATCACCAGCGAGGGAACTAAGCCCACAGAGGAGAGACATTTAAACAAATGCACCAATTACAAGACAGCATTTGTAAATGACCCAGATAACAGCCAATGGCAATTTTGTGGGTGTGCCATACCCCACAAAAGAGATCTAAGAGGTTGACCTAAAAAGGGTACTATATATCTACAAACTGATGTCTATAAAAAAATATCTATCATAGTTTAGTCTGCCTCCTTCCACATAAATTTAAATAATCTACAATGACATATGCCTGAATCCTGGCGCAGAGGAGGCAGTAATGCAGTGCAGTAAAATCTCAAAATGTTGATTGCAACCTCTCAAACCTTGGGCTACCAAGCAATGAGGAAACATAACAAGTGCAAACTTCTAAGGAAATCAGTAAAGTAATTGCCAATGTACCAAGTGGGTCAAGCAATTCAGCCTTAGTTTTTTGGAAACCAAGCTGATTTGTGCATTCCTTTTTATCTGTGGATTATGAGAAAAAAACACCTTATAAAGACATAGATATTCTTATGTGAGCTACGTCTTGCTGTCCTAGTCCATGGATTCTGGTCTCTCCTTTACTTAGTTGCAATAATGTGAAGTTTCAAATAAGAAATATATTTGGGCATAGAACAATAGCCTTTGTGCTAATGTAAGCAATATGTGCTACACAAAATCAGAATAAGCAAAAGTATGAAAACACAAAGCACACATGACCCTCAAAGAGACTCTCAGATTCAAAAATACTAGAAGCTGTTGGGAACTGATCAGATGGGGCTGCGAAAGTCCCACAAAATATGATAAAACAGGCATTACGTTTTCTGACTAAGGAAAGCACCATGATATACAAAACAACTTCCCCGGCCAGCCGAACTAACCAGGTGACCCATTACTCAAAGTCCAGAGAGAAACTCCAGTAGTCCAGGTCGAAGATTACAGCAGCCGTCTCTGAAACAACTAGAGTCCTGCCTGGATTTCTCGGAAGTTCTCTGAAGGAGAAATCTGTGAGGCCATCCTCAGCCAAAAGCAGATGGAAACACCTGGCTCGGACAGAGTACCAACAGATGTTTACCAAAAAGAACTTTCAACTTGGGTACCTATTCTAACAATGGCATACAGCGCAGTTTGGGAACAAGAGAATGTCCTCGCATCTTGGAGAGCAGCAGATATCATCCCACTTAAAAAAAAGGCTCTTGCAATGACCCTGTAAATTATCATCCAATCTCCTTACTTGATGGCACTGGAAAGATCGATGGTAAACTGTTACTCAATTGCCTAGAAGCCTGCGTCGAAGAGAATAGGATCTTGTTACCGCTATAAGCTGGCTTTAGAAAAGCTGAAAGTACTATCCTCCAGTCCATGATAACATATAACATAAGGCTGAAATACTTGTCTAAAGCACTTTGAGGTTGTTCATGATCTTTACTAATCTAAAAACAGCCTGTGATTTAGTTGATAAGTCACTGTTGTGACAGATTCTTCTAGATTTAGGCCTCCCAGAGAAGAGCATAAATGCCTCAAAGCAACTTCACACTTTTTCCATTGTTCACCTCCAGGTGTTCTTTTGCCTGCCTCTCTGTTGTTTGTCCTCTGGGATTCAGTGGAGAGCTGTTCTTGTGAGGCAATCTTGTTCTGTTCTGACAGTGTGTCTTATCGATCACCATTTGTTTTTCATAATGATGGCATCCATGCTCTCTTGCTTGTATCTCGTGAGCAGTTCCTGGTTGGAGATGGCTCTCGACCAGAAAATGCATAAGATTCTTCTCAGGTTGCTGGTGTGGAAGGCTGAGAGTTCGGTGATGCCTATCTTCATCATTTGCCGGCATTCTGAGCCATGCAAGAGTGTGGACAAATATAGTTCTAATAAAGCCTCAACTTGGTTGGTGCTGTACTGAGATGGCCTCTACACATTGTTCAGCATCCTGAAGACATTCCTGGCCCTGTTCAGCCTGCTCTTGATTATACTCTCGATATCGGCAGCGTGGGCCAGGCTGAAGACATGTTCCTGATTTTCTAGAAGCTAGCACGACAGATGCCCAATTGACATATGAAAGGCACCCACCCATTATACCTGCTACAGTATGCATCCCTGTTGCAGCCCATTTGAAGGCTCCAAATAGGACTGAACCTTCATCCTTTCTTACAGGAGTATTAACACATGGCCTCAGTAGGCCCTGTTTCACCATTTGCAAGGACTCTTGGCCCATTTGAAAATGATTATTATTCTTCGATATTCCCTGGCCACTCCATTTGAGATTCCTTTTGATTTCTTCTTGGTCTGGAGAATGGTGGTTGAAATGAAGATCCACCGAAACGTGCGTTGACCATTATTATATATGTGGAGAGTCCCTCTATAGACAGATACACCAGAGGAATATGATGGGTGTTACTTGTATCACTAAGAATTATAGAGTCTGTTCTAGTTAGACTGTTTTTGGATTCCCCACATGACTGAATCTCTTTTATGTATGAGTGTTAGTGCGAATGAGTAGGTTAGAATGGTGAGAGAGAAATGCTGATGGTGAGTGTGGGGTTATTTGTGTTTTTAGTAATCACATTTTGATTTGAGAACAGTCTTGGTGGCTACCTATTTTGCATAAAAAGAACTGATGAAATAATTCAAATGTCAATTTATGATTTCAGTGTTGAAACGAAACGTGACTACTGCCCATTTAATCATTTGTGACTGTACAGTAATCTAGGTAACTGCTTGTTGTAATTGCTTCACTGTTAAATGGATGTGTAGACAATAATAAACTTGACGTTTTAAGTATTGTACAACAGCAAAATGATAAAATAAATGTAAAAAGTATAAAATATTTTTGTACAAAGAAAAATTAATAAAAATATATATTTTTGCGACTAATTTTGTTGTATGTCATTGATATTGGGGTTGCAGGATTTATGAGCCATAGATGGCCATACTAAACTCAATATATGTCAGTTTAGAGGTTCCTTTTGCTAGATACTCCCTGTCTCTCCATCCTGTCTTATAGTACTGCCTAAGTAAGTGAGCTCTTCAGTCGGGACTAAGGCCACTCCATCTGCTTTGATTGGTGAACGGTTTGGGGTGTTGAGTGACTTCAAATTTCTTTGTGTAGATCTTCATTCCCACTTGCTGTGCATAGGTGTTAAGTTGAGACATCTTTTTCTGCTTATGCTGGTGAGTGTGAGACAGCAAGGCTCGGTCATCCACGCAGTCAAGATCCTCCAGTGTAGAGAATAAGGTCCATCTGTTCTCTCTGGCGTGGTCTTCAGTTGTGCATTGCATCACCCAGTCAATGACTAAGTTGAAGAGCATCCCTGTCTCACACCGGTCTTGAATTCAAAACTATACTCACTATCTCCCACCTTGAAGGTAAAATTATTGTTGAAACTCTTGATAAGAAGTGTCATCTGCTGTGGAATGTCATGGCTCTCAGTATACTCCAGAGGCTCTCAAGGTACATACTGTCAAAGACTTTGTCAAAATCAATTAGTAGATTTATAATTGTCTCTGCCACTTAGTGCACTGTACTATGATGTTGCATAGATTAAGGATCTGATCAACGCACCCTTTGCCCTTGCGGAACCCGGCCTGTTCTTAACCGCTGACTCAAGGTATCAGAAATGCGCTGTATAATTATTTTCTGCAGGAATTTACTGAGGATTGACAGATGGTTGATTTCACACCAGTTGTTACAGTTTGTTAATGCTCACTTCTTTGGAATCATGATGATGATGCCTTGGATCCTGTCATCTGGTGCTTACTTTCCCTCCCAAATCAGTGTAAACTGTTGTTGGAGGATCTTGACTGATGTTTAAAGGTCTGCCATGAACGTTTCTGCATTCAGGTTTTCTTGAGCAAGAGCTTTTCCTTTCGTTAGAGATAGGATAGCAGCAAAGATTTCTTCTTTTTGTGGCGGGGCGGTGTTTCCATCCAAGTCTGTCTCTGCTTCTTGGATGTTTGTTTTTCTTGTAGCTATTGGCCTGTTCAAGAATTCTTTGATGTGCTGGGCCCAGCGTGCTTCTTGCTGTTTCTTGGTTGTGAGTAATCTGCCTCATTTTTCCATGATAGGGGTGTTGTATGTTGCACGAGATTTTCCACTGACTATCTTCATGATTGCGAAGACTTTCCCTCATTCTCTACTGGCTGCCTCCTCTGTTTGGCTGGCAAAGGTATCCATGTACTCCCGCTGGTCTGCTCTTGTCATTCGTTTGACTGCTCTGTCTGATTCTTTCGACTGTTGCTTGTACTTCTTAATTTCATTCATTATCTTTATTTCGACTTAAAAATGTCATAAAAGAAATCGCAATGCATTACCAAACAGATCATTACAGGTTATGGTATAAAATCTAAAATACATTTTCCCATCACAATTATTAATCATAGCAATTTCTTCGTTTATACATAAAATCAACGGAAATCCCACTCCTCATTAGTAGGCTTCATGCACCTTGAGCTAAACATTGATGCACCAAGTCTCATTTTACCACAAAGTTTCTTCTAATATTCCACATGGCAGCTAAAAATTTACTTACAGCAAAAACAGTTACTGGGGATAGGTCAGTTTTTAATATTCGATAAGAGAGCAAGCAATGCCTAATCCCCCAATTTCTACATAGGGGAATGAGCCACTTCTTCCTGGGCTTCAGGTAGGAAGGACAGAAGAACATAACATGGATGTCATTCTCCAGCTCCTCAGTGCAGGCTGGACAGTTTTTGCTGGTAGATGGATGCCATCTACTAGTAAGGGCTCTTATTGGTAGGGAGTTATATCTCCATTGGAGAAAGAGTTTCCTTAGACCAATGTGACTAATGTCATCCAAAACAGTCTCCATCTTATAATAATCTTTCGTTGCTATGAATGTACTGGACATTGTCCCCATTTGGTCATTCAATAAGCAAGCAGACAGATTATAGTCATAATACATGTTAACCAGGTCTTCACGCGATATATTTCTTCAAGCCCGGGTTTGTCCACAGTAAAGGGCAACCCAACCTCTCAAATTCCTGCTTTATGTATTTTAGCCAGGGGAGTTTCCATATATTTGGGACTTTTAATAATTCCTTAAGCTCTTGCCTATAGCTAAAAAGTTCAGGGGTTACCCATAGGCGCCTCCAAAAAGTTAAAGGCTTCAGGCCCAGTTCCTCCTTTAATGATCTTATTCCCAGATCAAGCCTGAGGGGAAGAAGGGGTGAACTAGTAGGCAGGGAAACTAACTGCCTAAGAAACTTGTTTTCCGTGGCAGTAATTGCAGGGGCACACTTGTGTCCCCACAATTCACCACCATAGATATTCATGTTTATAAAGGTCTCCCAGGACCTTATTCAACCCTGGTGCTTTGCCCGCAGGAAGTTTAGATATAGCAACCTGGACCTCACCCAGGGTAAAAGTGATCACTTCTGAACCATCGACGCAACTCATCAACCTATCACCCGGAGGGACCTCCAAACAGGAGTTGTCCCCCTTGTACAGAGTGCTAAAATGTTCTTCCCATACCTCTGCAGCAATGTTCGGCATTACTGCTGGGTCGGGATCAACTGAGCCTGTGGTCACAATCTGCCAAAACTTCCGTGCAACCTTAACCGCTAGGGCTGTTGTTAACCTAGCCCAATTCTCGTTCCCCCACTCAAGCTTGGCATGGTAGATTAGCTGCCGATATACTTGCCTCCTTTGTTGAATAATTTCCCTGCTTGCGTTATTTTTTAATGCATCAAGGAGTTCGCTCTTCGCTAGTCTGCATGTCCTGTTATACCAGGATAGCTTCCTTCGTATCCTTTTCCCACAAGGGCCTGAGGGACTTAAGATATCTGAGAGACTAAGAAATAATAACTTATTAAAATCTCCCAGTCTTTCGAAGAAGTCAGACACAGGCTGTTGTTCAATAAGGGCAGCCACATCAACCAATACTGGGCTAACCCTAGCATACAGTTCAGATATTTCCTTGGGGTTGTCAACCAACTTATCCCATCTTACCCTACGTCTGTTACTAGAGAGGGTAACCCTGCTAGATGTACCAGAGAGCAATCGAGGTCTGTCCTTGCAAACATCTGGTGCTGAAAAATCCAGAATCAAGGGATTATGGTCGCTCTCTCCCCTAGAAACCACCCTAAAATCTAGAACTCTGTTCCAAGCCCTGCACTGAACAAAAATGTAGTCGTCGTGCCTCCCTCCCAGCCTTATTAAATGTAGGCATAGAGGGGTTATCGGATTTTGCACGACCATTACATGCCCTGATCAAATGGGCCAACGTCAGGGATGTAATTTGAACGGCCAGAGGAGCCCACGTCCTTGCCGTTGGCCCTACAACAGGTGGGATTTTCCATAAATCATCCTCCTCCTGATTCGTACCATCCAACAACCCTTCAAGAGGTTCAAAGTGGGAGTTGAAATCTCCTCCCACCACGAACATAACACCCTCAGGAATTCTAGTCAGAACAGTGGATAACTCTTCGATGGCCCCTGACTCAGCGGAGAGGCTCACAGGTCTAGAATAGAAATTAACCATAGCAAGTCTGAAGCCAGTCCGCCACTCCAGAAACACGCACTGGACATCGTCAGTCCCTGTGTCCAAGGCTCTGGCACTGCAGCCCAAATGGGTTGCAACCCAGATTGTTAGACCCCCTGACGGTCGACCCTTTCCTCCCCACCTAGCGGGGACTGAGAATGAGGCATATCCCAAACGAAATAGCTCTTCCCTCGCCCATGTTTCCTGAAAGAAACAAATATCATGATGATCTATAAATGAACCCCATTCAGGGCAGGCCAGCTTGTTACCAAGGCCTGCTACATTCCAGGAAAGAATTTTTAGTACAGATGGGCCAGGAGGGGTATCACAAGGTTGCAAAAAAAGCCCGCTGGACCTCGCAGTCCCAACCAGAGTTATCCCGATTGAGAAACACTCGTTCCTCGTTACCCCCCGGTCTGCTGCGCCGAGCCAGATGGAGATTGTCAGATTGTAAGAAACCAAATATCCAAGCCTACGAGCTTGAACTTCTACTGTAGTTTCTCAGATTAGGCCTTCATGAGTTCCTTTTTTCATGCCCTTCAATAGTTTGCCACGTGACTTGTCTTATCCATTCTTTCCTCTACCTTGTCTTGGTCCCCAGGCATGTTGCACTGCTCTTCACATATATCAAAGAGACCTGTTTCCATTTCTTGCTGACTACGTCTGCAGCTAGCTCAGACTGATCTTTCATGTCTGCCAGAAGTTGCAGCCTGTTTTTGATTTGTACGCCGCATGCCTTCTCAATCTTGGGGCCCTGGAATTTTGCTATATTGTAGTGAAGTCATCCTTATGTTTTTCTGAGCTTCAGCTTCACAAGAGTGATCACTAGATGTTGATCCCTGCCCACGTCTGCTCCCCTCCTCACTATGATAGTGTGTCTTCAGGTGCCTCTTATTATGTGTAGCATGAGATAATTTATACTTAAACAACTTACAGTTATTTATGATCTGTGTTTCATATTGTATGGCTTACATCTGTAAAGCTGACCCTATGAAGTTGATTGATTGAAAAAGCAAATTGCACATATAACATCTGAAGATTGGATGGTATGGTGGATTTTCAACTCTAAGTTTAAATGTAGGCGGAAGATAGAGAACTTCTTTTGATGGGGAGGTTGGCCCAGCATAATGCTGTAAACATTTATAAAACTCTTAAGTCTGTTAAATTTAAAACATACTGAGGTAGTTTCTTACCCTGAAAATGTACCTAACATTTCTCTGAATAAAGTCTGAAGAAAATACATTTCCAGGTCATAAAGAAAATCCTCCCACATACCTTGGAGGTGTCGGAGAAGGGGTTTCTTCTCAGAGAAATTTTTTTTACCTCTGGAGAGAGAAACAATTTAAATGTGCAAATTATTTCTGCATGATTAATTTCTGCATTTTTCCGCTCAGCGAAACATCCTCATGAGTTCAATTTGGGAAGTTGGACTATACCTAGAAATTAATGAGTGTCACAGATTTGAAGGCTGTTTTCGTATTGTCATCCATTAGTTTACTTTGCAAAGTACTTTATTTTAATTTTTTATCCATTGAGAGCAGATAAACCTCCCTTATGTCAGCAAAGGATGTCTCAGCACCATTCAAGGGTTTAATAAATGCATGCTGATAGTTGCAGAGGAGGGGGTTTAGCTCCATGGAATCTTAAAGGTGTCTCATCACCTCCTGTTCTAGGATCTTTGCTGAGGAAAGGGAAGTTAGATATGGGCTGTAAGCCAAGATCGTGGGGCTGCATTTGATTTTTCAGAAATCGGGTGAAAATATCAAGCTTTAAAGTACTAGATATGATTTCTGATTGAAGGCAGTTCTATGTGCTAGTTCTAGTATGCAGTTCAACAGCAGGGAGAAGCTGTTTAATAGATTAAATCTAAGCACAGGTCTGTGACTTGGATGTTTTTATTTTGTCAGTCCGATTAAGCGTCGTAGTAAAGGTGGTCACATGCGACTATATATAATGGTAGTGGTGTGCTGGAGTTTGGCTCACAAGATTTTTTATTAACAGAACTCTATTAAATTTTCACAGAGTTGTTGAGCTACACATGGGCTTTTCTTCAAAGGCTATTCAGTTTATCCTAGCTAATTAAATATCTTCTTTAATGTTTTTGTTTTCTCTGTTATCCATTTTGTGCAATAGGGCTTTAAGGCTGTTCATATTGCCCTATAGAATTCATTTCTATACATCTCGCAGCGTGGCTTGTCCTCTTAAGATTTAGGTTTAAGTCATTGGAATTTTAGGTTTCGGTTGCTGCATTTCAATTTCACAAGTTCTTTGATGAACTGCCAGTTGTGAACTGTAATGCCTTGGTGCAGTCCCTGAGATATGATAGAAGCATACGTTTCTAGCGCAACATAAATGTTGTGTACGGGTTGTTCAACAAGTATTTGGATCGATAGTGCCAGGCTATGAGGTGTTTGATTTCTTTGTTAATTGATTCAAGGACTTTTACATTGAAGTGTTTGTAAATGTTTGGTAGGTTTTGTAAGGGTTTCGGTTGGTGAGTGTGTAACTAAGGTTGGTCAGGTTAGTGGAGATATAGGAATGGTCTTTGTATGTTTGCTGCTGTCCTGCTAGCTTTAGGTTTCAAGGTTGTACATGAAGATGAAGTATGTACCCAGCACTGTGTCGGGCCATGAAGTATCTGCTGGAAATCAAGTGCGTGCATTTTCTCAGAAACGTCTCATGTGTGTTTTAAATTCAACAGATTAACCTATAAAATGAATTCACCCATGATAATCGTTTTGTTGGGCTCAGTCTGAAATGTCAATTGCGGCGCTCAATAGTAAGATTTCAACAAAAAAGCAAACAGTTTAGATTCACAAATAGAGGGGCCACTTTGTATTGGAAAGAAGGCTAGGTGCTCTACTTCAGATTAAATATTGTGGAAGACTTAGAAGAATAACTTTGTCTGGATCTTCTTTCTGTTGTAACCCCATGTTGGTGATGGTATCATTGACTCTCTGCATCTTCATGTAGTTCTTTATGAGTGTACAATGAACTAGATATTTGTCTTGTGACCTCATGCAAGTAAACATCCCAAATCTCTGTGCTAGCTAATGAATTAGAGATGATGAATAGATATTTTCTTCCACTAAAAGGCACACACACTGCTCAATGTTGAATCACAATGTAATCAAAAGTGTTTTGTGTAAAGGTAATTTAAGGGTACAGGCAGTACGCCTGCTGCCATAACCTTTGTACTGTTTCTTTCACCATAGAACCTGTTAAGTGTAAGAAGCCAGGACATCCCGAGCATGGACATTCTACAGGGGATCGGTACAGCATCGGAAGTGACATCAGTTTTTCCTGCAATGAGGGTTACCTACTTACGGGCCCATTGAAGGTTACATGTATGGAGAGCGGTGAATGGAGTGACACTCCGCCATATTGTCAAGGTACCATTGGCAATTCACAGATCAGCCCCACCATTGCTGTTAGTTTGCTGATTTAAAAAGTGGTGCTGCAAATCATGGAAAATCCAAACAATACATTAATTACTTCAATGGGCACACTGCCCTACTGTACATTTCCTAGACTTTTGTACAGTAAAAATGTAAACTTTGTTAAAAAATTAACACATTTATAGGACAACATGAAGGCATTTAAAAGGAAATTCACCAAAACCACACACAGGGTGGAATGATTGAGTAAATTAGGTAATGTGTGCTGTGAACAGTTGCAGAGGTGCAGTCTGAACCATCTAGGCTAGGCTTCCCCAACGAGTAGTTCTTGAGCTACAGGTAGCTCTCCAGCTACATGTAAGTAACTCTACTGTGTGCCAGCCAGGCTACTAATTTAGAAGTTTTTGCTTGTTTGAATTAATGTATGTATTCCGAATTGAAATGATGATTTTTGATTGTTCAATTATGAGTCATTGGAGAGAATTATTACTAATATTATCACATTGGTGCAAGGGCATTGCAGCTATGGCTGTCATATTTAACATTATTTTAAATTAATTAGGCATTTTTCACATTACTGCTGGCAAACCAATCTGAAGCAATGAGGCTATCACTGCTGGTGATCTTGCATGGGGTGACCACTAATGTAGTAATGTCTGACGTGGTAACTGTTAACACAATAATAATAATAGTAGCTCAGGATGATATTCATTTACCATAAGTAGCTCTTATTATAGAAAAGGTTGGAGACCCCTCATCTAGGCTCACAGAAACCATGCAATTACCTGTTTCGTGGTCTTAGCCTGTGTTTCTTGTTATTTCATGACCTATATGCAGACACCCTGGAATGAATCAAAATATTTATAAATTAAAAATGCTGCTTGATACTGCAATTCCTTATTAGTTTTGTCCTCTGAAACAATGGCGCGGACAGGCAGTGCATTGTTGTGGACCTCAGAATTTCTGGCTCTCTAGCGCCTCAAGCATTGGACTATCAGCCACCATGGTGTCAATTCAAGAGAGGATAAAACCTTTGCCTGTCCTAAAGACACTACCTTTGTTTAGCCAAAAACCGTGGCATTGCAAACCTATTTATACTCTACAATGTATCTATTTGCACTTCAATCACATATTTAAAATAAACAAGCATTGGCAAAGCCCAACCTTCTGGTGTTGGCAGTCAGCCTTATGCCTTTGTCAATGCATGTTTTGTTTTGTTGTGGTTTTTGCAAAATATTACTGTTGGGGAAGCTGCTGGGCCATCATCAATTTAAAAAAATAGCTTAACAATCAATCAATAATTACCTTAATAATTCCTGGCACTAATGAGAGCTAATTTGTGTGTAGAGGTGCTCTTTTTGAAAGGGCAGAATGCTGTCTTTCACAGAGATGGCGGGTGTGGTTTGACCCACTTCCCCGTGCTTTCTCCTGCAGTGCAACCTGGTAAAATGTTAATGGTGAAAATAGTGCATTTTTTTGTTTGGAGAGCAGACATAAGGAATGTATCTATTAAAACTAAATCCAAATATTTTGTCAAATTCCTATGGCATGTTTGAGAGTAACATCTTCCTGTTAGAACATGCTCACTGTCTGCATCTGATCCGGGTGTTTCCGTTTTAATGTTCATAATTTTCATGGTTATCACACACACATGGATGCAGAGGCTTGCACACAGACACACTCGCTCTCACATACACGCATGCAAGACTGGACAATGGAAACTGAAAGAGTCATACCAATTCGCCGACTCATAAACATTGCATGAAATTGATTTTGTGTGATCATTCCTAAACATTTTTGCATATTGATTGATTTGTCCAGGTGTGTTTTCATTTTTTGGACCATATTATAACTTTATTTGCTTTGTACTCTTACAGCTGTATCCTGTGGGAATGCTCCTGTACCTGATAACGGTGCTGTTGATGGCTCAAATTTCACTTTCGGTAATACAGTGAGTTTCAGGTAAGGATCTAACATTCTACAAAGTTTCTGCCTATTGTTGTTGAGGAATGGCTAGCCCATGCATTTGCTATACAGATAGATTTTGTTGACATAGTACTACTGCATCACAGCTACTTGAGATGTGGTAAGTATGCCTGAAATAAACAGTGAAAAAATAAAAACCCTCTGTATTGGTTGACTTGGTTTTTACACGCTGAATTCTGTGTGTGTCAGTGACTTGGCAGGTACCCTTTCCTATGGGCATGCAGGGTCTTAACTGTAGTATTTACATGTTTATTGATTGGTTAATATCCCATCATCTCCTGCAAAGAAGTGGAGATTTATATCTTATGCCTCACAATATACCTTTTGTCCTTTTGCCTACTCACACCTGATGTTAGTTTTTATCCAAATCGAGGCCAGATATACTAATATTCAATGTGAATGGGGTTGTAAGTGGCGTATCATGATGCTAAGAGGAGCACATGGCAGCATCAGTAAACTTTATTGCACAAAAGTTGTTGCTAGCGGAATACAAAATGGCTTTGTGTTGTGGAGCTCCAAGCCCTTAATTCTAATATTTTTTTTCTATTTGGAATACCTACTGTGTTTGTGCGCTGTTGAAAGTGTGTACAGATTGTTCTCTTGGTGGATTCAGGGACACTGAGGATAGATTTTAAATGGCAACTCTTAAATTGTGATTTCTTAATTGCTGCAATTTAAGAATCGTAGTTAATACATTTTGTACATCAGACCCTAGCTCCCTGCATCAGTCCAATCCGCCTAGGAAATAGTTGGTTGGTTTAAGTCTTGAAACCTTTACTCCTGCTTCTATTTGTATATTATGTATTTGTAGCATGTGTTGGCTGCAGATACACATGATATGCATTATCCTGCCATCTTGTGTTAGGCCTGGACTCTCCAAGTTGTTTTTCCTCAAGGAAGTTTTATGATTGGCTATGTGCGTCACCTCTCCTCCCCCTCGAGGTATGGCACATGTTCAATGGTTCCTTTGATAGAACGTTTTTTTCAGCCATCTGGCTGGGACGGACTGTGTCTGTGCTCTTGAAGATTCAATGCCTATGTGGCTTACAGTAGAGAAAATTCATCCGGCAATCCAGTGAACTACATCCAACAGATTCGAGACACTATGAAGCGAGTAATCGGTGAGCGACACACACCCCAGTCAAGAATGCCTGTCTCTGGGTGATGGAGACGAAGAAAGACCTTTTCCAACGGTGCACTCAGTGCAGGGCCAAGAACGGACACTCCGGCACTCATGAAGTGTGTAATCTGTGCTTATTAGCAGAGCTCAAAGAAGACAACTGTGCAACCTGCTGATTGGGTAAAAACAAGGAAATGCCTTGTACCGTAAGGGATCGTCATCTGGCACACAGCTGGCAGCTGAGGCGGAGTTCTCGTGTGATAGTGAGGAAGTAATTGAGGCCAGTGCACCAACAGGAAGTGGGTTAGTCATTGCCGGCCCCCACTATGTTGCCTCTGATTCACTTACTGGTGATAAAGAAGCTCTGGTATATGTCAAGGGGCCTACATCGCCATCACTGATTCCTGTGTTGGGACCGAGGTCAAAGACGATGCCACGTACCGTGAGTACTGTTGACCCATCAACATTAACAAAGGAGCCGTAGAACATGCGCAGTACCTTGAGGGGTAGGAGAGACAACGCACAACACCAATCATAAACTTCCTTAAGGAAACTTGCAGAGTCCGAGCTCAACACTCGATGGAAGGAGTATGCATAGCATGTGAATCTGCAGCACTACACGCTACAAATGGATGCTTACAGTTTAAGTAACATACTCCTTTCAATGTTATTTGTTCTATGTGTATGTAACGTTTTAAATGTTATTGAAAGGGCTATCAAAGAGCTGCTTTAATTGTCAGGTTTGTTTAATGTCCTTTGGTGGGTAAATACTTTTCTATCATACAGCATTCATTATAAAAACATACAATGCTTAGCGAATATTAGGCCCAGCATTATAAAAAAGCACTATCTGTGAATGGCCATGTAGGTGATGTGATTGCAGGGGACTGAATAAATGTTAAAACATGTTGTTGACACACAATTTAATTGTCACTTAGAACTATGAAATGGGTTGATTTGTTTTTAAGCTTTCTTTCACATTGACAAACCATTATATATGTTATAACGAAAACTCTGGTCTGTGGAAAATGTAAAAAGTAATGCTGTAGCTCAGTAATGTAACATTTTATTTTAGGTATACTGAAATCAAAATAAATCAAAAAAGTCTTGCCTATTTCAGTCACAAACAGGTTGGTTAGCTAAATCGTACCAAATTCATATTTAACTCCGGAGATATTGTGCTATCATATTATCGTAAAAAGAACAATTGATGGACAGAATGCAGAAAAATTTCATACATTCACCCCAGTACAGAGATCTGGGCCTAAATCCATTGTTTTTTTGCTCCCCATGCCATTCCAGTTTGAACCCAGCCATATGCAAATCAGTCTTGACCCTGAACCCTATGGCAACAGTCCAGCCCGAGCTGCCAGGCCAGGTCCTCCATGGACTGGAAGCAAGCATCCGGGGACCAGTTTTGGGGTGTCACCCCTCATCAGCCAGGCTAGCTTGACTCCAGTGGCATGGAGAGCACAGGACCCAAGTCTGGGCATTCCCGTCTCGGGTGACAAATGCAAAAAGGACAATTGATGGACAGAATGCAGAGCAATGTCAATCATTCACCTCAGTACAGAGATATGGGCCTAAATCCATTGTTTTTTTTATTCCCATGAGGAACAGGGTCAAGACTGATTTGCATATGGCAGGGTCCAAACTGGCGTGGCATATTGAGCAAAAGAACGATGGATTTAACCCAAATCTCTTGATTGGGGGTGAATGTTTAATTAATTCAGCATTCCATCCATCATTTGTTGCCGCAGCACTTTTCGTCCTAAGTGGGATGGGTATGCCCATTCGTGGGTCCCTAGCTTGCTGTGCCACTGCATTCAAGCTAGCCTGTCTAATGAGGGCTGATAACCCGAAACTGGTCCCAGGATGCTTGTTTCTGGTCCAAGGAGGACCTGGCTTGGCAGTTTGGGCTGGACTGTTCCCATGTGGAACAGGGTCACGACTGATTTGCAATGGCTGGGTCAAAACTGGGGTGGCATGGTGAGCAAAAGAACGATGGATTAAACCCAGATCTTTGTGACTGGTGGTGAATAATTGGATTGTTCAGAATTCTGTCCATCATATGTCTCCTTTGCTTTTGTCATCCTAAGTGGGAAGGGTATGCCCAGACGTAGGTCCTGTGCTCACTGCACCACTGGATTCAAGCTAGCCTTGCTGATGAGGGGTGATGCCCTCGAAACCGGTCCCAGGATCCTTGTTTCCGGTCCAGGGAGGACCTGGCTTCGCAGTTCAGGTGGGACTGGTCCCATGTGGAACAGGGTCACGACTGATTTGCATATGGCTGGGTCAAAACTGGGGTGGCGTGGTGAGCAAAAGTACGATGGATTAAACCCAGATCTTTGTGGCTGGGGGTGAATGTTTGCATTGTTCAGCATTCCGTCCATCATTTGTCTCTTTTATCATAATATCGTGGCCAAAATATTGAAGACCAAAATGTGGAAAAGGTAAGTATATATAAGTAAAAATAGGTTTACTTTACATACCTCCTCAAATGTGTACCTTGGTGATATATATCTTCAAGGTCTGCCTATATAGAGTTAAGAATAGTAAGTCTATGCCTCCCTGTATATAGTTACCTTCTTACTATTTTGGTCTTCCATATTTTAGCCACACCATAATGGCTGCACAATATATTTGTTGTAGATATTCCGACATACAGACACTTAGGCAACATGTACTGCCATAAGAAATGTTGTAATCTGAGCAGAGAGTCTTTTAGCCAACGCTTTTCAGTATAGACAAGTTCCAATTTGTATTTCTTTATTTCCCATAAGCGTTCTATGATGCAGAAAATTCACTTTCATAAACTTATTCTTAATAAATCCAACTTTACTTGTCTGTTGTCTTTTCTGATTTCTCTTCCTGATGCTTAGATAACTTTGCACACCCCAGCAAATGTGCTCTTTTCTGCCTCAAAACAACATTCATGCCTCCACAAATGCACCCAAACTCAAATTACTTTGTTTTCCTCTCAATCACCCTCCTAACAGAAGCACAGAAAAAAATCCTCTACTTCATTCACCAGAAATCACATTTATGATCCAAAGCGATATGATGAAGGCAGTTATAGCATGTTTTATAGATCACTGTTCAGACAAGATCTTGGCAAACTTGTTGCACCTACAGGAACAGTTTGCCATGCTGTCATCATCTTCAGTCGTGATTCTGCAAGTGGAAGAAGAAAAAATTCTAATTGGACTGACCTGTTGATCCCTTTCTCTAGAATGTGTATAATTTATCTAGGCCCTGGACTTTTTCTTCTTTCTTTAGGACTGTAAATATTACATTTATGATAATTGCCACAGAAGCTGCTTCTAGTTACCTTTAAAATATGGTATTCTGTTATAAAGCATCACACAGAGATAATCATTTTTTTCTGCTAATCTTGCAGGTTCAAGCACGAGAAAAACAAAAACCATAGAATACCTCCATTGCAGACTCTATTAACCCTAGTCCTAATGACTTTTGAGAAAATACACATTGTATTTTAGAGCCATGTTAATGCTAGGCATTATTTTATGATGACTTGAAACAAAATTGCTGGTGCTGCCAGACTTCACAAACATATCATACATTTGAATGGTCACATGAATACAGCAGTAGAGACCACCCTCTTTTAGCACGATTCTGTAACGTGTTGTTTCTTTATTTTTCTCAGCTGTAACAAAGGTTACTCCTTGCATGGCTCAAAAGAAGCATCCTGTCTTGCCAATGGCACGTGGAACACTGCCCCTCCTTCCTGTGAATTAGTGATGTGTCCAACACCCGAGGATGTCAGCAATGGAAAATATACTCTAACCGGCCAAAGTTACCTTTCGGCTGTGTCATACACATGCAACAATGGATACAGGTAATAGAGATAAACTTGAAGAGCCCTGGCAATATTTCTAGCACATGCCCAAAGCAACTCTAAATTGAAGAAAAATACATTTTGAAGGGCTTTTCTTGTATGAAAGTAGAGAGTTTAACAAAAGATGAGGATCTTAAGACTCAAAAGGTCTTCTAATGTACACACATACTGTGCATAATCTTGACAAGCACATAGGGTTTGATTACGATCCGATTCTGAAGAGCTCCAAATTGGATTCGGGTTTGCCGAATCCGATTTGGAACCCTTGTTTCCGAACCAATCGTACACAGTTTTGAACGACCGATTACAATGCCCGAAAAACTTTAGGGCTGTCCGAACCATTTCCGAAAGGCATTCGGACAGGTCGAGCCTTTCGGAGCCGTTTCATACAGCTCAATGGACATGGTTTCTGAGTGAGCGAGTACAATGACAGATTCGGACAGCCATTCCGATTCGGTTTGCCCGAAATGAAACGGCTGTCGGAATCTGTCTTTGGGCGCCTGCAGCAGGCCCCCCTTCACCCGGGGCCCTCCAAATCAGACCTGTGGGGGTACCCATGGGTCCCCTCTTCCCAACCATGCACAGTGTGGCAGGCACCATGGGGTGCCCGCCACAGGGTGCAGGGTTTTACCCAGCCAACCCGTTTGGAACACAGGCTCCCATTGAAGTTAATTGGAGTCCAACCAAATCGTATATGATTCGATCTCCTTATCTGAGTTGTTTGGAAAGCATTCCAGAACCGAATCGGTTAGAATGCTTTCTGGACGAGATCGTAATCAGCCCCATAGTGTACAGCTATGCACTAGCCAGCTCCGATCTATACTATCCATATCCCTTCTTCCTGACAGCATTAAGAATCCAGTTTAGTTGACAGTTAAATGTAATTGAAACAATTTAAAGTTTCAATGTAGAATTCAGGAAATAACTTACAGCAACTGCACTGAAAAATTCTATCAGTTAGAGAAATCACAACTGAACCTGAATTGCAGACTGATTCATGGTCTAATGAGTTATCTATTTATTTAATAATTTGAGAATTATAAGTTAAAGTATAAAATATTTATATAAATTATTAGTTTTTAGAAAATTATTTATTTATATTAGTTCAACAAGTTTAATAAACTAGAGTAGTTGCAGAAATGGTTATTGAATGTTTTATTTTATTTTAACTATAAGTGGTTATTTGCACTTGCATTCATTGAATTAATGTTTTTTATTCATATGGTATAGCTTTATAAAGGCTTGTTAAATATTGCGTATGCAAGCATTTCTGTACAGTTTGCATAATTCCAGACAGTTATTTAGGCTAAGGATTAAGCCAGGCACAGAATATATGAAATGTATTTTATATTTCCTCAAATGAATGCTTAGAAACCTATCCACAGGATAGATGTTCCTTTGTGAAGATTCCCCAAGTCAATTTATCTTCAGACTAGCTGAGAGTTTGAACCCCCAGTCCTGTCCCAAGTGATGTATAGCATCCACAGTATGTTAAAAATTAAAGCTGTAAGTTCGAGTGTAAAGGGGGCTTTTGTGTTAAATAGAGATACTACATATTCTATGTCGAACCCACAGCCCTACTAGAGAAGAAGGCTGCATAAAGATTAACCTCTGAATCAAGCCTGAGCAAAATTTTAATTATGCTTATCAAATTTGTGAAACTTTCACATTTTGCATTAAGTGAAATTGTAAAAATTCCCAAAATGTAGCATTATACTATTTTGCATAATGTCTTGTTCATAGGAGACTGGATCAAGTAGAAAATGTCTCACTGAGAGACATTTTCTGCTCAGACTAGTTGCCTGCTGCTGTCTTGTGTGACATTTTTATGTGAGGTACCGGCAAACCACACTTGCATAATTGTGTGTTATTTTTGTAAATTTCCCAAAAATTAAGTAAATAGAAATGCAATTTCTCTAACACCAAAATAAAATATGGAATGGATGTGACTATCCTATGTCAACACTAGACACTCCACTCCTAACATACTTATAGCTGTTTTTAATTCAACCTTTGTGGATGAAATATTTAATTCTCTTTTATCACAAAGCATGCAATTGTTTCAGCTTACAGGGATCTTCAAAGTTGACTTGTGAAGCTTCTGGGCAGTGGAGCGGGTTATCACCAACCTGCCAGCTTGTATCCTGTGGACCTCCACCTGTTGTTAGAGATGCTGATATTTTGGGAAAAATCTTTACCTTTGCCAACTCTGTGACTTACACCTGCAAAGAAGAGTAAGTAAACTGGCAGGACTGAACTTATTCCAGGTTGTTTTGAAGGGGTTCCTGAAAAATGCACTAAAAAGACTAGTTATTGCATTTTACTGGCATATCTATGTCTTCTGTAGTGGCACACATTAACTTGGTTTTAATTTAAGACCTTTGTCAAAGATTGATTTTTTTAAAAGACATTAAAAACAACAACATATACTCTGAAGAACATGATACCACAGGTGATTCTATATGAAGGTAAATGTATTCATTAAAAAAGTGACCAAAATTATGGTCAATATTGCAGTTTAAAAACATGAGCGAAGTTTGAAAAAACACATTCATTTCTAAAACAAAATGTACTGATTTTGCATACTTCATAAACATTCTTAAGAATATATCAGTTGACATGAGGCTTTTACTTTTAACTGTGCATAAACATTTTCTTTTTTCTCAGAAGGTAAACACCGTTCACCAAACTCTCTCTACTCTTCGACCCATTATACTATTTATTTTTGTTTTTTATATAGGGCAAACTTGACCCGGTATCGGGTATCAGAGCCCTTTACATAGCACCAGTTGCGTTACATGAGGAAACATTCATTTTTGTTAGGCACGGGGAGATTAAGTGATTTGCCCACAATTACAGGATGTTCAGGGTCATTGCCAAGACTTGAACCTGGTTCCCAGATTCGAGGTCGACTGCCCTAGCCATTAGGCCAACTCCTCTCTTCATGTTCTAAGTCTGGTAAATCTCTCGTCAAACTACACCTGCCACATTATACCGACAACTACTAATACTCCATCTACTATCATTAGTACATCTACTACTATTATTCCTTCTACTACTACTACTAGTACTGTGGTAAATATTTTAATTATCTGTACTATTTTTGATGCGGAAATATAATAAGAATAACTCAGTAAAATGAGAGGCAGAATCCGTGGTATTAGAGGTTCTGAAAGGGCTTTATTCCTTATACAATTCGAATTGTAGGCATCATATTCCATCACCACGGAGGTTCAGGAAGTGAAGGGCATACATTATTGACAGGTAATCATTTTTATAGAAAAGGCATTACAATGAAACAGATGCAGGAGGCGTAACAGCTGATAAAATAGGTAAAGATATGCATGCGTAACTAGAAATAGGCGTAACTAGGCGTAACTAGAAAACGTCATTATACATGATGTCACAAATGGGTGGATCCATGAAGGAATCTTGCAATGTCAGCAGAAATATTTGGCAGAGATGCGCGCGCAGCCGCATGACGTGTGATTGACGTGCAACTAGGGGGTGAAGGGGACTTGACATTTAACTCTACATGTGGAGACAGAAGTCTGGGGGGTCAAGTCAACCTAATCCCGAATCATATCTAACATCCTATGTTTAAAGAACTATGTGATCCAAAAGGAAAGGTCTTTCGAACAAAATCTATTCTATACTGACTGTGAGTGCGTGTACAAGCGTCTAAGTGTCTACATGAGATGCGAGGGCAGAAATCTTCCATAGTAAAAGGGGCTATGAATTACTTGCACGAGGACAGCAAGGCCGGGCTCTTCGCTCGGTAGCTGGAAGAATGTTTACCTAAACTACTAGACAGGAATGCATTGGATGAGGAGCGGAGCAGATAATCTTGAAGGTGAAATACAGTTTTTGGCAGGCAGACAGGCCGAAGTCAGGCACCGTTAGCCGCGCAGGGAGTAGGACAAAGTTCATGGATACAGATGCAGGCTCAGGCCGGAGCTTTCGGAGACAAGAGGCAGGAAAAGACTTGATGACAGGATTCAGGGCCTACTCGCCTGAACTGTAAAACGGGGAAAGTGAACCACATAAAGTCGGTGGCCTTTTATACTTAGGAATGGAATATCCGACCCATTCATGGCAGATCTGAAAGAGAACATGTTGACGGTGGACGCACATGTATTTGCGTCTTCATAACTGGAACTGGAGGGAACATACATGTACTTGTAGCATATACATGGAGCCGTTGGGGTCTAAGATAGGGGACATAACTGATCACAAAAATTCATATTTCCTCATTCCCTCCTTGTCCCCTACGGACCCTCAGGAGATATCAATCTTCATCAATCCATCGATCTGTTCATATAACATCATTTGTTCTTCTTTCCTCATCCGGGATTGTGAACGAAAACTTGGATGTGGAATACACGATGTGGCACACAGACCACAAATCGCTGGCCCACATTGTAGACATAAGCAGCAACTGAATAGTGTGAGAAAGCCAATACCTAGGAAGGATAGTATTCTCCATCCCCAGGTTGACAACACGCTCCAGAACCAACCGGACCAAGTCCAGGTGCCTGGATTCTGGTGTATCTGGCTTACAATCTTATGAAGGCGAGTTATAGCTTTATATACAGATGGCGAATTTTCTGGGATGAATATGCAGCAACTTGATCCGATGACCCTACAAGCTCCGCCCCTATCGGCCAGGATGACGTCAAGGACAAGACGATTTTGAAGAACAACAATCCGCATCGCAGACTGCTCCTCTGTTAAGTTGCCTAAGGCGGAAATAGTTTCATTTACTACGGCTTCAAGGGTCCTAGTTAATCTACGTATCAGCTTACTATTGGTGACTGTACCTATATAGGGAAAGAGACCTTTATTAAAATCTGTATATTTTTCCCATGCCGTCTCAGCGTAATCGACAATTGGGAGATCTCTCCGTTCTCTAGTGTGTACTAAATGGGTATTTCTGTGATAATCAGGAGGGGCTAGGAAAACAGGTGGCAGAAGGAATGCTATGTAACAGGTACCATCCCAATCTAGAGGTAAGCGTGTATATGCGGTCTGGCCACATATAAAGTAGGAATGACGAGAAGCTCTAAATGTGGACTTGCCTTGATCACTGAATTTTATTACAGTGGTGCATTTACTATGGCCCATGTGTATGGAACCATTCTTTCTTACACATAATTCCCCTTTTACTGGGAATACTGACATGGCGGGCAAGATTGGTGTAGCTTCGGATTCAACGTTCAGGATCATGAGGTTAAGTGTAAAATTACCTAATCCATATACTTCATTTTCTAGATCAGTTCCTGTTCTTTTGGGAAGTCTCTCCTTGTTAGGGTAGCAGACTTTGAGTAAAACTAGGTTCAGGTTTCCCCATACCCAATTGTCTTGATAAACTACCGAGTTTGAATCTAAGGAATTAATTAAACTAAACCATGCTCCACAGGAGCCATTATGTGTGAACGGATACGGAAAGAGAGGCAGAACTCCCTTATAATTCTGATAGGGAGGAAGTCGGCCACATATCCAACAATTGGTAACATTGCTGGTCTGATGGGAATGATATAACATACTAATGAAAGTGTTATTGCGCAGCGCAAATCTATAGGACAACTCATGCGGGGGTAATTCGCTAAAAGAATGTTCAGCAGTAACATTATAAGCACGTTGAAAAATAGGGTAGTATGTGTGCAACAGTATACTGGCGACGATGATCAGAAGACTTAAGAAAAACAAAATTAATAACGTTACTGTGCAATGACTACGCAGTGATTTACAATACGCATACTTTTTCAACTGCATCTTCCGATTTCTTTCTCTATTCAGGTCTAGAGGATACATGTCAGGGACAAATTCAACCGCTTCACCTTAGAGAGGACTTAAACAATCAAATTGTCTGACTTGCTAGACCTTAATTTCAGTTTATAAAGTTCTTTATCCGGCGGTTCGATCAAGGAGGGCTTTGAATCAATCGGTGAAGAAACGCAAGGCGTAACGTTTACATCAGATGGTAGTCCATGAAATTTCTTGATATGACTCGAATGTAACCACCCTTTACGACCTTCGATCTTCACGGCTGTCCTCGTCGTTAGCAGCACGAGTTGTGGCGATTTCCACCTAGGATCCAGCTGAGTCTTCCGGTCAAAATTTCGTACCAGCACCAGGTCCCCGGGAACTACGTCATGGGGTTTTACCTCGGTGTTATCGGGAAAGGCTGCAGCTACCTGTGAACGACAAGATTGTAGTGCAGACATCAAGGAAGCCAGGTAATCTGTCAGCATATTACAATCAACATCAGTTATTTTACGAGGTATAGGCGTCCCCCACATATTTGGTGGTCTACCGAAGATCACCTCATACGGGGATAGCCCTGTTCGAGAATGTGCTACCATTCTCATGTAAAAGAGTGCAACTGGTAAGGCTACTATCCAATCGACACCTTTGTCTCTACATATTTTGGACAATCTAATTTTCAGAGTTTGATTATGGCGTTCCACGAGACCTGCTGCCTCGGGATGTCGGACACAGTGAAATTTCCATTGATAGCCTAATAAGAGTGAAACGTGTTTCATTAATTCTGATGAGAATGGCTGGCCGTTATCTGAGTATACAACACGTGGCAAACCATATCGTGGGAAGAATTCTCGAACTAACTGTTTGGCAGTAGTCGGGGCAGTGTAATCGGAGACGGGATATGCCTCTGTCCAACGGGAAAGAGCGCATACAACTACGAGGACATATTTGAATCCTCGACAACGTTCCATCTGGATGTAATCCATCTGGAGGACTTCAAAAGGGTGATCAGGAGGCTGAAATTCACCCTGTTCTACGGGAATGCCTTTACCTGGATTAAACTGACAACATATCATACAGGTACGGACTTTTTGTTTAGCTGCTGCTCGCAAGTGTTTGTTGAACCAAATGTGTTGAATGCTGTCTAGCATAGCTTTTTCTCCTAGGTGCGCTGGACTATGTATTGGGTTAATGATGACTTGAACCATTGAATCGGGGAGAAACCATATAGATTTTCCCTTCGTCATCCATCCTTGATCCGTTTGGATCCCTCCTAATTCAGTCCATTTCTTTATTTCATCTGGTGTAGCATGTGTCTGTATGTCAATTACATCAAGAGCGGGATCCTTAACTGTCATGCAATGTGCTGATGTCGGAACTATCGTCTTTGTCACGTCAGTTGTGTGAGTTTGAGCAGTCTGTTTAGCTGTTCTGTCAGCTAGGTCATTACCCTGAGAAATGATATCGGTAATTTTCGTATGAGCTTTACATTTCATAATCGATATTGCGGTGGGTAGGTGAATTGCGTCTAATAGAGCATGAATGAGGGATCCGTGCTGAATGTGGGCACCGTGAGAAGTTAAATAACCTCTCTCTCGCCACAGCACGCCGAAGTCATGGACGACTCCAAATGCATAACGTGAATCTGTGTATATGTTAACTTTCTTATTTGTGGCTTGAATACAGGCTTGTGTCAAAGCGATGAGCTCTGCTGCTTGAGCTGACAAAGTGTTAATACAATTTGTTTCAATAACTTCAGTTTCTGTTGTGACTGCATAAGCGGCCACTAACTCTCCTGTACTTGTTCTCATGCATGAACCGTCTACATACAACGTCAGGTCTGGATCTGACAATGGGACATCTGTCAAGTCTTGTCTGGGTTTCGTCGTGATAGTAATAACTTCACTACAATCATGTGCTAGTGGGTCTGTTCCGTTTACTGGCAAAAGTGTGGCAGGATTTAATGTACTACAACGTCTGATTTCTATGTGTGGCTGAAACAATGTTAATTCATAACCCGTCAATCTTGCTATAGTCAAGTGTTGTGTTTGTGTTCGGTTCAAGAGAACCTCTACTGCATGTGGTACTTGTACTGTCAATTGATGTCCTAATACTATAGAATCGCTTTGTCTGATTGCTAAAGCTGTCGCTGCCACTGATTTCAGGCACGCAGGAAGAGCTTGAGCTACGGGATCTAATGTGCTAGAAAAGTAAGCACACGGTTTGTGTGATCCTGCTTGTTCCTGTGTGAGTACTGACAAGGCAGTACCTTCGCGTTCCGTAACAAAGAGTGTAAACTGTTTACTGTAACATGGTGTTGCTAAGACAGGTGCTTGGCATAAAGCTTTCTTTAAGCTTTCAAAGGCTTGTGTATGCTCCTGAGTCCAAGGAAGAACAGTCGGTGTGGCTGCCTCCCGAGTTGTCAACTGAATGAGTGGTTTTGCTAGAAGTGCATATTGAGGGATCCACTGTCTACAGTATGAAGTGAGGCCTATAAAAGCCCGCACCTCCTTTTGTGTCTTGGGTATTGGCATGTTAGCAATTAACTGGATGCGCTCAGGTGTAAGCTGTCTTCCCTCCTTGGACAGCGAGTGCCCTAGATAAACAACTTGCTGGACACAGAATTGCAGCTTAGAAGGGGACACCTTGTGCCCCTTTTTGGCCAGAAATTGTAAAACCGTCAGTGATGCTTTTTCACATTCCTGTTCACTTCGAGCGGTGATCAGCAGATCATCGACATATTGAAGCAAGGCAGTGTTAACTGGCATGTGGATACTGTCAAGTTCTCGTTTTAGTGCTTGACTATAGATGCTGGGGCTTTCTGTGAATCCTTGAGGTGCGCGTGTGAATTTAAAACTTCGTCCATTCAAACTGAATCCGAACAAGTATTGGCTTTCCGGATCTATCGGGATGCTGAAAAAGGCATTCTTGAGATCAATTACAGTAAAGAACGTTGCTTTGGAGTCAATGGCTGTCAGTAATGAAGAGATGTCTGGGACCACGGGGTATTGAGGTACAATGCATTTATTTAATTCGCGCAGATCAATAATTAATCGATATACCGGCGGGGCTTTTGGATCAGTTCGTTTAAGAATCGGAATTATCGGGGAATTACATACATTGGAGTTGGTTTCCACAACCACTCCTTGGGAAATAAGCTCGTCAATGATTTGCAGTAAAGCCACCACAGCATCTGGAGGTAACTTGTATTGTCGTATTCGTGGTAATACTACTCCTGTTTTAAGTGTGACTCGATATGGTGTAATGTTCATGCAACCAACATCAGTGGGGCCTTGTGCCCATAAGTGTGTAGGTAAATTCTGCAGTCGGTGATCCATGTCTCGGGACACATAGTGTCCTTTGAAATCACGTAAAAATAACCTTACTCCTTCCGGAGAACAACATATTATAGCTCCTAGAGCTTTCAATGTTTTTATACCTAACAGGTTTTCTGGACATGATTTAGTAAGCAATAAATCTGTAGTTCGTGTCAAGGGACCAATCGTAAGTGGAAGGGGTTGTGATACTTCATTAATGATAGGTTTTCCTGAAAAACCAAGGGAAATATTCTGTGAGCCTGAGAGGGGTGCCCCTGGAACTTCACTGCGTCGTATTGTTGTTCTGCTTGCCCCTGTATCAAGTAAAAATTTTCTATCTTGGCCTAATAGTTCACTGTGCACATAAGGTCCCTCTTGATCTACAGGGACCTCGATAAGGGGTAAGCCAACTTCCCTCTCTAGGCTGTTTCATGCGTATCGTTGATAGTCAGGATAGTCATATTGTGCATACTGGTACATTTGTCGTGTCGTTGTTTGTGCGGTAGCAATAGGCTGCGCTGGGGGGGCTGGCATGGACTGTTGTGGAGCTGGCATGGACTGTGCATGCTGAGGGACTCCTTGTTGGTTCTGATCCTGTCTAGGTGGCCGTGGTCTTTCCTTTGTTATACCTGTGGCGATATTGTGTTTTAAGACTGGACAATCGTGTATATAATGACCTGGCTGCTTACAATAGTTGCATGTCCCTTTCACAGGACCTGCTGAATCACTGGACTGTGTCATACCCTTTTTATGACCGTCAACTGGAACTGACTGGGCAACAAGCATTTTCATTTTTGTGTCTTTCATGCGTCTTTGTTCATGGTCTTGTTCCTCTCTAATTCTATTGTGGTGATATTGTAACATCTGTAACATTTGTGACGGGGTGTTACCTTGCCAGGTACTCTCGAATTTCAATACTCTATTCTTAACTTGGGGCAGGGAATTTTCAACTAATTTTGTCACAAACAGATGTGGATATGATTCGCTACTTGCTTTTAGGCCACTATTTATACCAAAACATTTTTCGAATCGAGAATAGAAATCACTAGTGTCTTCATCTTGCTTTTGTTTACAGGCTGAGATTGCACCCCAGTCTTCCTTTTTCGTACTTAATAAACGTGGCAGTACCTGTACTAGTAAACCTGGTAACACTTTAGTCTTGTCCCCAAGCCCTGAACCTGGGGCTCGGGCCTTCTCTTCTGTTTCTAATGCTGTCCAATCTATCTTTTGGTCTCCCACCTCCCAATCTTTTTCTTTGAGTTTTTCGTAAATGCCAGCAGGCATTAATACTTTCAATATTTTCATAATGTCGGGGTAGGTATATTCTCCCATGAGTAACATGTCTTTAATCTCACGGTGGAAACCCACTGGATCTTTGTCATGACTGGGTACCACTTTCTTCATTTCTAATAGTTCCATTTTAGATATGGGTGTGTATACAAATACACGTTTAAACTCATTGTCATCACCTTTTATTGGGTGCACTTCACGTAAGGGATTCTGTCTATCCATATAATACGTCGTTCTTTCCTTGATGGGCAGTGAGACATGTTCTGGGCATACAGAAAGAATATACTGGTTTCTGTATTCTAGTATTTCTCTAATTAAATCAGTACCTGAACCTCTCCATTTATTTGTGAGTAATTCAGTCAATATATCAGGTAAAGGACCAGGATCGGAGTGTTGGCTTTTATATAATATAAGGAGATGTTGGATCATGTATATACCAGCTAAACGCTGTTCATCTGGGGTAACGTTCAAAAACGTGCGAGCTAGTGCATCATCATTGTATTTTCCGGGACTGTCAGCCCATAGTACTGCTGATCTAGCTAATTCTTGTTCGTCCATTGAATCAAGTATATGATATCCCCTTCGTTCTCGGAGTAAGTTGTCAGCGGCTTGGAACAAATGTTCGGGAGATCTTATATTTATTATAGGTGTTTGGAAATTTCTATTATTTTCTGGACGTATCGGACGTACCGAATCATTAAAGCATCTAGTGTTATTAGAAAATCTTCCTCTACCTACATAAGCCATCGTGTCCACGTGTCCTGTTGGCATTCCTGATTCTTCCCCCTCCTCTCTGTTTAGTTCATGCTCGTCTACCTCTAATCTTTCTTCGTGTATTCGTTCTATTTCTTTGCGGATCTTTCGGTACATAGCTACTATACATAACTGTCTATCATGTCTTCCTTCTGATATATTCTGTCCCCAAGTGACAAGTTTTTGCATTTCTTCCAGATTTACCCCAGGTCGGTCTTGATTTCTGATTACACAGTTTATAAGGAAACGTAACAGTTGCCCCTGTACCTCTGCTTTCTGGTACTCCATGGCTCTGCTAATACTTTCAGGACCTCGCCCTGCCTGGACAAAGTGATATATATTTTCTAAATGTGTAGTCATTCCTGGTAGCTTCGTTAAATATATTGCAGCTCGTCGGATACGTAATGATGACAGCAGCATTTCGTCCCGTTTACCGGGCACAGGATCATATCCACAATCTACTAGAAGTTCCTTAAGCATGTTGGGAGTTGCTAATTTGGGTGTACGTTGGTGTGCTAATTCTCTAAGCGAAAGTTTATTTCCTCTGGGTGGTGTAGAAAAAATGTCTGTCGTACCTCCTGTAGCACCATCTGAGGTGCTGGGCGTGAAAGGATTTGTTGGATGTAAGACAGAAACCGTAGATGCGGGAAAAGCGGTAGAAACAGATGTGGATGTCGGAATGTGTGTCAGAGTTTGTTGTTGCGGAGGTACAGGCGGATGATCTTGGCGTTGTGTACCATCGGTAAGCGGTCTATGTGGTGCGGTGTTAACATACTCGGGAGCTGCGTCATCTAAATAAGAGGAAAGGAAAACATCTTCTGCGGTTTTGGGATGCCCTTTGGGATGTACTTTTATCGGAAACAATGGAGGTGGCAAATCTTTTGGTATTCCCGGGGTAGCCTTAGGTAACCCCTCGGTCAGAAGAGGATACATACCATTCATAAGGGCGTTTCTTTGTCTATCTACTTGTTCTGATTTTACTCGGGTACCTTCCTCAATTAAGATATTTTCTTGGGCTTTATTTGGATTCTCCTTACTTTTTTCTTCCTGTCTGAGTGCTTTTTCTGTACGTCTATATGATTCTTTACGCCATAATTCAATGGCATCTTTCTGTGATTGTCTAGCTTTCCTTTTCCATAATTCTTCTTCTACTTTCATGATGCAATCCGCATCCCAGGTCCCAGCTGCGGGCCACCTCTGACTTTCTGGTAATTCCTTGGTGTAGTCCACCCATAAATCAAGAAATAATACGGCGTCTAGGCCATGTTTATGATACATGAAGTACCCTGGAGTGTCCCTAGGAGGAATGGGAACAGCTTCTTCGAGTACCCCTTTTCTAGTTTTGATCTGTCTTAATTTCGAGAAGAGCGGCATTTTGAGAACTGGTTACTTAATATGAAACACACTTAATACGATAAACACAATAATGAACAGTCATTCATACCACAATCTTCAAAACATATTAAAACATTTAACATTTAACATTTAACATTTGACGAACAATAATGATTAGAAGGAAACTAGTTACCGGCATAATACTTAATACTAGATAATACTGAATTATATACGAGACATACTGGATATACTGCTAAACAGTACAGATACACTGCTAAAACAGTGCAGACCGGATCTGTGTACCCAAACCCGTCTTGACCGGCACGACTTATGTGCTCGTCTAAACGCCTCCCCGGCAACGGTACTCACCGGGTAGCTCGGAACGGAAGGCCTCGGAACTGAACTGGACTGGACTGGACCGGACTGGACTCGACGCGGAACTTCGGAACTTCGGAACCTGGTGGGCCTCTGTATACCTCGGATCTTGCTCTCTCTGCTAGGCTCTGGTCGGGATACTTCGCACTTCTCACCGCCTCGTCTGGGTGTTGATCGCAGCCTCAGTCGCCCCCGCTTGGCCGTAGGGAGATACAGGAAATCCTGCAGGTACGTGTTTTTGTCCGTTCAGCTGTGGCAGGAGACCGGGCCTGCAACGCACCTCCGGCGCGTGAGATGAGAAAGTGTCCCTATTCGGGCGCCAATTTACGTGGTAAATATTTTAATTACCTGTACTATTTTTGATGCGGAAATATAATAAGAATAACTCAGTAAAATGAGAGGCAGAATCCGTGGTATTAGAGGTTCTGAAAGGGCTTTATTCCTTATACAATTCGAATTGTAGGCATCATATTCCATCACCACGGAGGTTCAGGAAGTGAAGGGCATACATTATTGACAGGTAATCATTTTTATAGAAAAGGCATTACAATGAAACAGATGCAGGAGGCGTAACAGCTGATAAAATAGGTAAAGATATGCATGCGTAACTAGAAATAGGCGTAACTAGGCGTAACTAGAAAACGTCATTATACATGATGTCACAAATGGGTGGATCCATGAAGGAATCTTGCAATGTCAGCAGAAATATTTGGCAGAGATGCGCGCGCAGCCGCATGACGTGTGATTGACGTGCAACTAGGGGGTGAAGGGGACTTGACATTTAACTCTACATGTGGAGACAGAAGTCTGGGGGGTCAAGTCAACCTAATCCCGAATCATATCTAACATCCTATGTTTAAAGAACTATGTGATCCAAAAGGAAAGGTCTTTCGAACAAAATCTATTCTATACTGACTGTGAGTGCGTGTACAAGCGTCTAAGTGTCTACATGAGATGCGAGGGCAGAAATCTTCCATAGTAAAAGGGGCTATGAATTACTTGCACGAGGACAGCAAGGCCGGGCTCTTCGCTCGGTAGCTGGAAGAATGTTTACCTAAACTACTAGACAGGAATGCATTGGATGAGGAGCGGAGCAGATAATCTTGAAGGTGAAATACAGTTTTTGGCAGGCAGACAGGCCGAAGTCAGGCACCGTTAGCCGCGCAGGGAGTAGGACAAAGTTCATGGATACAGATGCAGGCTCAGGCCGGAGCTTTCGGAGACAAGAGGCAGGAAAAGACTTGATGACAGGATTCAGGGCCTACTCGCCTGAACTGTAAAACGGGGAAAGTGAACCACATAAAGTCGGTGGCCTTTTATACTTAGGAATGGAATATCCGACCCATTCATGGCAGATCTGAAAGAGAACATGTTGACGGTGGACGCACATGTATTTGCGTCTTCATAACTGGAACTGGAGGGAACATACATGTACTTGTAGCATATACATGGAGCCGTTGGGGTCTAAGATAGGGGACATAACTGATCACAAAAATTCATATTTCCTCAGTACTACTACTGCTATTACTACTAACAATGGCAATAACAACAATATTAATAATAATAACAATATCCAATATTAAATTAGTATACGCTAACATGTTATATTATAATATGCGTAGTGCAAAACCACACTGAAAATCAGCAGTGCACTGCAGAGGAACATTGCAATTATTATTATTAGTAGTAGTAGTATTAGCTGTAGTAGTAGAAGCAATAATGCTAGTAGATATACTAGTGGTAGTAGATGGATTATCACTAGTAATCTTTCTCCTATACCATGCAACTCATTTGAATTAACGTGGATGCAGAAGGGTGTCTATCCCACATCTGAGAGGTTGGGAAACCTAGATATGAGAGTCCTCTGCTTTGCTAAACATTTTTTTCAGAGTAGGTAGGCACTGCCTTTCTAGACTTCTGCTTTGACTATTTACTCCAGCACTCCCAGAAGACTTAACTTATAGAGAGTTCCTCTATTGTTCCACATATTTCCATCCCAGAAGATACATTTACTCTTCCATTTGGGATCCCCATTGATTTTTCTCTTGAAATTTCTCTTGAATAATTATGATTATTGTATGTTGGCTGAGTTCTTGTCTTAATCTTCCTTTTTGCTGTTCCTGTGCTTATACAAAGAGAAAAGTACTAACCCACACTTAACTGAAAGTTGATTACAAACACAACCTCTCTTTTTGCATTCTGTCAGAGCCATGTATGAGTTGTTGTCTGTCTCTTTGTTATAGCATCCTACTTAATGGTCTTTGATGGAAATGTATCTTAAGAGCCAAACCATGTGTGCAATACTTCTCTGAGTTTGTATTCACATCCATGCATTTGTGTATACTTTTCTGAATTCTGCTTGAACCGAGGTATCATTTGATGCTATTGCATTTTTGCTGTTGGACCTGTGTGATTATTCACGTTTTATTAATCAAATGTTCGTCTTTGTGTATGCTTTCCCAATTTCCACTTAATCCTATGCATCCTACGATCAGATTCCATTTTAATACTGCCCTTTTGTCTGCCGCTATAATGCTCTTTGGGCCTATTTCGCACTTTGGAAACCCAAAACATAAATAAATATCCTCCTCCTCAAATCCTCTCAACCTGCTACATGCCCTTCATCCAGCTCATTTTCCTCTTTCAATTCCAGTTAATTTCGATGTAGGAAGCCATGGTTCAAAAAAATAGGTAATTAGAAGAATTCAGGGGCTTGTATTTTGGCTTCTTAAAAAATGTGAATTATTTATTTGTTTGCAATTGTTGTTAAAATCATGGAAAACCTCCTCCATTTATTGGCAATGTTTAAATTATTTACCTCATTTTGTTGAGAGAAAACGTAATAATGCCTGAAATCACAACATAAATGTTCACTTGTTGCTGGTCACAAAATCCTGCTTTGGGTCACTGCTGATTGAACTCTGTAACTGTTGACCATCAGTAAAAATAAAAAAAAAGAAATGTGTTCTTTCAAAAAGTTTGTAATTTGCCCTTTACACCATCCCCAGGTATTAATATAGTAATTTAAATTATCTTTCATAGCTGCTCTAATATATATTTCAACATTTCCTTTTCTTTATAATTCCCAGGTACACATTGATTGGTTCTTCAACCCTAGAATGCTTATCAACTGGGAAATGGAGCGAGAATACCCCACAGTGTGTGGCTGTTTCCTGTGATGAACCTCCAAATGTAGACCATGCATCACCTGAGACTTCCCATCGTCTTTTTGGAGACATAGCAGTCTACTACTGTGCTGATGGCTACAGCTTGGCTGACAATTCACAGATGATCTGCAACGCACAAGGGAAGTGGGTGACACCAGAAGGAAAAGATATGCCCAGATGCATCGCCGATTTTTGTGAGACGCCTGCTACAGTGCCGTACAGCATTCTGGAGTCACTTCAAAAAACAAAATTTGCAGCTGGTTCTGTTGTCAGCTTTAAGTGTATGGAGGGTTTTGTGTTAAACACTTCCGCGAAGATTGAGTGTGTTCGGGGAGGGCAGTGGGTCCCCTCCCCGTTTACCATTCAATGCATCCCAATCCGCTGTGGCGAGCCCCCGGGTCTCAAAAATGGCTATGTGAGTGGAACAAACTTCAGTTTTGATGCTGTTATAGCTTACAGCTGCAATAAGGGGTTTTATATAAAAGGTGAAAAGAAGAGGACATGTGAAGCCAAAGCAGAATGGAGTGGTCGCATGCCTACTTGCCAGCCGGTGTTTTGTGGAGATCCACCACCAATTGAAAACGGGGTTGTTGAGGTAAGAATATTGACAGTTTTTCAAAAAGCCTGTCAGTGGTATTTTTACAGATGATTTGACAATGGTAATTTGTGTTGCAAACACACGACAGCAGTGATACATATACATTAACAAGATGAGGAATAGTGAACAAGTATGAATAGTGTGGGGCTATTCTAGAAAATAAGGACCTCATTTGTTCCATCAAGGCAGCAGATTGATGTGTCTCGCTGCCATATCAGACTACAAAGCATCTTATTTGAAGATCTCGGCCTGTCTAGCAGAGACTGCTTCACCTTTAGAGGGACCACAATCACCAGGGTTTAACCTAGACAGAAACTAGGGTTGGACACCAAAATAAAAGTGGCCTCCCATTTGGAATTTGGGTGCTAAAACGTGTCTCACATTTGGAGAGCATTCACTGTTATTTCTACAGTAAGCCTCCCATGTCTATGGGACTCCCACACCATCCCACACCAAAGGCATTAGCACCCTATTTAGCCAATTATCCACTGATTGCATTTCAAGGGAAATTGGCAATGGGCATATATTGCTAGCACATTCTGCATTTGCTCAACTAAAGGAAGGCTTGAGTTGGAGAGTGGATATTTGTGTAGTAGCTTTTGTGGGTCAAGTACCAGTTAATTCATTTTCAAATTAGAACACCACCACTTGCCTTGGCACACCAGATTGCATATGGTACCTCTCCTTCCATATGGTGAGTTTATTGTGAGACACTCACTTCTTGCTGCATTGTGTGCCCAGTGCAACCTACCATCACCATTGCCTGCACAGTGCTGTCTATTACTCCATCCTACTTATTATATAAAGATCAACTGCAGCCCACAGACATTGATAAATCTTGCTCACCACCACGGACCCGGCCTGCTACACATCTAGTAAACCAGTCCACAAGTTGACCTGTCAGACTGACCCACTTGACAGCGCTAGATTGCCCTACAGGCAAGCACTGCAGAAAGCTCAGGAGATTTGATGGGTCATGTTCAATGTGTCTGGGCAGCAAAGTTGTCTGTTTTTAAAATACAAACTCTCAAAGTGGGAACTTGTTTTTGTAAACCAAAAAACAAATGGCCCTGACATACTGGTTTATTTCTCCTAGAGTGTGGGGATAATGTCTGTGAATACCTGCATGGGACTGCCAGGCTTTACCTTGCAGTTCTGAACAGAAAGGAAATATGTCAGAATTTCTGCCCTAAATATATCGAATTTCTGAGGTATGTAGACCGATGGTTCAATGTATATATGGCTCTCAGTCTAATGTTTCCGCCGATACGTAAAAGGAGCCTTTACCAACAGAAGCTTGATGTTTCACTTGACACTAAATAGTTTGGAAAATCTGAAAGTTTGGTGGATATGGTACTCCACCACATTTGTGGTGGAATACCTAGTCCGCCAAACACTAAATAAAGTCCATGTCTAAAAACAGAATAACTGTGTATGCAAACCTCATATTTCCACATAGTATGATAGATATGTATTAAAGAATTTATGATCAACTCTTAATAGAAAAAGTAATAAAGTTAAGTGTCCTTTGTAGCCAACAATGGTCATATAACCTTATCACTCATAGTGAGACAACTGAATACCCATTTCACCTACTTAACCAAATGTCACTTATTTAGCACAGATTGCCTCACACTTAAAGGTCGAATTGCCCTCTATTTCCCAATACCAAAATTAATTAGTGGCCTTCTTAGCCATGTGCTCCATAATTTGTGTATGCCGGTGTCCTCTACAGCGAGCTCATATAGAAGTTTCCTCTTTCATGACTTAAATGTTTTCAAGGCATTAGTCACTGTATTTTATGGACATTTGTGCCAGCTGAATCATTGTACATAGGTGATCTATGTGTTGCTTAAACGCACCCAATCCATGCTTGTGGGCAGAGGTATCAGATGCTTTCTGAGGGGAACCAGGCTGTCAAAGAACCTTTCCCTTTGCATCTGGCTGATGTCTTAACTGATTTCTGAAGACTTACCTTTGCTTTGAGATGTTTCCTAGATGGGCATGACCTATTAGGGATAAAGGGGTTGTTTTTTTGTTTGGTCTAAGCACTAACAAGCAGTTTAGGTGCACTCTTTGTGAATATAAGTATTAAAGTCAACCCATAATCAGAGCAATAACCCAGCTGCAAGAAGCAGTTACATTAATTATACTTCTGTAGCAACCACAACCATGCTAAGGAAGACAGACACTGTAAATAGAGCAGAGAATTCACAGTTTCTGCTGCATCAGGTCCTGGTACTTGAACGTAATTCATATTAAACCCAAACAAATGAAGGACAGCCATTGTTACTAATCACGCTCTGCCCCAATAGTTTTCACTCTCATTCTAGATCCCTAAACATAGAACAAAAATGATTGTAGATGGTTTTCAAACTGAGGGGCATATATATGAGCCCTGTTGCATTACTCTTGCTTCACGCAATGTAGTGAAAGAACGACACAACTCCGAAATTAGATGTTGGAGGCATATGAGCTGCAGAATTCATACTTTTGCATAGATCGCCATCTGGTGTTGGGCTCGGATGATTGCAGTTTGTTTTTGTCCTGGAAGAAGTCTTTGTAGTCACGAGGTAGGGGACTCCTCCCTTGGACGATAGTGTGCATGGGCATCGACTCCGTCCTCAGATTGTTTTTTTGGACATCGGGTTCGGATGTAACTTCGGCACTCCGGTTCAGTACCGTGTTTTCCAAACCTTTCGACGCGCAAACCTTCCCAACTCGATGGTATTGTTTTTGTTTGCGTGCTCTTCAATGCGCTAACTCAAAAATACTCGATTCCAGTCGTCGACCCGGGGCGCTGGTCCTATCGACGCCATTTGGGCCTACGGCTAATGGAAAAGTCTCCATTTATAAAAAATGCCCCCAGTGTGGAGCTAAATTTCCACACAGCGGCCACCACAAGGTCTGCAACCTTTGTCCCTCGCCACAACACGAGGAAAAAGATTGCCAGGCCTGCGCCTCCTTTCGATCTAAAAAGACTATCCGTGATCGCCGGGCTCGACGACAAGTTATGGCGCAACAGGCTGCATCGGTGCCAGAAGACATCTTCGATGAAGGCCCCGACATTCCAGAGGCAGAGGATTCGGAGGAGCTCGACATCGTATCCAAAACTGATGACTCCGACTCCGATGACCACATCACTCCAGGTCAACGAGTGAGTACAACTGCACCTGCCCCTACCCCACCCGAAAAAAAGAATGCTCCGGTCAGAACTTCACCTGAAGGTCTTAGTCGCGACCGAAAGAAAACTTCAGAATGCCTGCCTCCAGGCTCTGAAAACAAAGGAAAAGCCTTCCGGCAGCTCGGGACCGAGCAAGCCAAATATCAGTGC
This sequence comes from Triturus cristatus, assembly GCF_964204655.1. Classification (NCBI taxonomy): domain Eukaryota; kingdom Metazoa; phylum Chordata; class Amphibia; order Caudata; family Salamandridae; genus Triturus; species Triturus cristatus. The sequence goes on along the minus strand of NC_140582.1, from coordinate 307,160,405 downwards.
CCAAAAGACACAGTCTGTGCTGAAATCGCAATACATCCTACTCCTGTTACCTCCAAAAAGACCTCGGCATCGAGCTCTTAGGCACCGAAGGACCAAAAGGCCTCAGATCCGAACCACACCCAAACATCTTCGGATCCCATTAAGATTTTCGACTCAACCTCGAAGCCGAACGAGCAAAAAAACCCTTTTAAGGCTCCAGAGCAGAAAGCAACAGCACGTTCGGAACCGAGAAAATCAGCAATGAAAGGAGACGCCAACCAGGAAGAACTGTTTCAAACAGATCCTATTGATTCGAAACAAAAGACATTGCATGTGGACCCTAAAACAGGCCATATTGTCAGTCTCCCAACAAAGAAGAGGAAATTAGATACCTCACACACTCCTGAGGTACCTGTGAAGAAAAGAGACTTTGCAACTTCCCCCATAAGACCCTCTTCTCCTGTTCTTCCTACTAAGCCTTTGTCTCCTACAAAGTCTCCCATACACTCTCCTAGACTCTCTCCATACTCACCACCACCACAGGATGATGATGACCTAGGGGACGGGGTTGACATAATGACCCTTTAGATGACCCTGATGATGACACTGCTATACCACAGGACTCATGGGCAGATTACAATGATCCTGCAGATCCTCCAGACCTTCCTAATCCAGATGCATACCCAACACGGCCATCTCCCCCAGATGACAACATAGGGTTTAGTCAGCTTATTGATAGGGCTGACCAATATCATGGTGTACAAATGCATTCAGACCCTGTGAAGGAAGACTTCCTGGGAGATGCTTTTGCCCAGTCACACAAGACAATACAAACATTGCCTATGCTCAAAGGTGTCATTAAGCACGCACCAGATGTCTTCAAAGACCCTGTCAGGACCAGAATTCTCAATCCTCGCATTGATAAAAAAACTATAAACCCGCTCCCAATGATCCCACCTACATTAAAGGACAACTCCCTTTAGTTTCTTTGGTAGTGTCCAATGCAAGGAAACGTGCCAATTCTCAAACCTCCGGTGATGCTCCACCTCCAGACAAAGAGTCTAAACTACTAGACGCTTCAGGCAAACAAGTTGCCTCCCAAGCAGCTAATCACTGAAGGATAGCTAATTCACAAGCACTGCTTGCCAGGTATGATAGGGCTCTCTACAATGAGCTTGAGGACCTAATTCAGCATTTGCCTGACCAATACAAGGCCAAAGCCAATTATCTGGTCCAGGAGGGCAAGTTAATTACAAATGCATCCATTAAATGTACCCTTGATGCAGCAGACACCGCATCTAGATCTGTCAACACCAGTGTCTTACTACGCAGACATGCATGGTTGCGCATTTCTGGTTTTAAACAAGAAGTGCAAACTACTATCTTAAATTAGCCGTTTGACCATGAACACCTGTTTGGACCAGCTGTAGACACAGCTTTGGAAAGAATTTAAAAAGACACAGACACTGCAAAATCTATGGGAGCATTACATTCTCCATCAACACGAGGCTCCTTTCGTCGCACCTTTTATAGGGGTGCATCCAAAAACATCAGCGCAGACACTGCTTCCTCCTCCTACAAAAGCCCGTTACAAACATCCCCCAACAAGGGATATTTCAGAGGTGGGCACAGGGAAAATAATAACAAAGGGAGAGGTCGAGGTAACAATCGGACCTCCCCTACTACCAAACAATGACTTCCCTACACCCCCTCCAGACCATTCCACTCTGGTCGGAGGAAGACTCTCACAGTTCCTACCTTTCTCGAACTCCATCACTACAGACAGGTGGGTAAGACAAATTATCCAGTATGGTTACTGCCTGGAACTTACTGCAACTCCCCCCCCAACATACCACTCAAACAGTGTCCAATGTCCACAGAACATCTAACACTCCTCAAACAAGAAGATCTCTCACTGTTTCAAAAGCATGCAATAGAACCAGTTGCCCTACAGCATCAAGGGACAGGGGTTTACTCCCTGTACTTTTTAATCCCCAAAATGGACGAAACTCTCAGACCAATACTGGACCTCAGACCTCTCAATTTCTACATACAGTCAGATCACTTTCACATGATCACTCTTCAACAAGTCCTTCCACTACTTCAACAAGGCGACTTCCTTGCCACTTTAGATCTCAAGGACGCCTACTTCCATATTCCTATACACCCTGCTCACAGGAAATATCTAAGGTTTACAGTGGGTGGCCAACACTATCAGTTCAAGGTTCTCCCAGTCGGAGTAACCACAGCACCCTGGGCCTTCACAAAGTGTCTCGCAGTAGTAGCCGCACACTTGCGGAGACAACAAATGTATGTATTTCCATACCTGGATGACTGGCTGATAAAAGCCAAGTCACACAGCAAGTGTGTTCACCACACTTACCAAACAATTCAGCTGCTCCGCGACTTGGTGTTCACAATAAACTTCACCAAGTCACATCTCCAGCCCTCCTACCTACATCTGTATCTAGGGGCCACAATAGACACTTCCAAAGCTCTGGCATACCCCAATCCAGCCAGGATAACCAGTATGCAAACCCTCATCACAAAATTTCAACCCCAACACTCCCTACTAGCTTGAGTGTTAATGCAGCTCATAGGAATGATGGCCTCTTGCATTTTCATAGGGCGGCCGTTCCTACACCCAGTTCCACAGATAGTGCTAACAGCGGACGCATCACTCACCGGCTGGGGAGCCCGTCTCCTAAACCACACAATTCAGGACAGGTGGACCACTCAACAAAAAGTGCTCAACATCAATCACCTAGAATTACTGGCAAAATTTATATACAGAAACAAGGAGGAACACAGTCTTTGCAGCTTTCTCAACTAGCGCAAAACATATGGAGATGGGCCATTCCACAAAACATATATCTTCAGCCAGATCATCTCCCAGGAGTGCACAATCAGATTGCGGATCTGCTAAGTCGTCAGACACAGCAGATACATGAATGGGAACTTCATCATCAAGTTCTTCAACCATTTTTCAAAATGTGGGGCCACCCAGACATAGATCGGCTTGCCACACACGCAAACGCAAAATTCCCAACCTTCACCGCCAGGTTTCCAAACCCGTTGTCTAAGGGCAATGCGATATCGATGAACTGGTCAGGCAGATTTGCGTAGGCTTTTCCACTACTCCCACTCATTCCGCTAGTAGTACGCAAGCTCAAACATCAGTCTCTCAAGATGATCCTAGTTGCTCCAACATGGGCCCGGCAACCATGGTTCACAACACTCCTAGAACTCTCAGTAGTTCCACACCAAAAACTACGGCTCTCCCCAAAGCTGCTTTGCAGAACCATGAAGACATACAGCATCCAGATCCAGCTCAACTGAATCTAGCAATCTGGCTCCTGAAGTCCTAGAGTTCGGTTACCTCAACCTTCCACCCGACTGTATGAACATTATTATGCAATAACAACCAAATTGACACGCTAGATGCTTCCATTCAGAACATTATCCGCTATTTGCTGCACCTACAAATATGTATTCTAGCATACACATCCATACGATTACATCTTGTTGCCCCTGCCGCCTACCTGCAAAACAGGCAACATTTGTCATTGTTTAGGGCACCCGCTATTAAAGCGTTCATGGAAGGCCTTAAAAGGATAATCCTCCACAATACCACCCTCTTCGGTGTGGAATTTAAACATTGCCCATACTAGGCTCATGGGTCCTCCATTTGAACCTCTACACAAATGCAAACTGCAGTTCCTTACATGGAAAGTAGCTTTCCTTGTCGCAATCACCTCTCTCAGGAGAGTAAGTGAGATCCAGGCTTTAACCATACAAGAACCATTCTTACAAATACATTGTTACAAGGTGGTTCTTAGAACAAATCCAAAATTCCTTCCCAAAGTAATCTCTGCTTTTCATCTTAATCAATCTGTAGAGTTACCCGTGTTTTTCCCAAACCCAGATTCCGTAGCAGAGAGAGCTCTTCACACACTTGATGTCAAAAGAGCTATACTTTATTACATTGACAGAACTAAACACTTAAGAAAGACAAACCAACTGTTTGTAGCTTTCTCTCCACCTCATAAAGAAAACCCCATCTCCAAAGCTGGAATTGCCAGGTGGATAGTAAATGCATTCAACATGTAAACTAGAGGCTTCCATGGCATTCTTAGGGAACATTCTCTTACATGATATTTGCAAGGCAGCAACATGGTCTACGCCACACACCTTCACTAAACACTATTGGGTAGACGTGCAGGCAAAGCAACAGGCTTCTGTAGGCCATGCTGTTCTTAAAACACTTTTTCAGACCACTGCAACAGATACAGGTCACCACCACTAGGGGAGAGCACTGCTATACAATCTATGCAAAAGTATGAATTCTGCAGCTCATATGCCTCAAACGGAAAATGCTACTTACCAGTATGCATCTGTTCTTGGCATGTAGAGCTGCAGAATATCATACGCCCACCCACCTCCCCGTAACTTCTATCTGTTCCAGTACTAGCTTACTTAGATACATTCACATGGACATCATTTCTGTTTCTTACAAACTCCATCATTTCCCATCATGGCGAAAAACAATCTGAGGATGGAGTCGATGCCCATGCGCACTATCATCCAAGGGAGGAGTCACCTACATTGTGACTACAAAGATTTCTTCCAAGACAACAACAAACTGCAATCATCCGAGCCCAACACCAGATGGCGATCTATGCAAAAGTATGATATTCTGCAGCTCTACATGCTAAGAACAGATGCATACTGGTAAGTAGCATTTTCCTTATAAAGCCACACAAGGCCACCTTGTGTGGCCCTGAGTGGCTTCATAAATCTCGAGTAAAGCAACGCATCATAATTCACTTACTCTGCACTAGGAAGGCATTCCATGGGCGTTGCATAGGTGTTCCCACACAGCTCCCACTGTTTTCGATGCATTTCCAGATTTACCAGAACTGGTAAACCTGGGAACGTGCCATAAAGATACGCCTTTCCAGTAGGGGCAAAACAAGCAGAAATATCTTTATTTCTTTTTGTTACTTACTCTTTCTATGCATTGTGCAGTTCACATAGAGGAATATGCTTTTCAGGATTGTTTTTGTGCAGGAGGGTGCCCCTTCCTGCTCAAAAACAATCCGGTATGCAACACAGGCACCCATGCACCATGGTGCAAGGGTGCCTGCATTGGCACTAGGTAGCCAAAACAGCACCAGCGCAGGGGAAAAGGCAGGAATGCGCCGTATTCTTTTAAATATGGTGCGTTCTTGCCCTTTCCCTGTCACAGTGTAGCGCAGCATGACCACTCGTTGCGCTGCACTGCATGACAATGTCATAAAGATGCCCCTCGTCCAATAACATATATTTCACTGTGAAACCATCCAGATTTGCTACTAGGTAATGAGAATGGCCAAGACACCGGGCAGTAGTATGGCAATCTAGTGCATAAATACTTTATTTCCAGACCACAAACGAAATGATGAAAGAGGAAGATTTTGGCACATTTGCAGCGCAGACCTGATTATGACTACAATTAAGATATCAGGTAAATCAATGACAATTGATTCTTCCCAGATTTGAATAATCTGTGACAATATATGGTCATGTCTGCAGATGTTCTGAGAACATCAGCTCCCTGATTTGGACCAAGCCTTACTGCTTCCATTACGTAAATCAGTGTTGAAAATTCTCTTAATCTACTAATTCTCAACAGAACTTTGGTGGCTATTTGATAGTTTTGCTAGAGAAGCTATAATGTTTTAGTCGTTGAGGAAAAGAGGCATATGTAAATGGCAGATGACTAAAAGGTTAACCCGCTCCATTTAATAGACGCAAACTAAAAACCTTCTCAAATTAAATCTTTCATCCTAGATTAGCCTGGAGGGCAGACTTGTTAATTGGTCAGTTTAGCATGCTTTGCAGTAGGCACATGATTTCCTTATTGTGCATTGCTATTTTTTTTAAATCTGTATCATAGAAGCTGTAACAATCAGTCAGAAAGATCATATGCCTTGGCTAGGTAAGAAGAATTTGAAGACTTTGACACTTCTAACGAATCTTTGATGGAGTCTATCTCGTCAAATAAGCAGTTCTTTCCAGCAAACATTTGAAAAAGACAACCTCTTGTGAAGGGTTTGTAGGAGTGCACTTCATCTAAGGGATTTATTTAGAGTTTGGTGGACAGTCTGGAAGGTAGGTTTTTGCATTTGTCACCCCGAGTGCAACGGGAGTGCCCAGATGTGGGTCTCATGCTCTCCATGCCACTGGAGTTAAGCTAGCCTCGCTGATGAGGTGTGAAACCCCGAAACTGGTCCCAGGATGCTTGTTACCAGCCAAGGGAGGACCTGGCTGGCAGTTCGGGCTGGACTGTTCCCATGGGGAGCAGGGTCAAGACTTATTTGCATATGGCTGGGTTTAAACTGAAATGGCATGGGGAGCAAAGAAAATGATGGATTTAGGCCGAAATCTCTGTACTGGAGTGATTGTTTGACATTGGATCAACATTCTGTCCATCAATTTTTTATTTTTTTGCATTTGGCCCCCCGAGTGGGACGGGTATGTCCAGATGTGAGTCCCGTGCTCTCCATCCCACTGGAGTCAAGCTAGCCTGGCTGATGAGGGGTGAAACACGAAACCGGTCCCAGGATGCTTCTTTCGGGTTTAGGGTGGAACTGGCATGGCAGTACGGGCTGGACTGTTCCCATGGGAAGCCGGGTCAAGACTTATTTGCATATGGCTGGGTTTAAAGTGGAGTGGCATGGGTAGCAATAAAATGATGGATTTAGGCCCAGATCTCTGTACTGGGGTGAATGGTTGACATTGTTCAACATTCTGTCCGTCAATTGTTTTTTTTGCATTTGTAGTGTAGTGCCTTAGGTGTGACATTTGCAATTCATCAATTAATCTTTACTTATTAAAAATATTCTCTGGTATAAACAACACTGGTTTGGCAATGTGCCCACCATGTATTAATTAACCAGACTTCAATTTTGTAACATGCTTTCAAATACATGTTTGACACGAGGTTAACATTTTATTTCTTTTATTCTGTTTAAATGTGTATATACAGTAGCGGTTGGTGTCGGGGAAAAGTGGTGAGGTTGTGCGCTGGGGACAGTAACAAAACACACCAAAAAAATGAACCTGCCGTTCTCCGCTCTTTTGCACACTGCTCTTCTCGTCCTCTGGTCACAGGCTGAGGCTCTCCTATGGCCAAACCAGGCGCTGCTCTCATGGTGGTAATACCAATGAGAGCAGTGTCGGGATTGGGTGGAGTGAGCTGGTTTTGCACTCTATCAGAGGCTGAGAACCTGTGTCTGCTTTTGTTCTCCACTCAGCACCCCGCCCCCAATACCCGGTGCCCTCCGTTAAGAAAAATAAAATGATAAAATAGTTTTATTATAATTTTATTTTTCATTTTCCTCTGCGGGCAGGGGTGCAACACTCCTCTGCCATAGCGGTGGAGCCGCCGCTGTGTATATATCCTCCTTGGTGCTATGTCATCACTTATATATTTTCCCAGTCACAACGCTGCATTTAAAATCAATAACACCTTATAAAACTTTTAGAAACATGAAGTTTCTCGACGTCAGCATGGGCACACTCTATGGAGAAGAAAAGTAATCCTATATTAGGGACATGTTCTAATTAAAATATTAACTTTAATACACCAAATGCAACATTTAGATATCTACGTTAAGCACACATAGATCAGCCACCCTTTGTTTGAATCTACACCACATAACTCTTACACAAATTGAATAGCAAATGGAAACATTATGTTGAAAGACAGTTGAAATTAATAGACAGACTTTCAGTTTGGAGTTATGTCCTATCTATCATACCCTAGATATGCATCATCTTTATTCCTCTATATTCCCCAAACAACATTGTTTTATGTCTATGACTATGTTTCATCCATGAAATTATAGGAAATATGAAAGTGCTGAGTTAAACAGGTATTATTGCATACTGCATCATAACACTATCTATCCTACCTCTTTATTTGCCAAAACAGATTTTCTTTCTTTTCACAGATAAAATCTGGATTGGTGTTTCAAGATGAAGTGACATATCAGTGCAATCCAGGCTACAGGCTAACTGGGAGCCCTGTGCGCATCTGCCAGGCCAATCGCCAGTGGTACAGCGAAACACCACCTGCCTGTGTGCTCCTCAGCTGTGGAAAGCCTCCACCACTCCAGCATGGGTATAGCAAGGGGGAAAGATTTGATGTTGGATCAAAGGTTGAATTCTTTTGTGATGAGGGTTATGAGCTCTCAGGAGACACAAGTTGGAACTGCCTAAAAACTGGAAAGTGGTTCAAAAAACAAACCCCAGTTTGCCTTCCAGCAAAGTGCCCAGATCCACCGCTTTTGGAAAATCAACTGGTATTGAAGGAGAAGGAGAATGAAGTTGGTGTCGTGCAGTTCTTTTGTAAGGAAGGTTATAGCTTGCATGGTCCCAGTGCACTGAAGTGTTTACCATCACAGCAATGGAATGACTCTTTTCCTTTTTGTGAACCAGTCATCTGTGAGAAACCGCCATATATTCCATTCGGAGAACCAACAATTATATCTCTTAATTTTGGCAGCAAGGTTAAGTACTCCTGCATGAATGGGTTTTTACTGAGGGGTGTTTCAGAAATTGAATGCCATGCAGATGGTTTTTGGAGCCCATCATTGCCCGAATGCATTCCTGTCGAGTGTCCCCATCCAGAAGAAATCCAGAATGGAATTGTTGATGTGCAGGGTTTAACATTCCTTAGCACTGCACTTTATACTTGTAAGCCAGGCTTTGAATTAATTGGAAACACAACAATAGTATGTGGTGAAAATGGCCAGTGGATCGGTGGAAAACCTGCATGTCAGCCGGTTCAGTGCCCAGAAGCTAAAAGTATCCAATATGGCATATTTTCACACCAAAACCTCTTTTATGGGCAAACAATTACATATTCTTGTCAAAGAGGCTTTCAGCTTGAAGGGCAAAGTATACTGAGTTGTTTGGAGACAGGGAAGTGGGATTTAGAAGCCCCGATTTGCAAAGCAATTAGTTGTGATGCTCCAGAAGCTATTGAAAATGGTTTTGTGGAAGGAGCAGACTACAGCTACGGTGCCATGATCATCTATAGTTGCATGCCTGGATTTCAGCTGTCTGGTCTTGCAATGCAGACCTGTGAAGAATCAGGATGGTCTAGTTCCACCCCGATGTGTCTACCAACAGACTGTGGCCTGCCACCCCACATTGATTTTGGACTGTATTCAAAAATTGCAGTAGAAGGAAAAGATAGGTCACTGGTTTCAGCTGTGGAAGGAAGTCTTCATGCTAAAAGTCCAGCCCATGTCCATACAGCAACATTATTTAACTCAAACAATACCCAAAGCTCTATGCAGGAAATAGGTGATGTTGAGCTATCAGACTTTCTGTACGGAACAGTGATAATATACACATGTTACTCTGGATATGAAGTAGTGGGCAATGCTGTATTAATATGCCAAGAGGAGGGCACTTGGAATGGAAGCGCTCCTGTCTGTGTTGCTATAGAGTGCAAACTACCATCAAGTCCAGAAAACGGTTTCCTACTTGTTAGTGAGAATACACTTGGCAGCAGAGTGCGGTATGGGTGTAAATCTGGATATGAACTTGTTGGGTCAGAGACAGCCCTGTGTTTGAGCAACAGACTTTGGAGCAACCCTGCCCCTTACTGTGCTGTGATATCATGTGGCACTCCAAATAAACTCTTGAACGGTTCCTTACAGGTGGACAGCTTTATTTATGGGAGCGTGGCTTACTATAAGTGTGATGCTGGGTTCAAGCTAGATGGTTCAGAAAAACGCATATGCCAGGAGAACAAGAAGTGGGATGGACAAGAACCTATCTGTGTCCCTGTTTCCTGTGGTCCACCACCAACTGTAGAATTTGGCCAAGCAGATGGAAATGAGTACACATTCAAAAACTGTGTTCATTATCATTGTAATGAAGGTTATCATCTAGATGGAAATCACACTACAACCTGCCTCGAAGACGGAAGTTGGAGTGCATCCCCTCCAGTGTGTAGACCTATCAAGTGTGCCTTTCCACTGAGTATTCTGAATGGAGAAGTCAATGCATCTGGTGATGGCTTTGGTGATGAAATTCATTACCATTGTCCAGAAGGCTACATATTGCAAGGCACACAAAAACGAACGTGTCAAGCGGATGGCAACTGGGATGGACAAGCCCCACATTGTGAACCAGTCAACTGTGGCCCCCCAGAAGACATCTCTCATGGCTTTCTAAATGGTTCCACCTTTACATTTGAGGGATATGTGCAATACCTGTGCTTTCCAGGTTATGAGATGCAAGGAAATGCTTTACGTCAGTGCATGTCTAATGGTTTTTGGAGTGGCACCCCTCCAATCTGCCTCCCTTGCAACTGCCCACCTCCAATAATTCAGAATGGGAAGATTCTTGGAGATGAATTAAATTGTGGTGAAGTTGTACGTTTTCAGTGTTATGAGGGCTTTAAGCTCTTAGGATCTTCAGAAATAAGGTGCGAGTCTGCCGGAAAATGGAGTACTGGTTTCCCTCACTGTGGTCGTGTCTCATGTGGCTCTCCCCCTTCTATCCCACATGCATTTATAAATGGAAGCAGCACCTTGGATGAGAATGCTATACTCTACAGCTGTGTGACTGGTTATGTGATGCAAGGACCAGCACAGCTGATTTGTACAATGAAGGGTACATGGAGTGAGCCATATCCAAACTGTGAAGTACTGTCTTGTGGACCAGCACCTTCTGTCCCCAATGCAGTGGCTTCTGGAGATTTACACGTCTATGGAAGTAAAGTTGAATACAGGTAAGAGAGGGCACCATAATATTTCAGAAATGGCTAAAAATTAGGTTGTGAGGCTCATGGAGGACACTTTCAGCGTGTCTGCATGCTTGTGTGTTTATGTATCCCCATAAAGATGTACAACGTCTGGACCCTTTATAATATATTTGTTTTTTGTGAATCATATATGGGTATCACAGAGAGATGGGAACATCTTTTTTTAATCAACATTTATTATATTTTTTATTTTGTACCACCTAGGGGGCTTATTACAAAACTACATTTTGTAGTACTTACGTAGGGCTACAGTAGCACTAATAATGTACACAAATTGCTATTCACAAGCCTAAAAGCGTAAATCTGACCCTCTACCTCTACAGTTTGTTTCTATGGGGAGGTCCTCACACATGTAAGTATACTACTTAGGGCCTGATTCTGATGCGGTTAGGAAAGCATTCACACCTAGGGCCCGATTACGATGCGGTTAGGAAGGCCTCCTAACGGCATCTACTCCTATCAAATCAGATCCGGAACCTGTAATCCTGACCGAGGGAACAATTACGATGCAGTTAGGAACATAGGCTCCCATTGAAGTCAATGGGAGTCCAAGCAAATCATATCTGGACGCATCCGGACGCATCATACTCGGTCGGTCGGACTCTCCCGATCCGAGTGGGTCGGAAACCATTTCCAAACCAATTCGGTCGGGAAGATTACCAAACCGCATCAGAATCGGGCCCTTTGTAGTAAACGTGTGAGGAACTAGAGAGAGTGGCTTGAACAAGGGGCAAACTTAATACTAAGGGCCCGATTCTGATGCGGTTTGGAAAGCTTCCCGACTGAATCGGTTTGGAAATGGTTTCCGACCCCTTCGGATCACGAGAGTCTGACCTACCGAGTGCAATGCATCCGGATGCTTTCAGATACGATTTGGTTGGACTCCCATTGACTTCAATGGGAGCCTATGTTCCTAACCACATCATAATTGGGCCCTCAGTCAGGAAGACACGTTCCCGATCCGATTCGGAAGGAGAAAATGCCGTTAGGAGGCCTTCCCCACCGCATTGGAATCGGGTCCTAGGTGGGAATGCTTTCCTAACTGCATCAGAATTAGGCCCTAAATGGGAAGGAGTTTAGGGAGGAGTTAGAAGGGCTCTAAGGGAGGTATTTAGGGAAGGCCATGCACCCACCCACAAAAGAGTAAGCCCATTGCTATTCATAAACTGTACTTCTAAAGTTACTACAGCAAAAACGGGACCCACAGCAATAGGAAAATACTCCAGATCAGAGCTGGGGTAAGGGCCTGATTACGAGTTTGGCAGACACTGTTACACTTTCACAAAAGGGATGGATATCCTATTAGTTGTATTAAAATTACATTATTTCCTATGGAACTTGTAATACGGTGGACGGGATATCTTTCAGGTTTCTGAAGGAGTACCTCATCTGCCAAACTCATAATCAGGCCTCGTTCCAGACATGGCCAACTACTGGTACTGCAACACCCTTACAAAGAAAATAATAGAGGTAGGTACTTAAAATAAAACCTCATAGCAAACAATATTAAATTACATTACATTATTTAAAATAGTTGATACATACATTTACATATAATTTAATATTTAAAAATATCTAAAAGGGAAACATGTATTATCTATTTATAAAATATTTCAACAAACATTTTAGAATTTATTTGTAAATTATAATACCATTTTAAATATTTTTTGCAAATCAGGTGGGAAGAATGTATATTTAAATGTAAACTTCAGATACACATTTTTATTTCCTTTAAGATATTTAAATTATTTAATAATTTAAGTCAAAACTAAAATTCAAAGTTAAGTTAATTAGTATTTTACTTTGTTTTAGATTTAAAATGAATATATACACCTAATTTACATTAACATTGGACATAGCAATATTTTTATATTGTTTTCTAGTTAAATAAAAATGTTTACTTTTCCCTATGTGTACCATAGGGGGAATCGACAGTCGGTGTGGAGATCTCCTGATGGTAATGCATAGGGAAAATTCTAAACATTTATTCAACTTTATAATAAATTAGTAAATATATTTTTATGTTAAATATCAATGTAAACATTTTTATTTTTGTTTTACAGGTAGACCAAAATAGAAAAATACTATAGCACTAGTAACCTAATTTTGAAATAAATCTTTAGTTAATTTAAATATGTGAAATGAAATAAACATATTTTTCAGAAGTTTAAAAAATAAATTCCACCTAAATTTAAAACATGTTTTATCTTGCATTATTCATTATTAGAAGTGGTGCATACAATTAATTAAACATAATTTTATTTTATTTTGAAAAACATGTTAAATTAACTGTTAATTATTTTTTTAATAAATAATAGATATGTACTAGATATAGTTGTTTTAACATTAAATTATATTCATTTATATTTTCAACTATTTTAAATAATGTCGTTTAGTTTCTTAATTTCTTAAACTCCTTATTTTTAGGGTGTGGAGATGTGTTTCTCTACATTTTACAGAGTTTTTGAAAAGCCCAAAGTAGTAAAGTTACTCAAAAATGTATAAGTAAATTGTACATGTAAATTAATCTCAAGTGTAAGTTACTTTTGGAAATAGGATACAATATACTCTTTTAAAAAAATACATCAAACAAGCCTTAAAAACACCAATAGTACAAAGCTGACCAACTAAAAATCCTACAAGCAGAGGTACAACAGCTGCTGCTGAATGTTGCCACAGAGAAGGTCCAGTATCACAAAATATTCCAGTTCCCAAATAAGACTTAACCAGGCATCCTATTTTAGACCTGAGATGTTTAAGCAGGTACTTAAAAACACAAAAATTCTATATTAAATCATTACAAGATATCATCCTTTTTGAAAGAGGGAGATTACCTGGCAGCGCTAGATCCCAAAGATGCTTACTTCCTCATTCCCATACATCATCCACACTGGCAGTATCTGGGGTTTATGATCAGAGGAGAGCATTACCAATTCGAGGTACTGCCATTCAACATCAAATCAGCGCCTAGAGCATTCACAAAAACACTTGTGGTGGAAGCTAAGAAGGCAAATCATCCAAGTGTATCTTTACCTGGACGACTGGTTGGTAAGAGCAAGCACCTACTTCAAGTGTCAACTAAACCTCATAAGGGTTGTATAATCTGGGTAAAATCATTGCCCAATTCAGACATGAAGACTATTCTGGGAGCAGACCTGGACACAGACAAACCAAAAGCTTATCCCACTGCAAAAGGGTTCAGGCAATGCTGAGGCAGGTTCACCTTAACCATATGTCACAAGCTCTGATGGTGAGAACAGTCATGAGACTATTATGGATGATTTCACCTTGCATTCCCCTCATTCCAAACAAGAGACTACACCGAGGACACTTGAAGAATGTTTATGCAGGCAATGGTCTCAAAGTGGAATTGGCATGATCTAGTGCTTGTAGCTACCAAGGTCAGCAAGAAAATACAGTGGTGGGATGCAACCAATATCCTGAAGAGGAGATAATTTTCAGCACCCATTCTGAAAGTCACCATCACCACATTTGTCTCACACATAGGGTGGGGAGCACAGACTGGTACACTCATAATAAAGGGTTTATGATGAGCACCAGAGACTTTCAAACACATAAAATACCTGGTACTGAAAACAATTATCCTAACACTTAAAACCTTTCAGAGCCAAATACAACACAAAACAGTAAGCATACTAATAGACGACGCAACAGTACTTCAACAAACTATGGGGCTCTACCACCATGTCCAATATTAATTTAACATGGACACCTTTGCAAGGCAACAGGGAATGGTATTCCACCCAAACCTGACAGGGATTGGAGCATGGCTCCTGAAGTAGCAGAATTTTAGCACTTGTGGCAGCCCTTAGCAACACTAAGGATTATTAAAGAGGCAAAGAGACCATGCACCATGAAATGTTACACGTTTAAATGGAAAGTGCCTAAGATGGTGCAAAGACAACAACTTTAAAGATAGTTTACATCGCTACATTGTCATTGTTAGGTACCTCACACACCTTCACAAAATGTAAACTATCATATGCCTCACTAAGAGGGTGATTATGATGGTGGTGAACCTGCCACCGGCAGGATGCTGGTGGCGGATTCACTGCCATCGTGCCTGCCGTGTAGTAGCAGGCACAAAGGGGCCTGCCATGTAGTGCAGGGAAATGCAAAACCTGCATTTTTTCCATTGCGGTGGGTGCTGCAGGCAGCAGCACCTGCCGCAATGGAAAACATGTAAAATGTGACCGCCACAGTGGCGGTTGCATTGTAATTGGGTATGTGGGACCCTGACACTATGTCTGTCGGACCCCATCTCCATTAGGGTGGCGGGCGGATGTGAGTCCGCCCGCCATCCTAATTAGGCCCTAAGTTTACATTTATCAACAATTTCAGCATAGGTACGAGGAATACACAGGAAGCAGACTTGTACTGCTCCCTTAATTAAAAAAATAATGAAAGAAACTAAGAGGCTCTTTCCTACAAGGGCAGTACCTATCCCTGAATAGAACCTTAACTTGGTGGCAGTGAGATTATTAATGGAATCTTGTGAGCCCATGCACAAAGCCACACTGAGACACCTTTCTTTAAAAAAAAAAATTCTAGTGTCCATTCCATCATTAATAGTGTGAGTGAGTTACAGGCACTCGCAGCAAAAGTACCCTTCATATCAATACACACACAAAGACAAAGTAGTCATGAGGACTCACCCAAAATTCTTATGTAAAGCCGTATCTCCTTTTCACATGAATCAAACAATCACTGTACGATCTTTTTTCATAAACCATCAAACAGAACTGAGAGGACCCTGCACACACTAGATGTCAGAAAAGCAGTTATGTACTACATACAAGCTACCAAAGACATAAGAAAGACCAGTCAGTTTTTATTGGTCCCTCCTCACAGGTCCTAGGAATTCCTGTAACAAGGACTACTATTGCTAGGTGAATAGTTCACACCATCAAAACGTGTTATTTACTAGCTAATAAAACTTTATGTGACAAGCCATGGCTCATTAAATAGGAAAAAAAGGGACTGCTATGGCACTTATGGACAACTTGTTCATGTAGGATATTGGCATAGTAGCATCATGGTCCTCTGAACATACTCTCACAAGGCACTATTGCATAGATCTATTCTAGACTCACAAAAGGAGGTAGTAGTCGGTCAAACTGTATTAAAACAACATTTTCCCTTCACTCCATCTCCTCTCAGGGGGGGGAATACCACTATATAATCTAAGCATGGGAATCTAGAAAAGATCTCATGCTACAAAAGGAAACCAGTTACTTACCTGTAACTATGGTTTTACAGCTTGTAACTCTTCTAGATTCATATGCATCCCTCCCACCTTCCCACTCACATAGGTCTGTGGAGAAGATAATAGTTAAAAAAAAGAATCAAAGATGGTGAGCATGCACAGGGGTTCTGTGGGATTACAGTTGATGTCATTCAAGGTTTTTGCATATGTCGACCCCCGCACACTAACCTAGTAAATGTTTTAACTAAGCAACACACTTCCAGAAGATGACAGAATTGTGCAAAGCATTGGACTGTAGAAGAGATTCAAGCTGCATAATCGTAATTACAAGTAAGTAACTGGTTTCAAATTGTTCATGACTTTAAGCTTAATTTCGATGTCGCACGGACTGCTAGTGACAGGACGTCAGTCACGGTCTGCCTGATGTCCAGCGCCACGGTCCGACTGCCGGATTTTGATGCCGGCAGTCGGAGACCTGTATTCGGGGGTAAAGACCGGCACCTCCGACAGGATCGGCGATCCCGTCGGGAACGGCGGTCAGACTAGCAATTCCTGAATGGCGGCGGCACCTGCGCAGGCATCGCTGTCAGGATTACAATGTTCCTTTCCGACCTCCTTTCCCTGGCGGTCCGACCACCATATAAAGGCTGTTAGAAAAGAACTTGGAGGGGCCCTAGCAGGGCCCCTGTCCCCCTTGGACCTCCGCTATCCAGCCCTCCTTCACAGCAGATCCATTTCTGTTCACCCATACATGGACAATTTCCTAACTCTGTCCTCTTCAGCTGCCTAAAATATGGGCACTGTGGAAAAGTTTGGTTTTCAAATCAATATATCCAGATCTCATTTCCTTCCTATTAAGGGCTTAGATTATATAGGGACATGGCTGTGGACTGATATAGGCAAAGTCTTTTTCTCAGAATCAAGGAGAATCTGATTTTTGCTTCATATGCACCACTTGCTCTCAATGAGCAGTGCTACAGCCAAGGAATGGCTTCAAATACAGGAAGGCATGGTGAGTACACAGATCTAGGGAAGGCATTGAATCCTTTATTAGAGCATTATTAATATTTCCCCTTTGATTTTAGTTTTGTGTAGTAAGTTTATTTGAAATTCCATGGACCCGTGTGCACCTGGAATAAATTGCCTCACACATTCTTCTGTACTGGTCCCCGCATTCAGTGGAATACAAACCTATGATTCCAGTATCACAGGACATTTGTAATTACCATCAATAGTGAAGACAGGGCAAAGGTTTTCCTTCCCAGACCAAATTATCTTAACAATAGATGCCAGCAGTTTGGGTTGGGGGCAGTGTTGGGATCGAATTGAATATAGGGTTGTTGATCCATGGAAAAAGCGACACATTCTTCAAACTGGAAGGAAATGAGGTAGTCTGATAAGCTTCCGGATATGTTGCAAGCAGTCTAAGGGGTGCAGCAGTAGTTATTTAAATAGACAATATGGTGGTGAAAGCCTATCTAAATTATCAGTTTGGAACAAGGTCCAAATCTCTGATTCTTCAAACTTTCCTGATCTGCTCTTCAACAGAGAAGCATCTACTGTTAATCAGTTCACATTTGAAGGATAGGTAGTTCTAGGACTGATCATCTAAGTCAGGTATTCCTAACTCCATACTCTCTCAGTCTTCCTTTATGTCAATCGATTTGTCAATATCGGAGAGTCCAAAAGTGGCCCATTGTGCAAATCATCAGAATACCTTCTTGTCCCAGTTCTTCTTGCGATTTATAGATTTTAATTTAATTAAAATCTTATAAAGTGCATGAATCACCCCCAAAGGGGTATCTCCGCACTGAGGCAGTACGATAATAGGGCAGCAGACAGTTAAACCGCAAAAAGTTCAGTTTTAAGGAGTTTCCTGAAGCTCAGATGACCATCATATCTTCGAAGTGTGTGTTGTAATTGATTCCATAGCCGTGGGGCCATATAAGAAAAGTCTTTGCCTCCTTTATGAGATTTCTTGACACAAGGAATAGTAAGGAGACTTTTTATACCAGAGCGTAAGACCCTGCCCGGCTGGTAGGGAATATGTTTCTCAGCTAAGTAACTGCGTCCTTTGCCATTTAAGGCTTTATGAACAATGCAGCAAACTTTGAAAATAATTCTCTCGTAGATGGGCAGCCAATCAAATTGTTGCAGGAGGGGTAGGGAGGCCGTTCTAGGAGGCATATTAGTGACAAGCCGCGCCGCTGTAGACTGTACTACCTGTAGTCTATTCAACAATGATTCATTGGCCATGACCAGAAGAGCATTGCAATAGGTTTTCCAGACAGCTAGAGGAAGGAAGGACAAAACTCCGTGCAACAGATGGAAAATGTAAAAACAGGTCCCAGAGGTAACCCCAACTTGGCCATGTATAGACAGGGTCTGATCTAAGTTAACACCTAAGTTTTTAACCACCTTCTTAGGGATGGGGGAAGTGCCCAAGGACGCCGGCCACCAATCAGCGGACCAAAGTGTATTGGCATTACCGAATAACATAATCTCAGTCTTTCCAGCATTTAGCTGGAGGTAGTTGTCCGTCATCCATGAGGAAATGGCTTTCATGCCCTCTGAGAAACGAAATGTTGTGGTCTAGGAACTTTTATTAAAAGATAAAAGCAGTTGGGTATCATCCGCATAAGAAATGGGGCTGAAATCAAATCCCCTCACAATCTTTGCAAGGGGGGCCACATATATATTGAACAGTGTTGGGTTTAAACAGAAGCCCTGGGGTTCTCCTTTAGTACGGTCCATAGCACGGGACCGGAAAGAGCCTAAATTAATGACCTGCGTGCGGTGAGTCAGGAAGCTCGTAAACCATTAAAGAGCGCTTCCACAAATTTCAATCTACTCCACTTTTCACAGTAGAATTCGAAGAGACATTGTGCCAAAAGCTGCAGACAAATCCAGCAGCACTAGTAGCACAGCTTGATTATTGGCCAGAGAGCATCTGATGTGATCAGATACTGCAATGAGGGCCAACTCCATGCTATGCATAGGTCTAAAACCCGACTGGCAAGAGTCTAGACAACGAGTTAGAGAGGCAGAGCAGAGGTACTCTTTCTGCTACCCCACTGGCCAAGAAAAATCTTGTTTTTACCTGCTGCGCCTAATGTCAGTAGAAGAGTAATGATTAATTTGACTGGCCTCTTTTCATCTACGTCAAACTTTGTTTCCATTGTTCGCCTACCCTTGTCTCAATCGGTTGGTTTGAAGGTTCAAAAGTCAGGGCTTATGAACCCAGGTTTGTCCTTGCCTTATTCTCTGTTCAGACATCCAGAAGAGAAACCACAAGAAGGTCATATCATCATCTTTGGTCTTCCTGTTAGCAGATTGTAGCAGCTAACTAGTTTGTCTCTTGTCAGCTGTGCTACTGAGAACATTTGATCATTTTTGTAGGACAGTTTTCATAAAAACACATATATACCTAATTTAAGATTGCCATGCCCAGTCAAGTCAATTTTATTATATTTGTAACTCAACTGAGCTCCACACAAAAATTACAAAATAACTGCATTCACACAAACATTATTACAAACATCTCCGCTTATACATACACAGAAGGGCAAATGAGCGGATGTATGTGGATGTATATACGTATAAGAAATTGATATGAGTGTAAGAAAACAATGCCCTTCAATACATTCCATAATAGAATACAAATTAATCATGTTCACATATGTGAAGAAGCAATCCAGTAACAGTTACCACATATAAAGTGCAATTAAAATATGTAACTGCCAGAAGACGGAGCAGAATTTAATCAACTCAATACGAAGACAATCCCATAACAATAGCCACATATAGAGAGGAATAAAAGTATATGACTACCAAAATTAGGAGCACAAGCGAATCAATTTGATAGTGCGATCCAAAGAATACAATTATTCATAAAAAGTGACCTAAAGGTTCACACTCTATAAGATGCCAAAAAAGGCATACTGCCACCTAGAAAAATATACAATGCTTGCAATTAAAGAATAAACTGAGAAAATGCTAACACTCCCCTATACATATAATGTAATACAAATAATACAGTAATTTGTAATAGGTGACCTAAGGGGATCACATCCTATGTAATGCCAAGAAAGGGGATAGAGCCACATAGATGAATGCAAAATAATTACAATTCAAAAGCAAAGTACAAAAGCACTAACACTCCCTTATACAATAAAGCAAGAAAACTAGTACATGATCATGCAAGACTAAAACACATTTAAAAATCAATTAAAGAGATATTTTTTATTGCACAAACTATTTCAGATGGGGAGGTCAAATAAGCATTGTCGAGCCTCGGCTGCCAAATATATATTGTATTTTAAAAGGATGGGTCTCCGAAACAGACGGCGTGCAAGGTGCAGCTAAGGGCACTCGAAAACCACATGTTTTACATCCTGATCATGTTTGAGAGAGAGACCACAGAGTCTCTCTTCCTTCGGTAGGCTTTCTTGAATACCTGTAATCATTCTAAGAGGAACCAAATTCAATCGTAAACGTAGGATTATTATCCGAACAGCAGGTGGAAGAATTTCACAAGAGGTAATGTTGAGGATTTTTGCTTACAATGCTTTCCATTACAATTTTATTCCTAAAAGTAATATCCCTTTTTCTACTCATTGTATTAGGAGATTATTTAAAAAAAATCCTATTGAAAAAGACTTTGAAAATGGGGAATCCCCATGTTGTACAATCTCAAACATCACCAATGATTTCACAATAGAAGAATGGAATACGCTTCTCTTTTTCATGCAGTGGAACATTTCATGCTTCAATGCAGCTCGATTTGGCCCAATTTATGCAGTTTCACCCCCTCAAGACTGTCACCATAACACGTTCTACCGTGGAGGGTAGCCCAAATTCAAGTTGAGGGGGAAATAGAAGTTAAAGAATGCAGATTACAAATTTAATGTCAAATATGCTCCTCAACAGTATAAAAAAAACAATGATACATGTCCATCACTTCACATGTATAACTCACGGTGGGTAAACTAATAGGACATGTACGAAATGCCTCTTCCTACAACTCTTATGCATTCTGCGAATAACAGATGCCTGGGACAAAGCCCTACTTTTAAAATGATTTATGGAATCATTATTACTACGATTGCTTGAAAAAAACCTACCAAAATAAGAATAGAGCTTCACTTCTTCCAACTATACTCTCCCCATGACACAATTAATATTGTGTCTAGTCCTGGTTTCTTTCTCCCTGAAAGTCAGGATTTTACTCTTAGAAACATTTATTTTTAAAAAGTGCTCCTCTGTGTAATTTTCCAAAGCATGCAAGTGCATTTGAAGTCCTATCGAGGTAAGACCCATCAGGATCACATCATCAACGTATAAAAGACAACAACCTCCATTAGGCCAAGTTATGCAGAACCCCCTTTGCCAAACCCACTCTGTGGGGCAAGTCATAAATGTAGAGCGAGAAGAGAAACAGCGCCAGCAGGCAATCCTGCTTCAAACCATTCTGCGTTGCTGCTGTCCTCATCAGACCTTGGTTCTCGCCCATAAGCACTTGGTTCCATGTAGAAGAATAGAGGGATATAATCAGCCTCAAAAGATGGACAGGGATTTCTAATACAAGCAATTTTCTCCACAGCGTCCCTTGGTCCACCCTGCCAAACACAGTGGAGAAATCAATAAACGCTGAATATACTGACATGCCCCTCATCTATGAATACTTTTTTATAAGTGTATGTAGGTCACAATATTATCAAGAGTTCCACAGTTCTTACGAAAACCGGCCTCCTCAGCCTGTATGATATTGTTTCCAAAGGCCCATTCTTGAAGATGGCAATTTGCCTATAACTGCATGGAGATATTTCTGTCCCTTTTTATACACAGTAACAATGACACTTCCCTTAGCGGATGGTGGAATATCACCTGATAAATTACTGCTGAAATAAACAACATAGAAGGGTAGCCCATAGAGAAACCTCCTGCATAATCAGGGCTATTGGAAATTCGTCCGGTCCCATTGCACCAGAAGTTTTTGCACCCTTACTATAGCCCTCAATCTCTTTACCATAGGTAGGACCATATAAAACAAGGGAATCTACATCAACATTTAAAGCAGGAAAAACACTTTGAGAATTACAAGCTTATCGAAATTGCTTGTGCTATGACTCTAGCATCACAATAATGTGTGATCAGAGACCAATATTTCCTCGAGTTATTGGAGGTGGCGGATTCCCTCAAATAAAACCACTTCCTATTCTCTTCCTTACTACGTATCATCATTTTCAATCTAGATCTTTTTTGCTTGAGACAATAAATGTCCCCCTGTCTCAAGATTGCAGGAGATTTAAATTGCTCCCTAACTTAGAGATCCTTTTGCTGGTTAACCTTTTTTTATGGTCCTAGAATTCATTACATGTGGCTTAGCACTTCTCCCTTTATCTCTACTCCCATAAGAATGAAAGAAGATCATCTGTCTTTTATACTATTGTGTGGGAGAGGCATCCAGCTCCAAATGGTCTAATGCTGGACTGCTTCATTCCCATATCAGGGAACTCAACTATGGAACATCCACCCTAACAGCAGCCCCTGTCCCTTCTAAGTCAGGAGATCTAATCAACAACCTTATTTCCAATGTAATATGTTGGCCAGCTTGTAACCCCAGGGATATGGAGACAGGGGAAATGGTTGAATGTGCTATGTACTCAACTGGGACCTTAGAAATCCATGACTGTGGCTGTGACAGTGGCCTTATCAGTGTCCTTACCTCCATTCTCCAGTACCTTATTGCTGCTTGAGATAAAGTTCAAAATGGAAAGGTAGGATTTTGATTGAAAGAGCTCAGACATTCTCCGACAAATGGATTTTTTAAATTTCAGGGAGATTGATATATCAGTGGTAGCGATCAAATGACCAAGACATAATTTTCTTAGTGAAATTTTAACTAGGTCAGCTGAGAAAAGATGATACACCCTACCTGGACTTATGCGAGAAGATATATTAGTATATGCACTCAGTGCCTGCGGGCTCCAGCAAAAACTAGGAATTTCTTTGATAATGTTGTAACTGACAAGCCACTTTCACAATTACCTAGTCATAGGCGGGGGATAGGCCTTCACAGCCAGCAGAGAGAAATGACAGAGTAGGAGCTCACCGGATCTACTCACAAGCTGCATCCAGACCTAGCTGGGCTGCCTTTGTGAGGACCGGGCTCACTTTTCTTGCGTTGGCTATCTACAGCCATCATACTCTCCCTCTCACTCCTCGCTAGGACTCTGCTGTGGGTAACCACAAATGTCCATGAATGACCCTAAGTGTCCACAGTTAATCTAATTTTGATGCATGGGCCCCATTTCTAGTCCACTGGCCTTCACATCCTACGAGACCCATCTGGACCCATCAAAGCGCCTCCCCAATAAAGTAAATGGCAGTAAGTGGCAATACTGGAGAATTCTCCACTTCTCCAAAGCTTCACTACAACTGCGAGGCCTGAGCAGGGCTGCAGAGACTGAAAGGACTGAAAAGGCACAAGGTATCAGATTAGAAGCCAATACAACTGGGGATAACCGGGAGACCAGAGTGCCAAATGCGGGTGGCAGATGATAAAGAGGGCCGACAACTGGAAATTAGAACCAAGACTGTAACAGTAGCCGAGATCATCAGCGGGCCGCAGTGAGTGATTAGCGTGCAGGGAACTCAGTGTTCGGGAAGGGTTTGGTACGCTCGGCATAAACAGCAACCCAACTGATGCTCCGGAATTCCTGTGGTCTTTACCGCTTCAGCTGCTTCTCTCTTGCTGTTGCCGGCTAATTTCTCGGCGTACCCTCACCTTGCCTCTTTTTGCTATCCAGAATAGGAACTGGATCAGCACGTTATCACCATAATAACATGTTTTATTCTTTAGAACAACAGCTTGAGATTACAATAGTTACCCATTGAAGCATTTAGATATCCATGGAAATATTTTCAACAGTGGAGTCTCCTATTTCTCGTTTCTTTAAAGACCAAGGTTGAAGGAGTTACATTCCTTCTGGGAGCTTCCTCTAGTCTTTACTTAGATGCAAGACTATGAGCCATTAGAGAATGTTATGTTACAGAGTCTTATAGAGTCCATAGCTACCCAGAGATGGGCTTCCCAGCGTTAAATGTGGCATAAAAGATTCTTACTCTGAAAGTTTTCTTCTAGTGGCAATCACTACGGTAAGGGGATTGAGTGAATTAGAGTATTTTCTCTGTCACTTAACTTATTTAAGAATCTTTGAGGACCACATTTTTCTACAATTAGATCCAGGGTTTATGCCTAGGGTCAATTCAAAAAAGGAAGTATTGTTGCCATTACTTATCCCAAATCTGCTGTCTGAGGAAGGCTTAAGGTTACATCTGTTAGATGTTTGAAGAGTGGTAAAGATATTTCCTAACAGATCACAAGAGTAAATACATGCAGATGGCTTATTTATATTTTGGTACTACAAAAAGGGAATGTAAGTCATCCAGAACATCTTTGAGTAGCTGACTTAAGTCAGTGAGTTCATTAGCCTACCAGCAGAATGGTAGGATTTTATTAGGTTTGATTCAGGCACGTTGAACTAAAGGAATGGCGGCTTCATGGTCTTGGTGGGCTGGTAATTCAGTGAACAACATTTGTAGAGTGGCCACATGGACTTTGTCTTCCACTTTCATTTCCCATTACAGACTGAATGCAGTTCAGGAAGATGATTGTTAGGGTCAAGTAGTTTTGTCAAAAGTGGTGGGTACATGAAACAGTTGTTTTGGGTTATATGACTAAGTGTTGTTTTTTTTATTTTTGAGAAGTGTTCACTATGAATGTTCACTATAAATGGACTTTGAAAACTAAACTGAATCTCTATTTTTCGGTGTGGTATGTGCTTCTGGCATTCACAGATCATGATGAAAGCATACCACTTGGGGTATTGTCTCGTTTTGCTGATAACTGGAAAGAGGAAGGAGATGAGGAGTTGATGTGCAGATTACCTCTGATTCTTCCTTCCTTGTCCTATTACTTGCTTTCCCGCTCCTCTCTCACTGTTTAGCCCTCCATCATCGATCTGTTTATGGACTTATAAAAAAACATGAAGTGCAAGTTGTGGGAATAGGTTTTATGTTGTAGGGAGTAGATTATTTGGGAGGGTAAATAAGCAAAGACAAATGTTGGAGAGTGGGTGTCGACAGCTGAGGTTGTACCTTTAACTCATTTTAGCAAGTAACTGTATGAGAATCGGAATAAAGAAGATGCCCGGCAAATAATCTACACATTTGTGGTCTCAAAGCTCCATGCATCCTCCAAGCCAGATTACAAAGCATCCAATTCACAAAGATTGGTGTGTGATGTATTCTTATAGTACTCCTGATTTACTCATATATTTCATGAGTAAACCAGGACTACTCCAGGCTCAGTTCTGGAATTGAATTTAGGATGATTACAAGAGTAAGTCATGGCAAAATCTTTGTGATCGGGTCCAATGGGTGTTCCATTATAGTACTGGGATTTCTGGATTACATATTTTGCATTGTCATTTCAGAAATTATCCACGATAGCTGCACTGTCTGACCAGTGCAATAATTACATTTTGCATTGGTCCCTCGCCTCCAGATGACAGTCCAAATATTGATGCAAAATCACAACACAGTGCTGCAATGTAGGCAGTTTCTCTTGTTAGCATTCCTCTTATTCATTTTATATGTAATGTCTGGTGTATTTTCTTTTAGACTTTTATGCTTATGTTTTGCAGCTGTCTGGAAGGATATGTGATGAGCACTGAAGCTAATTCCCAGACATGTCAGGAAGATGGCCAATGGTCCACGGAGGATATTGTGTGCACTCCTAGAAGATGCCTTCCACCAACAAACACAATAACTGTCTTGGTCTCTGAGGCTCATTTCTTTGTAAATAAAATTGCTGTACTATCATGCACTGAAGGCTATGTGATGTCTGGAAATGTAACTCCTACTTGCCAGGTAAAGACGTCCGTCTCTGTTTTTGTTAGTTGTGCTGTTGTAGATTGGTAATACTTTGTGCACTCTCTCCATCACACTTCATGGATATTTTTAAGTGGTCTTTAAAGCTTTAGTATTGGATGCTTCGAAAACAGGAATACATTTTGACTCAGGCAGTTTACTATTGGCTAGGTTGCCAGAAACAAACATGACCCAAGCTATTCAAGTGTGCAACAAATCTCCCTTGTTATAGCTGTTGTGCCAGTGTCAGGTAGCCCAAGCTGGCTGGGCTAGCCAACACAGACTCTACAATGGTCATGCATTTCGTATTGTAGATTTTTGGGGAGCTGTGCCTATTTTCAAGATTGTCAGGAGATGCTCCATTGATAGTATACTTCTTTTCAGCATTTGTTTGTAGTGCAGAAATATATAATGAGTTCATAATGAGTTCAAATGATTTCTCCTACTCATTTGGCGACTCTGAATTCCAAAGAGCATTAAGGTAGCTGAATTAGACTTTGTCCTATGGTAACTCCTATGATGGAAGTTTTGATGGAAGGGTTGTTGCAACTCAAATGGTAATCTAAATTCATGTCTGTAGATGTATTCTCATTCTTGTGAATTGAGGAGATCCTTTCTGGTCTAAGTTTAGATTTGTTGTTCAATCATGGTTGATAGCTCTTCATAACTCTTATGATCTGGAGCTTTCTAGCTCCCTTCGGGGATTGGTACCAATCACAGTGGTGCAGACTAATAATAGACCTGAAAGATTACATACATGGAATACTTCAAAAATCATTACAATTTATTTGGAATATAAAAAGAATCTTCAACCAACCCAGCTCTAAAGAAGACTGTTCTGGGAGCGGAACTGGATTCAGCAAAGGTGAAGGCCTTTCTTATGCAAAAGAGGGTTCTAGCATTGAGGGACCTAATTCACCTTTGTTGTGATTCTCTGGTAGTGGGAGTGGTAGTGAAAGGTATAAGAAATCATCACATCATGCATTCCGCTCAATGATATTTGTCAGACAAACAAAGGAATGGCGCACTAACCTATCGGCACAAGTGGCAGGGGATGATCTAGTGGGTGCCACAAGCATATTAAAGAATAAAATGAAGAGGGGGAAGGGAACAACATGATGACATATAGAAACTCCAAACCCTCAAACTCCTCTACATGTATACATATCTGCCATAGTTACATACACAGGAGGAAATTCAGGAAAGACTGTATTTGCTACACCAGTAATAAAAAGATTTCTGAAAGAGAAAAAAATAATTTGCCCACCAAGCTCTGCACCAGCATTCATGTGAAGCCTTAAGCTTGTTCTAGCACTACTCAGAGAATAACTGATTGAAATAATGCACAAAGAAAATCTTTAATACCCCACACTAGCATTAGCCTTACTAAGTGCAATAGTCTTGTAATGAAGTATTAATAAACTACAGGCTTTAACAATTCCGGAGCCCTTTCTGAAGATTCACATTCACACAGTGGTTAAGAGGACTAACCAACATTTTATATTAAAGGTAGTGTCTCATTTCCATGTAAACCAATGTATATATTTACTTGTGTTTTCCAATAACCTAAGAAGCAGGCATAAAAAAGCTCTACACACACTTGATGAAAATAGGGCCATTATGTACTACATACATAAAAAGAAATCCCTGAGAAAAATCTATTTTTTATGGCAAACAGTAACTTCCCATCATCAAAAGGTACGTTAGCAAGGTGGATAGTGCAATCATCCAAACATGCTTGATAGATACGACTTTTGAACAAAATCCAAGTCTGCACTCTGCAAGAAAGAAAGAGGCAAAGGGGCAATCCTGGGGTCACTCATAATTGAGCTCAAAATAAAAGCATTAAATTCCAAGCAGGTATTGGCTCCTTCCCACCACTCTTGTACTCTTGAGAAGGTGCAAGGGAACCTCCATGCCTCGCATTCTTGCTCCCAACGGTTGAAGTCACAGCAAATCCTGCGAATTGTCTCAGCACAACCCAAGTTTCTGGGGCCTTCTGGGTCATGGAGGCAGAGTGAAGAATTTCTTGCGACTGTGGTTTGACTCTTCAGTCCACTCTTGACCCCTTCTAGCATGCATATGGGCCCAAGGGAGCCAAGGGGCCCTCCACATGGGATACCACTGTTGGGTTCTCAATCAACACCAGATGGACTCTTTGAACCCATCACCATGCCTTCTATGGCATCCATACTGACTCTGGCTTCATGACCAAGCTGTTTCCTTGGACGTCTACACTGATGCTGATTCCATCAACTCTGGAAGATGAGGTAGCCATTGTGTATTCTGACTCCGAGTCAGTGCCGCTATAAACTCCATGTGGCTGTGCTCAGTTTCTTCTGAAATACTGTCTTCCACGTATGACCCACTTTGTTTTCCTCCTCAGCAAGGCAGGTCCCACACTTTACATTAATTATTTGGGACAGATTCCGATAACGAATACAATGCAGGTGATAAAATTGACTAACCTTACCACGAGGAAAACTAGTATGATGATCTCCAGGTTGCCAGTGCCCTTTGCACCTCCCCTGATTCCGGCCTCATCTCATCCCCTGGTCCTGATACTGAGGAAAGTTCCTGCTTTGTCTTGACATCCGGTGGGCAGCTGAAGTTCTTCATCTCCAACTCCCCACCCTGAAGGTCAAATCTAATGTCCTAACAGAAGGCCTTCAGCACTGAGCCCCTGCTGCCTTTCATTGAGGCACCGACTGACCCTCTTAGCGGCCTGGACCAAACCTTGTTCTGGCCCCACAATAAACCGCCAAATTGCGAGACACCACAGCCCTGCCACAGGTGGCTGTATTTTTGTCCTAGCACCACTCTCCTAAGAGCAGTGTGCAAGCTTCAACTAGTCACATGAACCCTAATGCTTTCCTGTCTACTCCTTCGAATAGGGAGTCCAAGAGAGTGGAGATCTTAGGAAAAAGGGTATATTTCTATATCAGTTTGGCCCTCTGGTCCGTTAATGCTATTTAACTGCTGGGTTAATATTCCCACGCAGTCTGGGATTCAGCTGCTCAAGCCCTCCTTGGTGTACCGGAAGGTCTTTCAGGATAAATTGACCCAGGTCGTTCAGGATGGCTAGGAGACTGTAAGATTTACATTCCGATGCGGGCTGGACACCATGGACTCCATCAAACAAGCAGCTTGCACTAGTGTTGCTACTCTTCACTATTCCTGGCTGCTTTCAGCAGGCTTTTAAAGTGATGTCCAATCCTCCCTTTTGGACATGCCCTTTGATGGGACTCGTCTTTTTTGGGGACAAGACAGAATTCACTCTGGTGCTCTTTAAAAAGAGCAGGGTGCAGAGCAATTATTGAGGCTATCCCTCCCACCTCGCCAGCTGTTTGTGCCTCACTGTTCCTTTTGTGGTTTTGGCAGAGGTACCCCATACCAACAGCAAATTCTACCTCAGAAAAGTCCCCAACAGTTTAGAGGCCAGGCCACAGCAATTATCGATCACTCTTTTGTCTGTCCCACAGCCCCACCTTTCAAACCCCTTTAGCTTGGACCTGGTGGAACACAGCCAACTGGCTGGAGGGAGAATCCAACATTTCTTACTAGTTTGGCAAGCCTGCAAATTGTCTGAAGGCATACAAATTACCCTTCATAGTCACTCCGTCTCACCTTCTGCCTTTCCTGAAATGACTGACGGAGGACCATCTGTCCATCTTACGACAGGAAGTGCAAACCCCCTTGCCCAAAGAGGCTACTGAGAGAGTGCCTCTGCCAGAAGCTGGTTGTGGTTGTTATTTTTGCTACTTTCTGGTGCCAACAAAGGAAGAGGCCTCAGTCCAATTTTAGACCTGCACTTTCTCAACACCTTCCTCTGGAAGGACAAATGCAAGATGCTCACCCTGGACCGTGTATTGCCTGCACTCACCGATGAAATTGAATGGTGGCATTGGATCAGGATGTCTAATTCCATGTACCAGTCCTGCAGGCCTTTTGGTTCTACCTGCAGTTCATGGTGGGGCATTTTCATTTTGCTGGGCTCACTTTTGGTCTCACCAGTGCCCCTTGGCTATTCACAAAAGTAATGGTGGTTGTAGCAGCACATCTTCAGACGTAGGGGTCCCAGTCTTCCCTAAAGTTCATTGATTGGCTGGTGATGGCAGGCTCACCCCAGGCAGTCATTTTGAACTCCCAGAAAGGAGAGTCCAGGACATACAGGTTATAATCCCGATCTTTCAGCCTCTGTCCAGAATTTCAGTGAGGTCGGCTCTGAGGCTGCTGGGACTGATGGCCTCCTGCATCCTGCTGGTCAAACACACCAGATGGCATATGCGGACTATGCCGTGGGATCTGGAGTGTCAGTGGGGACAACATCAAGGGAACCTTCACGGCCATGTCCAAATTTCAGAAGAGACAGCAAAAGTTCAGAAGCAGATCCCTCTCACCTAGAACTGACAGTGGGGACCAATGTGTCTATTCTGGGTTCAGGTGGCCAACTGCGAGAGGTGGAGATCAGCGGCCTCTCATCGTCGGCGAAGTCTCGACTCTATATTAGCCTTCTGGAGCTGAGGGCCATCCGCTTGACATTGAAACTCTTCATTTTTTTGGTAGTTTTATAAATTTAATTATAGATGTACACATTCATTTTTGTTAGGCACGTGAAGATTAAGTGATTTGCCCAGAATCACAGGATGTTGAGTGCCCCTGCTGAGACTCAAACCCAGTTCCCCAGCTCCAAGGTTGACTGTTCTAGACGTTAGGCCAAATCCTCTCCTGTCCTCTTCATTCCGTCCATCAAAGGAAGGCTACTGCAGATGTTCATGGACAACACCACCATCATGTGGTATTGCAACATACAGGGTGGGGTGGGGTCATGGACCCTGTGCCAGGAGGTGCTTGGCCTCTGGAAATGGCTGGACCATCAAGGAATTTCCTAGTGATGTACCACCTAGAAGGATCTTTGAATGCCAGGGCAGACAAACTCAGTCATCAATGCCTAGTGAATCAGGAGTAGCAGTTGCACCCAGAGGTGGAGCAAAGTCTCTTCTGCCAATGAGGAGAATCTTGGCTTGTTCTATTCACCACCTCTAAGAATGTACAATATTACCAGTTCTGTGTGCTGTGGGCTTTCCCAAGTCATGTCTTGCTAGGCTATGCGTTCCACGTAGGGTGGGACTAGGATCTCCATTAAGCCTTTCCGCTGATACCTCTTCTGCCACGAGTTCTCAAGAAGTTCAGGACTGACCAGGCCCAAGTCTTACTAGTGGCACTAGATTTTACACAGAGAGTATGGTAACCAGAACTCCTGGATATGAGCATCTGTCTTTCATTATGCTGCCTCTCCGTTAGGATCGGCTATTGCAGCAATGTGGCAGGGTTCTGCACATGGGACTCCGCAGTCACCACTTTCATTCTTGGAGATTGAGCGGGGACAGCTGAACACCTTCGACCTTCCTCCACAGGTGGTTGATGTCATTGTGGCAGCTAGGCATATCTTGGCAAAGACAGTATACGCCTGTTGTTGGGACAACTTTGTGGTTTGGTGCGGGACATAGCAGAATGATCCCCTACAGGCAAAGGTATCTACTTTTTGTTGTTTGTTTTGTCACTTATCCACAAGGCTTTGCTCTGGGCACAGTTAAAACAGTACCTTTCGCCTCTTTCTACCTTTGTATGGTTGCTGGACCAGCCTTCATTATTTAAATCACCTTTTGTGATGCATTTTTTGAAAGGCATGCATCATCTGTTTCCTCCCTCTCTTTTTGTAATGCCACAATGGAACCTGACATATTTGATATACGCTCCCTTTGAGATGCTTCACAGCTGCCCCTTGCGGCTTCTCACCCTAACAACAGTGTTCCTAGTCGCCATAGCATCGGCACAGCAAGAAGGAGGATAGACAACATCCATTGGGACTCCAAAAGACCATGTACATTGATCGTACTAGTGGACGATCAGCTCTTTTTGGGGTTCACTAGAGCGAATAAGGGCAAGGTTGTGAAGCAAAGGACCATCTCACTGGATTGTACTCTGCATTAAGATCTGTCACCACTGCGTTGTCATGCAGCATTCCTGCCTTGTACATCCGAGAGGCAGTTACATGGATATTCCTCCATGCGTTCACCAACCACTACTATCAGGATATCCAGATTCACCGAGAGGGATCGCTCCTTCCTACAGGACATGTTTGTTTCCGTCCAACCACAACATTTGCACACTCCAAGTCAGTTGAATTCTGGGGCTCTGCATTTATGAGTGTGGACAACCTCCAACCTCAAAAGCATCTGACACCAGCTGAGCATGTCATTTCCAGACAAAACGGCATCAGCATGGAGCCTCGCATCGCCACCTACTGGTGCACAGAGGCACTGCTGAAAAAGTTTCTGGATCTAGTCTGACCCCTGGGAAACATTCAAAAGTTGAGGCGTCTGCGGTTAGATAGAGTCTCTACCCGAAAGAGCATTACCGAAGGTAAGTAACTTGCTCAACAGTTTTCTGGACCCAACCTCTAGATGGTGGAATAAGGCACAGGATGTGATTGTAAATAAGATTCAAGTCAAAGGCTATTGCTACAGGTAAACAACCTGTTTCTTATGATACAGACTCTTAGTTTTGAAGCTTATTCAACCGTCAAACCATGATCTACTTATCAGGATCACAACCTATACTTTTATTTCCAAACAGAAATACCCAGGCATGACTTTTTACTGTCTAGAAGTATTCTTTGCCCTGAACTGCTTCTCATTCATAATCATTGCTTGAGTTCCTTGTTTGTCAATATCCATGTATCATACCTAATTGCTCCTAGAGTATTTAGCATGTTAAAATATGCGTATACTGACAGTAACCTTATACTCATGCTACAATGTTGCTTTCTTATCATTGTGGTAGACATAACAGTTCAATCTATTTCTGAAACATTTCAGTATTCCTCGTGCTTCTGTATTTTGTGTACTGTCCAGTCTAGCGTCCTGCTTCTATACCATAGCTAACAAAGTGTTCATTTGGAATGACAGTTCCAGGACAATTCCTGTTTTGTCAGCTGATGAGATAATATATTATCACTGCAGCCACCATAACCTTGTTCCACAGTTTGTGGTGGTAATCTAGCACTACAGACTGTTTCAGTTTCATATGTCACAGTGTGTGTTGCCTTCTTTAATCCTGTTACTAAACTGTGAATCATTATCTGGGTCTATCTATCCCTGGACTTCAACATGAGTTTCTCAGATGACTGGACCACAACCCTCAACTCTGTTTTGTCTCTTAAGTGTTTTCCACCAATATTGTTTGCTTTTCTCCACACTGTGAGTTCATATTTAGCAGGTCCTTGCTAAAACACACATTTTAAGCTTTCACAGGCACGATTCTTTGCAACACATACTAGATTACACTAATTTAAAGATTACAGGACTGCTTATGGAGATTTTATATTATGTTGTAGTAGTTTAAATTTCCATGATTATTTTAATATCTATTGAAAAGGTAGATCTAGTCTAGAGCACAGAGGCACATGCAATACCTCAAAACAATGCTAGTATGTCTAATGGTTCTTAGAACCGAAGGTGGTCTTGCTTATGGATTTTATTTACCTAGAAACTTTCAATTTTGATGACAGCATTCTAGTACATGCAATTTTCACTGATGTCACAGAATTTCCGGTTTTGATAACTGATCCTAAATCATCTAAAATCAAGACCACGTTTTCTCCTTTTTACATTTGACTGCAGTCATTGCTTACATTTATATAATTATTTAGTTATTTTGCCACTCCTGTTATAACCCTTTTTAGTTTCTCTTTGTGTCACTTACATGACATGGCTCCTTAAGACCACTTGTCGTGCCTGCCACTGCAATCTTTCTGTGCTATTACTTGTTGAAGAATTGGCATGTTCTTTTACTGAAAAATTGATAGTGTTCAAATCTCAGGTTTCTTTTTTTCATTACACAGGCTGATGGAACCTGGCTTCCTCCAATTTCTGATGCTCTTTGTACACCCGTCTCTTGTGAGAAACCAAAACACCCAGGAAATGGAATATTGCTTGGCACACGATACCTCTACAAGGATACCATTCTATATCAGTGTAACACTGGCTATGAGCTGCTGGTGAGTACCCTTCTGATTCAAGGAAATTAAAGTTTAAGTGCACATTATTCTGCAGATTTACATTTGGAGTTATACAATGGTTTTATGGAGAAACTTCCTACTCCTCACATCAGAATACAGTTGCCAATATAAACATCTATAAATGCTCAAGCAACTTCCTCCACACCTTGAACTATTCTGACATACTACCTCTACATCACATAGTAAGTGAACTAAATTTGCCGAATTACTTCTGTACTGCCATTAATCATTCCTCTGCTACCTTAAAAGAAAATAATGCCAATTTTTTAAATATAGGCCTAAAAAATGCATATTTACTGCAAAAGCATCCTATTGAAATTTGTGATCTAATTTCAGATCTCAAATTCTATATACTTTATGTGACTGAAACTTGGCTGAAGTAATGATTCCATGCACCACACATAGGAAAAATCACCCCTAACTGCCAGCTAGCATGTGCTGACCACCAGTGGCGGCTGGCATCTACGGGGATGGGGTGTGGTCAAATGGAAAATAATAATAAATAAAAAAAACACTTACCTTACACGTCCTCCTCGCTCCGGACCTCAGACCGCTTCTTTTGTCAACTGCAGAGCGGGCCCAAGCAAACTTCCTTGACCCCTCCTGGCGCTGCTCACATGCTGTTAAGCAGCATGAGAGCAGTGCCGTGATTGGGGAGAGGGGCCTCTCTCGGCACTCTCTAATGCCCTGGAGACCTGCACTCGCTCTCAACCCAGCTGTCTTAAGACAGCTGGGTTGAGAGGTTTCAAGTGCACATTTGTGGCTGGCCGTCACAAGACAGCCAGCCAAAGAGACATGCACACTTTAAACAGTGCACAGGCAGCCCTCTGCCCACCACTTCCTCCCTGCTACCACTTAGCAGGCCCTGTCCAGTCCTGACACTCGGTTCAGGCTAAAATGCTGAAACATAAAATGGTAATGAATTACAAATTTATTTTTCATCGCTTGGGTTTGGGGGGCATTTAAATGGGGGTGACGCTCCTCTGATGTCATGGAGGAGCCGCCCCTGCTGAACGCCCTGAAGGTTGCAGTGAAGCAGCCATTATAGCTTAAAAGACCCTATCGCTTTATAGCACCCAGAGCAAGGGGATAAACGGAGCTGAAAATATCAGTATCTCACTCCTCCTCACACAAGCTCCTGCCTCACTATCTCTTGTGTTTGTCAGCGAACCTGATTGTGAAATTTTGAGGACTTAACAACAGATTTTATAATAAACAATAATGTCCAAATAATATTAAGCATTTTTATCTTATACCTAAATGAAACAAGAGATTTATGGATCTCCTTGATTACTTGGCTGACTATAACATGGCTCAACTGAGCCATGAACATACCCTGGCTACACCTTAAATTTACTCTTTGCCCCTTCAGAGCTTGTGCAGAGAAATAAATTCAGTACAGTAATATGGTCTGACCATGCACTAATTATGTTAATTCTCGTCCTTCCTATAAAGATGACTCACAATCCTGTCTTGAAGAGAGAACCTATGAAATTACGTCTTATTCTAGAAACCTATTTTTTTTCAGATTAGCGTCAGACGTCCCAGAAAAGGATCATTTAGAGGAAGTTTATCATGTATTTTGCTCATGGATGTCAGCCATACTGTCCAAAGTTGCACCCACATCCTGGAAAATAAAGCTAAAGTGAAAACAATGTGGTTTTCTATATATGGTGCCCAACGTGTCGCATGGTGAGCATGGCATCAGAACAATAACCCAGACTTGCATTTCAAACATAAAATACAGCTATATTTCTATAATGGTTGTATGATAAAATACTTGTACTACTTTAAATAAAAACAGACGGAGGTAGTTGAAATCATAAACAAACTAACAGACCCATATACTTTAGATTCTTTGAGTTGTGTGAGCAACTAACCAGCTTCTTTGAGGAAGAAATTGCACGTATCAAAAACTCTATAACAACTGAACTTACATCTAGCATGAAAGAAATTCCCTCTACTGCCCCTATTAGTCTGTGAGACATTTTCTTCCTCTTGCGTGCAAGAGTACATACAACAGTGTAAGTATGGGTCTCTGTTAGACCCTCCTCCCTATTAAGACTTCTCAACACCTGACACCTGTGATAACTAGTGCTCTTGCTTTTGTTAAACAACACCTCTGGCCTCTGCCGACTGATTTCAAATAGTGAGGCCTTTATTGAAGACGCCATCATTAACAAAAGAACAAACAAACTACTCTTAGAATAGTAAGTAGAGTTCAGGAACAACAAGCAGCATTCCAGCTCTGTGTACACCTGGAAAAATAAACACAGTCTCAATCAAGTTCAACTGGGATTTTGGTCAGAATGTGGTACTGATGTTACCATAACAGCAGCCACTGGTGATCTCAGAAGGGCAGGTGGTGCTATCAAAAAACCCTTTTTACAAAATATACTTTAAAAAACTCCATTCTCACCTGTGGCATCCTTGTCCATATATTTTTTTAACATATTAGTCCAACCTCGTTTCTATTTGATTTGATACTTTGTTCTGCTATCATACATCATGGCTTAAGACCTACACTACTGTTTGTTCAAAATCAATTCATAGATGAACAAGAATGCATTATTTTTAAACACAGTTAAAACTAAGGTCTTCTTGTAAACTAGTGGTACCAAGGGTTCATTATTTTGACCTAGCAGACTGGTCAGGTCCCCACCATGCCAATCCATAGTATAATGTCTGGGCATTAAACTAAATGAAGTCCTTAACATGTCAGCCTGAAGTAACCTGTACAGTATGAGCTTGCAGGTCTAGCTACTTAAACTTCATAAACATGCTCAATTTCTTTCCTTGGGATGTTATCTAACAGCAGTCATTGCCCTTATGCACTCTAGGCTAGGCTACTGTAATTCAATACATGTAGGACTTGCCAAAACCCCTTCACTCTCTTCAATGTATGCGAAACCAAGCTGCTAGGTTAGTGCTTTATACCTGCAGGAAATTTAGAACAACTACTCTGCCTCACCATCTACCCTGTATGCCTGTACCTTGCAGAAACCAGCTTAAAGCTTTGCGCCTAATACATCATACTCTCTATTACCCACAGTGCATTTCTTCAGCTGCCATTTTCACCACTATACAACATCTAGAACTCTTTGCTCCACTAATCTCTCTCTGCGGAAAATTTCACAGATCTACAAAGCAACCATAAGAGGCTGCTTCTTCTTATATCTGGCCCCTAGGGTTTGAAATTCTTTCCCCCTGATTTTGAGAATTACGTTTTCAAACGTTGACTTTAGAAAACAATTTAAAACTTTCCCATACAAATGCTAATTTTGGCTCCAAAACTCCTGCACAAGAGCCCCTTGTGTGTACATGTTTTATGCAAAACTTCAATAACATAGCTGAGACGCAGGCATAAGTAGGCAGCACAACCATCAATGCCAACAACAGAGTCCGCCAATATATCTACAGTACTAAAATTAACTTTAAAATCTCCTCTGTCGATTACATTCTGCTACTTAAAACTTGTCTCTTGCTAGTTTGAGGCATGTGGGCTGCTGAATTTATATCTGTGTATAGATCGCCGCCTAGTGTTGGGTCCGGATGATTGCATATTGCTGTCCTGGAAGAGTCTTCGAAGTATCACGAGATAGGTGGCTCCTCCCCTGGACTACAGTGCGCATGGGCATCCCCTCCATCCTTAGATTGTTTTTTTCTGCCATTGGGTTCGGATGTCCTAATCTTAGCTCTTTGAGTATTTAGGAAAACTTTATTTTTGTCAAGCCGAAAGGCTTTTAAACTCGTCGGTATTGTTTTCGTTCGGCGCCAAGTATTTTTCTACAGTTGATTCTCTAGAAAAGCATCGAAGTTAGCCGTTTGCCCTTCGACGCCAGAGGCCCGATCGAGATCGACGATGGAAACATCAAATTACCCCTTTAAGCGTTGCCCTCTTTGCAACGCTAAGTATGCTCGCTTCGACGTGCACCCCGTGTGCAATAAATGCCTCTCTCCAACACACGACGAAGCCACCTGTATGGCGTGTTCCAGGTTCCGATCGAAGAAAACTCTTCGCATTCGTCGAGCAGCTCGGCTCGAGGCGCAGAAAGCGGCGCCAAACCCGGACAACATCTTCGGGACC
This sequence comes from Triturus cristatus, assembly GCF_964204655.1. Taxonomy (NCBI): domain Eukaryota; kingdom Metazoa; phylum Chordata; class Amphibia; order Caudata; family Salamandridae; genus Triturus; species Triturus cristatus. The sequence continues at coordinate 307,122,265 of NC_140582.1, read as the reverse complement.
GAAGATGAAGAAGTCGTGGACCTTGAAGTTCTGGAGGGACTATCGGATACGGATTTGGAGCGTGAATCCAACTATGATGCCGAAGACGAGCGTATCGTAGATGTCGAGGAAGATTATGCCGTCGATAAGGTAGGAGACGACGAAGAGGCCCTTGGGGCCGAGGAAGATGGCTCGGAAGATGAGCTAGGCCCACGTGTCGGTGCAGGGCCCGAAGAGGCACTCGATAAGGCTCAGGTCGAGGGATCGCCACACGGCCTTACCCGAGATCTTTCCTCTCGTTCTACAGCCCCGCTTCAAAGCCCGGCTTCGAACTATCCTACGGAGCCATCGGTCTCGAAAGCGCCATCATCCGGTCAAGGAAAACCGAAACTGAAGGCACAGGCACCGAAATCGAAACCGAAAGAGAAAATGACTCTCAGCGGCGACAAGGCCTCGAAGCCGTCGGAGCCGAAGACACAAAAGACGGCACCTAAGACTTCGGTCAAGGTGGTCGACCCGAAAAAATCAGCGTCGAGGATCGTCGATACGGGAAAAAAGGGCAACCCTCAAGAGCCATGCCCTTCCAATCCTCGTGCCGAGAAACAAATGTCTGGTACGGGGCTCGAAGCCACACCAAGGCCGGTCTCGAAGGACCATGTCAAGTCCACGACACCGTCCCCCTTCGTAAAGAAGTCGGTGTCGGAGTCGTTATTACACATCCAAGACCGGGCTTCGCTGCTCACCGCGACAACAGCCCCGCAGCCGAACACGGCCTGCACGGTTCAGACCGTGTCGATGCACATCAAGTTCGGATTACCACCGGCGGTGCGACCAAAGATGTTCGACGCACAGAAGGGTCCCGCACCGACGAAAGGTGTCGACCCGAAGAACGCTGTCGAAGCGCCAAAAGGGGTGTCAATGGGACAAACGACTGCTGAAGTACCTCAATAAGATGAGGAGCTGAGGCAGTTTATCTCTTCAGGGACTGGTAAACTTTCACTACATAAAAGAAAGATAGTGCCAGAGAAACCTATGGAACCATACAGAATTCCATTAAAGAAACGGAAAACCACGTCACCAGTTCTTCTGGAACATGTTCAAGATTATAGACAGGAGCCTCAATCATTCTCACCCACACAGTCTGATGTGGATGCAGCAGATTATGGTGCTGATGACAGCACTTATCCATTGACCACTGACCCTGACGACCAAAACCAACCTTGGGTGGACACTATTGGTGCGGGGGACCCGCATACTGCTCCAGACACACAAGCATATGAGGTGAAAACATCTCCAACTGAAGATGCTGCTGCCTTCAATGCATTAATTGAGAGAGCAGCTGAGAACCATGATGTACAGCTCCACACTGATCCTATTGAGGATCATTTTCTGATGGATACCTTCTCTACCTCAGAAAGATCTGTTAAAACTCTGCCCATGCTCAAGGGTGTCCTAAAAGAGGCTAATGACATTTTTAAGGAGCCCACGAGGGCAAGAGTACTGAACCCTAGGATTGAGAAAAAGTATAGGCCAGCTCCTGTGGACCCTACCTACATAAGAGGCCAGCTGCCTTTGGACTCGTTGGTGGTTTCCAATGCTCGGAAGAGGGCCAACTCACAGACAATGGGTGATGCTCCTCCCCCTGACAAGGAGTCTAAGGTCTTGGAAACATCAGGAAAGAGAGTTGCTGCACAGGCAGCTAACATTTGGAGGATTGCCAACACTCAGGCACTTCTTGCTAGGTATGACAGGGCGCATTACGATACCCTAGAGACACTGCTACAGCACCTCCCAGATCAATATAAGGAAGGAGCAGAGTCACTGATTAGAGAAGGAAAGCTCATAAGCAACACTTCCAATAAGGGCGCTCTTGACGCAGCTGACACTGCAGCTAGGGCTATTAACACCAGCGTCATGTTACGACGACATGCTTGGTTAAGAATTTCCGGATTCAAACCAGAGATACAAACAACTATACTCAATCAACCTGTCAACCCTCACTCCCTCTTTGGCCCAGAGGTTGACACCACCCTAGAGAAAATCAAAAAAGATACAGAGACTGCAAAGTCTATGGGGGCTCTGCAATCACAGCAGTTTAGGAGTGGGTCCTTTCGTCGCTCTTCCAACAGGGGACCATCTAGAGGCCAGAACTCACAGCAGTCGCAGTACACTAAACAAGGTACGCAGACCAACTATAATAAAAATCACAGAGGTGGATACCGTGGCAACAACGTCAAGGGTAGAGGCCGTGGAAACAACAGCTCCAGGTCCTCCGCCACCACCAAACAGTGACGCCTTGTCACTGCCCCCCGACCACATAACACCTGTCGGGGGGAGACTCCAACAGTTCCTGCCGGTCTGGAAATCCATCACCACAGACAGGTGGGTGAGAGAAATTGTCCAGTACGGTTATTGTCTAGAGCTCACATCCACTCCACCAAACATACCACCAAGACACCGTCCTATGTCCGCAGAGCACTTGCACTTATTGCACCAGGAAGTGCTCAGTATGCTCCACAAAGGAGCCATAGAACTAGTGCCTGTACAAGACCAAGGATCAGGGGTGTACTCACTTTATTTTCTGATCCCCAAAAAGGACGGGTCTCTCAGACCCATACTGGACCTCAGACCTCTGAACCGTTACATTCTGTCAGAGCATTTTCACATGCTCACCCTGCAGCAGGTGCTGCCGTTGCTCAGTCAGGGAGACTTTCTCGCAACCCTAGATCTAAAAGATGCGTATTTCTATATACCCATACACCCATCACACAGAAAATATCTCAGGTTCACTCTTCAAGATCAACATTACCAGTTCAAGGTCCTCCCTTTCGGAGTAACAACGGCACCAAGGGTGTTCACCAAGTGCCTAGCAACAGTGGCAGCACACTTAAGGAGACAGCATATACACGTCTATCCTTATCTGGACGACTGGCTTATCCAGGCAAAGTCCGCCCAGCAGTGTGCCAGCCACGTCTCCCACACCATTCACCTTCTTCACAGCCTGGGATTCTCACTAAATTATCCAAAGTCCCACCTTCAACCCGCCCACGTACGGCAGTACCTAGGCACGACCATAGACACTCTGGCGACCACGGCACAACCCAATTCCGTGAGGATCCACAGCATGCAGTTGCTAATAAAAAAGTTCAGACCTCAACACTCACTACCGGCCCGAGTGTTTATGCAGTTGATAGGCATGATGGCTTCCTGCATCTTCATAGTCCAGCACGCGAGACTACATATGCGCCCGCTTCAGGAGTGCTTGGCACGTCAATGGAATCAGGCTCAAGGACAGTTGAAAGACCTATTGTTGGTGAGCGGTCGGGCATACAACTCTCTGCATTGGTGGAATCCACAAAACCTTTGCAAGGGCCGACCGTTCCAAGAGCCTGTTCCACAAATAATACTGACAGCGGATGCGTCTCTCCAGGGATGGGGAGCTCATGTACTCAATTACACAGTGCAGGGACTATGGACAACACAGCAAAAGAAGATGCACATCAACCTTCTGGAACTGATGGCAATCTTCCTGGCAATGAAGGCATTCAAAGTACACTTGTGCAACAAAGTAGTGTTGATCCGGACGGACAACATGACTGCCATGTACTACATACAGAAGCAGGGAGGAACACACTCTCCACAGTTGTCTCATCTGGCTCAGAGCATGTGGAAGTGGGCCATACAGAGGAACATATTCCTCATGGCGGAACACCTCCCGGGCAAGGACAACCAGATGGCGGATCTGCTCAGCAGACACAGCCACCAAATGCACGAGTGGGAGCTACATCCGTCAGTACTCCAACCGTACTTCCAGCAGTGGGGTCATCCAGAGATAGACCTATTCGCCACAAGGGAGAACGCCAAATGCCAAAGCTTTGTCGCCAGGTTCCCGCATCCACAGTCGCAGGGCAATGCGATATGGATGAACTGGTCAGGCAGATTTGCGTACGCTTTTCCCCAGCACCATTAATACCGCTAGTGGCACGAAAACTGAGGCAACACTCACTGACGCTCGTCCTGGTTGCTCCCACGTGGGCATGCCAGCCATGGTACACCACGTTTCTAGAACTCTCCGTGGTACCGCATCAAAGACTGCGGCTGACGCCCAGGCTTTTAACCCAGAGCCATGGCGCAATTCAGCACCAAGATCCGCAACAGCTAAGCCTAGGGATCTGGCTCCTGAGATCTTAGAATTTGGCTACCTCAACTTGCCTCCAGAATGTATGAATATCATCAAAGAGGCAAGACGACCCACAACCAGAGCCTGCTATGCGGCTAAGTGGAAAAGATTTGTCATTTATTGTAAAAATAATGACATCAATCCGCTGGATGCATCAACTCAGAACATTATCTGTTATCTGTTACACTTATACAGATGCAATCTAGCATACAATTCCATCCGTATACATTTAACCGCGCTGGCAGCTTACCTTCAGAACAGGCAGCACCTCTCACTGTTCAGAGTGCCTGCCATCAAAGCCTTCTTGGAGGGACTCAAACGAGTGATCCCTCCTACGCACCCACCTTCACCAATCTGGAACCTGAATGTGGTCCTCACCAGACTAATGGGACCACTTTTTGAACCTCTACACTCCTGTGAGATTCAATTTCTAACCTGGAAAGTGGCTTTCCTAGTAGCCATTACTTCATTGAGAAGAGTTAGTGAACTCCAGGCACTAACCATTCAAGAGCCATTTATACAGGTTCATGCAAACAGGGTCGTACTACGCACCAACCCTACATTCATGCCCAAGGTGATATTACAGTTCCATATGAACCAATCCATAGAACTACCCGTGTTTTATCCTAATCCTGAGAATGTAGCAGAGAGAATGCTCCACACACTTGATGTCAAGAGAGCTCTCATGTACTATATTGACAGAACACAAAATCTCAGAAAGACAAAACAACTGTTTGTTGCCTTTTCTCCACAGCACAAAGGCAACCCCATCTCCAAAGCAGGAATAGCTAGGCGGATCGTTAAGTGTATACAAATTTGCTATCAAAAAGCTAAGCGCACGCTAACGATTCCTCCAAGAGCCCACTCCACACAAAAGTTAGGGGCCTCCATGGCTTTCCTAGGGAATATTCCTTTACAGGAGATATGTAGAGCAGCCACATGGTCCACTATACATACATTTACAAAACACTACTGTGTAGATGTACACTCAAGACAGCAGGCAGCTGTACGACAGGCTGTTCTCAAAACTCTTTTTCAGACTGCTGCAGCTGGCACGGACAGCCGCCGCTAAATGGAGGGACTGCTATATAATCTATGCACAGATATGAATTCAGCGGCCCACATGCCTCGAACCGAATATGCTACTTACCAGTATGCATCTGTTCTTGGCATGTAGGGCTGCTGACATTCATATCGCCCACTCTCCTCCCCGGCGCCTGTGGCAGCTGCAGCATTCAGTTATTACTAGTTAGCATGGTCATCATTTACTGTATTACACTCCATTTCTGCCACAATGGCGAAAAACAATCTAAGGATGGAGGGGATGCCCATGCGCACTGTAGTCCAGGGGAGGAGCCACCTATCTTGTGATACTTCGAAGACTCTTCCAGGACAACAATATGCAATCATCCGGACCCAACACTAGGCGGCGATCTATGCACAGATATGAATGTCAGCAGCCCTACATGCCAAGAACAGATGCATACTGGTAAGTAGCATATTCGATTTATTTCAGGGTGTCGAGCACCTTCTTATTACTCACTCCCAACAAAGACAGAATTCCTCCTTTTCTCGGGTAGTGACAAAATAGCTTTGATTCAAGCCTCGCTCGCAGGCATGAACCTCAACTGCTTCTCCCCCAGCTGGCAGCACATAGAAAATCGATGGGTTCAAACCTGATCGCAGATTTCTTCTTCTAGAAACCCGTTGCTTAGAAAACGAGTGGAATCAGCTCTCTCTCGTGACAAAAGAGAAGCCCTTGCTACCAGAAACTCACAAAGCAAGCATTGGTATACACCTGGATGGAGTCAAGACTCTGTCCAACACCATCCCTTACTCTACATATACGCCCCTAAAAGGCACCTAACACACTGCAGCTCATCTCATAAAGGATCTGAAGACACTGAACCACATAACTGGGATGGTGAAGGAACTCTACTGGCTCACGTTATATTCATCTGCATCACCTACAAGGCCTGCAGAAACCAAACTTCTATGTAGCTAGATGAGCAATTAGCCATCTAGGGTGGACAGTGCTACACCACAAGTCAATATAGTGCCTGAGTGGGAACAAAGAAATGCAAGAAAGATAAGACAAGAATGCAAACCTTCTCACACTAAATCAGGTACAACAAACCCACCAGCACAGAAAAGGTTGCTGTCATCCCGTAATTCAGAAAGAGACTGAAGACACATCTGCTCTCTAACATTATCACCTCACTTGCTAGAAACCCTACTTTTCTCAGATACATTGTAAAGCTCTAATGTACCTTATGCTTGCCCCATTCTGTACAGTGCTTCATTGTTTCACAGCAGTTTTGCTCTATATAAGCATGCCTAAATGCTGAAACTAAGGTGGGCTATTGAACAGCAGAATCATTCCCCCATTGCGAACAAAATGTCTTATACATACAGGAAAAAATAAGATTGGCCAATTTGCACTTCCCTATGAGCATGTTCCAGTCTCAGGTCCTGTGGTAAGATTTGCTTTAGTTCTATGAATCGCATTCATATATTTGAAAAAATTCCAGCCAGGCATTTAATTCAAATAATGTATGAGAATTAGCAAACATGTATAACTCATTCATGGAGATAAATGAAGGTAACATACAAAGAGTGAAATTCACTCAATTTTCCTTAATTTTTTTTTAGGACAATAATGCTGGCTGGGTGAGTTCACAAGTTACAATAGTGCTGATTATGTGAGTTCACACGTTTTGCTCGTTGGAAAGTGGATTATTTTATGTCGTGGTTGTGAGACCAAACCATATAATAATGTCACAATCTCTATTAGTTCTTTACCAAAACCTTTAGCTCGGTCATGTGTAGCTGTAGCACAGAGCAGTCAAGCTTAATCAAAAAAAATGTGTAAAACATTTGGAAGTACCAAAACAACAGATAACTAAGAAACACAGCACAATAAAAATTGAACACCAATTTAGAAAAATAGACTGCATTTTTTATCTTAAATGAGATACCAAAATGACAAACGTCTATCAAGGGGAACTGCAGATAGACATTTTTAAAAGGTGAGTCCATTTCTTTTAAGTTCCAATGAATCTCTGTAATTGGTGTCGTGGTTCCTGAGATGACAGGTTAGCATGACTACTTGTCCTCTCTTGGACTGGCCGCAGTGGGTAAGAAGCCAGCCATATGGCCCAGTTAGGTCCAGGAAGACAGTTACAGGGTCCTCATTGAAAATTTCACCAGAAATGCAGTTTCCGTAAATAAGTGTTCCTGATACTGGTGATACAGGATGCTAAAGAAATGCATTTGAATGTTCCAGGAGCCACTCTGGGGTCCCCGAACTTCAGGGGTCATCTCTGGGCTCTGGAATTGATCTTTCACGAAGACCCAGCGAAGTTTAATGCACGTCCAGTTGCAACTGGTCGACTGATCTCTGGTTATAGCATTTTTGAGCGGTTGTCCATGGCTGAGATTCTCTTTCTTGCAGGAGGGCCAGTGTCTACTTTAATGTTGGCCAAGGGTCCCGCTGACCTTGGACACCTCAGGCAGGTCAGGAATTGGTCTTCCAGCAGGCACTTCTGTGTCCAGCAGCAAGGTAGTGATCTTGGAGAGCTGGGCTCGCACAAGTTCAGTCTTCCTTCAACTTTTGTGTTCCAGGTGCTGAATAGGGGGCTATCCACCTAGCCCTTTGAGTCACTTCTTCTGCCCTGGCACAAATGGATCTGTTTAACATAGCAGTTAATATGATACCTTGGAGTAATAGCACTATACGCTGTCACTAGTGTAACTCTGTTTTAGCCATTGTGCTCACCAGCCTTGCTACAGTGAAAAGGGACATTTTGTGTTTTCAATGTCAGGTGATGTTAAATACAAAAGAAACATGCCCTTCTTTTTAATACTAATCACCCAAACTGGTGGGCTACCCAGTCCATTCCTAGGTGTGGCTTAGTAATTTTAAGAAGGAAAGTTTTACTGAGAAAATGGGTTGTTTTGCCAAATCAAGTTGGCAGGTTTAAATCTGCACGACTAGGTTGCAGAGGCAGGTTTTGAGTCATGTTTTCATCTTGCCACTGTTGTGGTGGCACAATTAAGTGCTGCAGTTCACTAGTAACATTTAACTTACTAGGCATTAATACCTCTTGTATCATGTGCTAGGGTCTTATTAGTAAGTTAAATGAGCCAATTGGGTATTATCCCATTTTAAACATACTTTTGGGGTCAAAGCACATGTAGTCAAACAAGCATTTGCAATGCAATGGGTCTCGCCTTTGGGAACCTATATGTATTTAGCTATGCAGCACATTAGCCTGGGTGCTGAACATCTACTGTTCTTTAAAATGGAGGGAGAGTAAGCACCGAACTGCGTGACACGCCAGGTATGGGAACACATGGAGAGAAATATTGCCTGTCAGCGGGAAATGGTATAGTCCAAAGCTCTGTTTTTATTATAAAATCAGGCAATCGGTGGTCATAACACTGAAAATACAAGATTTGAAAAAAATATTTTTGTCTACGAGTGCTCATGGAAGACAATTTCTATGGACCGGAATCTAGAGCATGCTAAAGTGATTCTGGTATTTTACTGACCTCTGCTGGTCGTTTTCTATCAAGACAAATAGAGTCAGTTGAACAGAAAAAAAAGTCCTTAAGCGGAACCAGACAAGTCCTAGGGCTGATCTCTAGAGCCCACATAATACATACACATATAAGTATATAATAAGTATATACTAAAGTATATACAAGAGGTCCCGAATGCTTGACCTAAACACACAAAGGGGAAAGAAGGAGGATGAGAAAGACATAAGTACCGTCACAAAGGGAGACAGCAGGAACCAGCAAGAGGAATAAACGAGTCAAGGGTGTCAGGTACTGGATTAAAGAGGCCTGGGGTGGTTTCAATTCTAGAGAGCCCTGGTATTCGGCCCGCCAACATATATTTAATAGGGCTTCCAAGCAGAGCTTTGGGCACTAGTACTCATTATTTGACAAATGAAGCAGTGATGCATCTGAAAAATACTTTTCCTTCGACGATGCACACAGCACTCATCCCACTAGGGCGCAGTGCTTTCCTAGTCACATTCCACTCGCAGGCTCCTGCACCCCGCGTGTGGAAGTGCTTCGGGCTCGTGCTCTGACCAACTTGCTCCGCTTGTAATGGAAGTGAAGTTCCTTGTGCGCTGCAGGATTCGGGGTTTACTGCTCCGGTGTTCCAGTGGGAGAAACACGAGCAGCTGAAGCACCAGTCAGGAAACGCGGAAATTACCCAAGAGCATAGCTGCCAAGGTTTTAGATTGCTGTGTGTGACATTTTCATAATTTCTGTGTAATTATGAGTGCCATTAGAACCACTACGTGTGACACTTTTCTCGCCAGCAAAATCAACCAATAAAAGATGAGGGAACCATAAATATCAGAAATGTGACCCATTTGAGCAACATGAAACTCTAAGATCTTAAAACTGATGCAAATTCATGAGGTGGCTGAGTCATAATTACAACGACGTTATCAAAATATCATACATAGCAATCTGAAACCATGGCAGATATGAAAGAGGGCGAGCATCACTTCACATGACATAGCATTGAAGACCATGCCCATACTTCTGTTTTTGACACCGAGTCTTGTTTACTTAAATATTTCATAAAAGTGATAGGAAGTATGTGTTTTATTCTATTGCTTCTTTATTGTTTCTCTTATACAATGCTGATCATATAAGAAACTTGTGAATTTTGGTTTGCATAATGTATTGACTAATAAGAATAAAAAGGCAGAAGCAATGCCAATTAGACAAAAAGAAAAGAAAAGGAGCATGGTAAAACAAGGAGAATAAAACAAATCACTTTTACCAGGTGGTGTTTGTTGTCCAAGACGAGGCCATGCAAAAAATTAATGTGATGGGAAAAGGTTTTTCACTTGGAGTGGGGTGAACTAAGTCGGTAAAACTGTCACTGCAGGGGCCACCTTATTCATAAGCGAATGCTGTAAGCAGGAAAGTAAGACTTGTGAAGTAACTACTGATATAAGCCTCAGATGTCACCACTAGGAAAAAAAAAAGCGGACAAATAGAAAGCAGGTCACTTGGCTCCGCTAAGAATTAACACTAAAAAGAGCAAGGACTTGCGTTTATACTGCCGAACCACCTAACAGGGTGTGAGAGGCCCTAACACAGAGCCCAGCTGCCTCAGAGCCTATAGCGTACATTAATGACAGTCAGCTGACTCGCGGACTCCGGTTGGCGCAGTTAGCAGTGTCATGACAGCATGGTGCTGGGCAAACCTCAGGAGATGCTTTGAGATACACACAGCGGTCACAGCAGGCTGTATTATTTCAAAATGTAACACCAGTGAAGTGAGCAGTCCACGGGTCTGGCGCACCACAGCTACACAATTCACTTACTTCAACGAGTCAACAAACTAAGAGAACTGCATGTATTCTGTAGCAAAGAGAAACCTTTTAAGTCATTTTTAAAACATTCTTACTGCATATTTGCTATGCCGTGGGTTTTAGAACAAGCTGTGCTCGGTTCACCCTGCAGCAGAGCCTCTCCTCCTGCAGCGTACATCTTCTTGCCCGCGCTGTGACCTGGGAAATGTCTGGGAGCCCCAAGAGATTGTCACATACAGGAGACTGGTCGGACCAGGAGAGGTAGGGGACACGTTTGTACTCAGCAAGGAATGTTCGAGTACTTAAATCTCGGATTATTTTTTATTAAATCCCGGATGTTTATTTTCCAGTGTAAAAAACACTTAAGCCGCTCTTTTTGACGAATGGATAAACCCTTCCTCTTGAAGCAATATCATGATCGGAACAAGAGGACAATACTCCCTGGGGCGCATAATTGAAAATGTCTGAAATCAGTTCTTAAGTGTGTTGGATTGCTGAATTTTACTTAGCCCACATGTATGGAAATAGAGAATTTTCATATTCTGAAGCGTACATTTAAATGATGGTTCCGAGATGGACAGTTCGATTGTCTTGAAAATAAATTGCTGCAAACTCATTTTGTTTGGAGCTCTGCTGCCCTCTTGTGGGCTCTGTCGGCACTGACATTGGAGCGGCGAATAAGGGAAAGCCGGAAAAGCATACATTTTCTTTTGTCTAATTGCTGAACCACGAATATTGTCTCATCTACAGGGTAGGTTATATAATGTTGTGACCCTAAAGCACTGCGTAAAACAGATTAGAGTAATACCAACAAGCATTGGCAATGCAATAGGACTCGCATTTACGCGAGACCTATTGCATTGCAAATAGCAATGCGTGCGGGTGACGAGGCACGAGGGGGGGTGGCAGCAAGAAGACATCGTACTGCAGGAGGGGGGGCACAGGAAGAAAGTTGTCTGTGCTGTGAAGGGGCCAGGAGCCGTGGAAGGACACGAATGACTTACATGGCTGTTATGGGGAGGGACTAACAAGCTTAAAACCAATCAGAAGGCATCATTTAGAACCTAAGCCAATTAAGAAGATGGGCCGAAGAGTGGGCGGAGCTTCCACAAAGCTTCCACACTATAGTGTATACTGCATGCATCACAAAGCGATGGCAGTGCATTCGCGCTGCAACGCTAGGCGAGACCTAAGAAGAAGAAAGTGTCCGTGATGTGAAAGGGCCAGTAGCCGTGGAAGGACACAAATGACTGACATGGCTGTTATGGGGAGGGACTAACAAGCTTAAAACCAATCGGAAGGCAGCATTTAGAACCTAAGCTAATGGCCGGAGAGTGGGCGGAGCTTCCACACTATAGTGTATACTGCATGCCTCGCAAAGCGATAGCAGCACATTCGCGCTGCAACGCTAGGAGAGACCTAAAAACTAGCAGCATCAGTCCAAATATTTATGGGGTGATCATACACAAAAAGGTCCTTTCCTATCATGCTCCTCCCTCTCTATGTTTACATGAAAAGCCTTTGACTCAATGAAGTTAGACACTGAAATGGTTCCTATGGTACACTCATATTTAAGCACAAAAGTGAAATGAAAATGACTGAAGGGGACTGAATGAAGCATTTCAGAGCACAGCACCACAAAATAAGATGCAGATTTGTTGCACACAGCAAGGCATAAACCAAAGTTATAAGGAAATATATCAATTACACCTCTGCCTTTCAGTATGAAGTTCAATCTGGATCTACATCCTCTGGAGCAGCCAATGAAAAGCTGGAGCGTTTTGTAAAAACACAACAGATAGGGGGATTAATGTTTATTATTCCTTAAGTTATTGATGGATCGACAACAGACAAGGAAAAGTTGGAAGTAGATGAAGGCACTTTGGTCCTCTAGTTTTCAGAAATACATGTTTACGACCTAAATGTTGGCTCATAATATACTTGGTAAGTATTTCAATGGTGTACTCTATATTGTTTCCTAACCTCTAACTTTCTATGCTATTTCTTAGGGAGAGGCTGAACGTATATGTCAAGCTAACATGACATGGAGTGGAAAGGAACCGGAATGTCAAAGTAAGTGCCAAAAATACATAGAAATTGTCTCGTTTTATTGTACCACGGTCTGTTTTAAAAATTACAATTGTGTTTACTAATCATAGAATGTCATTCCAGGAGTATTAGTCAAGTATATCACTGGTATGCAATTGTGTGTTGTGCATTAATTACTTTAAAGTTTATAGGAAATGAGATGGCATTGTCACCAAATGTTGCATATAATGTTACAGTTCTTGAGTATAACACCTCTTTATTGCCCCTCCTCCCTGTTCTAACAGGAATATCATTGTGTTCCTAAATATAAGCATTTTTTTTTAAACAATTGTAGTTTTTTTTTCTCTTGGCTGCAATGTAAATACTCCCCGATATCTCCCGCCATCCTGTTTCCTACACTTGAGAAGTAAGGTTTCCTGCTCTGTGTTTTTTGTATGCATTGACTTCAGCTTTTTCTTGGTGCCTCTTATGCTGGATTGGTGGCTGAGATCACACATGGACGTGATTTCATGTAGGGCCAATGTTACTGTCACAGGATATCCTCCTTTTAAACATTTTAGGGGCATATTATCAAGGGCATTATCACCCCATTAGCGGCACTTTTTGCCGATAAAGCGGCGATAATTTTATCGCCCTATTAGCAAGCCTGCGCTAACATGCGTTAGCGCAAGCTTTCCAGTGTTAGCTGCCGTTTTTTTCATCGCCTTGCATGCCAGCGATATGTATCGCTAATGACATGCAAGGTAGGCGTTACTTACCTAAATTTCACAGTAAAAATCGCTTACAGCACTTTGCTGTATTATCAAAGATGACCCGCGATACAATAATTCGTGGTAACCCCCGATGTATGCAGGTTTTTACAAACCTTCTAAAAACCTGACTAAAGCCAGATCCCCATCAGAAGACCCACAGACATCAAAGAGGTAGGGGCATATTAGCAAGTAAGGGTGATAATTATGGCCCGTGCCAAGTATCTCTTTGATGTCTGTGCGCCGATTGCAAGGTATCGCCTGATAACCTATCGCCTCTTAGCGGGAGTTATCGCGCCCTTTCCCTGACACAATCGCCTCTCACAGACGTGTTGATAACATGTCGGTAAGAAGCCAAAAATAATCAGGGAAAGGAGGTGATTACAAAACTCCCAATACTTGGCACGGGCGATAATTATCGCCCTTACTTGCTAATATGCCCCTTAATCTTTGTTGGTGACAGATCTTCATTGGAGATAGAGTTCTCACATAAGGATGGTGGCAGTACCACAAGCCTATCTATCTCTTGCGTGGCTTCATTACAGTTCAGACATAAATGCACTCACATAAGTCACACATAACCCATACGTTTTTTACCAGACAAAATGCATTCATTAATAAAAATAATTTAAAAGTCATGCATTGTATCCTTCACTCCTACGCGATCACTCCAAATCACGTTCAATAATGTGCTTCAATTTCTCTTGAGGGCAATGAGGTGCTATATAAAGTCAACAAAAAGGCAATACAATACGAAGGGGATTTGAAAGCGCTCATGGGTTATGTTCCCAATAAAATGAGTTAATGGTCCTATAGGATTTTTCTGAAAACACCTTTGTATCTGTGAAATCTGTGGGCTCTATTCACAAAAGAAATCTGAGACAAAATCCTAACTTTACGACTTTCGGTATTCACAAAAGGCATTTAGTAGTAGTAAAGTTAGGATTCCTAACTTTACTACTACTAAACTGAGACAAAATCCTAACTTTACGACTTTCGGATTTCAAAAAAGGCAATGAGTTGCAGGTTGCAGCCCAGGACAGTTTGAGTAGTATGAGATTACTTGCTTTGTTACTTGAATGTGTCCAGCTTATTCAGTATCACAGTAAACCTGTAACATGCACATGCTTTTTTGTGACTAGGAATGTCCTGCGGAGTCCCAGAGTTGCTGGAACATGGCTCAATTCAAAGAAAAGGTTTCATGCTGGGAGATGAGCTTTTATACAGCTGCAACCAGGGTTATGAACTTGTAGGACCAAGCCGAAGAATCTGCCATGTCAACAAACAATGGACCCCCGCAGCACCTACGTGTGTGAGTAAGTAAATGAGGCTCACCACAGTTTCCAAACTTCAGGGGTAGTGTTTGTGTTAAATTATCCAGCTTAAGATAACTCTGTCAGGTATCTATAGCAGCAACTCTCCTAACTTAAATGTAATGTTCTCAAAATAAATTGTTATTGAACTGTGTCACATTGCACAGTTGAGGCCATGCAAAGCTATACCTATGTGCCTGCCTCTTTTATTATCTATTTTGCACACTGGGAACCTAACTGGACAAATATTGATTGGTTATTTTGTCTTTCCTGCGTGTTACAACATGATTGCTTATTTCTTCACACCTGCTTGGTGCACTGCAGTTGATTGAAACATCATGTTTGCTTCTAAAATTATGTTTGCTTGACATCATGTGCCTGCTTGATGTGTCACTGTTTCTGCTTAGTAGAGACTGATCGTACGTCACACTATGTGTATACATGTGACTGCCTTGTCAGATAAGCATGCTTGCTTGTTACTTTGTAAGTTTCACCACATCTATTAGATGTGGAAAACTTTGTTGGATCTATATGCCCCTGAAGGGGAATCTGCAGGGCCTTTTATGAATGTGAGGAGTGTAAGGAACACTTCGGTCTCAAATTGACACTTTCACAGAGTCTGTGTGCATGAACAGAAAGTGTATGTCTCTCTGAGTGTAAATTGATATTTGATTAGGACTGCGGCAAGAATGATTAGGTTGGCGGATCAGCGGGTTCTGTGTAAAGGGGAATTTTACTGCGGAGGAAAGGGTACTGTGCCCGCTGTTCACTTGTAGGTCAGGCAGAGAGTTAGTGATGACGCATGAGAAAATGCCCCTTTTTGCATGATCACCTCTATTTATTTTTAGATGGATGCTGCTGCTTTTTAGACTCTGTTCACTGGGACCCTGCTAACCAGACCCCAGCTTAGGTGCCCTGAGCCCTAGAAACATTGTCAAATTTGTCAACATTTCTAATTTGCATACTTAACTTACATATATGTTTCTAGTATTTGGTATCATGTGAGTCCAGGGCTTGTAAGTTAAATGGCACTGGTGCATTTCAGTACTTATTGTGCCACCTCTCAAGTGAGCACGCAAATCATAATGTTAGGCCTGACACAGCAGCCTAGTTGAGCAGTTTTTAAATTGCCATTTTGACCTCTCAAAATTACCCTTTTGCCAGGCCTAAACCTTCGTTTAAAAAGGTAGTATAGTAAGTGACTCCCAAATTAGGCCTTACCAGCCTAGGGTGCATAGTATTTAAGAGTAGGACATATTTTTTTTACATATCCTAAGGTTGTCTGTGCCATAGAAAACACTGGGTTATTTTATTACACTTAATACAGCGAAGTTCAGATTGGCGCTATCTACAAAAAAACATTAAACGCTCATTTTCATTGTTAAACAAAATCCGATTTAATACTAAAGTCAAATTTTGTCCAACTATTTCAGAAATAGTGAGTTTGAAAGTTACTTTCTTTTGGCCAGTAGCATCTAGTAACCTTTTTGCTATATTCTTTATCTAGTTTATGTTGCTTTAATACAGGAATGTTTAAAGGGAGAGTTCTAAGCGGTAATGTAGAGGGTGTGCTGGGAGATAGTAGTTAGGAGATCACATTGTGGTGTCCTGTTATACTTTACTACCTGTTCCTAATCTAATAAATTATTCTACACTATCACCTTTGGAGCGGCTTCTTCTCTGGTGACGAGCGACTACTTATTGGGACCCCATCTACGCTGTAAACGGCTACAGAGTCAGTCAGTCAGTCAGTCATAATACTTTATTTCGATAAATCAATATCATAAAAAGACATAGGAACAAAATTATACACATGATCATCAAATACAATAAATACATAATAAAACATGATATATATACATACTAGTACCACTTACATGTGAATACAAAAATATATACTTTCTATAAAATCCGTACCTAAAAATACATTTAAAAGAGGTCAGTAAGGATAAAACAGGCTGTTCATATCGATTGCAAAAAACTCATCAATGTAAAAAGGATTCAAGTAATAACCATTACTAATACGAAATATACAGTTCATCTTTCTAATGGTCCGTGGTCACCCGGTTATCGGACACCATCCTTTTATTGGCCCTGCTAGCCCCCACAAGGAAGTTGGCAACATGAAACATTATCCTAGGGGTTTGTAATAGCTGGAGAAACAGTAGTGCTGGCTTGACCTGTGTGAACCCCACCTCTTTAAGAATCGGTCTCAAGAATTTGCTTCTTAGGACCGTGAAGTGGTCACAGAACATCAGAAAATGCAAGGTGTTCTGGGTCGAGAAATTATCACACTTACATGGCGGTGCATTATCTGGTGAACTCCAGCTTGGAAAGTAGCCCAGGGATAAGTGGATCAAATTCAGCCGAAATCGAGTTAAGAGGAAGCGGTGATAGGGCCGGTTAACAATGGTCAAGTATGGTTCTGGGCCCACATGGGTACACAAAATAAGGCTAGACCTTACCATTGGTTTCTCAAGCTCCACTTGTTCCCTATCTAGGCATAGCATATCACTCATCATACCTTTAATTTGAGCTATGTCTTTCGTAGTTATACTAGAAGGGGCTAAGAAAAGATCTGGTCTCCCTAGCTTGCCAAGGCTATCTTTGATATAGGCTAGCCATGGAATCTTGCTAACCCCATCTAACTGCAAGCAATCTTTTAAAATGGTGTGATTGAGGGGAATTTCATGGTTCAGCCAGATCCTAAGCCAGGCCAAAACAGGGGCTATTTTAATCAGGTCTGAAATGTATCCCAACCCTAGTTCAGAATGAACAATGTATGTAGGAGTTGACTGGGGTACAGAAAGGACTGACCTGAGAAATTTATTTTCGGTAATCTGGATACTGTCCGTTGAACAATAGCCCCAAATGGCGCTGCCATATGTGGCAACAGCCAAACTTTTGGCTTTATAGAGTTGTAGCAAAGTGACTATTGGCCTAGCCCCCAATTTTTTTATAAAACTCTGAAGTGCAAAGGAAGATCTAGCAAGAGCAAGATTTCTATTTTTTATCTGGGGACCCCAGGATCCTCTCTCATCAAAGGTAATCCCCAGATAGGGGAAAGTGGTTACTCTACAGAGCTCTTGTTTCCCGCATGTAAACGTTTTTATTAACTTGGTGTTTTTAGCCTTGCCCATTATCATGATTTGGGACTTTTTAACGTTAATCATTAAATCCAAGGAAGCCATGAAATCTTCAAATGCATCCAGTAAGCGTTGAAGGCCCACTCCAGTACGGGAGAGCAAAACAGCGTCGTCCGCGTATAGGAGAACTGGAATTCCCAGTTCACCTACTCGCGGAACGTCCAGAGTAGCTATTTTTAAGGAGGATTCCAATGCGTTTATATAGACCGTAAAAAGGAGGGGAGCCAAAATGCACCCCTGCCTTACCCCTCTTTCGGACTTAAAGTGACTAGTGCAGCGCCCTTCCGACGTAACTCTGATCGCAGCAGTTAAGTCAGAATGAAGATCAGCTAAAAGACAGACAAGGGCCCTATCCAGTCCTATATCAAGCAAGATATTCCACAGCTTGGAGCGATTTACAAGGTCGAAGGCTGACGAGAGGTCCATGAACCCCAGGTACATGGACCCCTCCCTTGCTCTCGTGTATTTTTCGACCAGTAAATGCAAATTTAGGCCCTGGTCAATGGTGCTTCTTTTTGGCCTAAAACCATACTGCACATTGGAAAGTACACCTTTTTCAAGTAGCCAGTCATTCAATCTAGATAGGATAACCCTACCCAATATTTTCACCGATGAGTCGATTAGGGAGATCGGTCTATAACAAGATGGGTCTAGCCTATTACCCTTTTTAAAAACCGGTATGATAATGGATTTTTTCCATGAATCCGGGATTTTGTCAATTGAAAGAACGTTAAAAACATTACATAAAATTTTGGACCAAAACTTAGGATCATGTTTAAAAACGTCCCCAGGGACCCCGTCAGGACCTGGAGCTTTGTTTTTCAAGGTCAGTTCTATTGCCCGTTCCACTTCAGCTGCGACAAAAACTACAGTGGCCTTAGCGGTACGTGAATCGCCAACTGCCTCTTCTATAGGGGCGGCAGTGATGACAGTGCTATTGGATACAGAGTATATCTCACTGAAGTGTTTAATCCAACCCTCATCAGGGATGTTTGCTTCTAAAGGCATATTTGAGTCCTCTGAAAAGAGTGGTTGGTTTATTATTTTCCAAAATAGGCCACTGTTTTTTAATGTAACAGGATCTAAAAGTTGCTCTAGAGCTGTATCTTTCAGGGCCCTCTTTCTTGCAAGAATTGTACGTTTATATGCGGACCTTGCACACGATATGTCCACACGGTTTTTAGGAGTGGCTTTCAGGGCTTTTAATAGATCACTATGAGCCTTTGAGCAGTTCTTTGCAAACCATCTTTTACCGACTAACTGCTTTGAGCTCGATGTATTCTCGAGGTTACGGGCAATTTCTGTACAGATATGGTCAAATGCCATTATAACCTGGTTGCTCTGGGTTCTGTTAGATAGACATATTGCAACATCATCCTCGGTCCTAGACAGAACCTCCTGTAGGAGGGTTTCAGGGACTATTTTGGACCATTTTAGCCTACGGTTTTGGTCTTTAGGGATAAGATTAGCTCCCCCTTTATGTTTAAGAGATTTCAAAGAAATTACATCTGCAATCATTAGTTCTAATAAAACAGGATTATGGTCGCTAAAAACTGATACCTCTGTGTAATATTTATTCACGTTGTTTAAGAGAAAAGGAGTCAAAAAAATATAATCAATAATAGTGCCCATGTCGTTTCCTTTAAACGTAGGGGATCTATCTTTCCCATCCCCACAAGTTGATTCATATAGATTCCAACTTGCTAAAAAAGATTCGAGGATTTCTCCACGCCTAGTATGTTCCAGGTGCACAATAGAAGAAAGGGGGGGAACTTCAATGTCCTGACTAGGGCATGGTAGGGAACATGGGTGTATATTAAAATCCCCTAGTAATATTAATTCAAAAGTATGTACATTGGTGTTATAGACTGACAAAAATTTGTCCAGTGACTCTAAGTTGTGACTGGTACAATCATTGGCGTTAGAGTTATAAAAATTAACAAAAAGAATCTTAGCCCTGTCTTGCAGGGCTAGTTCAACAATCAAACAGTAATCGGAGCCAGATGAGCATTGAGTAAGTTTACCCTTTATGTCCAGTTTGAATAAACTTAGCAGGTCCCCCTTGGGTCGTCCAGCCACGCTGCTGATGGCTGGGATGCAGAAGTGGCTGTAGCCATCCATGGAGAAGCTATTTGTCAGGTCCCAGGTCTCTTGTAAAGCAATGATGTCAAAGGCTTTAAGTGTCAGTTGCCAGTCCGGGTTCCCAATTTTGCTCTTTATGCCCGCAATATTCCAGGTGGCAATTTTGAGAGATGGAAATATAGCAGGTGGCTGAGTGGGATTCCTTGTTATGTCTGGAAGTCAATCGTTTTCCTCCAATGAGGACAGAGCAGAATAACGGTTATGAAGGGGAAGACTGTTATACATCTGCCTGTTCACTGGCTGCTGACCGAAAGGATCACCTCCGTTTTGGAACACAGGAGCGTTCAATGGCCTAATGGGATGAGGACCAGCCATTCCCCCTGTAGAGGCATTACCACGATGCTCTAGTTGATAGGATGGTGGTAAAAGAGTACTGGCCAGATGACTATAGAAATAACCAAGTGGTCTGGCACAAACAGCGTGTTCCTGGAAGGGTAAAGAGGCTGCTCTAAGCAGGACAGTAGCAGCATGTTGCGGATATTTAAAATTAACAATGATACAGTCCCCCCCTATGTCTTTCTTACCGTGGCCAATCCAACCAACTCTACGAGTGGATAAAATATCGTTTGAGAAGGCCACCGGAAAGCCACAATTCTTATTCAGCCAGGCAAGTGATTTATTTTTTAAAGCATCATGGGTTTCCATCCCGGGATTAGACATGCAGGAGTCAACCTTAGGAACATTGGTTAATATTACAGTGTATGGAACACACTGTGGTGGAAGGTTGACAACATTTCTCCACATGGGTTTACTGTGCCCCAAGGCATCAACCCTTGGGGCATTCTTCAAGGCGTTCTGACGACTATTTTGTACTGTTTGTGTTTGTCGAACAGATGGAGCTAGTGCAACTTTCGAGCCCATTAATGGTTGTGATGATGAGGTAGTAGACAAGGCGTTTGCAGTCTGAAATGCCTGATGATTACCCCCCGGACCGTCTTCCCTGGTATTGTCAGACGTGAAAAGGGCGGGCTCCAATAGACTATATCCTGTAGGGCCCGAGGAATCAGGTTGAATAGAAGTCATTGGAGAGGTCCTAATCGAGTTAGAGTCTAGGAGACCCTTAAGTCTAGTAACCTCTAATGTAACTAAGTCTAACTTTGCCAGCAGTGGACTAATCAAGGCCTCTAGTTTAGACTCTAATATAGAAGCCAGGAGTTCAATATGTGGTGGATACAGGGGGCTGTCCTCGGCGTTATTTACGGTCTCTGAGACTTTATTTGATGGTACAGAGTTAGCCCCCCCGGTCAATGGTGCTGTTCCTTGCTTTTTGGGTTTACGAGTCACTACCCTCTTAACCGGGAACTTCCTGCAGGCACGCACTGTTCTCCGAGCAGGAGATGGAGTTTGTATGCCCTTGATAGGCGATACCATGCTCTGGCTAGAACTGGAAACGTTGGAGATTGCCCCTTCGACAGTATTGACTAAAGTAGTTGCATCGGTATTTACGACTACATTATCAATATTGGCACTACCACTATCTAGAGATAACCTAGGAGAAGACAACATAGATGACCTTAGTGGTGATGTCTCCGGACTTGATCTGCCAAAGGAAATTCTCCTGTCTTGATTGATCTTGTTTACCACTCTGACAAGATAGCTATCCATAGTCCTGGTTTCGCTAGTGGCAACAGTTTTCACTTGCCTGGGCTTAGACATGAGGTGTTCGACAAAGATTTACCACAACAAAAATTGAAACAGTAGGTTTTCCCTGGGCTCCGTACACTATAATGGGGGCGTTAGGTCCTACTGAGCTTACGCCCATGCACGACAAGACTTTATGAACCTACTTGCATAACCACGACAGGCGAATCACCAAAGTCCATGGCCCTGCCCAGCCTCCTCCGGCCCCGGACGGCCACAGACGGCCCGCCCTCTGCCCGGGCTCTGCCCGGCGTCGCCCGCGCGTCCCGCGTCGCGGAGGGAGCTGTCGGTTATCAAGCGCCTCCGGGCGCGCTGGCGGCGGAAGTGGCGTCGGGAGGAGCAGTGGCTGATGGGGATTGTAGTCTCCTGGCGTGGGCTGGCGGCAAAAGATACACCCAGCAAGGGTGCCCAGTCAGCTCTCCCCCTGCGTGTGGTCTCGCTGGGCTCTGCGGACTCCTCGTGGTCGATTCTGCGCCCCCCGCTCCACCGAGGGAGCTGTCGGTTATCAAGCGCCTCTGGGCGCGCTGGCGGCGGAAGTGGCGTCGGGAGGAGCAGTGGCTGATGGGGATTGTAGTCTCCTGGCGTGGGCTGGCGGCAAAAGATACACCCAGCAAGGGTGCCCAGTCAGCTCTCCCCCTGCGTGTGGACTCGCTGGGCTCTGCGGACTCCTCGTGGTCGATTCTGCGCCCAGAGTCACTTATTGTAAAATAATTGATGTGTTATTTTTTAGAAGGAAAATAGAAGAAAAGAAGATTGGAATCGTGAGTTCAATATTTATTATCTGCTCTGAAATTTTGGGAACATTTTTCCACTTCTGGGCATTTAAGTAGCAATGCAACACTAATGTTATTTAACTGAGGCACACCACCAGTAGCGGCTCCTCGAGCGAGTGCTGTGGGGTGGGGGAGGGGCAGTGCGGGTGGTAGTAAACTCCGGCCTAGAGCTGAATGGAGTTAAGTACACAAATAAATAAATAAAAATAATTACATTGCGCGCGCTGCAACGCCAAATTGCGATGCAGCCTCTCCTGCATGGATGAAAAGTAGCGATTGTAATGGGTATAATGCGAGCGTTGTGGTTGGAATAGTGAGAGAAAGGCAAATCGGTTTAAGGAAGGAGATTTTATATGTCTCAAGTTGGGTACATTGGTAAGGAAAGGTGAAACAACATTTTCAAGTGTCAATCAGATAAGAAAGATTTTTGGTAACACTGGAAGTTAATGAAACGTACAATGTGAGGAGATTGACTCCTTATTTTGCTGAAAGAATGCACAATAAGAATAGCATGAGCGAAAACAGTCCTGTGTGTAAGGAAGGCGGTAGGGTATATCCTGACAGGAGAAGAGTAAGCCCTACATTGTTGAAGGATTATATTAAGTAAAATGTATATATGTATGTCCATGTAGTATTGATTAGACACATTTGCAATTTTTTTTTGGGGGGGCAACATGTTATATTCTCTATGTGGTTCATGTTGCTTTACTACTAAAAAGTTTAACGGGACAATTCTAAGAGGGTGTGCTAAAAGATAGCAGTTGGTAGGTCGCAGTGTGGGGTCCTGGTATGCTTTACTACTTTTTCCTTCTTTAATAAATTATTCTACACTATCCACTTTGGAGTGACTTCTTCACTTTTCAGAGTTAATCCCCAATGGTTACCTGGCAGCCTACTGGCCCACTGCAAGGAAGTGTAAATGGTTCCCAAGAAAGTGAACAAAGGGGCCTTGGGTGAAGGAGGTGTGACCTCAGGACAGGATGACCTGGCGGAGTTACCCACCAACTGCATATGCTTCAAATGGGCATCCCCTGTCACAGGCAGCTGTAATTCACACCTAGGTCTGCATTTTCGATTGTCCAGGTAGTCAGGATGGCACAAATCTAAGTGCGGGCATGTTTCCAAATTAATTTGCAAGGGCAGCTTCTCAATTAGCTAAACATACCTCAGTGGTATGTCCAGAGCTGTGCCCGGAGCAAAGAGGGTATGCCATGTTGGATTTGGGCAGAACAGTGGACTGTTAGATTGTTTAGGGTCAAACCCCAAGGAAAAGATGTCAAAGTGGGTAGGGTTGCCCCTAGGAATGTGTTCCATATTGGTCATTCAGCCCTCTCCAGCCCCCTCTACTCCCCACAAACTAGTGTCAGACATAAATGTGGCACCCTTGGCTGCCTTCTTCAGAACACATTGGGACCTGTGGAAGAAAGAAGAAGGACTGTGCCTGCTGTTGAACCTATGGGGAGAGATTGCAAAGGTTGGGCCTGCTCCCACTTGTTCCCAGGAAAAAGAAGTGGATTCCTAGGGTGAGTAGGCAGACCTCTTCGTAAACTACCGGGCCATAAAAGCTGCAAGAAGCCTATTTTTTCAAGAGCCCACCTGACCATTTTCAACTGGATTTGCCCTAAACCCTGCCTGTGGCTTCTGGGAGAGTGATTCTCAACCTCCAGCCTCCAAGGGGTGCTCAGAAGATCCTGAATCCTTGGCTGTTGTTAGATTGTACACCTCGGACCCAAAAACGTGTGCAACTATACACCTAGAAAGTTGGTCAGAACTTTTCTTCCAGAGATCCTGAGGAGACCGCGTCCTATTCCAAAGCTGCAGCTGGAGACATTTATTCGTTGCTTGGATTCAAAATGCTACTTTTCCCCGCTGAAAGGATTTCAACCTCTAAAAAAGTTTCTAAGTCCGAACACATAGGTACTTCCCAGAAGCTGATCTCGAACAACATCCAACCTCCATTGAAAGTTTCCTGTACAGGGATCCCAGACTTCGTCCGCTCAAAGCTTCCCACTGTCGACCATGCCATGTGTCCCACCAGATCAGAAGCTCCCACTGAGGACCCATGCTTCACCTGTATGCCATCGTCTAACCCTCCTTCAGACCCAATCTGCAGTCCAACCTGCCAATGGCCTGTCTTCAAGGACTTTTCTACAGAAAATCTTCTAAGTTCGAAAGTGAACTTTCCACCGGGACAGACCTGGTCCCTGTACCAGACAGGCAGTAGCTCGCAGTCAGCTTTCAAATTTGACTTGGCCCTAGACTAGTGCAACTAGAAAACCTCAGTTGGCACTTTGCACTTTTGGGTGCTATTCTGACTTGGAACTTCAAAAAATCATACATATAATTTTTGTATTTTTGGTGTCTATTTATTCCTTACAGTTTAATTGTAAAAATTGGATAGGTATTTGTATTGTGTTCCGTTTTCTACTTTTTAACTGTTTTGGTACTGATCAATGCTTTAAACATTTCTCCTCTGTTAAGCCTGACTGCTCTGTTCTGCAGTTAGCAAGGAGTGAGCTCAGGTTGAAACAATTGAGACCTAACTGTACCGGGTATGGAATTGTGACATTATTACTTGTTGAAGACTCGCATCTCCTACAGCAAAAAAATCCACTTTCTCACCTTGTGCGTTGGGGAAATGCAGTATTTCAAAGACAGGAACAACCCAGTCTCTTTATTTCAAGCAACATATTTACCTCTCAACAATTCCTTTCAATTCCTTAAGTCTGGTAAGCAAGTATTTGTGCAAGCTGTCACAGAAGCATTACATTTGCCATTCAGAACTGTGACAACTACTGTATGAAGTTCTGTGTCTATATTGGGACAGTTCTTTATGAGTTGAAAAGACCTATCTGTTTAGAGTGTGTAATGAGGTTAGCAGTCTAGTAGTTGGAGGGCGGAGCGAGCAGGGTGAAGGGAAGAGGAGGAGTCAGGATAGGAAGAGGCAGTTAGTGTAGGGACAAGGTAGAGACAAGAGGCAAAGAAATAAAGCTCCTGATAAACCACTAAAAGTGTCTGTGGTTCTTTGTAGCACGATGCTACAACTGGCGACGAGGGTGGGATGAACAAGCCCACACCATTCATGGAGCCCCGGAGTTGGTGAAGAACCGGACCTGCCTGAAGTGACTGATCACCTCGCAGCTTGATTCACGCTGGATGCGTGTAATCCGGATACCACCAGTGAGTACAAAAGTCGGGAGCCCACCCCGACCCTGCCTTGTGCCCCCGAGTAAAGAAAGAGGTGCCTCGGCGTTGGAGATGCTGTCTCCGAAAGCCTGCTAACAAGCGCTGTTGAGCGCGGTGAAAGGTGAGCTGGAAGCTCGTTGTTGCCGGCTAATCTCACGCCCGATGCGTGAGCTTTGGCATGCTCGGTGCGAAGAAAAGCTGGAAGCTGCAGAATAAGGCGGGAGCCCACCCCGACCTCACCTGATAGCTGTCGCCGTCGTGAATGAGCAGAGCCTGGAGGGTGCCACCCTTGAAGAGGCCCGCCGGTGAGTCCAGCATGGAAAAGACTGAATGAGCCCGGAGAAAAGCCTTGTGTGTGTGTGTGTGCAGTGGCGGCGGCCATCTTGGAGTCAGGCAGGCCTTCGAGACAGACCCCTTGATTTTCGGGGAGCGGCCATTTTGAAGTCAGGCACACAGTAACCGAAACAAGCACTGGCAAGAACAGACAAACAAGCATTGGCAAGAATAAATAAACAAGCATTGAACAGACAAACAAGCATTGGCAAGAATAAATAAACAAGCAGTGGCAAGAGGACAATAAACAAGCATTGGCGAGAGCAAGTAAGCAAGCATTGGCAAGTGCAAACGAACAAGCATTGGCAAGAATAAATAAACAAGCATTGGCAAGAAGAAAATAAACAAGCATTGACGAGAACAAGCAAGCATTGGCAAGTACAAACGAACAAGCACCGCTAAGAAGAAATAAACAAGCATTGGCAAGAATAAATAAACACGCAGTGACGAGAGCGAGTAAACAAGCATTGGCGAGAACCCACCAAGAAACCAGACCAATCGAGGGAGGGGAAAGAAGACAACGACGCAATGGCGACCTCACCACAACGGAAGCCCCTGGTTGCGGGAGGATCACACCTGCGAGCGCCGGAACGTCTGACCGTGACCACAGGAGGGAGCATGGGCCCCAAGTGGCAGGAATGGTTAGAAGAATTCGAAGACTATGTTGAGGGATCCAAGGTGACGGAAGACAAAGAGAAGTTAATTGCCCTCCGCAACCTCGCAGGCCGAGAAATAAGCAAGATAATAAAGGATCTTCCGCCTGCCGAAACAGGGACGTATAACAAAGTGTGTGAGGCGCTGAACAAAAAATTCCTTCACAAAAGAAACGTAGATTATGAGCGCCACACGTTCCATCAAGCACGCCAAGGAAAGGAGGAGGCGATGGATGCATTCATCACCAGGCTGCGACGGCTGTCGAGATACTGCGAGTTCGAAACGTTCTCGCCTGATGCTGCCATCAAATCGCAAATTATAACAGGTTGGCATTCAGAGACACTTCAGCGACGGTTATTGAGGAAACCCCATGAATTAGAAGAGATTGAAGAAATGACCCGCATATATGATCAAGCGGAGGAACACGCTGCCACCATTGAAACAGGTCACAACATCAGCCATGAGCAAGCGCACCGCGTGCAAGAACGCCCGAGTGGCAGAAGGAAATATTCGTCAGAAAACAACTGGAGGCATAGCATGTCGTCTCACCAACGGCGTCCGGAGGATGGGAGAAGGGAACTCAGGCGAAGAGATTGGAAGACAGAAAGGACGAAGCGATGTTACCGGTGTGGACGTGACTACCCCCATGTGGACACCTGTCCGGCCATGGGCCAACGGTGCAGGAAATGTGGGCGGTCCAATCACTTCGAGGCAATGTGTGGGGACTACCACCGACACAGGCGGAGTGAACCGACGAGGTCGTCCCGCTCAGACACTCGGAAACATCACGTACGAGCTGTTCAAGGAGAACTTGTGCGGTCCCCAGGCTCATCACATTCCAGCCGGGAATCATGCAGGTCACGTTGGGGACGCCGATCCCCATCTTGGGACTCGAGATCATCTTCCTCCAAAGACTCGACCTACACGGTGGAACACTTGAACCTGATTGCGGACCCTGCTCAACTGAAGAAGTATCCACGCCTAGATATTAGAGTGGGAAATCACGACACTAAATTCATATGGGATAGCGGAGCCTCGCTGAACTATATTCCAATTACAGAATATGAGAAAATGGTCCCGAAGCCCTCACTAACTTTTGCACCGGTCCGTGTTTTCACGTGGATGTCCAAAACACCACTCCTCTGTCTGGGTAAATTCCACAAAACTCTCACCTGTGATGACATCACCGTACCGGCAGTCATACACGTCATCAAAGGGCCGGAAGCCGACTGCCTACTTAGCCTCCCCACTGCGGAGCGTCTTCATCTGGTGGAAGTCTTATTCACAGTCAATGACAGTAAGAACTGTGCCAGCAAGTCTCCCAAATTACTTCCCAAACCGGGGAAGGCGGAGAACACGGCTGACTACATGTCCCGCCACCCTCTGCCGTCGTCAGGATCCAAACAATTGATTGATGGGAAGTACATGGACGCCATTCGGGAAGTCACCGCCAAAGACACCATCTTGAAAGATTGCCACCCCTGTCAGTCGACTAGCAAAAGCGATCCACCGGCACCACTACAAATGACCACCCTACCCAGTGGAGCCTGGCAAGAAGTTGCCATAGACTTCCATGGACCGCTGCAGTCCGGAACATATGTGGTTGCCATCATTGACGAATATTCACAATTTCCCATTGCACAAATAACATCGTCTACAAGTGTTTCCTGCACTCTCAAGGTGCTATATGAGATATTTGCAACATGGGGTGTTCCCAAGGAAGTCAAAACTGATAATGGGTCGCCCTTCAATGGTCACGAATTCAGTGCTTTCGCGAAATACATGGGCTTTGAGCACCGAACAGTTTCACCACTCTGGCCACAAGCGAATGGCCCCATGGAAAGGTTTATGACTACGCTCAAAACGACATTTCAGCAAGTCACTGCAGGGAGGGGAGAACTGCAAGCAGCTCTGAACGAAGCTCTCAGAGCCTACAGGACAACCCCCCACTCAACCACCGGACAATGTCCTGCGACACTCATGCTAGGGCGGGCAGTGGGAAATCGGTTCCTGAGAAGGGAAGGTGCTCTGCAAGCGGTATCACCAAATCACATGCACCAGGAAATAGCTGGGACTGACAAGCATGACAAGGATAGACTGAAATCGTATGCCGAGGCCAAGAGGAGGGCGAGGTCTCTATCCTTGCATGAATGTGATCATATCTGTGCGAGCCAGGAGCAGCAGGAAAAAATGAATCCCCAAGTCCGTGACGAGCCATTAGCAACTATTCAGCAGAAAGACACGATGCTGACGGCGGAATCCGAACGATGCAGAATCCCCAGGAACACATCCCACGTCAAGAGGTATCTGCGAGACACAAAAGGACCTGAGGTGAGTCTGACTGACACTTCAGCACCTGAAGAACCTGATCCTAGTGATACGGGGGGCAGAGGTCAGCAGAGTGAGTCCGTGCCAAGCGTGTCCACTGGGAACACATCGTTGCAGACACGTCGCAATATCCAGCCACCAAAGAGACTCATTGAAGAGATGGACTGAAGCACTGTTCGTGTGTTTGTTTTATCAAGAAGAGGGGAGATGTAATGAGGTTAGCAGTCTAGTAGTTGGAGGGCGGAGCGAGCAGGGTGAAGGGAAGAGGAGGAGTCAGGATAGGAAGAGGCAGTTAGTGTAGGGACAAGGTAGAGACAAGAGGCAAAGAAATAAAGCTCCTGATAAACCACTAAAAGTGTCTGTGGTTCTTTGTAGCACGATGCTACAGAGTGTAACCATACTTAGTTTCCTGCTGAGTAATTCTGCAGAATCAGAGAAGGCTACTGGCTTTTAGGACAGCAAGGGGTGGGAGCATGAACTGGGGCAGTTCCATTATGGTTCCATTGAGTTTAAGGCCATTTTTCTCATTCCCTCCTTGGTGATGGATAGACTTTTTAAGATGTGAGAAAAGTAGTCTTATGTTTTTTCAGGTTTTATGTTCAACAGATCCTAAAGTAGATCACGGGCATTCAGCAGATGAATGAAAGGTGAGGCTGAGGGTTAGGAGGTGGTCCATGTGATGGAGTATCTAGATTTGTTAAAGTATAGAGGAGTGGTTACTTGTGGGACATCACAGGGAAGGGGTAAAGAACTCAGGTCTCTGTTCACAAAGGGAACTTTGAAATAGATGATGATTTGTTCCTCATCATTACATCTATATTTGGTGCACATTTCTGTATTTTTAGGCATTTCAAATTCACACATACGTCATCCAACAGTAACCTGGTGTTCCTGGATCTCAACATCTACGCAGATGAAGGAAGATTGAAATCCAACACGCATTTTAAACCGACGGCAAAAAATTGCTTACTGCTATATGATAGCTTTCACCCCAGACATCTTTGGGATAATCTCCCTTATGGTCAGTTCCTCCGTTTACGGAGAAACTGTTCCGAACTTACAGACTTCAGGGCCCAGGAAAAGGATTTGGAGAGGAAATTGCTAGACAGGAATTACCCGGAATCAATTGTTAAAAAAGGACTCAAAAGAGCAAGGGACAACAATAGGGACTCTCTTTTAGAAGACCATATCCGACAAGAACAAGACACCAGACCCATTTGTGTCACAACCTACAACACTCATTCCAACCAAGTGTCCAGAATCATCAACAAGAATTGGAAGATCCTGAACTGTGGGGGCTTAAACTTACCTAAACTAAGCCTATGTTCTCCCATAAGAGAGGTAAAAATCTGAGGGACATTCTGGTCCATACCAGACCACGTTTATTACCTATCCGACACACTACAAGTAACATACTACCACCCATCAAAGGACATCATCCATGTGGTATGTGCAGTACATGCACTCTCACCAAAATAAGTATCCACATCACTTTTGCCAACGGCACTTCCTGGGAACAAAGAAAATCCACCAATTGCAACATCAAGAATGTTGTATACCTCATTACGTGCCCCTGTAAGATGGAATATGTGGGTATGACCACTAGGCAAGTGAAGATACGGATCGGCGAACATAAGAGCAACATTCGCTGCAAAAAGAGTACGACAAAAATGGCAACCCATTTCTTGACTATGAACCATTGGGTTGACGACCTCAGGTGGACAATCATAGAACAATTGAACACCGATTCTGGGCTTTTTGAAAAAGAGCAACGCTGGGTGTTCCGTCTGGGCACACACTTGACGGGCCTGAATGATGAGATACCATGGTCACAGCTAACCTAGTACCATCTCTTCCCCACATGTGTCAACTGACACATGTCGGACCTCTCTCTCTCCTTTTTTGTGCGATCTTTGGAAGCAGAAACTGTAATGATCTATTTTGCGGTGTTACACACACACCCCCCAGTAATACACCCCCTTTGGTGATTTCTTCACCAATCAATGTATAGCACTCCTGGGTTAGGTTCCTCTACTCACTCCATGTAACCAACCCGGTTTACAGACAGATCTTTAAGACTTAACATTGACTATTCCACTTGGGAATAACGAAATCCATTATCTATTACAGGAGGCTTCGTGTAACCCATCTGGGATTATGAGCGAATGTCCCCGTTTTTCACATTATCTTTCAGGACCTAGTCCTGGCTATTTCCTTTGAATCGCCCCTTATTTTTGTATTCATTTTTGTATTCATTTTGTGTATCAGGAGACTTTAGGATGGCTGCTCGCCACCCCCGTTCTTTACCATATGTTTGAACATACCCTCTGGCCAATATACTGCACAGTGGGGTGACACGTGTTTCATCTCCTGCGCGTGCACACGTCTTCAACTTAGGAAGTTAACGCTTGAGATCTCTCAGCGTACGATAAACTCTGCTTCGTATATCTTTTGATAGCGCAGTCTTCCATTTTTGCTCACAATTATTCCTCACTTCCAGAAGGAGTTGTTTTCCCCGTTCTAATCTTCCGTGTGATTCTACCCGGAAGTCACCACATTGACCCGGGTGCAACGAGTGCCTCCACATTTAGCAATTACTGGCGTAATTTAAAAGAGCGCATCCGGCAATGTCCCGCATATCAGCGGAACCGCAGGATGGACGGACATTGAGCTAGAAGCATCACAAGGGCATGTAAGTACGGCACAGCCGTTCGAGTATGCCGACACAGCCTTTCACATTACGAGCAGCGCTCTGGAGGTAACAGCTATATCTCCTTTTCAGTTTTCTTTTTCATTCAGCATTGAGGCTCCTTGATTTCTCAACCCGTTCTCAAGGTTCATAAGGCATAAACCTCACATACACATAAGTATGGATTCTTTTTATCACTGTGTCCATCACGATCATTAGAGAATAGTTCACGCAATTTATAGACTGTGTGTTTTTTGTTTTTTGTTGTCTGTCTGTAGTGTCATGTACTGTCTCTATTTTTTACAGGTCACTGCACCTTTGTCCTGCAATATTAGATTTATGGCTAACGATCACGTTTGGTCACATTTGTGGCGCACCTCTTATATTTGCAGGTACAATTTTTTTATTTCCTGGGACACTAAACACGTCCATTTTTTCTTCTTTCCTTTTTTCTTTTTCAGAATATACAAGTATACTATTAGGTATCGTATATTTATGCATTATTATGTGCATCTTCACTTATGTTTATAGTTATTTCATAAGTACACGGTTTCCACATAGGAGGGATCTTAGCCCTGTCCTGATGAAGATGTTTTTGCATCGAAACATGTTGACGTACTAGGAGTAACCACACATTAAGTAGGGAATCTCCGCACCACCTTTTTACCAGCACCAGCCCCCCTCGACATATTAAAGGTTTTTTGTCTTAAGGGGCCAGGTCCTTTTTAACTCACAGTTACATTTACCCCAGACCCTCCTTTTGCATCACACATAGCACTTTATCATCAGTGCTCCCGCGTAGTCGCAGGGCGTAGCACGCCCCGTCCCGCAGCGGGGCGGGAAGACCCCTATGATGAAGCATGACACCATGGGTCATTCTTGGTGTGTGAGGGGTATTTAAACAACTCAGTGTATGTCTAACCATTGTAGGACACGCACACTCCACCACCCTAGTGTTTTTCTGAACCCAGGTTTTTTTGTTTTCTTCAAGAGGTGGATCCTTATGTTTGGTAACTTATTCTGAGTGGAGGACGTATCCACCTCGAGTGCCCGTGCAGGGCTTTTCCTCTACACTCCCTAATCCTGTTATTATTAGCTATTTCAAAGAAACCACAAGGTGGTCACTAGAGTGCTTCAGAGGCATTTTATTTCTTTAGTAAAATTGAACCTTGTGCAGAGCGCTTAGATGGTACCCTACAGTGCATTTGTGGCCCATGGCTGGGGACCGTGTGGTTCTGACTCTCATGTAAGCTGCTGCAATCATGATGTTTGGTATTGTCATGACAGCATTCCATTAGATTTAGGGATCCCATCTCTTGTAAACGTCCTCTAGAAGCATTAGACTTTGGCATTTAAGTGTTCATTATGAGTGGCCCCAAACAATTCTCAGTTATTTACCTGCCTTGATTTATCTTTACAAGGGGTCCCACTAATTTCATGGTGGGGGGGGCGTGGTTGATAGATAGTACGGATTATGTATTTTTGTGAATAATATGTAGAAACATGACTTACCATGCCAGTATCTGTATGGTTTTCCCCAGATATTTCACAAGGAGACTTTGCCTACTTGCAGCAGGTGAAATCCCCAGATTAAATACCACAAAGTAGTGGTGTTCCCCCTATAGCACAAATAGTGGGCCCCTTGTAATAAGGGCCTGAGATGAACATCTTTACCTAGGTTAGGAAATGTGCAAATTAAAGCCATTAATCAAACATGCATTTTTTATAGCGTACAAACCTACAAATAATCACAGGCTAAGGATATCTACACATAGAAAGACGTGAATCATCATGCCTCACACAATACAGCCCCCAAAAGTGCATAGTGCTGTACAAAACCAAAATAGATTAACATACAGTACTATATTTTGCAAAGTTTATAATGTTACTGCATTTTAATCTGCATCTTAGCACCCTTGTTAAATATTCAAAATTAATTTAAATCTAGGAATTTGATACTTATCAAAGTAGTAGATTTGTGGTGCTGGGTTTCAGAATCTTCATTGGCTCTCTGTTAAGCAGCGTATTTAATTTAATGCTCTATGCCTGGTCCACAAAACCCTGTATGGAGGCGGTCCTTTTGCGTACCGCAATTTATTTCAATGGTACTGTCCAGGGCATCCACTACGGTCTGGCAATCAGGCCTTGGTTAAAATACCGAAATGGAGGAAGACCAGATGGGGTGGTAGATGCCTCTCATACTTGGCTCCCAAACTCTGGAATAGGCTGCCTTTGGATATTAGATCTCAACCAGTTCTTTCTAAATTCCGAGGCCTATTAAAAACCTGGCTCTTCCAGGTCTAGCAGTGGATCTTATATCTGTGGACTTACCCTTCTTTCCGTTTGTTTCTCCAGCACCAAGACGTCTCGGTAATCGAGCACTTTATAAAAACCCTACTTACTTACTTACTTAATATTCAGATTTCAAGAATTAGATATCTTATCATTTGTTATTCACTTAATGGTGTTAATTGGTTGTGAAGGTACTTAACTTTACCTCAATTTTATTTCTCTGACAAGAGGTGACTATTACATCAAAGATCAGACCATATTGCTGTTTGAAAGATAATATGTGGATTAAGAATTGCATTCCATAAGATTGCCCATCCAATTGCAAATGTTCTCATTCAACATCAGTGGAAGTTAAATGTGTTTTCAGTTACTTGGAACAGATATTATGACATCAATGGCCGTGTCATCAGATAGAATGTTACGTTGCACCAGAGACCCTGGGCCCGATTCACAGAACTAATTTAAGACAAAATCCTAAACTTACTACCATTTTGGTATTCACAGAAGGCACTTACTCATTTTGGTATTCACAGAAGGCCCTTACTCATTTCAGTATTCACAGAAGTTAGGAGTCCTAACTTTAGGACTCCTACATGCCTTCTGTGAATACAGAAAGTCTTAAAGTTAGGATTTATCTCAGTTTAGGAGTAGTAAAGTTAGGACTTCTAACTTTAGGACTCCTAAATGCCTTCTGTGAATACCGAAAGTCTTAAAGTTAGGATTTTTCTCAGTTTAGGAGTAGTGATTGAAAAGTGTCACTAACATTTCCAATTAGATTATTTGTGCATATAGATTCAATGCATCTGTCTTCCCAATGGGAAATATAACAAAAAGGGCTGGCTACTTTTTCTGGCTAAATTTGCAGGCAATAACATATTTAAACAATGATCTCCAGTGGTTGACCATGTGCACTTTACTTTCTAAATATTGCTAGGTCCAGCTGTCTGAGCTTACTCCAGGAGGCAGGTGTAAGTTTGGAAATCAAATACAGTATTACCGTAGTAAAACACAATATACACAAAGATCAGTCAGAGCTATATATTTTCCAAAAGATTATGATATGATCTGATTTACAGTTTAGTCAGTGGAATTTCCTTCCGCCTTTGTGGTAAAATTATCACCTACTTCAAGGTGGTGATGTCAAAGAGTGTTTTTCTAGGCAAGTGAGGGTTTCTCTGGTTGTTTGTCACTATATCAATTTTAACAAAGTTGATCTACATAAATATCCAATCGATTACAACTCAAGTCACTACCCCATCAAGATAAGTTGATATTTGCTATTCTTAAAACTGTTTTTACTGTAATAATATTAGCATATAATATTCCTACAGTTGTATTTTGCATCACCACAGGGACTCTGTAATGATATTTATTATTATTTATAAATTTTTGTATGGAATTGGTTATTATGTATTATTGTAACAATGCATTCTGCACACACAGCAGATTCAGCATGGGGAAAGCGCTTCTCCCATCCCTACAACTTATTCACAGTGAGTCATTGCTACAGTTTCTACACTATCCTGCTGATTGCATATCTCACACTTTCATCCAGAATCTTCCCATTCCTAGCCTTCATTGAAAAATTCCAACTTATATTGTTCTCACTATTCACCCCTGCTCTTATATCAATGTTTCCCTGGGGCTCAGCACCACCTAATGTCTGTTAGTCAGTTTCCATATTGCGGGAGTCACTTCCCCTCTAATGTTTGGATGTGTTTGCCTGACCATCACTAATCCTGTGTGGCATAACAACTTCTTATATCTAGGAGCTGATTGCTTCCCCTATATGCTCAGTAGTATAATCTTTGTGTTCCCTTCTAGTTGTAAATCTGTGAGTTCCTATGTTGTCCACCTACTCTCCCCCAGTACATTCCCACAAGGTAAGAAAAAAGGCTCCCACATTTCACAGGTATACGCCTGACTGTATATATCGCATTACCCTGAGTTTATAATATATACAATGGTATATTTTAAATTGCACAAGTCGGAATTCCGATTTGATTGCTACCACTTTACCACTTCCCACTCCTCTTCCTCAAGTTGGCCAATATCATCTTTTCATTTTTTCCTTACATGAACCATTGCCTCTGGTGAATTGTTTGTTAGTATTTTGTAAATTGCATTTTAATTCAGTAGATGAGGCAAGACCCTCATTTTGAGAGGGAGAATAGTTTAAATGTGTTGCAGCTGTTCTTTGCCTTTATTCATAGCAATCTCCCTACTGGAAATACTTTAAATATATATTGTGTCTTGTGTAGTATTAAGCACACCTAGCAAACATGATAGGAGTAATGTTCAATACAACACACAAAATAGCACATGCATCAGAGTCTGATCTAAAAAGTAACCTTTGAACCTATTATTGATTACTAGGATGGTCTCATTCCTTGAGGATTATACTCATTTAATAATCACGGTGAAAGCGGTCTTGAAGCCTGGGGTAGTACGGAGGGTCTTGTGGGAAGCACAATGGCCAGGGAGCGGACTTCATCCCCTCCATGCACCATCAACGTCTGCACTCAACATTTCATTTACACTCCTTGGTTAAAGCAGTGATGAGCGGTGGGTTTGCTGAAAAGGAGACTGCGTGTAGGTAGAGATGATGAGTGAACTGCAGGAATAAACAATCCCCTGCTTTTGCTACCCTATCTTTTAGAAATGTCAAATCTTCAGGTAAATTTAACTGGGGACTTGAAGAGTTAAAAATTGTTTGGGGAACTGTAGAAAGTAAAAGGGGCATGGTCTATGTAATTAAGTGTGCGGCTATAACGTGTAAACAATTTCTGTAAATTCCCATTGTGTACTCCTCAACTGATATTTTGGTGCCTCTGTGAGCTTTCTGTCATTACATCCAGATATATAACACAACAACTGACATACATCTCTGCCCTGGATAAGGAGAACTATGCATAACGTTGTTTCTTTTTTTACAGCTAACATTTTCCTTTTGCTTGCTAACTCAGAAAGTTATCTCCCACCATACTCCTAAATCCTGCATGAAAAATGTACTTTAGCTTACTCCAGCTTAATTCGTCTCCTTTCTTCAGAGTGACCCTCTTCTTACCTTTCATTATCTGTATAATTTCTATTTCTGAGAATAGACTTTCAGTCTCATGCCTGCATTTCTTATTGAAAATTCTGAATTATAGATCACAACCTCCACTGTTTAAAATCCTATCCCTGTAATCTAAAATTGCCTAACCTTCACCAGCATATCTATCACACCAACCATTCACCTGAAACCACATAGCCCCCACTAATGATTACACATACCTGGTATTAATATATCACAAAGTAACTGGAGAAAATGCATGCAATTTTTCTTGCGAGCACACAATTAATTGCAATAACCAACTATAACCACTAGATTAACCACTAACCTTTGTTTTTGAAGTCATGTCCTACTCGTTGTAAAGCACTTTAATGCCTCCTATGGGTTAGTAAGCACTATATAAATCTGAATACAATTACAGTTACAAAAAGCTACGAGCATGCTACTCTCACATAACAGCACCCAACTACATTAACTTTTGAGCACTAAATAAGTAAGAAGAAAACTGGACTAGTGTGAGTCATGGGGAAATTTGTGAGAAACACACAGTATAATGACCACACTCCCTAAGTACGGCACTGCCACAAGTACACAATGCTCCACCCCAACTGCCAGTTTCTTCTTTGCAGTACGTTAGGTTAGCCTGAGACTACGGGAACATTGAGAAGGAAAGGCTCTGCTACCAACATTCTCATCACCAACTGCCAGGATATGAACTTAAGTTCAACAAAGAGTTATGTGACCATATAGAGAAACCAGGCTGAAGGCCTAGTTCCTTTACATTGTCATTGAATTCTGAGGTCACTTGAAACATCCTTATAATGTATGGAAGAAGGTGCTTTAGTCCTTAAAATACATGGTCACAACATCATCCTTCTCACAAACCCCTTAAATCTTTGGTTTGTTGTCCATTCCTATGAAAGAGAGAGGGTGTTTGGAGATCTATAGATTAAAAGTAGGATCTTTACTGCAAATTTAAACACACCAAAATGAAGTTAGTTATTTGTTGCAGAAGTGAATCAGTTTAATATAAGGGAGGTTGCAAAATGCCGCTGCTCAGAATATGTAGAAACTTGAAGAGAAATGATTTCTTTCTGCGAAAGATCTATAGCCACAAAATATAAACAGGTTGCCATGAATATCTTCTTTCTGATAATTACTGATCATTTCGAAAAACATATCAGAAGAAGGAAAAGCCAGTTTGCATTTTCCTTGTTTAAATTGCAGATGTTATTGTGCTACATGATCTGCATTTCACCTTGGCTGCTGGCTGTGGCAGCAGGCATTATGATATCACAATTCCTCTATAATGAGTATTTACAGTTGAGCAGGTACACTGTTTCTGTATTAGGTGACTAGTGGCATTACAACTCAACTGAATTAAGGAACCAGACTTTATAAAGGGATTGGAGGCTGCCATGTATTAGAAATGAGTATTTCATGCTGATGGTACTTAGATTATATATTGTACTATGTGGAAATTTTCAAAGGACACTTGGTTCATTACCATCTTGTGTCATATGGACTATACACTTTTTTTTTGCTGTCCTAGTTCTTCTGTGTTAACATTGAGACTCTTCCCAAATTGCAAAGGAAAGGGGTAGGCAAGGACATTTCACAAGGACTTGCAATACTTCACAGCGTGGCAGTATTGAAATCCCTGTCAGTTAAGCAGATAGCAGAAAAAATACCAAAACAAACATTTGCAGAGCTAATGGGTCTATTCGTTGGGACCTGTTGGCTTTGTCAATGGTTTTAGGCATGCAGCACAGCATTCCTAATGCTGTACTATATTGTTAAAGAATTAAAAAAAATATATGTTTTGAAGCGGCCAGCCTGGTCAACCACACTACATGTGCACATGCAAAATGACACACCCACTTTCTTTGTCTTTTTGGTGTCCGATCAGAGTTGGATCAGTAAATAAAACAAATGTGTAAAGGCATTTTTTTTTTTTGCAAATGGGTGGTGCAAAGCGACACAGATATGTGAATCAGCGTGGGGGATGGGAACAACAGGAGGGGAGCTGGATGGGGTGAAAAGAACACTGAGGATGCGAATAGTGGCAGGTTTTAAAGTGGGTGGGAAGCAACATGAAGAGGTGAAAACAACACAGGGCTTGTGATGGAGGATGGAAGCAACATGGGGGACGCCGGGCGGATGCTACACAGGAGCGCACTGTGGCGGAAGCAAAACAGTGGGCGTGGACTCGGGGAAGCAACACGGAAAGAGGTTGAGGGGATCAAATGGACTAAAGACACCAAGGCGGAGGTGGAGGAGAGAAAGGCAGTGCTGGTGGAGTAACACACGGGTAAGAGAAAAGAAAATGTAGCACAACAGAGGGAGTGTCAGCAAAGTCTACGAGGGAAACAGCGGGAAAACACATGTGCTCTTGCAGAGTTCTTAAACAAAATGAAAATAGCGCCTTCTGAAAAAGCGTGCAGTGGAAAGACATAGTGTCTGTGCTCCAGGGCGGGACAAACAGAAGAAAAGCACACACAGCTAATAAATACGGAGCAAGAAAATAAAAGTGACAATGAAGCCAACCAATGGTAAGCAATGTGTGAGCTGTAGGTCCACTATAAAAC
This sequence comes from Triturus cristatus, assembly GCF_964204655.1. NCBI lineage: Eukaryota > Metazoa > Chordata > Amphibia > Caudata > Salamandridae > Triturus > Triturus cristatus. The sequence continues at coordinate 307,082,818 of NC_140582.1, read as the reverse complement.
AACCATGTGTCTTGCAACAGACAATGCATGCGCTATCTTAGGAGAGACCTTAAATGGCACAATGCAGAAGAGAAATCAGTGAAAGCATACCAAGGTTCATAGAATCACTATGCAAAACCCCTGCTCTATCCACCACACTGCCCTGACAAGGACATTCAGTAAACCTGCAATGCTTTTCGACCACAAGAGTGGTTCAAAGGCAGTGAAGTATCTTGCACATCACAAGGAAAGGAGAAAAGCATCTTTGTGCAATGCACAAAGATTTGACTTGTCGCATCACAGGTGGCTTGAAAAAGCATAACTGAGCAAATGATACATTTGACAACCTTTCCTTATTTTTTTCTATATAGACAAAAAGGCATACATTTTTTGCTAATCTAAAACAGATTGACGGAGTAAAAAATCACAGCCTTACAACATAGCTTCTCGAGGTACAAAAACAAAGACCTCTGTGCATTTTAGCACTAAACAAAGGTTTATGTGGTAGGCACTAAGTCCGTTTTCTACACCCTACAAAATGTTAACATTTCTCTTTTGCACTTCTCCATTCTAATGTAGTTGTTACCTGTGGACCACACCCAAATATCGACAACGCCTTCGCTGTTGCAACAGGCAATGTGTATAGAAGTAATGTAACCTTCAGTTGCCACTCCGGACATCATCTGGTTGGACCACAAAATATCACATGCCTTGCCAGTGGTTTATGGAGCACCCCCACCCCGTCCTGTGAAGGTAAATATAACCAGTGAAGTGCTCATCTTGGTCATTTTATAGCTGTAATAATTTAACCAACAGTGTGATGGAACTTTGTTGCTTTTCTGGGTAGATGTGACATTGTTTCAGCATTGTATCAATTGTTCTTCTTGCATTTGTCACCCTGAGTTGGACGTGTATGCCCAGAAGTGGGTCCTGTGCTCACCATGACACTGGAGTCAAGCTAGCCTGGCTAATGAGGGGTTATACCCTGAAATCGGTCTCAGGATGCTTGTTTCCGGTCCAGGGAGGACCTGGCCTGGCAGTTCGGGCTGGACTGTTCCCATGGCAAGAAGAGTCAAGACTGAATTGCATATGGCTAGGTCTGAACTGGAATGGCATGGTGTACTAAGAAACAATGGATTTAGGCTCAGATCTCTGTACTGGGGTGAATGTTTGACGTTGTTTCAGCATTCCTTCCATCAATTGTTCTTTTAACATGCAATCTCAACCTGGCCTTGGGAACAACTCAACTAAAAATGGCAGGGTAGGCTAAGAGACTGTTTTACTGAAGTGAAGCGTCTTTCATTTCAATCTGAACGTGTCCATCCTGGAAATCGAGTGTTAAAAGAAGTGTAACTGGTCTGAACAGGCTCTTCATGCTTTCTTGGCACGGCAGGGTTGCAGAATGGAAGAACAGGTTTGATGATGGTGAGGGCAAAATTGTATTAGATAACCTCTGTCGATTAATTAATGAACTTCTTGCGGCATCTTCTCGAATCGCAGTTAAATGGAAAAAACATGCTTTAGAATACTTTTTTAGTTTTTTCTGAGGCCTCAGCAAAGAAGAGCCACAAAATATATTCTTGGTCTTCACTCTTCGGTAGAAACTAATGGAGTGTTCAGGAAAGAGCCAAAGAAATATTTTCCGTTCGTCTCTTCACGCTCTCGCTCGCCTTCTATTTCTCCTCCTATCTCCTACTCTCTCTCTCGTCCTCTCTCTTTCTCTCACCCCATTCCTGTACTTTTTCATTTCTATATCATTCCTCTCTCTTCCCCTCCCCTTCTCTCTCCCATTCCTGTCTTGTCCTCTTTCTCTCCTCCTCTTTCTATCTCCCCACGTCTCTCTCTTCCCCACTCCTTGGCTCTATCGTTTCTTTCTCTTCCCCCTCCATCCCTCCCATGCCCTCTTTCTTTATATCTCTCCTGTGTCCTCTCTCTCTCGCTTCTGCTGCTCCTCTGGTTCTCTCTCCCCACCTATCTCTCTTTCTTTGTTTCTCTTTGCTTCTCCTGTGCTCTCTCGTCTCTCTTTCCCCCTACTACTTCCCTCCATCTCTCCCTCCCTCCCATTTCTCTCTCTCTTGTCTTCTTTCTCCCTTCACTCCCTGTCCCTCCACCTATGCTCACTTTTTCTTCCTGACTCTCTCTCGTTCCCTACAAATTCCTTATCCCAATGGTATTTTCTCCATCAGGTCTCTCCTCTCTAGTAACCCACCCTGCTCAAACCCTCCAGGGAATCTAACTACAGTTGCCATGTTTCACATCGTGTTATGAATATACAGAAGTGAATGATTAGATTTCGTTTTTTATGAGTACCCTATTGTTTAATTGTGATTTTATTTCACCAGATACTCTCTGTGAAGCTCCAGCAGCTCTGGCAAATGGGGTGGTGGCGTATGACAACTTGAGTGCTGGAAGCAGGGTGGAGTTCAGCTGCTATGATGGCTACAGCTTGGAAGGGGAAACTCATGCGGAATGCATGGACAATGGATCATGGAGCCACCCCCTCCCTCGGTGCAGACGTGTGTATTTAGTTTATCTCTAATTTTTAGCTTTCATAATAGCGTATTGGCCATGCTTTGAATTGAGTTTCCTTATTTCATTGATAAAAATGCAGCAAGAAAGACCTGTTGTGCACACCAATGCATGACACACATGTTTGAGAGATATATATATTTTAACCACTAGTGAGTCACATGTTATCAAATTGCTGTTTTTTGTGGATGGTTTGGACTGGGAACACACCATTACATGAACTCTCAAAAATATGTCTGTTTATAGAGACCTGCCAACCCATACGTTGTCACAGTGTGAGTTGTACAACATTTCCACCCAATGAGAAGCCGATATCATAGGGTGAAACACAAGGTCAGTTGGAAATCTATGTGTACAGCTATCTTCCCCACTGATGTCCATTACAGGCTTTTCAATCTCCCTGTACATTGGCAACCGTGTCCCGAAATATTTGTTTTTTTCCTTTTTTGAAGTGGGAGAGGGTGAACGGTTAAAGCGTGTCACAGGCAGTGTTCGGCACAAAGTCCAGCCCTCTCAAAGACCCCGCCCCCTCTTCACGTAGTAAAACCTTTTAGCAGGGGCAGGTCTGTGTATATATTCAAAGATGCATTTGCCTTTTGTAAAGATATGCTGCATTTTTCAAGCCATAGATTCTGATTCACTGTGGGGTCGAGGAGGACCAAGCTGCAATTAGCTAGCGGTTCTACTAAGCTTAGGCTTGCATGCACCCTGTAGAGACAGGGGTCTACTCATGCCAGCAGGCTTCCCCTCATTCACTCACATCACTCATGGAAGTTGCATTTGAATCATGTAGGCTTTAATAAGTTTGTGTGTGGCAGTGCAGAGAAGTACATGTTTACTTATATGCTCTTCTTACATCTTACACAAGCAGTGGAATAAGTAGGGTTTATAAAGTAAAATTTTCTCCTCTATTGGGCGTACCACTGTACCAGCTCTATACCCAAGTAGGAGTGGGATGGTGGAATGGAATGTGTGCAGTGGCATAGCAAGAGAGCACCAAAGAGTTGGTGGTGAAATATAGCCATAATTGGTGTGTAGTGGACCGCACAGGCTCATTTTCCCTGGTGCCTCTGCACCTGCTGCACTATTGATCTCTAGCAGTCCTGAATGTGTGGCAGGTACTCTTTATTCTTATGAGAAACAAGAAGGCAACAAGATCTGTGTCTGCTCTACTTCTGATCCTATGTCAAATATGATTTCCTATCATCCACCTGCACAGAAAAAGACATCACTACATTTCCCACCATGCTTCCGGCCAGAATTTCCCATCATCCGTCTGCATAGGAAGTGGCATCACTGGTTTCCTTCCAAAACTGTCTTTTAAAGAAGACACCAAGCAAGAGGACTTAATTTCCCATTATCCTTCTGCACAGAAAATAACATCACATGATTTCCAGTCATCCATCTGCACAGGAAGTGACATCACTGGATTTTCCATCATCTATTTGCACCGGAAGTGACATCACTGGTTTCCCATCAAAACTGTCTTGAGGAAGTGACATCACTGCATTTTCCATCATGCATCTGCGTTTCCCTTCATCCCTCTGCACATGAAGTACATCACTTTATTTACTATCATAAAAAATGAATAGGAACATCCCACAGCACATTGAGAACACCAAGCCTGTTTCATCTCTTACTCCCACTCCTTCTTTTAGAATCCTGTACTGGTTATCCTTCAAAGCCCTATATCTACCAGATCGTGCTGACATATTCAACCTCCTCAAATTCACTTCTTTTTAAGATTATGTCTTACCCCTGTCCTTCATCAAAGCTCTCTCTGGGGTTGCTCTCTTAGTCATACTTACCATTGTCAATGCCTCCTTCACTCAAGTCTTCTTCCCTGAAGATCTTAAGAGAGGTCAGATCCTTCCACCTCCTCAAGAATTGTACATTAGGCCTTGATGACCTCATCAACGGACCTTCACTCAACTATCATTCATTGGCAAAATCATTGGAAAACCAGTCTATGTTCAGCTCCAACATCACATCAAGATTTATTATCTAACATTCTGGCTTCATATCATGCTAGAGCATGGAGACTGCTATTTTAAACATAGTAGACACTGTCCTTGCGACCACAGATGAAGATGACCTCGCCTCCTGATATTGCTGGAACTCTCAGCTGCCTTTGACTCAATTGACCGTCTCATCCTCATATGCACCCTCGAGTGTCCATTGACATATATTAGCAATGTCCTTCACTGGTTCTCCTCTTATTCCAACAGACACCAGTTTATCACCTGTGGAGTTCCACAGGATTCCATGCTGTGTCCTGTCATCTCTAACGTTTACAAAGAGCCACTTGGTGCTCTACTGACTGATAACATCATCAATATTGGCCAATATATCGATGATACACACCTCTAATTGAAAGTCTCCTCAGAGATCTAATGCCTCACACATTGCTGACACATCACCCAGGCCTGGATGTCCAGCACCTACCAGAAGTTCAACCCAATTAAGACAGAATTATTGTTATTTTATACGAAGCACAAACAAGAACCAGTGCACATCTGACCCACTGATTGAATCTTAATGGCTTCAAACCTCAACTTTCACTGATTGCCAGGTCACTTGGATTCACCCTGGACATCCAAGTCACCCTCAAGGAACAGATTGTTAGAAAAAGAATAATGTCCTTGTAACAGCTATCTCTCTCTTCTAAAGAAACTCAAACCTGCTATTCCAGTCCCTGTGCTCTTCAACCTGGATGGTGGTAATGACCTGCTCTATAGCCTGCCAAACTCCACACAGGCATCCCAAGGGACTCCTACATACTACAGCATGTCTCTTCCAAGGCCTGAAAAATATGATCAGAATACCCCCATCCTGATGGAACTCCACTGGTTCTCCCTGCTAGCTTGTTTCATTTTCAAAACCCTTTTGCATCATTTACAAAGCCATGGCAACCAGCACCCTCAGTTATCATGCCGACAAGCTCACCAGCTCTTGCAGTTCTTAGCGTACAGCTGCCAGGAGACCATCAGACTACAGACTAAGAAGTATGAAATAGAAAAAACAAGGCAGCAGATCTTTTCCATCTCTGCACAAAGGTCCTGAACATCCCTACCCATCAGTTCTACCCCAACACTGCTTCAATTGGGGAATACAGATTGGTGGCTCACAAAGCTTTTCATGCATGCATAGATTTGTTTGTAAATGTGTGTTAACTGCATTTTGACTCCCCTGTAACAAAGTAGGTGTGGAAACATTACTTGGGGATCACCCTCTTGCCTTTTTGTTAGCACATGCAAAATTGACAAAAAAAATGGCTGATGAATGGCTATTTTATAAAGGAGTTCATGAATTCTGAGTGCCACTTTTACTCATTTCTAGCACAATGCGAGGCAGCAACCAACTTGCTATGGTGCATTGCATTAGGGGGAAAGAGCATTGGAGAGCCATATCTACTAACATTTAGTGCAGCTGCTCTCTTAACAGCAGTGATGCACAGTTAGGTTGCCTAGTGCAGCACACACACACATTTGTAGTACAGCGCAAAGGTGTGAGCACGACGTGTAGCATAGGTTTTATACCGGAAGGGTAACCATCCAGTACAAAATACTATGCCTAGACACATTTTAAAACTTTGCACACATGCAATGTCTGAAAAGTTAGGAGAAATTAAAAGATTTATCCAATGTAATGCTTGCCTCGAGGAGACATTTAATTAGCTCTTCACTCTATCCACCCTTGTTAGTAGATAGAGGTTTTATATCAGAAACCATGGATGGCAGTGTTGGAAATGTCCTACTTCAACCCATTGGCTGCTCCCTCAATGCAGAGTAGCACAACGTAATGCAAAGTGCTGTTTGTAAAACGTTTCGGGCTACTTTCCAGTGCAAATAATAGTCGGATGTTCATTCTTCAAATGTGTGTAGTAAGGGAGCACCCTGTCTTTACTGTATTAACTATTGATATGAGTTTGATCATGCACTTTTATTGCTGATTCGGTTTGTGAACTGTTGCATCAAACTTTACAGCAGATCAGTAATGGGAGATGTAGTATAAACATAGCTGGATCTTTGACAATACCAGGGTTGAAGGACTAATGTAGGTTTAGGCAACAGAGTCATGAAATAACATTACTGCAGGCAACCTTAGCAGTGATGTCTCAACTCAAGGCCAGCTACATTATCAATTGTTGATCATGCCATTATCATCATGACTTAGGCATGAAGTGATGGATTAATGTGTGCACAAGCAGAAATCCAAAGGTCTTACTCCTTCATACTGCAATTGGGTTAAAAAAAAGCACAATTCTATTAAAACGTGACTTCTTTTTACTACTGCAGTCTTCCGTATAGTTTAAAGATAGTGATCTGTTTTAGGTCATTTTACTTACTAAAGTGAATGGGAAATCAAGGCCAAAATCCTGCACTGTCATAAAGCCCACTGTTTGTTAGAACGTTGAGTAATCATGATCATTCCTATGTGATAACATCCTTCAAGAGAATTCTCTTCATTATTTATCTACAGCAAATCCTTGTCCAGTGCCTTTTATCATCCCTGAGTATGCTGTTGTATCTGAAACCGAATTTTTTGTTGGCCAGAACGTGTCCATTAAGTGCCAAAAGGGCTATCAACTCCGCGGAGATGCTTTAATGACCTGCAACACGGAAGAGACCTGGACACAGACAAGCGCAAAGTGTGAAAGTAAGTACTTCTACAAAGATGGGGGGACTTAGGGGCGTTTTCTGCATTGTCTTCTCTCTGAAACAGTGGGTCTCTATTGCATCTGGCAGCTTTAGTAACCCTGGAGCCTTTGTGTATTATACACCTTTTGCTATCTGTACTTCTCAAGACTTCGTAAGAGCTAGTATCTCTCTGACTACTTTCAAGTCAGGAAACAGAAAATACTGGTACAAACGAAACAAATCAATTTATACCCTTTTTGCTTATTTGTTGCATGAGATTACTAATCAGCTACTTCAAATGAAATTCTCTAAGAAGATGATTATATGCCCTTATAAGAAAACTCAATATTTTCTGGGAGTTTGAACACACCCTGTCCCTTAAAAAATAATGGAGAATTATTTAACTAATTTGGACCAATTGAAACCAAATACATTGAACGATTCACAGATGAGGATCGGGCATGAGGACAATATTGCACTTTTTAATATTCCCATAGGCTATATATCCAAGATCCTCGTCACAATTGAGGTGCAAGGGAAAAACAAGTGTCGATGCCATTCCCCCAAAGGAAAGTGACTCAATGAAATCCACCCCTCATACATTTTATAAATTTGAACCTACTCTCATTAATAGTAGTACTATAGACTAGTATCTCTTTGCCTTTACAACAAACTGCAAATGAGACCCTAATTACATTGTAAAGGCATATGTTGTAAAGCAGTCCTTCAACCCAATTCCAGACATCAATCTCAATGTATATATATGTCAGAAATGGGGTGAAACGCATTGGCTGTGATAGGCTATAATACAGGCTACAAGCAAATCTGAAGAACCTATTGTACAATAAAGAAAACTTAGAAGCTTTTTTATAACGTGACTTTTTACCATTTTAAAAGTGACGCACCAGCGGCGCAAGGGGCTTGTAAATATGCCCCATACTTTCTAAACAATGTTGCAAAGGACCGGTCTGTATCTTGCCTGAATTGAAAGAACTGTGAAAATTCCTGCAGTGTGGGGTTCTGATTTACATAATATAAAACCAAATACAGTATCTAATTTTAAATCTCTACTTGTTAATGTATTTTTTTTGTTTTAGAAATATCTTGTGGTCCCCCTCCTCGTGTACCAAATGGAATAATCAGAGGATCCTTCTATAACTATGGTGACATGCTGACATACTCTTGCTATAGTGGGTACATGCTTGAAGGGTCCCTTCGTAGTGTTTGCTTGGAAAATGAGACATGGACAGCAGCACCAGTCTGCAAGGGTAAGTAATATGTAAAATTTAGCAATATTGTGTTGAAACTGATGTGTACACTAAACGAAGATATGAAAATCATGCTTCATGTAGAGTGTTCCAGTCTATGTCAGATGAGATTTCTCATGATATACTACCTAAAGATAGACCTCTAATAGTATACCAGATCTTACTTTGTATACTGAAGAATGGCATGTTAACTTATACATTTTTAGATATTTGGAACCTTCATTATAAGTGTTCTACACAAATTGTGAAATATTCAAGTATTCCATAACGCAAGGAGTTCCCTTTAGCTCGCACACAGCAATCATTATTCTAATTGTTTGCATAATAAGCCCATCAGCGACAACTTTTATTTATTATTTAGTTACACAGTGTTCTCTGTGGTCTACTGCTCATCAGATCAGACACGTCAGAGTTCGTTGGGAAAAAAGTCACATAACATAAATACAAATAAGCAGTAGTCAAAGTCCAGACACTCCCCTTCTTGAAATTGCAACCCTGTCAACTACTGCCAAACGGAACTACTGACTGGTGTTGTCACCCATTTTCAGGCATTGAACACACAAAAATCTGCCTCCATCCTTTAGCCTCTTGAAGGATCTTTTTTGGGATAATTTGGAATAGCATTATTGTAAGCTTTTAGCTGGTTTTGTATGTAGTATGTACACATGCATGTTTATATACGTCGATAGGTAGGCACGTTTATAATGGATGAAGGGATGGATGTGTGAATGGATGGACAAATAATGGATGGATGGATGGAGTAACGAGGATGCAGATTTTGCAGATATCCGGGACCTTTTTTGCCAATATGCTTTGTGCATAAGACACAGCTATATAAGTGTGATTCCTAATTTCATATGAGCCTTTACACTAATATTAATACTGGTATCCATAATACAAACTTTACTAATGCTTTAGCACTTCAAACTAAAGATGTCTAAAATGCCATTGAATTGTTACAGCAACATTATCTGTAGCGCAATCAATATTCCTGGTGGTCGCCACCGGGTAGTTATAGTTAAGTCTGCTTTTTTGGATTGCTAATAATTTTTACACCGTTTGGCAATTGTTTATGAAATGTTCCCAAAAAATGTTTAGCCACCTAAGCTCTTTCTTGGAAAGTTTTGTAGTGATTTATCAAGCAAATCCCAAAACCAAATTCGCCATGCATGTTCTATAGTCTTTTTTAGGCAGCGTTAATTCAAAAACATTTGACTAGAAGTACAACAAATTTGGTAGGAAGCTAGACCTTGGTCCAGAAAGCGTACTCTTTGTGATTTGGTGTAAATTCATTCAGTTGCTTTTGGAAGAATAGGGTACAAAATTATTTGTATATCTGTACAGTTGGGCTCGAGAGAGTCCTTCAAACCCAGTTTATATAAATAGAGGCTTCTAATTGGCCAAGAGGGCTTTTTTACCTTTGGGCCATCTAGCTCCTGTGGGAGCAATGCTCTGATTGACTGCCAAAATGAAGAAAAAGGTTTCTGGCAGCCATTACAGGACTCAGTGACTTCGCCCCCTGTCCTTCAATTTAAAAACAAAATATATATAAATGGGTAGGGATACCCTGGGTCCCTAGTCCTTGAAGGACAGGAGCTGGCTGAGACCACTGTGCTCTTCCTGGGGCTACCAGCAGCCCCCATTGTTATGTGCGGCCCCAGGTGATGGGGTCCCTGGGACCCATTTGGGCTTAAGGAGGGGGGCCAGGCACCCCTCCCCTAATAGCAAGGTATTTGGCCCAGGAGAATGAGGTCCCTGGCTCCTCTTAAGGCTTTGGTAGGAGAACCAAGTGATCCCTTCCCTAGAATTGAAGTATGAACCCGGGGGAGGGGGTCCCTGTGGCCCATTTGGTCTGTGGCACGGGGGCCTTTTAAGGCTCAGGGAGAGGTCCCCGGGCTTTCACCCACTTCCCTTTTTAAAAACAAAAGGCCCCAGGACCCAGGGTTAATAGCGACTTGGGAAGGGGGCTGCACAACCACCTCTCCCGGCGGGGGGTTGGCTGCAGCCTGGGGGTGGTTGATGCAGTACCTAGCTGTTGCACACACCCGAAGGCTGTGCACATCATGGGGTTGCTTGACTGTGAAGGGCTGGCTGCAGGGCCTCAGGCCTCAGGCCCTGTGACCAACCCTCTACTGTGCAGAGCAAATGTGATTTGACATAATTACATGAGGACCTAAATGTTTAGGTTACGTGTGCAAACTCATTTAGTCTTATTCTAAAACCGGAGAAGTGGTAGTATAATAATAAACTGAGATGGTTATAATAACATGAATGCACATTTAATAGAACATTGCTACTGCCATTTCTTTGCTCATGGAAACTATTAACCTATCAACATGTTTGGCCCGATTCACAGAACTAACTTAAGACAAAATCCTAAACTTACTACCATTTTGGTATTCACAGAAGGCACTTACTCATTTTGGTATTCACAGAAGGCACTTACTCATTTCGGTATTCACAGAAGTTAGGAGTCCTAACTTTAGGACTCCTAAATGCCTTCTGTGAATACCGAAAGTCTTAAAATTAGAATTTTTCTCAGTTTAGTAGTAGTATAGTTAGGACTCCTAACTTTAGGACTCCTAAATGCCTTCTGTGAATACCGAAAGTCTTAAAATTAGAATTTTTCTCAATTTAGTAGTCCTAAGTCTAAATTTAGGACTACTAAATTGAGAAAAATCCTAATTTTAAGACTTTCGTTATTCACAGAAGGCATTTAGGAGTCCTAAAGTTAGGAGTCCTAACTATACTACTACTAAACTGAGAAAAATCCTAATTTTAAGACTTTCGGTATTCACAGAAGGCATTTAGGAGTCCTAAAGTTAGGAGTCGAAAATTTAGGACTACTAAATTGAGAAAATCCTAATTTTAAGACTTTCGGTATTCACAGAAGGCATTTAGGAGTCCTAAAGTTAGGAGTCCTAACTATACTACTACTAAACTGAGAAAAATCCTAATTTTAAGACTTTCGGTATTCACAGAAGGCATTTAGGAGTCCTAAAGTTAGGACTCCTAACTTCTGTGAATACCGAAATGAGTAAGTTCCTTCTGTGAATACCAAAATGAGTAAGTGCCTTCTGTGAATACCAAAATGGTAGTAAGTTTAGGATTTTGTCTTAAGTTAGTTCTGTGAATCGGGCCCGTTGTGTTTACTGCATCACCCAAAACTGTGTCAACAGAATAAATGTACAATATTCGTGCTAAAGCAGCCCGGTGTAGTACATGTCATGCATGCATGCATTTAAAAAAATGTAAACTTGTTTCTCTGTGATAATTTTCAACCACCTACCTTCTGATCTTTGGTAAAATCCCTTAACACATTTGCAGGAAATAGTATAAGGGATTTTGTGCCCTTTCCTTTTAAATATTTTCATCTAGAATATAGCAATTCTACAGCTTTATTTTCATTGCAGATGCCCTGTCTCAAAATATGTGTCTTCCTTATGAATGGTCAGTAATGCAGCAATTGCTGTTAATCACATCAACTTCCCCAAAACGTTTTCTTTAATCTGATCATCAGGCTACCTATAGCATCTTAGCTTCTGGCATTTTAGATTTCTTGTGCACTAACTATAATTTCTATGAGAAAACAAAACCTTATTTTGATAATTTCTAAAAGACATTTTTTTCAGCTTTGATTTCATCAAGATAACTTTAGGTGTGCCACAGTTTTGTTATAAATACAGAATGTTAGCGCTCTAGTTGTTCTTTAAAACACTGTGGGAAACTGCAGTAGAACACTGGAGCTTCAGTCTGATGCTATTGGAAGTACATGTTCTACTCATAATATCAGAGCTTATTCTCACATGGATGAGGTAGATAGTGTAACCCTATAGAAAATGTGCTCTCGTTTTAGCTTCTGTAGTACATTCCAAGACATCTATGAGAAAACCATGAGAGAAAACAGTTTGGCTCAAATATTGTTCATCAGATCCGAGCAAAGGAGCAGCATTTTTCACAGGGTAAAATCACCTTAGAACACACCACAATTACAAAACTTAGTATGGTACCGCCAACAAATTATTTATATTGTGATGCAAATCTGTGATTTCCCTTTGTATGTGCCGTGCTCCTTTTTGTCACCCTCATAAACAGGATTTCAAAAACATGCATTTCAATGGAGACCATGTCCCCGAGTTCTGTAATGGCTACCACAGCATGTTGTTTGGACCCCCTCCACATCTTCCTTGGGGTCAGGGTGTGCTCACTCTGCCTCCTCATATTTTTTTCATTCTTTTTCAGGATGCAAGGAACACATCTCTGAGTCCTGTAATGGCTGCCACAAAATATTGTTTAGGTTATGGCCAGCCAACCAGGATTGACTAGTCCCCTATAAAGTGACCAATCAGAGCATATCTGGATACCAACACTACAAATATCACTATTTCTTACCCCTAAATGACCACTCCAAGCACCTATTTAAAAAAGATTTTCTCAAGAATGACTGAAAAGATTTACACAAAAGAATCAGAAACACACATCCTGAGTAAAGTTCTAACTGTTTTCCAAATTTGGTGTAAGTCATTTTTTCAGTATCTCTTCACAAAATTTCCTATAGGAATAACAATCGAAAATCATCATTTTGTGAAGGAGTGCTACCCTTTATCTTTTTACTGCAGTTGTAATTGTATTGGTTTGATCTGTTATTATATATTTCTCCTTTTATGAATTTGGGGACACATTGGCAAAGCCAGTAGGCCTGCCTTTTGATAATTACACAACCATATACACTGTCATTTGAGATGTCATCAGTGATATCATCAATGAGGTCCTTTAACATGTATTTTGTGAATTCATAATACAAGTTATAGTTAGTTTACTAAACTATAACTGGTGAATTTCAGTGATTTCTGTTTTTTAAACATTAGTTCTTATCTGAATTGAGCACCTAATTAATGTCACTTTATCCTTTTTTCAGTGTATTTCAAGGTTTTTTTTAAACACAAGCTAAGATCCTTCTAATATAATTGCACTTTTCCTTTTGTTTTTTTTTAATAAAAACGTTTTTGAGTTATTTTTAATCATATTCAGCCAACTCCCTGCTGAGCATGGCTTTGAGCTAGGCTCTGCTCCCAACTTCTTATGAGCTGCTAATGAAGCTTGCACAGTTCTGCATTACCATAGAGAGAAAGCTTGTGTGACGACTCCCCTCTGAGTACCACAGTAGAAACATTTATTTTTCATTATTTTTGTTCCATGGCAGAAGGTCTCCATCCCTCCCCCATTCCCCCCAACAAGTGCTACAGATTCAGGATATCCCTATCCTGCACTCTAATAGCTTACTTCTTACATCAGGAGACGGGGACCAAGTCCCCGAATCCTGTAAATGTGGCCGCAACATTTTACTCCAAGTAGGGTCCAACCAATCAGATACCTTAGTACAGTTCCTGCAAAATGTAATAATAAACTTAATTTAAAAAACAAATAAAACATAAAATAATTTATTAAAAAAGCTTAAATTAAGTCAACCTATAGCATATAACAACATTTACTATATATTAAATAAAGATAAAAAATGTCAGTGGGGTAGGCACATTTCTTTATAGTTAGTTATTGTCTAATCATTATCTTTTTTTACATTGAATGATTATAGTTACATAAAATAATTGTTTAATACATATTTAATTATATCAACTATGTGTTGTCACATTTGCAGTATCATTTCTAAGTTAATAATCAATATTTAAAATTAAATGTATTTTACATTGCAATATCTTAAATTGTTTTTTACTGTGTCTGACTTTTATGATTTTATTTTTTAAATCGAATAAAGAATATTGATTGGTTGATTGACATTGCAATATTTGTAAAAAAAAATTTAAGAGTGATAATTTTTAAATAAGCTTGCCTATGATTTCCTCCCTGAATATCTATGCCACTGTTGCAAAAATGTCCACCGATGAGTGCAAAAGTAACTACACTCATGAATCATGTAGTAGTAGGGATTGGAGAGTATATTTAAGTCTACACCTATGTGTAAATAGATATTAGGAAATGGTAAATAGCAAAAACGTGGATTTACACCTAGGTGTAATAGTAAATATGTGCATGCATAAATGTACACTTCTATATTTATCTTTGTGAATAGCCCCCCAATATGTGTTGCTTTTTAAATGGGATTTCATATTTCAGCACAATGTTCTCAATTCTTGTATCCTCAAATCCTTATTCATGTTTCTTTTTAGCTGTGTGCAGGTTTCCATGTCAAAATGGAGGAGTTTGTGAAAGGCCCAATGCATGTTCCTGCTTGGACGGGTGGATGGGACGTCTCTGTGAAGAACGTACGTACTTTCATATGAAAAATATGACAATGTATTGTTTATATGTTTATTAAGGAGTTTAATAGAGCGCTGTGTGTAGTTTCTCTGTTATTTAAGCACGCTAAATTGCTTTAGCAGGTACAGGAAATGTATAGGCTGTGTTAAGGTTCACATTAATACACCTGGGAAATGTGTTAGTAGGTAGAGGTACACTGTCTTTTCAAATAAAACAGCTTAGTGCCAATATTAAATATAAATGAAAGAAAAGTCCGATTTTTCACCTGTAATTTACTTTTTTAAGATATGTTAATATTTTTCTTTAAAGGGAGTATTTATGTAAAGTCTTCTGCAATCTGCTTATGTTCCATTACACAAAATGCATCAGAGTCACTCCTCTCCCTCAGAGAGTACACATTGTCTACAGTTCAACAACCGTTTTGGGGGGATTATCAAGGTGCTGCCTGGGTCCAAAGAGCTTTCCAGACCCTAACTCCAAGAGGTGCATCTTTGATACAGGTTGATTAGGGGCCCAATCTACGCTAATAGCGTTGTGCATGCGTACACTAATTAATTGTGGAGTGTTTTTCAATATAATGTTAAATTCACTGTGAATCAAAAGGTACCTGAAGTGTCCATCGAAATGTGTTTTAATTCATCTCCGCCTCATCCCTTCATTAAAATTGAATGTTATTGCAGAATAAAGCGAAGAAAGTATTTACACAGCATGGCGCCCCTTCGTACTAGAGATTAGGTATTATGTAATGCCATGCTCCGAATATTTGGATTGCTAATAGATTCACATGCTTTATGTTTCCATATTTATTAACTTAGGGTTATCAATGTGTATTCAAATGTAATTAAATAGATTTGCTCTTACCATCTGGAGGTTCAGTAAGGGAGCACCAGGAATAGAACAGAAAGAGGGCTATATTAGCCATAATAGCTTTCAGTAGTTTCTGTCCCATACCATTCTCATAACACTCAGCTGTAAAATAAGTTGATGTTGAGGGGCTAATGAGGCACAAATGGCCAACTCTGTGATGTAATCATGGGTCTCCTGGCTGTTACTTCAGATACTGTTGGAGAAAAAGGACAACCTCTCCTCCTAAATTTTACAAAGGTCCACAATAGAAAGCTGACCCATCCAAATGGCTGAATCTTCAAAAAGAGAATTACATTGAATAGTAAAGTGCATCATTATTGAGTGCCTCATCGCACCCATTTTTGGGTAGGTTTTGTTGGCATTTGAATTATGGGTTCCGCGAGAAAGATGTTTAGTTTCACGGTGCAGCTGTTTTGACCTCTAAACATAGTGTAACATTAGCAAAACTCAATTAGCTTATTTACAATTTAAGTAAAGCCACAGTAACTTAGTTCACGACATGCACAAGTGTCATAAAAGTTAAATGTCCCAGTGTCATAAAAGTTGAATGTCACACTTAGGCTGCAGAGTATGTTTATACCACCCACATGTACGAATGTAAAAGACTGGATGCAGGTCTATCAATGCAGTCAGATTAGCTGCAAGATAACACTGCGTGCATGTTTGTATGACTGTATGTATATCGGATTTCCAAAGTGCAAACTTAGCCAAAAGGCAGCAGAGCACAACACAGGGTCAAGTACAAGCATAAAGCCAACGCATTAGAGGTAAGGTTGTTGGGTTGTGAAACATTAATGCACTGTGGGTTGTGAAACTTTAATGCATTGTGATGTAGCGTTCTTGAAAGAGGCGATTCTTCAATGGCAGCAGCACAAGTGAAAATGATTGGATTCAAAATGTAGCGAATAGCAAAGCTGAGTTTAATCACTAGTTATGTCACTCCTTAGTGTGCCATTAAATCCCGAAATGCTAGTTGCTTAATACCTTAAGTACATTGGATACCCCCCACCAGTGGTGATTTTCAGGTCGAGCCTAGCAGCGCGCAAGCGCTGCTTAGGAGATGACCTCTTGGAATCGTTCTGTACTTTTAGGAAAACTCATGCATGTACTGCACTGTTTCCAGTGAGCACTCGTGCATGTACGGCATTCACCTTGCGGGAGCGAGCAGCGGCGCCATCTGTTTCCAATTATCGCGTCCGCGCATGTTTACATTTGCCTGTCTCGCGATCGCGTTAATTGGAAACAGATGGCGGTCACGTTCACTTTTGCAGCCCCGCGTTTCTTCTCACCCTCCCTTGTTTTTTAATAAGCACAGCTCTCTTGCCACAGAACCACAGATTCTGTACCTGCGTCAACATGCACTCTTCTCTTAACAACAAACTTCCAGCGCCCTGAAGACTAATTAAGGCTCGAGGTTCCAAACACATTCACGACTATGTTTAATTTAATGGTTACATGCGCCTTCCAGATTGTACAAGTTGCCTGTTGTCTGTGGTCCAAGTGTTTGTGTCTTTGTGATTCACACCTGCGTGGTATGCGTCAGTGTTGTCACTATGAGCAGTTAAGTGAGTACACGTTGGTCACAGTGTGTACATGTGCATGTGTTTTTACGTTTTTTCTGAATGCCTAAATTGTTTGTGCCATGCGTTCAACTCTCGACGTATATATATTTGCGTTTATATACGTGTGTCTGTGAACTTTTCGGTCATGTACGTATGTAGGGTGTGCGCCCATGTCTCAGCATGAGTATTTACTTATGTGTTCCCTTTTCGTTTGCCTATATTTTGCATCCATTTCCACTCACCCGTGCATGCTACTGTGTTGCATGTGCCGTTTTTATGCGTGCGTATTTTTCTATTCATCAGGAAATGTTTTAAGAGTGAGAACGGCCTTTTCTTCTCAGACTGTGCCATATGGCACTGTGTTTATTCCAGCAATAACTGTCTGGTTGAGGGGAGGAGGGGACAAATGGCGCAGGCGCACATATGGTGCGTCTGAGGTTGTTGGAATGGCTGCATCTCCTTGTACTAACTGCTGACTCTGGCTCCACAACCAGATTCTCCTAGCCAAGCCGGAGGCAGGGGTGAGAAGGGAGGGAGGAGGGGGGATTCCGGCAAACCTGCCGGTGGTTGCCCCTGACTTGGGGAGCACAGCACACATCCGTGTGGCGGTCCCTCTGTGCTCACCTAAATATCCGGCCTGCTGCTTCCTTTATTCCCTCAGGGTGACGAACCCATCAGCCGGTACGGGCTTCATGACCAAGGCACTTTATAGTCTTTGCACAGTCCAAACTTCTCAATGAGCGTGCCTCCCCGGAGTAGCCGTCTGTCCATGGTCCGTAGTACCCAGCACTCCCGCTCTGCCCATGTGGCAAGCCACGGGGCTTTCCACGTGGAGCTGTTCACAGAGCCCCGGCTAGGATGGAGTCATCAATGCCCCCTGAGTGTAGTAGGCACCCTGCTTCTGAGAGGTGACTCACATCGTGCGGGCACTACTCGAGGCTAGGTTGTGGGCGGCCATCTATACTGTTCAGCAGCCATGCAGGCTGACTTGTCAGAGAGCTGTGTGCTCTGATGGCTGCATGGTCCCATGCAGCATCATGAAGCCACTTGAGTTGTGACTTCAGCTTCTCCATTTGGGAAAATGGTGTGAAAATCTCTCTGTCTCCCTTAATTGCTAGAACATAGGCAGACCACCTTCAAAAACCGAGGAAAGACTGCAGCGGAGTGAGGTAGTCCGTAGCGTGGCAAGTACACCATGGACCCTGGTGCAAGCAAGGAAAATGGCCCCTTTGATTGTTGCTGGGGTAGTAAAATACAGCATTATCAGTGCTGAGAGACTGTAACAGGACTCTGGCCCCTGTGCCACTGCACCTACTGCATCAAAGGCAGGTCATGACAGATTAGTGCCATGGGTTCTCTGACTGGCCATTGCCTGGTGATCCCTGTAGCCTTGCCATGGGTTCTCTGACTGGCCATTGCCTGGTGATCCCTGTAGCCTGTGTTATGCCATGCTTACAGTGGCAGCTGGTTCGCGTGGTCTGCCCCCTAGTCAGATATGAGTCCTGCACTCTGTGGCCTGCCGTTAGTGACAGGTCAGTGGTAGGCGTGTTATCACTCCACAAGCACTTAGTAGAAACTATGATTTTGAGATTGGACTTTGTTCACCCACCCCTCCCCTCCCCATGCAAGAGATGTGCACGAACTGTAAGAATGCCATTTGTATCTGTGTGTAGGGGGTAATCACACAAATAACGATTTAAATGGCACTTACTAATTCATTTTTTATTTAACAGCGCTGCCCATGTATTGTTTGGACAGGAAAAACACATGGTCAGTATTTAAAACGTATTGCAGTAATTGGGCTTGTCTATACTAACTAGACTTTATGACTACCCAAAGGAACACTTGTTCGCAAATTCAACATAGCAAGAGTTTGAGAAAAAAGCCCAGTAAGGATCTAAATCAATGACTTGCAGTTTGAATGCAGCACTTTGATGTCAGTTCTTAGCTCGCTGTGCTATATTAGAAGGAAAGCAACTGACAGTAATAAAGAGAATTTCTGTCAAAAGCAGTAACCCACTTACCTATCTACAAAAAATACAAATCTGTGATATACATGCTACACAATGTGCTTTGCTTAAGGCATATTAAGCTTAAAAGCTACTTTATGAGTTAAAACTGTGACTAGACAAAACATAAATCCGGCAGGTGCTATAACCACTGGAATTATTTTACCATTATCATTATCCCCTGAAATTTGCTGGGCACACAACGATTTCTGCAGCAGATGTCCTAACCCATAAAATATTTTAAAGTGCAGCCTTTCAGGCGAATGAATTCAGCACACTACACCACCACAATAACAAACCTCGACACACTACTAACCTCCCCACTTTTTTCTTTCTTTCAACAGCCGTAAGACCCTCCAACCGCACACTGCTATATTTTATGGCTTTGCCACTGCATCCCACCCACAGGCTTAACAAAACACAAATCTGCTAATCCCTCTTATGTCCCATTTGACCCTTTTAGTCCTGCAACCACCATTCTCCTCGTGACTTAAAACAAAAATCTGATTTATGTAATGTAATCTGGTGCTCGTGTAAAGAGCTCTGATTTAGTCACTTTCGCGCAATCTAACAAACTTTGACATAGCCAATAGGTCTCGCTTTTGGGACATTATAAGTATTTAGTTATGCAGCACAATATCCTTGGTGCAACAACATCAACTGTTGCATGGCTAAACACATAAGGTCCCAAAGTAGAGACCTATTGGCTATGCTTGTTTTAGTTTGATGTTTGGGCAATTGGTGCTTAAGCCATCATAACTTTTTCCGCAAAAGATATCCCAGCCAAATATGCTTCTTTTTTGCCATATGATTGTAAAGATACTCAGGGTTTATGATTTTCCCAAGAGAAAACAGAAAAATTTGCCAAAAGATAGCAAATTAGTTTTGGGTTTTTTTAGGGGGCAAAAAGAATTATGGTTCTGTTGGCTTGCATGTGTTTTCCTTCCCAGTATGGAAATTGGGGCTGTTTGGTATGATCAACTAGCAAACAAATGAATGATATCGTAAAAAAAATCATGACCATGAAATATTATGGCAATATTCTTAAATATGTTTCTTTCTTGTTTTTTTGAACTCCTAGCCATCTGTATCCTTCCTTGTTTGAATGGAGGACGCTGCATAGCACCTTATTCTTGTGCCTGCCCAGCAGGATGGACTGGCTCACGCTGTCATACACGTAAGGATATTCAGTGTTGACCTTATATAAAAATTGCACAGTGGCCCACAATACAGCCATTGAGTGAAGTATAGGTGGTGAATCATGAAAACAGATCTGAAATATTTCTAAAAACTATGTACATCAGTTTTGAAACTACATCAATAGTATTAATGAACAGCCATAATCACTCCCTCGCTCACACTAACAATATTGTGGTACAAGAATATTGATGACAGAATATCAAGGGACAAAATATCCAAAGGTGAGTGACTAAAGGGAGGTATGTATTTACTATTCCAAAACTCCACATATACATACAATGAAGATATATGCACCACATAGGAACACATATGTGTAGTTAAGTATAGAAAATCTTCACATATATACCTGTCAATATCTGTTTTCAATATTTGGCCCCCAGTATTCTGTCCCACTAATGTGTGGGTTCAATATACAGGGTGCACGCCAGTAGAAGTAGTGTTTTGCACAATCACGCTCAATATGTTTTGTTACTGATTGTATGACACCCTTTCTCAATAGTCTCCTCTTATCAAACCAAAACTTACTTTATCACATCTCATTTGTGCTCCCTTTAACATTCCCCCTTAACTTTCTATATTTCACCTCTTTAATGCCAGGGGGGCTGTTGCTCACCCACCTCTGTGACTCCAATGGGACTTGTTTGTGTTTTGGCTCAGTAGTAAATCGAGGCACAGCAGTAGTGGGGCAGAAATGTAGAAGAAGGGGGAGAGTGGATTTAAGTTCTGCAGATGTGGACCTTTGATCCAGAAAAGACAATTCAAAAACAGCCACCTTGAAAACCCTGAGCACTATCATTTCCCGTAGAATCACCTAATATTTTCCAATTGTGAGGGAAGTAAAGGTAAAATGTTATTTCAACACGAGAGCTAAAATTACTTGCTTTGGTCCTGAAAATCTGACACTCCCCCCTCTCACCCCAACTCTTGCATGATGTTATTAGAATCTGATCAACAAATAAGGGAGTTTCTTATCCCTGCTCTATTCATCAGATTACAGAGGAATAACAAATATGGTCTTGTGTTGTATCCTCTTAAGTGTGCCTAACTCTAGTTAAGTATATGGTCCAGCTACCAAAAGAGCAGATGTACCTCTCCCAAACTTGAGTCAAATTCTGTGAAGAAGCACCAAGGAGTCCTAGGCGGTTGTAGAGGCACCAGTGAAGGATTGGTTTATGGTTGATGTTCTTAATTTGGTCAGCGAAAGCTGAAGGGTTTTCAGACTTGTAAGACTTTCAAACCACTAGAACTATGGAAACAATTATAAGTCCATACAAACTTCTTTTTAAGGAAAGGAACTCTAGCGTTACTAACAAAGGTGACTCCAAATATATAACATACAATAACACCATGTGAGGTATTTAATAACATGGTGACATGCTGACATGGAGACCAATAGCATTTACGTTCTTAAACTGAAAATATTAGGGTGCTGCATAAAATCTTAAATTAATTTGACTTAATCATCCACACTTGACTCAAAAGCTTAAAAATCGGAATTCGCCCTCTCACTATGTGGTGGAATAAATTGAAGAAATTAATGGCTTAAAATGGCTATACTGCACTGCAAACCGAAAACTTGTTTGCCCACTGCTGACCTACTCCTCGTGGTAAATAGAAAGAGTTGATGTCAGTACATATTACAGCGTGGGTTTTTAAAATAAGTTTATTGTAGTAATGCACAGTTCTCTGCGCTTTCTAATCTATTCAATGGGCAATTTTTGAAGTTTTCTTAGCACAGCTGACTTTTGTGTCTTGTCACTGAATCAAACTGAAACGTATACAAATGTATTTCTTGCAAAGAGCGGACATTGAAAAGTGATTTGGTCATTCCTTATTATCTGGAAAAAGTCTGCCAAAGATCATTTGTTTTTAAGATGCCAAGCAAACAACCTAGAATCAGTAAATACTTTGAGACGAAGTTCTATTTAGCAAGCAACAAGAAACAAGCCAAATTGTGTCCTTTGTGATTTGAGTGAGCAAATGTATGTAATTTGTTTTGCTACAAAAACCAGACAAAAATACTCATATTTAGTTGGAACCTACTTTCATATGAAAAAATGGACTTTCCTAAGTATTTATTATTGAAATTGCATTTATTAAGCACATACTATCCAGATGAGGCATTGAAGCGCTTTGCGTCAGGCAGCACATTGTGCTGGAAGGAACCCAAGATTAGTGGTTAGTCCACTAGTGGTTACTGTTAGTTATTGGGATTAGTCTTGTGTACTCAAGCAACCATTCCATGCAGCCATTTAAGTTTCTAGATTTCTTTTAGTGGATTAAAAATTAATGGGGGTTAGTTGTGATCATTAGTGGGGAGTATGTGAGCTCAAGCACATGGCTGGGGGCATTACTAGAGCAGTTAGAGGAGATTAGGTATTGTTAGGTTGCATAGGTATGACTTTCAGAGGAAGGAGGAGGGATTGTGATATTATAAATGAGTTGCGGGAAACTTGCAGAAATACACAAGTGACATTTATGTTGAGTTACTCCAGACAGCATACAAAATACACAATATGTAATGGTATGTGATGCTGCAAGAAAAATCTAACAAATGTACCATTATGCAGATTGTTCATAAGTTACTGGTGCTAAGTGACACTTCTGAGTGAAATCTACACAAGTGCATAAGCTTAAGAAATGCAAGAAACTCCATGCGCTACAAGTAGGTCAGTTATTTGGGTACGCTTCAAAACTATGTCCGACAGTGAAAACTTTACTCTGCCTTAACTCTGGGTGGCAATGCACAGTAACGTTGTAGTTAGGCTGTGAATTCTGGACAGACAGCCATACAAAAAGCAGATATTTTCCACCAAGGAGACCACAGACATGCCTTATAATGATATCGAAGTTTCCTTATATGGATAATGCTTTTCACAATTTTATAATCTCTACAGACCCATGTTCCTCTCCTCATCAGGTTAGTGGCTTTCATAGGGTTCTATACTGGGAATGGAAGGATAGACCAGGGGTGAGCTAAGAACACATATAGAAGATGAAATGTATCATCCTAACTACCCCAACCCTATCACCCCACCACCCTTTATTCACTGTTAAGTAGTAAATATAGGCATATTACCAGGGAAGAAGGGTGGCAAAAAGACATTTCACCTACAGTGCCACAGATTTTTGTACTGGCCCTAATTATCCCACAACATTTCTCCTCTAGTCTGCTCAACGCACAGGACTGCTGCTTTCACCCACTCAAACCAATGGCATCATGGAGGGGTGGTAATGGTGCTTCTCTTGTATGTCCTCTCACTATGCCTAATGCCATTCAAGTAACAGGTCCACCTCCTAATAGGCATGGAAGCCGTCATACCTGTGTAGACCTGGAACAGAAGCACATTCGTACATTTATGGTGTATCCTGATAACCGAAAAAAGTTTTCTTAACTCCTTTGGTTGCATATCCTTGTAGACTATCAGTGTGTTACATGGAAGCATCTTCACAGATATTGTAAATGGCATTCAAGGTTATTATTCAACTATGACAGTGTATAAATGGAAGGTCCCTAATGTTACGGAGTGTGAAATAGTTACAATATTTTATATCCAGCCATGGTTGTGAGACAACAGGAGAACAGGAGAAGAAGGAGGAGTTTTTACACATATTTTCTCAACCTACATACATTAAGTGTATGCATTCCTAATATGTGATTATTTTCTTACAGCTGTTTGCCAGTCTTCATGCTTAAATGGTGGAAAATGCATAAGGCCCAATCGATGTCACTGTCCACCTGCATGGAGTGGGCCTGACTGCTCAAGGTAAGGCTTTATTTAACAGAACACAGAAATCTGTCTTCTGCAGAGAAAATTATATTGTTCTTAAATATGACATAGTACATAGAGCTTAGTGGCGAAAGTGTAAGAAGTCTATTATCAGTTCCTTACTCATTACAAATGGACCAGTACAGAGAAACAAATCAGAGAGATGCTAAGCAGCGTCCACTGGCTTCAAATAAAGTAAAGGTTGTTGTCATCCTTTTTACTATCACAGCTACTGTCGGCGTAACTCCAAATAAATATGTATTGTAAATTACATAGTGATGTAGCAGGGTCAGAATTTGTGTTAGTGCCTCCAAAAATGAAACAGCAGTTAACTCTGATAAAAGACAGACAGAGCATTTCTTTAAAAATAATAGGATAACAATGTGATGTATGTAAAAACATGAAGGAAAATAAGCTTGTGGCACCATATAGACCATTCTAACTTGAAAGCACTCTTTTCCTAGTGAGAAAGCCATTTGAGAATCACCAGAAGAGGGGTGGTCAAATTTCCTCATACAAGTGTCTAACCTGGAAAGTGCATGATTATTACTTGCCTTCAGAGGGACCAGGTATTGTTTAGGAACTCTTACAACTGGGCTGTTGATATCATCCAGTCTTGATAAGATAAGGAATTGTATAATTTATTGAAATCAACTCTGGATAAATATGATAGAGTTTAAAAATGTCCTTGCCATTTGACAGCTTTCTGTGGACGCGGGTGTGGAGGACCCCAACAATGACTGATAAGTGTAAAAACCATGAAAGAAGGGATGGGGAAGCCCCCTACCCTCTGCCTTTCCCGTGTAATTTAATTACTTAACTTTATTTTGTAAGGTAGAGGGAAGAGAGAGGTAATAAGGGTTTCTCCTCCTTCCTCCACAGGCTGTGGATTAAAGCATTATAATGTTCATGGCAGTAGGACTGTGTTAAGCTCAGGGGAAATTTCCATTACGCGGTCATAATCTCACATAATATTGGTAATTTTGATTTACCTTTATTGTGAGAAGTTCCAGAAATTCCACTATTACCCCACATCATGTAATTAGGTGCCATTCGCAACAAAAACGTTTTGCACAAGCACACAGGAACATCACAAAAATCTGAAAATTGCTGCTGTTTGTGACCTTTGTGTTTTTTTTGCCCTATGTTTAGCATGAATTATATCCTGGCATCCAAAATGGACACTAGGGCACATTTCTGGCTACAATATGGCTCAAAATGTTACATTTGCATTTCTCATAATTATGTGTAAGTTTTCTGCACTTTCAAGTCATTACACAAAAGCTAAAGCAAATATGCAGATCTCCTAGACTGTACACGCATTTCTACCCTCACTGATACTAGCCTAAATGTAATTAGTAGTCACAGATATGATGTTTTAAGGCACATGTATCTTCTTGATGAAATAAAGTATGGGACTATACGCTGAAGACATTCACATTCTTAAAAATTGTGATCCCACTACAATAGGCACCTTCCTTCTTATAGTAGGCAAGTGCTTTCGAATAACAGCTCATCAAATAAAACTGAGTAAGTGTCTCAGGATTAACATTACTGAAAACTTTTATATTGAAATAAATGTATTCCATACGACTGGAGGATCACCTGACATTAAAACAAAAATAAAGTAATATTTTTAATTTAGAAAATGAGATCATACATAGAGCAATGAAAATAAACAAATCCTTATAGAAAGAGAACAAATATTTTAAATTCAATATATTATTTCACTGTATATGCATTTTTTAGTACTGCTGAAAGCTTTTTAAAAAGAAAGAATCGCTTACAAATGTATTCATTTAGATTTACATTGACAAGGAAGTTCCAGTGGTGCTGATAAGTGAACTTACTAGTCAAAAAGAATTACAAATCTTGCTGGAAAACTGATTATTGGGAGTTTTTCACTCAAAGGCTTTGCCTTCTGTAAGCAGGCGATGTATCTTGGAGACATAACTGTGAAAAACCTGCCAGAATAAGCAGGGAATGTGTGACTCTCAAATGTGACTCCCCAAATATTTGGAACATTTGGAATATTCCCCCACTCCCAGAATTACCAATACCCATGGTATCAGTAATTCTGTTATGCATCTTAGGGTATACACTTAGTCTACAGGTTTATATCCCCTACCCGTATGACAAAAGGACCTAGTTCAATGTGCTATATATGAGGAAGGCAAATCTGGTTTACTTCAGGCCCATATTCTGCCTGTCTCACTGGGGAGAGGTACTTTCTGGTGAACAAACAGTCCCCTTGTTTTTTACGGGTGCAGTGGTAATTGGGAAACTCACTATTTGTGCTTAGAATGTCACACTCAAGTATCTGTACTAATAATGACACAATGTATATTGAAAAACATTTATTACAGTAGCCTGCTACGTACTACATGCATTATGACCACAAAACATATAAAACATTACTATTATCAGGTTTACTAGAAATGTGAAAACGACAAACATTTATACCATGTTTCTTGGAAATATGTTTCCTAAATCCTTCACCCCCCTCTTATCACAGCTCTAAGAGCATGAAATAAAAAAAACCTGCATAACTGAGCACAGCGTTTCTTTGCATTCATCAGACTCTCGGCTGGAGCAGGCAGCAGGCAGCAGGAAGAGGGAATGACTGTTCTCAATGAAACCATGCACTCTGGCATTGGGGCTCGGCTGAATAGTTCCATGTGCCCAACCTCAGTCAAAGAGGGACTGTAAACAGCAGTCTGGAATCCGACCTCTTTCTGGATACATCTGTGTGAGGATCTGGGTGTATTATATTGTACAGCTGAGAGGACTCATCATGCAATACACTCACAAAAACTGTCTGGGGTCCAGTCAGGCTTATTTGAAAACCTTACACTCAACCATGGGTATCTGTGGCTCTGAGCAACAAGGCTTAGCAAAGGAACAATGTGTAAAGCATTTAACAGCATCTTTTTTTATTTTATTTTTTTTATTGTTTCCAAGACGGATTCACAAAGTAAACATACATAAATTGATGTAGCAGAGAGCGGCAAAAAAAATAAAGAAAAAGAGCGAAGAAAAAAGAACAAATCACACATACTACAATGTACCCATATCGTCGGACAAAAAATTCATGAGGGTTCCCCAAATTAGAATACCTAAACGTTTCTTCCTAATTCCTTTTAGGGCATATAAATGCATTTCAATTTCATACATACGATACAACTTAGCTCTCCAAAATTCAAACGTCGGAGCCTCAGGTGATAACCACTCTGTTGCAATACATAACCGGGCAACAGTCATTGCAAGAAAAAGAGAATAAGAATGTTCTTTTAAAACCTGATGGCTGTATATACTTTGACATCTTCCCAAAATCATCAGTGATGGAGAAATCTTTAACGGACAACCAAGTACCAATGAAATAAATCTTTCAACCTCAGCAGTAAAATGCGCCAGTTTTGTACAATTATAAAAGATATGTACCATGTCTGCTTCTTGTTCTCCACACCGAAAGCATTTACCATCATATTTTTCGCCCCAAGTCGCCATGCGTTTAGGAGTATAGTATAACCTAAAAATAGTTTTATAGACTTGGGCTTTTAAATTAGCTGCCAAACAGATTTTCTTAGCGAGACATAACGATTCCTCTATGTCAATTTGAGGGTCTTCCAATTGTATAGTCCAGTACTGGTTGTATTTTTGCATGTCATCATTTTTATATTCGTTTAAAATCGCATATAATGGACCAATCCTTTTCTGAAGCCGGATTCCCTCAATTAAGTCATTAGGAAGAGCCTCAATGTGATTTTTTAAACAAAAATCGCGGACTTGAAGATATTTTAAAAAAAACGCCGGTGAGAGCCGGAATTTGTCTGATAATTCTGCATATGTTGCAAATATAGCATTTTTATGATATAAATCCCCAATTCTTGAAATCCCTTTTTTTATCCATATCTTAGCAATATCATCCCAAAACACCGAGGGGAGTAATTTGTAGGCTTCAAAAGGAGTGTAATATGTAATTTTCCAAGTTTAATTATTCTCTTAACATTTCTCCACACTTTAAATGCTGAGGCAAGTGTCTTAAATCGTGTATGTTTGTAATAATTGCCCTCTAGTTCTTTTAATAAACAACCTTTTGCTTGTGCTCCTAAAAGTAAAAAGAAAATAGATGGGCTATCCGCCTCATTCTTTGGAGGTTCCCCTGTCAGTATATATCACATTTTTTGTAAAAAACAGATATAATAATAAAAAAGAAAATCAGGTATACCACGTCCTCCTCTTTCTTCCGGTAATGTAAGCCATTTCATGGATCTACGCGGTTTACCGGGGGCCCAAACAAATTTCCCACAGATGTTTTGTAAATACTGTATATGTTTAAGTGGAAATTCCAAGGGTATACTACGAAATAAATACAATATTTTGGCTAAAATATTCATCTTGATTATATTCCCCCTTCCGATTATGGATAATTGAAGTCTGCTCCATTTATCTAATGAGTGTTTAATCTGGGCTATACTCGCTTCCCAATTACTCTCGACAATTTCTTGCATTTGGGTTTTAATTTGAATACCTAAATAGGTTACTTCGTTAGTGACCCGACAATCATTAAATTGTATATTCTTTGTACAAAGAATTTGGGTTTTTTCCGCGTTTAATTTGTATCCTGACATACTTCCAAAATCTTTGGCCAATGATTCGATCTCCACTATTGCCTCCCTGGGATCAGTAGTCACTATGGCTATATCATCTGCATATGCAAATACTGTAAATAAAATGTCAGCAACTGGAAAGGGTTTGATGCATAAAGAATTCTGTAGGCTTATGATGAAAGGATGGATATATAAGGCGAACAGTAAAGGGGAGCAAGGGCACCCTTGTCTTGTTCCTCTAGTAATTTTGATTTCCTCTGACTTTAAGCCCATAGCTGAGATTCTGGCAATTGGTGCACTATATAATACCTGAATTGCCTTTAAAAAAGCACTTCCAAAACCCATCCGTTTCATCACCTCCCACAGATAAACCCATTCCACGCGATCAAAAGCTTTCTCAGCATCGAGAAGTATCAGAGCTAAGTCCTTTTTTTTCACATCAGCATAGTCAAATAAAGTAATAACTTTATTAATATGAGAGACCGTTCCTCTTTTAGGTATAAAGCCATGCTGATTTATAGTGACTAATGATGATATAACCTTAGATATACGATTAGCTAACATTTTAGAATATAATTTACTGTCACAATTAAGTAAAGATATTGGACGATATGATCCAGGTAATTCAGGAGGTTTCCCTTTTTTACTAAAAACAATTATAGAGGCGTCGTTCCAAGTAACGGGTGCTATTCCCTTTTGTGCCATCCTAAATGTTGCTAACAATACATTCTTTAGTGGTTCAAAGAAGCATTTATAGACCCCCCCCCGGAATAAAGTCAGGGCCAGCAGCCTTCCCATTAGGTATTTGACTAACAGCCTCCTCTAGTTCCTCCATAGTAAAGGGGCTATCTAAAATATCAGCTTCAATCTTATTTAGTTGTTTTAACACTGCACAATCAGGGATCTGAGCCGTGGTGGAGTTTGATTGCTGAGTATAAAGTTCCGAATAAAATTGATGAAATACTTCTAGGATCTCCGAGGGGGCTTCACGAACCACCCCGGCTTGATCCTGAACTCTTGAAATCACCCGAGAGGTGACTTCATTTTTAATCTCAAAGCTAGAGAGCGGCCAATGGTTTCCCCATATTCATAGATATGTCTTCTATTTGTTAAATATTTGCGCGCTATCTCTTCGGCCCATACTCCTGTAATAGTAGCCTTACATTGTGCAATTTTCTCTTCCATAAGCAATATCTGATTTAAGTTATCTTTTTTTGTCAATGCAAAAAGAGAGCATTTAACAGCATCAAAGAAATAAGAAAGTCACACAACAAGAAAGAGACACAATAACAATTTATAAAAAATAGAGCATATATAGAGTCCTTGATGACCCACATCTACTTGAGAGTTCCAGAGATATGAATTATTAAAGCATTTATAAACTTTGGCATCAACTGCTAAGAAGCATTGGCAAGTCAAAACTTTGTAAACTTTTGAAGAGTTTGTAACACTGAGTTCAGCTATGCTAACCTGGGATGGATGACCAATACCAAAAGGATAGAGGTCTGTGAGGCCTCAAAGGAATCTTTGGACCATTACCTAGCAACCAGAGCATTTTTAGAGCTAGTTCCAAATTTTACAAGACAACCGCCATTGACTTCTATGGAGTGGCCCTGATGCTGAGGGATGCAGGCTTAAAGATGCTGAATAGATGTTCCAGATGCTGTGTGGTCCACAGGAGCGAAGTCAGGTCGAGTCCTCGGTCCACAGTTGAGTGGAGGTGACTCTGGCCACGAATCTCAGGGTCCCACAAAGTCCTCTATGCAGGGTCAAAAGCCTGCAGAGGCAGACATTTCATTCTTGGAACACAGCGGTCACAGTAGAAAGCTTTGGTGGGCGCTAGTGTACATTGGGTTGATAAATCTGGTCACAACTAACACCCACGGGTCCAGCAGACTCAGGTGCAACTATTGCCTATCTCCAATTTGTCCGTCAAAGTGATAAGCGTTGGGTAGCAGCAAAACAGCTGCGGTGGCTACCTGGAATGCAGATTGGTTTCATCCAGTTTTAATGTCCCCAGTGCAGTACTTGGGGAGCATCAAACTGACCCTTGGAGTCTCTGCTTCAGATTGGGGCTGGGAATCAACTTTTCCCCAAGCCAGGCACACAGAACAGGGTCCAAACTCTACTAGCCCAAAGTGCAGCAGAGGCAGTCACTCCGAAGTTTCAGCCTCTTCTTGTGTGCTTCCAAGGGTCCAAAGGGTTCTTCTTCTCATGCTTGTTCCAAATCCAGAGAGCACTGACTTCTTGGGTGCCAGTGGTGCCCATTATATCCCAGTAAAGTGACCAGAGGGGACAACACATTCACTAGCCAATGGGCTTGTAGGTCCCCTCCTACCTGATGACACAGTTCCGGTGATGTGTGACATCTGGCTATCCCACAGTGCAACTTGCATACAGCGGTAGCTCCTTCAATATGGCAGAGGAGCATTGCCCCACCTGCCAGCAGCCGAAAAAATGAAACAATAATAAACCCTTGTGTATTATCGTTTTACTTTTTTCTTTTGGAGCCATGGCTTGGGGGTGGGGCCAGGTTGATGACAGGCTGGAGGGGGAGTGTTGGGCACTGCTATTCAGTGCACATGACGGTCTGGCCAGCTGTCTCATGCCGGCCAAAACCGTCATGCGCACTGACGCTCTCTCCAACCCTAGCTGCATTGCCGGGTTGGAGAGAGCAGGCATAAGCTTGCATTCTAACTTGGAGTGCAAATCATCGGTGCTCAGGCTAATCCTGATGCGGCTTTCAGCAGCATGAAAGCAGCATCAGGATTGGCCGCAGTGTACTATGGAACCCTGTGCTTGCAGAATGGAGGGGTACGATGCGACAGGCAAGTGGTTTTTAAAAACTTTTACATTTTTTCTCTCATTGCCCGTCCTTATTCCATCCCCTCAATCCCCCATCATGCCACTCTGTAAACACACCAGCCTCTATTGCTTGCATGCCACAAACAACATGGCTAAATCTTCCTTCAGTGTAAGGACCTTGGTAGCCCACTCGGGGGGGGGGGGGGCTACCATGGGTTACACACCCACGTAAAACTGGTTCTGAACCCAATTTTCCCTTCCTTGGACCTACCTCTATGTTGTCCATGAGAAACAAAAGGGTTTCTGCATGTGAGTGTTGTCACAGCAGCCCTTCAAAGGTGGCATCACCTTTGAAGCCTGTGCTTTGGGCTAACACCCTTTGCAGCACCTCCTGTGGGGAGGGGGTCACACCTACAGTACAGAAACAGCCTTTGTTCCCGGGCTGAGAGTCATTTACATGTCTCTGCAGGTGGGCAAAACCCTGTCTCAGTCCTAGTGCCTCTGCGAAGTCAGTGGACCAGATAGGTCAAGGAATGGCAACTTTCGCAAAAGTGACCAGCATTAAATTAGACATAAATGTTGACTACAGAAGTGAGTACATTTAATGTCCCTTTCAATATGACACCTTACATGACATGGTTAGGTAGTCTCTGTCATGAGTTAGGCCCATTGGAATTCCAACGATTAACCCTGCAATTACCTTATAAGGCTACTTAGCAAACATCAGACATATAACAAAATATGTGTCTATCCTAACAAAACACAGCTTTTTGCCCTAGAGCTTCCTAGGCTTCATAGACTTGGCTTAGAGAAGACTTATATATATAGTTAACGGACTTGGGATCTTTGACACTGGAGATAGTGGCAAAGTTGTGTGTGCAGTCCATGCACAGCCACTTCAGTCTGCAATGGCAGCTGAAAGTCGTGTTTTTATTTTGTCACTCACAGAGTGGCACAACTAGGGCTGCAGCTCTTTTGTGGACAGCAGCCTTACATTCCATAGTACCATATACTAGTGACTAGATAAGTAAGTCAGCACATGCCAATTAGGGTCATCCAACTAAACATTCATTTTGCAAAGGAAAGAACACTGTCACTTAGGTCTGGGCAGCAGGCTTCAGTGCACTCTCAAAATCGAAAACCATCAGATAGTACTTCAAAATGGGGCAACAACTTAGGTATATGCCGCAATAAGCCTATTTTCTAACAGTCTGGAGCAAAGGCCTCTCTAATTCAAGTCTTGATGTTATGTGACAAAATTAATCTAGCTACTTATGAGTGAAAAAGAAGATAGAAATGAGGTGGAGAATTCCAGCCATAGTTCATACTATGCATCACCTCTATGATGTATCATCTATATATCTTTGTGTCTTTACCAGGCAACCCTGAGAAGTAGATATTCAGGGCATCTAATGTCTCCTAATCTGCTAATAATCAAACACGAAGGTGTTGTTGTGCAAACTGAATGTACATGAGTGTTGGGGTATTTGTAGACAGTTTGTTTAAGGCTGACAATGGAAAATAACAGCCAGGCTAACGGAAAATGCATTTAAAAATGGTGTCAGGCTCAGGAATATATGTCAGTTCCAGGGGAAAATTCACAGTTGTTAAATCAACACGGATTCACAAATAGTAAAGATAGTAGAAAAGCCATTCAATAATGAGATGTTAAAGTGTGCATCTGGGTTGTATTAATGAAATGAATATCTTGGGAATCTTGACACCTTGCAAAACAACCCTTAAGGTTACAAAATGCTTGTAAAACACTAGGGCAAACAATTTCTTTCCCCAGTCGAATTTGCAGATAAGGTACCTCTTTATCCAGTTGTCCTCTCTAGTTAAAAAAAGAATAATTATATATATATTCACTGAAAAAACCATAGGTTTCAGGGCTGTTATAGTTAGCTGGACATTTCACTCGTACAAAACCATTGAAATTCCTCTGTTATAGTTAGTTGTACTCACTATAACTCACGCGCCCGCTATCCACAGCTGATGATGTCACATATTACATCATTCATGACATGGTCAGTGATATCACTGATGACATCACTGATGACATCTCAAATGACATCACTGATGACATCACTGATGACATCATCCAGTGAATGTGGTTTGGTTCGTTAATTAAATATGTATGATATATATAGCAATCTGCATTGAAGAATGAGTGGATATATAAATATAAATATCTGGATGGAGGATTTAGTAGCAGTGTGATTGACTGTTTACCTGACTATTTTAGTGTCTCACTAAATATATTGGATAGTGACTAAACTGTGTGAATATCTGTATCACTTTGTCAGTTGTTGTGTAAACTGCTGTACCAGGTGGTTACTAGCTATGTGAAAGTCTATATTAGTTGTTGATTAGTTAACTGAGTATTTGTATGGGAGAGTAAATGTGTGTGTGGTTCGGAGGGGGGTGTGTGACTGCCGAAAGATGTGTGAATAGTTGATTCAGTAGTTATATGAGGTTAAAACTACATGTTATAACAGTTGTTTGGGTGAGTGAATATCTTTATGGGTATGCTGATGAGCAAATATATCTCTTAATGGTACATGTCCAACAAACAAGAAAAATAAAAGGCAGTGTATGTGACATTTGTTGTATATAAATAAGTATACATAAGACTCAGTGATTGTATGAGTGACTGTTTGGATAACTGTATTCTTGTAATAGTGATTTTATAACACACTAAGTATGAGTTACTATCTATATGAATAAATGAAGTGGTGTTTGTATATGTGTGTAGCTGAGTAAATGTAAGTAGGATTCATTTGCATAAATGAGTAGGATGACTGCATAAGTGAATAGGATGTGTGCTGGTGTGGTATGTCGATATAGGTGTATACGTATATTTGATAATGTTCTATTGATCATTGACAGCATGTATGAGTGAATTTATAGGTAAGTGATTAGATGTGTGTGTAGATCTAGGAATCACTGAGTGGGTTTTTAGAAACTTGTAATTTCTAAGGTTTTTTAAATGCTAATTCCTAACTATAACATGTCTGAAACCTATGGTTTTTTCAGTGAATTTCAAAGGTTTTTTAAATGATAATTTTTAAATGTAATAATAGTTATATGTATTTTTTATACTGATTTTTACAGTTTTTTAACTGTTTTTTTACATATTTTATTTTTTTAATTACATTATATATTTTTAATATAAAATGAAATAAAAATGTTTTTTAAAATATTGAAATTGAAAAATTGTTTTTTTGTTGAATGTATGAGTGCAGAACTATAAGTGTGTTGGTTAGTTAGGATACTGCATGCATAGTGGATAGGGGTTTGAGGCAGTCCATGTGCTAATGCCTGGCTCGCTGCATGAGTACTTGGATACTGACTGAATGATTAGAGTACTGCAACGAGAGTGCCTGGGTGAATTTATAAGTGTTAGAATTACTTTTCAGAATCAGTACTGGGCTGACAGATGCAGCACTGAGGTCTCTCCTGATAACAGGTGAGTAAATCGGAATTTGTAGTGCGGCTGATTTTAGATGAATATTTTAAAGTTCCAAAACTGCACACTTAGAAAAATGTCCACGTTAAACCAGTCAATGTTAGCCTATGGAAGGAAATTCAAGTTACTGGTAAGTACAGTTAGAATTACTTTTCAGGATCAGTACTGGGCTCAAAGATGCAGCACTGAGGTCTCTCCATGTTCACGGGAGTACTATTAAACAGGAGCAGGGGTGGGAGCACACCGCTTCAAATCCCAGCAAGGTTCGCCTCTGGCATTGTAGTAAATGCAGTTTCAGTTACTTGCTTTCTTCAAGAATGTTTGAGTGTTTCGCCACAGTTGATGCAGATAGTGCTGATCTTTAGACACATGGTTCTGGTTCTTTAACCGTCATCAGTAGAGATTACAGTCTTTCAAATGTGGGGTTTGCTGAGTAGGCTGCCAACATCTTTCTCAGGTCAGGTACCACTCACAGGCATGCTGGTGCTTCATCCAGGAGCTCATCAGCTCAATGACTCATGGTAGTACTATTAAACAGGAACAGGGGTGGGAGCACACCGCTTCACCTCCCAGCAAGGTTCGCCCCTGGCATTGTGGTAAATGCAGTTTCAGTTACTTGCTTGCTTCAAGAGTGTTTGAGTGTTTCGCCACAGTTGGCGCAGATAGTGCTGATCTCTAGACACGTGTTTCTGGTTCTTTAACTGTCAGCAGTAGAGATTAGTCTTTCAAATGTGGGGTTTGCTGAGTAGGCTGTCAACATCTTTCTCAGGTCAGGTACCTCTCACAGGCATGCGGGTGCTTCATCCACGAGCTCGTCAGCTCAATGACTCACGGGAGTACTATTAAACAGGAATAGGGGTTGGGAGCACACCGCTTCACCTCCCGGCAAGGTTCGCCCCTGACATTGTGGTAATTCCAGTTTCAGTTACTTGCTTGCTTCAAGAGTGTTTGAGTGTTTCGCCACAGTTGGCACAGATAGTGCTGATCTCTAGACACTTGTTTATGGTTCTTTAACCGCCATCAGTAGAGATTACAGTCTTTGAAATTTGGGGTTTGCTGAGTAGGCTGCCAACATCTTTCTCAGGTCAGGTACCTGTCACAGGCATGCGGGTGCTTCATCCATGAGGTCGTCAGCTCAATGACTCACTGGAGAACTATTAAACAGGAACAGGGGTGGGAGCACACCGCTTCACCTCCCAGGAAGGTTCACCCCTGGCATTGTGGTAAATGCAGTTTTGGTTACTTGCTTGCTTCAAGAGTGTTCGAGTGTTTCGCCACAGTTGACGCAGATAGTGCTGATCTCTAGACACGTGTTTCTGGTTCTTTAACCGTCATCAGTAGAGATTACAGTCTTTGAAATTTGGGGTTTGCTGATTAGGCTGCCAACATCTTTCTCAGCGTTACAACAAACAATTGATGGACGGAATGCTGACAATGCAGGCATTCTCCCCCAGTCAAGAGATCTGGGTTAAATCCATCGTTCTTTTGCCCACTACGCCACCCCAGTTTAGACATGGCCTGGTGAGCAAAAAAATGATGGATTTAGGCCCAGATCTCTGTACTGGGGTGAATGTATGACATTGTTCTGCATTCTGTCCATCAGTTGTTGTTTTTGCATTTGTCACCCCGAGTGGGAAGGGTATGCCCAGACGTGGGTCCCTTGCTCTCCATGCCACTGGAATCAAGCTATCCTGGCTGAAGAGGGGTGAAACCCCGAAACCGGTCCTAGGATGCTTGCTTCCAGTCCAGGGATGACCTGGCTTGGCAGTTCGGGCTGGACTGTTCCCATGAGGCACAGGGTCAAGACTGATTTGCATATGGCTGGGTTCAAACTGGAACGGCATGGTGAGCAAAAAAATGATGGATTTAGGCCCAGATCTCTGTACTGGGGTGAATGTATGACATTGTTCTGCATTCTGTCCATCAGTTGTTGTTTTTGCATTTGTCACCCCGAGTGGGAAGGGTATGCCCAGACGTGGGTCCCTTGCTCTCCATGCCACTGGAATCAAGCTATCCTGGCTGAAGAGGGGTGAAACCCCGAAACCGGTCCTAGGATGCTTGTTTCCAGTCCAGGGAGGACCTGGCTTGGCAGTTCGGGCTGGACTGTTCCCATGAGGCACAGGGTCAAGACTGATTTGCATATGGCTGGGTTCAAACTGGAACGGCATGGTGAGCAAAAAAATGATGGATTTAGGCCCAGATCTCTGTACTGGGGTGAATGTATGACATTGTTCTGCATTCTGTCCATCAGTTGTTGTTTTTGCATTTGTCACCCCGAGTGGGAAGGGTATGCCCAGACGTGGGTCCCTTGCTCTCCATGCCACTGGAATCAAGCTATCCTGGCTGAAGAGGGGTGAAACCCCGAAACCGGTCCTAGGATGCTTGTTTCCAGTCCAGGGAGGACCTGGCTTGGCAGTTCGGGCTGGACTGTTCCCATGAGGCACAGGGTCAAGACTGATTTGCATATGGCTGGGTTCAAACTGGAACGGCATGGTGAGCAAAAAAATGATGGATTTAGGCCCAGATCTCTGTACTGGGGTGAATGTATGGCATTGTTCTGCATTCTGTCCATCAGTTGTTGTTTTTGCATTTGTCACCCCGAGTGGGAAGGGTATGCCCAGACGTGGGTCCCTTGCTCTCCATGCCACTGGAATCAAGCTATCCTGGCTGAAGAGGGGTGAAACCCCGAAACCGGTCCTAGGATGCTTGTTTCCAGTCCAGGGAGGACCTGGCTTGGCAGTTCGGGCTGGACTGTTCCCATGAGGCACAGGGTCAAGACTGATTTGCATATGGCTGGGTTCAAACTGGAACGGCATGGTGAGCAAAAAAATGATGGATTTAGGCCCAGATCTCTGTACTGGGGTGAATGTATGACATTGTTCTGCATTCTGTCCATCAGTTGTTGTTTTAACATCTTTCTCAGGTCAGGTACCTCTCACAGGCATGCAGGTGCTTCATCCACGAGCTCGTCAGCTCAATGACTCACAGGAGTACTATCAAACAGGGGTGGGAGCACACCGCTTCACCTACCAGCAAGGTTCGCCCCTCGCATTGTGGTAAATGCAGTTTCAGTTACTTGCTTGCTTCAAGTGTGTTTGATTGTTTCGCCACAGTTGGCGCAGATAGTGCTGTTCTCTAGACACGTGTTTCTGGTTCTTTAACTGTCATCAGTAGAGATTACAGTCTTTGAAATCTGGGGTTTGCTGAGTAGGCTGCCAACATCTTTCTCAGGTTGGGTACCTCTCACAGGCATGCGGGTGCTTCATCCACCAGCTCGTCAGCTCAATGACTCACGGAAGTACTATTAAACAGAACAGGGGTGGGAGGCAATGATATCCTATGGAAGGAAATTCAAGCTACTGGTAAGTGCGGTTAGAATTACTTTTCAAGATCAGTACTGGGCTCAAGGATGCAGCACTGAGGTCTGTCCTGATAACATGTGAGTAAATTGGAATTCGTAGTTCGGCTGATTTTAGGGGAACATTTGTAAGTTCCAAAACTCCACACTTGAAAGAATTTCCAAGTGAAACCAGTCACTGTTAGCCTATGGAAGGAAATTCAAGTTACTGGTAAGTACGGTTAGAATTACTTTTCAGGATCAGTACTGGGCTTAAGCATGCAGCACTGAGGTCTCTCCTGATAACAGGTGAGTAAATCGGAATTCCTAGTTCTGCTGATTTTAGAGGAATATTTGTAAGTTCCAAAACTTCACACTTAGAAGAATTTCTTAGTGAAACCAGTCAATGTTAGCCTGTGGAAGGAAATTCAAGTTACTGGTAAGTACGGTTAGAATTACTTTTCAGGATCAGTACTGGGCTTAAAGATGCAGCACTGAGGTCTCTCCTGATAACAGGTGATTAAATCGGAATTCGTAGTTCAGCTGTTTTTAGAGGAATTTTTGTACGTTCCAAAAATCGACACTTGGGAATTTTTCTGCTGAAAACCACACAATGGATTCCTATGGAAGGAAATACAAGTTACTGGTAAGTACGCTTAAAATTACTTTTCAGGGTCCGTACTGGGCTAAAAGATGCAGCACTGAGTTCTCTCCTGATAACATGTGAGTAAATTGGAATTCATAGTACGGCTTATTTTAGAGGAATATTTTAAAGTTCCAAAACTCCACACTTAGAAGAATTTCCAAGTGAAACCAGTCAATGGTAGCCTATGATAGGAAATTCAAGTTACTGATAAGTACGGTTAGAATTACTTTTCAGGATCAGTACTGGCCTTAAAGATTCAGCACTGAGGTCTCTCCTGATAACAGGTGAGTAAATTGGAATTCGTAGTTTGGCTGATTTTAGAGGAATATTTGTAAGTTTCAAAAATCAACACTGAACCTT
The DNA here is from genome assembly GCF_964204655.1 of Triturus cristatus. Taxonomy (NCBI): domain Eukaryota; kingdom Metazoa; phylum Chordata; class Amphibia; order Caudata; family Salamandridae; genus Triturus; species Triturus cristatus. The sequence continues at coordinate 307,043,491 of NC_140582.1, read as the reverse complement.
TTTCAGCAAAAAGCAGGCAATGATATCCTATGGAAGGAAATTGAAGTTACTGGTAAGTACGGTTAGAATTACTTTTCAGGATCAGTACTGGGCTCAAACATGCAGCACTGAGGTGTCTCCTGATAACAGGTGAGTAAATCAGAATTCATAGTTCGACTGATTTTACTTCGGTCCAGTATATATAGAGACACTTTCCTACACCATCCCCTCCCTTCACCACTGTGCAAACATGCCCTGTGGTGCATTTTAAGTTGGGGAAGTAATTCCCCTTCAATCTTGAGGGTCCGTAGAGTCCAACTAGCCCACTAGGTACATCCAGTAAGTGCCACAGAGCTTCGTAGCAGAGAGATGTAAAAAGGTGCACGCCATCACCACCTCACTGCAACGCAGCGCAGTGGCACTTCCTGGAAGCACCTGGTGGGCTACTTGGCCCCTAGGGTCCCTCAGGATTGAAGAGGAATTTCTTCTCCAACTTAAAACGCACCACAGGGCGTGTTTTCACATGTCACCTCAAGTCCCGTCCCCTCCCTTCACCAGTGTGTAAACGCGCCCCATGGCGCATTTTAAGTTGGGAGATTAGGTCCCCTTGAATCCTGAGGGTCCCTAGGGTCAAACTAGCCCACTAGGTACCTCCAGTAAGCGCCACAGATCTGCGTTGCAGAGAGGTGTAAAAAGGGGCATGGCCTCTGAACACCTCTCTGCAACACAGCTCCCTGGCGCATACTGGAGGTGCCTGGTGGGCTAGTTGGCCCCCAGGGACCCTCAAGATTGAAGGGGAATTAATTCCCAAACTTAAAATGCACCACAGGGCGCGTTTGCACAATGGTGAAGGAAGGGGGTGGAGCCTGAGGTGACATGTCTGCAAACACGCCCTGTGGCGCGTTTTAAGTTGGGTAATTAATTCCTCTTCAATCCTGAAGTCCCCTGGGGGCCAACTAGCCCACCAGGTACCTCCAGTATGCACCAGGGAGCGGCATTGCAGAGAGGTGTTCAGAGGCCACGCCCCTTTTTACAACACTCTGCAACGCAGCTCCGTGGCACTTACTGGAGGTACCTGGTGCGCTAGTTGGCCCCCAGGGGACCTCAGGATTGAAGAGGAATTAATTCCCCAACTTAAAACGTAAACGAAGCGTGGGAGTCTGCGCTTCGTTTTTTTTTCCGGGAGCGCATCCCGCGATTTTTAAAAAACAATGTTTTTTTTTTGGCCTTGGGGGTGCTTATGGGACCCCCTGAGCAGGCCTAGGGGGTAAGGGTGTTTCTACCCTGCCCCCTTTTCGCGTTTTATGCGGGTTTTTTTGTGCTTTCTTGTGCCTCGGTTCTACCGAGGCACAAGATGGCTGCCAACACTTCCTGATTCAGAGTGTTGGCAGCCAATTAGCATAAAGCTCGTGCTCGGGAGGATCCGCGGCCTTAGATATATCTATCTTTTTATTTTTGAATATCTCAGGAACTACTGAACGGATTTACACCATTTAACCAAGGGCTACCTCTTTGCCAAATTTGGTTTAATTCCGTTCAGCAGTTCGGGCTGTAGCTGCGTCAACAGGTCCTATGGGAAATTGCATGGGGAAAACAAGTATTGGGACCCCCCTTTTGTCGCGGCCCCCACTTGACGAATCACCACAAAACTTTCAGGATACGAGTGGACCGGAGCTGGCCAAAAGTTTGGAAAATTACACGAACATTCGTCAACCGCCGCCAAAGTTATTCCTAATAGAATGTTGTGGATTTCCTATGGAAAATAGGTCCTAACTATAACTATCTACTGGCGACCGCCAGTAGATAATATATATATACATATATTATCTACTGGCGGTCGCCAGTAGATAGTTATAGTTAGGATGAGTTCCCATAGGAAATCTGAAAATTCTATTTTGAATAACTTTGGCGCCGGTTGACTTATCTTCGTGAAATTTTCAAAACTAATGGGGCGCTCCGCTCCGCTCCTACCCTGAAAGTCTCGGGGGGATTCATCAAGCGGGGGCTGAGAAAAAATGGGGGTCCCAAATCGCGTTTTCCCCATGCAATTTTCCATAGGGACCTTTAGTCCAAGGTACAGCCCGAACGGCTGAACAGAATTACTTGAAATTTGGCAGAGAGGTAGTCCTCAGGTCAGGGATGTGCCTTTTGCAGGTCTGGTGTCAATCTGTTCAGTAGTTCCTGAGAAAATCAAAAGTAAAATCATATATATATGTGGGCGGAGCCTAACCACACATCTCATCCTGAGATCTGATTGGCTGTCAGCACTTCATCCAAGAAGTGTTGGCAGCCATCTTGGGACCAATATCCATGATAGCACCTCATTAAAAAGCATTGCAGTTAATAGAAGGTTTTAAGACTTCAGTTACATTATAAATTATTTGTTGATGGTACCATACTCATTTTAGGAATTGTGGTATGTTCTAAGGTGATTTCACCATGTGAAAAAGCCTTCTGCTGGGATATCATGATTGAGAGAAAAATATTTTCTCATGCTTTTCCCACAGAGGTTTGGAAGGTGATCTATAAGCTAAACTGAGAGCTTATTTTCTGTAAATTCACATTATCTTTCTCAGTCATGTGAGAATGAAGTCTGACATTCTCACTAAAACATGTACATCCAACAAGGGCAGAGACTGTCAGTTGATTCCTTTGTGTTCTACTGCAGCTTCCCAGAGTGTTCCGAAGAACAACTAGAGCGCTAACAGTCCTACTTATGATAAACGTATGGCACACCTGAAGCCATCTTGCTTGGATTAAAGTGGTAACTCTTAAAACATTTAATTTAAAAAGGAACAAAATGAGGGGGTTAATTTTTCCATAAAAAGTATGATTAGTGCTGCAGAAAGAAAAATTAGGGCACATTTTGAGTGACTTCTCAAATCCTCTTCTATTTCATTAAAAAATTCTGACATGCAGACTGAAACATGCACTTTCAATACCAGTAGCAGTTTTCCCTGGTGAGCAGTAGCTTTACTACAGTGATCTAATGAGCAAAAAAGAGTGCTAACATTCTGAATTTATGGCAAATGTGTGACACATCTGAATGCCTTTGGAATCAAAGTAAAAAACTGAAAGTATTTCCTACTGAGGAGACTGCAGTAAATGAGGAAATTAGGAAATTTCATAACAAATAAGTCTGCCAAGATGGCCACCAAAGACAAAAGAGCCCAAATGTAGCCCAAATATCACCCAGATGTAGCCCAAGTATAGCCCAATGACAGAATGTCCCAGAGTGTTCTTAAAAACAACTAGAGCGCTTACTGTCTTCATTATGACAAAAGTATGGCACACCTGAAGCCATCTTTATTGGAATAAACTGGTAACACTTAAAACATTTAATTTAAAAAGGAACACAATGAGGGGGTTCATTTTGCCATAGAAATTATGATTAATGCTGAAGAAAGAAAATGAGGGCACATTTTGAGTGACTTCTCAAATCCTCTTCTATTTCATTAAAAAATTCTGACATGCAGACTGAAACATGCACTTTTAATACTAGGAGCAGACTTCCATGGTGAACAGTAGTTTTACTACAGTGATCTAATGAGCAACTAGAGTGCTAACATTCAGAATATATGGCAAATGTGTGACATATCTGAATACCTTCATGATGGAATCAAAGTAAAAAAATGAAAGCATTTCCTACTGAGGAGACTGCAGTACATGAGGAAATTAGGAAACTTCATAACAAATAAATCTCCCAAGATGGCCACCGGAGACAAAAGAGCCCAAATGTAGCCCAAAATCACCCAGATGTAGCCCAATGACAGAAGTGTGCAAAACACTTATTATTTTGTGTTTTTGCAGTGTTATATAGTGCAGACTTGTCAGGTATTAGAGTGCTTTACATGAGCATTGGTTACATCACACAAGAACAAATTCATTGTGGTTGTAGACATGGGGAGACTAAGTGATTTGACCAGAATCACAGAATGTCGAGCTGAAGCAGAAACTCCAACCTGGTTCCCCAGTTGCAAAGTCTGCAGTTCTGGAAGTAACACCACATCCTCTCCCCTAAGTGCAACATTTAATCAAGTGGTCAACTGGATAAAAAAACATAAAGGTAACAAATAATTTAAAAGTGCTTTCTCGCTATTTGAAAACTCAGAAAATATGTCCTTATTTTAGTCTTTTAGAGCACTAACCATAATTTTGATGCCAATAAGACCCTCTCATATATGTAATTTCTAAAGGAAATGCTCTAGGTATTACAGTTTTGATCACATCAAGATGACGTCAGGCGTTCCACACTTTTGTAATAAATATAGAATGTTAGCAATCTAGTTGTTCATTAGGATACTGTTGAGAGGCAGAGGCCAGGGGCACGGACTCTGAAAATTGAAGGCAGGTAGGAGGGTGCAAAGGCAACAATTTAACCACACTGAGCAGGCAGGAAGGGCCGTGGCAGCACAACAGACTATGGAGGGCAGTGGAAAGGGGGCAGGGGCAACAAGCCAACAATACAGGACTTGCAAGAGAGGCTGTGGCAATGTAATAGACCATTGTGGGCAGAAGGAAGAGGCAATGGTAGTACAACCATACATGCCAACAGACCCGATTCAGCCAGGAAACGTCCAATGTTTTTAAGCTCAAATGGGCTTTATTTGATCTGTCTCCTGTCTACAATCTCCTCTTTTTCAATGTAACTCAAAGGGGAAAATCAATACCCCAGTTTTTTTCAAAATCTCTCTTCTTACCAAGTTCAAAATGTTCGCAAGTATGGTATATTGGATCATGGAAGGAAATGGGGTAGGGACATGGACTTGGATAACAGAGGACAGGAGGGACATGGAGAGGTGCACCAAACTGACCCTGCAGGGCAGGCATCAAGGTTTGCAGCAGGACAATACACCACACAGGGCATGCGGGACGGGAGTGCAGCACAACAATACATAGAAAGCAAGAGGGAGGGGACAGGACCATGCACATGGACAACAGAGAACAGAGGGGAAAGAGGCAATGGTAGCTAGCTGACCATAATGGACAGACAGGAGAGAAAACTGCAGCATAACAGACCATAAAATGCAGGAGGGACGGATCAGGGGCATTACAATGGAACAGACAAGCCAGGAGGGAGGGAATAGGGTTCTGCACATGGAAACAGAGGGCTGGGGGCAAGGGGGCAGGGCAGGAGCAGCAAGATGACCATGGAGGTCAGGCAAGATGGGCACTAGAAACAACACACACCATGGAGAGCAACAATGTGACTATGATGGCATTCACACAGACCATGGAGGGAAGGTGGGAGGGGGTTAGGGGCAGCTAGCTGACCACACGGGGAAGGTGGGAGGGGCCATGGCAGCACAGAAGACCATGCATGGCAAGCGGGAGGGTTAGTGGCAGCACAATGGCTTTGATGGGCAAGTAGGAGGGTGCAGGGGCATGCACAAAGGACGATGGAGGATAGAAGAGAGGGTCAGGACCTGTGCACAGACAAGAAAGTTCAGGGGAAGGGGCCTCACAACAGACCGCACGGGGCAGGCAGGAGGAGCAGTTGCAGCACAACAGACCAGGGAGGGCAGAAGGGTGTGGCAGTACAATGGACCATGTAGGACAGGAGGAAGAGGATAGGGGCATGGCATGTGGACAGGCAGGGTGGAGGTGGCAGGGACAGGTTACAGTCATCTGACAATTCTAGGCAGGTGGGAGGGGAGTGGCAGCTCAACAGAACACTCAGAGTAGATAGGAGTGGCAGGTCGATGGAACATGGTGGGCAAAAAGGATGGAGCAGGGGCATACACAAAGACATCGGAGGGCAGGGGGAAGGAGAATAGGGGCAGCAAGCTAAGCACAGAGTTTAAGCAGGAGGTCAATGATGGGGCATAGAATTGGGCAATGGAGGGCAGGAGGAGTGGACTGGTACATCATACTAAATTGAGGGCAGTGGCAGCACATCAGACCATGCATGGCAGGAGGGAGGAGGCTAGTCCATGGATTCACACAACAGAGGATAGGGAGGAGGGGGATGGGGCAGCAAGCTAACTGTTCAGAGAAGGCGGGTATTAGGAACTTTATTGTTTTTAAAACGTGTGTCTGTGCGAACTACTTAAAATATGAACAAGTATGCAGCATAATCTCACTTTTATTCAGGAAGAAGAGGACGTTTGTGACTGTGAGTCCGGGCTCACTTGGCAGAAACACCCCCTGACCCTCCACCCCCTATCGCAAAATGTAATGCCCGTGAAAAGGGTAGGTGAACACAGTGTTATATAGAACATAGTACTGAGAGCACGATTGAAAATGAAAACTAGATATAGTGCATGGTATAAACTATGCACCAAAAAGTTTGATATAAGATGAACCGGGCGTGAAATATAATATGCAATACATTGTGCGCAATGACAGATTCATTGGAGAGTGTGAGATAGCACAGGCACTAGCGCGTGCTATGCGATATGCGCCTTGGAGTGTAATATGCTTAGGGCAGTGTTGTGTAACCTAACTAGTCTCTAAAGTTGTAATATAAAATATGTGCTGGGGAGTGTAACGTTGCATATGCACTGTGACAAAGATATGGATCCCAGATTGTAATATGTATGGCATAGCACTGTGCATTATAACATAGGCATCGAGGAAGACACGTTAGATGGGGCAATATAACCCGTGCGAAGACAAGTGTGGCATGACATATTCACGGGGTGGTGTTACATTGCACATGGGCTAGAGAGTGTCATAGCATATGCACTAGCTAGTGGAATACAACACAGAGCTGTGTGGCACTCAGCAGGCAATGGTGGGTGTAACACAGCATTGGGCTCTGCCAGGAGCGCGCTGTGACTCTCAAGTGATGTTCGTCCCCTTTCCAGAGAGTAAAATAAAAAGTATTACACATCCCGCAGTGGATGTGTGTTTTATTAACCGTGAGGGGGGTTTCTTGCATAGTTTTGGTCGAATTTTTGTCGAATCCTCTTTGAATGGCTTGGTGTGCATGTGTATTAAATGTGCCCGTGAATAGCTACCCATGTTTGTATAAATAAACGACAAGGGTGTCTACCGGGATTAGGCACGGTAGGGCATCAGACATGTCAGAGCTTCACTAGTGGTGTAAATACATTCCATGTGGATTCATTGTATGCATAGTCGCCTTTTAATGAATATCACGCAAATCGTCATGGTGATAGGTACGTACGGTTTGTCCAGCATGTCCTAGGTGTGTCTATAAATATATATTTTTTTAAAATAATAAAAAACAGTGGCCGGCCCTGGGGATTGGGGTCAAAAAAATATAATTAGGAGACAGGCCCTGGGGGGTGGGGTCATCAGGGCCAATAAATTAGAATAAGAAGGGGAACCACACAGCCCCCCTTCTTAAAAAATTAAAATAAATAAAAGACTGGCATCGTGCCGGAGGCCACGCCCCCTCCTTGCAGCACTCTGCAAACGCGCCCCCTGGCGAGTTGTAAGTTGGGGAATTAATTCCTCTTCAATACTGAGGGTCTCTGAGGGCCAACTAGCCCAACAGGCATCTCCAGTATGCACCAGGGAGCTGCGCTGCAGACAGGTGTTCTGAGGCCAAGCCCCTTTTTACATCTCTCTGCAACGCAGCTCTGTGGCGCTTACTGGAGGTACCTAGTGGTCTAGTTTGACCATAGGGACCCTTAGGATTCAAGGGGACTTAATCTCTCAACTTAGAACAGCCACAGGGCGCGTTTACACAGTGGTGAAGGGAGAGGACGGGGCCTGAGGTGACGATGTGCAAACACGCACTATGGCACGTTTTAAATTGGGGATATAATTTTCCTTCAATACTGAGGGCCCCTGGGGGCTAACTAGCCCACCAAGTGCTTCCAGAAAGCGCCACTGAGCTGCATTGCAGAGAAGTGGTCCAGGCCGTGCCACTTTTTACACCTCTCTGCAACGCAGCTCTGTGGCACTTACTGGAGGTACCTAGTGGGCTAGTTGGACCCTAGGGATCCTCAGGATTCAAATGAACTTAATCTCCCAACTAAAAACGGACACAGGGCGTGTTTACACAGTGGTGAAGGGAGGGGACGGGGCCTGAGTTAACGTGTGCAAAAACGCCCTGTGGCCTATTTTAAGAGGTAGTTTTAATCCCCCTGCCCTATTATATACTAGGGGCTTACAGAGGAGGTCATGCTAATCACAGGGGGACCCCAACGCATAATGTTCCCTAGTGTATGTAGGTGTTTTCACTGTATTCTAAGTGTCTTTTAACATAACACTGGCTCTAGGACTGGTTAGTCAGACTCAGTTACCACCAGTAACCGTCTGAAAAAGTTAAGGGTACAGGATGATTTTGCAACAAGGCTTCTTTCTGCTCTTCTTTTTGTTCTTTCTGCACGTTATCCTTCTTCCTGCACTTTTCTTCGTCTTTGAGGACTTCTGTTGCTTCTTTCTGCACTTCTTTTTTTTCTTTCTGTGCATTTTTTCTTCTTTCTTCACATGTCCTATCTCTGTAGGCATAGTTAGAAATTAGCATTTCAAAAAACCTTTGAAATTCACAGAAAAAAACCATAGGTTTCAGGCACGTTATAGTTAGGAATTAGCATTTAAAAAACCTCAGAAATTCACTGAAAAAACCATAGGTTTCAGGGGTGTTATAGTTAGCTGGACTTTTCACTTGTACAAAACCATTGAAATTCCCCCGTTATAGTTAGTTCAGCTAACTATAACTCGCGTGCCCGCAATGCACTGCTGATGACGTCACATATTACATCACTCATGACATGGTCAGTGACATCACTCATGACATCACTGATGACATCTCAAATGGCATCACTGATGACATCACTGATGACATTATCCTTGTGATAGAGCGGCAGACCTCCTCTCACCCTAATATAACCTTTGATACACACATTCAAAAATAGAGACTAAACTTTTCAAAACAATAGACATACCAATACCAGTTACAACAACCTCTTCAGAAATTCTAAGATCCACATACACATCCACTCATTCACCAACAGTCCTATACAGTCACTCATACATGTATTCACTCATCATATGTACTCATACACCTATACATCCTGTTACACAATGCCACTCATCCATAGAGTTACTCACACACATAGTCACTCATGCTAATAAAGAATCAAACATACATTTATTTGCATATACAGTTATACACACACCACCACACTTACTTCTACGAAAACTTACACATACTTAGTCTTTTAAACAATCACTTATAGAAACACATACTTATTCATACAGGAACTCTTTCAATCTCTCACTCTCACATATACTCACTTATATACACCAATAGTCACATATACTAGTTTAAAACATATCTAGTTACTCATAAAGACACTATTGAGACAGTCATTCACTCACTAACACACCCATACACACACTCATCCACCCATACAGTCCTGCACACATGCTGTCTTCAACACATACAAAGAGTGAGTCACTCATTCATGCACCTATGCACTACGTAATACCCCCCACCGAACCATGCAGACACTCAGACTGATACTCAAAAAACCAACTAATAACCTATATAGACATCCATGTAGCTACTCACCAACCCATGCAGCCACTTATACACAAAGTGAGAGACTGATACAGATATTTACATATTTAAACATTACTCACTGAGCCATGTATTCACTATGATACACTTAATCAGTCAGTTACACAATCAATTTTTCAAAAACAAATCATCCATTTAGACACTTATATACCCATTTATTCTTCCATCGACCTTGAGATATACATATATAAAACATATTTAATTTTCAGAAAAACACACATTCACTGGATGATGTCATCAGTGATGTCATGAGTGATGTCACTGACCATGTCATGAGTGATGTAATATGTGACGTCATCAGCAGTGCATTGCGGGCGCGCGAGTTATAGTTAGCTGAACTAACTATAACGGGGGAATTTCAATGGTTTTGTACAAGTGAAAAGTCCATCTAACTATAACACCCCTGAAACCTATGGTTTTTTCAGTATATATATATATATATATATATATATATGACCCAACAATTGCACCAGCAAGAACGAGGCCGCACTCTGCTGCAGGTAAGGTCAACAACCTTTATTTTCTCGATAACAGGCAGCTTTTCATTCCGTTTGTATGTCTTCTAGGCTTTACGCGTTTCAAGGATTTTGTTCCTCTCTTCAGAAGCCATGCTTTCAAATCGGCATATTTTGTGCACGATTGCTTGACAAAGAACAGGATAACAAAAGAAAGCATAGGTTGGCAGTAGCCAGGACCTGCCTTAGGATTATATATATATATATTCACTGAAAAAAACATAGGTTTCACACACGTTATAGTTAGGAATTAGCATTTAAAAAACCTTTCAAATTCACTGAAAAAACCATAGGTTTCACACATGTTATAGTTAGCTGTACATTTCACTCGTAAAAAACCAATGAAATTCCCCCGTTATAGTTAGTGCAGGCAACTATAACTCACGCGACCGCAATCCTCTGCTGATGCTAATACTGTATTTAGACACTTATTTGCCCATGTCTTCTTCCATTAAATTTTAGCTATACATATATTACAAATATTTTTTTTTCATAAAGACACATATGTCATCAGCAGAAGATTGCGGTCGCGTGAGTTATAGTTGCCTGCACTAACTATAACGGGGGAATTTCATTGGTTTTTTACGAGTGAAATGTACAACTAACTATAACATGTGTGAAACCTATGGTTTTTTCAGTGAATTTGAAAGGTTTTTTAAATGCTAATTCCTAACTATAACGTGTGTGAAACCTATGTTTTTTCAGTGAATTTGTACGGTTTTTTAAATGCTAAGTTACTTTACGCCATTCGTGGCGTGCGCGCCCAGTTAACGCAGTTCGTTCCGTGCGCGCACGGTGGGCTTCGCGCACCGTGCGTGCACTTTACGCACTTTACGCAGTTAGTGCCGTGCACGCACGGTGGTCACGCGGTGCGCTGCGCGCACCGCGTGCCCACGTTATGCGGGATGGGCCATGTACACACGATGCGCTTCGCGCACCGTGCGCACATGGGGGACATATTATGCGCATCTTTGTGAAATTTATTCTTTGTTTATTTCTTAGCTGTAATAAGCCATGCACAAATGGTGCCCTTCGGGCACTATTTGCACACGGGGTGGGGAGGGTGTGGATAATTTTTTTTTTTACAATTTTTTATCGTACGCGTACGGTAAGCGTAATCGGCGATTTTCCGAAATTTTTTTTTTTTTTTATTTGGGCTTGGGGGTTGTTTGGGGACCCATATATCAATGCTGGGTGGTTAGGATCTCAAGAAACTGCCTCTTTAGACATTTTTTGGCATCGTTTTTGCTGCCCAACTCAGAGAGCGAGAGAGAAAATGGCGGCCGCCGCTTCCTGGTTTCGACCGATTCGAATGTTTACTAAGATCTAACAGCCAATCAAAATCGCGCTCGCGCACGCCACCGTACGCGTACGGTAAGCGCACCGTAAGCGCACCGTACGCTGGCTCAGATATATATATTGATTTAAAGGCTATTTTCTCTGAATCTACTGAACAGATTTACACCAAACCTACAAAAGGCACTTCCTTGACCTGAGGACTACCTCTCTGCCAAATTTCAAGTAATTCTGTTCAGCCGTTCGGGCTGTAGCTGTGTCTAAAGGTCCTATGGAAAAATGCATGGGAAAAACGCGTTTTGGGACCCCCCTTTTATCTCAGCCCCCGCTTGACGAATCCCCCCGAGACTTTCAGGGTAGGAGCGGAGCGTAGCGCCCCACCTATTTTGAAAAATTCGCGAGGATTCGTCAACCGGCGCCAAAGTTATTCAAAATAGAATGTTGCGGATTTCCTATGGAAACGTGGTCCTAACTATAACTACCTACTGGCGACCGCCAGTAGGTAATATATATATATATATATATATATATATATATATATATATATATATATATATCTATATATAATCCTAAGGCAGGTCCTGGCTACTGCCAACCTATGCTTTCTTTTGTTATCCTGTTCTTTGTCAAGCAATTAGTATCTTCTTCTCTTCCTGTACCCCTGTTTTTCTTTGCTGTTGCTGCCTGTTACAGACAATGCCTGTCTTTTTATTCATCATTATTTTGTCAAAATTAGTCCTTTTGAATTGCCCAATAGTTTGTTTTTGTATTTTGTGTTTTAGTTCCTTTGTGTATTTCTTACTTGTGAATTGACAAAGCCATTGAAGCACTCAGGCAGACATTAACCATCACCTCTGAATAACCTCTTTTCTTATGATATGAAATTGCAGGTCCTTTTGGGGCAGAACGGGTAAATCTTCTGTTCTTTTGCCAGAGCTACTAGAGCTGCTGGTGCAATGCTAGCTAGGGCTGAAATTCTGGACCTTCTAATCATGGGATGAGGGGTACACTTGCTGGTTCCAGCTAAACAGATTTATTGTGGGCCGAATGTGCTCATTGACCTGGTCTTGATTGTGGCTTTACGGACCGGTCACCAAGGGTTGGAGATCCTGCTGATCCTTATCAGAGGCTGTTTGCAAGTGTGCCCCTCCTGTGTGCGTAAGAGTCATTGAATGCCCTTACAGCTTCTGACCAGAAAGGAAACTAAATTTCAGAATATTTTTTTATTAAAAGTGTTGTGGATGCATTGACTAGGCTCTCAAAAGCGATAGGCAACAACAGTAAATTCACTAAAAATTACTTGGCATGGAAATATGATAATACTACTTAGAAGTCAGGGAAGGTACAGATGTGCTGAGGGAGAAATAAATGGGCAGATATGATGGCACTGGACTCTCTTAGCTGCAAGCTCTCTGTGTTGTTTCTTAAATATATTTTCGTTCATGGCCATGCCAGCAGAAATAGTTGGAGAATCTATCCAGCAAGTTCTATATTTACATTACACAGACTTCAGTACTGCGATGGAATCAGAGAAAACAAAGCTCTACATATGTGTACAACAGTTTTGCCCACTCAAATTGTATTTTTGTAGAAAACCCTGAGGGTTTCTCAAATATTTGGTTTACGTCCAAAATTGGACCCCATTTGAGCATCCAATTAGGTGTGGTTTGACAGTGCAGCTATTTTAAGATCTATTGTTACCCATTACATTTTAAATGTAAATAGAGTGGGCTTCAGCTCTGCCCTGAGGAGTATTTCTGTCAAGCTCAATTCACCATTAATCTGTGGATCCAAATGTTTCTCTGGATATGATGTGAAACCCACCAATCTCATTCCCGTCAACAGTCCCAAACACATTCAAGACTGTGCTTGGCGCTGATGATGAAGAGGTGGGAAGAGGGATATAAGAGAAGGCATACAAGTGATGTTGTCAATTTGTAGTTACACAGCTTGTCTCATCAGATGGAGGTTCTCTTGGATTTTCTGTAGTCTCTCACAAGTGACTGTGTTTTATATTATATATAACACAAGACCACTGTTACTTTCAGCTCTAATGTCAACTTAAAATACACAAAAAAAATTATTCAAATGAATTTAGCTTGAATGGTAACATTCCACAAGACATGAAGACATACACATTGTTATAAATAGGGTTTTTGGTTGGCAGAGGTATGCTCCCCGTCCAAGCAGGAATCCCCACCCTAATCTGGATAAGCTAGATACACACTAAAAGATAACCTGTACTCACCCTTTCGTAGCTTGGCACAGAGCAGTCAGGCTTATCTTAAGAAGCAATGTATAAAGTATGTGTGCAGCAAACAGTAACACAATGATAACACCCCAAAAATACTCCACACATGGTTATCATAATAGATAATACTTTTATGAGTAAAACAAGACCAAAATGACAAAAATCCAATTAATAGAACCAGAGTTATGAATTTTTAAACATTAAATGGAAATATAGTGCTTAGAGTCATAAAGTGCCAAACGGGTACATCTGATCACGCTAGAAGGAGTAACCCTAAAGTTCAGGCTGATAGCGACGGTGGGAAGGCCAGGTACCTGGACTCGTGCAGGTCCCGCTGAAAAAGTACCTTAGATGGAGGAAGCGTCATGTTGAAGACTCGATGCGAGGAGTCAAGGAGGGCCGCATCAATCTCATGGATGGAGGCGATGGGTTTGTTCCAATCCATGCAGTCAGCGAGACTTCGTGGATGAACCCTTTGGCGATGAAGGCGATGTGTCGTTGTCAAGCCATCCAGTCCGCCATCGTTGAGCAGCTCAGTCTATCAAAGAGATGTCCTAGGTCAAATGTTTCAATAGATGACACAAAAATCTTTGAGGTGATGCTGCAGAAGGAATTTCTAGAAGCACTGAAAAGAGAGACCTTCTTTGCAGTGGTTACTGATGAATAGCTTGATGATAATCTTGACTGCAGAACCAGAAATACGGGTGAAGGCTGGGGCCCAAGCAGAGGCAACCTCTCATTAACAGATAGGAAAGAAAAGCATCTGGCAATCCCTTGGTGTACTTTTTATGGAGTGCAGATCCTCAAATCCTACAGTAGATCATCGATTTCTGAGATTCTTGAAACCTGCAGTAGATTTTCAAATTCCTGGAACCTCAAATCCTGCAGTAGATCCTTGAATCCTGCTACAATAATGAGCGGTATTGCTCCCATCACATAGTTGGATGGCATCCCGAGTGACAAGGCTTTGAGCGAGAGGTGGAGGAGGAGGCTGAAAATGTCCAAGACCAAAGGTGGATTGGAGTGGAGGTGAGCACCTGTAACAAGCATTGACAAATTCTCTCTTATGTCATGCTCTTGGCTATTTGGGATGTCATTATGCCTCCTATGGAGTGACTATGCTGCAGTGCATGAGGGACTATTTTACATTCACAAAAGTAGACTGAATCATCAGAGAGTAAAGCCTTTATCTCGTAAATGGACTGTGTTCAGAAACCATTTGTTTTTTCACTGCAGAACTTGTATTAAATATTTTAGCCATGACTCAAAATGCAAGCCAGACCTATTGGCTTTGCCCATGCTTGTTTTGAGTTTCTCTGCGAAACTATAATTTGTACAGATCAAACATAAGTCATTCTACTCCTCCCAGTGAACGTTTTGTTTAATTTACTCTTTTTCTTTAACTTTTACTAATGAAAAGTATACAAAGTTTGTGTATGGAAGGAACACATGAGCAACATTCAAGCAGTACACATTATCTAAATAAAAAATGCATTTGTAAAATATTGAAATATCTAAGGGACAGATGTACGACCATTTGCTTTTGCGAGTCACAAATTACAAAAAATTGCAAGTCGCAATTTGCGAGTCGCAAAAGCAAATGTACAACAGTGTCAGAGACACTGTTAGCAATTCCCAATGGGGTCGCAAAATGCGAGGCTCGAGAATTCATGAGCCACTCACAATTTGCAACCCCATTGGGAATGGCTGGCCCTCCCAGGGATGGTTGCCTGCTGGGCTCAGCAGACCACCATGTCTGGGACTGCTTTTTAATAAAGCAGGTTTTTTGTTTAAAAGCAGCCCGTTTTTCTTAAAGGAAAACGGAAGGCATTTAAAAAGAAAAAATTATGAAACGTTTTCATTTCATTTTTTAAGGGCAGGCAGTGGTCTCTAGGACCACTGCCTGCCCCTAAAAAATATTTTCCCCTGCGTTTGCAAAGGGGAAGCGGTCCCCTGGGGAGCCCTTCCCTTTTGGGAGTGCATTATCACCCTCTTGAAGGGTGTATCCGTTTACTTTTCGAAATGATACATTATGCAGACTAAATTGAATGGAAGTAGTAACGTTTCTCTTAGCCAGGCATATGGTGTCAAAAGAAATTACTGAGGCCATCATTAAAAAATTACGGGGCCATTATGTTAATTTCACGAATCTGGTAATTTTCAGGCTCCAACTGCTAATCTTGATAGCACAGCTTATGTATATGTGACAGGGTAACACATGCTTTCCTACACTGACATGTGCTAAGTATACAATCTACGCATTTACGCAGTAAGATGTCCCAGATAAATTATATGTCGAGGTTTCTTGTCATGATATCACTTGTAGGACAAAGATCACACAATCTTGCAACACGGAGGCTGTTTAAGAACTTAAATGCGTAAAGTATGCACTAAATGTGTGCTAGATATACACATCCAGAAGTTGAAACCTCCTGCTCTTGACGGGAGCACATGTATGTGCATTTAGTTTAAATTAGATGCACATTCCTCTCAACTGACGCGTTATGGACTCTGCAACGGGTTGTATTTGTGAACGTCCCCTTGTGAAACCCCCTGCACTTCTGGGCCGTGTCCTGCTCTACTCTATTCCATTCTCTCCATCCACAGCTACAGCCTGGCTGCCTCTTTGCATCTGGCTACAAATTGCTGCTGGTTTCCCCTATGTGATTATTAATATTTTTTTGGTTGTAAGTTTTAGCTTGGTGAGCAGGTGTAAAACTGATATGGTAAACTAAAATGTAAACGGAGGTACCTAAATACCAGAAGTTATGGGTGTGACATGAACAAGGTGTGCATGCTCACTGACGGATGTAATGAAAATAATAATGCCTTACTCTTTGTGGGACACTGTTGGAGAATAACAAATAAGCGTGGGGACAATACAGAGAATGCAGAGGCACGGAGGGGGGACTGGTTGGAAGTGAGTGTGTGTTAGAAGGAAGGACCTGGCAGAGGGGGAGAGAGGTAAGACAGAGATAAACAAGTGGATAAAATAGTAACACAGAGTGTGTGTGTGTGTGTGTGTGGTACAAAAGAAATAGGGAAAGAAGCACTATGTTACAAGGAGAGAGAAAGGAATAAATAACGAAAAAATCAACAAAGGAAAGCACGAGAGAAGGAGGGACTGAGGACGGAAGCAAGAAGGTACAAATACATAAAGCAAGGGACTGATGGGAGTTGTAGCCAGTAAAACATCCAGTTTTACAGACTAAAAGGGAAGATCTCAGCTGATGTAGTAGTAGTGGGTGATTTTTTTAAATTGAGCGATACGGCTCTGCTGTACTAGAGACATTGGCTAAGTGAAAAAGAAGAAGGGAGAGCGAAACTCTGTAAAACATATAAAAAGTTCACCAAAAGTGGACGAAAACAGTGCTTGGGCATCAGGACACTGATAAGAGCAAACACTCGAGGAACAACAGGAAATAGTATGCTACAGCCAAGAGAAACTGAGGAAAAGTAAGTGGCAAGCACAAAAGCCAACGAGAGAGTGTGTGGTTTAGTTAATGATTCAGATGGAGGGATGGGCCATCATAATCAAAACATAGATATTTTGCTCAGTGCATAAATTACACTTATGCAGGCTTATAAACATTATGCCTGAATGGGTGAACATTTTTTGTGAATAATGTATACGGTGTACGCATGAACAAACAGATGTAACGATGTGAAGTGTCACCTTTCTACGTGTATCTGACATGACTTTCGAATATGGGTCATTCATTCAAGAGTTTTCCTTTACTGCTAAGCACAGGAAACTGATAGTTTATGTATTCACTATAAGAGCATTTAGTGTTGACGTGACATCACAAGCATGCTTTCAAGTAACGAATGTGAAAGTTGGCTTCAGAGGCATGACTGCAGAAAGTTGAAAATTATAATGTTTTGAAAAGTTTCAAAATGTTGGCTACTCTTTTATGATCAAACACAAGTTAACTGTGATTTACATTATAATATATGTGTTATATATGCCTGTGTTTGTTTTCCTATTTCAGGAAAAGGAAGCCCGGTTTTTATCCCTTTTAGATGAAAAAACTCGCGATTGCGTAGGAAAATATTGAACCCTCAAATAGTAGACTGGAGCCTTCGACAACACACCATAACACAAGCAGAAGATTGCATTCCATGCAGCAGCGTTTTTAGATTTTGTTGTGTTACATTTGTGTTTCTGGTCTTTTGCTTCAAAGCTCCCTTGTTATTTGCAGTCAAATGCAACTTTGCTGCTCCTGTAAATCTCTTCTGATACATTTGTGTTTGAGAAAGTCAATTGTACATATACATCTCGATTTTTGTTGCATAGTGAACATTTTTTATTGAGACAAAAAGCTTCAGAAAGATGTAACAATCCATGCGACTTATAAACTGATTGTCCTAACAACAAATGGAAGTAGATTTAATGCAAACGGATGGAAAATGAACTACATTAGCACATGAGCTTTAAAATATTCTTGTTTTATTGTGTGAAATATTTATGTATCATGTTTTCAATTTTAATAAATCATCAATATTTTCATATTATATATATTTAATGTAAAACATGTTCCTTCTGCTGCTGACAGAGTTTTAGGTTTCACTTTAATAGGTGTTAGTTCTCAAAAGTCTACTTTGGATTCTTCATTCTTGGTAAGCTAGAACAAACTGTGGCTTTGATGTGAAAGAGGAACATCAATGATTACTGATATTTCATGATGTCTGTGGTCCATTTGGGTATACCAGTAAGAAATACCTTTATTTTTAAAGTATGCAGGAAGCATAAAGGTTTGGAGAGATGGAAGCACTGCCATTAATTGGTTGTTCTCCTGCCCCACCAAAACTTGCCCTTAAGATTCATGCTTTTACATTGAAATTCATTCTAAAGACATGTATGGTAAAGGCAAATGCATTGTCAAGGCATGTGTGGCAAAGGTTATGCATGGTAATGGCCTTTACGTGGCAACGGCCATGTTGTAATGTCATGAATTATACAACAGAATGCGTGGTTCTGTCATACATCCAAATATGTGATATGGATGAAGCACCTAAGAGAAATATGATAAAAGGCAGAGTTGTGTATATATCCTTACTTTTAACAAAAATGGGATAAAAAGTACTACTAATGTCTGGCCAGAAATTGACAACATAGATGCATTTTTGTAAGTGGTAAAGGCATGCTATGCGACCAGATAGAGCACCTTGCTCAACTTCAGCGATAGGGATAAAACAGCAACAACATTGGCCACAATAAGTGTTTTTGGTTAAAAAATACCTCCAATAAATATTCATGGTAATGTAAAGTAATGTAAAAGATTGATATTAAAAAGTGCACACAGTGAAATATGTGCTGTTAATTAAAAAAAAGAATATTATCTCTCAGCCTCAGAACCAAACAAACTTAGTTTACTAATATTAATCAATTTATCAATATGTACTTAATATTCTTTATCATACAAGTGACCTATGGTATAAAAAGTATGACTAGGATCATATTTATTGTCTATACACATACATATCAAAATGCCGAACATAAAATATTTCAGTAGTTGTTCACAATAGGGTTCCTACTTCCTTCACCATATCTGCCATGGAGCTGCAATCCATTTATTTAACAAGCATTGGCAATGCCAATAGGTCTGGCTTTAAAGAAATGTTGTATGGTAATGTGAAGCATTAAAAGTAAGTAGTGTATGTATTTGTGTGGAAGCAAATAACTCCCGACTAATGTTAGTGTAGTTTAAAAGGTCAGGTGACAGTTGCACTGTCAAGCCAGATCTAAAAATCCATGTAGGCTATTGACGGTCTTCTTCACAACTGTACTGTTACCAGAGAACGACAAACACCATCAATTATGTAGTTATCTAAGACACGTTTACAGCATTACAATGCCATGTATGTGCCCTTGAAAGATCAACCTCAGCCTGCTGGATGCTGGATAAATAAACAAAATGATCACAGCTGGTGGAGGGCAAGCACCTTTTTTGTTGAAACACACAACATCTTCCCAATCAAAACATGTACTCTTGTTTTCCAATATGTAGGTGGAGCCAAACCCCCCACGCCCCTCTAGTGGAACTCACATAATTGTCTGGCGACAGCTTCACTATCAAGCCAGACCATAAAAACGTGATTAGTCCAGATTCCGAACTTTGAAAAAGATAAGTAATAGCTATGCATTCTGTTATTTACATGGTCAAATGATGGTTACAAAAATCTTTTCTGAACACAAACACTTTACACCTTTGAGTAGGATTGAGCTTCTGTTAAGTGTACTTCGATTGGGAACAAATGGAAAGTGACTTACACAATTATACAAGGTATTGCAAGGTAAACATTGGAGTGGAGGAGGGCAGTCAATCCAGGCAGAGGTGGTGGATTACGCTGGCAAAATAATTCAGAGTGAATTGATTGCGAGAGTGTCAGTAAATAGCAAAGCACAAACGTATCCATTTTAATTATCTGCAAACAATTTATCTTACTCCATTCGCTGTACAATAATGTTAAAGCTTCAGATAAATGAATATACTGTTAACAAAATATTGGTAATATAATGACAGCTGGTCATGATATTTCCAAATAGGTGACTAGCTCTTACAAGGATGAATAGCAAAAGCCTACTATATGAGAGACAGAATTATGACGTAAAGAAGAGTACAATTATTGAAAGCCAAAGACAACATAGTCTGCCAACTGACACTAGGGAACAGTATAAAGACAATGATGATGAATTGCAATATAAGAGAGGAACATGATTTTTTCCTAATTTTCTAATGTGTGATTGTACCATGGACTGAGTAGTAAGCTCTATTTGACTAGATTGAGAAGGGAAAGTATAATGAGATGAAGGATGGGGGGGAATGGATGTTTGGTTTTGTACTTTTCCTTACCATGACAGAGATGTCTAATGATAATTTGTTTTCTATAAAGTTTCATAAATGTAAAATTGTTTTTTTTTTAAACAAATAAAAGACCTGGCTAGTAAAGAGCCCTTTATTTAATTTTTTGTAATCAGCTCGGGCCATTTCCCTGGGTCTTGGGAACCTAGGGACATTGGGGCAATACTTTTATTTATGTATTTATTTATTTAACCGTTTTATATAGCACTGAGCACCACAAGGGATGAGACCGCTTTACATAGAACAGCAATGATTCAGTTGTATTACAGAAGCTGAATGGTCAAACATATAACATAACTAGACAACACATGAGCCAATCACAGAGTAGAAAGTAGTTACAATGACATGGGTAGCAGGAGGAGGAGCATAGCAATGTAAGACAACTGTGCAAGAGCAGGGATTGAGCCGGTATTAGAGGGTATTAGAGGGAGTGATGAAAGAGATATGGTGGGGAGGAGCAACTAACAAGAGCTTGGGTAGTGGGAGAGGAGAGGAAATACAAGTGGAAATAGGGTAAGAAAAGGGGAGAGAATGATAATTAGAGAAGAATGCAAAACTAGTGGGACATCAGGTTAGAGGTCTTGACTGGAATAGTGAAATAGGATGAAGAAGGGGAAGTGAAGGAGCACTTTGGAAGGGATTGTGATTAGGAGCATTGGGGAGGGGGAGAGGAGGAAAAACGAGAGTATAGAGTATGAGTGATCAGGAGGAGGGAACTGTTGATGTCTAAATAGAGGGAGAACATTCAAGAGAGAAAAAGTAGGGGCGGAAGGTAGGGGAGAGCGTGGGAGTAGGAGCAGGGGCAGCTGTGTGAGGGGGAGGAACGGAATAGAGAAGAGGGGGAAAGTGACAGGAAGATGTGAGGGTAGAGAGAGAGAGCAGATGCATGCTAAAGGAGGTAAAGTGAGGAGAGAACAAAGACAAAAGGAGAAAGGACAGAGGAAGAGAGTCAAAGAGAGTCGGAAAATGATAGAGGGGGAGTGAGCAAGGAATGGTACAATGAGTGGCAGCAGTTGGGGGAGTAGAGGAAAATAGAGGGAAAAGTGAGATAAGAAAAAAGTGGAATATAGAATGGAAAAAGAACAAGCAAAGGACAGATGGTGGACACACATGGTAGAGGAACCAGGAAGTAAAAAGCAGTTGCATAAGCAGGGTAATCAGAGTGCAATGAGTCCTAACCAGGCAGACACTGATGACAAGATTTGGCTATAGGTGTTTTGGAGTGACAAAACAGTAATTTCATTCTTAAATCCACAGGGAGGAAGTTCCACAGAATGGAAAGAGCAATTGAGAAGAATTTATGTTTAACTTTAGCAGGTTTAAAGCACAGTGGTTTGAGAAGGATATTATATATATATTTTAAGTCCTGGATCTGCCCACCTGAGCCAGCTGGAAAGGTAGGGCAGAGACTGAAAATGGACTGCTTTGTAGGCCAGACAACCCTAGTTTAACTGAATTCTGGTCTCAATGGAAAGACAATGTTGCCACAGTGAGGATAAGAAATCTATGGTAAAAGTTCTTAGTTGAGGGCACAAGTGTGGGAGTAGCATCCAGGACAGTTTGGAGGGGCATGAGAGCTGTTTGAGGGGAGCTAGCTAGTACAGCATTGTCAAAATCAAGTTTTGAAAGAATGAGGCCATGAGCTGCTGATTTTAGAAGGGGTGTTGACATGTGGTTTGATCTTCTTTCTGGCATACACATAGTAGTTGTCTGATTTGGAGAGTTTGTTGAAGTGAGGATTCACAAATAGGTTTCCCAAGTGAAGAGAGAGGGAGAAAGAGAGAGAGAGAGAGAGCGAGAGAGAGATGTTGAAAAGTCAGGGATATTGAGATTGTTTACCAGATCCAGATTTGAAGGACTTCTTGAACCTTGCAGAGAAAAGGATCAACTCAGTTTTTGTGGATTGAAGGTGAGAATGTTCTCAGACATCCAGTCATGAACTTTGAGAAGGATGTCAAGATGTGGAGATGTCAAGAATAGAGGAGGTTTTGAGATGAAGTTGTATGTACATGCCTGTGTCCCAAGCCAGTTTCCAAGAGAAATGTTAAAGAGTATTAGAACATTGGAATGCTGAGCACTTCATTGAAAACAATGGTGTGCTACGTGCTTCTAATGGCCGGTAGAAGCCTGGAGCATCAACATTCCAATGTTTACCATATCATGCCCATCTAGAATACAGTTAATATTGTCAAGGATTTTTAGAAAGGCAGTTTTGATGCTGTGCTTTGCTGTAAAACCAGTTTGATGAAACCTGAGCAGGTTAGGCCTGCTGATGTGGTGGGTAAATTTTCCAGGGTTTTGAATAACCAGGGAAGGTTGATGATAGGTTCGGTAACTAGATGGAAGATCGGTGTCAGGGTTGGGCTTTTGTAGTAGAGGCTTAATTTATCCATGCTTAAGTGAGTGAGAGAACAATCATTGATAGAGGGAAGCATTGGTAATTTTATACGAGGCTTCATCAATGAGAACTTTTCCTTGATGATGTTAGGTGGTGTGATGTAATGGTATAAGAAATAGGTTTGAAACCTTTAATGATTGCAGATCATATGGCTTTAGCATGCTATTTCCCAGTCAGCTGTCAACTAAGAATACTGACTATAATTCGCAGCTTCCACCAAAATGAGCCTCCTATAGCTTTTATTTGATGGAGGAACAAAATGACACCATGGGAGAGGTGTGGTAGCAGAGAAGTAGGGAAAGCAAGGAGGCACTTTTCCAGTGGCTGCTTCATGATGTTTCTCAAATTTCTTCACCATATGTTTATTTTCTCATGACCCTTTCTCTTCAATCTTTCCTCGCCTGATACCCTCCCATGGGCCACATTCCATATTAACTGTACATTATTTGGGTTGTATCAGTGGTGGTCCTGCATTCCTTGGTTACGAGAAAAATATACCTGTGAAAACAGCAATAACTGAAAACGTATTTAATCATCAACATACTTCTCTGTCAAATTGTACACAGTCATCCTAGTTGTAGCTACTGCAGTGGAGTGATAATGGCCGGCAAGGGTGTGTCGAGGCCAGTACCCGTAGCTCCACAATGTGGCACCACACTGCACTGGTACTGAGATTGAAGCACTAGCAGTTAATCACTGTTTATTTTACCCTTCAACAAACTAAAGGAAGAAATATCTTGAATATCATAAAGTGCATGTATATGGTCTATCCGAGACCAGTAAATAACGGCATACAGGTAAATCGGTGCTCACCTTACTTTTGTCTCGGACTTGTGTGAGATTAAAGAAGCGTTTTTATGGATATATACCTGGTCTTATATAAATATATATATATATATATATATATATATATATATATATATATATATATATATATATATATATTAGGGTCCTCACCCACTGGTGCCACCTGTGGCTTGCTTCATCACTGGACCCTCACTCACACACATAAGGTGTGTGAGTGGACTCGGTGTGTTTGTAAGTGGATTTCTGTGATAACTGTGAGTGAAGGCAGGGGATCTTGGTGAGTTTAAAAAAGCCTTTGAAAGCTAAAAAGTTATTTAATGACATAGGTTTAGGGGCCAGATTAAAAGTATGAAAAGTGACACTATATTAAGATATAATGGTCACAAGTGTCTAATCATTTTAGCCACAAACTGCCCCGAAAGACCAATTGGCTTTCTTCTGGACCTGGGTTTTCCCTGCTAGTTATTATAAACCGCCTTTTGGCATGTACAAATAACATCGTTTTTTTTAATAACATTCTCATTTGCATACAGACCATACACTGAGGACCTTTTCCTTGTATGATCATCTCCTGAAACGAGAGATATTAATAATCAAATTTGGCGTCCTTAAATTTTTAATGTGCACCCTTAATTTTGTGCCTAATAAGTGCCAAATGGTTGTTGTGTTGTATCCAGTGACATTTCTTAGGATTAATACACATGACCAACACACAACACTTAAAAACACCTGATAACAAAAAATGGCAAAACAGAGTAATGAATACCTACCTATCTAGATGAATTTACCGACATCATAGGAACATTTCAGGGATTGGCTGTCCTTATAGTCACACACTAGGGGGAGTGGACACATCATTATTTAGATTGATGTTCTTACTCACAATTTAGATACCTCTGTTGGAATCAGAGATACAGTAAGTATAATGTTTTGTCTTACTTCATCAAGGGTCCCGGTCTGCTCAACCCTCAAGGAGTGCTCCTGACTCCCTGCATGTTGGAGATTTAGTGTTTTACTTCCTGGTTTTAAGGACACTCCTGATTGGTGTTTGGGATCATGTGATCACGCATCACGTGATAGAGATTAAGTATTTTACTTCCTGGTTTTTAACGACACCCTTGATTGGTGCTTGGGATCATGTGATACCGCATCACATTGCATGACATACAGATGCATTGTGGGGCATTGAGTTTACAAAGCTGGTGATTTTTAGGGAATCAAGTATTTGTGTGCAAACGGTATTTGATGTTAATGTCTCTTTCGGTAATATCTCTGAATATATTAGTATTTCACAGTATGTTGTTCCAGGGTATCTCATCATTTAATTGGGTTGTGTGTGTAGAGAGTCTACACACCCACCTCTGTTCTTTTTCAAAAATAATTTTTTCAATGTTTCTGGTTTCGTCTGTCATGTGTTCCAGGACTGTCCATCTCATGTCATTTGGGGTGTGATGAACCAAACAATCATGTGCACCTAGGAGTAGGCAAAGCTCTCTTCCCCTGTGCTTCTCCAAGAGCAGAGCAGCCCCGCCTGCCCGCGAAGCAGCACGGACAACAGTATTGAAGGAAACATAAAATGATAGTAACTCAAAGTTATTATCATTTTATGTTTTGATTACTCTGCACTTCTTAAAAGCAGTGGGGTGAAGCTCCTCTGCCATAGCGGAGGAGCAGCCACAACCTGGCAATGTTTTCATTTTCTTACAACCATGAAAAACTTGCTGTAAGCTTGACGATACTAAAAGGATGAACAGCCAACAAAAGACTGGTCTAATGATCATTAATCTGCCAGTAGCACAGTGAACACAGGACATTCAACTCCCACAATGCCAGATTTATGTATGTAAAATGTATCTCCTGATGGATCATGTGGTACATACAGCTTACAAAAATAAACAAATGTTTCATGCCAATAAACAAACCCACATATACAACCATCGATCCCTCACAATATTTATATGTTTTACAAAAATGGCTTCTATCACCCTTCTATCATGATAAGAGGGGCTCTTGAGTACATTTTACTTATTTCCCGTAACCCCGATCAAATAAATTCTCTAGAACAGGGCAGAAAGAAAAGATATGAGCCCAAGTGCCCAAAGTAAATATACATTGACTGCATGGTGCAGCATGCCAGCATAAACTTCGTTTAGCCTTTTTGGTGTAGGTGATACGTGTTACATAATTATACACATATCAAATTGGAAGAAAAGGAATGCTGTGCGGTGCATAAAATGACAGAGACAATGCAAATCCTCCCCTGATATCTTAGACCATAAATACAAGGACCAACTTCTTCAAATTTGTTCGAAGTTAAGTGAGAGCCTGTAAATTACTATATAGTCAACATATATGCCTCCAAATGGGACACTGCCAAAAAGCACGTGGAACATTTCCTCGATGATCTCCAACTTAAGCTGAGAAGCTGAGGATATTTTAATAAATGTTCATGGTGACCCAATGGCAAGAAGTCTTGAGTACTAGAAAACATGTCCCTACCTTCTGGTTAAAATAATTGACCAGCCCCTATGATTCCACGTTTCTCAGCCGTACCCACTACTAAGTGCATTGGGAAATGATGGGTACTGGGAAAACGGAAGGCATCCAGGCTCAAAATATGCCTTCATTTCTTTAACTGTATAACACTGACACTTCTTCTAAATTATAAAATGTTATCTTCCATTGTCTAAGGTATTTAAACTTTGTGATGAAGCTGAAGATACCAAGGGTATTATTTAGCAATGTTTCGTGCAGAGCAAAGCAGCAAGCCAACTTGCTGCGTGAAAGGGCAGGAATGAGCCATATTTAAAATTATACAGTACATTCCTGTCCTTTCCTAGTGCTAGCATACTTTTGGCTGCCTAGCACCAATGCAGGCACCCTTGTGCAACGTCATGTACATTGTAGGCACAATTGTTTTTGTGCAGGAAGAGACACTTTCCTGCACAAAAACTATCCTGAGAGGCAGGAATCCTGAGAGGCAGAATGCAGCACATGTAGAAATAGGAAAAAGCGAGGAGAAATAAAGATATTTCTCCTCATTACAACTCGCCTGGGGAGGCGCAGCATTTTGACACATTCCCAGGTCTACCACTAATGGTAAATCTGGGAATGCATCAAAACCCATGTTTGGATGCGTGGGAACACCCATGCTCCACCCATGGAAAGCCACACTGGGGCCGAGCAAAGCAAGGCAGTGATTTGCACTGCCTTGCATTAGTCTAAATGTATCAATCCATGCAGGGCCATGCAAGGTGGCCTTGCATGGCCTTGCATGGCTTAATAAATCTCACTTAAGTTTGCCTTCACCCTTGCACCCCCTTGTACGGGGCAGGGGCAAGGGCAACGCAAAACCTTGATAAATCTGGCCCCAAATATCTTTGTCATCCTAAGGAGTATGCTATTCTCAATGTGCTTATTCATTTCTGTGATGACTAACTACTGCATAGGAGCAGAAATTGCAGCCAAATATTTATTAGCAAACTCAGCGAAGATCCAGTCTCCTTCCTCCAGTCTCTCACAAAGGTAAGAGACATTCTGGCTTTTTTGTTTGCCCAACTAATTAGGTAATAAGGTCATTAAGATGGTCTGAAATATTTGGTTAATAATGAGGGGAGGGTCTGAAAGAAAATAGGAGTCTTTGTAAAATAGCCATTTTCACAATATTAATGCATCCCACTAAAGATAACATAATATATTTCAATGTATCAAATTCTGTTTGAACTTATGAATTAGGCTATCATAAGTTGGCCAATATAAATCTCCAAGCTCATCAGAAATTCAAATTCCTCTATTTCTTGTTCGATCGCCTACTCTTGATTGTATAATGCAGGAAGATCACTCCAGTTTTCATGACACATGATTACCTTTGTTTACCTTTACTAATGTGATGCCCTTATAAATTCGAAAATTTCTTGATGAGTTTAAAAACACTGGTAATCTTGTTACAATCTGGTGTCAAAATAAAGCATATCTTCCACATATATTACAAGAAATGGCAAACAGTAAAAGTAACACCCCTGCCTTGCAGCCCGCTCCACTCGTAATGAGCTCACACACACTTTAAACCTGTTGATGGACCTTGGTGGAGGAAAGGCCCGTAAACTGAGAGGGAAACAACATATTTATGGGTGTGGAGGTCTCTGCCACAAGTGAAGAGTTCTCTGCACCTTGGTGTTTAAAGCCATTTCAAGGTCTGGTTAGCTTTGTACCTGTTTGTGGGTGTTCACAAATTTCCATTTATGAGCATTCACAAAATCCTCTAATTTGATTTCCTGCTCTGAAAAGGGACAGGAGCTAGAATAAATCCATTTGAGGGTGGCATATTCATATTTTCCCTGTGGAGTAATAAGAAATACAGTGTGTTTTTACACAGAGGATCCTATTCACCCTGTCCTGAATTCTTTGCTACAGAGAATTCCACATTAGGGAGAAGATCCCAATGAGTATTTCACATGATCGACTGAGGAGTCAACCGGGAAACCTGTGTATGTTACTGTTTAACACATGAATTTCTGGGAATATTTGTGAATTCCAGAAATACGTAAATCTGCACTTGCAAATTGGTGTGTATATATAGAGTGCAGAGTTACACATTTCTTTGTAACTCAGGCCCAAAGTGCATTTGATGCTAAAAGCCAGTCTCAGATGAATACAGTTTGCTTGATCCAATCATGCAGTACCCCAAACCCATCAATCTAACCACCAAGTTCCTCATCAAAATTTTATAATACTTTACTAAAACAACAAGACTGATGGCTATGATCATAAGTCATGTCTTGTTTTACCTGGCTTTGATCCAGCTTTATGAATGCTGTTAAATACCCATGATAATGTTTCTAGAATATTGCTAGAAATTGAGCTTTCTGGTTGGCAGAGTATACACCCTGTCCAAGCAGAAGCCACAATCCCAGTCAGGGTAAGTTAGATACACACTCTAAATTAACCTGTGCTCGCCCTCTGGTAGCTTGGCACAGAGCAGTCAGACTTAACATAAGAGGCAATGTGTAAAGAATTTGAGTCACACTTTAATTACAATAACACAATGCAAACACTACAAAACGACTTCACACCAGTTAAAAAATATAGAGAATATTTATCTGAGTAAAGCAAAACCAAAAACAACAAAAATCCAATAAGTAGAAGTTGAGATATGAATTTTTTAGTCAATAGCGCTAAAAGGTTATTTGAGGTCGTGCTAGACCGGGATAAATCCAAAGATCAGGCCAACCGTGATGGAGGGCAGGCCCACTACAGGACCAATGCAGGGCCCACTGAAAAAGCACCTTGTACGGAGCAAGTGTCAGCGTCGAGGACTCCCTGCATCGGTTCCGATTCCCGCAGTCAGGTGGATGCGTCAGAGTCGAGCCCCGCAGCAGTCTTTGGATCAACACTGTGTCGTAGTTGAACCTCGCAGTCAAGACCTGCGTCGCCGGCAAATCGGCACTGCATTGACTGCGGAGGGCACTGCATCAGTTCTGATCGGCTCCAAGGGGTCACTGTGGCGATTTTTGCAGAAAACAGCTGTAGAACCCACTTCTGAGACCCAGGACTGGAGGGGGCACCCCAGGCAAGGGTAGAAATCACAGATGGCAGAGTCCAGCAGCACCTGAAGAATTGCAAGAAGTCTTTTGTGACCCTGAGACATCAGAGAACAGGAGAGAACAGGAAGCAAGCCAACAAGCCCTTAGAGATGCTTGAGTTCAAGGATGTAGAGAACAGGTCCAGTCCTTCTGGCTCCCAGGAAAGAAGCAGCAGGCCAACACAGCAGAGCAGATAGCAAAGTGGCAGTCCCTCCTACAGCACAACAATCAGCATGCATCAGCCCAACACAGAAATGCAGGTAGCAACATGGTAGTCCTTCCTACAGCACATCAACTCTTCTTCCAGGTAGAATGTCCATAGTTCCAGCAAACCTCTGATCACAAGGTCCCTGCCTTACCTGCCCTGGCTCTAGACTCACTACAGGGGGTTTGCAGCTGTTTATGTGGGGAAAGACATGGCCCTATTCAGATGCCAGTGTCAGCTCCTCCCTCCCAATCTACCTCAGGAGGCCTCAGGAGGACAATCAGCCTGGTAATGGCTCATCAGGATGCAAATGTCACACCCCAGCTTCCTTTGTTTGACTGTCTAGAGGGAATCCAAAAGCCCAGCTGTCACCCAACCCAGATGTGTATTCGGAGACAGAGGCCCATCAGCCTGGTAATGGGTCATCAGGGTGCAAAATGTCACACTCCGGCTTCCTTTGTTTGACTGTCTAGATCGATTGCATAAAGCCCAGCTGTCACCCAACCCAGACGTGTATTTGGAGACAGGCAGAGGCACAGAATGGCTAAGGTAAGAAAATGCCAACTTTCCAAAATTGCTTTTTCAGATGTATAATTTAAAATCGGACTTCACCATAAGTTGTAATTTTGAATTGTGAGGCCAGAGACATCAAACTCCATACCTCTATCTTTTCCCAAATAGAAATTAGACTTAAAAGATGTTTTAAGGCAAACCCAATGTTAACCTATGAAAGAGATAGGCCTAGCGGTAGTGAAAAATGAATTTAGCAGTGAAATGTAAAACTCAAAAGTATATGTCCTCTCTTTTAAATACATTGCACCCTGCCCATAGGGATGCCTAGGGTTTACCTTAGGGGTGACTTATATGTAATAAAAGGGACGTTTTGGGCCTGGCAAGTAGGTTAACTTACCAGGTCAAAATAGCAGTTTAAACTGCACATAAAGGCTCTGCAGTAGCAGGCCTGAGCCATGTTTAAAGGGCTACAGAGTGGGTGGCAGAGTCAGTGCCGCGGCCCACTAGTAGCATTTAATTTATAGGCCCTGGGCACATACAGCGCACTCTACTAGGGACTTATAAATAAATTGCCAATTGTGGGTAAGCCAATGTTACCATGTTTTGAGAATCGAGCATATGCACTTTAGCAATGGTTAGCAGTGGTAAAGGACCCAGAATCCTAAAGTCAGCAAAACAGGAGATCAGAAGATAAAAAGTCTATCACGCCAAGGATGCCAGGTCTATAAATATGATCTATGAATATAGTGTTATATAATCTAATTGGTTGTGTATGCCTCAACTATATCTTCCACAGGAGCTTTACGTAGGCAAAACATTGCTTGTTCAACCTCCTTAAGAACAGTCTCTTTCATTAGTAAGTTCTATTTGGCTGTATTCTGTTTAAAAAGGAAGTTGCTTCGTAAATAAGTTAAACTTTTTCCATTTTTTTAAAATCCATATACCATAATAAATATCAGGTTAACAGGAATAGCTTGCCTTTATTAGAGGGCCGAGCCTAATCATTCTTAATTAGCTCCTTCACAGTTCAAGCTACGTGTTCAAATACTTCCCATCTTATTACCATTAAAACTGCATTAAAACTGCACTTTCAATCTACAATTGAGTGAATATAAATGATCATAAGTAATCACAGGCCTTATGTACAAAGTTTGTAATGATCGCAAACTCTCAGAGTCTGTAAATCTGAGGACTTGGGACCACTAAAGCACTCTTTAAATGTACTAAACCCATTTCATGATTTGGATAATGTTTCTTGAATCCTTAAATGGGTTTGGAAGCATTAAGGAAATGCTATGTGGAAGGGGTGTTGTAAGGGCGGTCCTTCTATTGATTTTGAAAGGTATGTATTAATGTTTTCCAATAGAAATCTGGTTGCAAATTATTAATATTTTACCACCAAGGTGACAACCCATTCACACATGGGAAAGGGTCTCTAAGGGATCTCTTTCCCTTTGTGGATGGTGAGAATACTTTTTTTAAAGAGTAGAGGGTCCCATTGATCAATACCTGGGTGTTAAGGATGTGCTAGGGATGTTCTCAGTACCGCCTCTCAATTACCTAGGACGTGAGCAACACATCCTGGCAGTAGAGGCAGGAAATCCATCTGGTGCTTGCATCTTTTTCTATTTTTAGTTCAGGCTGCTGAGAAAGAACTTCCCCTGCAGCCCTAAGCTGTTTTTCTTTTCTTTGTAATGATGATCTGTTCATTTATTTTCACTTACATCTGTGTTCGGGGGCACATCTCAGACCCCCCCAAGAACCGATTTAGATGGGGAGGTATCATTGGAAAGGGAGAAATCTCCCCTTTCTAATGGTATCTTTCCCTGGTGAATTCCTGCTTGGGAAATTACCATAGGAAGGCAACCCTCAAACAGGGATCCAACCACTAGACACAAGGAGGTAACGTCCTCCTATGTGTCCCGTGGTTGGGCAGAAAGATTGTTGAGGGTCATTTGGGGGTGAGTACTCAGCCCAATGTCTTGGTGGGTGGCCCACACCCCTTTTAGTAATAAAAACAACATCCCTGGGATCTAAAGGGCTTTCTGTCCCCTCGGGGAAGTTTGCAGGTAAAGTCCTCCTATCTGTCCCCTGATAAAGAGGTGGGATGGGCCACCCACACATAAAGGTGAGCCTCCACCCCCAAATGACACCAACACCCGAGTGAGGCAGATAGGATGACTTTACCTCTAACATGTCCAAGGGGGCAGAAAGCCAAAGGGAGTTTTTTTTATTACTGAAAGGGGTGGGAGCAACCTGTCAAGACAAGAGGCTAAGCCCCCACCCCCAGATGACTCCAGCAATCGTTGTGCCCTGCCAAGGGACAGCTAGGGGGACTTTATCTCCATCTGCCCTTCCCTGGGGGCAGGAAACCCAGTAGATCCCAATGAGAATTTTTGTGTATTACTAAAGTGGGTGAGTGGCCTGACTAGACAACAGGCTGAGCCCCCACACCCAAATGGCCCTAATTGTCTTTTCACTCCCTAAGGGGGCAGATAGGATGACAATCTGCCCCTGGGGGGGGGACAGAAAATCTGCTGGACCCAAGGGATGTTTTTTATGACTAAAAGAAGTGTCAGCAACCCATCAAGACATCGGGCTGAACTCCCACCCCCAAGTGACCTCAGCGCTCTTTCTGCCCAGCCAGAGGAGTTTATCTTCAATGTGGTCTGACCCCTGGGTGAAGAAAGGCCACTAGATCTGAGGGAGATCTGAGAGAGGTTTTGTTTAATTACTAAAAGGAGTGATGCTGCCTGCCCAGACATTGGGCCGATCCCCCACACCACAATAGACCCAACAGCTTTTCTGCCCCACCAGAGGCAGGCAAATAGGAGCACTTTACATCCAATCTGCCCCCAAGGGGCGGAAAGCTCACTAGAGCCTAGGAAAGCTTTTTGTATTACCAAAAGGGTTGTGGGCCACCCACCAAGGCATTGGGTGAAGTCTCCACACCCACTTTCGTGGTGGGCAATATCTATCATCGAATCAGAATAAACTGTGACCAGGGCATCACCATAAAGGGCTCCAAAATGAGTTGCTCACTCATCTGCTTGCATATGAACTTCTGGGGTCAATAGCCTGTTACACTCCCCATGCGATACTATAAGCCAAAAACTTCTTTGAATCTTTAGATTTTGCAGCTTCAGGAAGTTCTTCCCAAATTCCTACCTCTTGCTTTACTCTGGCAGCCGTACTTGTGTTTTTGTACGATGCTCTATACACTTTTATTTTGTTTCTTTCACCCAGTTTAATAGAGGCAATAGGGTCTAACTTCTTAGTTCAACAGTACATAGTAAGCTATTCGTTACCTCCCTTTGCTGTCCTAGGCACCTTTACATTCTTTTCAAAAAATTATTTTAGTTCTTTAAACAGTTGTTCATGAATTGGAACAGAACAGGATTATCTAAATTAGTACTGACAATTCCAAGTTTTCTACCCGTCTCTTCATAGATGGAATTCAAAAAAGCACAATTATTATTGATGTTCACCCATTTTATGTTCTTACAGTTATTACAAATGACAATTGGGTCAAATTTCAAAGTGTTGCTCTGTAACAAATTAGGAATTAGAGATCTATTTATGTATAAAACTAAAGGATCATGATCCCTCGTATCTTTTTAGTACCATCATATATGCATTTCAGCTTATATATTCACATCAAGCAATATTTAGTCAATGTTCCTTCTAGCGGTTCCTCTTTTAAATGTTGGAGCCACCATACTATCTGACGGAGAGCACCTTGAGATCCTCACTGGTAAGTAGTCGCACTATATAAGTCCTTGATTGATTGAACGAGAGTGGCAGTTGCATATACAAATGCTGTAAGACAAAGAAATGTCGACTAGTCGCAAGACCGACCTAGAGGCATTATTACTCGGGGGTACTAGCAAGTCAGGTATGCCCCAGTAATCATTTCCTTCCTTAGCTATCCCCATGAGTAGCCCAGATGGTTCAAAACAAAATTTTAAAATACCCCCAATTATAACCACCAATTTTCCACTGTGCAAGCTTAAACGGTTTCCCAAAACGTTTAATGTATGTGAGTATGAAGAATGAAGGTACTTCTGTAATACACATTAACTAAAAGGATATTTTTCTGATTGTTAAGATTAATTCTTAGAGCTAACAAATCAGGAGAATCTATGGGATTTGCATTATATCTCATGATAAAGATGTATTTCTAATGCGCATGTGCCAGATGGGCCACCCACAACAGATTTCTCTGTAGGAACTTGAAAGTTTCTATAACCTAGGCTGTACACCTCACCGATAGCCCACGTCTCCTGCCCCATAGACACATTAAAACAATCCATATAAGTTCCCCAGTCTCTAATGGTTAGTTTAGACTTTATGCCTGATACATTCCAACTAAGAGTATATATGTTTCTTTCTGCGGATGCTTCACAATAGCTGAGCTTTATCTTCATCCCCCCACTGCCAAGCTGCTACATGCGAATCAGATAGGAAGACAGTGGCCCAGATTCACAAAGGTGTCATGCAATGTAGCGCATCACCCAAAGAGACAGGGAGAGAGCAAGAGAGCACCACATCCACAGAGATATGGCACTCTCCTCCCCTCTTCCCCTCTCCCTAGCACTGGCACTGATTTGTGCTGCCATGCACCAGGTACATACCTTAGCACCATAGTTCTAGGGTGGGTGCCTGAGTCTACTATAGGTTTTGTACTGGAAGGGTATCCTTCCCGTACAAAATGATATGGATAGAGAAGTTTAAAAGATTTTCCTACATTATATGTGTGCTGTACAGTGCAACACACATGCAAAGTTGGAAAAGCAAGGAGAAATGAAAACATTTCTCTTTTTAACGCCCGCTTTTAAGCTGGGTTCATTTTGGCGCTAAACCCTGTCTGCTAATGTTAGTAGATAGGGTTTAAAGTCAAAACACATGGGTGGTTGCAAGGGAACACCCATGTTCTACCAATGTGATGCCTCCTTGACGCAAAGTAATGTAAAGCAGAGTTTTGCAATGCTTTGCGTTACTTTTCCATTCAAACCAATGGAAATACCAACCATCAGGATCTGAATTACAGCTTGGTTCTATCGTCTCAGGTAGATCATCAGACCACACCCATTCCTGGGGCGGCTGGATGAAGTGTAATAATAGAATACAATTTGTAAGTTTGGTCGAGCAGTGGGGGTCTCTTGAAAGTTTAAGTCTCCTTTTGGGTAGGTGTAGGGAATTGTGTGGGGGACATAGTCACCTCCTTGCTGCACGTTTTACTCGACTGCCCCCCTGAATAAAGTCATATTGACCCTCCTACAGGCTGTAATATCCCCAGCTAATAACCAGGAAGGCCTAAAAAACCTATCTAGTCAAACTACCTATATTTTCCTTACTCATGCTGAAACTTGGTGTTTTCTTTTTTTATTGGATTTCTGAGCTCTGGGGTGGATAAGACCTAAGGCCAAGTGCAATAGTGCCTTCTAACAGCCTGGTGTCCATTAGGGTAACTTTAACATAATCCCAATCTATGACATACAGATCTGATCTAATGTACCACCTTTATTTCTTAAATCTGCTTTCAAGCAGTCTATGGCAGAGTTTCGGGACACTTGTCATAAGGACCACATTTTCAGCTCATTGAAAGCATTTTGCCCGGTCGCACAATTAGCCAATAGTGTTGCACCTGCAATTAACCACCCTTTTGCCACACTTATCAGGTTATGAAATGGAGCACTGGATCTCAAAAACTGAGAAAGCCCGTCTCGTGCATTGTGCATCATCAGAGGTTGGAAACCTTCTCCCTTAATCCCTGAATTATTATCAACCATGTTCTGAAATAATATTATCAACCATGTTTTTTCCATACACGTCTGTTCTCCCATTTGTATTCCCCTGCACGTGCGTGAGACAAACCTCGTTGCTGTTAGGTAATGTCTAAGATTCATTTTCTTGCTAGTCGACTTCTCCTCCGCCTCATTTGCTGCATTCTGGGAATCAGATGCCGGAGTACAAAGTAGGGTTATAAGGCATAGCACCCGCAGCGACCACAGGGTGCTATGCAAATACCTAAGTCATGTTTGGAAAAAAAGGCATCTAAAGTTAGAACCATTTGGTCCACCCCCTCAAACTCTGATTTCAGCTATACGGTCAAACTACCAGATTCATTAAGATTCAACATAAAAAATGACTGATTAAAATACTCAATGTTTTAGTCCCTGCATGGGCCACATTTGCTTGGGTACTCGAGGCCGCCTCCTGGCTACTGTAAGCATGCTCTTGCTGCAAGAGAGCAAATCTATTTGAACCTTCACAGTTTGCAACCTGGGCAGTACATCCGTCAGGCCAGTTAGCTTGATGAGAGACATGGAAACTTTATCCAGATACTTCCGATGCTAGCAGCATACTTTTTTGGAATGTGGTTAACCCCACTCTTTCTTTTTGAAAATTCTCGCATTTTGTTTTTAGGTCAAGCCTAGAGTCAGCGCGCATGCGCTGCTCTGTGAGACTTGTTGTAGTGGAGTAGGGATTAGAAGCCCCATCCACTCTCCGCCCATATTTGCCTTGGCTTGTGTCAATGTCCGTCCTAAATGCTGGCTTCTGACTCATAAATAGGCTTGTTTGTCCCGCCTTAGTACTGCCGCCTCTTCATTTGTTAACTTCCATGACGACCTTTTACTTCGGTTGTTACCTGGTACCTGTTATTTAGTCTTTAAGCACTATTTTTTTTATCCATTTTCTCTTACTGCAGGCACGACATGCTTTGGTGCCTTCTTTACAACCCCGCCCTTCCTCCCGTTGGCTGTGCCTTCTCTCCTCCCTCCGCCTCCCAAACCCTCCCTCCCGTTGTCTGTGATGCCTTCCATTTGCAATGCAATAGATCACGCATTTACACAAGTTTGAGCTGTTGACATTGTAATTGACAATGCCTTTTATTAATGTTTTGGTTTTTAAAACATTTATAAAACGTATTGTCATTTACATTGCCAATAGCTTAAACTCGCGTAAATTCGAGACCTATTGCATTGCAAATGCTTGTTGTTTGAGGTGTTGCCCAGATCTTATTTCATTGATACACTATTTACTCCCCACCTCCTTAATTAAATTATCAATTTCTTGTGCCATTCAATTTTTTGCAGCATGCTTGGCAGGTTTCTTCCTATTTTGTTTATCCTGAGGTCACCACTTTTCTCTTTCCCAATGTGAAGATGATAAATTGAATCCTCAATAAAACCAAAGGGCCTAATTTGCTATATTTTAACACATGGCAGAACAGTAAGCCTATAATACACTAGATATCCAGAAACTGCAAGGTCCTGAATACTTGAAGGGCCAAGAGGAGAAACAAAAGGGGGGAGTACACCCTCCTGATTCTAAATCTTAATAACAATAAAGTACTCCACTATAATTCTCATCAGATTATTACTTGAGAAAAAAGAACAAAGAGAGGCACGGGGATGTCCCTACGTGAAGCAGCCCGTGACGTGGTAGTGTAGGAAAAATCCTTGTTTTTATTTATTTTCCCTCACACACCCTAATGGTGTCATGCTTCATCATCGGGACACCGCGACCCCTATAAGTCGCGGTGGGCTCAACCAATATTCCAGGGAGCACTTGGATAATATAACAGGCCAGGGGGATAAAGATTAAAAATTCACTGTTCGACCAGATTAGATCAGAAAATAGCAGCAATTATTATCCAATGGCATTAAAGGTTAAAATCAGTCATATAAGCGAGTTAGCAGCGGCGGTAAACGCTTTAGCTTCTATACAAATTCAATATATAGAGAAATTAATAAAGTGCATTGTTATTAAAACAGCATGCTCCTTCTCTTTGCTAAAGTGCACTTCAAAAAACTCGCAACAGCAAAACAAACATCACGATCATTGAGTTGCTGGAGGAAAAACAGAACCACTTTACACTTTGAGAATTTGTGCCTGCGCAAAAGTGGTATTAAAAGTTTCCTAGTAAATGGAAGATAAAATTGACAGAAAAATACAAAATGTAAAATGGTTTGGCATGAATGTTCATCGCAAAGACAAATGGTAATAGATTCAGAAGAATACTGGCCCAAGGGGAAGCATATCATCCAACGGAATGACACTAGCCTAAATCTTGTTAACAAATTCCTTTTGTGCACATTATTTACATATAAAAGATACTGGGCAATGGAGGGAGGTACTTGTATAAGGCAGTAATCCCTAACAGAGGGTTTAGATACTTCAAGCAATTCCCTGGACAATTCTTTGTGCTTTCAAAAACCCTCTGCCGATCTCCTTTACCAATAGTACCAAGCTCCGTGAGGCAGGTTTTGGTATATTGGAGCCAGGGAATAGGGAGGCCTCGAGTACAGCTTAGACAGTCTCTGATAATAGTATGCATTACCTAAAACTCACAAAAGCTGAATGCCACCACCAGGACGCTCAGGGATAGGGTCTGTGTTAGAACCCTTGTCCCAGTTTGATGACCAGTTCCTGAGACCACTGGTACAGAGCACTCCAACGTACCTTAAAGATACACGGGACCTCCTGAATCAACTGGAAGGTCAAGTATATGATGAGAGAACCATGTACCTGGTAGGACTCGATGTAGAGAGTCTCTACACGAGTCTCCCACAGCAGAAAACTCTGGATACCCTGGAAAACATCCTATTTTCCGGAGAGTGGAACTACAAGACACCAAGACACTTTGTCCTTGAGTGCTGTAGGATAGCACTCACTGAAAACTATTTTGAATATGAGGGCACCCTTTTTGAACAATGCCATGGTACTTCCATGGGAAGTACCTTTGCTCCAAGTGTGGCAGGGTTGTATGTGAGTGATTTTGAACAAAAATACATACAAAATCAAGGTAATCCCTTCTTGACACGGATACGATTCTGTCGACGTTATATAGATGACGTCATCATGATAAGGGAGGATTCCCAGGAAGCACTATTGGAATTCCTAACATGGATAAACAGTAGAGATGAATACCTGAAGTTCACGTGTACATCGGACAAGTCACGACTAGACTTCCTAGACATCACAATTTACATTGCGGATGGTACTCTCCAGACTAAGACTTTTTATAAGCCTACAGCATGAAACAGCATACTGTCCTATAACAGTTTTCATCTCCGCCTTCTGAGAGATAACTTACCATACAGCCAGTTCTTACGCATAAGACGTAACTGTAGCACTCTCAAGGACTATAAAGAACAATCCAAAGAACTGGAGGATAAACTAGAGAAGAGAAACTACCCAGTTAAAACCATCAGAAAATGTCAAAAACGAGCTCGCAATCAACCGAGAGAGAGCCTGCTGGAAACAATACCACGAGAAATACCAGCAGATTTATTAACCTGTGTAACAACATACAACACGTCATCAAACATGATAAAGAAGATCGTCAATAGAAACTGGAGGATTCTCACATCCAATACTCTTCAATGGCTTAAACCTAAATTTGCCAATAAAAGAACTTGGAACATAAAGGACCATCTAGTGCATACAAGAACATCGCCAGTGACCAGCAAAGAGAGCCTCACAGCGGCATGGAACTTGACTCCCAAAGTGGGTCATTATCTATGCGGATCATGCACAGTGTGTAAACTTACGAAGGTCACAAAGACATTACAACTCTCACCGAACTTTACCTGGACATTACATCAGCACACGAATTGTAATACCACCCATGTGGTTTACATGATCACATGTCCTTGTGAATGCAGGTACATAGGGATGACATGCCGCAAAATAAAATTGCGTATTGGAGAACATAAGAGCCACGTTAATTGCAAGAGAGCTACCACCAAGATGAGCAGGCACTACATTGAGAACAACCAAATGGGTGGTACTAGAGACACTACATGTAAAATCCAACAATGCAGAACGTGTTCTTTTTGATAAGGAACAACGTTGGATCCATTGCTTGAAAACAGACAGTGAAGGATTGAACGATAATATTCCTTGGCATACTTTGACATAAACATGTCACCACAGGATCCGTCAGTAAAAAAATTCTAACGTTGCTAACAAGAGTTACACGGAGTGACACAGACTGATGGACCAGTGGACCAGTATCTCCTAAAACATCCACCTGAAAAAGATGCAAAAGATGGAGTGGTAATGACTATTGAGACATTAATCATGAGCCTACTATTATAACTAGGAATAAAGGTAGCCCCCTTTTCCTTGACCTTAGTAAATGCCATTTACCTATAAACTATGTATGCCACCACATGAATATCACCAAAAATATAGTATTCCTTTGAACTACTCAGAAAACGAACTATTACATATTCCTCGAGGTGATTCACAATAGAATAAACTAACACTCATCAAAAATATCCTTTATAAAACCTTTGAAATTTAAATGTCAATTTAAATAGGAAAGTACGCTCACAACAGCCTTTCCTTGCTTTTAACAAGTGGACTTTAGTCTTTAGATGTGCCAACCAACATTGACCGGGAAGTCCTTTCACCATTTCTACACTTGTTTCTATGTAAATAGGCTCCCTACGCGGCCCGCACCTACCGGGACGCCGCGCATGGACACAGAACAAGTCACTGACTTGTTTGAACCGATAAGCTGCCGTTCAACGTCACGAGGCAATTACAATTTGGGTAAAATGTATAGAGTAAATATGTTTTCCTTTTCAGAATGAGGTTTTAATATCGCCGCACGGCATCTCGAGGAAAGCAGAAAACGGAATTCGGAAGGTAAACTCTTTCATTTGATTCTTTATAAGTGTCAATGCCTCAAAAACGATTTGCCTAACACACCCATTATGAAAGAACATGCTTGGTTCTGTAGACGCTTTAACATTGCCTGAATTGAAAGGTTTTTCACAATACGAGTGCTCTCTAATTATGGCATTTTTTTTTTTTTTAATTCAAAAGAATTTTATTATTTTAAAGGAGCAAATAAGGACATAAGATACAAGCAAAAGTGATACAATTGATATCAGGCAAGGAAAACAATATAATAGAATGAAATTAAATTAGAGAAAATATACCATTAGCAAACATTATTCTGCAGATATCATATAAATAAATTAATTAAGGAAGAAAAATTGATAACCTGCAGAAGTAACCATCAAGAGTATCACCATCAGATAAAAATATAGGGACAAGAGGAAGAAAGAAAGTAAGGAAGAAAAGACGAAGAAAGTAGGAAAGAGATGAGAAAAGAAAGAGAAAGACAGATAAGAGTGAAAGAATAGAAGAAGAAGATTTCCAAAGAATTCATCCGACACACAAGACAACAGTAACCAGACAACCTTAACCAGGCAAATCAAAAGGATATTGAGACACCAACCCCTCCGAGTCCAAGACCATATACGTATCTAATGCTTTCCAAACACCAGCAGATATAGAAGGAGAGAGATGAGCATGATCAACTGACGTATGAGCACTTCGTAAAAAGGAAACCCAAGCCCACCAAGTATGGTAAGAAACAGAAGAAAAAGACTTCCACTCCATGAGAATAACTTTGACTGCAACAGTCAATAACAGATCCAACAATTGTAATTCCATGGAGTCTAAAGGCAGAGGGGCCGGGCCGCCAGCAGACCTAATAAAATTAAAGGAAAAGAGAGTTGAAACTCAATATTAAATATAATCATAAGGTGTTTGTGAATCAAATTCCAAAAGGGTTGGAGAAGGGAACAGCCAAAGAACATATGTTGAAAGTCACCTGGTGACAGCTTACAACTCCAGCATATATTATCTTCTTTAAGATTTAACGCAGACAAACGAGTGGGAGTCCAATGAAGAAGATTAATAGAAAAAAACTTAGACTGCATTAATGAGGGGGCAATTTTGCAACGAAGAGAAAGTTTACCAATGTCTTGCCACGTTTCTGAAGAGACATGATTGGTAATACTATGATCAAAATGACTTAGCCATTTTTGCTTTGCGACCGTTTGGGAAAGAGGCGTAGAGGACGATAAGAATTTATAAATTCTGGACGCTACATGACCAGTCCTAATCCATAATTGAAAAAGCGTAATCGTAGGGGACGAGGGGTGAAGATGCATTTTAGCAAGTGCTACCTTTATCTTAAGAAAGGTGTAAAAGTCTAAATTAGATAAAGAAAATCATTGAGCTAGGGAAGAAAAAGGGAAAGGATCATTATTGGAATCATAGAGATGTTTAACAAGTGAGATACCTTTCCCAGCCCAATAAGACAACACCTGTGGTTCAATAGTAATTTTGATTTTAGAATTCCGCCAAATAGACGACCATCTAGTTTTATGCAGTGGAGTTGCCACCTTCTTATCAACCGTGCGAACCGCAGCAATAGTGTCTAAAATAATAGATCGAGAGAATGGAATAGAAAGAGTATTTGTGGTTAAAAAAGAAGCCGTCGGCAGAGGAGAGGCCAGTTCTTGTTCTATTAGCAACCAAGATGGAACATGAGTAGAGGGAGAAGAAAACCAAAGAGCACCCTGAGACGCCAGGAAAGCAGTTTGATATTTCCCCCAATCAGGAAGATTACAACCTCCCATATCAAAAGATTTACGTAAGAATTTATAAGCAATTCTAGCTCTTTTACCATTCCATAAAAATTTGGAAGTAAGTATGTCTAGCTCATGAAAAAAGGAATCAGAGAGCTTTACCGGAAGCATTGAGGAAACAAAATTAATAATAGGTGTTATCATCATTTTGAGAGTCTGCAGTCGACCCCACCATGAAATATGTTTCGGAGACCAAGTTTCTAAAAGACTTCGCACCTTAAGAATAGTTTGAGATTCATTATAAGTAGCCGTAGCATAAATGGTGGAACAAAAATAAATACCCAGATATTTTAGTTGTTTAGATTGCCATTTGAAACCCGCTGAACCCATATGAGAAGAGAAACAATAGGCATTTAAGGGGAACATCTCTGTCTTATCTTTGTTCAGTGTATATCCTGAAACCTTCGAGAAACGAGAAATCGTGTCAGAAATAGCAGGGATGGCCAGTGCAATATCCTCAGAGAAAATAAGAACATCGTCCGCATACGCAGCTGTTTTTATCTGATGAGACCCAGAAGAGAACCCCTTAATGTCTGGATGTAAATCAATCATTCTGAGAAGAGGATCAATGGATAACAAAAATAAAAGAGGTGACAGGGGACATCCTTGCCTAGTACCCTGGCGGAGATTGAAGAAGGACGACGTAGCTCCATTAACTCGTATGTTAGCTCTGGGACAGGAATAAAGAGGCATAACCATGCGGATAAAGGAATCACCAAGATTATGTGCACATAAAACAGCTCGAAGAAAAGGCCAAGAGACCTTATCAAAGGCCTTTTCAGCATCAAGGGCCAAGGCCGCCGCCGGAAGAATGGAACGCTTGGCTGAACCGAGAATGTGACAAAAAGTACGGATATTATCACGTGCAAGACGACCCTTAACAAAACCAGTTTGGGAAGGATGAACCAATTGAGGAATAAGTGATTCTAAGCGTTTAGCTAGGATTTTAGCAAAAATCTTAGCTTCCATGTTAAGAAGGGAAATAGGGCGAAAATTCTTGGGGTCAGAATGATCTTTTCCTTCTTTGGGGATCACCACAATAGTGGCATCAGCAGCAGAACCAGACACAGAACCATCTTTAATAAAAGCATCAAAGACGGATTGAAGATGCGGCACAATTACAGATAAAAAGGTTTTATAAAACAAAATAGGATATCCATCAGGACCAGGGGCTTTACCAGAGCGAGTAGCTTTAATTGCAGAAATAATTTCGTCAGGGGTAATCGGGCCATTCAAAGAGTTATTATCTTCCTCCGAAACAGTTTCCACAGGAAATGTCTTTAAGAACTCTTGGCATTGTTCAAAAGAAGATTGATTAGAGGGGGTATATAAATTATTATAAAAATCTCGAAAGACCTCAAGAATTTCTGTAGTCTGAAATTTTTTCTCACCAAGACGCTCAGTAATAGAAGAGATTTGGGAAGATTTATACGAAGATTCCTGGAATTTTAATGTAGCCGCAAGCAGTTTACCAGCACGGTTTTTTAACAACAGCTTCTTAGATTTCTGAGCCTGAAGACATATATGAGCTCTTTTAGTGACTATAGTATTGTAAGTATATTTTAAATTTTTAATAGATTGCAAACAAGATTTATCTTTAGATTGTCGAAAAAGAAATTCCTGGCTTTTAATCTCAGCTGCTAAATCCGAGAGTTCTTTTCTAATAGCAGCGTTCCTCCTTGACATACATTTGATGATCTGGCCACGGAATGTGCATTTAAAAGAGTCCCAAAGAACAACAGGGGAATCAACTGAACCAATATTCTCAAGAAAAAACGTCTCAATCCCATTGGAAAACTCTCGAACCTGGGCTTCATCATATAAGACTTCTGTGTTCAGTCTCCAAG
The DNA here is from genome assembly GCF_964204655.1 of Triturus cristatus. NCBI lineage: Eukaryota > Metazoa > Chordata > Amphibia > Caudata > Salamandridae > Triturus > Triturus cristatus. The sequence goes on along the minus strand of NC_140582.1, from coordinate 306,999,266 downwards.
ATCGAGACCTCACCCGAGGGGCAAAAGACAAAAGTGTGAAAGTCACAGCGGCATGATCTGAAATCAAAATGGGATGAATAAGCGGAGATGAGGAAGATTGAACAAGAGATGAATGAACCAGAAGATAATCAATGCGTGAAAAAGACGAATGGGGGAAGAAAAAAAGGAGAAATCCCTTCCAGTGGGATGATGAAGACGCCAGACATCCTGAAGATTAATAAGAGAGCACATATTAATCATTTGTTTATGTGATTTAGGGGAACGAAAGTTAAAGGCAGAATTCCTATCAATGATGGGATCCATTGGTAAAATAAAGTCTCCACCTACAATAAGATTACCAGAATGAGGTGTGTCATTTAGCTTTTTGGTGATTACTTTCCAAAAAGAGGGATCATCCGTGTTAGGAGCATAAATATTCATGACAAAAAGATCAACATTGCCATCAGTCAACTTGGATAATAACCAACGTCCCTCAGTATCACATTCAGAGGAAGCGATAGACAAACCAGAATGTTTAGAAACTAAAGTAATTACCCCATTTCTTTTGCCACAAGCATCTGAGCAAGCAACCTCAGAAACCCAATCTCTCTTTAGAAATAGCGCCTCTCTGGCAGAGACCTTCGTCTCTTGAAAAAGGACTAGATCCGAAGAAAGAGATTTGCAGTAGTCTAATATCTTTGACCTTTTAACTGGGTGATTTAGCCCTTTCACAATAAGGGAAAGTATATTCAATCCAGGCATAGAACCAATAATAGGGAAAAATGATGCACCACATATGATAGAGGATATACAGTAACCACAGAAATGCACCCCCACATACTAGCCAACAGCACGAAACAGGAAGAATCCAAATAGGAAATCCAAAGAGAAAAAGAGAAAAAAGAGGAAAAGGAAAGAAAGAAAGTATAGAGAAGAAGAAAGAGAAGAACCACTAAGAACGGTCTGAAAGAGACCAAATTCATACTAGGGGGGACATGGGAAGATGAGCAAGGAGACCATCACAAGGAATAAAAGCAATCAGCAGAAAAGGCCACAATACAATACATACAATACATACTAATTATACTTATGTAAGAAAAGGAAATAGCTGAAATATGAACCAGAATTAAATATGGTATTCTTAAGAACAATTCATTATATAATGCTATAAAGGCAACAAAAATGTACCAATGACAAAAAGGTAGCATAAGCTAATAACTATCTCTAATATTGGATAGAAACGAAATCGAGGCAGACATCATGAAGAGCCGTAGAGAATAAAGAGAAAGAAATACATTTCAAAAGAAGGCTATAAAGTAAAAAAGGAAGAGAATAAATGTAACATAATAGAGAAAGGCATGAAATAACTGAATCATTATAACAAACAATGAAACCCATGGCAGATAAATAGGAGAAACAAGTGTATATGAAAATATGTAAAACTAAAGATAGACATCTAATTGACTGTGCTTAAATAGAAGAAAAAACTTATGATATTAATGTAACGCAAAAGAGGCGAGAATATCTTAGATATATAACCATAGAAGTAAAAACATGAGACTATAAAAGTGCAATCTAAATATGTTAAGTTAGAGCTAGTAACGAAAGGTAGTTAATAATAACGAGTAAACAACCCAATCCATAATATAGCACTATAATAAATATAAAAATGTCTGTACAAAAATTAAAATTAACTCTATATATAGCAAGTACTAAATATCTAGGAGCAATTTATACAACACACTAGAAAACAATATAGATAATCATTAATGGCGTATTCCATATAAACACAACAACAAGAGAAAAACACCACGCGAAAAGACCAAGTAAAAATACCTTAATGGAAGTAACATTAATTAGAATCAGGGAGAAAGGAAGAGCAAGTCTACACAAAACTTCCAAGGAATTAAAAGAAGTCATAAAGTGAGGTAAAAAAAAAAAAAAAAAGAGAGATCCGGAACCCGAAATGGACAAGAAATCACGAGCATGAGTGAGGACAACCTACAAGGAAACAATACCACAAAAATAGTAGAAACTACAAAAACTGGATATACCGGAAATAGTAGTTCACTACAACACAAGGATACGAAGGTAGAACAGATGTGGAAAAGGAGAAAAGAACACAACCCAGCACATAATTACAAAGCATACCAAGCCACGTACGAAAAGACAACAAATGCACGCCAACAGCAGTGGACAATAAAACCACCCCACCGATCTAAAAAGACAAGCTTAATAGATCCAGAAAAGAGAAGACTCATTGCAGCTAAATGAAACCACATCAGGTGCCAGAGAGCCCAGGATCACGCGAGGCTTCCATTTGAAGATCCATTTGTAGCTCCATCTGATTATCCAAAAACGAGGCCAAGTCAGCAGGTTCATCAAAAATTCTGGAACGACCTTTGAAGGTAATGCGGAATTTTGAAGGACCAGAAAAAGAGAAGGGGATATTCATCTCAGAGAGCCGTTTCCGGAGATTAAGAAAGCCTTTCCTCCTTATTACCGTGTCTCTGGCAAAGTCCTGAGAAATTGAAATACGATGACCATTCCATGAGACACCTTTAGCCTTCCGCATATGGGCCAGAATTTGTTCCGTATGTTGATGGCGCAGTGGCTTAAAAATTATCGCTCTTGGTTGCGTGGCCGATTTAGAACAAAAGGTGGGAACTCGGTGTGCCCGTTCCAACTCAAAGTCTCTTTGGAATGAAATTTGCAGTGTAGAAGGAATCCATTTATATAGGAAATCAATCATAGAGGGTGCATCTTTCTCAACATCCTCTGGAAGACCAAAAATGCGCAGATTGGATCTACGATTACGATCTTCTTGTTCAGTGAGATCCCTCCGCAATGCCGCCATAGAGCGCTCAAACTGGCCCCTAATCTGCCCCCCCGGGGGGCAAAAAGCCCACTAAAAACAAGGGATTTTTATTGACGTTAGGGTGGGGGCTGCCCAAAAAGGGAATGCCAATGCCCCCACCCCCCAAGATAAATGGCAGTCTTTCTGCCTTCCTAGGGGCAGATAGGGGCAGTAGCCCCCAATCTGCCCCCGGGGGCAGAGAGCCCACTAAAAACCAGGGATTTTTATTTTTATTGGCGTTGGGGTGGGTGCTGCCTAAAAAGGGCATGCCAATGCCCCCATCCCCAAGATAAATGTCAGTCTTTCTGCCCCCCAGGGAGCAGGTGGTAGCAGTAGCCTCCAATCTGCCCCCGGGAGGGCTGAAAGCGCATTAGAAAGCAGGGATTATTATTGATGTAGGAGTGGGGGCTGCCAAGATGGGCAGGCCAATGCCCCCACCCCTCAAATAAAATGAAACAGTCTTTCTGCTCCCCCCGGGGGCAGATGGGGGCAATGGCCCCTGATCTGCCCCCGTGGGCGGGGCAGAAAGCCCACTAGGCACCAGGGATTTTTTTTATAATGTAGGGGTGGGGGCTGCCCAGAAACAATTACCACAGTCTTTCTGCCCCTCCCCGGAGGCATATTGGGGCAATAGCCCCTTATCTGCCCCCCCCCCCCCCCACTAGGCCTCAGGATTTTTTTTTTCATTCAGGGGTGAGGTCAGCCCAGAATGGGCTTGCCAATGTCCACATCTCCTGAAGTAAATGCCACAGTCTTTCTGCCCGCCCGGGGGGCAGATGGGGGCAGTGGCCCCTGATCTGCCCCTGGGGTGGTAGAAAGTCCACTAGGTGCCACCGATTACGCTGGCTTTTTTATCCGTGGGGGTGAGGGCTGCCCGAAATGGGCATACCAATGCTCCCACCACCAAAAAAATAGCCACAGTCTTTCTGCCCCCCCTTGGGGGCATATCAGGGCAACCCTCCCCCGGTGATTTCCCCCAGGGTGTCAGAAAGCCCACTAGGCACATACTTGTTTTTAGCAATGTGCCTACCTGTGGATTTTGGGTACTAGACACCAAGGGGTAGCCAGGAAGGGGTAAATTGTGTGCCTCTCACCAGGTTCTGTTACCCAGAATCCCTTGCAAACCTCAAACTTAATTAAAAAAAATACTTTTTCCTCACATTTTTGTGATGGAAAGTTCTGGGATCTGCGTGGATCCACCAAATTCCACCCTCCCCGCATTCCCCAAAGTCTTCCCAGAACAATGGTACCTCACTTGTGTGGGTAGGCCTTGTGCCCGCGAGAGGAAACGGTCCAAAACACAACGTGGACACACCACATTTTCTCTGTGAAAACTGACACTTTTTTGGCAAAGTGCCTAGCTGTAGATTTTGAACCCTAGATATACCAGCACCAAGGGGAACCCAGCAAACCTACGCATTTTTGAAAACTAGACACCCAGGGAAATATAGGATGGGGTGACTTGTCTGGCTCTCACTAGGTTCTGTTACCCAGAATCCCTTTAAAACCTCAAACTTTGTCCAAAACAACACATTTTCCTCACATTTCTGTGGTGGAAAGTTCCGGAATCTGTGTGGATCCTCAAAATTCCACCCAGCCCGCATACCCCAAAGTCTTACGAGAAAAATAGTACCTCAATTGTGTGGGTGGGTCAAGTACCCACGACAGGCAAAGGCCCAAAACCTATGGAGGCAACTTCAAAATTACCTATCACAAAACAAACTGGTTTTGCAAGGGGTGTCCCATGAGTTTTTGGCCCCGGGCTCAGCGGCCATCTAGGGAAACCTACCAAACCCACACATTTCTGAAAACTAGACACCCGCAGGAGTCCAGTAAGGTATGGCTTGCATGGGTCCCCCAACAAGTCCCTACCCCTTGCTGGACTCCCGCGGGTGTCTAAGTTTCAGAAATGTGTGCTTTTGGTAGGTTTCCCTAGATGGCCGCCAAGTCCGGGACCAAAAACTCATGTGACCCCCCCTTGCAAAACCAGGTCATTTTCGGATACATAGGGGGCATCTGAGTTTTTGGTCTCGAGTTGGCAGCCATCTAAAGAAACCCAACAAACCCACACATTTCTGAAAACTAGAGGCCCAGGGTAGTCAAGGGAGGTATGGCTTGCATGGGTCCCCCAACGTTTTCCTACCCAGAATCCCTTGCAAACCTCAAATACTGATTAAAAAATAACCTTTTTCTCAAATTTCTGTGTGGGTAAGTTCTGGAATCTACATGGATCCACAAATTTCCTACCACTCAGCATTCCTCCATGTTTCCTGATGAAAAGGGTGCCTCACTCGCGTGGGTGGGTCAAGTACCCGTGACAGGCAAGGTCCCAAAACGTATTGAGGTGACATCAAAATGACCTATCACAAAACAACCTGGTTCTGCAAGGGGAGTCACCTGGGTTTTTGGCCCCAGGCTCGGCAACCACCAGGTTTGAAAACTACCAAACCCACACATTTCTGAAAAACTATACACCCGGGGAGTCCAGTGAGATATGGATTTTGTGGATCCCCAACGTTTTCCTTCCCAGAATGCCCTGCAAACCTGAAATGTAGCTGAAAAAAATCACTTTTTTCTCAAATTTCTGTGTGGGAAAGTTCTGGAATCCACGTGGATCCACAAATTTCCTACCACCCAGCGTTTCCTTAGGTCTCCCGATAAAAATGATACCTCACACGCGTGGGTGGGTCAAGTACCTGCGACAGGCAAGGGCCCAAGATGTATTGAGGAGACATCAAAATGACCTATCACAAAACAACCAGGTTTTGCAAGGGAAGTCACCTGGGTTTTTGGCCCTGGGCTCGGTGGCCTTCCAGGGAAACCTACCAAACCCGCACATTTCTGAAAACTAGACACTCAGGGAGGTCAGGCGAGATATGGCTTGCGTGGATCCCCCAACGTTTTCCTACCCAGAATGCCCTGCAAACCTGAAATGTAGCTGAAAAAAATCACTTTTTTCTCAAATTTCTGTGTGGGAAAGTTCTGGAATCCACGTGGATTCACAAATTTCCTACCACCCAGCGTTGCCCCAAGTCTCCCGATAAAAATAATACCTCACTCGCGTGGGTGGGTCCAGTTCCCGCGGCAGACAAGGGCCCAAAACGTATTGAAGAGACATCAAAATGACCTATCATGAAACAACCTGGTTTTGCAACGGGGGTCACCTGGGTTTTTGGCCCCGGGCTCAGCGGCCATCTTGAAAAACTACCAAACCCACACATTTCTGAAATCTAGACACCTGGGGGAGTCCAGCGAGGTATGGCTTGCATGGGTACCCCAACATTTTCCTACCCAGAATGCCCTGCAAACCTCAAATTTAGCTGAAAAAAATCACTTTTTCTCAAATTTCTGTGTGGGAAAGTTCTGGAATCCACGTGGATCCACAAATTTCCTACCACCTAGCATTCCCCCAGGTCTCCCGATAAAAATGATACTTCACTCGCGTGGGTGGGTCAAGCACCCATAACAGGCAAGGGCCCAAAACGCATTGAGGAGACAACAAAATGACCTATCACAAAACAACGTGGTTTTGCAAGAGGGGTCACCTGGGATTTTGGCCCCGGGCTCGGCGACCATCTTGGAAAACTACCAAACCCACACATTTCTGAAAACTAGACACCCTGGGGAATCCAGCGAGGTATGCCATGCGTGGATCCCCAATGTTTTCCTACCCAGAATGCCCTGCAAACCTCAAATTAGCTGAAAAAAACACATTTTCCACATATTTTTGGGTGGACTCACCGTGCCAGCAAAAATGTCCTACAACACAGCGTTCCCCTCCATCTCCCGAGTAAAATGATACCTCACTTGTGTGGGTGGGGCAAGGGCCTGTGACTGGGAAGAGCCCAAAACATAGGGAATAAGGGTATAGCACCGAGAATTCTAAGCGCTAGTTTTCAGCCAATTCTGCATTGGACATCCACACAATTTTACTCGGGACACTAAGGAGAATGTTGTGGGGTTAGACATTTGTGCCGCCACGGTGATTCCATACATAAATATGTGGAAAATGTGTTTTTTACAGCTAAATTTGAGGTTTGCAGGGGATTCTGGGTAGGGAAACGTTGGTGGATCCTCGCAAGCCATACCTCATTGGACTCCCCAGGATGTTTAGTTTTCAGAAATGTGTGGGTTTGTAGGTTTCCCTAGATGGCGGCGAGCCTGGGGACTAAACCCCAGGTGACCCCCCCAAAACCAGGTAGTTTTGTTATAGGTAATTTTGAAGTCTCCACATTACAGTTTGGGCCATTTCCTGTTGCAGCCACTATGCCTATCCACACAAGTGAGATACCAGTTTTTATCGGGAGACCTTGGGGAAAGCTGGGTGGTAGGAAATTTGTGTCAGCCCAGTGATCCTACAACTTTCCCACACAGAAATGTGAGAAACAATACGTTTTTTCAACAAAATTTGAGGTTTGCAGGGGATTCTGGGTAGGGAAATGTTGGGGGACCCATGCAAGCCATACTTTGCTGGACTCCCCCGGGTGTCTAGTTTTCAGAAATGGGTGGGTTTGGTAGGTTTCCCTAGATGACCGCCGAGCCTGGGACAAAAAATTCAGGGGACCCCCCTTGCAAAACCAGATTGTTTTGTGATAGTTCATTTTGAAGTCGCCTCAATAGGTTTTGGACCCTTGCCTCTCGCAGGTACTTGACCCACCCAAGTGAGGTAGCAATGTTCTCGTAAGACTTTGGGGAATGTGCGCTGAGTAGAGTTTTGTGGATCCATTTAGATTCCAGAACTTTCCACCACAGAAATGTGAGAAAAATGCATTTTTTGGGACAAATTTTGAGGTTTGCAAGGGATTCTGGGTAACAGAATCTGGTAACAGACAGACAAATCACCCCATCCTGAAATCCCCTGGGTGTCTAGTTTTTAAAACTGTATAGGTTTGCTAGGTTTCCCTAGGTGCTGGCAGAGCTAGGGTTCAAAACCTACAGCTAGGCACTTTGCAAAAAAAGGGTCAGTTTTCACTGTGAAAATGTGCTGTGTCCACTTTGTGTTTTGGGCCGTCTCCTGTCGTGGGCACTATGCCTACCCACACAAGTGAGGTACCATTTTTCTCAGAAGACTTTTGGGAATGTGGGGTGTGTGGAATTTTGTGGATCCACGCAGATTCCAGAACTTTCCACCACAGAAATGTGAGGATAATGTGGTTTTTTTGGACAAATCTTTAGGTTTGCAAGGGATTCTGGGTAACAGAACCTGGTGAAAGCCAGTCAAGTCACCCCATCCTGGATTCCTCTGGGTGTCTAGTTTTCAGAAATGTATACGTTTGCTAGGTTTCCCTAGGTGCCGACAGAGTTAGGGTTTAAAATCTGCAGCTAGGCATTTTGCACAAGAAGGGTCCCTTTTCATTGTGAAAATGTGGTCGCTGGGTTTCCCTAGGTGCGGGCAGAGCTAGGGTTCAAAATCTACAGCTAGGCACTTTTTAAAAAATTGATCCGTTTTCACTGTGAAAATGTGGTGTGTCCACGTTATGTTTTGGGCCGTTTCCTGTCGCAGGCACAAGGCCTAGCCACACAAGTGAGGTACCATTTTTCTCGGAAGACTTTGGGGAACGTGGGGTGGGAGAAATGTCGTGGATCCACGGAGATTTCAGAACTTTCCACTACAGAAATACGAGGAAAATGTGTTGTTTTTTTTAAACATATTTTGACGTTTGCAAGGGTTTCTGGTTAATAGAACCTGGTGAGAGCCAGTCTAGTCACCCCATCCTGGATTCCCCTGGGTGTCTAGTTTTAAAAAATGTATAGGTTTGCTAGGTTTCCCTAGGTGCCGACAGAGCTAGGTTTCAAAATCTACAGCTAAGCACTTTGCAAAAAAACAGTCTGTTTTCACTGTGAAAATGTGGTGTTTCCACATTGCGTTTTGGGACGTTTCCTATCGTGGGCACTAGGCCTACCCACACATGTGAGGTACCATTTTTCTCTGAAGACGTTGAGAAAAAGGGGTGGTGGGAATTTTGTGGATCCACGCAGATTTCAGAACTTTCCACCACAGCAATGTGAGGAAAACGTGGGTTTTTTCCCCAAATTTTAAAGTTTGCAAGGGATTCTGGGTAACAGAACCTGGTGAGAGCCAGTCAAGTCACCCCATCCTGGATTCCCCTGGGTGTCTAGTTTTCAAAAATGTATAGGTTTCCTAGGTTTCCCTAGGTGCCGGCAGAGCTAGGGTTCAAAATCTATAGCTAGGCACTTTACAAAAAAAGGGTCAATTTTCACTGTAACAATAAAGTGTGTCCACATTGCGTTTTGAACCGTTTCCTGTCGCGGGCACTAGGCCTACCCACACAAGTGAGGTACCATTTTTATCGGGAGACTTAGGGTAACACAGAATTGTAGAGCAACTGTTATTACCTATTGACTTTTGATGCATTTCTGCTTTCCAAATGAAAGACAATGTGTAAAAAAGAAGTCTTTTTGAAAAATTACCTATAATTCTCATGCTAGTATGGGTACTCACAAGTTCGGAAATGTGCACATATCTACTGTTTCTAAACTCTATATTTTGTTCCAATTTCAGAAATACATAGGTGTCCTTCATACCCATTTTTCCATGTATATATTTTAACAAATTAATTGCTATATACCGGGTTTATAATAAAAACACATTGCAAGAGGCTGCTCAGTTATTGGCTCTGAATTCGTCGGGTTCTTGGTGAACCTACAAGTCCTATATATCCCCACAACCAGAAGGGTCCTGCGGATGTAACAGTATATTGCTCTGGAACTGCTGTCATAATTAGAAGAAGTTACAGGTCAAAACGTTGACACAAAAAGCAGTTTTGTTCAACTAATTTTCAATTTTTCCTATATTCAACGGTTAGTTTCTATAAAGAAACCTTGAAGTATCTACATAAATGACCCCTTGCTGAATTCAGAATTTTGTCTACTTTTCTAAAATGTATAGCTTTCCAGGATCCATTATTGCTTTCATACCCATTTCTATCATTAACTGGAAAGGGGTTGAAAACACAAAAAATAGCAAAAATAGGCTATGTCCCAGAAAAATGCCAAAACTGTGTAAAAAATGTTGGTTTTTCTGCCAAAAGTCTGCTAGTCCCTGAAAGTTGGGAAAATGGTGATTTCAGCACCACAACCCGTTTTTTGTTACCATTTGCAGGGAAAAAACAGAAACGTTCATCTGTAGCCCTTTTTTCCCATTTTTCCCAAAAAAACTAAATTTACCTGTATTTGGCTAATTTCTGGGTCCCATCCAGGGGAATCCACAAACCCTGGGTACCTTTAGAATCCCCATGATGTTGGAAAAAAGGACGTAAATTTGGCATGGATACCTTATGTGGCCTAAAAGTTACAGGGGCCTAAGCGCGAACTACCCCAAATAGCCAAAAAAAGGCTTAGCACAGGGGGGGAAAGGCCTAGCAGTGAAGGGGTTAAAGTATGCTTTAAAGTTATTTGTTTTGCATTGTTCATTTAGAAGCGCCGGCAGCTCCCCAGCAGCGAACTCAGCCCCTCAGCGGTGAACCAGGACCACACCCTGCCACCCCAGCAAAAAGTGCCCTGTAGCCAGTCCGGCCCTGATCGTAACCACCCCCACTCCCACCACACCCACAACCATCACTGCCTCTGACCTCCAGACTCACAGCCACCACACCCACAACCACCACCACACCAACCACTACACCCACTACCACCACTCTAACCTCCACTCTTGCAGAAAGCACCACATCATACACAAATTCATCCAAAATAACAGTCATCAAAACATCACATTAATCATCAACATCACGGAAACAAACCAACAGACAAGTGCCGAACATCGCCAACATATACACCACAAAAGGACAAACCCACAGACAAACATACAACATTAGGAACATTAACTCTACCCAAACACAAACCCACTGACAAGCACCCACCATCAGTGAAACATACACCACAAAAGGATGTACCCACAGACAAGCAAACAGCATTAGGAACATTAACACCACCCAAACACAACCCCACAGACAAGCACTCAACATAAGCCAACATACAACATAAAAGGACAAAACCACAGACAAGCAAACAGCATCAACCAAACACACACCACCAAAAGCACCCTTCTAAAGTGACAACATCCACTACACCAAGACATTCATCTCAATCACAAAGTATACATACACTGCAGACACAGAACTACACCTTGCCATAGAACTGCAGACACACACTTATATGCACATCAACACCCACATGCCAACACTGCAACTGCTCCTACTCCTTCTACTTCCCATACATGTCCTTCACCTACCCCACCCAACGTTCCTACTCCTTCCCCAACCACCTCTATTCTTAAGCCCTTGAAGAGAAGGAACACTCCTCTTCCCGATTGGTAACCAGAGGTGTCTGGATTTCATCCAGTCTATTGGCAACATATGGCCCTTTTTCAGGACGTCTTTAGTGTGTCAGTGAATCTGGAGGTATGGTTACTATATGAGAACATGTGAACAGAGTTTTCCCTCATACAGTAATAATGGGATGTTCTAAGAGACAGGATTTACCCGGCAGAAGAGAGAACACCTCCTGACAGGAGTGGAGAGGACACATTAACTCACTCCTGTTTTAAGGGTGCTGGGAGGTCTGGATCTATACTTTTCAGGTCCACTGTTTTTTTTAACTTGGAATCCCTACCAGGACAGGGACTGGACCCTCTCACTTTTTCAGGAGATTGCTATATTAAATCTGGGATGTTTTTTATTTGAATCCACCTCATAATGGTATGTAACCGGGATTAGCTTTTCTGTTATCAATAAAGGTCCCTGCCACTAACCCAGGAGTTTATGATCTGATGATGCCATCATAAAGAGAACATAATCTCCTACATTGAAAGATCTCTCTTTCGCCTTTTTATCATGTTGATTTTCTGCAAGAGTTGTGCCTGCTTCATATTGGTCTTAACAGTCCCCCTGATTTGACCCAAATGAGTCATGTGGTTAGTCACATACTCAAGTAGGGGTTGAGTTATATCTTTCTCCTGTTCTTTGGCCTTTTTATCATGTTGATTTTCTGCGAGAGTTGTGCCTGCTCCATAATGGTCTTAACAGTGCCCCTGATTTGACCCAAATGGGTCATGTGGTTAGTCACATACTCAAGTAGGGGTTGGGTTCTGTCTTTCTCCTGTTCTTTGGCCATATCCAAGAGGAAACAAGGTTGTCGTCCATAGAGAGGTTCAAAGTGGGAGTACCTTGTGCTTTTTGTACCTTGCATCTAATTGCAAACAAGGTAAGTGGTAACATATCCTCCCACTTCCGTGTCTCGAGATCTACCAATTTCTTCTAGGTACTTTTTAGAGTGGTGGTTACACCTCTCTACCATACCATACATTTGCGGGTGATACAAAGCGGTTCTGGATTTGGTTAATTCCCAATTAATGACATACCTGCCACATAAGCCTGGATACGAAGGGAGTCCCTTGATATGTCAAGATCTCTCTAGGAATTCCCACCCTCAAAAATATGTTGATCATAGCCTTGGCTACATTGGTGATATTGGGTTGCCGAAATGCAACAGCCTCAGGGGATGGAGCCGCATAATACAGGGACCAATATATAACAGCAACCACTACTGGAGGGAAGTGGGGTCCTATAATGTCCATGCCTACTCTTGTGAAGTGTTCATCTACCACAGGTAAGGGCATAAGGGGGACTTCTGCTGTGCTGATGGCAATAATGAGACATTCCTTATAATATTTTGTGTTACTTGTTGGTAGATACCTGGCCAATAGAATCTCTCTAGAATAGATTTCTCAGTTTTCTTAGTACTAAAGTGACCCCTGACCACATGACTGTATGCTAAGAACAACACCTTTTCGTAGAAGGATCCAGGTACCAACAACGGTGGTGGTTCGGCTTTTCCTTCCTTTTGATATAGCAACCCCTCTTTGGGGAAAAACGGAGGACCTACGTTTTCAGGATCTAATTATTCAGATGCGAGGTTCCAGGCTTCTCTAAAAGTGGATCCTCACATTGAGCAGACCTGAAATTCTTATCAGTGTCCCAAATATAGTCCTCAGCATGAATTGGTAATGCAAGGTTTCTTTTCCTCCCTTCTATGTTTTCGACTTTTCCTAGTTTTCAAGGCGGGCCATTTATGGTCCTCAGCCTGGTAAGAAAAGAGCAGTACCGCACCAGCCATTTCCATCTTTCCAGGTCTCCTGAACCAGATTCTCAAGGTGGGGATAATCTTTCCCTACGATTAATGGTTCAGGCAATTTCGGTATTAAACCTACACGCAGAAGCACCACGGGTCGGACTAATGTTGTATCTGTACCTCAGTGGTGTGAGGTCTTTTACTATCGCCATGGACACACTGAATATTAACAATCCCCTTAGTATTGGCTATGGCCCCTCAGAGGATCTGAAGTCACATCACACTTTGGAGACACCCCATATCCACACTAGCGGTGACTGGTTCACCATTGACAAATAGAGGACAGTGATAGGGTGGTTGAATCTCAGAGAGGGTGCAGAAGAGTGCACGGACCACCCCTATTTTCATGGGCTCTTCATTCTGTGGACAGAAATGGTATATAGGGCCAAAACCTCCTCATTGGTAACATTGGGGATCTGAATGGGTGGGGATAGGCCTATGCATCTCTCCAGAAATCAAAGTCACTGTTTCCTGTTTCTTGACCGGGAAAGGTCTAGGGGGTCTTAGAACATTGGCCTGTGTTACCTCCAACTGGAATCCTCCTGCCCCTTGTGTAGCACCTGGGCTCAGCTGTAAGCACCTGCTATCTCCACTGCTCTTTCCAATGTTAAATGGGTGTGCTGACAGACCCACTTCTGCACTGGGGTTGAAGAGAAGTGAGATAGTGCTCCGTATAGATTTTTCAAGGATATTCTCTCTAGAGGCAGGGAGGGGTTTGAACCATTGATCCGTCATCTCATTGACATGATAATATAGGGCCCAAAGAGTTTCTTGGTGTCCCTCTTTCATCTGGTGTAACCAGACGCAATAGATTTCGTCATGAACTCCCAGTCATTTAAGGGTGCTTCTTTTGATGTCCCCTTATGGAGTGGTTCCCTGTGGAGTAGAAGCCTGATAGGCAGTTTGGAAATAGCCCCTCAATAAGAGGCCCAAATACTGCCCTCATCTATCTGCCTGGCATACCACAGCCTGTGCCATCTTTTCAAAATTACTATAAAAGAAGTCAGATTCTTCTCCGACGACATACATTTGAAGCACCACCGAGCAGTGCTGTGTGTCCCCTTTTGTTGTCCCAAGGTATCGGCGAGGTTCCCCTTAGCCGTGTCCTGGGATTGAGATTGGCTGGTCAGGGTTTTGTTGATAGCTTCTCTATCCTCCTCTGCGGTATTTAGGAATTTATCCATGGCCCTCATTAATTTCTTTTGGCTCTCTGCCATCTTATTACCTACAACCTCCATACTTCCTGATCTCACTCCTGACACTAGTTGTAAGAGGGTTGGGCGGATGTATAGAAGAGGAGGCTGCGTTTTTTCTCAATGATGGTTTCATTTGGGTTCAAAATGTTAAAGAAAGCAGTGATGAGGATAATTCTCTTAAATTGAGCACACCAGGTTGTAGGCACTGTATAACAGCAGCTTTTCTCCTATTTTTTCCTTCTGTAGGTATCCTCCGCGAGGTGGTGTTGGCCCGGAGACTCAGAGAAAGAGATGAATACCGGTAAGTATTAGGTAGGTAGGGAAGTTTGTTACACTATCACCATACCCAATGGTGCTCGGAATTCCAAAACAGTTGTAGGGGTATAATTTGGTACATACTCCTACACGTAGAGGGATGTCGACCCTGAAGCTGGTCACCGTTGTAATCTGATTAGGTTAACCCATCTCTTGAATCTGTTTATGGGATATTTTAAGTGAGTTTTGCTCTTGGCGCGATCTCAAGAAAGACTACAAATGTGTCACTTGGTTGCTATTTTGCAAGTGGTTGATCTGTGTCTCACGTTTATGAAAACATTCTTAATATCAAGAAGCACACTGTCACTTTAAATGACCGAACACCCTTTGTGCCATTTTTGTGAGTGAAGCTATAGCAGATACATTAGTGCATGGTGATTCAAACAAAAACCTTAAACCACCCTTCCCGTAATACCCCGCCCTTCCCTCCACCCTGCAGATCCTTCTCCCAACCCCTTCCCTCAGGACTTGCATGCTACAACACAACTCTCCTGATTTATGGCAGCACACCAGAGTCGTCTGGGGGTATCCACCACTCCTCACTCCAGACCTCGGCGCCTTCCCCCCTATTTGCGGTGTCCTCACAGGTTTCTTCGGTGTCGGGTGGTTCTTAATTGCACAACCAGCTTGCTTCCCCCTCTCCGTCCTCCTTACGCGCTCTTATAGTGTAATGATGGGCCCCTTTTCTCCTCCTTGTGACGTCCTGGATTGGTCCTCTGCCTTGGCTGTACCACCTCCCTGTTTAAAGAAACAGTGGTCCTTTTTCTTATAGGGGGTTCACTTTCCCAGTTCTGATTTAACCCATTCTCTTGGTCTTCCACGGGTATGGTGGGGTTCGCAGCGTTCGAGATGGAAGTTGTGGGGGTGTTTTTATGGTAACTACAGGAGTTCTGAATTGCTTTCCTCACATAATGGTACTCCTTGAGATCCGATGCCAACCTAGCACCTCCAGGAAAAATTATTTTCATGAATGGCTTATGATCTGTGCGGAGTATTATTTGAGGACCCCAAATGTAAGTCCTGAAAGATTGCATTCCCAAAGCCTCAGCCAATGCCTCTCTCTCAATCATCGAGTAATTCTTCTCAATGTGAGTAAAAGATCTTGAGGAAAAAGCCACAGTTCTTTCATCATTGGTATGAACTTGAGACAACACTGCCCCAATACCAAAAGCACTGGCATTTACCATAATAGTAGTTTTTAGTCCGACGTCAAATGGAGCTAACACTTCAGCTTTATGTTGTAATAAGTCACATGTAGTCACGGAACACAATTGCATGGGGTTTGAACGTAAGCATGTCACTTGCTGTCATTCAGTTTCAGTTCCACACTCGGGAGTAGAACGTGCCTGCGAGACCTGCTGTAATGCTAGTCAGTTGTTGGCTGAAGCTCGGAGACACCAGATGCTCCTGGTGGTAGGTATATTGCATTTGGAAATAAAGCCTTTAAAATCTTCCCCTGTATTTGTGTGGTTCCTCACCAAATCTTGGTAATGAGGAGAACCTAGAATAAAGAAAGAAATATACCCACCAACCTGCTGTACTACCTTGAGTTATAAAGAACAATGGTTCCCTTGGGTAGAAACAATGCGTATTGCGGTTAGCCGTAGTTACTTCAGCATAACATATGATACATTTCTGAAAGCCAGAACATTTCTTAAGCAAATGGGGGAAGGAACAAGAACACAGAAAAAGGGTTTTTCATTAATTTATGTATCAGAATTGATAGCATTCGTTATGCAAACCAAATTACATACAACAAAAATACATTGCAGAATTTTTGCACTTCAAAATTCATACAGTGATACACAATGGTGAGATTGTAGTGCTCAGTGGTGATATAGATACACAGTGCAGTGAGGTGGTAGTGGGGGGATGCGGTTTGTTTTGGAGGGCCAAATTCAAGAAGCAGTGACAAGTACGTTAAACAAATTATATAGTTGATAGCGACTATGCCCTGCAATCTGTGCCAAAATAGATCGTTGACGTTTCAACCCTATGGGCGCTTGGTGGAGTGTCACAAGCGGGTCTTCATCAGGACTGTGGAGGAGGAGAGGCCGCCTATGGGAAGGAGTATTATAATAATGAGTGTTCAAGTTCCCATTGTTCGAAAGTAATTAAATCAAGGAATTGTATTATAGACTCACCCTAGAATTTCAAGGGCGGTCAAGGCAATTGTTGAAGGGGTTGGTTTATTCTAGCAACATGTCTGTGAAAAATAAGGTATTTGTAAGTGCTAACTCAGATGTGAGTAAAACACAATAGCTTGGAATAATTCTAAAATCTTACCAACTGTGATATGAATTGCACAGAAGATCTAAAGGAAAACAAGATAAAGGGGAAAATTAATCCCTAAGAAACCGAAAGTTGAATGGAGAGTGGTATAATCAGGGGACAATGGTAAAACTCACCAAAAAATTATTGTATTCTGGTAAAACGGAGTCCTCACGAAACACTGCTTTCTGGTTGCAGAGCAAGTGAGAAATGAGGTCTTAAGTACTCTAGGCCAAAGCTCCAGCTGGGAGCTTGATGATGATTGGCAGGTGTGTTCAAGGACAGCATCACAAGGCCTCACTGCCGAGTCAAAGGGCTACAGCTGAACTGTAGCTAAAACAATCAATCAATTAAATTCTGCCAGGTAAATGTGTGCAGACGAAGTGAAGGGAAAAATGCCGATTTGGATAGTTAAACCCGAATCGCTTTGGCGAATGTATTCGGTAAGGGAAAAAGAATATTCATGGTGATACTACCTTGCATGGAAACAATTGATTGATTCATAGAGGAGGGGCCTACGCAGGCAAGCTGGATTGGGTACCCACCGTGAGCTTGATGATGATTGACATGAGTGTTCAAAGAAAGCAGCCAAAGGATTTCACTAGCGCTGGGTATGATTGAAGCTGAAAAAATCCAGCTGAAAGAGGCTGTAGGAAATCAATTGAACTTCTGCAAAGCAGATAAATGTATTCAGGGAAAAGCAGTTTTATAAAAATACACTTCATGAATTCTGGATGTGGGTGCTGATCATACAATCTTGCCTAAATTTAGAGGCTTGGACAGGTATTCAGTCTCCATGAAAAAAGTGTGTTTTATGTAATGGAAACACAGTGATTCATGCAGGAGTAACAAGAATATCATGAAAGAGCACAATAAATGATAGAGACAACAGATCTAAAGCACTCCGAAAATACAATGGTATTAATAGTCATTAAATAATAAATTTTGTAAACAACGCTGTGGTTTTTGGACATGTAAAAAGAAACATTAAGTGCTAAAATCAGTTTAACATAACAAAGACATGTTATTTTAAAGGACATTCGTACTGTTGGGGGTTACTACATGTAGATGGTTAAAAACATACAGTAAAAGTGCCCTTATGTAATGCGTGCAATTATCCTTAAAAAAAGGGGGGGGGGGCATGGGACTGGGGAGAACTAAAGTTGGCCCATCTGTCTCGAAGTCTCTTCTTGTTCATTGAGCCCCTCGGTTACTGAATTAAGTGAATGTATCCATTTGCACTCTTTATACCTGAGAGCTTGAACAATAGAACCACCCCTGGGACTGGGCAGTATCCTCTCAAGTATAAGCCATTTGAGACTTGTAACTGTGTGCATTTTGTTCGAAAAGTACTACCTTGAGGGCCACGGCTGCCGTGTGCTCTAGTTTGTTGCACACCTACATATGATTTGCTTGGGTGCATTCACAGAGGATTCTGCATTTTTGTACCCATCCATGGAGCACTTGATGGTTCCCCTGATGCTCCCATGCAGGTGAATTGGGATACCCGTAAGCAGATGGCGCGAGGCACACTTGAGCGCCGGCATGTGTTTCAGGCAGTGAACCCATGCACATATGTGCGTCTAACCAATGACGGCTGCTGTCTTGCACTCCACACTCACTACCCTTCTCCAGTCAGGTCTCCAGGGCAACGCCTGACGCTTCAACAAAGGCAACCAACTGGTAACGGCTTCTGTCTTGTGCATCCCTAGAAATGCTCTACTCATTCTTTCACTCAATCAGTGAGGTTTCCAATGCAACTCCTGATGTGTTAACACAGGCAATCCGCTCTCTGATGGTTACGATGATGGCTGACTTACCATGAGTTAATTAAAGATTGGAGCATCGAAACTGTAAGTGACTGGTTTCAAAACCTATTTTAACATTGTCTTGAAGGCCACTTACATTTAAGAGTAGAAACTCACAAGTTAACACATGGCAACAATGCAACATATTGCCCAGCCACCTCCATTCCTACAGCACTCAGGCAAACTGAACATTAAGGGGTCGATTCCGATCCTGGAGAAATATTCCCCGTACGAATCGTATCCGGATTTTTTTACGTACGAATCGTACAAGTTCCGTACAAATTGGCAAGTACGATTCGTATGTAAAAAACACCATACGAATCACATTGGGAATATACCCTGACACGTCCCCGGGTCGGAAAAAGTGTCCGACACATCCCCGGACGTTTTTACGTACGACTCGGTAAACCGACGTCCGAACGCGCAAGTACGATCCGTCCCGTCCGTCCGAATCCACAACCGTATGGTAAAAACACCGTACGAAGTGGACCTCCACAGCAACCATGGAGACGTCCAAACATGTGCCCGCATACGCGCCGAACACCCCCCCCGTGTCCGCACCGTACCCCCATCCCCCGGCATGTCCGCGCCGTCCCCCCAGCCCCCCATATGTCCGCGCCATCCCCCCAGCTCCCCCGTATATACGGTGCGGACCCCCACCCCACCCCACGTATGTATGGTGTGGACCCCCACCCCACCCCCGTATGTACGGTGCGGACCCCCACCCCACCCCCCTGTATGTACGGTGCGGACCCCCACGCCACCCCCCGTATTGATGGTGTACATACGGGGGGGGTGGGGTGGGGGTCCGCACCGTACATACGGGGAGGGGGGTGGGGGTCCGCACCGTACATACGGGGGGTGGGGTGGGGGTCCGCACCGTACATACAGGGGGTGGGGTGGGGGTCCGCACCGTACATACGTGGGGTGGGGTGGGGGACCGCACCGTACATACGGGGGGTGGGGTGGGGGTCCGCACCGTACATACGGGGGGGTGGGGTGGGGGTCTGCACCGTACATACGGGGGGTGGGGTGGGGGTCCGCACCATACATACGGGGGTGGGGTGGGGGTCCGCACCATACATACAGGGGGTGGGGGTCCGCACCGTACATACGGGGGGGTGGGGTGGGGGTCCGCACTGTACATACGGGGGTGTGGGGTGTCCGGCACATACCGGGTCCCCTTTTCCTCACGCTTCGCGGCGTACTTAGCTTTACCGCCACTTTTTGTGTGCCGTAAAAATATAGCCGTCCGGAGTGCTGTCAGTACGAATCGTACTTGCTGGTACGTAAAAAGCTGCCTAACTCCGTCCGCATGTCGCGTACGCGCCGTCCCGGATCACATTTGTATGTGTTTTTGTGTCGGTCGGTGTTTTGTACGAATCATACGGAAATGGTGTTTCCGTACGAATCGTACTTGCATGTTTGTATGGTGTTTTTACCGGTTACGAGTCGGACGGAGAAAACGCTCCGACCGACGGTTCATATCCGGTTTCTCCAGGATCGGAATCGACCCCTAAATGGCTATAGTGGCTAAGAATTTTTTTATAGACACTGTGAAGTTAGCACCTGAACGTAGATTGGCAATCCTATACAGGTGTATTAGTTTTGCAGCACAGCAACTCTTTGACAATATGCCAGCAATTTCCCCACTACATGGAAATTCAGAAGACAATAATGAATAAGACCAGAACAAAGCAGCTTTGGTACATATGGTTAAACAATGTGCTGAGGAACCCAGCATAATGCTCGAAAGACACAATTTCTTCAAAAGGAAGCAGAGCGCAGATGAGGGCATAGAAGAATACGTGTCAGCATTAAGGGTTTTAGCTGCTACTTATATTAGGGATAGTTTTGTATTCTCCTGTTAAAAAACAAAAACAAAAGCAGGAGCGATTACTTTGCTGGAGCCAATTGATCTGGCACAGGGAATCACTGATCTATGATTTGGTTGAAAGCAATTCATGAGGATGATTTTGTAAATGCTCTAACCATGTCTTGGATGACCTAGGGTACACTGTAAATGCAGTAAACATAGGCATAAAGGCATGGAAACTATCTGTCGAGAAAAATAATATTGTGTGTTTAGATGCGAGTCAAAGACTCACATTGGTAGCAGCAGTCATTGTTCTGCTGTTAGGAAGATGCCTGCTTTGCAAAAAAGCGGGCCGTTTCCAAGCAGTGTGCAAAGGTGGTAAGAGATTCACAATGATTAACAGCAAAGAAGTTTCTGAATATACAGATGTGTGTACAGAAAAACTGAGAAATGTAATTTTACCCATTGAATGCAGTTCTGTGTTTGAATCTATCAAGGCCAAGAGTCCGTAGTGTGATGCTGTGATCGTCGACGCAGAGCTTCAAGTCATGGTTGACTCTGGATCTCCAATCATTATTTTTTCGAATGTCACATTTCATGAGAAATGGAATGGTAAGGTAGTGCTTAAACACATGGATGTAAATCCAAAGCATTCTGTGAAACTGAGATAAATGTGCTTGGGTATTTTATGTATAGAGTAGAATGTTTAGGAAGACATATTGTCACCAAGGTGTATGTGGCCATCAAAAGAAGGAATATCATTTGGTGGCAAGATTTGGTCAAAATGGGGATGTTATTGATCCCAGGGGCCTAGAATTTGCAGTAGTGGGGGACATCCCCATAGGTTACCTGGATGAGGACTCACATGTTGTATTGAGGAATATTCATATGTTTCAGAAATTCTGAACATTGTGAATCGCTATGCCAACTTGTTTAGTGTCAAGGTAGGAACCATTAAGGGATTTGAATACCATATTTGTCTCAAATCAGGGGCGCAACTAGTGATCCACTAATTTCTTCCCCAGCTGTTGCGCATGAGAGACAAACTTAAGTCTGTTTTGAAGAACTTATAGTCTGAAGGAATCAATGCACCATGTGATTCATCTGAGTGACTCTCACCCATTGTGGTGGCAAGGACAAAGTGTGGAGAGGGTAAACTTTGCACTGACTTGCGCTCATTGAACATGAATATACTGATTGATTGTCACCCCCTCCCCAAAATACAGGAAGTACTAGCCAAACTGGGAGGGGCCAAGTTCTTTTCCATCATACACTTGCGCTCAGCTTGCCACCAAATACCGCTTACAGCTGAGACACAAGAGTTAACTACCTTCGTGACTCCATTTGGAGCTTTAAAGTACCTAAAGCTACCCTTTGGCCTACCCTTCGCAGCTAGTGTCTTCCAAAAACCTATGGACTATCTCTTGGGGGACATACCAGGGGTTCAAACATGCCAAGACAACATCCTGGTTTTTGTTGGTAGTTGGAAGGTACGCAATGAAACCTTACAGAAGGTGTGGTATGCATTGTCTGATGCAAACATGACAATGAGGTGGAATAAATGTAAATTTGGCACACAGGAGCTTGAATGATTAAGAGACATGATCTCACCAAAGTTTTACATGATAAAACCCATACGTGATGTCGCTCAACCTAAATATACAGATGCTCCCTGCTAATTTGTATGTCCAGTGTAAAATTACACCTGTTTTGTGTATGGAAATGCACAAACATTAGAGCCCTTGAGAGCTTCATTGAGGTAAGGGGCCATATTTGTATGGATAGATAAATTGGCTAGCACATTTGACAATGTGGAAAAGTTTATTGTGGGAGTCTCAGCATTACAAACGTTTCAGGATGATTGTAAGTGCTCCATAAGTGTTGATGCAAGTCTCCATGGTCTGGGTGCAGTTCTTGGACAATGGTTGGCAAGTAAGGAGCAGACAGAGATTTCACTGCGCCACTTCTATGACTTCACTGCGTCAAAAGCTTATGCCTGCTTCAAGCAGGCATATTGACTGACACAGGGCTTTTCACATGGGACTCGCCCCATGTGTAATGATACATTGCTGGAGTTGTGACTTTTTTCCGACACACTCCAGCAATGCGTCATTGCTGCCCAAATGATACGTCAGGACCTGACGTATCTGTTTAATCCTTGAGTAATGAAGTGCCATAGTTTTAATCCGATACATCCATGGTGTTGCAAGTGAGGCACAATGAAAAGTGTTGCATTGCTGTGTTCTACCAGTGATGCAACACTTCTCATAAATGAGGCCTTGACTGTGTAGTGGCAGCACTAGATGTTGTAATAGAGTGTGCTCCCATAACTGAACAAGCTTGGCAGGAAGCTTGTTCTGAGGATACCAAGCTCAATCAGAGCTTCATAATGGGATGTTGGCCAGGAACATGGCGGCCGGCTAAGAGCCTGAGTCGCGAACTCCGCAGTAGGAACGTTGAGTGGAACGCTAAAACGGCTCCTGGATGAAGCAATGAGGAGCGCTTCTGTCGGCAAACCTTTATTGGCAACATTTTAAAAGCTTTAAAACTTACGGGGAGTGGCTCCGAGGCTTCGAGGTTTCGAGGCTTCCCTTGAGAATTTTGTGGAACGACCACGGAGGTGTTTGTTGGCGTGGTTAGGGCAGAGGGAGCGTTCGAGGCTGCCGAGTGCGGCATAACAGAGACGGCGCTGGGACAGTGTCTCGGACCGAGGTAGGACGTGGAGGCGTATCTTTCCTGGAGGCAGCAGTCGGAGGGTTTTGCAGCATGGGAAAGGACAGGAGACTTTTGGGGAACTGCCGCAGCAGAATTTCAGCATCTGCATGGGGCCATACTGAGAGTAAGTTTCAGAGGCCCCCTGTGTAACTCCCCTCTTTTTTCCAGCTGTTCTCTGCAGAGCTAGAAACAGTCAGGAGAGTTGGGAGCACCACGCACTTGCAGAACGGGATCATTAAAGGGAACCTGGCACTTGAAGGTGTTCTTCATGCTAGAGATTGTATAGATAGTGCAGGAACAAATTACACTATCTGTATGAATTCCACAAAGAAAGGGGACAGAGGCAGATGCAGGGGGTCTCTACTTCAGATACAATCTTGGGGGTGCCCTGCCAAGATAAGTCAGCATCATTGCCCCACGCTCGCGCGGACACTGAGGATATTAAGATCATTGAGAGTAGTGCTATTGATCCCAAAGAAGCAGGGTGTGCTTTAAGAAATAAGCGCTTGATCTGGGACCTGGCCCCCTCAAATATTAACCCCCTAGTGGAAACTACATTAGTAAGAGAACAGGAATTGGACAAGGAGGTAATCGTGACACAAGACAGTGGCACAGGTAGATCCACGAATAGGAAACATAGAGGTCAGAAAGTCAAGGGGAAAACAGCAGCGGTAATCTCAACAAGAGCAGCAAAGACGGCCAAAAAAGAAAAGCTAAAGAAAGGATCTAACCTGAAAGTGACTCCTTCATTACGCTCTTTTGTTAAGGTGCAGGAGAAGCCAGTTCTAAGACACGAGTCGCCCAAATCGGAGAGAGTCATTGAGCGCGTCACAGTGGGTAGTCAATTGGTAGAGTCCCCGCCAATACCAACAATAATGGAATCCCCCAATAGATACCAGGCACTCATGACCTTAGATACAGGGCCTAATGAGGAGAATCATACTGGAGTTACTGAAGTTGAGGGGCTGCCAGAGAGAGTAGGTAACCAGTTACAGTGCACAAAAAACAAGGAGCAAGATTTAGAAATATCTGCGCAGGCCGAGATTGGTGATTTGGTGGGTTCACTCTTTAAGAAAATGAAACTCAGTTTTGCGAAATCCGAGAAGAATCAAGAAAAAATTCAGGCCACCTGCGAAGCCTTGGACTCTAAGGTTAATGCTTTAGTTGACAGAGTTGTGGCAGTTGAAACTGCCCTGGAACAGACTAGGGAGGAAGTGAAACGTTGTCAGATAGATATTGATAAGCTCTCACAAGCTGAAAAGGAACTTAGGGACAAAGTCGACAATAACTCTAGAAGAAATAATCTACGCCTGTTGAATATCCCGGAAGGACAAGAAGGACAGAACGTAAGGGGTTTCATAGTCAATCTGCTAAAGGAGTTCACTCCTGACTTGGACGAAAAATCTCTTGACGAAGACATACAAAGGGTACATAGGGACCCCTTTAGGCTAAATAAGGATAGGAAAAACCCCCGGAGAATGCTTGTTAATTTCAAATCTTATTCCCTAAAGGAACACATTTTGAATAAGGCCCTGAAATCTGGCACTCTCACAAAAGATAGTTTCAACTACAAAATCCACTCCGATATTTCTAAAGCAACGGCTGACAGGCAGTGGGCCCTGGGTAAATACATGCAAGATCTGATGGCGGCAGGTGCAACTGTCCAATTGAAATTCCCAGCTCACTTGCGAATAATGTGGAACAATAAAACATTCAACATTAGAGAAGCGAAAGAAGTGAAGTCGCTCCTAGAGCAAATGAGAATACATAGCAAAAAGTAGTAAGAATTATAGAGCCACGACGGGCAACTTTTAGAAAAATAGTCTCCAACTGCGGATCTCAAATAGGGCAACTAATTCTGCCCAAATGATGGTAGGAAGGGTTGTTCAGGGTAGGAGCAGTGGTAGCTTTAGGGGTTTTATTCTTTTCTTGTGCACAATAAACACTTTTTTTGGGTGGGGAGCATTTGGGAAAAAATCAAAAAATAATTGTCTGATATACAAAATTAATACCAAACAGGGCCAAGGTGAAAGGCGGAGTGACAAACCCCTAGCTAGATGAGTAACCTAAAATTAGTGACATGGAATGTGAATGAGCTAAGAACAAGGGGTAGGCGACAAAAGATCTTCGAGTATCTAAAGTTAAAAAATTGCGACATATTTATATTACAAGAAACCCATCTTATTAAAGAAGAGTGGCTCGAAATTATAAAATATGAAAAATGGGTTGGAGAGAGCATCTGCACAAATCAATCCTGTAACATCAAAGGAGTAGCAATTATTATAAAAAAGTCAGCGAACTTAATTTTACTAGGGGAGAGCGTGGACTCAAGAGGCAGATGGGCTATGGCCAACATAAAGTCGGGCGACATCTCTTTATCTGTGGGTGGGTATTATGGTCCTAATACAGATGACCCAGCGCCCCTTCAATCCCTTTATGTTAAGTTGATAACAATGTCTTTTCCAATTATACTAGGTGGAGATTTTAACATCTTATTAGACCCCAAAAAGGATAGGCATCCTCCAGGCAGGGCCCTAAACATCCCTAAAATGAGAGAATGTCTGAATAGACTTAAAGATGACTTGGGGCTAACTGATATTTGGAAAGTTAAAGGAGATATGATTAACAAATTTACTTATCGGAATCATAAGTACGGTCATGCATCGAGGATTGATTTCTTCCTAATTGATAAAACTCTAAGCAACAACGTTAAAAAGGTATCCCATATGCTTGCCTATCTTTCAGATCATTCCCCAGCACACCTTGATCTGGGCACCAATTATCTGCAGGGAGAGAAAAGATGGACACTGAACCGTACACTTTTATTGGATCATCAAGTAATAGATAAGTTAAGTTGTACCACATTCAATTACTTTACAGATAACATTGATGGGGAACTCTCTAAAATGGTAATATGAGACGCATTTAAAACAGTTCTCAGAGGAGCATTAATTAGCTTAGCAGCATTTAAGAACAAAGAAAAAATAACTCAAACTATCACAACTAGAGGCTGATATAGTAGGAAAACAAGGGAGGTTGGAGGCTGTTCTTAATGAGGAAGATCAGAATAAAGTAAAGGAAGATATGCTAAAAATGAAACAGGAGATAGCTTCTTATCTGGAGGACAGGGTAAGGAAGAGATGGCAGGCCAGTTCTCTATCGAACTATGAATTTGGAGAAAACAGTGGCAAACTCTTAGTGTGGAAGCTTAAAACTGAGTCCAAAAGAAATAAGATTATGGCAGTCTATAAGGCTAATGGGAGGGAAAAGGTAGAAGACAGGGTTGACATAGAAGAGGCTTTTGTTGATTTTTTTCAGCTTTTGTATGACGAAGACCTCTCCCCTTCACTCTCCTCGATAGACTTATACTTAAAAAAGTCACAACTCAAAGCTGGACGTTGACTCCTGCAAATCATTAAATGCTGCTATTACGGTGGAGGAGGTCTTGGAAGTAATTAAGAGCTTGAAAAGAGGGAAAGCGGCGGGGCCTGATGCAATTCCCAATGAGCTCTACCTAGTTTTGAAGGAATCGCTGGCCCCTAAATTAACAGATCTTTTTAACTCTATTTACTTAGAGGGTTCCCCGATCCCAAAAACCTGGAATGACCCATCCATTAGCTTGATTTTAAAACCTGGGAAAGACCCTATAAAATGCGATTCATACAGGCCCATATCACTTCTCAACAATGACTATAAAATACTTACTCAGATTTTGGCACAAAGACTTGGGTCCCTCTCTAATCACTTAATCCATAAAGATCAGAAGGGCTTCATGAGGGGGAGACAGCTACATGACCTTACCCACCAACTTATAGGAGCCATTGATATTACAGCCCAGGAAAAAGTTCCCTTGCGCTTTTTACATTTGACGCAGCAAAAGCGTTCGACCGCGTAAACTGGTTATACCTGCAGTAGTTTAGCCACTATTATGGTCTAGGGAGGATATTCTTAAGGGTCATCGTGAATATACTCAGCTCCAGTGGGGAAAATACTTGTAAATGGCAGAGTATCAAAAGGCTTTCAGATCAGAAGAGGCACTAGACAGGGTTGCCCACTCTCCCCTCATCTCTTTAACCTATACATAGAACCTGTAGCCAACCTGATAAGGTCTTCTGAAGAAATTATACCTTTTAGCTTTAATGGTTGGGACTTGAAAGTAGTGTTATACGCCGATAATTTAATGATCTATACGAGTAGCCTGAATGAATCTCTTGAAAGCATAAACCGCCTATTATCGGAATTTGGGAGGATTTCCGGCTACCAAATTACCCATAAAAAACTGAGGTTATGCACTGGAACATAAGGATGCCCCTGATAGAATCTAAAAATAAAATTAAATACCTGGGGATCGAAGTCCCGAGAAATATTGAAGAAATTGCTCAAGTTAATCTCGACTCTAAAACTAAAGAAATTAGGAAATTATTAAAATCATGGAGCTGTCTACTTCGTACTTTGATGGGGAGAGCAAATGTCATCAAAATGGCCATTCTACCAAAGTTTACATTCATTTTTAATGCAATTCCCATGGAGTTCAATTTAGCGGGTTTAAAAAAGATTCAGAGTGAAATCAATACCTTTATTTGGGCCTCTAAAGGGGTAAGGATAGCTTGGAGATAGCTCTGCCAAAAGAAGAGTCGGGGGGATCGCCAGCCCAGATTTAGCCATGTACTACAAAGCCTTTCAATTAAAAAATATCAGGATTCTTTTTCGTGCCCATGAGTTCTATCCTGCCTACTGGAAAGCTGTAACTGACATTGATCAATGTCTTTATAAGTTCGGCCACCATAAATAGATCAGGTTGAAGGTACTAAGATCAGCTTATAAAACCTGGTTTGAGAAAAGGAAAATATGGAGGCTTTCGTATTATAGTCCTCTGGCTCAAATATGGAATTCGCCGGGCACACCAGACTGTTTGAAAGACTCTCTAGCAGGCCCCCTGAAAAGAGCATGAATAGAGAAGTGGGGAGATCTTCTTGAAAATGGTAATCTTAATTTCTGGGACATTTTAGTGGAAAGAACTAATAATGAAATATCGAGATTTAAATATTACCAGATGGCCAGCTGGGCTAGAGAACAAGTTATATCACCGGACCCATGTTGGAAGCTAGAGGAAGATTTACAGAAAAATCCAACCCGAAAAGAAGTATCAAAGTGGTACTGGTACCTGATCAAAGGGAATGAGGCCGACTTCGACATACCTGACGTTGTATGGAAGAAAACCTCTCCGGCTCAAGACTTGCAACATCTCTGGCAAGTATCCTGCACTTTTTTATGGCACATTATTGTTTCTGCACCTCTTAGGAGAAATCATCTTTTTACTTTGCACAGGTCGTATTGGACACCCGAAAAATTGTCAAAGATGAATACACAGGTGATGAAAAAGTGTCCTAAATGCGGCAAGATGGAGGCAAATGACATACATATGTTTCACACATGCGCTCACCTTGACGCTTATTGGTACGCAGTTGGTAAGATTGTTGATAAAGTCTTAGACATCAATATCAAGGTAAGCGCATTTACTGGTATATTTGGCATTTTGGACAATGACGATTCCAACATTAATTTAAGTAAAAATCAGAATCATTTTCTATTCACTTCTATGTTACTAGCCAGACATGAGGTCTGTAAAAATTGGATTCTTCCATCACCTCCTAAAGTAGATGATTGGGTTAGAGCAGTGAACAAGTTTAGAAATCTGGACGAATCGAGAGGTAACAGCAAACGTACAAATTATTGGGAACTCTGGGATAGGGCTATGTGGTAGGGTAGGAAGGGACGTCCAATGATTTAAAATAACACGGTCATGCAAGTTCTCGAGTTTCTTCATGGCGGTGATGAATACAGGCCCCAGCTAGGCCCGCAGGACACAAGGGTTCGCTCTCCTGTAATGGAATCTATAAGGAAGTTGGCACGGAAACTGCAAAGTACAAAGACAGCATTTATTAACCCTTAAGGGTGGTCCTACAATCCACACAACACTCTTCAGTATTGCATAGAGTAGCACAAAGAACCTTCGTACATGGTCCCCTTTTATACACAGTAGAGGGGCTCATAAGTGGGTGGATACAACATGAGGCCGAAGAACATTACCATTTATGGTCATTTTCGATACTGAATCAATATGTGGGCGGAGCTAACACACTCCTTGAGCCCGCGAAAACATGGTCAAGCAAGGCTAACTGATAACAGATGTGGTCAAGTCTGGGCATGCGCCAGATGGACAAATGAGCTATTTATAGACTGTTACTAGGCAGATTACAAGAGCAACTAACACAGAGGTTGGACTCTTCTCGTGGGGAACACGTGGAAGCATGACAATACAAAATGGAGCCCAAGCTTCGGTCAACATAACAGAGAAAACACGATCTATAAAAGGGGGATTAATGTCTTTAGTAAATGCTTAATCACATCGTTGTTTCAATTTACAACAGACGACCCTTTCAGCATTTACTGAAGACATCCGGTTTGTTAGGATAATCATCATATATGTCAATTGTCATCATTTCTTCAACTTCTTTTGCTAAACGTTTCTGGTGAACAACATCGGCAATAGCTTTCTTATCAGGGATACAGAATGATACACATAATGAGCAGAGCAAGGGACCACATTGAACGCAGATACAGCACGAAAACAGAACCGCTACAATAATGCAGAGACCAGTTAGAACCTTCCATCCCCAGGCGGTAATTAACGCCCAAAACCATCCAGAAAAGGACCAAGTGCCGTTTTCTGTATGGATCTCAGCTGCAATTTTATGCAGTTTATTGATGGCATTATAAACTGATGGCGTATGATCAGGGATAAACACACAACAGCTACTTCCAATAATTTTACATGCTCCTCCTCTGTCAGCTAGCATAACGTCTAATACCATACGATTCTGCAATGCAACAATTCTAGTAATTTGCAATTCCTCCGTAAGATTCCCAAGAGCAGCAGCAGTCTGATTTGTCACAGCTTCTACCACTCTTGTTAATCTTCGGATCTTCCTACTGTTCAGGGCAGCTCCAACAAAGAAAAACAGTCCTAAGTTAAAATCAATATACTGTTGCAGACTGGTATCAGTCTGATCCACATCATCAATTGATAAAGTACGTTTATACCTATTTACAGTCACATTATTCAATAATTTCAGATCCTTATGATAAGATGCGGGTGCTAGGAATACAGGAGGTAATAGAAATGATACATAGCATACCCCAGACCACCCAGCCGGCAGACGGTAATAACCTTTATTTCCACACACAAAGTACGTATTATGGGAGGCTAAGAAGGTACTATTGTTCAACCCATCAATATTCAAAACAGTAATGCAATCACTAACACCAACAGGGATGAAACCCACACTCTGGACACACAGGTCCGCCTGAGCTTGTGCTACTTGAATCACAAACTTATCCTTTCCCACAGTGTCTCTTGTGTTCGTGAAGATGTAGGGAATGGATTCATTGTCTGGTCGGTACTCTTCCCACTCCCAGATTGCCCCATTCGCTTGTGGATACCCATTTTTGTCTTGATGGCATTCTTTATTGAGTCTGAAGAGCAATCGTCCCACTGTCGGTTTCCGAGTGGCAAAAAGCAAAGTATACCATGCTCTACAAGAGCCATTATGAGAGAAAGAAAGCGGTATAAATGGCGTTCCTCCTTTCTTCTGATGAGCTGGCATCATCCCACATATCCAACAGTTCGTAGCATTCGTAGCAACGTGGGTATGATGCAGCATCTGGATGAAAGTGTTATTCAAGTAAGACTGTCGATGCTTCAACTCTTGATACGGTAATGTATAAAAGTAGTGCTCCTCAGGCACCGGAGTTGTCAACACAAGAATCTTCCGAGCGGGAGTTACATCCTCCACGAACCATGTGGTTATCCCAACAATGGCTACTGTCAACATGAACCCTAATGCACAAAGGGTTTTCTTTTTCTCCATATCAAAATAAAAATAAAACCCAATATCTTCCTGAAACTAAAAGTCTGTCAGAACTCTTCCCCTTGGGCAGCGGTTGATTTCTTCACCAGCGGGCCAAGACGGGTGTCGCTACACTAATGCAGGGCTGATCCCCCCCCCTTGCCTCATCGGCTCTCCGTTTCACTAACCCAAGGGCCGTTCTGACAGTATGTCCCGGTACTGGAAAACTCACTTCCTTGGTCGAAGATGATATCGCCTTCCTCCAGGAGTCGCGTGGTCCGGAAAAAGCTCCTCAGTGGCATTTGGCTCCGCAGCACGGCCTGTCTCTGCAGCCAAGATTTCTCGTTGATCGGTCAGCACGGCAGGTTCCACCAATCCGGGCGGCACCTTCCTACAGTGCAGGGAGTGGATCCAATTCTTTCTGTTGGAGACTCGCACAGCCGTCCTTGTTGCGAGGAGGACCTGCTCAGGGCCCACCCATCTCGGCTCCAAACTGTTCGTTCTGTCGAAGACTTTCACCATGACATGGTCACCGGGCCGGAGACCATGTCCTTCGCCGGTAGACCGATCAGGGAGCGCCTCTCGGACCTGTTGATGGATAGAAACCAAGTTATCCGTTAACTGTGCCAGATAATCGCTCATCATTACACAAGGTACATCATACACAGCCTTAGGTCTTGGTGGACCCCAAATATTCATTGGGCGTCCGAAAACAATCTCATATGGCGTAAGGCCAGTTCGAGAGTGCGGTACCGATCTAATTGACAATAACGCCAGGGGCAGAGCGTCTGGCCAAGTCAAAGACGTCGAAGCTTGAATTTTGGCGATCTTAAGCTTCAGTGTACCATTATACTTCTCAACTAGGCCTGCAGACTGAGGGTGAAACACGGCGTGGAACTTCTGAGTGATGCCTAGGCCCTTCAAGACATACTTTATAACATCCGCTACAAAGTGAGGGCCGTTATCACTCCACAGAAGTCTACAAACGCCATATCGGGGGAAAAACTCCTTCAGCAGCAGCTTCGCAGTAGTCATTGCAGTATTGTCTTTCGTAGGGTACGCTTCAACCCATTTGCTGAAAGCGCAGACCACTACTAGAACATACTTCAGATTATTACAGCGCTCCAGCTGGATATAATCCATCTGCAGAACCTCAAAGGGTGCAGTGGGTGTCACAAACCCTCCTGCTGGAGTTCGAGTACCCTTTCCTGGGTTATACCTCAGGCAGATCATACAAGTCTGCACCACCCTCTTCGCTGTGCTAGCAATCTCTGGATGCTCCCAGACTTGGGTAAGCAATTTCACAATTGCGGAAGCTCCAACATGTGCTAGCCCATGTGCCATCTGAACCATAGGTTGTACAAAAGGCGTGGGTAATTTCCATCTATCCATCTGCTTATTTCTCCAGCAACCCTCATCGTCCAATTCTCCCTCACTAGCCCATTGTTCCCGCTCTTTGTCAGAAGCGATCCTTTGCATTTCTCGCACTTCCTCCTTCGCATCATGCCATCTTTCCACCTGTGACTTTACTACATACATGGCAGTAGTACCGGGCTGCATCGCAGTCTCCCGTGCTACCCGGTCTGCTAACGCATTCCCTTCTCCAACTTTATCAACCACTTTCCTATGGGCGCTGCACTTAACGATGGCAATTTTCTTTGGGTATGTCAATGCAGTTAAAAGATTATGAACTAACTCTCCATGCATTATCTGTACTCCATGTGACGTTAAAAACCCTCTCTCCTTCCAGAGTAGGCCGAAGTCATGCGCTACTCCGAAGGCATAGCGGCTATCTGTATAAACATTCACACATAGTCCTGTACTGAGCTCACATGCTCGTGTTAATGCTATCAGTTCCGCTGCTTGAGCTGATTTCTGTGGTATGCGTGCTGTCTCCACTATCGTGTGTAATGTGGTAATTGCATATGCTGCTGAAGTCGTACCATCTGGTAGCTTCAGACAGGATCCATCCACCCACAGTTCTCCATCTACATCTGGAAAGGGCGTATCCTGGAGATCAATACGACCCTTTGTTTGTTCCTCAGTCACGAGAATACAATCATGCGCTTTCCGCGCCTCAGGCTGGGTTTCGGGGTATGGCAACAATGTTGCCGGGTTTAACGTTACGCACCTTTTCAACGTAATATGAGGAGCCAAAAGCGTCAACTCATATCCCGTTAAACGGGCGCTGGTCAAATGCTGCGTCTTCGTTTGATTGAGCAGGGCATCGACAGCATGGGGGACTAATACCAACAGCTTATGAGATAACACAATTCCCTCGCTTTGGCGTATTGACACAGCTGTCGCCGCAACCGAGCGAAAACACCCTGGTAATGCTCGGGCGACAGGATCAAGTACAGCCGAAAAATATGCACAAGGGCGCTGCTTATCGCCGTGCATCTGTACTAAAACTGACAATGCACATCCATCTTTCTCATGCACATACAACGAAAAGGGTTTTGCATAATCAGGGGTCCCTAACACTGGTGCTGAACAAAGGGCCTGTCGTAGTTGCTGAAAAGCAGTATCACACTCGTCTGACCAAGGGATTGGAATAGGCGTGTCCTTTGTCAAGAGGGCTAACAATGGCTTAGCTATGTGCGAAAACCCCAGTATCCACTGTCTACAAAAAGAAACAAGGCCCAAAAATGCACGCACATCCTTCTGTGTGGACGGTCTCGGTGTATCCAAAATTACTTGGATACGATCCGGTGTGAGTGCACGTCCCTCCTTAGACAAAAGGTGACCCAAATAAGTCACCTTTGGTCTACAGAATTGCAATTTCTTCCTAGATACCTTATGATTGTGGGACGCTAAAAAAGAAAGTAAGGATAACGTACTTTTTTCACACAACTCTCGGGTGTCAGCCGCCAGCAAGATGTCATCAACATATTGAATGAGGGCGACCCCCTCGAGCAGAACAAAGGAATCCAATTGTCGTTTCAAAGCCTGACTGTAAATGCTAGGGCTTTCTGTATAGCCCTGGGGAATCCTACAGAAACGATAAGATCTATTATTTAATGTAAACCCAAAAAGATATCGGCTATCAGGGTGAATGGGAATGGAAAAGAAGGCATTCTTCAAATCAATCACTGAGAACATGGTCGCCGTAGGCGGGACCAAGGTAAGCAACGTCGTGATATCGGAAACCACTGGGTATTGAGGTATCACGATCTTGTTCACTTCTCTCAAATCAATTATAAACCGATAAACTCTGGCATCCGTATCCTTTTTCAGTATGGGAAGAATCGGACTGTTACAAATGTTATAGGGGACTTCCTCGACTACCCCAACCGTTATCAAATCCTGCACTATCTGTATGAGAGCCTCCTCACCCTCCTGGGAAATACGGTACTGTGGGAGGCGTGGTAACACCGCCCCCTCCTGGACGCTAATGTGGACCGGTGGAATCACCATTTGTCCTACATCAGTATCCGAAGTTGCCCACAAAGCACGAGGGAGGGTAGATAACAGCGCATCCTCTGACATCGCACACATCCGTTCAGATCGGGGGTAATTGTCATTCAATATTACCCGCACCCCAGCAGGGGAGCAGCGGATAGTAGCCCTAAAATGCTTTAACATATCAAGACCCATAATATTGTCCGGTGTGTACGGGGCAAGCAGAAACGGACAAGGTGCAGAAAAAGAATCAACCTTAAACATGAGGGGCTGTGAAAGAGGGCTTCGGGAGAGTGTACCGTCAAACCCTACCGATGTGACCAATAAGCCGGATGGGGGAGCCCCCGGAACCAATTGCTTAGATAGCGCACTACGTGTCGCTCCTGTATCCACTAGGAAATGATCAGTAGAGCCCAAAACCTCAGCCGATACATAAGGGCCCTTCTGATCGACCGGCACCTCAACTGATTCTAACCCCCATCCAACGCTTTCCTATGCATGCTGAGAGTCATGGTACCCCGACCGATCAATCCCTGACGCTTGATACTGATGCTGGCGATCAAAAACATTTGATCTATCTCGGTGCTGCCCAGCAGAGTCAAAACGAGCCTGTTCGTTAGAATTCCCTCGAAAGTTCGAGAAACCCCCTCTACCTCGCGGGCCACCGTGGGTATGCCCATGACGCGATGCATGCAACACCGGGCAGTCCCTAGCCCAATGACCCGATTGCTTACAATACGCACATTGGTTCCTATTCAAATCAGATCGGCCCGAGGGAGGACCATAAGATCCTCCCCTACCTCTATTACTACCCCGTCGAGGCGGGCCATAGACTTGCGCCAACATCACCTTTGTTTTCAAATCTTTCGACTTCTTCTCCTCCTGGCCCTTTGCTTCTTGCTCCTGACGCTCATAATACTGGGCGATAGTCAGGAGGGCCGTCGGTGTAGCGGAGGACCAAGAACTTTCACTCGCTTTTAGACGGGCCGCAACTGCCGGCAGCAGATTAGCCACATATTTATCCGCAAAAAGGTGGCGTCCCGTATCGTCGGTAAGCGACTGTCCACTAAAATCATGAAACGTCTCCTCAAAGCGCGTAAAGAAGTCCGCAACTGACTCGTCAACTTTCTGTTTACATGCTGCTAACATATTCCAGTCAATCTTTTTAGGGGGGATAATTGTCTTCAACTTAGCCACAATAGCAGCAGGGAGATCTAAAATATTCTGGGGCGGTTTCTGCGCAGGCTTCCTCTCCCTATCCTCATCCTCCAGTTCAGACCATCGAGCCTTAAAAGTGGCAGCATCATCTACCTTTCGCACAGATCGCCACATATCTGGTGGTAGAATAAGCCCAAAGAACAAATCTATATCTGCCAAAGTCATAACGCAAGAATTCAAGGCCCCCTCAACTTCTTCATAGAAGGCCGCTGGATTCTTGCGGGGGTCGGGCAGCGCATTCTTTAATGCCATAACATCAGCCCTATGCCACGGAGTGTAAACCCAATTATACACAAAATATCCCTTAGCATCGGCGGAGGTAATGTCCGAGCTAGTCCCCGCTCCTTTAGGAGGAACATACAAAGGCGCCGCCTCGCGCATTGGCTTAGCATGCACTAGATCGCTCTTATCTGATTGAGAGGTGGATGAGTGGCCTTCTGCGGTACACGAATCCGACTGCGTCTCCTCCCCTGCTCGCTGGCGTGCTTTCTCTTTAAAGACCAGCACCTCGTCCCGCAAGGCGAACAGCCGCCGAGCCGTATCTGAAGCCTTAGAAAAAGAGAAAACACCATTACGCAATGCTTTAGCATCCGATGACACTTCGTCGGGCTCAAAAACACCAGAACGTTTCCGGAAAGCATCAATCACTTCCTCCGCGAAATGACCCAGAAAATACAATTTATCTCTCTCCTGCCACGGCCCCCAAGTATGGAATAATTCCTCTATGGATATCTTGCCCTTAAGTGCACGGAAGGAAAATTGCCGAAGCTCAGCCATTTGTTCGGCTGATAACATGGACCGCGTATCTACCTTACCCGAACCCGGGACAGAATCTTGCGGCCTCGGAGCAGATGCGCCGACATAAGGGGGCGGAGAACGATCTAGTAAATAAAAATCATCATCAAGATTATTAAGGACAGGATAAAGTGGCTGCCGAACAGCATATTGACCCGAAACTTGCAGCCTACGCTCTTTCTCTTGTCTCTCTGTCTGTTCTCTGTCTTCCCGACGCTTCGCTTCCTGGGCTCGCACATGATCATTCTTCCGTTGTTCTTTATCAAACAGCGCTTTCTCACGCTTCTCTCGCTCACGCACCTCCTTCACCCACAACCGCACACACTCAAACATATCCTGACGAGCACGTCGCTTACACATACACTGTTCCACATACTCAATCTTACGTATATCAAACGATCCATACAAAGGCCATCGCAACTCAGGATCTTTTTTTGTATATTTCCTCCATACTGTGCTGTACATTATGGAAGAAAGACCATGCTTCACATACATATCCCTATTAGGAGTCCCCTCTGGGGGAGCTGGAGCAGATTCCTCGAGGTTCAACCGGTTCCCAAAACAGCAACACCACTTACGGAGTGCGCTGAAAGCAGGCATGCTCAGAAATAATGCAAAATATGCAATATTATAGAAAAATGGCACTTAATCGTTGCGCCGTTCAAAGTTACACAGCTCCGGAGAAATCTCTCCACATTACCTGCCTATATGTGTTGCAACGCATATATATTCACAAAGACAAATACAAAATATGACTAGTCATCACAAATCAAACTCAAATAGCCAGATCAGGCTTCAAAAACTCGGAGCAAGTACCGTACACCGGTTCTTACCAATCAAGAGTCCAGATTCCAACTGCCAAGCTCCACAATCGCCCAAACGGCTTTCACGGCCAGACCGACAGAAGAGGTCTCAGTCGAGGACCGGCGCCACCCAGACGGTCAGCTCGGAAGGGAAGGAAGAAAAACCTCGGGATGCCAGGGCTAAGACGCCGCTGGCAGTGATCACGTCCCCGGCCAAATTCCTCACCTTCGTCGCGACCAGTCCTTCGAGCATCCGAGTCGCCGATGAGCCCCACGTGACGGGCGCCAATTGATGAATACAGGCCCCAGCTAGGCCCGCAGGACACAAGGGTTCGCTCTCCTGTAATGGAATCTATAAGGAAGTTGGCACGGAAACTGCAAAGTACAAAGACAGCATTTATTAACCCTTAAGGGTGGTCCTACAATCCACACAACACTCTTCAGTATTGCATAGAGTAGCACAAAGAACCTTTGTACATGGTCCCCTTTTATACACAGTAGAGGGGCTCATAAGTGGGTGGATACAACATGAGGCCGAAGAACATTACCATTTATGGTCATTTTCGATACTGAATCAATATGTGGGCGGAGCTAACACACTCCTTGAGCCCGCAAAAACATGGTCAAGCAAGGCTAACTGATAACAGATGTGGTCAAGTCTGGGCATGCGCCAGATGGACAAATGAGCTATTTATAGACTGTTACTAGGCAGATTACAAGAGCAACTAACACAGAGGTTGGACTCTTCTCGTGGGGAACACGTGGAAGCATGACAATACAAAATGGAGCCCAAGCTTCGGTCAACATAACAGAGAAAACACGATCTATAAAAGGGGGATTAATGTCTTTAGTAAATGCTTAATCACATCGTTGTTTCAATTTACAACAGAGGTACACTGTCGTTTTAAAACTCAATGGAACTTGCTGGTTTTTATGACATGGACTCACCTTGTCTCCTTGGGCGCTCCTCCGTGCACGATTAAGAGGTGACCCTGTTGCTGTAACCATATAGATCGTATAAGTAAGGACAAAAAAAAATAATAATAATAATGGGATGTGATGTGATGTTGGCCTAAAAGCAGGAATTTGTCTGGTGAATTGAAAAGTTTTTCCCAAGTGACCACTGAATTATTGGTGGTAAACAATATGGTAATGCACATCATGTCAAGTACCAGCTTTATTCGATCTAAATAAAGGAGACCATAAAAGCACACCAAAAGTACATAAAATACAGTAAATCCCACATCAATGACTATCATACATTTTAAAATCAATTCATTTCATTTCATTATTCACCGGTCATATTAATCCCCATTTATCTCAGCCCTGTTTAAGTTTTATAAATTTAGTTTAAAAAATACAAAAAGAAGAAATGATGGAGTGTAAAAACCTCAACTCAGGGTCCGCCATACATTCCTATTCAAATCTCTTATTATAATTCATAGTAACAGATTATTTAAATATTTATTAAAAAACATATTTTATTATTTATATCGTATAAAATAATAGTAATACCCAGTTATCAAACATCATAAATCAATTAATCACTTATCTAATATCATTCAGAATTAATCCTATAATTTATCAAAATGTTCTTTCTAGCATAAAAACCAGCCCATAAAAAACTTGACTTTCTACAACAGATATCAATGGTGGGCAATGTTTGTAGAAAAAGATATCGCCGAGCGGTAAACTATAATGGCTTTAGGGGGCTCAAGATATAATATGGGAATGCAAAATGACCTGTTCGTTCCACTAGAGAGGTTGAGAAAAGACATCATTCATGTTCCACGCCATTGGTGGCCATCCTTGGAAAACAGGTGAAATCCATGATTGATTCTTGTGCTGAATGTCTCCTGGCAGATAAACGATGGGGAACAATTGATACCCTGCTTCAGCCAATTCTCTTCCCAGTGAACCCATGGGACAATGTTTGCCTGGATTTTTCAGGCCCGCATGAGGTATTGTCCAGTAGCAACAATTATTTTAGTTTGCTGATAGATTATCACTGTAGGTGGGTTAATTATCTGTTTTGTGATGCCCCTAGTACTGAAAATGTAATCAAGGTTTTGGAACATGTGCTCACGTTAGAAGGTTCGCCAAAGGCAATAGTCATGGACAACGGTACACATTTTTTGTCTCATCATACACTCACATTTCTAAGTCTTCATGACATTCAGCATCTTTAAGGTGGCACTTTATTTTTCATCTTCAAATGGTGTAGTCGGTAGGGCAAACAGAATTGTGAAGGAGGGTGTCCAAAGAGAGCTATCTTCAGGGCAGGATGTGCAGGAGTTCAGAAGCACAAAGATTTGGAGTTACAATACAACACCCCATAGCACCAGTGGAGTTACACCTTTTACATTGCTCAGGGATAGAAGAGAACACAGAAATCTAGTTCCTGATTGGTTAAGATGTAAGTGTAATTTGAATGATATTGGCGCAAGTAATGTTCCTGTCAGTTCGCATGTGATACTGAAGCAAAAACACCATGAAAGAACACTTTAATGCAGGAAAAAATTAAAAAAACATGAACCTTCAAGATGGTGAATGGATACTGATAAAAAATCCAAGGAGAATGCAAAAAGGATTATCAAAGATCTCTTCACCTGTTCAGGTCAGCAAGGTGAGCAAAGGGTCAGCTCTTCTTTGTGACAAGGGATGGTGGAAAAAAAACCAGGCGGTTTCTATGAGGGAAACACTCTTAAGACGCGCCGCCAAAACCTGGAACACCCTCCCCCTCCACCTACGTCAAACCGAAGACCTGCTGACCTTCAGGAGACAACTCAAGACCTGGCTCTCCGACCAGTAACATCTCCCCCCTCCTCCCCCCCAGAGCCTTGAAACCCACCCGGGTATGTAGTGCGCTTTACAAGTTGCATGATTGATTGATTGATTGAAGACGCTGATCAATGTGATTGGTCTAATTGGTTACAGCCTCATCAGGAAGAGCTACCACCAGCTTCTGGTGTTATGACATCTGCATATGTCTTGACTCAAGAAGTCATCAGCGCTACTTCTTGTGTCTCTGGTGGTGGTGAGTCAGACAAAAGAGAAGTAGGGTGCCACTAGAGAAAGACGCCAAGCAGATTTAGGGCCTTTTGGACCTGGCCGTTTTTGCAGGGTTATCCCCAAACCTTTTTCCTTCTTCCTCCTATTTTTGTGACCTGTTTTTGTTGGCCCTAGGACTCTGGGCACATTACCACTGCTAATCAATGCTAAAGTGCATATGCTCTCTGGTGATTATGATTATGATTGTTTATCCATTTTTTCTAAACGTGTTTTTATTGCTTTTTACAAACACAGGATAGAACATGCTCCAACAATATTTTCATTCACATATATCAAGTCTATGTCGCAGTAGCTCTTTTACCAATCACATGACAATAAAATATTCGGAAATATGAGAGAGGAGGGTAGACATTCTGATATGAAGGGCTTGTTGCCGAAAATGTGAGGTAAGATGAGCTCATGTGGCGTTGATGAAGGCGTCACTGGGGGATTAGGGGGGGGCGCTCAGCGCCGGCAGTGTCTTGCTCAAGGGTATGAAGATAGTTGCGCAGAGGTTGCCAGAAATCAATGGGGCACAGCGTTTTTTTATTTTATTTTTGGGGGGCTAAAGGACGGCATGATCCGCATTGATGCTATCGCAGTGTGACATGTGTTTGAGCCTAGTGGTAGAGAAGGGAGGTAGCCTGCTTCCCCAATGAACCCCGATCTCGCACTTCGCTGGTAGAAAGGCCATGGATGCAAGTCTGCGCTCTGATTTAGGGAGGTCGGCAGTGTGGCCTAGGAGTGCCACAGCTAGATCCGGGTGCATCGTGATA
This sequence comes from Triturus cristatus, assembly GCF_964204655.1. Classification (NCBI taxonomy): domain Eukaryota; kingdom Metazoa; phylum Chordata; class Amphibia; order Caudata; family Salamandridae; genus Triturus; species Triturus cristatus. The sequence goes on along the minus strand of NC_140582.1, from coordinate 306,958,205 downwards.
CCTAGCATTGTTGTGATGTGTGAGTATACAGAGAGTAGGCAGAAAGGGTAGGTCATGTCCATGTCCGCTGTGGAGGCCTGGCATTTGGGGCAGCAATTTGGTCTATTTGCATTATATTAGGCAATATCCAAGGGAATAAGATAGGCCTGATGTAGGAACTTGAAGTGCAATATTTTTTCCTCTGTGTTTAAGCGATATTTTCTGGATTTGTGCGCAGCAATAAGACCACATTTTGTCCGTTAATGGAGTACCTAAGTCCTGCGGCCATCCATCCCGCACTCTGATAGTAGTGTCCGGTTTCAATGCCATACATGAGTTGTATAGCTTTGATGTTAGGTGGGCGCCATCTGGGTTAGATATTACAATTATTAAGTATTAGTGGTGCAAATTCTTCTGGAGCAAGGGGGGAGCTGGGCAGTTGGGATCGCAGGGTTGTATAGAGACGCTAGAATATAAAGCGATGCATGTATGGTATACAATGGAAATGGGGGTCATCGGCGATTTGCAATCCATGGCCATTTGGGAACAAATCTTCTACGGTGAGGATGTTGTAATGACATAATGTGAGTCGTTCACCAGTTTGTGGGAGCCATGGATTATTCTTCAGCGGGGGTGCCAGAGAGTAGGGGGGCCACCCCTCAGTCTGCAGCACAATGTTCGCCATGTCCAGTATGTCGGTGACAGTGTCATAATGTCTGCAGTGTCCAGGGGTATACCTTTTGGCAGCATGGCTGAGTGCGGAATGCCTCGCAACTGGTCCAGTCCTGGCTTCAGATCGGAGATGCTCGAATCTGGATGGTACCATCTATGTGTATATTGGCATTAAGCTGCCAGATTATATAGCTGAAGGTCAGATACTCCCAGGCCATCGCGTTCGTATGGCGCCGCGGTCCTTGCACGTAACACTAGTGGGGCGGTGGGGCCGGGTAAGGGGGGATTTTCAGGGACGATGCTGAGGGAAAATTAAATAAATAATACATTTTCCCTTGTCATCGTCCCTCGAAATTCCCTGTACGGACCGCGGCTGCTCATATGGTAATGCCAGAGTATCCCAAAGCCCACGTGGTCGGCAGCCTGCCTAGATCAAGCAAAGGAGGTGACTGTACAGGGTTCGAAAAAATGAATTTGGAAGGGGTATTGGGATATTGAGAAAAAGGTACAGAAACTGGGGGAGCACAATCATTTTAATGATAGACACCCGCCACCTATTGAAAGTGGTCATTTATTCCACCTCTCAACTTGCACCTCCAGGTTCGCCACTGCAGGTCCATAATTTAACTGCAGTATTTGGTGTTTGTCCCTATGTAATTAAATACCAAGGTATCAGGTATGTCCCTCCGCCCATTTGAGAGGGTGTCCAGTCGATACCGGTTGAGTGGTGTCTGTGAGTGGAAAAAGCTCAGATTGGCCCAGTTGATCTGTAAGCCAAGAGATCACCTAAGCACACTATCTCCTCCACCAGGGGGTAGAGATTGTCAGCAGGGTGCCTTATAAAGAGCAGGATATCATCAATGTATAGTGAGAGAATTAAAGGTCCCTGTTCAAGCTGGAGCCCTTGATGAAGCTGTTGGGCCTGCATGTGGCGTATCAAAGGGCCCATTGCTATGATGAAAAGTAAGGGGGATGATGGGCAGCCCTTCCTCGTTCCTCTAGCAACCAGGAAGGTTTTGGTTAGTGATGATTAATCCGTATACGCACTAGTGGTTCAGAGTATAGTAACTTAACCAGGACAGGAAGGAAGGGGTTTCCGAGCTCCCTCAAGACTGCTGTCAGGAAGGGCCATTTGAGAAAGTTGAATGCCTTCTTAGCGTCTAAAAGAGCTACCGCTGCATGTGTGGTCGGGGATATCCTGTGGAGAACCGCTAATACTGTGTGGATGTTGAGTGAGGTCGCTCTGTGTGTACGAAACCAGATTATACTGGTGAGATGATTTGTTCCATTAGGAAGGCCAATCTAGTCGTCAGGGCTTTGGCTAATATTTTTATTATTTATATTAAGAAGTGAAAGGGGCCTGTACGAGGAGCATAAGGTGGGGTTGTAATAATAAAGTGCTGCTTCTCACAAAGTAGGTGGTAGTAGACCTGTGGTTAGGGCTTGATTGTACAATGTTTAAAGCTGTGGGGCTAGTTGCCCTTTAAAGGTTTTGTAAAAGGCGCCAGTAAGGCCAACAAGTCCAGGCGCTCTGGAGCCATCAAACACATCAATAGCCTCTTTGATCTCATCAAGTGTGAGAGGCTCACAGAGAAACTGCTGTTGGCCATCAGCCAACCATACCATCGCTATTTCTTCCAAGTAGGAAGGAAGTTCCAGGGGGGCTTCTGGGATGCAAGAGGTATATAAACATTTATAATATTCCAGGAATTTAGCCTTTCCTCCCTCAGTGCCCAATAGTGGCAAGCCTGCATCAGTTTGGATATCGGTCATATAGTCTGCCGCTCGGTTGGGGTGTAGCATCCTGGCCAGCGTGCAACCAGGCCACTGGCCCTCTCCATACCTACACGCTAGTGTATTTCCCCAAATACGCAGTTTCTTGGTTGGCCAGTGTGCAGAATTCTGTAATTAAGAGTCCCCAGCTGTGGGGTCTCGGGTTCCCATCTGCCACTGCTGCTGCATCTATGGTTTGCAGTTCTGATTTAATGCTTTTCATTTGGCGACTTATATCACGCAGAATGCCAAATTGTTTAGATATGCTTATCCCCGGATGTTGGCCGTGAACGCCTCCCAAAGCGTAGCCTGTGTGGTGACAGTGACTGTATTCATTGAAAAATATTCTACTACTGCCGCTAACATTTTTGCCCTTTAATACTTGGTCACGGAGAGCATGTCCAGGAAATCGCCAGCGCTTTTCGGCTTTGCACCAGTATGGGATGGCTAGGCGCAGTAATACCGGGCTATGATCAGAGTGGGTGGAAGAGAGTATCTTGACCTTGGCTGACCAATGTAGGATATTTGCCGCTAGAAGTCAGCAGTCTAATCTCGTCCAGACTGCACTGGGTGATGACTAGAAGGTGAAACCCGGGTCTGAGGGGTGGTGAGAATGCCAAGAGTTGCATAGCACATATGTATCCATAATTTGGCAGAGTAAAGCCCTGGCTTTTGGCGTCCGCTAGAGGAGCCTAGCTGTGGGCACTGAGTCAAATTGAAGTCGTTCCCCATTATTATATGGTTGACATCCTCAAGGCTCATGTGGTAATCTATGTCTTGGAAGAAGGTTGGGTCGTCCACAGTGGGTCTGTATACATTCACCAATAGAACCTGTTTGTCGGCAAGAAGGCCATGGAGGATGATTTAACGACCTTCCAGGTCGAAGTGGGATGTGCATCGGGGAAATGGGAAGCTTTTGTATTTAAGTATGCAAGTGCCCCTTCAGTATGTGCTGTATGAGGAAAAATAGAGATGCATGCCCCAAGATTTAGCAAGCACAGAGGTGGAACCAGGGGGTAGGTGCGTTTCTTGCAGATAGGCAATTTTGACTCCATGCCTGCTCAACTACACCAGAACTTGCTTCCCCTTGCACAGGTTGTTAATATCACGAATATTCCAAGAAATACAGGATATCTCCAGGGGTTTTGTTAGGTCACGTGCCAATGGGAAAACGTGGTTAGGAATAATGTGTATGCTCTAATTTCAGAAAGGTTGCAATTACTAATAGGGTTATCTAGTGGCATCATGGAGCTAAAAGAGAGATACAAGAAAAACACTCAAACATCATCCCTCCAGAGGAACAATTATACCCTCCTGCCCTTCTCACACTAGATTCAAAAACATCCAGCAAATCCCAGTCAACAGAAACAAACAACAAAGGAGCCAGAAGCTTATGACTAAGGTTCTACCAGTGGGGCGCAGAGGCGACCCATCAGGAAGCGGCCTAGTTGTGAAAGAGTTGGAAAGCAAGAATGAAAGGTTTCTGTCACCAGTTGCAGTTAGTGATGGAGCAGGTAGAGGTCAAAGTGGGCTCCCCGTATATACAGCATCCATGACATTTCCGGTCAGCCAGCACAATCAAATGCCCAATTCTCCTGCGTAGAATGCATGATGGAGTATATTCTGTCAATTATTTGTCTGGCACTGGGGAGCCCCATGTGTGGAAAGGGGAGCCATTGGACAGTTTCTTGCAAGGGTTTGCCACCTCTGCAGAGGTCTCAAAGATCTTAGGTTTCCCATTATGGTTGATGTTCAGATGGGATAGGTACCGCATTGCATATCGTGTATTCAGCTTGCGAAGAGTGCTTTTCACATTGCCGAGTTTACGCCTCGCCTCCTGCACTATAGGGGTGAAGTCTGGATAAATGGAGACAGTCTATCCCTGGTATTGTAGTTCTTCGCGTTCTCGGGCCAGGCGAAGGGCAGTATCTCTATCCTTGTAATTTAGGAGTCACGCAATCAGAAAACATTGCGCCAGGCCAGCAGAGGACCGCGGGCCCAGGGTACAATGCGCTCTGTCCACAGAGAAGCCCTGGAGAGAAACTGGATCGGTTAAACAGGTCTATTAGCAGTTATTCAACAAAGGAGTCTGGTCAGCCAATATTGGTGGTCTCAACAATGCCCGAGATGCGGATATTATTGCGTCTTGACCTGGCCTCTAAATCCTCATCCTTTATGGCCACCTGCTTGAGTATGCGCTCCACTTTCTCTAAGCACTTCTGGACTGTGGATGACTCGTCCGCCAGACTCAATATTCTCTCCATCCAGTCATACCCCCTGATGGCGCTCTGCTAGCCTGTTCATGTGGCTTGCCAAAGTGTCAAAATGGGCATCCATGGCCCGGAAGCCAGCCTTTAGCTCGAGCATATTAGCTGCTGTGTCAATAGAGGGGGCCATACCTGTGGGAGCACCTGTAGTGTCATCCGCATCTGAGTTTGCACCCCCGCCTTTACATGGTCCAGTTTGATCAAATTGCAGCTTGAACTGCTTCGGGTCCGTCCAGCCCATTGTTGCAAGAGATTCCCCGTGGTGCGCCCCCACTTGGGGCACAGGCAGGCGTCCATTCAGGCGTCCAGTCGTCGCTATTCAATGCCCCGTGCAGGGCAGGGCTGCCCAGGCTGCACAGCATTAAGTAGTGGTGTAAGTGCAAATGGATATAAAAATAGCAGATGGGAACAGATGGAAATTTGGAGTTTGGGGTCTTTGTACTCAAAATTCAAAAATACATCTTTTGAAGAAGTTGTTTTTTAAATTGCTTTTTTGAAAATGCCACTTTTAGAATGTGGGTATTTCTTGCTTTACCATTCTGTGCCTCTGCCTGCCTTTACAATACACATCTGGGTGAGGAGGTTGTCCTATTGTGCATTCACTCTAGACAGTCACACAAAGGAAGCTGAGGTATGCCTTGCATATCCTGATGGGCCATTACCAGGCTGATGGGCCTTTCTGAGCTAGAGTGGTGGGAGGAGTTGTCACTGGCACCTGAATGGGCTGTGCCTTACCTCTATCAATGCTGTCCCCACCCCACTGTAGTGTTTCCGGAGCCAAGACAGGGTAAGGCAGAATGTTTGCACTACAAATACTATCCTTTGAAGTATGCCTACTTCAAAGGCCAAAAAGGATATGAAATGAAATACCAGTATTTGTAAAACGCACAGCTACCTCCGAAGTGGTGCCCCGGCGCTGGGGGCCCTCGGGAAGATTAAGCAAGCTATTGCCCAGAGTCACATGGTGCTTGTCTAACCTGCCGCAGGCCCCGGGGATCAAACCGTGATCCCCGTAGTCCAGAGTCAGGCACCCTGGCCGCGGCGCCACACCTCTTCCACACATAAGTATTGGACCTATAACTCCAGGCATTTAGAACACTTCTGGACTAAGAGGAGATTCTGCCAAGATGAAGAGCTGGAGAAGCTGTTGGAGGGGAACTGCCATCTGCTTGTTGCTGTGTTGTGCTGGTGTGTGCTTGCTGCTTCTGTCTTGCACAGTGAAAGGACTGGACTTTTCTTTCTTCATCCTGCTTGCAAGGGCTTTCCAAGGGCTTTTGTGTGCTTGTCTTCTGTTGGATGTCTCAGGGAGACCTAGGACTTCATCCACATCTTGTTGCCGGCACTGGGACTCTTCTGCTGTGAGTCCTGCATTGCCAAGTGATGCCAAAACCAGTCCTGGGCCCTTGGAACTTAGCGGTTGTGCTGTAAATCCAAGAAAAGAAATCCGACTTTGCTATTGATTGTGCTGCCTGCACCCAAGCCATGTTCGCCACTCTTGAGAAGCACAACGCATCGACCTGACGACATCGCAGCCCTGACCTCACTGACGACGCTTCATGCCGTCATCGATGCTGCTGCCCCTGGTATGCCAACAACAGCCCCATCTACGCCGTCTTCACCACTGACGCAGCTGTCTGCAGCGTGGCTGAGGGCACTGCATGTAGAGTACAACGCATCGCCACGTCTCACACCGCAGTCCCAGGTCTACCGATGACAGTGCTTCTGCATTAACGCTGCACTGCTGCCTTCATTGAAGCTGTGTTCACTGCTCATGAGGAACACGACGCATCGACCAGGATGACATCGCATCCTTGATGCCTGCTCCTGACTTCAACATCATGGAGATCTATCTGCAATATGTGTTCCTTCAAGGTCTTACCGACTTCTGGATCCGACGTCCGCCGACGCATGCGACGCCTCATCTTTGGATTTCATCGCAAGGTTCCCAAGGCCTCTTCATTGTCAATGGTATTGTTTTGTGGGTCTTCCAGATGTCGCACCACTGAACTGATGGATTTGTGTTAGTCACGATGCCTTGATAGTCCGGGTTGGTGCTATCACCTTCAAGGAACTGTATTTTTTGTTAATTCTTGCAAAAGTGATATCTTTACCTGTGTTTGTTGGATTTTTGTCATTTTGTCTTGTTTTATTCAGATAAATATTGGTTATTTTTCTACACTGGTGTGGTGTCCATTTGTAGTGTTTTCACTGTGTTTCTGTGGGTGTTTTGTACAAATGCTTTACACATTGCCTCTGACATAAGCTTGACTGCTCTTGCCAAGCTACCAAGGGGGCCAGCCGATTCTGGAACTTGGGGTGCATGGGGGGGAGCACATGTTGTGCCCCCCGGAATTGCACCCTTGTTCCTGAGCAGTGTGGCATGCACAACATGGTGCATGCTACACTGTGCAGGAATGTGCTGCAGGCTCTCTCACAGCGGCCATATGCTTGTTAGGCTCTCCTATGAGCCTAACATGACACCGCCATGAGACCACTGCAGCACCGCCCGCCGTGGATTAAAGTCATAATCTGGCAGGTCGGCTCACCACGGGCTCGGTGGTCAACCTGGGACCACGGTGGTGGCAGCCCCAGCCAAAGATTGCCAAAGTCGTAATAAGGCCTATAATGACTATGTGTTATTTTGACACTATTATCACTTTGAGTGTTATGACACTATGCATCATTTTTTGTTTTATTACAAGTGTAAGCTTTTACCTGTTTTCTTTCAAGGTGGGAGCTGTAGTAATACGTTTCATGGGTTTGAATGTAAGCATATCACTTTGTATCATTCAGTTTCCGTTTCACACTCAGGAGTAGAAAGGTACCTGCTCGATTTGCTGCAACCCTAGTTAGGTACTGGGTGAAGCTCAGAGACACCGGACACACCTGGTTGTGGATGTATTGGCTTTGGAAATAAAGCTTGTAAAAGCTTCACCTGTCTTCGCGTGGTTTCTCACCACACTTTACACAAATATTTTTTTATGTTCAAAGGCTTGTTTCTGACTGTTCTCTCACACAAAATTACAACCCTTCTTCATGAGCTTCCTCAAATGTTCAGTCTTATCAGCATACATTTTAATACATTTGGAGTAATATTATATTAGCCCCAAACAGGACCTCAGCTGATCTTTATCATGATGAACAGAAACTTGGCTTTCAACACATTTTTCTTAGGTCTCACATAATCCTTGGAGAGAGTATACCCAAGATACTCAACCTCCTCCACGAGAAATTTGCATTTGTTCTTCCCAGACTCAGCAAACCTGTCCAACACCTGTTTGAGGCTAACTTTATGACTTTCAATAGTTTTACCAAACATCAGGATGTCATCTTGAAAAAATATGATGTTGACCTTTCCTCTAAATACCTCACCCATCATCCTTTAAAAGTCGCTTGCAGTGTATGTTAGTCCATATGGCATCCTGGAGAACTGTAAAAAGCCCTCCATAGGTACAAAAGGTGTAAGCAGATTGGAATCTTTATGTAACTGTAGTAACGGAAGGCCAAAAGCGGTGGAAATCTTGCTGAGATGTTGATTTCAAATATATGCATATGCATTACCAAACCCATGAAGCGAGTGCGGCGAGCAGACCAATAGGCTAACCATCATGTAGCCAGGATATCAGAGAACTGACCACACACTGGGCAACAGTAAAACTCTCCACTCCAGAAGGCAATGACACCATGAAATGCTGCAGTGATACAGCATATGAATGCTATGACATAAAAATACAATAAAATAAACACACATTACAACATCTCCCTTTCCACAAAGGAAAACTAAGAAATGCACATAAGTACAATAAGAATATAGGAAACAATCAGTACCATAATTATTCTTTAAACATAACTGGCATGCCAGCACTTCTCTTAAAAAAAACTGCACTAGGAATTTCTTTTGAAGGAGCGCATGGGAAGGTGATATCTGAAAACTCAACCTCCTGTTCTTCAGCCTTTTCTTCAGAAGTGTTTCCAAAATTCACACAATCCTCGCAAGTGTTTCCAGTGTCCACACTTTGATCTTGGGTAAGCAAATCATTTACAGGAGGAAAAGTAGATTTTTTTTGTCACACATATCCCACACAGAGACTCTCTTCCCTTTATCAATGTTAAGTTTGTTCTCTAACAAAACGTTTTGAAATGGTTTTCATTTAACAACAGCTCCCTTGTTCCACCTCACCAATCTTTCAATAAAACAAGAGAAGAAACATGCAAAACTTGCATGTGTGCTGAAACATTGGACTCTCCTTTGTGACTTTTATAGCTTTTTTGAGGTCTTGAGATTAAAACCCAATCACAACATCATTTGTTTTGCACATGAGAGAATTATTGAAGCGGCTGTCATCCAATTTTGCCATTTTCTCTCCCAATCATCAACATTTGAATGATTGGTCAATACAATATAAGTGCCAGCCACTATTCCTTTGAGTAAAGAAATTAATGAAAAAACAGTGACAGAGTGTGGTGTGTTCAAATAACTCCACATCTTCCCTCTCAAATACTTCTGAACATCCATTTTAGCTGCTAAAGCATTTGAATACCTTCCTTGATGAATGTGTTTGACCTCTCAACTAAACCACTGGCAGCAGGAGAGTGCAAAGGCATCCTCTCATGCTTTAAAATGAGTGCCATTATCAGAAACTTAAATATGTGGAATCCCTTCTTTATAAAATGCATCTGCCAAGAATCACAGAGAAGGTTTCCTGCTTGAAGGGGCTGCGTGTTTTTCAAACAATAGACCTGTCAGCTGCATACCATCCGATCTCCCTCACGCCAGTGTCCCGGAAGCTTACTGCATTAATAACACCTTTTGGGTGCTTTCAATTTAAACGAATGCTGTTTGGCCTGGCATCGGCATCTCCGTCTTCCAGTGCCTGATGCCCAACTTGTTTAGGCGGGAGAGTGGAGTAATGTTCTATCAGGACGACATTTTGTTTTTTGGGGAGAACAGGTTTAAACATTATGAGAGATTAATGAAAATGTTAGGAATTTTGGAAAGTAAGGGGTTGACGGTGGAGCTGAACAAGAGCAATTTAGCTGTTATTAGTGAGGGGTGAGGGTCAAACCTAAACCTTCATCGATAATTGCCATTATTGGAGCCACACCTCCAGCACACAAGGATGAGGTAAGGTGATTTTTGGTAATGGCCGATTACTGCACAAAAGTCATCCCCAGTTTTGCAGATAAAGTGTAAAATATTAGACAATTATTAAAAAGCACTTGAAGTTCTTGAGAGACTCGCAATGTAAGGTGGAGTTCCACAGAATAAAGTATGATTTGGAAAGAGTGCCTACTTTAGGTCGTTTTGACCCTAGAATGGATTGTTTCCTAACTACAGAAGAAGTAATAAAGGGTTAGGGGCAGTACTGTCACAAAGAGAATATAGACGTAACAAAAGTATCATTCAGTTTGCATCCAGATCCCCGTTTCCTGCTGAGGAGAAATAACCCATTATTGATAAAGAGGCATTGTCATGGGCTTGGGGATTAGAGCACTTTTGTGATTTTGTGTGGGGTGAAATGGTTATCCTTCAGTGTGATTCTAAACCCTTGGTTAAATTATTGACCATGGAAGAGAGAGTTACAGTGTTTGCCAGGATTGCAAGAATATCTATGAGAATGAAAGATTACATCTATCACATTGTGTATGTACCTGGCTAAGACAATTTGGGGGCAGATTGTGTATGAAGGATGCCTTGCCCTTTAGAAAGATGTGAGGATGACCCCTGGAAAGACTTTAAGATTGCGTTGGTTAATGATTCCGGTTCACCAGCTATCAAGCAGGAGGACTGGGAGAAGAAACAAAAGGAGGATGCCATTTTGCAACTGATTATTCGAGTTATATGTCTGTAGGCTGGCCAAAAACAGAACTGCTAACGGAAGGGTGCAGACCCTTTTGGGAAGTTAGGTCGGAGTTGTCTGTGGACAGGTAACTGATTTTCCGAGGTTGTAGAATAAGTCATCTGTGTGGGTTGCGTGAAGTCATTTTGAGTCTCTGTCATGAACGACATTCTGGGATCATAAGGACCAAATTGGTTGTAAAGGAATTATTTGGTGGCCTGGAGTGGATAAGGTGGTAGAAAGGTTTGTTAGGGCCTGCAGAAGTTGTACTTCTGCTGACAAATCCTTGTGTACTTTAAGATCACCGATGAGTGATTATGCCTTTCCCAGCCAAATCCAAGATGTATTGGACCCCGTCAGGGAGCTGCAGAAATATGTTATCATGCTGATGGATTTCTTCTCTAAATGGTCTGTGGTGGATATTGTGAAGAGAGCTGATACTGCCACAGTTTGGGGATTTTTCGGTAGGGCTGTCTGTTTAGAAGGGATTCCAGCTGTGTTGTTAGGCGATAATGGAGTCCAATTTGTTTCCAATCAGGCAAAGGCTTATTTCGAGAAGGTGGGTGTGAAGCACAAACCCACTTCTCTTTATAATCCCTGTGGGAATGGTACTGTGGAAAGGTTCAACACAGTGATTAAGGGGGTTATTCACAGTACGGTTGGAAAGCAGCATGATTGGCGCATTGCTTTATGGAAAGCTGTGTGGGCTCATAGGGTGACAGTGAATTATACCACAGAAGCGTCCCCATTGGTCGTAATGAGAGGAAGGAGCCCCAGATGTAAGTTCACTCCGGCGTGGATGTGCGACATTGCAATGGAACATTGGTCACCCAATTTGGTTAAGAAGAAATTGGAAGAGACGCGTGTAAAGATTTAATGCTACTACGATGCTGCACATGGTGTCAAATCTGTTCTGGTAAAAATTGGAGGCTGGGTTTGGGTGAAGAAACCTTATAAAGTGTCAAAGGGTGAAAGTCAATTTTTTGCACCGGAACAGGTGGTGGATGCTTTGCAAAATGCTGTCAGACTCAGAAGTGGGAAAGAAGGTAACCTAAAGTGAGGGGTTTTCGGTTCATATGATCAATGGAAGAACTATGATAGTAAAGAGGCGAGTGGAAGCCAGGATTACCTTTGGCTGGTAGATATGGTTGAATTTATGGGTGGGCAATCCACTTCACCTTTGGACGTTATTATTGACACCTGGTGCGCGCCCAGCGTGAGTTCGGTGGAGTGCACCCATGGTGTTGTGGAAGGAGGTGGTGTGCAAGAACCACAAGAGGAAGTGGTAGACTTCGAGAAGAGGAAGGGGAACCTGCCTGGATGGCTGAAGGATTATGTTGTAGGTTAAGTTTTTTTTTATTGTTTTTGTTTTTTTGTATAGAGGGTACGAGGAGTAATTGTTTAAATGTATTGTAATGTATGGCCTCAGTCATTATTGAAATGTGATGTATTGCCTCTTTCTGATTTATTTTTTAGAAGGGGGGGTGTTATGGTTTGAATTACTTTTGGTAGGGAGCTTGGAATGTGTGCAGGGCTTGGTCCTTGGGCTAGCATTCTGCGACACAGTTGCTGTGGCAGAGGAGCTGAGATGACATGTTTCCTGTATGCTTGGAATAATTATTAGTGAAGATAACTATACCGCTCCTGCTGCAACTTCTTTATTGAAGTGTGTTAAGAAAAGTAAAACTCTACAGCTACTTATGGAAAACACTTTGACATCTAGTCGCACTGTTATTTTTGTTGTATTGTATAATAATTATTATCATTATATTATTATATCGTATGTTCAGATTTAATAAAATGGTGATTTTGTGATCAGACCACCAGGAAAAGTCGTCATACTTGATCAATACATAGGATCTCCATGCGAGAAAATATTTTCATTCGCTCACTTTTAATAACTTTCAAAGTTACTGAGTTGTAAGGGCTGCAAAAAACGAGACAATTTTAATAAGGCTCGTGGAACGTTTGTGCAGTGATTTTTTAAATTTCCTTGCACAGACTATTTCTTTTCCATATTAATGATGTCATGTTTGAATGAATGAAAATTCAGCTGCGCTTTTTGTGGCACCAGTTAGCAATAAGCATTATTTCTCCGGTTAAATTATGGTGTACATATTTTTTAATAATAAGCTGATGCTGCTGTGAAGTGTCCTTGACCTGCTCGAACTTCTCAAAGATCTCTCGTCACGTGGACATGGTACACGTTTCTCACTATTTTGCTGTGAGAGGCACCAGTTAAATGGCGATCTCGGATTGGCTGTTGACTGCTTGATTGTCTCAGAAAGGCTATTATGATGTCACCAGAATGGTGGCTGGCACAGTCCAGGTAGTAAACACCGTGGTAGCAGTGACTCGCTTTGCTTGGAAAAGAACACGAGCAGATTTTCAACATGGCCGAAGTAATTACTTGCAGGGTAAGAAGGCCTCCGTTTAATTTTCCATTTGACTTTGTGATGTCAAAGTTCTAAATATTTAAGAAAGAGGTGGTGGGGTTATTTTTTAATGCTACCTAATGAGGATTCTTGCATAGCATTTAACAGCACAGGTACTTTCAGAATGTTCATTTTGTTTCCAATGTTATCCACCCCACTATTAATCATTCAGGGGCAGATTTCCTTACATTTCATGCAACGCAGCAACACAACATGTTGTGCTTCTTTGCGTGAGAGGGAGACAGCAAACATGGGCCATATTTACAAAGGTATGGCACACTCCTGCTGCCTGCTATCACCGTGTACTGCCTACCATCAATGCACAAGTTACCACAAACAAAATCCCTTGTTGGCAACCTCACTATACCAATTCATCCGCCTAAGCCCTCAAGGGTTTATTGGGCTTACCCTTTACCTATCATTACCATCAATGCAGGCACTATAGGCCCATGGTGCAAGGGTGCCTGCGTTAAAGACAGGATTGTTTTAATGCAGGAACTAACACGTTCCTGCACAAGAACATTCCTTAGAGGCATATTCCTCTTTCTTTATGCAGCACACATATAAAGAGGAAGTAGCAAGGAGAAATAAAGATATTTCTCCTCGTTATGCCTCACTGAGGAAGGTGTAGCATTTAAACCCAGTCCCAGGTTTACTAACTTTAGTAAATCTGGGAATACTCCAAAATCCATGGAGAATGCATGGGAACGCCAATGCTCCACCCTTGGAATGACTTGCAAATGCAAGGTAGCACAAGGCAGCACTGCCTTGTGTCACTTTGTGTTTACTAAGCCGCACAAAGCCATGCAAAGTGGCTTTGCGTGGCTTAGTAAATATCAAAAATGATTTTGTGTTGGTGCTGCACCACAAAAGTGACGCAGCCCGATGCAACATATTAGCAAATTTGACCTTGAATGGCTTGGTAATGATGAACGTCTTGGGGCATTTATGGGAATTCAAACCTGTAACTCTTAAGATGCATGCAACTACCTCCTGCAATCACAATAACCATTTGGTATCCTAATAGTTCAAAAACATAACCTCACGTTGGCAAGTAAAATTAAATTAAATACTCTTTTAAATAGTAGGACGAACAGAGGACATCAGTTAAACAGTATTTTTTGAAAATGCTTTGGTCTGAATGAATGCTATTACTATGCTGTAAATGTCAATCCAGCAATATTGGTCTACTATGCAGATCAAAAGTTGTTCAATAAATCACACCTGCTACATCCAATCTGATATTTCAATGCTTCTTAATTACTATAGCTTATGTCAGTGATGGGAACAATGTTTTATCTTTGGTCCACTTCCACACCCACGATGGCACACGCAAAGAATCTCTATCTGTAGAGTTTGATTACCCGTGGTGTGTCCTAAAGACACACTGGTGCTCTCAGCTTCACAGATGGCATGAAACCCACGCCCAGAACACATTTATTACAAATTGTCCCTCTCAACATCCAAATTGTCCCTCTTAACACACAAATACCTGCCAGGGTTGCTGTGTTCCCTTCAAAGAGAAAATGACTTGAGCTGGTTCAGTGGAGGTTTATTGAAATACAGCAGATTTCAACACCAAACAGTTACAGGACGATTCTCCACCAGCTCCCCACACTCACTGCTCCCGTAAGATATCACAGTAGAATATCATGTACTGATGGAATCATAGGCTTCCGCTACACAAGTCATAACACATCCCCCCTTTATGGAAGGACAATGCAAATAATACGTCATCTACAGAAAATACATAAAACATAGAGACTAAAAAGAAACACAACAAAATAAGTAACATGTGTGTAACCTAAAGAATGATTACAAAACGTTTGCATCAAACAAAGTCTTTCAGCCACCCAGTTTCTTTCCCCATATCTCTCTGGATGATTCACCTTCCCACTTCCACTACCTGGACTCCTCCTCCAAGAAGGACCGCTTAAGGAATCCTGTCCTTGATTGTCATTATTAGCAACTTTCACAAACCATGGCATGCATCAGGTATCCCTGCTTTCTCATACCACCACATTCCTCTTAAACCTCAGTTATCTTTAAGTGCTGCATGAAACCTGTAGATCCCTGTGAGATCCCAAACCCTTCAGGTAGAGTTTCCCCAAACCTATTGCTTTTACTAATTCTCTTGTGGTGGCCTTGGGGCCTACAGCACTTTCTCACTGTAAATACAGTGTTGCAGTACTTGCACCTTCCTACACACGTTAGGAAGTGGTGCTTACCTCGTGCCTTAAATAAGTGTCTGGCCTGCCGTTGCAGGCTGGTGTGTGCTTTGCACTGATAGTATTCTAAAATAAGTGTCTGTGCTGCCGTTGCAGGCTGGTGTGTGCTTTGCACTGATAGTATTCTAAAATAAGTGTCCGGTCTGCCAATGCATGCTGATTCCCGCAATTGCACGTTCAATCAGACTGGCCTGCTAAGTCACTAGCGATCCTGAGAGGACTTTTCCCTTCCACCCAGATACCCCAACGGCATGTCCTAAGGGGTGAAGTGAGTGCTAGTTGGAAGACAGGGCAGGTACACAAGTGTGTCCCCTGCCCCGAGTAGTGAGGAATAACCATGTGTGTTTTCGATACCGATGAGGTTTCCTCTTCCCATAAGCTAACATGGGTAAGTGGTTGATATTACTTTCGGCTGCAATAGTCGATTACAGTGAAACAGCCTCATAATGATTCCTACTATTGGATTTGTATTGACAACCCCTTGCCACTGTTTAAGGCAGCTTTGTCATGATTCACGCAGAAATGCCATTACGAGATTGTGGGCCTTTCTATGCTCTAAACCTCTGTATGTGCGTGGGTACTTGACTTCAGTCCTCACTGGAGGTTGGGGCGGAGAACATCGGAGCATTCGCCAAGTGACAGCTATAACACACTGGGAATTCAATTGCCATTTGCAGGCCTGGCTGCAGAGATTGTAGGAGGAGGTTTTGACATTTGGCCTCCGTAGCCAGATCGTAGCCACCCCTAAAGGTTCAGCTCTTCATTCCATGGTCTCATGGCAGACAGGACTGAAATTTAGGGGAGATGTCTGTGGTTCAAAGGTGACCTTTTTTACCCCCCCAACTTCAAAGGCACACACCAGTATAACCACTGGTGTCATGCTGCAGCAAAGGGTGAGGTACGCTTGTGAGGATGTGGGACCAGAGAACCTGGAACTGCGTGGTGCACATTGCCAGAGGACACTGTTGTGCACATGGAGGATTACCACCATTGAAAGAGACTGTGTGCCCTTCCTGAATAGTGGCTGACCTGGGCCGAATACCTGCTGCTGTGTGGCATCCTAAAGTGTGCTCTTCAAGGGCTTGGTGAGCTTATCCCCTGTTGCTTTGGAGAACTCTGGGACATCAAAGATTTCCAATGAAGGACCCACATCATCTACCTGTGACACCTGAAGTGCGGTGCGCTCTCAAGAGCCCACAGCATCTTTTGGATTCCAGCTGGTAGCACGGCATGGGCATGGAACTAAGAATTAGGCCTGGTGACCATATTGCCTAGTGCAGAGCCCCAAAGCCTGTCTGGCATCTAAGGTGTGTGGCCCCCGCATTGTGGGGACCTTGGCATGCATAAGCATCTAGTTGGTTTAACCGGTTATGGAACCCAGGGTGTCCTGCTTCGTCGAATGTGCTGCATCTCTCTCATGCAACATGCTGACTGAATGCTCATTGCATGTGGTGTCTGATTCATAGGCTGCGAGCTGTAGAGGTGGAGGCTGTAACCGTAGTAGTGTCTCATTCTACCTCTTGAGGCATTGCTGAACTTGCGCCTGTGTGTGTGACCGGAACATTCTGGTGTGACCAATATCGACATGCACCGGATTTTGTGACTCATTTCCAGAGAGGTATGCAACTCTCGAACCTTCAATCATGTGAGTGACAGGAGCGGTCTGGTGCATCCAAAACCGATGTGCACCGAATGTTGTGCCTCATTTCCAGGGAGGAATGGATTGTACATCTCTTTGTTGTGTGTGTGACCGGAATGTTGTGGACCGACCCCAGATTATCACACACCTAACGTTGTGCTCAGATTGCCTGGGTGCGACTCTGATCAACATGTACCTGACAGGGTGCCTCTTCCTTCTTAGAGGCCCTCCCTTGCTTCATTCTCCATTCATCTACTGTTCCCTTAATTGCCACTCAGTGGACCAATTGCCCTCTCCTCACCAGGCCTGCACAGAGAACACTGTTTTGCCAGTTAGAATTGTCCAGCTAGGACCTGGGTGGTAAGAGACTCTGACTGGGCTGGAGGAATGCTTCTGAGAACAATCGGAAGTGGATCAAGAGACTGTGTGAACCCTCCTGTGCTTCCCCTTTTGTCGATTGCCATCCTTTATATCTTTCGTGGTGTCTTCCCACTCTCTCCTCTACTCCATCCAAACTAAAACATTCTGTGGAGTATCTCAAGGATAACCAACTAGGAGTTTACTTGGTTCCGGCTTTCCTCCCTCTCAAACTTTCAAATGGTGGGATGCCAGTCACAAAATGGGGTGTGGCCTATACAACCACAAAGTCTATCTCAAGGCTTTCACCAAAGACACCTTAATTTGCAATGATCTCTGAACACACCTTATACCATTTTGTTCATCACCTCTTTTAATCCATTAGCCTATGGCAAATGAAGTGCTGTGTGCTGGTGAGAAATAGACCAACCCTTGAACTGTGTTTGCACTGGTTGGAAAACAAATTGCATCCCATTGTCATTCACAATAACTTCTGGGAATCCCTTCCTTAGAAAACTCTTTTTTCAGGAAAGCAATGTTTGCCTTGGATGTTACTGCACCCAAACATTGAGAAGTCGCCTATTTCTTGGTGTAATCCACCAGCATGCGTGCATATCTTTCAGAGGGCGGAATACATTTGAAATGCCCTACAATATCTGTGCCTAATTTTTGCAATGGCTCTCTTGGCAATTGCACAGGTGACAAAGAAGTCTGTCTTACCACCTTACTCTTATCAGCCTTTGAGCAAGCTTAACAGTCTCTAAACACTTCCTGTCCATTACCGGCCACCAGTATTGCTCGTTTAACCTGCGTTTTGTCAAACTCCTCTTCAGGTGTCCCATGTGGGGTAAACATGCCAGTTTCACCCTCACATTATGTAATTATTAATTTATATACTGCTCACGACTCTTGACGAGGCATTGAAGTGCTTTTTGCGGTCTGTAGCACGCTACTCCAGGAACCCATGATTATGAATTAGAAGGTTAGCAAAAACATATATATTTTTCTAATTCTTGTGCACTAGTTGTGTTAGGATTGTGCTCTTGATTTCTTGTGTGTTTAGTAGAGTTTGGGGTAGGGATAGAAGGATAGGAGTGGATTTGAAAAGGAGAAGTAGTGATTTGTTTTGTATGTAATGGTCATGTTTGCTGTTAGTTGGGTGGCATGGCAAAACAGGAGGGATGGCAGAATGAGAAGGATGTTTGTGGGAGTTCATAGTAGTCAGAAGGTTTGGGATGTGTCAGACAGAGAAGGGATGTAAAGGACAGACATTTTCTTAGAATAGCAAACTCTAAATAGTGTGTGTGTGTGTATATATATATATATATATATATATATATATATATATATTATCTACTGGCGGTCGCCAGTAGATAGTTATAGTTAGGACCGTGTTTCCATAGGAAATCCGCAACATTCTATTTGGAATAACTTTGGCGCCGGTTGACGAATCTTCGCGAAATTTTCAAAATAGGTGGGGCGCTCCGCTCCTACCCTAAAAGTCTCGGGGGGATTCATCAAGCGGGGGCTGAGAAAAAAGGGGGGTCCCAAAAAGCATTTTCCCCATGCAATTTTCCATAGGGACCTTTAGTCCAAGGTACAGCCCGAACGGCTGAACAGAATTACTTGAAATTTGGCAGAGAGGTAGTCCTCAGGCCAGGGAAGTGCCTTTTGCAGGTCTGGTGTCAATCTGTTCAGTAGTTCCTGAGAAAATCAAAAGTAAAATCATATATATATGTGGGCGGAGCCTAACCACACATCTCATCCTGAGATCTGATTGGCTGTCAGCACTTCATCCAAGAAGTGTTGGCAGCCATCTTGGGACCAATATACATGATAGCACCTCATTAAAAAGCATTGCAGTTAATAGAAGGTTTTAAGACTTTAGTTACATTATAAATCATTTGTTGATGGTACCATACTCATTTTAGGAATTGTGGTATGTTCTAAGGTGATTTCACCATGTGAAAAAGCCTTCTGCTGGGATATCATGATTGAGAGAAAAATATTTTCTCATGCTTTTCCCACAGAGTTTTGGAAGGTGATCTATAAGCTAAACTGAGAGCTTATTTTCTGTAAATTCACATTATCTTTCTCAGTCATGTGAGAATGAAGTCTGACATTCTCAGTAAAACATGTACATCAAACAAGGGCAGAGACTGTCAGTTGATTCCTTTGTGTTCTACTGCAGCTTCCCAGAGTGTTCCAAAGAACAACTAGAGCGCTAACAGTCCTACTTATGATAAACATATGGCACACCTGAAGCCATCTTGCTTGGATTAAAGTGGTAACTCTTAAAACATTTAATTTAAAAAGGAACAAAATGAGGGGGTTCATTTTCCCGTAAAAAGTATTATTAGTGCTGCAGAAAGAAAAATTAGGGCACATTTTGAGTGACTTCTCAAATCCTCTTCTATTTCATTAAAAAATTCTGACATGCAGACTGAAACATGCACTTTCAATACCAGCAGCAGTTTCCCCTGGTGAGCAGTAGCTTTACTACAGTGATCTAATGAGCAAAAAGAGTGCTAACATTCTGAATTTATGGCAAATGTGTGACACATCTGACTGCCTTCTTGATGGAATCAAAGTAAAAAACTGAAAGTATTTCCTACTGAGGAGACTGCAGTAAATGAGGAAATTAGGAAACTTCATAACAAATAAGTCTCCCAAGATGGCCACCAGAGACAAAAGAGCCCAAATGTAGCCCAAATATCACCCAGATGTAGCCCAAGTATAGCCCAATGACAGAATGTCCCAGAGTGTTCTTAAAAACAACTAGAGCGCTTACTGTCTTCATTATGACAAAAGTATGACACACCTGAAGCCATCTTGATTGGAATCAACTGGTAACACTTAAAACATTTAATTTAAAAAGGAACACAATGAGGGGGTTCATTTTGCCATAGAAATTATGATTAATGCTGAAGAAAGAAAACGAGGGCACATTTTGAGTGACTTCTCAAATCCTCTTCTATTTCATTAAAAAATTCTGACATGCAGACTGAAACATGCACTTTTTATACCAGGAGCAGACTTCCATGGTGAACAGTAGTTTTACTACAGTGATCTAATGAGCAACTAGATTGCTAACATTCAGAATTTATGGCAAATGTGTGACATATCTGAATACCTTCATGATGGAATCAAAGTAAAAAACTGAAAGCATTTCCTACTGAGGAGAGTACATGAGGAAATTAGGAAACTTCATAACAAATAAATCTCCCAAGATGGCCACCGGAGACAAAAGAGCCCAAATGTAGCCCAAAAGTAGCCCAAAATCACCCAGACGTAGCCCAAATATAGCCCAATGACAGAAGTGTGCAAAACACTTATTATTTTGTGTTTTTACAGTGTTATATAGTACAGACTTGTCAGGTATTGGAGTGCTTTACATGAGCATTGGTTACATCACACAAGAACAAATTCATTTTGGTTGTAGACATGGGGAGACTAAGTGATTTGACCAGAATCACAGAATGTCGAGCTGAAGCAGAAACTCCAACCTGGTTCCCCAGTTGCAAAGTCTGCAGTTCTGGAAGTAACACCACATCCTCTCCCCTAAGTGCAACATTTAATCAAGTGGTCAACTGGATAAAAAAACATAAAGATAACAAAGAATTTAAAAGTGCTTTGTCGCTATTTGAAAACTCAGAAAATATGTCCTTATTTTAGTCTTTTAGAGCACTAACCATAATTTTGATGCCAATAAGACCCTCTCATATATGTAATTTCTAAAGGAAATGCTCTAGGTATTACAGTTTTGATTACATCAAGATGACGTCAGGCGTTCCACACTTTTGTAATAAATATAGAATGTTAGCAATCTAGTTGTTCATTAGGATACTGTTGAGAGGCAGAGGCCAGGAGCACGGACTCTGAAAATTGAAGGCAGGTAGAAGGGTGCAAAGGCAACAATTTAACCACACTGAGCAGGCAGGAAGGGCCGTGGCAGCACAACAGACTATGGAGGGCAGTGGAAAGGGGGGCAGGGGCAACAAACCAACAATACAGGACTTGCAAGAGAGGCTGTGGCAATGTAATAGACCATTGTGGGCAGAAGGAAGAGGCAATGGTAGTACAACCATACATGCCAACAGACCCGATTCAGCCAGGAAACGTCCAATGTTTTTAAGCTCAAATGGGCTTTATTTGATCTGTCTCCTGTCTACAATCTCCTCTTTTTCAATGTAACTCAAAGGGGAAAATCAATACCCCATTTTTTTTTCAAAATCTCCCTCTTACCAAGTTCAAAATGTTCGCAAGTATGGTACATTGGATCATGTCAGGAAATGGGGTAGGGACATGGACTTGGATAACAGAGGACAGGAGGGACATGGAGAGGTGCACCAAACTGACCCTGCAGAGCAGGCATCAGGGTTTGCAGCAGCACAATACACCACACAGGGCATGCGGGACGGGAGTGCAGCACAACAATCCATAGAAAGCAAGAGGGAGGGGACAAAACCATGCACATGGGCAACAGAGAATAGAGGGGCAAGAGGCAATGGTAGCTAGCTGACCATAATGGACAGACAGGAGAGAAAGCTGCAGCGTAACAGACCATAAAGGGCAGGAGGGATGGATCAGGGGCATTACAATGGAACAGACAAGCCAAGAGGGAGGGAGTAGGGGTCTGCACATGTAAACAGAGGGCTGGGGGCAAGGGGGCAGGGCAGGAGCAGCAAGATAGCCATGGAGGTCAGGCAGGATAGGCACTAGAAGCAAGACACACCATGAAGAGCAACACTAAGACTGTGATGTCATACACACAGACCATGGAGGGAAGGTGGGAGGGGGTCAGGGGCAGCTAACTGACCACACAGGGAAGGTGGGAGGGGCCATGGCAGCACAGAAGAACATGCATGGCAAGTGGGAGGGTTAGTGGCAGCACAATGGCTATGATGGGCAAGAAGGAGGGTGCAGGGGCATGCTCAAAGGACCATAGAGGATAGAAGGGAGGGTCAGGACCTGGGCACAGACAAGAAAGTTCAGGGGAAGGGGCCTCACAACAGACCGCACGGGGCAGGCAGGAGGAGCAGTTGCAGCACAACAGACCAGGAAGGGCAGAAGGGTGTGGCAGTACAATGGACCATGTAAGACAGGAGGAAGAGGATAGGGGCATGGCATCTGGACAGGCAGGGTGGAGGTGGCAGGGACAGATTACAGTCATCTGACAATGCTAGGCAGGTGGGAGGGGAGTGGCAGCTCAACAGAACACTCAGAGTAGATAGGAGTGGCAGGTCCATGGAACATGGTGGGCAAAAAGGATGGAGCAGGGGCATGCACAAAGACATCGGAGGGCAGGGGGAAGGAGAATAGGGGCAGCAAGCTAAGCACAGAGTTTAAGCAGGAGGTCAATGATGGGGCATAGAATTGGGCAATGGAGGTCAGGAGGAGTGGACTGGAACATCATACTAAATTGAGGGCAGTGGCAGCACATCAGACCATGCATGGCAGGAGGGAGGAGGCTAGTCCATGGATTCACACAACAGAGGATAGGGAGGAGGGGGATGGGGCAGCAAGCTAACTGTTCAGAGAAGGTGGGTATTAGGAACTTTATTGTTTTTAAAACGTTTGTCTGTGCGAACTACTTAAAATATGAACAAGTATGCAGCATAATCTCACTTTTATTCAGGAAGAAGAGGACGTTTGTGACTGTGACTCCGGGCTCACTTGGCAGAAACACCCCCTGACCCTCCACCCCCCATCAAAAAATGTAATGCCCGTGAAAAGGGTAGGTGAACACAGTGTTATATAGAACATAGTCCTGAGAGCACGATTGAAAATGAAAACTAGATATAGTGTATGGTATAAACTATGCACCAAAAAGTGTGATATAAGATGAACCGGGCGTGAAATATAATATGCAATACATTGTGCGCAATTACAGATTCATTGGAGAGCGCGAGATAGCACAGGCACTAGCGCGTGCTATGCGTTATGCGCCTTGGAGTGTAATAGGCACAGGGCAGTGTTGTGTAACCTAACTAGTCTCTAAAGTTGTAATATAAAATATGTGCTGGGGAGAGTAACGTTGCATATGCACTGTGACAAAGATATGGATCCCAGATTGTAATATGTATGGCATAGCACTGTGCGTTATAACATAGGCATCGAGGAAGGCACGTTAGATGGGGCAATATAACCCGTGCGAAGACAAGTGTGGCATGACATATTCACGGGGTGGTGTTACAGTGCACATGGGCTAGAGAGTGTCATAGCATATGCACTAGCTAGTGGAATACAACACAGAGGTGTGTGGCACTCAGCAGGCAATGGTGGGTGTAACACAGCATTGGGCTCTGCCAGGAGCGCGCTGTGACTCTCAAGTGATGTTCGTCGCCTTTCCAGAAAGTAAAATAAAAAGTATTACACATCCGGCAGTGGATGTGTGTTTTATTAACCGTGAGGGGGGTTTCTTGCATAGTTTTGGTCGAATTTTTGTCGAATCCTCTTTGAATGGCTTGGTGTGCATGTGTATTAAATGTGCCCGTCAATAGCTACCCATGTTTGTATAAATAAACGACAAGGGTGTCTACCGGGATTAGGCACGGTAGGGCATCAGACATGTCAGAGCTTCACTAGTGGTGTAAATACATTCCACGTGGATTCATTGTATGCATAGTCGCCTTTTAATGAATATCACGCAAATCGTCATGGTGATAGGTACCTACGGTTTGTCCAGCATGTCCTAGGTGTGTCTATAAGTATATATTTTTTAAAAATAATAAAAAACAGTGGCCGGCCCTGGGGATTGGGGTCAAAAAAATATAATTAGGAGACAGGCCCTGGGGGATGGGGTCATCAGGGCCAATAAATTAGAATAAGAAGGGGAACCACACAGCCCCCCTTCTTAAAGAATTAAAATAAATAAAAGACTGGCATCGTGCCAGACGCCAGGCCCCCTCCGTCCAGCACTCTGCAAACGCGCCCCCTGGTGAATTGTAAGTTGGGGAATTAATTCCTCTTCAATACTGAGGGTCCCTGAGGGCCAACTAGCCCAACAGGCATCTCCAGTATGCGCCAGGGAGCTGCGCTGCAGACCGGTGTTCTGAGGCCAAGCCCCTTTTTGCACCTCTCTGTAACGCAGCTCTGTGGCGCTTACTGGAGGTACCTAGTGGTCTAGTTTGACCCTAGGGACCCTTAGGATTCAAAGGAAATTAATCTCTCAACTTAGAACAGCCACAGGGCGCGTTTACACAGTGGTGAAGGGAGGGGACGGGGCCTGAGGTGACGTGTGCAATTACGCACTATGGCACGTTTTAAATTGGGGATATAATTTTCCTTCAATACTGAGGGCCCCTGGGGGCTAACTAGCCCACCAAGTGCTTCCAGTAAGCGCCACTGAGCTGCATTGCAGAGAGGTGGTCCAGGCCGTGCCACTTTTTACACCTCTCTGAAACGCAGCTCTGTGGCACTTACTGGAGGTACCTAGTGGGCTAGTTGGACCCTAGGGACCCTCAGGATTCAAATGAACTTAATCTCCCAACTAAAAATGGACACAGGGCGTGTTTACACAGTGGTGAAGGGAGGGGACGGGGCCTGAGTCAACGTGTGCAAAAATGCCCTGTGGCCTGTTTTAAGAGGTAGTTTTAATCCCCCTGCCCTATTATATACTAGGGGCTTACAGAGGAGGTCATACTAATCACAGGGGGACCCCAACGCATAATGTTCCCTAGTGTATGTAGGTGTTTTCACTGTATTCTAAGTGTCTTTTAACATAGCACTGGCTCTAGGACTGGTTAGTCAGACTCAGTTACCACCAGTATCCGTCTGAAAAAGTTGAGGGTACAGGATGATTTTGCAACAAGGCTTCTTTCTGCTCTTCTTTTTGTTCTTTCTGCACGTTATCCTTCTTCCTGCACTTTTCTTTGTCTTTGAGGACTTCTGTTGCTTCTTTCTGCACTTCTTTTTTTTCTTTGTGTGCATTTTTTCTTCTTTCTTCACATGTCCTATCTCTGTAGGCATAGTTAGAAATTAGCATTTAAAAAACCTTTGAAATTCACAGAAAAAACCATAGGTTTCAGGCACGTTATAGTTAGGAATTAGCATTTAAAAAACCTCAGAAATTCACTGAAAAAACCATAGGTTTCAGGGGTGTTATAGTTAGCTGGACTTTTCACTTGTACAAAACCATTGAAATTCCCCCGTTATAGTTAGTTCAGCTAACTATAACTCGCGCGCCCGCAATGCACTGCTGATGACGTCACATATTACATCACTCATGACATGGTCAGTGACATCACTCATGACATCACTGATGACATCTCAAATGACATCACTGATGATATCACTGATGACATCATCCTTGTGATAGAGTGGCAGACCTCCTCTCACCCTAATATAACCTTTGATACACACATTCAAAAATAGAGACTAACATTTTCAAAACAATGGACATACCAATACCAGTTACAACAACCTCTTCAGTAATTCTAAGATCCACATACACATCCACTCATTCACCAACAGTCCTATACAGTCACTCATACATGTACTCACTCATCATATGTACTCATACACCTATACATCCTGTTACACAATGCCACTCATCCAGAGAGTTACTCACACACATAGTCACTCATGCTAATAAAGAATCAAACATACATTTACTTGCATAGACAGTTATACACACACCACCACACTTACTTCTACGGAAACTTACACATACTTAGTCTTTTAAACAATCACTTATAGAAACACATACTTATTCATACAGGAACTCTTTCAATCTCTCACTCTCACATATACTCACTTATATACACCAATAGTCACATATACTAGTTTAAAACATATGTAGTTACTCATAAAGACACTATTGAGACAGTCATTCACTCACTAACACACCCATACACACACTCATCCACCCATACAGTCCTGCACACATGCTGTCTTCAACACATACAAACAGTGAATCACTCATTCATGCACCTATGCACTACGTAATACCCCCCACCAAACCATGCAGACACTCAGACTGATACTCAAAAAACCAACTAATAACCTATATAGACACCCATGTAGCTACTCACCAACCCATGCAGCCACTTATACACAAAGTGAGAGACTGATACATATATTTACATATTTAAACATTACTCACTAAGCCATGTATTCACTATGATACACTTAATCAGTCAGTTACACAATCAATTTTTCAAAAACAAATCATCCATTTAGACACTTATATACCCATTTATTCTTCCATCGACCTTGAGATATACATATATAAAACATATTTAATTTTCAGAAAAACACACATTCACGGGATGATGTCATCAGTGATGTCATCAGTGATGTCATTTGAGATGTCATCAGTGATGTCATGAGTGATGTCACTGACCATGTCATGAGTGATGTAATATGTGACGTCATCAGCAGTGCATTGCGGGCGCGTGAGTTATAGTTAGCTGAACTAACTATAACGGGGGAATTTCAATGGTTTTGTACAAGTGAAAAGTCCAGCTAACTATAACACCCCTGAAACCTATGGTTTTTTCAGTGAATATATATATATATATATGGACGGAATTACACCAAATTTGACAGAAAGCTAGATATTGGTCCAGAAAGCATGCTTTTATGATTTGGTGTAAATCCATTTGGGAGTTTCAGAGATATTCAAGTTTATAAAATATAGATCTCTTGGGATGCGAGTTCTTGCAGTGGTCTCGTGGATCCTACTAAAATTTGATTGTGGAAGTGTTGGAAGCCATCTTGGGACTCTGCTTGAAGCTGAGTCCTACAAACACAGGAAAAAAATAAGAAAATGACAACCAGATATGTTGGAGTGCCCCACAGCGACCCTGCTGGCCATTAAAAGTATTTTTTTAAATGTAATGTTTCCCCAAATTTGAAGGTGTACCCACAGCATAATTTAAAATAAATTACATGCGTTCTCCCGCACAACTTTTTATGAAGCTCCGGGTGGCCCAAATCCTGGCAGTGTTTATTATTAAGGTGGGGGATGCCCACACAGCACCCCCACACCCTGGGGACCACCATCTCCCTGGGGCAAACAGTATAATGATGCAGGGGGCCCACACGGCCTCCTCGCAGCTCCAGGGACCTCCACCTCCCTCGGGCAATAAATTATAGAAGTGTGAGGGGGCCAGCGTAGCCCCTCTGCAGCCCGGGGTCTGCCACCCCCCAGTGGCAGTTAAGTTATAGAAATGTGGGGGGGCCCGCACAGCCACTCCGTAGCCCCAGGAACGGCCACCTCCCTTGGGCTTAAATAATATAGTGGAGGCGCTCTGTTGTTGACCCAGCCCGAGGACCACCACCTCCCCGTGGCTAAAGTAAAGGTTGGAAGGGGGCCACACTCCCTCCTCCTTGAGTCATAGATGGGCCTGGGGACTGCCACCCCCCTGGACTGACACCTGCTATTCCCCAGGGTGCCCACCCCTGGGACATAATTGGTTGCTATGGCTTGGCGGGAGCATTACTACTCCCGCCAAGCCATAGCAAATGCTGCTCCACTTTCAGCAAGCAAGAGCATTAAAAATGCTTTGCTTGCTGAAAGTGGAGCAGAATTGCTTTTTGAAAGAGGGAGCTGGATGTTCAGCAGCTCCCTCTGTCCAAAAGCAATGCCGACTACCGCAGGACACGGTGAGCAGGCAGGGACCGCAGGGGCCTTCAGGCTCCACCTGCGGTCCCCAACAAAGTGCCTGGGTGCCCTGTGTTGGACCAGGGCACTCAGACTAGAGTCTGGGCCCTGGGGGATGGGGTCCCCAGGGCCCAAAGTGGCTTGGGAGGGGGGCTGAGCGGTCCCCCTCATTTTTAGTTTTAAAAAATATATTTAAAAAAAGGCCAGGTCACAGGGGATGGGGTCCACACGGTCAAAATCAGCCCATGGAGTGGGGCCCTGTGGCCCTCCTCCCTATTCAAAATAGGCCTGGCCCAGGCGATGTGGTCCCAGGGGCCGCAATTGGCCCTGGGAAAGGGGTCCTTTGCGTCCCACTCCCTGAATACATTAAACAGGACGAACAAATAAAACAGGAAGTCGCCAGTAGCCACGCACCTTTTCTTCACTCTGCAAACGCACCTCCTAGCACACTGTTGGTTTGGCGATTAAATCCCCTTTATGGCTGAGGGTCCTTGGGGCCCAACAAGACCTCCTATTACCTCCAGTAAGACCCACACAGTGGGATTTCTGAGAGGTCTTCAGAGGCCACACCCCCTTTCTCCACTACTCTGCAAGCGTGCCTCCTGGCACACTACTTGTTTGGGGATAAAGTCCCCTTGCCTAATGCAGATCCTTGGGGGCCAGAAACCCCTCCTGTTACCTTCAGTAAGTCCCACACTGCGAGATTGCTGAGAGGTGGTCAGAGGCCACGCCCACTTTTCCCACCACTCTGAAAAGGCACCTTCTGGCACACTACTAGCTGAGGGATGAAGTCCAATTGAATTCTGAGGGTCCTTGGGGGCCAACAATCCCTCCTGTTATCTCCAGTAAATCGCATACAGACCACTCTGCAAATGTACCTCCTGGAGCACTGCTGGTTGGGGGATGAAGTCTCCTTTGCTCCAGAGAGTCCTTGGGGGCCAGCTACCTCTCCTGGTACCTCCAGTAAGTCCCACTCTGTGGGATTAGTGGGAGGTCTTCTGAGGCCACGCCTCCTTTTTCCACCACTCTGCAAATGCACCTCCTGGTACACTGCTGATTGGGAATGAAGTCCCCTTGGATCCAGAGGGTCCATGGGGGCCAACTACCTCTCCTGTTAACTCCAATAAGTCCCACACTGTGGGTCTCCTGAGAGGTCTTTGGATACCACGCCCCCTTTTTCCACCACTCAGCAAACGCACCTTCTGGCACACTGTTGGTTGGGGGATGAGGTCCCTTGGATGCTGAGGGTCCATGGGGGCCAGGAACCCCTTCTGTTACCTCCAGTAAGTCCCAGAGCTGGTCAGAGGCCCCACTCTCTTTCTCCACCACACTGCAACCGTGACTACTAGTTAAAAAACTTTAGAAGTTCATAGAAAAAACACAAAGTACAAGGACATTATAGTTAGAGAACGGAATTGAAAAAACTTTGAAATTCACTGAAAAAAAACAAAGGTTACAGGGATGTTATAGTTAGGCTCAGGTTTCACTCATACAAAATCAGTGGAATTCAGCAGTTATAGTGCACCCCCCCCCCAATGCACTGCTTATGACCTCACATATTACATCACTCATGGCATGGTCAGTGACACCACTGATGACATCTCAAATGACATCACTATTTTTGGGTAATATGTGTTTTGAAGCCGAGGACTACATTGATATGAAATTCTATGGACTTGGCATTGTTGCTTAACTGTTGTATGTTCATTTCTCTAAGATATGTGCTGGCGTTAATGATAAGCCCAACCCTATTTTCCTCAAGTTTGATTTGAGACTGGCCTTTGTCATCCAGACTTTAATTAATATTTGGCAGGACACCACATGAGTTCCGTCCTAGCTGCATGTTACTTGTTAGGAA
Source organism: Triturus cristatus (assembly GCF_964204655.1). Lineage (NCBI taxonomy): Eukaryota > Metazoa > Chordata > Amphibia > Caudata > Salamandridae > Triturus > Triturus cristatus. The sequence continues at coordinate 306,928,548 of NC_140582.1, read as the reverse complement.
CAGCGATATATAAATCACTCTTGGTACATGATGCTCAAGGGGATTATTGAAAATGAAATGCCATTACAGGCCCCTTCGGAACATTGAACATAAGCAACCACAGACCAGTTTCAGCCTTGTTGGTCCTTATCTGTAAGATGCAGCTTGAGTCCTGATGAATTGTAATGCAACCCAGAGTAATTACCTGTTTCTGTAATTAACTAAAACATTCCATCCATTACTTTTCTGTGTTTCTCAGTGAAATACCCTATGTGTGATGGGTATTTCCAGATGTGGATCCTGTGCTCATTGTGCCAAAGAACACAAGGTACTCCTCACTGATGAAGCCCATTTAGATTGAAACCAGTCAATCTCGTTCAAAGGGGACAAGACCATGCAGTTCAGGTTAGATTGTTTATATTGCAACAGAACGAAGTCTGATTTGCATAAGGTTGGTCTGTCTGTAGTGGTAAAGCGAGCAGAAAAATGATAGTCTAGAATACATTTGAGAGTAATTACTATAGGCTGAGGTTTAGAATGTAATTCCAGCATTCAGTCTTTTTTGTTTTCAGTTTGCAGCATAAGATATAGGGCAGCGGGTCATCAATTAATATTTCTTAGTTCTCACTCTTGGTACATGATGCTCAAGGGGATTATTGAAAATGAAATGCCATTACAGGCCCCTTCTGAACATTGAACATAAGCAACCACAGACCAGTTTCAGCCTTGTTGGTCCTTATCTGTGAGATGCAGCTTGAGTCCTGATGAATTGTAATGCAACCCAGAGTAATTATCTGTTTCTGTAATTAACTAAAACATTCCATCCATTACTTTTCTGTGTTTCTCAGTGAAATACCCTATGTGTGATGGGTATTTCCAGATGTGGATCCTGTGCTCATTGTGCCAAAGAATACAAGGTACTCCTCACTGATGAAGCCCATTTAGATTGAAACCAGTCAATCTCGTTCAAAGGGGACAAGACCATGCAGTTCAGGTTAGATTGTTTATATTGCAACAGAACGAAGTCTGATTTGCATAAGGTTGGTCTGTCTGTAGTGGTAAAGTGAGCAGAAAAATGATAGTCTAGAATGCATTTGAGAGTAATTACTATAGGCTGAGGTTTAGAAAGTAATTCCAGCATTCAGTCTTTTTTGTTTTCAGTTTGCAGCATAAGATATAGGGCAGCGGGTCATCAATTAATATTTCTTAGTTCTCTAACGTACTGAGTCACAACTACATTTTAAAGACATCTGTTTGGTTTGAGTGTGTCATGAATTGTACTACTCTTTCCATACATGAGGTCGATATTCTGGCAAACTTTACCAATCAAAAGTGGTGGTTCAGAAATGTACCAAGAGCTCCTTCACTGCTATTGAGACTGCCAATGATACTAAGAAAATCTCTTTAAGCGCCTTTTGGAACACCCCCAGGGTAAATACACCTTTGCATTTTGTATTCTCGATTGAATAATTACGGACACATTCAGTTGTACTACTACAAATTTTGCATAGAAGTTCAAAGAGTTCAATTTGAATTGCAAAATTCTGATTTGAGTAACTATGTTTTGATGATAAACCTTTTCTTCTATATTTGGGACAGGATTCCTTACCTGTGCTCTTTTCTTCAGCAACCATACTCAAAAGCAGTCATGCTGAGGAAACACAGATTGCATGGATTTCATGTGCATGTCCTAGTTTTATTGGCATTGTTTCTCATATGATGCGTGCTCCAGCTGGTAACTTCAACTACTGACAATGTTTAGTAGGATTGATGTCACCAAGTTACTTAAAATAACAGTTTATATCTAACAACTCTTCCAGGTATTAACAACATATGTGTGGCTATTGTGGTAGTCTGGGAGCTGCTCAACATTTTCCACATCAGTTTTTTGATTGGAAACATTTGTCTTAAAATTGTGTACTAAGCTGCCAACGTTGCCAACATGATTGTTTTATAATTTTTTGCAGGACGATTTTTACAATTTATTGCGTAATGCTGGCTCCAAGCTTGTAGTTGCTGAATTTCTTTCAAAACGCTGTGGCCATTGCAGAGCAATGAGTGGTTCTTTTAATGTAAGTAAGTAAAAATGTAACTGCTGACGTAATGTTTTTACTTTTTATGATGAAAATAATTGATGGAAAGTATGTGTGGAGAAGTTTGTTGGCGTGTAAATATTCTGAGTGAGTAAACAATAGGGAATTTACAATGAATATTTGAAGTAGTGTGCCTGCATTCAAACTGTAGGGAATATTTTTTATCAGCAGCTCCATGGTTCAATCTGTATGTAATGCCACCTCTGAGCCTATTATTGTCTCGGACTATGCGTGCTTCTCCATTACTCTAAATTTCACTAATTCTCCTCCAAAAACTAGATCTTAGAGTACAAACTATGAGATTATTGAGTATCCAGTCTCCAGGCTTACACTAGCACAAACGTTAACCAATTTTTTCAAGGATAATTTTGCTTCTGATTTTGATGAATGCACCCAATGGGATGCTATGAAGGCTACCATTAGGGGTGTGATGTTAGCCGTCATGGCAAATAAAAACAGACGGCTGAACCCTAAACAAAATATCTTGGAGAAAGAAAGGCAGGTTCTAGAAAAGGAGAGAATTAAAGACCTTAAGTCCAACAATTCCTCCAAAATCAAACAACTTAAATCCAAATACAACAAGATACTTAGTGAAAGGGTACATGTATGGTCAACCAAAATTAAATCTAGAAACGTATTAAAATGTAATAAAGCTGGGAGACTACTGGCTCTTACCCTTAAGAACACTGAAAAATCCATCAATATCTCAGCCATTAAAGATCATTTAGGGTGCCTTCAAGCTGATCCTACAAAAACGGTAGAGGCTTTTTGTAACTTTTATTCACAAGTGTATAATTCCATAATTTCTGATAATAATGATTGTGCAACTGCGTGTAAATCTTTCTTAGACCCTCTCCAACTGCCCACAGTCCCAAAAGAGGCCCTCACACAGCTAAATAACCCCATTACACAACAAGAAATCATTTCAGTATTAAAATGTTGCAACCAAACAAAGCTCCTGGCCCAGATGGCTTTCCGGCTTCCTTATACCACACCTACCAACAACTATTACAGCCTTATATTCTTACTCTTTTTCATAAGCTCGACTCAGTAGGCTAACTAAGAGGTTATTATTTGGAGGCACACATTGGGATGATTTCCAAAGAGGGAAAGGACTCTCTGGATACAAAAAATCCAGACCCATCTCATTATTAAGTACAGACTACAAAATGTATCCTAAAAGTTTGGCACTCCGATTTGAGAAAGTCCTTCCATTACTTATACACCCATCTCAGACAGGTTTTGTAAAAAGCTGCCTTGCGTCTGTTAATATTCGGACCTTCTCTCCTGTTTTAAACACAGCAAAACATCTTTCCTCTCCAGCCATGTCGATGGCTTTGGACACAGAAAACACGATCAACAAGGTTTCCTGGCCCTTTTTACAAGCCACTTTAGAGAAATTCAATCTAGGTACCAGGTTTATTCACTTGTCCATGGCCATATACTGCAATCCAATAGTCTGTATCAAATTGAATTGACACATTTTGGATGCTTTTTGCTTATCTCAAGGAAAGAGACATGGGTGCCCCTTATTCCCTCTATTTCTTTTATCAATTGAACCTCTACTACATTCTATTCACATTAATGAGAAAACCAAAAGTATCTCTTTCAGAAGCGGGTCTCAGAAACTAGCTGCATATGCAGAAGATTTCCTAATCTTTTCCATTCCTAAAATTCTAAATGTAATCTCAGGTTATGCTAAGGTCACTGGTTACTCCTTAATAAGGAGAAAACTGAAATCTTCCCCCTTAACAATTTATGTCTTCCATTAATGGCATTATCCTCAAATTTTAAATGGCAACCAAATAAACTTATATACTTGGTTACTGTGTAAGCAAACTCTATATTGGAAACTAAGAACCATATAGAAACTTCCCTCCTTGTGAAAATCAAAAAGCTTACTGCGGAGTGGTCTCTGAAATTCATCACATGGTGGGGTAAATCTGAAACAGTTAAGATGCTCATTGCACCTCAAGTCAACTTTTATCTTAATATATTACTTCTGCACCTATCCAACACCTTCTTCACATCTCTTAACACTTTAACTACTACTTTCATTTGGAAGAGGAAAAGGGCAAGAGTTTCCTTATGTAAATTACAATCAAGCAAACAAAAGAGTGGTATTAACCTACCCAATTTCCTCTGCTACCAAATTGCCTACCTAAGTAGACCAATCATCTGGAGGATACACCCATCGGTTCCTTTTCGTCCTACTTGGGTGGCCATAGAAATTGGGCTAACTACCCTTCTCTCATCCATAAGTATCCTAACAACAAAACATATGAAGGATCCTTATTCTTACCAAATAATCAAAGATTCAGCTGCAGCTGTCAAAAGACTAGATACATGTTTTCCTCATAAAATCAAAGAGTCTGAACTTGCCTCCCTATGGTTTAATCCATCTATAAAACTTGATTCTAGCCCCTCTTTCTGGGAACGATGGGCATTTATAGGTCTACTATATGTCAAAGACATTATATCCCTGGAAGATCCACTAACTTTTGTCACATTAACAACTAAATTCGCCATCCAGCCAGTCAATTTTTAAAACTTCCTGTCTCTCAGCAGTTTTAAGAAACAACATAAAGCAGACTGTCTGAACTTCCTCCATACCTTAACCCCTTGCATGCCCGCCCCTTTCCCCGCCCAGTGCCGCGCTTTGTATTAGCGGGCGGAGTTCATGACGAGCTGGACTCGTCATGGGCACAGCGCCACCGCAGCCCATGACGAGTCCAGCTCGTCATGGGCACTGAAGGGGTTAATATCTATAAACCGTAAAGTCTCTGTAATCTATAAAATGCTTAAGAAATCATCTTCTATTTTTATGAATGAGATCCAAAAAACATGGGATGCCTCATGCATTAAGCACAATATAGACCACATACCACCGTTGCATTGGCCGGATATATTAAAATCAATGCTGTTGCATAAAGTTTCGCCTCATCTTTCAGTGCAAATTACGGACAACATACTGAGCATTCTGGACTTTGGAACGGCTGTATAAACGTGGTCTTCTTTCTTCAGCTGCTTGTTGGCACAGCTAGCATCCCTCAGGGGATCTAGAACATTTGTTATTATACTGCAAACACATTACCCCCTACTGAGTATCTAATCAAGTGGGGTGTTCCTACGCATCCACCCATGGATTTTGATGCATTCACAGATTTACCATTACTGGTAGACCTGGGAATGCATGAAAATGGTACGCATCCCTGGGGAGGTGTAATGAGGAGAAATATCTTTATTTCTCCTCGTTTTTTCCTCTTTCTATGTGTGCTGCGTTCTGCTTTCTGCAGCACACGTAGAAAAAGGAAAATGCCTCAGGGTATTGTTTTTGTGCTGGAAGTTGTCACTTCCTGCCCGAAAAGAATTCAATTTGCAACACAGGCACCCTTGCAGCACTTCACAAGGGTCCCTGCATTGGCGCTAGGCAGCACATTGCGTGCCAGCACAACGAAAAGACAGGAATGCGCTGTACAATGTTAAATACGGCACATTCCTGCCCTTTCACGCAGCACAGTAAGATGGCTTGCTGCGCTGTGTGAAAGTTTGATAAATATGCCCCAAAAAGCCTCATACAGGAGGACTTCTGAATGTGTTCTCCTGAATTAAGAGGTTCAGAAAGGGGAATATGTGCCATAGAAGACCCAAAATGAAACAGACGATTATATAGACTGCAAAACCTTTACTAGAACTGTCAAGAGGGAAAATCGCCTATTAGCAATAGAAATGTAGAGCAAAATATTGTGGACGCTAATAACAGTGAATTAGCAAAGAGGACTGAAAAATAGTTCTAATATATAATCAAAGATCCATCCAGAAGCTTGAGGGAAATCAAAAATCAGAGAGAAGTAGAATTTCCTCAATTATTAAGTGATGAAAGAAACTGTAAAGAATGTGTATTCAACCCAGCTTGCAAGTAATAACTGGGATTTGCTCAAATTAACTGAGGTATAGTTGGCATCAAAAACTTGCCCTTGTTCGCGCCGAAGGCGACTGTAGACAAAACTATTCCTTAGAAAAAAAAGACCGATACCTAACCCTACTTAAAGAGTATAAAAATGCCATTATACAAACTAAGGCAACATATTTGTTCCATAAAATACTGAGCTCCACCAATAAATCGAAGGACATTTTCGCTATTGTTGCCGAGCTATCCAATCCAGATAGCCATTGCAAAACTTGCCCCCATTCAAGCAATATGTGACTCCCTCAGCACTTTTTTCATTGATACAATTATCACCATTGAGACTAGTATTCCTGCTTCCTCTCCCCCTAAAGCTCAGCCACCCCCACTCAGGAACCCTCCCTCTCTGGAGCAGTTTCCTCCCATCACCAAAGAAGCCTTCTCAAGCCTACTAATAAAGGTTGGAACCCCCCCCCCTTCCGTCTAGATCTATTAAAAGCCTCAGCATCACTATTGACAGTGACCTGTCGATGAAATCTCAGATTGGGCCAGTTGTTTCTACCTGCTTCTTTCAGCTCCGGTGGATCAGGAAGATTAGCAGATTTCTTACCACCAAAGCCCTGACCCAAGTAGTATTGGCCTTAGTCATTTCTCATATTGACTATGCCAATTCACTCTACTTTGGTATACCAGCAAATCAATCCAAAAGACTGCAACTGGTGCAAAATCAGGCTGCTAGATTCATTTATCACCAGCCGAGATGGCACAATGTCACCCAGATTATGAAAAAGTTACCCTGGCTCCCAGTTGCTGAACACAGTGCATTCAAGTTGGGATGCATTGGGATGCATCATCATTAAAAGCACTCCATGGCAAATGCCCAGTGTTTGTTTCTTCTTGGGTAGAGAAATACTCCCCTACTCAGAATCTTAGGTCTTCTCACCTCAATCTCTTAGTTATTCTATCGTTCAAATGTAAGAAACTAAGATTCGCGGTCCTGGCCCAAAAACTCTAGAATTCTCTACCTCCTAACATTAGGTCGATGACTTTGTATCCTCAATTCAGGGAGCTCTTAAAGACCTGGCTCTTTTGCCAGGCATATGAATGAACCACTTGTGTCGGGAGAATGAGAAGTTGTGTCTGGACTTTAGCGCCATGAAACTGTATGGTCTACATGCGCTCAATAAATACTTTTAACATAACATAACACTGTATTTGGCAATGTAAGTCATTGCAAAGTAACAGGGAGCCATTTTTACCCCCCAGACAATTAGCTGAGAAACGCAGTACTTGTAAATGCACTAAAAAATCCATGTGCAAAGAGTGCAATGTATGGTAAAATCCTACAGGAGGATTCGAGCGCAACAGTTAAGAGCTGCCCACATCTACTGTTGTCTGTCATTGGCGCAAAAGTAAGAAGAGATCTCTACAGGAAGGTCAGAGTACCATTGATAGTTGCTCTCAGAAAGTGCCAGCATTCTCTTATTTGTGGAGGAACACACCTGGAACTAGACCAACACGTGAACCAGATGACAACGTTGTTTTCAAATATGCTGTCATCAGGGAAGTGCAGCTTATGTTAAAAAATATATTTCTCAGTCATTCGATGATCCAGCGATGGAGACTGACTTTGTTTCAGACGAAAAATGCTCTTCACTCAAATGGTGAATTCTGATGGAAACAGGTAGAATATACAAAAAGGGTCTGTAAAGGAGTAAAGTTAATGATGCGCCATTCTAGAGCATCTCTCCTATGTACTGCTGCAACCTCTGGAGGAAATATCCATGTGAAGCACTCAGACTCAAAGTGTTCCACACTGCCAATGTTAATCAATCCCAAAATCTAATTATTTTTTTTTAACTTTATTTACCAGTTTCAAAATAAGCACAATGTCATTACCAGCTCGAAATTCAATAACATTTGCAACATTACACAGTATTCGACAGATGTACCTGCTACACATGAGACAGCATGGCTTCTACGAACATGGCTTAATAACACATCTCATACATAGTGCACCACCCTGACCAAGTACATTTCTAACATCGTATTTTTGCATCGCAGTTAAATCACATTTCAGGAGTCATGATCCAGTTAAACTGGCGTATCCCAGTTGTGTGCGTAGAAATCTGCGTAGACCTGCAGGTGCAATCCCGCTATTTGGCCGCGTGTGAGATTGTGATTGTGTTGTGGCTGTGTACTGTTTAAAAGGACCCCAGATATCCCGGGGACGGAATTTACTGGGCAACGTGGAAGCATATAAATTGTAGTTGATGTGGCAATACCTGCCACACTGTGAACTTCCGGACCGATTTAGGGATGTTATGTACATATCCCAATAAGGCTATGGCCTGTGCAGGGTCTATATCAAAACCAATCTTGTCCCCCAGTGTGTGAAATATGTCAGTCCAGAATTTGCCTATCTTGGGACGAGTCCAAGTCAGGTGCGCAAAGTCTGCATGTGGGGCCCTAAATTTAAGGCAGCAGGGGGACTTGTCCGGGTCTATTTTGTGTGACATTTCGGGTGTTATGTAAATTCGCCGTAGGAATTTGAAGTGTAGAAGCTTATGTCTGCTGTTTAAGGACACCTCATAAGTTTGTAAACAGCACGCAGCCCATTGATCATCAGACATAGGGTGGCCCAGGTCTGCCTCCCATGCGGCCCGTATCTTGGTGTCATGGACTGGAACCATCTCTACGCAGGCCCTGTATAATTTAGAAACCAAATGGTCCTCTGTGCTACTGTCTAGTATTACGGACAGGGGGGTTAGAGAGTCGGGTTCAATGGGAAAGCCGGGGACCCTAGCTTTTAAAGCTGCTCGCATGCGGGCAAGCACAAACCTATCCATAAATGAAGCCTTTGGAAACTTGTCACTGTCAGAGAAAACTTGGCCCTCAATGTAAAGATCGCCTATTTTTTTTTACGTCAAACCTAGTAAGTGCACGTTGTACTATCCTTTCCCGGGAAATTGGGATCCATCGCTGATTTGGAAGCGGTAGGCCTGGGGAGTACATACTCGGAGAACCCAGCACCCTGAGCAATTTTTTCCAGGCTCAACTGGTAGTGGACACCATCTGGATGTCTAGGGGATCACGTGGGTAACCCTGCAGAAGCACCGTGCTCAAGGAGTCCGGAAGGACGAGAACTGCTTCAGTCCTCAGATAGGGCATTCTGGCGTCAGGGTGAAACCAGGAGTGAGCATAGCCACATTGCACAATCAAATAATATAACGGAAAGATAGGGACTCCCAATCCTCCCCTGTGGTATGGATGGGTCAAGACCTCCCAGCGGACCCTGGGGCGCTTTCCCCCCCAAGTCGGCCGTATAAGGTGGGTGTTGTTGGACTTGAAGAACTGGTTCGTGAGAGGGATAGGTATGTTATTGAATAAATACAAGAACTTCGGCAGGACAATCATCTTAATTAGTGCTACACGCCCAGTTATCGAAAGTGGAAGCCGAATCCACCTCTCCACCTGCTGCTCCAAATTGTGTATTACTGTGCAATAGTTTAATAATAGTATCTCGTTAGTGTTTAAGTGTATGTTTATCCCTAAATATTTAACAGAATCGGCGCACCAGGTGAGTGGGTACTCACATTCCCATCGGACTGTGCCAGTGGTAAGGGGGAATATCACAGACTTGCGCCAATTTATACCGAGGCCAGAGAAACTGCCAAACCAAACTATTTCTCTGATCAAGAGGGCCAAATTGGTTTGGGGGTCCCTGACATATAGTATAACGTCATCTGCGTAGAGTGCCACAAATAAAGGCCCAGTGTTGAACTGGAGCCCTCTATGGAGATGGCGTTCCTGAAAGTTTATAACGAGTAGGTCCATTGCCAATATGAAAAGCAATGGAGATAAAGGGCAGCCCTGCCTTGTGCCTTAAGGTAATGTAAAGGAGCAGGAGAGCGTTCCATTTAAGTGCAGTCGAGCAGTGGTGGCCAAGTATAGCAGCGCGGTTAGGTTGACAAATCCAAAGGGCATGCCCAACTGGCACATACCCGTCCATATAAAGGGCCACTCAAGAGAATCAAAAGCTTTCTCAGTGTCTAAGAACACTGCTGCTGCCGGAACCGCCGGGTTGATGTGGTGGAGGACTGCGAAGAGAGTACGTAGGTTTAGGGAGGTAGATCTATGGGGGACAAATCCCGACTTGACTGGGGATATTATTTTATCTAACAACAGGGCAAGGTGCACTGAGATCGTTTTAGCCAGAATTTTACAATCAAAGTTTAATAATGATAGAGGCCGATATGATCCACAATGGAAGGGGTCCTTACTGGGCTTGGGCAACAGTACATTAACTGCCTCCCGCAGAGTCGGCGGAAGCAGATTTCGTTCCAAGGATTCATGGTAGACCTCCAAAAGTTTAGGGGCTAGGATATCTTTGTATCGTTTGTAAAAATCACCCGTGAAGCCATCCAGGCTCAGGGTGGAGGCACCGTTTAAAGCATCAATCGCATCTGTTATCTCATCCTTTGAGAAAGGCTCAGCAAGGAAATCCTGCATGTATTTGTCCATATATACCAGCGCAATCTCATTGAAGTAGTCTTCATGCGCCTCAGAGAGTACACAAGTTTAGAGGTGTAAAGTTCCTTGTAATACGTTAAGAGTGTGTCTCGGATATCAACCGTATCCGTTAACGGGAGCCCTGAATTTGAATTGAGAGCTGTGATATACGATTTAGAGTATGGTGGTCTCAGTAGCTGTGCTAGGGTTTGCCCCGGCCTTTCGCATTCGCCATACTTGCATGCAACCGCATGTTTACTGAGGAAGTGAGTTTCCCTTTCCGCAGCCTCTCGAAATTCTAGTAGCAGCGCCAACCCGCACCATTCGCCATAGGCGGCGTCTGGGGAATCTAGCATGGAGACCTCCAAGGCGGTGAGCTGCTGCTCTATGTTAGCCAGAGTTTTTCTCAAGTCCCTCAGTATCCCTGCGTGTTTGGAAATGACTACACCCCTGATGTAATCCGTGAAAGCTTCCCAAAGAGTTGGCCACGTGTCCACTGACCCTGTATTTAGTTCAAAGTATTCTTCAATTGCCTCCCTGATGTCATTGTCAAATAATTCATCATTTAACGCCCTGTTTGGAAACCGCCACTGGCGCTCATGTCCCTCCGGTCTGGGAATGCAAAGTTTTAACAAGACGGGTGCATGGTCAGAATAGGTGCGAGGGAGGATGTTCATTGTGTTATGCCATGTGTGCGTAATCGGAGCGAGCAACCAGAAATCTAGTCTGGTCCAAGTGTCGTGTTGGGATGAGTAGTAGGTGTATCCCAGAGTCGTTGGATTGTGGACCCTCCAGGCATCAGTTAGTTGGAATGCCTTGCACGTATCAATCAATACCTTGAGGGCCCGGGGTTTGGTATCCGCTGGTCTAGAAAAGCAGTCTATGTTACGATCTAAGAGTAAATTGAAATCCCCTCCCAGTATCATATTTCCAGTACTCATACGTAAAATGTGAGTGTCTAGTTCCTGGAAAAATTCAGGGCTGTCGACATTCGGGGTGTAAACAGATACTAGAGTAACAATATGACCCATCAGTTTACCTGCAACTATAGTGTAACGCCCTTCCTGATCAGTATGGCAGCAAGACAGTGAGAAAGGAAGTCTCTTGTGGATTAGGATCGATGTGCCCCGAGCGAAGGTGCTGTACTTGGAGAAAAAACTGAGCACCCCAGCTGGCCGCAAAGCGTGTGGATTTGGACCTCGGTGAATGTGTCTCCTGTAGGAAGGCGATGTCTACTTTGTGCCGTTGTAAAAAATGGACCACATATTTAAATTTTTTAGGGTTATTTAGTCCCCTAACATTCCAGGTGATGAAGGACAGATACGAATGAGTAGCTAAGTCAGGGACTGTCGTCATGTGTGACGTGTAGTTCAACCATGAATGCAAAGCGCGTAATGAGTATCAGTTATAATGCTGTGGTTAGAGCTGGTAAAGGAATAACATCTAACAAGAAGGAAATATCCCCTCCCTCCACCCCACTCCCAACCTCGCGTCCCAGTACGTAAGGCAATAACCAAATAAGCAATAACCTAATGCATCCTGGAAATTCCCTATTCGGAAAAAACAGGGTCAGTGATTGATGCATTTGAGTTTGAAAGTTCAACAATGTGCTACGCACCTTGGGAGGAAGCAACGCTCCAGTGGAGCCCAGCATTACATAAAAAATAACATAGAAAAATAGGCATACTGTCTGATTACCATAATAGCACAATTATTGCATATCCTCAAGTCTCCGTGGCGTGCGATCCTATCTTGTTGTCGAAAGTGAGCCAAGATCATTCACGAGAAAAGAGTTTGACGCTGGGAACAGATCCGCTACGGGGAGGGGAAGAGCCACCACCCACATACCCTCGCTGGTTGTCCGAGCCAAAGGCTAGTATGCTGTCTAGATCAACATGAAAACTTAGGAACCTTCGATTGACAAAACTCTGCAGCATGTTTTCAGATTATATCAGTAATATAGCAAGTATCATTCACGAGAAAAGAGTTCTAAGCTGGCAACCGATCCACTGTGAGGAGGGGATGAATCTGGACCGCCATATCTCCGTTGGTTATCCGTGCCCTTGTATGATTTACAAAAGGTTTGAACATCCGTAGGATTGTCGAAAATGCGGAATCTCCCATTGACATCGACCCGCAGACGTGCCGGGTACAGCATGCTGTATCTAAGACCCAGATTCCGCAGTGTGGCCTTGACCCCGATGAATTTGCGGCGGGCATCTTGGACCATAACAGTAAAGTCTGGGAAGAAGGACACAGCGGAGCCCTGCCATGTGATTGCACCTTGCTCTCTGGCCAAGGGGAAAGCCGTATCCCTGTCGCGTATGTTCATTATACGGGCAATGATGGAGCGAGGCGGGCAACCAGGATTGGGGCGTGGGCCCAACGAACGATGTGCCCGTTCGACCACTAAGCCGGGAGTGAATGCTTCTTTACCAAAAATGTCAACTAGCAGCGTTTCCACCAAGGTGTCCATTCTGCCCGTGTTTGTCGACTCCGGAATTCCAATTATACGGAGGTTATTGCGGCGAAAGCGTGCCTCCAAATCTTCATTTTTGATGGCGATGTTTTTTAAGATTTTCTCCATACGTCCATTCATTTCGTCGATTGAGCGGCACCATCTTCGAGATTCGATATACGACCTTCTGCCGTGTCAAGCCACGATCATGAATGTCTAATTTGGCCCCAAGGGAGTCCAGACGCTTATCGAGCATGTCAGATCTGGTATCGATCGATTTGAATCCGGCCCTGAGTTCTGCAAGAAGATCAGATTGGGATGCAGCAGTACCCGGTATTGCAGCCGGGCCTTGAGCACTGTCCGCCATTGCGACACTAGAATACTTGTGTTTTGTCTGTGGCAGCTGGAAAGGATAACACTCTCTGCTTGGGGTCTTTTTTGCCCATTCCTTTGATCCCACAGCTAGAGGAGTCGCCCGCCGCCACTCACTGTAGCGGCGCCGCAGGGTGAGGAGGGCACGAGTCTGTGGAGTCAGCGGATAAACGGAGTAGGCAAGCGGCTCTCAAGTGGCAAGAAGCCAAGCGAAGGTGAAGTGTCACACAAACTGCTGAGCATGAGCAGCCCGCAGAAGAAGAAGCTGTGCCGTCTGCTGGGTAGACATGTGGTGTCCAGGATGGTGAGGGCTAGGGAGATCACACGTCCTGCACTACAAGGGACCTTATCGTCGCGTTGGCAAGGAGCCAGTTTCCGCCAAAATTGTAAGCCAGCGTTCACCCCTGCCCAGTGTATGAAATTCAGGAAAAGCAAGCCAACCTGCGGTGCAATCGTACCGCATTTCCCTCCTGCGGCGCTGAGGGAGTAAAGCAATGCCCCGGTTGTGATGTCCCAGTCGGAATTCCTCGTTCCACTCGCCCGGTTTTCAGCCAGGGGCACTTCTTTTTTTTTTTAAGCTTCTTTTTTTTATTAAAGTTAGGGCATAACAGAGTCATACAAATGAACACATATTGTAGTTGGTTGGTACAGTTTATTTTGTCATTGTACATATCACTGTTACAGCTATTACATGATGGATCACACCTGTTAACCCGTTAACGCCGCTGCATCTCCTCCCCTTTTCAGCTCAAGATTTCCTCATTCGGTAACTCCGGTGGTGCACAGATAAAGCCCCTGTATTTGTTCCAGGCTCCCCACACTTTCCCCCATTTCTGGGGACAGCCACGGTTAACATACGCAGCCTTCTCTGCCACCATGGCTTCGTCCATGTCCACACACCAGTCATTAATCGTTGGTAAGCATCTGGAGCCCCACAGTCTAGCTATGTTTCTCTTGGCGACCATCATACCCAAAGCCGCCCAATCCTGTGCTACGTGATTTAAATCATTGGGTTCCCATATATTTAACAAACATCTTTTAGACTCTGGTACCACCGACACCTCTGCCGTCTGTGATATGGTCCTCATCACTGCCACCCAGTATGTCATGATCTTCGAACCCTGCCATATAGTGTGGTAAAACGTACCCTCCTCCCCACATTCCCTCAGGCAATAGGGATGGGGGGCATTCCCTATTAGCCAGGGGCACTTCTAGTCCACAGCGAGTCTATCCCCACCGCAATCCCCAAGCGCAGCCGGTTGGCTGCCCCCCCTGGTGCACCTGTGGCCTACGGGAGCGCTGGCAGCTAAATGTGTGGCCCCTGAAAGTGCTGGCGATAAAGGAGAGGCATGCTGCAATGGCCGCTGGTGAGGCGATTATGGTGGGGAATTTTCGAGTGACGCACTCACCGCAGGTCTAAGTTTTCGGCGGGATCGCTCCAGCATCGTCAGCGGGAGCACACAGGCATCTTAGAGGCCCCAACAAGCCAGGATGTAGGCCGTGACAGGCCTGCACCCCACAGCACCGGAGACGATATTCGTGCTCTGCGAGTGATTTTCCGGGACATAAATATCTTCACCGCTTCTCCAGCAGGCAAGGATGGAAAGTCTCGTGAATTGGAGCTTTTAGGTAGCCATTACTGCAAGACAGCCGGATCGGAGCTGGGTTGGCGATTGGAGCTTCACTACCGCGCGGCCATCTTTGTCCGCGGCATGGCTCCGCCCCCATCCCAAAATTTAATTTCATACCCACCAACAACACTCACCTATCAGCGAGTCAGAATCCTAAGACTGCCCCTTCATAAAATGGGCTGCAACAATGCAACTCAACTTAGATATCCACGGTTCCTGAATGTGCACAGACTCTGAATTTGGCAATGCAGAAACACCATAATTCCTCCAGATTGATCATAAACTAAATAGTCAACTTTCTTGTATCCGCCCCATAGAACTCATATGTGGCATGAATGTCCAATGCAGCACCTTGCCAGTCAATAAAAGATAGAAAATTTAGAATTTCAATAGCAGGGCAGAAAAAAATCATCATTTTGTGAAAGGCACAGAGGCTAGGATTATGCCAACCTTCTAGTATTAATGCCTTGCAGCCGATTAATCCAAAGCAACATTCCAGGATACTTCAAAATAAATATTCAGAATCTCCATAAAACAATAGAACACACAGCCATATTCCTTCTTGTATTCTGACAGCTATAAAGTATAGTTTGCTCTTCTAAACCTAACGGCATAACAGCCAAGATTCAAACATCCTCTTAAAAGACTTACTTCATAATCCTTTTCCTTGTACGCGTCCAACATTTACGGGAATGTCAGGTAGAAATGTGTGAGACATAAACAATAAAAAGATGGGTGGAATAATATTAGCCTTCAAGACTTTTCACAAAATTAACATTTTCTTTCCCACCTTGCTGTGGGAATTCTGAATCTGATAGCAAGGCACGGGGATAATATGCATTTTCAAAGCCTCGCCATAAAAATCCAATTGCACTAACCTCTGTTTTAAAACAAAACATTTTTTAATACTGGTTCACCTGATCAATCTGCTGAACCAATAATATCTTGTGAACCTCCAACCACCATGAATGCTCTTGAAGCTGTTTCTCCTTTGACTGAATATTCTCCAAAGACAGATACATCCACCATAGCTTAACTCCTCACTGCTCTCAACCATCTAATTAAAGAGGGTGAAGAAACAGATTTGAAAGACGCTCTAAATGAAATTTACGATTATTTTCTGCCTTTCTCAAATCCTTTGTCCTCCTGTCATACTCATGCAAACAATCTACAACACACAACTTCTCATTCTCCAGACACAATGGATAAAATATGCTGGTTGACATTGGCTTAATTTGTCTCTGCAAATATTAGTACACTTCCTCAGGCTGAAGACACAGTGCTGTCACAACTAGCGCTCTCATACCATTCAAGACAACACCAAGTACAATAACATCACTAGCTTCACAAACAGTTTTTTCAGGGTCAAATATTAATTAATGTCCCATCTATTGATCAAACACAATGCCATATTCACATCCAATAGAAATTATATTTCGGCAGTGGAGCCCCACAGACAGTCATTCCACAAGGACATGATCCGGTGAAATATCTACTCAATACAAATTCACTGCATCAATACTCTAATAGTCCTCTTTGAAACAGCTCAGCTAAGAAATTCATAACCTGTGCTTATGTCATTGAAACAGGATCTTTCCTTTGTTTCACACGCCAATGAACCCATTTATTCAGTACAAATGTATATGCTTTGTTGTCCCTGGAGTCCATGATCTCTAAATAAGATCTGCAGCCCCAATTGGCCTAGCATAGCACTCACAAAGATCCCCTAAAATCTTCCATGTCAACAGTTGAAAATGTCCCTGCAGCACCAAATCATGAAACTAGC
Organism: Triturus cristatus; assembly: GCF_964204655.1. Classification (NCBI taxonomy): domain Eukaryota; kingdom Metazoa; phylum Chordata; class Amphibia; order Caudata; family Salamandridae; genus Triturus; species Triturus cristatus. The sequence continues at coordinate 306,911,810 of NC_140582.1, read as the reverse complement.
ATTTCTATCACCACTGGAAACCATGCCTGTGACCTGTAAAATGAAAATGTTAAAACCAATCTCCCGGATTCTCTTGACCCTAACCAACACTCATGAAATCATTAAAAATGGAGTGAAAGTTTATGGCTTCAGTCCCTTCCAATCCTTTGCAAAAGCTTTAACCCCCAAGACCACTGGATCTGGTCACCGATGAATAAACAATGATGTAACTGGATAATCAGTCTGTTTACAAATAGGCCTACACTAAAAGGATCAAAATATACTGAACCTGCATAATGAACTCCTTGTCTAGCCTCCAGTCTCCTCAAATCCTAATCACTGTAATTTTGATCAGTCCTGACAATACGCTGAGGCTGCAGAAGTATACCTCTTTCTAAGCAATAATGCCTGAACTACTATGCTATTTCTGCTAAACCTCTGGTTCATGCACGTCCCAACTTGTTTACGTAACTCACTGTTGAGACATTACCCAATCTAATACCGTGCACACACCCTGCCTTTGGACAAACCCTTTCCAGAGAAAGTTTGATTAGTAGTTCTAAACAATTTATATGCAGCTTTTTTAATGACTGCTTCGTAGAATTAGAGGAATTTACCAACTTTGTGTTACTCTTTTAATGTGGAGATCCGGCCAAATTCCACCTATCGTTGCAAGGCCAAGTTTCTTTCCCATTTGAGCATTGTGATGACAACTGGAACTGCGCAAGTGTTGGAAAGTGGGTTATTAGTAGTGGCAAATGTATATTTGCCACTGGCAATAAGGCCACTAACTCCCATGCTCAACCCTTGGTAGCTTGGCTGTGAGCAGGCAGGCTTAACTTCAAAGACAGGTATGAAAAGCATTTAAAACACCAGTTCAGTAAATAATTAAGACACAGCTCACATTGAAAATCCAACATCAATTTATAAAAATAGGAAATATTTTTATCTATAAAATGACCCTAAAACTAAAAACATCAAAATGTAGGGAACCGGAGATATTCATTTTTAAAGATTTAGCACTATATAGCATATAGAACCCTATAGCGCCGATTGGGACATCTAGTCACACTAGACTGGGGCAAAGTCAAAGTTTCAGGCCGACCATAATGAAACCCTGCTCGGCTACCCCTTGCGGTAGGTCTCGATCATAGTTTTTACCTTTGACTTAGAAACATTTCTGGAGCTTTTCTTCCCAGGGTTCCTCAAAGCTCTCAGCCAGTCCGGATTCTGTGAGGGTTCGCCGGCTTGCCTTGCGATAAGCTCCTAGTCAAACTTGTGAAAGTCCGGCCTCCGGAGCTTTCCAGCGGGAAAAACCAGGAATCCAGGCTGGCTCGCGGTTTTAAAAGTGGACAGCTTGGCTCTCGCAGTTGGTCCCGGTCACTTTTCCTACGTTTGGACTTTGAAACTTTTATGGAGCTTTTCTTCATGGGTGCTTCGATGCTCTTCACCAAGCTGACTTGGGTTTCAGCTTATTCCCGGTCAAACTCTGGAAGTCGAACCTCCGGAGCTTTTGAGCTGGACTAACCTGGATGGTGGCAGGCAGGCTCACCAGCTTGGCTAGCCAGTTCGAGTCTGCCCACTCATGGAGATTTTTTCCAAAGTTGCTCCGAACTTCTCCAAACTTCTGGAAGTCCAACTGAAGTTCCCAAAAAGGTCCCAAAGTGTCCAAAACATACTCCAAGGGTCTGGATGCTCCAAGCTGGTCCTTGAAAGTTTGGGACTTCAGTTCCCATAATACACTTGGATAAAACCCTTACAAATCCATTGGTAGAACCCCAGGATGTGGATTCCTGCTAGTGATGTTCCAGGTGAGCTCTGTTAACCTATTACTTACAGGAAGTCCACTGTTTAGCCCTTCTGAAGCAAGTTAGATCCACAGGGCTGTAGTTCAGATTGTGTAGCAGACACAATCTTCATAGTATAGGGCGTGGTTGGTGCCAATCAAACTCCTCAGCATGGACTCTTCTTCGCTCTCAAGTTTCAAGCAACATATCTAAGAGACAGGCTCTACCCCTCTCAGATACGTATTCCAAGTTCTCTGGGCCAAGCAGGGAGGCACTCTTGTCCAATGAGGTGCAGGGCAACACACCAGGGTATGACCACATCCTGCAAAGTGTGGCACTATTTTCTCCCATAGAGCACCATTTCTCCAAAATTCATCATGGCTGATTTTGCAGCAGGGAGAGAAGAGCTGGCTAAACACCCACCCAGGATGTTTAATCTTCATAGTCTCTCCCCCTTGCCTCTGTCCATTCCTTCCTTAATCCCACCATCTGGCTGGGTTTAAAGACTGGCTTATTTTGCCTGTCTCCCCCTTCCATTGAGGAATATGTTTTACGACCCCTCCCCCTGCTCTGACATTCCGATGTAGCAGAACCCTGCCCTCACAGAAGAGCTGTCTAACCCCAGGGGCCACCTTTTCGGGGAACTTCTTAGAAGTGAGTTCGGTTAGGGGCCCCACAATGGTCCCATAATTTTGAACAAACCTTGCATAATACCCTGTCAGTCCAAGGAATGCCCTAACCTGAGTCTCAGTAGCAGGAGCTGTTCAATCAAAAATAGTTTGACTCTTGGCCTGGAGAGGCTGCATATAACATCCAACTTCCAGATGGCCAAGGTACACCACAGAACTCTGCCCTATTTGGCACTTACTTGTCTTAATAGTAAGGCCTGCCTGCTGCATGACCTGAATCACCACCCTTAAGTTGCTTAAGTGATTCCTCCTGGTAGAACTGTATACAGCTATATCATCCAGATAAGCTGCAATGAACTGCTCTAACCCAGACAAGACCCTGTTCAACAACCTTTGGAAGGTGGCATGTGCATTCTTTATGCCAAAGGGCATTACCTTGCATTGATAATGTCTCTCTGGTGTGGAGAATGCCAACCTCTCCTTTGCACCAGCAGTGAGGGCAATCTTCCAATAACCTGAAGTCAAATCAAAAGTACTCAGGTACTTAGCAGCCCCTAACCTGTCAATGAGCACATCAGCTCTAGGTATAGGGTAAGCATTAGTCTTTCTGACTGCATTCAATCCTCTGTAGTCCACACAGAACCTTAATTCCTTGGGCCCCCTTCAGGGAATTAGGTTTAGGCATCAGCACCACTGGACTGACCCATGGACTTTAAGACGCTTCAATTACCCCCAATTCCAGAATCAAAGCTACCTCAGCCTTAATGCTTGCTCTTACATGGTCAGACAACCTGTACAGCTTATGTGTGACAGGTAGGCTGTCACTAGTGTCAATATGGTCCACACATCACGCAGTGATGCCTGGAGTCAAAGGAAACAGACCAGCAAACTGCTCCAGCACCTGCTTACAGTCTCTGTGCTGCTGGTCTTTCAACTTGGGAGAGAGTGCCACCCCCTCTACTGGCCCATCTTGCACATTAGTGATTAGGAGGTCTGGTACTGACTCAGTTTTCTCCTCCATCACACATCAGTGACCAGTAACATGGTCATATCTGCACTGTCATGGTGGAGTTTCAATCTAAGACAAAAAGATCCGAGATCGTGGATCAGTGAACCCAGTTAGTAGGGAAACGGGGGGGAGGGTCAACTCAATTAGTCAACACACCACAATTCAAAGAAAAGGAAATACTTTTCTTGAGTCCCCTCACTCACCCAAGGTTTCCCCTAGGTGACATGCTTCATCATTGGGGCCATCCCAAGCATCTACTGCTTGGGGCATGCTGCGACTTGCGACAGTTACGTAGGAGCACTGAATAGTAAAGACTATGTGTAGTGCAGTGAGGAGGGAGTGGTGTGGATTGATTAAAAATTACCTAGCTAGTGAGTGTAGGATACGTTTATTCTTGCTCCTAGCTGATAAAGGATAAAAAGGGGTTTAATAAAAGGGAGGAATTAGGTAATTATGTGCTAATAGTCCCTAATATTCAAAGTCAACATGTTTTGAGGTTATTCCCTAAACCTCTTCTTCAGGACCGCATGGGGACCAGACCCATGTGTACCACTCCGTGCACAACCTGTAATAAAGTGATGAAATAAGGAATAATAATAGTAATAATAAACGCGCACCTCAGTGTCAGCGTAAACAATTTACATACGGTTACACTGAACACGTAGTATTTAGTAGTTAAGCAAAAATAGCCTCATGGTCTGCCAGGGTGGAGGAGCCTGAATAACCGTCCCTCACTGCACTACACATAGTCTTTACTATTCAGTGCTCCTACGTAACTGTCGCAAGTCGCAGCACGTCCCAAGCAGTAGATGCTTGGGATGGCCCCAATGATGAAGCATGTCACCTAGGGGAAACCTTGGGTGAGTGAGGGGACTCAAGAAAAGTATTTCCTTTTCTTTGAGTTGTGGTGCGTTGACTCATTGAGTTGACCCCCCCCCCATTTCCCTACTAACTAGGTTCACTGATCCACGATCTCGGATCTTTTTGTCTTACATGTACCTAGGAGGACGAACCTAGTTATATCCTCCTCTCCCCCCTTTTTGTTTTGGAGTTTCAATCTATTCACATGCAGGACCCTATGAGGGTTCCTGGGGGTGCCAAGGTCAACCAAATAGGTAAGTCCAACCTTCTTTTCAAAGATTGGATAGGACCCACTCCACTTCTCATGGAGGGCCATGGGAACCACAGGCTCCAACACCCACACCAATTGTACTGGAGTATACTCACAGTAGCCTTCTGATCATACCAGTGCTTCATGAGCTCCTGGCTGGCCTCCAGTTTCCTGTTTGCCTTGTACATGTACACTTCCATTCCTGATCTCAGGCCTAGCACATAATCAAGCCCATTGTCCTTTGCTTCTTTAAGAGGTTTCTCTAAAGACTCTCTCAGCACCCCTCACAGGATGTCCAAACAGCATCTCAAAGGGACTGAATCCAACCCCTTTCTGTGGCACCTCCCTGTAGACAAACAGTAGGCATGGGATGAGAACATACCATCTACTCCTGAGTTTCTCTGACAACCCATTTATCATGCCCTTCAGGGTCTTGTTGAACCTCTCAACTAGACCATCTGTTTGTGGATGATAGGGGGTGGTGAACTTGTAGTTGACACCACACTCATACCACATAGAACTCAGATAGCTGTACAGAACATGCGTGCCCCTATCTGACACTACCTCTTTCAGACAACCAACTCTGGTGAACACACCAAACAGTGCTTTAGCTACTGCAGGAGCATCAATGGTTCTAAGAGGTATTGCCTCAGGCTATCTAGTGGCATGGTCCACTACCAACAAGTTTTATCTATTCCCTGATGCAGTAGCTGGGTCCAAGGGACCTACAATGTCCATCCCCACCCTTTCAAAGGGAACTCCAACCACTTGCAGTGGAATTAGAGGAGCCTTTGTCTTGCCCCCTGCCTTGCCACTGGCATGACACATGACACAGGAGCTGCAAAATTCCTTTACCCTTTCACGCTTATGGGGCCAGTAGAAATGGTTCACCAACCGGTTCCATGTATGTGTCTTTACCAAATGTCCTGTCAAGGGGATATCATGACCCAAAGTCTGGATTAACTCTCTGTACTTCTGGGGCACCACCAACCTCAGGGTGGCCCCCTCCTTGAGGTTTCTGGCCTCAGTATAAAGCAGTCCATCGTCCCTGTAGATTCTGTCAAACCACTGTCATCCCCCTCTTCCTGCTTAGAGGCAATCTGCTTCAAGCTCTCAAGGGTAGGACAGTCTCTCTGTCCCTGACCCACCTGCTCCTGTTAGTTCTGTCAAATCTGACAGCTTTGGCAGGGATGGAATCCCTCCTTCAGAGGCCAGATCCTCCCCATCAGGGTTCGATTCTTCCTGCACCTCTAGAGTTCCCCAGGCTGGTTTATCAAGTCCAGTACCCTTGTCCTTGGATGCTTGGCCCTTTGTTCCAGGGTCCAAGTGTCCAGCCTTTCCCTTTCCAATAGTCTGTGACCTAGACACAGGACATATCCACTCAGGGAGCTTCAATATTTTCATATGGAGTCCTCTCTCCACCTCTGACCACTCAGAGGCTTCAAGATCGTTGCCCAGTAAACACTGGACTGGGAGCACCTTAGGCACAGCTACCTTCATAGGCTCAGTCACACCTTCCCATTCCAAATACACCACAGCCATAGGATGGAGTTTGTTAGTGCTGTCTGCATAGGTAACCTGTTGAAACTCACCCGGTAGCAGCCTCTTCTGAGGCACCAGTTGGTCCAGGACCATAGTTATACTAGTCCCTGTGTCTCTGATATCCTCTACCTCAGTCTCATTCACTGTAGGCCCCTGCCTGTACTTGTCCATGTCCCCACCCAGGGACACGAAGGTTGCTTCTATCACCTGCCTACCCCTCTTTGGGGCTCCACTCTCCACCCCACACTTACACTGGCAATCGCTGGGGAGGGCCCCTTAGGGGAGAGCTTCTTGGTGCAGACAGCACCTCCTTGTTTGTGCCCTGGCTGGTTACAGTCAAAGCACTTACCCACCTTTGAGGGATCAAAGAACCTACCACTCTTTCCCAGATACTCCCTCCCTTTGAATTTAGGTTGCCTCAGGCCTCCCCTCCTTGTTCAGGTTTTTGTGAGTCTTTGGAGGACTCCTTAGGTTTTTGACCTTCTTTCCCCTGGGCTTTCCCCTGGGGAGGGACCTGTCCTCCTTTCTTCTGGTCAGCTCCCTTGTGCTGAGTGGAAACCCGGGTTCTCAACCACTCATCAGCTTCTTTGACTAGGTCTCTAGGAATAGACAGCTTTGAGTCCACTAGGTACTGGTGTAACTTCTCTTCAGCACAATGAGTCAAAAATATGCTCTTTCAAATACAAATTATACAATTCCTCATATGTGTCAACATTGTTACATCCACCCTTCCGGTGCTTTCTGTCACATGTCCAAATAGTCTAACCATGATTTTGAACACACTTTCTGGATGTCTCTAAACTTCACCCTGTACTGTTCTGGGGTTAAACCAAATTTCTCAACTAAGCATTGTCTCATGTGAGTATAGGACTTCGCCTCCTCTGCCTGCAGAGTCAGGAACCTATCCCTTCCAGTCACTGTAATCAGTTCCCACAAGAGTGAACCCCAATGCTTGGGGCGGACGCCCCACAGCTCAAGTGCCCTCTCAAATGTAGTCAGCCTTTTTTCAATGTCATCCACCTCTATGTACCTCAGTCCTATACCCTTGGGAAGTTTGTGATCAAATCCACTACCCTGGAAACCTCGAAATCTTCATAATTTTGACTGCCACCAACTCTTTTTGCAGCCTCTTCCATTTCCCATTTCTTTTCAGCCAATTTCAGTTTCCACTGTTCCAAAGCTATCAAAGCTTGTTGGGCCTCAAGCTGTCTCTCTGCAAGGGACAGTGGTAGTCCCTGAGTAGGGGACACTGCCCTCCTGCTTCCCTCTGGAATCATATGGCTAATACTTGAAAAAATGGAAGCGGTACCATCCCCCCCTCCTGGGTGAGGCTGGAGGGAACACCCTTCATCCCCTCTTGAATCTCCTCAGCTGCCCCAGCCCAGGCCTTAAGGGACTTATGCAGCCCTGCCTTCCCAGCCCTCTAAGCCTACACTGTACCCTAAGATCAGCCATCCTGAACTGGTACAGTTTAGCTAGGCAAACAGACTTAGAACAATTTGGAAAAATCAAAACAATGGATTAAAAACTATTTTAGTCCATATTCCAAAAATCTAAATCAAAAGTTTTGTATTAAGACAATTTAGAGGATTTTTTAAATCTTAATTCACTTTACCGAAAGGTGTACTTTTTAAACACAGGTCCTCATCCACACCGCCGAAGACCAAATTTCGGAAAGTGAGTTATTAGCAGTGGCAAATGTATATGTGCCACTGGCATTAAGGGCACTAACACATTGTAGGGCTCAGTAAAGGTCTTAGAAAATTATTCCCATGTTCAACCCTTGGTAGCGTGGCGGAGAGCAGGCAGGATTAACTTCAAAAACAGGTTTGTGAAGCATTTTAAAACACCAATTCAGTGAATAATTAAGACACAACTCACACTAAACATCCAACACCAATTTATAAAATTAGGAAATATTTGGATCTTTAAAATGACATCAAAACAAAGAATATCCAGAACCGGATATATGAATTTATAAAGATTTAGCACTATATAGCACATAGAAACCTATAGCACCTATTGGGGCATCTGGTCGCACTAGACCGGGTCAAAGAAAAAGTTTCAGGTCGAATAACCCTCGCATTAGACCGCGGTCAAAGTTTTTACCTTCTGACTTAGAAGCTTTTCTTCCTGGGGTCCCTCGAAGCTCTCAGCCAGTCCGGATTCGGTGAGGGTTCGCCGGCTTGCCTTGCAATGACCTCCCGGTCAAACTTGTGGAAGTCCAACCTCCGGAGCTTTCCAGCGGGACAAACCAGGGATCCAGGCCAGCACGCGGTTGAAGGTGGGTGGCTTGGCGTTCGCGGTTGGACCCGGTCACCTTTCCTACGTTTGGACTTAGAAACTTTTATGGAGCCTTTTCTTCAGGGGTCCCATGATGCTCTTCACCAGGCTGGCTTCAGTGAGGGTTTGACGGCATGGGTTTTGGCTTACTGCCAGTCAAACTCTGGAAGTCGGAGCTCTTCAGCCAGACGAACCTGGATGGTAAGCAAGCTCACGGTTGAGGGTTGTTGGCTTGGTTAGCCAGGTCGATTCGGTCTGCTTATGGAGCTTTTTCCCTAAGATTCTCCAAATTTCTCTAAACTTCCGGAACTTCTTCCTGAAGTTCCACAAAGGGTCCCAAAGTGTCCAAAACTTACTCCAAGGGTCTGGAAGCTCCAGGAAGGTCCTTGAAAGTTTGGGACTTCAGTTCCCACAATCCACTTAGCCAAAAACCTTACAACACCACTGGTAGCACTCCAGGCTGAGGAGTCTTGGTGGTGATGTTCTATGTGAGCTGTCGCTTGCAGGAAGTGCACTCTTTAGTCCTTTTGAAGCAAATTAGGTCCACAGGGCTGTAGTTCAGGTTGTGCAGCAGGTGCAATCTTCAGAGTGCATGGCCTGGTTGGTGCCAATCAAACTCCTCAGCATGGACCCTTCTTTTCTCTTAAATTTCAAGCAGCAGATCTGAGAGGCACTGCACCTCTCAGATACTTATTCCAAGTTCCCTGGGTCAAGCAGGAGGGCACTCCTGTCCAATGAGGTGCTGGGCAACACCCAGAGTACGACCTCATCTTCCAAAGTGTGGCACTATTTTCTCCCAGAGAGCACCCTTTATCCAAAGTTCATCATGGCTGATTTTCCGGCTGGGAGAGAAGAGCTGGCTAAACACACCCACTGGATGGTTAATCTCCATAGTCACTACCCCTTGCTTCTGCTCATTCCTTCCTTAATCCCACCATCTGGCTGGATTCAAAGAGGAGAGGTGTAAGTTGAAACTGACTTATTTTGCCTGTCTCCTCCTTCCATTGAAGTATATGTCTTAAAATCCCTCCCCCTGCTCTGCCATTCCTATGTAGCAGAACCCTACACTCCCAGAAATGTTGTTTAACGCCAGGGGCTATTTCTTGCCTTATCAAAGGGGCCTGGCTAATCCATTTAACCCTGACCAATCAGGACAGACCACTGGTAGGCTAAATTATGGCTTACAGACAAGAAAGTCTTATAACTTCTTGTCTGTACACTTTAGGAGAAATTCAATACCATATTGTTGGATGTATCAATACCATTCTAAGAAGTATTTGAATGGCATTTTTATGATTCTCCTAGTGGGAATTATTAGTTAATAACTTCTTGCCATGTTAACTTATTCTGGCAGGGGATTTTCAATAGGAAAAATTATTTGGGCCATTTTTTCCAATACCAGGGTTTATACATCATCTTTTATAATGGCCCTGCCTACATCTTCAGGAGCCCACACCCCTGTGATATCTAGGGTAGACATTAGGGGTTCATAATATTGCAGTGCCTCACTCCACAGTGCTCCTAGCACAAAAGTCGATTTTTTGAAGTACTTTATCACAATGTAGGGAGTGGAAGGTGCAATTTCACTAAGCCCAGGGCATATAAAACTTCTTTTAGAAGGATTCTCCTTATAAATACCTGACCGCCCACACCTGGGACGGTGGACAGTCAAAATATCGAGTTTTTTATTTCGACCTACATTAATATCGAGTTTTAAATATCGTAGGGACAGAATATCGACATCAAGAATATCGACGACCAGAATATCGAAATGAAGGTAAGAAATATCGTTTTTGTTAATATCGAAGTTAGTAATATCGATTGCAAAAATATCGATGTTAATAATATCGATGTTTATATTAGTGTTATGTATTTTAGAATATATTTTATATGTAGGTGTTCTATATTTTTTGTTAAGTATTGTACTTTTAAAAAAAATATATGTAACATTTTTAAAAGTTAATAATGTTTTTTTAAGTAAATTATGCGTTTTAGTACCGTAGCAGGTTGTGGTTTATAGGGGAATAGGGTGGAAAGTAATTTAATTATATTAAATAAAATAATAATGTTTAGGAATTATTAATTATTTTTAACTAAATGTTGCGTTTTAGTTTTGTAGCGGGTTGTGGGTGTATAGGGGACTAGGGTGGGAAGTATTTTAATTGTGATTATGTAATTATTTATTTTTATTTATTGGCATTGATAATTAATTTATTGGTAATTAATTATTAATTGGTAATTAATTTTTATTAATTGATTAATTGATAATTATATTAATTGTATTAATTTATTATTGGAACGGGTTGTAGGTTTATAGGGGAATAGCGTGGGAAGTAATTTAGTTGTAATTAAGTAATTATTCATTTTATTTTTGGGTATTGATAAGTAATTTATTGTTAATTAATTATTAATTGGTAATGAATTTTTATTCATTATTATTTATTGGTATCGATAATTAATTTATTGCTAATTAATTATTAATTGGTGATTAATTTTTATGAATTATTATTTACTGGTATTGATAAATAATTTATTGTTAATTAATTATAAAAACATTATTTATTTACAAAAATTGTTTCATTTTTAAGTATGTTATGTTTAACCCCTATGCTATCTAACACTTTCCCTACTGTTGCACCCTCTGGAGTGGGAATAGTAATTTGTATCCCTACACTATCCAACACATTCCCTACTGTTGCACTCTTTGGAGTGGGAATAGTAATATTTACCCCTATGCTATCCAACACTTTCCCTACTGTTGCACTCACTGGAATGAGAATAGTGATTTTTACCCCTACACTATCCAACACTTTCCCTACTGTTGCACTCACTGGAGTGGGAATAGTCATTTTTACCCCTACACTATCCAACACTTTCCCTACTGTTGCACTCACTGGAGTGGGAATAGTCATTTTTACCCCTACACTATCCAACACTTTCCCTACTGTTGCACTCTTTGGAGTGGGAATAGTAATATTTACCCCTACGCTATCCAACACTTTCCCTACTGTTGCATTCACTGGAATGAGAATAGTAATTTTTACCCCTACGCTATCCAACACTTTCCCTACTGTTGCACTCACTGGAGTGGGAATAGTCATTTTTACCCCTACACTATCCAACACTTTTCCTACTGTTGCACTCACTAGATTGGGAATAGCCATTTTTACCCCTACACTATCCAACACTTTCCCTATTGTTGCACTCTCTGGAGTGGGAATAGTCATTTTTACCTCTACGCTATCCAACACTTTCCCTACTGTTGCACTCTCTGGAGTAAGTATATATATTATATTTTATATGTATATGTTTAATTTATTTTAACATTATATATATTAGTTATTATTTTTAATTTTAAAAATATATTTTTAACTGTTTTGTCAATTATATGTATTATTCACTTATTTTACCTTATTTTTTTAACATTTAAAAATAACAATATTTTTGACAACGATATTTATGACATCGATATTTTTTTCCCGATATTTTTGTACTTACCATGATGTAGATAGGATGTTGATATTCTTAACTTCGGTATTTGTGTCCCGATATTTTTGTATATCGATATGCTGTCTGTCGATATGCTGTCCGTGATTCCCTGCGACACCTAGGGGAGACCCTGGGGGTACCTAATATGCCCAAACATTGTAGCTTATCAATTTGTAAGTGCCCCAAACACCAAAGTCGAGTTTGGACACAATTTGCATTTTAAAAGCAGTCCTGCAACACAGGACGGTTTTTAAACTGACCTCAGGCTCCAGCAGTGCACACATGCAAGTTTAGAAAGAGCTGCTGGCCTCTAAACTGCCATGCCACTTAAAGATAGTTTCAATCCCCCTGCCCTATTATGTACTAGCGCCCTATAGGGGAGGTAATGCCAATCATAGGGGTACCCGAACCCACAGTGTACCCTGGTGTATGTAGGTGTTTTCACTGTATTCTAAGTGTCTCCTCCAGCATAGCACTGACCCTGGGCCTAGTTAGGCAGAGCCCAGAGTCAGTCAGAGTCTTTCACCACCAGTACCAGTCAGCAAAAACGTTGGGGGGGTGCCCAGGGCACATGATCACCTTGCAACAGCAAGTCTCCAGCAAACAAGTTGGCATGTGATATTTGGAGTCCCCTCGCATGATTTCCAGATGTTAGGAAGTCTTCTGGCACCATTTGCTAACATGAGCGGTTGCTGTCACAGGAGCTGCTTTTCGAGTAGATTATGAGCAGGAGCAGACTAGATAAATCAATGTGGCCACACGCTTGTGCACCACGTGGTGCCGTTCTCCCTGATTTTTCAGTGCAGATCATACCACCGGTGCTAAATTTCACCTCAAGGTGCATTTTCTCTCCCATTCGTGGAGTTCCACAGAATATCGCTGAGTTTTTATGTAACTCCACATAATTCCGCAGAGTGAAATTCCATGAGTTTCGCCCAGTTCTAATTTAGACCCAAGGGTTATGTTATATAGCTTGATTTAGCTATATGTCAATGATGGTGTGTAAAATAGGACCCTCAAATAACAGGATGAAGGTGCAATAATTGCATGATGCCTGTCTAGATTGACTTGTTTTTAAAACACTTTAAACATTTTGCACTGTTAACTTTAATTCTTAAATTATATTTATCTCATAGGAGTTGGCACAACGCTATTACAATGTGAAATTCGCCACAATTGACATTAACGAAGTACAGGTGAGTGTGTCTTTAAATACAAATATATTGTATTGTTAATTTGCTTGGGCTAAATAACTGCAAAAACATGTCTTGCCAATTAGTTATGGATGCTACATTGCCACTTTAGTCCATGTACTTGGGATTCAGTTTGATTTTTTTACACATTTCGGCATTTTGCATTGGCTCAGTTCTTTTATCAACACTGTACATAAGTAAGTGACACTAGAGAAGAAGACTATCTATTAAATGGTTCAGTATTTACTCAGGTATCAAGTCTTGACATTTGTGCCTTTTTTGTACTAATAAATGTCCCTATTGTGTTGCTAAAATGTAATGAGTTCTTATTAAAATATCCAAGATAACCTGATAGGAGGAGCAGCAGCTCTGCTACTGTTTTTTTGTTTCCTTGGTGGTGACTTCTTGCTTCTCTAGTCTTTCCGTCTCCAAGTCTCATTGCAGCCTTCCCTTTTGAGGTGCAGCTATGATTCTAAGCATTTGATTATATGATTGCATTTGAAGATGGCGTGTCTCCTGGAGACTCCTATCCGGATGAGTGTGCTGTCTATTCTTACATGAAGGAGGAAGCAATCACCTGGAGTTTAACAATGTGGAGAAAGGATGTAGCCTTACGGCCAGACCGGTTGACCACAAAGCTGCGGAACCGGGTTCGAGTCTCGGCAACGACGCTCAACATCTTGTGATTCTGGGCAAATCACTTAAACTCCCCTTGTCTAACAAAAAAGAATGTGTCCATCTGTAACGAAACTGGTGCTCATGTAAAGCGCTCTAATACCCGATGCCTTGGGTCTAGTTCACGCTATATAAAATTCCAAAAATGTTTTGCTCCTATCTCCTGGCTTCCTCTCTAATCTGTGCTTCTACCCTGGGGTGACTACTTCCATCCAAGCTTAGTGGTAAAGGTTTTTACATCCATCTTTGTACTCGAAACTATGATTTGTTGTTATGCTTGAAGGCCATTTCCTTGTTCTTCCATGGTCTGCTCATTCATTGTTAGTTAATTTCCCAATACCTGTGTTGCTGCAACAGCTCTTGTGTTCCTGCTACTTGTTCTTTGCCTTATAGTTTGTCTGTCCCTGTTCCTTATCTGATGCTGTGGTTTGCTTTGTCGTGTATCTAGAGTCCCTTGTTCAGTATGCATGGTATCAACCCTGTTCCTTTTCGGAGTGTAGATACCTTTGCCTTGTATTTCAGAGTTCCTTGTTCTCATTCCTTATTTCGGTTGCATATCTACCATTCTAGTTTCACCCGTTTGTTTTGCTTTCCCAATTACTTCTGTCTGCTCTTTCTGTACTCTTCCTTGCTTCCTCCTTTCCATATTTGTTAGAAGCCAGTCCACCCTCTTGTGATCCCTTTTCTGTAGTCTGTTCTCCTTGCTCCATTCCCCTGTTCCTCTCCTGCATTTGTGTTTGAACATTTAGCTACTATTACTGGAGATTGCTAGTGAGTTATGAGGCTGGGTGTCTCAGACACAGAGCTGCACTTAGTCCTCTTATTCCATAAGAAGGCTCATGTGTATCTCCTATGACTGTGTGAGGATTACTGCTCCTTGCTTTGTAGTGTGTTCTTTGTGTTGTTTGCAGATTCTATTCAAAGGAGCATACAAAATGCAATTTATGGTGGCTAGACCCTCTTTATGAGTGGCTCAGTAAATTGCAATCCCTGAACAAACATCTGCTTGCACAGAGATCACATTTGCAAGTGTTGCAATAGTTATCACAACCTGTACCTACGGGATGTAATGAAGATTACGCCTCTTGTTAAATTGTTACACTTGTCACATTTTAGAGGGGAAACTATCTAGTATAGCACCAAACTGCATGTTATGCCCCATTTTGGGAGCAAACTTGTAACTTCTACAGCATGATGCCTGCCTAGTATTGTCTTCTACAGGCATTACACTGTTCAAGTCCTGTCTTCAAATCCCAGTCACTTCAAACCTGCTACTGTCTTCAGCTCCTGTGCTGTACTTCTTCTTCCAGGGTTTCAGATGTTCCCTCCTAGCTGTTAACTCCCTTCTTCCGAATGCCCTTGTCCATGCAGAGAACAAGCTCCCCGTTAGTCATTCAAGTCCCAGACTCAGAAGGGGTGGTGAGAGAGTCCATGCTTTCCTATTTGATTTCCTATTATTCTAGTCAAATACATCTTTAGTCAGATATTTCATAATTAAACCATAAATAAAAACACAATACAACATTTCTCAGACATTATAAATAAAAGTTAAAAACTCAGTGTTAAAAACAACATAATAACATCAATTTAAAACCCCAAGGATTCATAAATCATCAGTTCCAGGTGCTTTAAACTTTTCCTTATACATAGTGCTTGTAGGAAATAACTAACAACCACACAACAGACCAACAAATCATCCAAGTTAGTAAGAACACAAAGTGTAGCTTTATGAGTAGTGATACCCTTTCATATAACTACAGGTTATAAAAGCGGTCTTCTGAGATTAATGTAAAATAACCAAAACAATCTAACATGCATAGTGGATTGCAGCGATATCCAATCACAGGGGCATGAGATTATATCGTTGTTCCAATGTCTAATCTGTGGAAATGCCACCAGGTGATGTACTAAACCTAGGTAAAAATGTGTAGGTATGTACCTATGATTTGGATTCGGGACATTAAGCTGATAGGACTACCTACCAGTCAAATGTTTAATCAATAGAGGAGCCTTGGACAAAGCTCTCCGGGACCTTAATCATGCTCTTTCTTGCTCTCTGATATCAGTGATCCTAGCCTTTAGAGAAGTGTGTTATCAACGATGGGCTTGAGAATAAATATGGACCATTCATCTCATTTAAGAGTTTTTTTATGTTGTATCACTAAAGGATCCACAGAACGTGATCCAAGTCTAGACAGTCTGTTATGATGTTGCTTGTAAAGGAGGCCTCTGATTTGATTCACACCGCATGCCAGAGAAGAACTGGCATGATATACATAGCATCCTCAATATGCTAAATACCTAGGTCCTTAAGGATGGCTAGTAACAAGGACAATTGTAGGAGGTTGAGGAGATGTCCGAGAAATGTATTCCCTTGCCTTTGGATGATCAAGTTTGAGCCACAACCCCATAGACTCACCTTGTATAGGGTCCCACGTAGGCACTTACTTCTGTGTATTGCCAGAATTTCCCTTATTAGTTTGGAACCCAACTTAGTAGCAAATCTGAAAATCCTCTCTGGTGTTCTAACCAGATTAAAGGTAACAGACTTCCTGTGTTTCTCCCTAGTGCCTGAATCTATGAAAAGAATACCCAAGTATGAAAAGGCCGATGTTCTCATAATGGGAAAATCATTTATAAAATGGGAACAAATCTTAAGGGATCTCTTCCTGCTGATTATAGTATAAATTTACTTCAAATTCACCTTTAGGGCCAACCTCTCCATGTATGTTGTGCTGGCGTTGATCAAGGGATGTAATCCATGTGACGTCTGTGACAAGAGAACAGTGTCATCTGCATATAACAGTATGAGTACCTTTCTAGAGCCGACTCTTGGGGAATCAGACTTAAGTTCCTGCAGTTCGTCATTCACCCCATTGATATAGAGGCAAAATAAAAGGTGCCAATACACACCCCTGCCTTACTCTCCTCTTTATCCCAAAGGACAGTGTGCATTCTCTGTATCGAACCTTTGCCATTACATTCAAGTACATCCCAGAGAGCATTATAGCTAGATTCTCTGGGGCTACTATTATTTTCATGATGTGCCATAACTTCTTGCGATTGACCAGGTCAAAAACACTACTCAGATCCATAAAACACAGATGGAGACATCTTCAGTGGTTCAGTGCTTGTTCAACCATTACCAGTCCCTTTCTAAACCCATACTTCTATTTTGTTAGCATAAAGTGTTCCTGTGTGCAAATCTGGAGCCTCTCTAAAATGACCTTTTCCATTAGCTTAGCCGATTATTCCAAGAGGAAAATAAGGTGACAATATGATGGGTTGCCTTTGTTACCCTTCTGACTAATTGGGAAGGTGGTTGTCTCTGACTAAGCAGGGGGGAGAAACCATGCTCCTGCCGAGCTGAATACCATGAAAAGGATAGGTGTCCATCGGTTAATAAGGGTTTTGTATAAATACACCAGGATGCCATCCAAGCCAGTGGCCTTCCTTTAACTGCTTTTATCTAAGGTCAATATAACTTCCTTCAATGTAAAAGTGGAGCTGCAATGAAAATGTAATTGGTCATTGTCGGAAGAGAGTGTTCCTCCTTTTAAAGGGTTGATGAAAGTAGTGAAATTACCAATCCAATCTAAAGAAGAGGACACATTATCAGTTAGAAAATTCCCAGTCATGGTTTTGCAGAACAGAGATACGTCATTAGTTTCGGTTGCTAACAACAAGTTACCCCCAGCTTCTTCCTGGAGTTGTTCTCTCCTAATAGTTACAAGTTGCTTGTACCGTAATCTTAAACTATGGATCGCTACACTATTTCTAGGTTTAGAGCGTGAAACAAGTTTTAGGTTTTTAAGGGTGATTTACATGCCTTATCAAGCCAGTCCTTATTTATTGGTGTGTCCTGGCTTTTTTAGATCGAGATCAATGGCTTCCAAGATGTTAATGTGTACTTGCTTTATATTTGCTGGATCTGTAGTATGATCGAGACAGGCCACAATATCTTTCATGCAAGTTCTTATTAGAGATGTATTAAAATTGTTGGGATCGACTTCTGACCATTTCAATCTAATCCCCTTTGGTTCCATTTTATGAACTTCCTTGGTAGTAATCCGTTGACAAATGGGAGCCTGTATTATAGGATCAATGGATTATGATCGCTCATGTAATTGTTCTGAACCCGTAATTTGGAAATTTCGATTACAATGTCATAAACCTATAATATGGTTGATCGTTGACCCATCACCCCTCCTAATAAATGTGGGCAATAAATAATTACAGCTTTGTGCTATGAGGGTCAAATTATATTTGGGCAGCAGGGTATTCAAGGATTCACCATAAGGATTAGGCAAGAAGTGGATTTGACCATCTTCCTCTGCATCAACAACTCCCCACACTTCTTTGGTAGGATAAATGCATGTAGTGATATTGAAGTCCACTGCCCAGATTACAAACTGAGCCTTTGTCACATGACTTAAAAGTTGTCTAGAAAGTTATACAGCACTAAAACCATCTCAAATCATGTATTGTAGAATGTATTGTTATAAACGTTTATAATAAAAATATTAGGAGATACTCTCTCGACTAGTAGAACGAATTGTACAAGGGGGAACCTGTAAAGGACTTAGAAATTATCATGGGAGCTGGAGTGGACACTAAAACAACAAGACCACATTTTGACCTCTATGCTGACGATGGGGTAGCAGGAGTGGTCACCGAGACAAAATCCTTTATAAAAAATTGGTTCTGTGGGCTGTTTCCTGGATATAAATAAGCTGTGTTGGTACTATATGTGTCTTCCAATCTATCGTAGATGTCTTACCAGCTATCTGTAAAAACCAAAGGAAATGATGGACGGAGTGTTGAACATTGCAAGCACTCACCCCCAGTCAACTGATCTGGGTTTAATCCATCACCGTTCTTTAGCCCACTCTGCCACCCCAGTTCAGACATGGCCATATGCAAATCAGTCTGACCCTGTGCCTCATGGGAACAGTCCAGCCCGAACTGCCAAGCCATGTCTTCCCTGGACCGGAAACAAGCTTCCTAGGACCGGTTTCTGGCATTTCAGCCGTCTTCAGCCAGGCTTGCTTGAATCCAGTGGCAAAGTGAGCAAGGGACTCATGTCTGAGCATACCCTGCCAACTTATGGCGAACAAAGCAAAAACCAAAGGAAATGATGGACGGAGTGTTGAACATTGCAAGCACTCATCCCTAGTCAACTGATCTGGGTTTAATCCATCACCGTTCTTTAGCCCACTCTGCCACCCCAGTTCAGACATGGCCATATGCAAATCAGTCTGACCCTGTGCCTCATGGGAACAGTCCAGCCCGAACTGCCAAGCCATGTCTTCCCTGGACCGGGAACAAGCTTCCTAGGACCGGTTTCTGGCATTTCAGCCGTCTTCAGCCAGGCTTGCTTGAATCCAGTGGCAAAGTGAGCAAGGGACTCACGTCTGAGCATACCCTGCCAACTTATGGCGAACAAAGCAAAAACCACATTCCATATAATGGTGACTTCACTAATTAACCTGTTTTATAATGTGCATGTTTCTACATCTAGGCAAGACCTTTTCCCTATATCTTGATCTATGATAATGTATGAACGTACATCCTCACCATTGGATGACCGATTGATACCATTATTGTGAGTCAATCGATATCGCCCATGGATTCTAAAGGTGATTCTCTTGTGCTCACCCCCTACAAAACCAGTGGTTGAATTGGTAACCCTTTAGGTGGGAGGTTAACTTGATTCTTAACAAGTTCTGCAAGTTTCTGAAAAGAAACCCAAGGGCACTGCTTCGATTTTTACCATTGGTGAGAAATTGTACAAGTGGGTAGTAGAAAATCCTGTAAACAAGTAATTGACAAAGCGGGAGCAAAGAAAATTGATAACAATACAATCTCTCTGGAAAGATTTCCTAGATCTATTTGCCCACTTTACTCACCTCACTATAACTATTTAATTATGTAAAACCTGCATCGACCCAACCCTTTGAGATAACCAATGAATAGACTTGTCCTCTAAATCCAGACAAGACCTGGCTGAGTTAATAGAAAGGAGCACCTTTTAATATTATGACATAGAGTTGTTGCCGGAGGTAAGTGAGGCACATCCTGTGGGCATAATGGAGGGATGTTGACGGGTCCGGGAAAAATCTTATCACGACCCTATGAAGAGCTTGCTGCTAAATTGGTGCCTAAACATAGGTTATTAGACACACCACTGTTTGAAGCCGAGTGTGTGTTACGGCACTTAGACAATAAAGTGACATTTTATTGTAAATGCCTTTGTCATGAGTTATCGTCTTTCATTTTAGCTTTCTGTGACAGAGTCTCCTAAATTCATCAGTTTCCTTGTCATGTGCTGGACAACTGTTTGTGGAAGTAACCAATTTAGACTTGTTAAGGTCCTCCAAATTTTTGAACAACGACTCAAAATCCTCTAGTTTGCTCCTTATGAGATTAAATGGCAATTTCACATGTTGTTCTAGGGAATCAAACTCATCCATCATAAGCTTTACAAGTGGGTCGAGGTCAGTGCCCCGGGATTCAGTGTGGGTTAATGTGGCTTGAATGTGTCTGGAAGGTGCCCCTTGATTTTCCTTTGCTAAATGAGGAGTTTTTATTTGTACGGTCTTGGCTTGCGATCTCTTCTTTTTGGTGGGTGGGAGAACATTTTGCTTGAGATGGAGAAGTCGTAAAAGCTCTCAATGAGGAATTTAGAACACAGGGTTAGGCCTGTCAGCCTTACGGTTGTCTTTCCTCAAACCTTTTGCCTTACTCCTCCATAATTTTCAAATCTTGTTTGTTGGCTTCAACTTTTTTCATTCTAGTATCCTGTTTTTGCTGACTTTGTTTTTGCTGGCTTTTGTACTGGGCATACTTTATCACTGTTTACCAGTGCTAAAGTGTTCACTCCCTAAAAACATAGTGACATTTGCTTATACCCAGGGCCACTGGAATTATGCGATATTGCGGCCACTGCAATTGTCGCATAATTAAAGATTTGCCACATTTGACATATAATCCATCATCTGCTGCATAATCTGCAGATTTTAACAAAATCATTTTTTGTTTCTAGCGCAAACAAGTCAAAAGTAAAAAAAAACGCAGCAACACGTGTTGCTGTGCAGTGGAAGGCCTTTTGTAAAGGTTGATTGGTCACCTTTCTGTTGCTTATTGGTATATTTGGGTATTAAAATGGTACTAATGAGGTGCACCCAAAGCCCAGACAGTGTAAAAATACAATACAATGAAGCAATACTATCAGAAAATGAGCCGCATTACCTTGCATAATTTACCTTTTCTTGCTGCATAATTTACTCAACCCTAGCGCATAATTTGGCCCTCCCCTGCATAATTGCAGAGACCCTGCTTATACCCAATTGGCATCTTTAATTTACTTTTAAGACCCTCGTAAAGGGTTACTACATGTACCTAGGGCTGTAAATGAAATACTACTTATTGGCCTGCAGCACTTATTGTGTCACCCACTTAAATAGCCTCACAAATGTGTCTCGGGCCTGACATTGCAACTTGTGTTTGCAGTTTTAAACTGCCATTTTGACCTGGCAAAGAACACCTCTTGCCAGGCCTATACCTTCTTTTTTAATACAGATAAGTCACCCCTAGGGTAGGCCAAACAGAGTGCAGAGGGCATGGTGTAGTGTATTTAAAAATTAGAACATGTACTTTTAAGTTTTGCATGTCCTGGTAGTGAAAAACTCCCAAATGTGTTTTTCAAAACTGTAAGTCCTACCTCTCTCATAGGATAACATTAAGTTACCCTATTAAATTTAATAACTGAAAACTGTCAATTAGGATCAGGTAGACAGGTTGAGTTTGATATCTAACGAATAGTAATTAAAAGCCCTATTTAATGGTAAAGCCTGATATTTAATCATAATTCTGAAAATGCCACATTTAGAAAGTTGACATTTTCTTGTCCTAACCATTTGGTGCCTGCAGCCTGGTCCTGGCTCAAATGACTAGGTGTAGCTGGCCCACAGTAAAACAAAAGGAAGATAGGCACTGGCAGGCTTAGCATCTCTGAGTTAAGTAGGGGGAGGAGCTGTCATTTAACACGCTAGCACATCACAAAGGGTTTGCCTGAGCCCTCTCACAAAG
The DNA here is from genome assembly GCF_964204655.1 of Triturus cristatus. Classification (NCBI taxonomy): domain Eukaryota; kingdom Metazoa; phylum Chordata; class Amphibia; order Caudata; family Salamandridae; genus Triturus; species Triturus cristatus. Next base: position 306,890,022 of record NC_140582.1, on the reverse strand, counting down.
GATTTGTCACTAGTCTTTTGTGATGGAGGAAAGGGATGCCTGACACCTCGTGGGGGGTTTAAATCCTCTGGAAGCTTCTCCCCCTTCAAAGAAGGCACCAGGTATAAATATTGGACCTCAGACACCAAATCTTCAGTACATGTCTGAACCTGTGGAAGACTGCCAGGAAGAAGAACTGCTGTGCTACTGGAAAGACATCCACTCTGCTGGACTGATGCCCTGCTGGGCTGCTGCCCTGCCGGATTGCTGCTGAACATGGCCTGCCATTCCATCTGTGGATGTAGCAGAACCAATGCGTCTCCCCTGCTGTGCTTCACAACCCCCCAGCAGAACCAGCATATTACCTCTGCTGCATGAACTTCCCCAACTCCACATCGCCCATCACAGCTTCCCTTAACTACCACTGCATGACGCATCTCCACGCAACAATCTCACGTTGCACATCGCAGCTCATTGGAACCTCCGCTGCATGACGCAACTCCATGCAAGGATATCACTTTCACAGCTCCCCGGAACAGGTGCGGCACAATGCATCTCCTATCCCAGACCTCTCATGACCTTTGCTATGCGATGCATCCTCCATGAGGACGACCAGATATCCACAGTTGGCGCTTTGTGCTTTTTGGCACTATATCCTCTGAAATCTTCAAAATTACTTATCTACGATTCTACTGATTGAATATTTGTTCTTTTGGTCTTACTCTATTTTTCTAATTTTATGTGGGATTTTTCTTATGTTGTGTTATCACTTTATTACTGTTTTAAGTGCTCCATAAATACTTTACACATTGCTTCTAAGTTAAACCTGACTGTTCTATCACAATTTGCTAGAGGGTTGAGCAGAGGTTATTTTGGGGTTTGCTTGTGACTTCACCCTGACAAGGATTGTGGTTGCTGCTTGAGGAGGGTTACACCCCCTTCCATTAGTAACTCAATTTCTTACAACAGGGATTGCTCATCAATGCACTAGACTCTATAACTTGCTGAGTGCCTGCATCAATCGCCTCCTGATCATCAGGGATGACGGTGGGAGGATTCAACAGGGCCTTGTTTTCTGCCCACTGGGTTGCCCCCAGTCTCTCCTCAACACTGGTTAATTCATTGTTTATCAAACCCATTGCTCCCAAAAGGTAGTTAGTAATTATGTTAGTGGAAGCAAGCAAGACTAACCTTACCAGGCATCCTCTGCACAATCATCCTTTTAACCATAATTAATGATTATTTTCCAGGTACTATAAATCATAGGGCACTTTTCAGCACTGTCTCTTTGGTAGACCGCTGTTGTGGGGATTAAAGTTCTATCCCTGAGAAGAGCACCCCTTTGGCTTGTCAGGTAACTTCTATGCACCTGCAAGGCACTTCCAAGTAAGCCCCACCTCTTTGGTAGACGGGTGTTGTGGGATTGAAGTCCTGTCCCCAAGAATGGCGATCCTCTTGTATTTTGCTTACCATCTTTGTTAATTCATACTTTCAAAGTAAATGGCATCCCCTTGCGATTCCGTTGGTTCCCGGGCAGTGACTTCGTCTATGAATGTATCCAGAACAAAACTTGTTCCTTCTACTAATACATTGTGTGAAACTTATCAGTGAACACTGTTTGCGACTTTAGGGAACAGCACTGTTTTTGGCAGTTACGTCACCAAATGGGAGACTGCACCATGTGATGCACTCACCTGATCCCAATCGTGGAGACGACACTGGAACCAATTCAGGACCTCCTATACCTCACAGGACCGAGCCCGCTCAAGGAACAGAAACTCTTTGAACCAAGCGCTTCCCTTGAGAGAAGGGGAGTTGGGATAAAATAAGAAAAGAGAGACTTGAACTTACTGGATCTGCTCAGCGGCTATGAAACACTGGGTAACAGGAATTGTTGCTCCTGAGACCTTCTGTGTCTGTGAGGTAGGTATGCACTTGACCAGAACATCTGGTTTTGCGATGATGCCATCCACTGGAAATGACATGAGGAGGCAGTTACCATCAGCACACTAACAGGTCTTTATATACAATGAATATGTATTGACTTCAATGACATACACTTACAGGTTTCATCATCAGCACGGCATGAGAGAAGAAATACCAAAATCACAGATTTGAAGTGTGGGACACTCCCACAAATTAATCCCGGAACACAGATTTCGTAGCAAGGTTCAAACACTCTAAAAGGCTTTCTCTTGGCACTATGATTCGTCAGAGAAACACGAAACTAAAGTCTCTAGTCCTTACGCAATCACAGCTCTAGCGCCGAGGTTGCAAGAGGGTTCCGAGCACACAAGAAGTGCTGAAGGAAATCATGAAGAGGGAATGGAGCAAAAGTCTAATCTTTGAAGACACTGATACTCAGTCCTGCTTAGGAGGATTAGTGCGCACTAGCCTGATGTCAAGTACTTAGCCTAGTTCTTCCACTTGTCTGAAGTTTGAAGAAGGACTCAAGGCTTTGACTCAGGGAGTTGCAGGGGAACAGGAGTAGCTGTGCAGGAGGGAGAGCAGAAGGAGGCAAAGGGAGCTGAATTCATGGGAATCACTGGTTCAACTTGGACTTGAAGAAGACTGGAGCGCATCTTGGTTCCGGCTGGATTCTTCTGGTGAGTCGGAAGGGTGAAGCTTGTTCCACAGAAAGTGAGGCCAAGCCTTGACTTGGGGTTATGCCTGGTTGATATACATATACCCTCTTAAAGGCTCAATGGATGTAACTAGATCACGTGGGACTCATGACCTTCGGAAGGTTCTCAAACCCTTGAAGAAAACACGTGTTAGTACACTCGCTTTGACCTTACAGGAAGGACAGGTGCAACTTAACAGTCGGAACCAAATTAACAGGAAACAAATGTATCGCTTTTGCTCGAACGTGCATAATCAAAAACAACAACAAGGTCCATGCAACAGCGGGTGTAAGGCACTCTATTGGTTCACGGGATTCTGGGGGAAGCTTGCAGAGACTCAATGGAAAACCACACCAAGGGACTAGTAACAGTGGGTTCAAGGTAATCTATTGGTTAATGGGTTCCGGGATTGGGATGCTAGCAGGGATTCAAACGCAATAGAATCCTGGGCTTTGGGGAACATCTGTCATAGTGTGCCATTAAATGGCAGAAGGGTAATACAAATTGAGGCCTGCGCGCTAGGCCCTCTACACAAAGGGTGCATGAGGGGGTCCTAATACACTGCAACCTCTCTTCCCTCCCTGATGGTCCACCACAATGCTATCATGGCGACACTTGGTGACTGGTCCTTTTTTCTGGTGACCAGCTGTTTGACAGATCATCCAGGTTTTTGATCCCTTGCTAGTTCACTGGAGACTGGACAGAAAAGATGTTGAATGCATAGTCACAACAACATGAAACGAAAACAAGAACTTTTCAAAAATGCCTCGGTACCTGAAACTCCCTTTACAGGTGCCAATTGGAGGCACTTTGGACATACCTGCATGTACTATTTGATGGCCATATTGAAATGGTTTTTGACACATGAACTATTTAATGAAATAGCTTGCGAGGGCTTTGTAGCTCATTAGCCTATATTGTAATTAATAACCCTTATCCATCAACGGTCATAAACTGCAGCATTTTTGGGGCTAATTTTCGTGGTGAAATCAATGTGTGACAATGGTAGAGGATTGCTGTCTAAGTCCAATTTGATTAAAGGGTATGATAAAGGGGCGGCTCCTCCATTAGTGTGGAGGAGCATCGCCTCACTCTTGGAACCAGCAGACGCATGTGAAATAAAATGATAATAAAGCAGTTAATAAAACTGCTTTATTATCATTTTATTTTACTCCAGAGCCACCACCAAGTCTTAAGGGCGTTTCCAGGAGGAGTGGTGGGCTTAGGGTACTGCCAGCACACATGTAGATTTGGCCAGCCAACTTTGATCGGCCAAACCGACATGCACACATAAATATCTCCAGGCTGTTGCTGGACATATAGGCAGGCTCAGGAGCACAGGCTCCCAGTCCCTACTGGAGTGCAGAACCAGCCTCCTCCACCCAATCCCTATGCTTCTCTCATGCTGGGTAATACCAGCATAAGAGTAGTGTCTGGATTGGTGCAGGAGACTCTGGGAGCCAGTGTGAACATCATCTGAAGAGGCGGCGAGACGGCAGATGTCAGGCTACTGGAAATATTTTATATTTTTTTCTCCTTCTAAGCTGCCTCACCGATTTCCCCAGCTAGCAGCCTCTACTGATATGATATTCCATGGCTCAAGTTTGCGTAGTAGAATTTTAGCATAGATTTTAGCCTCTACATACATAGTTGTGGAGTTAAGAATAGTAAATCTATACTTACCTCTATACACTTACCTTTTCAACATTTGAGTCCTTGATATTTTTTTCCATGATATTCTGTCAGCACAATATTTTTGAGTAGATATCAAAGTGGAATAACTCACCATATTCATAAAGAGATAGATAGATAGATAGACAGACAGACAGACAGACAGACAGACAGACAGACAGACAGACAGACAGACAGACAGACAGACAGACAGACAGACAGACAGACAGACAGACAGACAGACAGACAGACAGACAGACAGACAGACAGACAGACAGACAGACAGACAGACAGACAGACAGACAGACAGACAGACAGACAGACAGACAGACAGACAGACAGACAGACAGACAGACAGACAGACAGACAGACAGACAGACAGAAAATGGCTATAGTTTCCATTCAGAGAAGCTAATGTAATTATTAGAAAACATCATACCACTTTTCGCTATTCTCACGGCATATTATTTGTTCCCTTTTCCAGGATTTGGAACTGTGTAATTTCATTACTGGCACCCCAACGTTTTATTTCTACAGGAATGAACAGAAGGTACAGTACTACTTTACTACTTGCCGAAAAGTGTAATATGCCAATGTCAAAATGGCTTGTTAACACTACTGACACTTTATGTGAGGTTGTTGTATGCATTCAGTACATCCTTATAATTATTCATATATCAGTACTTTGAGAGAAAGCAAATTCCTGCTGGCCCATACTGTAATAAATGATTTTAGATATTGTAGTAGCACAATAACTATTGCCTTCAAACACGACCATAATATGCAAAATCATCACTGTCCCCAACAAAGATGCTTTCAAGTTCATTACCTCAAAATTCAATATTAACTCAACAAAAGCACCAATATTTTTGTGGTTTACAAGCATCAGAATCCTGACTCCAGTTACTTAATGACCTTCTCACTTTGCTTTCCCCACACTTGTAAATAAAATCATCATCCTTGGTATCCTTTTGGTTGACTAAACCATTTTCTCCAACATCTTCTTAGATTCCATGCAAATTTTGGATCCATCCAGTATACAGGGTGTTCTTTGGTCCACATCTTTCTCATGACACATTTTATCCCTGAAATAACTTTTGGCTAATCATGCATCCCTTCCCTTCCAAATGACGATCCAGCCCAAGGAAAATGTCTCACGTCTCCTTCATGATGCTATTTATACTAAACACACAAAAGATGATTTGGAAGACTGTTTGCAATTTGTCTAACCACTGGCAATCTCTCCGGATAGATTACCAATCCATCATTCTTTTGTTCACAATGCCATTTCAGTTTGGACCTAGCTATATGCAAATCAATATTGACCCTGCTCCAGTTGGACTGCCCGAATTGCCAAGCCAGATCCTCCGTGAACTGAACTACAAGCAATCAAAGGCCTGGTTCAACCTGACTAGGGCTCATCAGCTTGGCTCCAGTGGCACAGTGAGCGCGGGATTCTTGAATCCAAGTACTTCACCTTGGCCTTTGCGCACTGTTGCCTGAAGCCGCTGCTTGGAGATTATTCTATAAATATTCCATTCCAAAACATACCATGTAAAACAAGTAAACTACACTTTACAATGACAATTTTTTCATCTGCTCATTTATTGCTTAGTTCATAGATATCTCTTTTGAAAATTCAAACATTCTTCTTTTGTGTTGTTCTTTAGTCGATCAAACGTGACTGTTTGACATTTATTCTCATTCATAAATTCAACATAAATCTTTCATTTCGCCATGCCCAATGCATTTCGGGCCCCTCTGGCCCTTCTTCAGGGGCGTAATGTCTGAAAGTTATACAAACAGAAACTTAATTGTAAACTTAAATGCTTTTATATGTGCAAGGAAACACTGTAAACGCTGTGTTGCACTGTCACAGATAACATCCTCTACTCATGTTATTAAACCACATTTTTCTCTCCTAAAACCCACTAGAATCTTTCAAAACATGCGATGTTGTTTAATGAGCTTCACCTCACCATATTAAACTCAGACTTTATGTTATATAAAAGCTGCCAAAATGCACATACCTATGTTGCTCTAACTAGTTTGTCCTCGCTGCGTTGCCCCGAAGCATAAACCAGCTGAAAACCGGGACTCTTAAGTCTGTAAAACTATAGAAAGACAAATGATGTAAACCCAAACCGCCAGATACAACGCTATTATACTTAGTGTTATTCCTTCCTTGAAATGTGCTTTACCTTTCGAATGCTTCACAATCTCCTAGTCCGCTTCCCATAAGTACACTTAAGGGGTTTTGTTTGACTCCTGCTGCGCGTAACTATTCCTCTCTATCTGCTTGTGATCACATTAATAATACTGCTGCCGCAGCTGCTGCTGTGCTCGAAGTCTAGTAGACAACAAAAACGGACTACCCGCTAACTCCTTCTACTTAGTATTAACGATGATCGCCCATTCCAAAATGGCGTGTCAACCTCTAGATTTTAACAAAACTTTATCAAACATCAATACTTCACACTTAAGCTACAGTATCGCCTTAACAAATCTGAGTTTAACTACTCACTATTCACAACAGTGGATATTAGGTGGTATGATTCAACATCCTTATCATGTCTTAAACGTTCCTAAATTACTGAAAAAAAAAAATATATATTTTTACATGAAAACATTCTCCAATACTGAACTTCACACTGTCCTTCGTATGTTCTTTACGGCTTGATGTTCGTGAATTCTGTACCACAATACCTTTTGTGGTATTGAAAGTCCTGCTATAAACCTAAGTTGATGCCTCTCAGCCTTGACCATAAGTTGCAATATTTACAAAAAACAGCTTAAATCCACTTTATCATTAATTCCTTTGGGCTCCTGCGTGTCTAGCCTTCTTATACAGAATATTTCTCGCTGAAGAAGAGTTTTACCCAGATCTTTGCCTGGGGTGTGTTCGATCTTCTCAATTATTGTGAATCTTAGTTGGGAAATGTTATGTCCCAATTTCATCCAATGTACTGCTAAATTGCTTTTCATATTCTTATTTCGAATTGTGCTTTTATGTACCGATATTCTCGTTTTTATTTTGCGTTCTGTTTTCCCTATGTACAGGGAACCACATGGACACTTAATTCCATAAATTACGTTACCTGTGTTACAATCTGAATTGTGTCTTAATTTGATCATTTCCCCAGTATGGGGATGCTGAATAGTATTCCCACTCATTACGTTGTTGCAATGCACACAGTTTTGGCATCTGCGCATTCCTCTGAATTCTTTTGCCTCTTTGATCTCTTGAAACTTCAAATGTTCTTTCAAATTCCTTGATCTTTTATAGGCGAAAACTGGTTTCTCCTTGAAAAGTTCCTTGAAATCACTCTCATTTTCTATGATTTCCCATCGTTTGTTGATTATTCTTTTCAATTGACTTGAACTTGTAGAGAAGGTGGAAACAAAGACTTGTCTTTTGAGTGTTTTTTCTGGTTGTGATATGAGTAGTTCCTCTCGTTTTATTCTGCTCATTCGTGAGATTGCTTCTTCAATCACTCCTTGTGGATAGCCTTTCATTTCATATCTTTCTTTTATAATGTTCACATTCTTTAGATACAAATCTTCATTCGAGCAAATTCTTTTGGCCCTAAGAAATTGTGAATATGGAAGATTTTGAATTAGATTCTGAGAATGAAAACTGTTGAAGGCCAAGGTGTTGTTTTTGTCCGTCGGTTTGTGAAATACTTCTGTTTGTATAGTTTTTTCCATTAGAGTGATCGAAACGTCCAAAAATGAAATTGATTTCTTGTCAATTGTGTGTGTGAAATCTATATGTTCATCCATTGTATTCAATTGTTTGATTTTTGTCTCCAACTTTTGTTTACTGTTTCCCCAAATAAGAAATATATCGTCTATGAATCTGCAGTACATCAACATGTTGTCTGTCCATTCTTTATCAGATATAATGAATTTTTCTTCAAACATGGCCATGTACGTATTCGCGTACGCTGGAGCTCCAGCAAAGCCCATAGATGTACCCTTTAGCTGTAGGAAAAATTGACCATCCCAATGAAAATAACTATGATGAAGACAAAAGTGTATCATGTCCAGCAAAAAAACTTTGTCTGCTCCTATAGTGGTTTGTTTTAATAGGGCCCATTCTACAGCTTCCAAACCCACTTCATGCGGGATGGAAGTATATAAAGCTTTTACATCCAATGTACACAAATGGACCTCATCATGTTTTACTAGTTCTGCGGCTTGTAGTTTCTGCAAAAAATGTGTTGTGTCCTTTACATAGGAAAACCAATTTTGTACAAACGGTTGTAAGAAAAAATCTATGTACTGACCTATTGGTTCGAAGATCGAGCCACACCCTGTGACTATCGGTCTGAATGGTGGGTTATCTACGCTCTTGTGGATTTTTGGTAGCATGTACAGTCCCGGTGTTTTAGGGTTGGTAACTGTCAAATATTGTTTTGTATTTTGTGTAATCCATTGCATCTCTGTTGCCCTGTTCAAAATTTTTTCCAAAGTTGTCAACATTTCTTTCGTAGGATCTTGGTCTAGGAGAAGATATGTATTGGAATCCATTATATGTTCTTTGACCTTTGACATGTAAAAAACTCGATCCATGACCACTGTTGCTCCGCCTTTGTCTGCTTTTTGAATCATGATTCTAGCATTGTTCTTCATGGATAATAGAACTTTGTAATCCTGCTGCGTGAAATTTGTTCTTTTGATTTTGGTGGGATTTATTGCTAGCAAATCATTCTTAACTAAATTCTCAAAAGTGTCCAGTATCTTATGTGACGTCGGTGCCTGAAATGTTGATTTCCTTTTGAATTCAATTAATTCTGGTTCATTTTTCTTTGCTTGTGTTTCGGGTAAAGCTGAAAAAAAATAAGGAAGACGTAATGTTCTCATGAATTTAAAGAGTGCTATTTCGTGATCTAATTTGGTGGAGTGATACGTAGGCACAAATCCCATTCCTTTATTGAGAAGTTTGATTTGTTTAGATGTTAATTGTACTGATGAAATATTCACCACTAAGTTGTTTTCTGACTCCTCAAGTTCAATTTTTGTTTTTCTTTTGCTCCTCCTGGTTTTCCTCCTTGTTTTCCCGGTGGTTGACTGGTATCCATTCCCTCTGCCAACAAAGACTTCGATGTTGATGTTGTGGGTATCTCATTGTGCGATGTTACACCTCCTCTTGTTTCTTATATCCCGGGACCCACGTCTGGGCATACACTTGCCACTTAAGATGTACATCAACCATACAAAAAGTGATTTGGATTAATGCTCACAATTTGTCTAACCAATGGCTATCTCTCAGGGTTGCATACTATTCCATCATTCTTTTGCTCAACATGTCATTTCAGTTTGGGCTCAACTATATGCAAATCAGTCTTGACCCTGCTCCAATAGGAACAGTCCAGCCTGACCTCCCAGGTCAGGCCCTCCCCTAACCAGAATACAAGCAACCCAAGACGCACTTCACCGTGACTAGGGCTCATCAGTCAGGTGCAGCTTGGCTCCAGTTGCCACTAGCAAACTAGTCAAGGTACATGGGGGCATATGTATCAGAATCTCCATTTGCGAATCTCAAATAGCGATTTTTTGAGAATCGCTATTTGAGAATTGCAAAACGGGATGTATTTAAAAATTCGCACATATTTTGCTAATTCTTAATATTCCATAATTGCAATTAGCGAATTGCGAAATCGCAATTAAGGAATACCTTCCCATTCATTCCTATGGGCCAGGAGGCCCATAGCAATGAATGGGAAGTCATTCTCAAATTGCGAATCGCAATTTGCTAATCGCAAATTGAGAATAATTTCAAAGGTGCAAGGGTGTCATGATGACACCCTGATGCACCCCTGAAATTAGCATGTGTGCGCATATGGCGCACATACATGCCCTAAGGGCATGTATGTGCGCCACATGGCACTTTGAAAAATGCCAAAAAGTGCATTTTTCAAAGAAATCGCAAATTACCACCAACTTGAAGTTGGTGGTAATTTCCGATTTCTTAAGGAGAAATCACACAACTTGGGTGCGTGTTACATAGCATTTAAGGAATCGCAATTTTCGATTCCTTAAATGCTTATGCAAAATTAAGAAATCGCAAAATTAGCGATTCCTTAATAATGCGATTCTAAAATGGCTCATACATCTCATTTTGCGATTTTGTATTCCAAAACGCTGTTTTTTTGCGAATCGCAGCGTTTGCGAATACAAAATCGATTGATACATATGCCCCCATGGTCCCTTCTGCAAAGCCATCTGTCCCTCTCACATCCTGAAAAGTTTATTTGCTAAGGGGAATGGTAACCTAATACAAAGACCTTCAGAAACTTATCTTCTGGTCATTCTTGACCTTTTATCTCTGCATGTATCAAATGATTGGCTTTAGAGATCTTTTGACATATCAGTTACTCAGAAGCAGGTAAAATAGTAATCATCGAAATAAGTGGCCATCAATGGTTAACTTGGGATCTTTAAATTATCATGCATTGCACCCAAACACTTGGAAAATGAGAAGGTCCTTCTCAGGTCATAGTAAACTTTAATGACCAATTCATACTAGAACATTTACATAGAAAGTTCAAATCACAAATACAAACAGTAGAGAAAACATTCCTTAATCTTGATTCCTAACAATTTTGTTTCGTCTTTAATTTAAGAACATGCAGTGATTCTTTTCACTGACATCGCATTTGTTGTGATTAATTTTTCTCTAAAAACCTACCTTTCCAGCTTGCCTCAATACAGGTTGTTACCCTGTTTGTAAAGAAATCAGAACCAAACCTCTCAAAACATTAATTTGTATGCCAGTTGCTAATATCTTATTCCTGGCAAAGGTTCAACAGTGGTGAACACTGAGACATCTGCAACAGCATCTAGAAACACAACACATTTGTGATGACCAACAGCCATTAACTTGTCCTTCCAGAGTCATCAAATCCACTTTCAACCGTGACTGTGCTGGTATAATAAAATTTTAGAATGATGGGTGCTTAGCTGTTTATGTGCTTTGAGATTGCCCCACTGCAACTGAAACTATGGACCATCAGATCCTGATAGCAACTGCTTTTGTCATGTCTGAAGATGGTAATCAGTGCCCAAACTGTTTTGTCTCTTTATCGGAAACAGCAGCAACAGCAGCATATTTCTCCTTTTCATGTCATCCATTTCTCAAGTTTTCTCCAGGCCCCAGAAAGATTCTGCTCCCTAATCCGTACTAATTTGTTTACTTTAAAATTGAACATGCCTGAATAGAGAACATACAGTGCATTTTTAAATACATGCTTGTATTCCAATGGGCAGCCAAAGACATTGGGTTGGTGCCAGACGAAAGACCAGTTCAGTTTATGAGTGGACTGTCTTGTAACAATATCCCTGGGAATCACCCATGCAAGACTTTGAACTGCATTTCGTTTTTTATCGCTAGCCTACGACGAGTCTTCAATGCAGGTGTAATCATGTAATCATTACGGTGGAACTCAAATATGATCCTTACGGATTGATATGTGATGTCTGGAGTTTATTGACAGTTGTGAGGGAGTGTTATACAGCAATTTTCTGAGTAACAGGTGGAGTTGAAAGTACGCACTTTAGCTACTTGATAACTAAGGATTTGAATGAATGCTGTCTCCAACAGCACCCCTGGCTGCCTTTGAGTTGGTCCTGTTGAAGACCCCAAATAGTTGGCCAATTAAAGAGGAGAAGTTTAGGGTTGACAGAGACCTTCAGGATACTTTTTTAACAGTTGAGGATGCACACCCAGGTTTAAAGAGAAATCAGCACTGGCATGAGCTACTGAGGCAAAAGACTGGATATAATACAGTTGTGAAAGAGGAATTGTATGAAACATAGCTACATGGTTCTTAAGGCAAAATGAGAAACAAAGAAAGGGCTATTTAAGCCATGAACTGTACCTTCTAGTGATTTGTTGTCCATGCACCCCTCATTCTGTTGTTTGGATTTTCCATTGTGGCCTCCTAGGGACTTAGTTACATGCAAATTAGTCTTGACCCTGGTCCAATCACAACAGTCCATCCTGAACTGCCAACTGTGCACAATACTGATCGATTGGGATGCAGCCCGAGTAATTACCAGTGGCTGAGATTAATTCAAGCATTCCATCCATCACTTTTGGTATACTTTAGTGTGTCACCCTAAGTGGGACAGGTATGCCCAGACCTGGGTCCTGTGAACACTGTGACACTAGTTGAACCAAGCTATGCCTGGCTGATGAGCCCATAAATAGGGCAAAACCGGTGCAGGGTTGCTGGGTTCAAACGGAGGTGACAAGGTGTACAAAATAACAATGGTTTGGGCTCTGAGTAATTACCAATGTCTAAGATTAATTCAAGCATTCCATCCATAACTTTTTTCCAAACTTTCTAAAAGTGGTAATTTTAAAATTGTAATTCAAAATCCAACTTCACCATAAATTAGTATTTTTCATTACAATGCCAAACACACCAAACATAAAGAGGTACCTGTTCCCATTCGTAAGTTACAGCTTATTAAATGTAATATGGTAACTCCAATTTTATCCTATTTCTAGAAGTAGTCCTTGTCATAGTGAAAAGCAAATTTAAGAGCTTTCATGTAAAACTGAAAAGTACATATCCCACCTTTTAAGTACATTGCACCATGCCCTCCGGGCTGACCAGGGCCCACCTTCGGGGTGACTTAAATGAGTTAAAAGGAACGGTTTGGGCCTGGCACCAGGTTTATTATGCCATGTCAAATTGGCAGTTTAAAACTGCAAACACAGGCTGCAATGGCAGGCATGAGACAAGTTTAAAGTGCTACTTAAATAGGTGGCACAGTCAGTGCTACAGTCTCACTAGTAGCAGTTAATTTACAGGCCCTGGGTACAGGTAGTAGCACTTTACTAGGGAAATACAAGTAAATTAAATATGCCAATTCGGTATATGCATGTTCTACCATTTTTTAAGGAGTGAGCACAAGCACTTTAGCACTCGCTAGCAGTGGTAAAGTATGCAGAGCCCTATAGCCATCGAAAATGATTCAGCATACAGGGGGGCTGAAGGCAAAAGGTTAAGGGTAAAACACACTAAGGTTGCCAGGTCTAACAGCACTCCAGTTTCACACAAGGATCCGAGGAAAACCAATAGTTTGAAAGTCTTTGAAGACTTAAACCAGTGGGGCAACATAAATTTGAAAGAGACTCATTTGACTAAATATGAGGCTTCTAAGTTTATTAAGTACAATTGGTTGGGGGTTATACTCTACATAGACCCACAATATCAATAGGATGTCTCTCTGGCTTTGAAATTTAATTGAGGTAGAAATTTGGTAGAGCATGCCTGCCTGGCAGGATTCTCTAAATTTGGCAGTCAATCTTCTGACAGGGGGCAGAAGCCATAATCTTCGCGGTCCTGCTGGGTCAGCCTCCATTGCTTAAATGACCCCAATTATCAATTTTTACGATATCATTCTTTCTTATTAGTTGGCAAATGTTTGTGAAGGATTAATCTGCACTATTCACCAGAGAATAATCGTGGATTATTCTCTGTTTGTTGTGGACGTTCATTTGTCAAAGAGGTGGTTTTTGGTGAGAAGAATGGGTTAGACAGCTGCTTTGAGAATAAATAGTGAGTTAGAAGTTATAATCATCTAGTTCTGCATTTCACGATGTCAGTTTGGGAAGTTATGATCGCTTAGTGCTGCATTTCACGGTGTTAGTGCTGAAGCAGAAAATACGTGTAATTGCAATTGAGAATGAAATAAGAGTATCACATTGTTGGAAAACAAAAAGATCAACTGCAGGCTTATTAACTGATGATATTCTGCTCCGGCTAGCCTGGGCTAAGGCAGAAATTGGAGATTGAGCCGACGTAAAGGCCGCTGAATGTTTCTTAGCTAAAAGAGAGCATTGCCACGAATTCAGTGAGCGGGTCGGACATACGCTGGCAGTTAGACAAAGGAGTATCGCGAGTGAGATAAATGAGATCATAGATGATTATGGAAATCTAGATACAGATCCACCTGGGATCCAGGAAGAATTTCGACAATTTTACCAATGGCTATAGGTTGAGGAATCCCAGGCGCGGCCGAATTTAACTTAAGGGTATCTCAATAGTATACCATTGCAGAATATTGAATCTGAGGACAGTGAGAAGTTGGAGGCAATTCTGACACAGGATGAGATCTTTGACGCACTGAGGAATCTCCCCTCAGGCAAGGCCACTGGACCTGACCAGATCCCTCTGAAGTTTTATAAAATTTTACTGGTTGAAATTGGACCCGACCTGGTTGATACGATCCGTTGGGCACAATCTGGGAGCCGATATTACAATATTTCTAAAAAAGGGTAAGCCGTCGCGGGAACCCGGATCATATCGGCCAATTACGCTCATAAATTGCGATGCAAAGATTTTTTCAAAAGCTCTGGCGACCAGATTAAACATTATCATAGGGAAAGCAATCCACCCGTGTCAGCATGAGTTTATACCAGGGAGGGGGACTACTCAGCATATACGTCAGGTTATAACCCTGTTTGACACAGCAGAAGTCTCAGGGGACCCTATGGCTTTGCTGCTTTTGGATGCAGAGAAAGCCTTCGATAGGGTCTCCTGGGATTATCTATGGGAGGCAAAGAAATGGTTCGGTATCGGGCAGGGGTTTATTAAAGCCATTCAAGCTATGTATAGTGCACCAACAGCCCGCTTGAGAATAAATGGGAAATATACTGCACCTTTTGCGATTAAATGGGGCACCCGGCAGGGCTGCCCATGCTCACCCCTTTTGTTCGCCATCTATAAAGACCCTTTACTCCGGCTATTAGATGCTTGCTATTATCTACCACTGGGTTGGAACAAAAGTCCTTGCATATGCGGACGACGTCACCTTAGTCACCCCTAACCCACTAGCAGCGATTGCGGCAGTTGAGGAGATAGCTCTAGCTTTTGGTGGGATCTCTGGATATGCCCTAAATAGGCAGAAGACTCAGTAGGTTATAAATGTTGGATTAGTCTTTCTGATCCATGGGTGATAGATTCAGTGGTTTATCTTGGTATCACTATATCCCCGGTTTTAAGTGATCTGGTGGCAATAAATATCGATCCTATAATCCGGAAAGCTAAAAAGGATTTTGACAAATTTCACAATCTGCATTTGTCTTTGGTGGGCCGCTGTAATGTGGTTAAAATGGTATTCTTACCAAAAATACTATACTTATTCAGGGCAATACCCCTAGAATTTGGTAATCAATGGTTTGCTGCTTTGGAGAACTTGGTTAACCGGTTTGTTTGGGCACACGGTAAAACAAGGAGGGCTTTACATTATATGACATTGCCACAGGTGCAAGGAGGTTGGGCACTCCCAGACTTTAAACTCTTTTTTTGGGCTGCGTCTCTTCAATACATTTGGGGGCAGTTCGGCGGTCGATCCGACGATCCTAGTGTTGAAGATAGGCTGCCAGATGTATATAGGTTATTGGTGGGTGACGATGCAGTGAACTGCTTTATGAAATTTAGCCTAGCTATTTTAAAAGAACAAAGTTTAAAACTATGCAGGCAGCCTTTAAAATCTGGGCTTCCCTTAAGAAGAAGAGTAAACTTTTACACCCAGCTGTTTGGAAATCCCACACTGCCAGAAATTTTTTCTGATCAAATCATTGGGGAGTGGGCGGGGCGCGGTTTTTTGAAAGTGGGGGACTTAATGAGCTCTGAGGGAATTTATCAATTTAAGGATATTCAGGACAAATTTGGTATTGGTACTAAGAACTTCTTTAAATATCTCCAACTCAGAAGTTTCCTGAGCAAAAAGATGGGCGGGTTTAATGGCTTTGGTAAAGATAAAATCATAGACGTTATAAGAAGCGGCGAGGGCTGCACTATAAAAGGAATTTATCTTGAACTTACTTCACTCAAGCAGGATGATCTAGAAAAGCAGGGTGAAAAATGGAAAGGCAGGCTGGGCACTGATTCCGATAACTTCCTTGAGTCTTTAGAGCTGGGGCAGACAGTTTTATGCTCAGGTGGTCTTCTGGCTCAGCATTACTAGACAATTTTCTCACTCTATTATACCCCGGCAAGGATAGCACAGTGGGGAGGGCAGGTGGGAACTAGGTGTTCACAGTGTGATTTACCAAATGCTCACTTAATTAAAATGTTTTCCACCTGTCCGCGTCTTGATATGTTATAATCCTCTATTGGGGCTTTTTGTGAACATACTTTGGGCCTTAAAGTTGAGCTAACCCCAGCCCTAATGCTTCTCGGGTTGACAATAACCATGGGCAAGATACGTGCTACCGTTTTCTTTTTCTTGCCATGGCAGTTCTGCGAATTTGTGTTGCTTCAGCCTGGCTGGATCAAGCTGCCCCAACATTTCCGCACTGGCTCGCTAGGCTACTTGCGGTATTTAATTTGGAGAGGGGAATCTTCGAAAGGTAAGAGATGGAAAACACTTGGTAGACGTATATGGGCCCCTATCTATAGCTGGAAGGAACAGCAGTTTCATAATGGGCCCTAGACATCTTGAAAAAAGAATTGGCATATAATTACTGCCGTGCTGTATCCCCTTTTGCTTACTTGTTTGTTAGAACTTTATTTTCATAGGATATTTGTTAGAGCTCTTTTCTAGTCGTGGATAACTTTTAGTTTTTTTTAATTTCCTTCCGTTACTTCCCAATTAGAGCTTACTTAAAAATGTATGTAAAAGAAAATGCTTTTTTTTCAAAATGTCGTTTATAAAAGACGAGATGTTTAATCCTCATACTTTAATGAAATGTATATACACAATTGGTGCTGTTTATAAATGAAAACTGCAAAATAAAAAAAAGGAAAACAAACAGATCTCCAAACAACAAGTTTAATTAAGGGGATTCTAGATAGTAGTGCCGGTGACATAACAAACATATGGTTCTTGGAAATTCTCGAAGATTTTAAACAATGTGTTGAGGACATGGCATCTTCAGTGGATAAAGCAGCAATGGAATGATTTTATTTTCCACAAATTTATTTGGAAATTGGAAGGGTTTTTGCAAAACAGGTCACTCTTAAAATTCTGAGAAATGTTAAAAATGTCTTCTGGAGGGTTTGCCCTCAGTACATAGTGCTTCTTTATAATTTGATGCTAGACGATCATTACCTTGGCTTCTAGCTTCAAATTATCATGTGTGAAGCTTACACAGCCTTGACTCCATTGTATTTGTCGGTGTGCTTGACCTATATCACTCCACAGGATTCAGGGCCGGACTGGGAACCAAAACCGGCCCTGACAAAGTGCTAGGCCGGCCCCCCCCCTCCCCTCCCGGGCGTTGGGGGTGCGGCCGAGCTCATTGCCAGGGCCGGTTTTCTGCCGATTTTGTTACAGGCCCGATTTTGCCGCTAATCTGCAAAAACTTCCCTGTAACAAAAACGGCCCCCAGGGGCCCAAAACCGGCCCCCACCCGTGCGGCGCACCGGGGGATTGCCCGGTGCCCGCTACAGCCAGTCCGGCCCTGACAGGGTTGGAATGGGATAAAAAAATCGGCCCAGGCACGCTAAAAAAACCAAGTGGCCTACATTTGCATATTGCCTTTCGCAAAACACTGATTTGGCAAAATTTTATAAAAAAGGGGGGGGGGGGTTAAAATAAAATGTACAGATTAGTTTACACTGGTGAAACACATCTGAAAACAAGTGTGGCCACTTCTGCTCAGGCCCCCTACCCCCGCTCAATATGCAAATATTGATGGGCCGGCCCAGCGACAGAAAGGTAGTGAAACCTCTGCCCTTTGATAAAAGTAAGGTAATGAGCACCCATCTGCCTCCAGAAAGGCCACTCAGGCATCCACTGGGCCGCTGGCGGCATTGAAAAACGCAGAAACCGCCCCCCCCCCCCATGCTACTCAAAAAAATAGGGTGGGGTATTTACTGGATACTACAATTATGTGGGAGCTGAGAAAATTATGCCGCTGGGATGATGAAATTATGCAGCAAAAAGACGAATTATACAGCATAAAGCAGCATAGTATGTAGTAGCATTATTATGTTATTTTGTCATTTTAGCAACTATTAATATTGTCTGGGCAATGTTGCACCTCATTAGCACTAGTTTCACTTCTAAAAAGAGCAATTAGCAACCGAAAGTTTCCTTTTTTTTGTGTCATTTTTTTTCCTTTTTTTTGTCAGGTTTATAAGTATTATGACACATACAGTTGTATAAAACAAAAACCTTTGTCAGGAAACCTGATGTAAACAATAAAGGGTTAAACAATGACAAATTTGCAGCCCAGTGTATATTCATATCCCCTAAACCATTACAGGGCATCAGACAACTCTCAAAAAGGCCCAGGCATCGCAGGGCCCGTGGGGGGGCTATGGAAATCCCTCACTTGCGGGTTCTAAAACATTTGTGGATAGCGGAGAGTCTGGGTCCACATCCCCAGCCTCCCCATCAGTACCCAAGTGCTCTATCATGTCCCCCCAGATTTCTAGGTCTCGTTCCACATTCTTATCGGTGTGAACTCTCTGAAGTCGACACCCCTCAGCTACCTCCCAGTCCAGTAAGTTTGCCCTCCACTTATTTCCCTCTGGTGGCGCCAAGCTCGCCCAATGAAATGCGATGTGCCGTCTGGCAAGGAGCAATCCCAGCTGAGCGAACTTATACCTCATCTTACTCCCTGTTTTTTTGGGGTGACAGCTGTCCCAGCAAGCAACGTCTCCTTAAGTTCCGCACCACTTCCTCCCAAAACGGTCCTATTCTCCTACATCCCCACGTAATGTACGCAAAGTGACGGCCCCGCATCTTGGGTATCCATCGGTGTCAGCTAGGCCCTGTATAGGTATTAAGAAGTTTGACAGTTTGAAGCTGGCATTACTGGCCACCCACTTCACCTGAGCCTGAGTGCGCCTCCACTCCCCAGCTGAGAGGGGGTCTGCCAGGTCCCTGTTCCCTCTGCCCCTTCAGACGTCAATTCTGTTTGGCTGACATTTTTTAGGGCCGTGTATAGATGGGAGATTATAGCCTTGGTAGATCCGGCAGCACCCTCAGGACATTTGATTAATTAGGTTTGGCTGGGAAGGTTGTCCACAACTCCCTGGTTGTGCGAGATATATTGGTATATTGCAGAAAGTGCCCAAGACTTATGCCGTAGTTTGTGCCTGCCTCCTCTAAGTTATAAATGTAGCATTCAGGTATAAGTCTCCTGCTCTCTGACACCCAACCTCTACCCAACGTGTGACATCCATAGAGTCTTGCATGGTTGTAGGCATCATATGGAGTATAGTTGTGCATAGGGCGCCCATATCAGGACGTGGGTGACAGTTCTTTCCCATGCCCATGAAACCTGTCGGACTATAAAGGGGGGACCCACTGGCTGTCTGTGGCCTCTCATTAGCAATATAGGGAGGTCCTCCATGGCAGTAGATCCCCACTGCTATAGCTTTTTACAGTTGGGGTTACCGTCACAACACATTGTAGCATAGTGAAGCATCCCCGCCAGGTAGTACAATTGAAGGTTTTGGAAACCCAGACCTCCCTCTACCATGTCCAGCTTTAGGGTTGCCATTCAGATCATACTCCGCTTCTCCACGAATACCAATTACATCAATAGTGCATTCAGTCTTTTAAAGAGGAAGACTGGTAGTATGCAGAATGCAGTTTACATGCTGTAGAGGCACCTGGGCAATAGTACCAGTTTACTTGGTGCTACCGTACCTATGACCGACAGCGGCAGTGTATTCCAGAACCGTACTGCGGTCTCAAGGCCCTCCAACACTCTTCTCATAGTGAGGTCAAATTGTAGACGTGGGCCATGTGTTATCTGCATACCCAGTTAACAAAACTGTTGTGTTTCCCAAGGCAGAAGAACTGCAGGGAGACCGCCTCCTCTATCTCGGCCAGTGACTCCAGTGGAATCCCAACGCCGCTCGAACCTGAGATACCGATTGTCCCGGGTCCCTCATGTATATCAGCGTGTCATCCACGTACACTGAGACAGTGTATGTCGTGTTGCCCACCAGCATGCTCCAGCCCCCCTGTTCCGACCTGAGAAGTATCGACAGTGGCTCCATGGTGAGAGCAAATAGGAGGGGATACAGTGGGCACCCCTGCCTAGTTCCTCTCTCGATGTTAAAGGCATCAGACACTATGTGTCGCATGTGCACCCTTGCCCTGGGCGGTTGGTACAGAAGGCAAACCAATGCTTGGAAGCTCAGACCCATCCCACCCTTTCCATCACTTCCCACAGACAGTCCTAAGATAAAGTGTTGAATGCCTTCTCAATGTCTAAGGCATCAAGTGCCACCTCCATCACCTCTCCCCTGGTCTCATACATCACGTGCAAAAGCTTTTGGAAGTTTATTTGAGTGCCTCTACCCGGCATAAAGCCTCACTGGTCGCTATGTACCAGGTAGGTGACCACCTTGCCCAAGTGTAATGCCAGGACTTTCGTAAGGAGCTTGATGCCCACATTAAGCATGGACAGCGTCCGACATGAGCTCGGGTCTGTGGGGTCCTTGCCAGGTTTCAAGAGCATAATAAGGAGGGTCTCCCACATATCTCCAACATATATGTGCAGCTTTGCCAAGGGTCTCCAGCAAAGCTGGGAGCAGGGAGGCCAAGTACCCCTGAAGGTACTCGACTGGAAGTCCATCAGGATCCAGACATTTTCCATGGGTCATGTCTCGGAGAGCCTCTTATAGCTCCTCTAATTGAATATCCCCATGTGAACCCTTCATTTGGGCCTGTGTCAGGTGGGGAATCTCAACCTGGTCCAGACAACCTGCTACCTCATGTGTTCCCCAGCCTGCCGGTTTTGCATATACCACTGCTAGATGATCCCTAAGCAGGGAATTAATTGCCGCCTACCTCATTACCACTCGTCTCCTGGTCGATTAAGTGCAATGAATGATGGCAAGGGCCTTTCAGGCCTGAGGATCCAGACCAACATGTGCCCTGAAGTGTCACCTTCCTTGTGCAGCCTTTGTCTATAATCTTTTTGCACAAGACAGTCCAGTCTTTCCCATGCAGCAGCCACAAGCCTCTGCGCCTCTATCAGTCCAGCATCTCCAACTGCCAGTCCCACTGATCACTGTAGCATTCGGGATTCCTCTTCCTCTTGCAACCTCAGTAAAGAGGAAGAGTGGAAGAGGGGGGCAAGGCTCCAGCATGTCTAAGTCCCCAATCGATGAAGCAGCCCCAGCAGGACCCGCTAAGCCCAGCCCATGTCGCAAACTCCAGAGCATGGTCCGCCATCAGGCCAAAGTCAGAAGTCAAATGCTCACCCTCAGTGGGACCAGAGGAGAGAGACAAACAGATAACAGTACCTTATGGGACAAATCCCCTCTCACCGGGGCCTGCTACCTGATCTACCCGGGACTCCCAACTGTCAAATGAAATGGCAGCTGCCCCCAGCCACAGCCTCCATTGCCTCCTACAGGTTAAGTCATTCTCTAACTCTGTGAGCTGTGTGTTCTCCACCGCATCCAAGCTGGCTCCAGAGGATGCAGGAGAAGTGACCGACTCCACCAATGCCCTGACTGCCTCTCTCTCCTGTCGCTTCTGTTCCAGGTCCAGACTGCCATCTCATCGGACCACCACCTTTGTCCCTGATGCAGATTGCCGCCTAGGTCTGCTTTTCCTGGTCGATGCCGGCACCGACTTCCAACCCCTTCAGGCACCTACAGGGGCATTTTCCGGTGTAATGGCCAAAATTTGGTCAGCACCTCGGACCTCCAACCAGTCAGGTGTCCTCCAGGGATGAGAAAAAATATGAACGATCACCATGCAGCACCTTTAGTTTCACTGGGCAAAGTAGCATGTGGGTGAGACCCATAGCTTTAAATTTCTACATTAATCCCACTGAAGGACTGCCTTTGTGCTTGGACCGCTCTGGTGTAGTCCAGAAAGATACGTATAGTGTGGTTTGCGACTTACCTCCTGCAAGATTGAGTCCTAGTCCCTGTAGTTTAGGATCTTTGCGATTACTGTTCACGGGGAAAGGGGCTCCCGGGCGTGTTGGAGGCCCCAGCTACCGGTGTGCCCTCTCCACTGTGAAATCCAGTCTTGCAGAAACGTCACCGGGGCAGCTCCATGGGGGAACCCCACAAAATGTAAGTTGCATCTGCAAGACCGACCCTCTGCATGCTCTGCACGTGCCTTCAGTGTCCATGACGGGTACGTAAGAGCATTCACCTTGGCCCTCATCTCAGTGAGTTCCTCTTGCATCCTGGACACCTGCTATTCAATTATGACTGATCTCTCTGCCACCGGGTGTAGGTCTGTGTGCAGCAGGTTGAGGTCTATTGCTATGCCACCAATCTTTGCCTGCACCACCATGCTGGACGCCTCAATGGCTACCAGTATCTGGGTTACCGTTGTCTCCCATGGGTCTGTGACTGTTCATTGTCTTCTGTTTGCAGCCCTGCGGCCATCCTCTGGGCTGTATACTCCGAACACACAGTGTCGTTGAGCTCACAAGTGCCGCCCTCGAACCCCCTTGCTCAAGTCTGCGTTTGAGTGCCAGTGGGGGTGTTCTGCATATAAGGTTTTTGGTTGACCACAGTGTCTGATGCTTCAGCGTTTGATCTCGCCCTCAGTGGTAACAGGGCAGAGAAGGGGGGGGGGGTGATTTGACCTTCATGGGCAGTCTCCCAGAGAGACCGGTGCCACACTCTCTCGAGCCCCCTCCCGCCACCAAGAATCCAGATCTTCCAGGAGTGTTAACGTGCAACAAGCGCAAGGAACACGAATGGCACCCCCGGACCATGCTCAGGGGAGGCCATCAGCATCCATTAAAACTTCTGATTCAATTAAATTCTGACTATTTTTGCTATTTCTTTCCTACTCTAAATTTTCAAACTATTATGACCTCTTGAGTGATTGACAGGGAGCAGTCAATGGGTGAGATAAATATTGCACCACATGTTATTGGAATCCCTGCACCAGTAAATGTCTAGCAGGAATCACAGTTTAAAAGAGCCCTTGTAATCAGGCCCAAAATAGTAAAAGGTAGGGGTCTTAGCTCTGCGCACAGCATGGGAGCAAGGCTAACACCACATATCGGACTGAGCTACAGCCATGTAGAACAGAAGATTGCCTGTCCTTCTAGCAGGTACTTTTTTGATAAGTGTTCCCATCTGGAGGAGACCTGGTTTGCCAGCTGATCCAGAACCAATGCTGATTTGCAGAAGTTCTGTGTCTAGTGTGACATGGTGAGAAATCCCATTGGATGGGAATGTGGCCATGAATGATTGCCAGTGGCTGCGATTATTCATGCATTTTTTCCATTCCATTGGTTGCTGCTGTAAGGTCCCGAGTGTAATAGATATACACCCAGACATAGATCCTGTGCTTGCTCACTGTGCAATAGGACTCACTGAGGAAATATAAGCAGACCAGAATTTCTCTGGTGTTGCTTGTGTTCCCATCTGGAGGAGTCCTGGCCTGTCAGTTCCTATTGGAGCACAACCAAGGCTGACTTACATATGACTAGTCCCTTTCTAGTGTGGCATAGTGGGTAAAAAGGGATGGACGGGAATGCAGCTCAGGCTTTCGCCAGTGGCCGAGATTAATTTAAGCATTCCTTCCATCAATTTGTTGTTTGATGGAGGAAAAGAAAACAGGAGTGGATTTTTAGTTTATCTGACAAGACAGAGGAGGAGGGTATGCCAGATACAAGCTGAGCAAGAAAGT
Source organism: Triturus cristatus (assembly GCF_964204655.1). Taxonomy (NCBI): domain Eukaryota; kingdom Metazoa; phylum Chordata; class Amphibia; order Caudata; family Salamandridae; genus Triturus; species Triturus cristatus. The sequence continues at coordinate 306,866,143 of NC_140582.1, read as the reverse complement.
CATATTTGGCTTAATTTATGGGTTGGGCCCAGTGCTAGACAACCATAGTCCATGCAGCTAGGCCATCCCCGCACATGTTCAGGTTTGTACTCACTGCATCTCGTAGCATCAGGGGGTTACCAAGGCACTACTCCTGTAGCAGGTGGCGTATCACACAGTACCTGTCAAGGATATTTGGAAATGTCCTGGATGTCCTGCTGACCAGAATGCATGCTCATATCACAATCCTCAGTACCTCAGATGACATGCAGACAACTAAAAGGCAATTTTACCAAAGTGCTTGGGTTCCTGACGTAATCGCGGGGTGTGGTTTGCATGCACATCCCAATATGCCTCATATTAGATACAGAGTGCCTGCATGGGAAAATAAAAAAACAGTCATTGAACTTCCAGGTGCACTGCCGTGAGATCAATGTAATGAGGTGCTTATATAGCGCTCTATCACCCGACGGGTATCCTGGCGCTTAAAAGGAGAGTCCCCACCAGAAGTTAATAGGGGCAGCCGAGGTGTGAGACAGGAAGGGAGGAAAAGAGAGATAATATCAGAAGAAAAAATTACTCCAGCCTAGGGAATAAAAACGTTTTCAACTTTCTCCTGAAATCCATAAGACTTTGGACCTGACGTAGATCCAAAGGGAGAGTGTTCCATAGCCGAGAAGCAACGGCAGAGAAAGATATGCCACCTGTTCTGGACCGCCTGAACCTGACTACATTCATCAGAAATGCAGAAGCAAAACAAAGGTTTCTAGTTGGAGAATACCAGCTGAATTTTCTTTGCAGGTTCTTAGGGCCCATTCCATGAGCTGCCCTAAAGACAGTGCATAGAGCTTTGAATTGAATTCGCTGGTGGATCGGTAGCCAATGCAAATCTCGCAAGGCTAATGTGGTTGAGGTCCCTCGCTGCCTATTTAAAACAAGTTTTGCTGCAATGGTCTGTATTCTGTTCAGCTTCCCGATAAGGGTGTTAGGCGCACCCAGATATAGAGAGTTGCAGTAATCAAGTCTGCTGACAATTACGCATCTCACAACCTGCGTTCTAGCAGAGTTAGGCAGAAAAGGAGGGTTTTTCTCAGCACTCGGATTAGCGAGAAGCAAGTGCCAACCGTTTTTTTAACCTGAGAATTCAGTTGGAGGTCCTGATCCACCATCACCCCCAAAGTGCGTACTGTGCTAGAAGGGGTAATCGGAGTGCCAAGTAGGGGACAGCTGAAAGATGGGTAAAACAGGCTGATCAGATCTTCTGGAAGAACACAGGACCACTTCCGTTTTAGAGCTGTTAAATTGTAACCAGTTCTTCTTAAGCCACTTCATGGTGCTAGTCATACACTTGTGAAATCTTTCCAAGGAAATGGAATCATTCTCTTCCAAGGAAAACACGAGCTGGGTATCATTCGCGTAATTCACCACCTCCACTCCAAAAAATCTAATAACCAGAATGAGAGGCTGCAAATAGATGTTAAAGAGCACAGGACTAATCCCTGAGCCCTGCGGGACTCCCTGTCGTAAGGAAGACTTGTTAGCGGAGAACGGCTGAAGGCACACTGTCTGTGTCCTGTCTGTTAGATAAGAACAAAGCCAGTTGAGGGTGCAAACAGTCACACCCTGGTCTTTAAGTCTCTCCAACAGTATACCGTGGTTTACAGTGTCAAAAGCCGCTGACATGTCCAACAGCACCAAGATCACTGACTGGCCACTGTCCGCCCGCATCCTCATTTCATATCATATCATATCATATCAGAGTAAATACAACTCCTTCATGGTTTTGCAATGTGCACTTTACAATCGTCTTGCAAGGGGATTGATGGGATGTGGTTGTTTGGTAGGTGAGTGTCATTTTCCATGCCTCTGAGTCATACAAAAAAACTTGCCCTGCAGGTCGTTCATACCCATAAACCTGTGTTAGAGGTGTCAATGCATATGCCAATTGCTGGGGTATTCTCGCCCCCTTTCTGAATCCGTGGACACAGAGGGAGTGTCGCTACAGTTTAACACATAAGCAGTCCTTGAAAGAATTGTTGGTATTTTCAGTGGAATATTTTGGTGTTGGCATTTAAGATGGGGTATTATGGAGTGTAGCCCTGACATCTTTTGCAAAGTGTTTGCAGTTTGTGCAATGCTACACAATATTGCCATGCACAGGTAGTTGCAGTAGAACCTGCGGACGATTGGCAAGAAGACCCAGGGGGCCCTCCCCCAACATTGTGTCCTTAGGCAAGACATTTTAATCTGTGGAGAGAGAAAGAGATGCAAATAATAAGCTACTTAAAAAAGGTTGGTTAATAAATACACGATGACCAAATATTTGATTCCAATTGACAATGCATGTTTTTGTAAACAATTGTTATTTATTTTATGATTAAGCAAGCGAAAAGGAAGGCTACAAATACAGTTGACATTACTTAGTACAATAAACATGCCCGTCTAATCTCAAATTCGGTGTTCCCAGGAAGAAAAACAGTATATGCAACTAACAATGAGCCTCAATGTGCTACAAGCGCTGACTAGCCTATTGTAGTAACTCTAGCAGACAGTAATGTACAGACAGTGGTTGGTTTCATAAGCAACATCGACATTAGTCCAATCAGAAAACAAGATAACAAAAAGAGAAAATAAAAAGATAATGGTAATGTTAAAACCAGGAACGGAGGAGGAACCAAACTAACACCGTACATAAGTTGTATCTGCAGTTCCACTAGGAGGGGGAGGTGGTCAGGGACCAGCAGGGCGCACACCACACCCCTTTGTGCATGTAAACAGCCAGTTGGGCCCCGAAAAGGGTGCTATAAGGTTCCAACAAAACACTACAGCAAACGTGAGCTTAGAGCAGCAAAGGAGGTCATTCAGCCATAGTCTACTCTTAAAGAATTTCACCAGCATTTACACGGAGGGCCAAACCAACTGAATTGCCTCTCAGGCCTGCATGATTTCTGGAGAGTGCAACCCTCTGTTAATCTCTTTTTTTTTGTAAGGCTACCATTTCATAATCGGACCACTTAGTAGTCTTGTTCGCCTTACATGGTACTTTAGGGCCCTATGGACGCTTCCAAGTCAGAGGTATCTGTAGTTTGGTCAACACCAGCACCAGACCTGTAAATCTGACAGTTAACTTAGTAGCCTTAGTTCTAGGAAACAATCCCGTCAGACAGACCAGCGTGGTTGGAGACAGCTCACTCTCCATGGCATGAGAGATGTGTTGTAGGACCGCGGACCAATAATCAGGAATTGAAATGCAAGTCCATACCATATGATAGAATTCAGCCCCCACTTCACCACATCTGGGACTTTGCCGCCCCAGATACATATGATTTATTCATTTAGAAGTGATGTAGATGCTTCGGAGGTAATAGCACTGTATTAATTTTAAACTGGAGATTCTAGAAACTCCATGAATTTTAAGATGATGTTAAAAACCTCTTTATTTTAGAAAGTGCCTACTTGTTTGAGGAGCAAAGATACTCCTTTGGGAGCGAGTAGTGCACTATACCAAGTAATAAAATAAATAAAATAATTAAATATAGAATGCTTTTAGCACCTTTTTCCAGTCATGATCACAATCAGGACACCCATGTCAGTAGCGCATTTTTGAGTTCGCCAAAAGTGCAGAGTAGAAACTTGTCACTGCATGATTCTTAGCATCTAGTGTTAATGTAAGGCATTCATGCTCCTGAGGAGAGACTGTGGCTCTGATCCACCTAGACCACTTGGCAGCCTTTGATATGGTCTCCCACCACACAATCATCACAAGGCTGTAAAAAGTAAGCATCCAAGGAGCCGTTCTCATATGGATCGCCTCTTTCCTCACCAGAAGAATGCAAAAAGTCCCTTTCACCTCCGAACTCAAGAAAATCATTTGTGGAGTACCCCAAGGATCCTCACTCAGCCCTACACTCTTCAACAGTTATATGACACCCCTGGCTAGCATTGCTAAAAACCCATGGAGCCAACATCATATCCAATGCTGATGACACACAACTCATCCTCTTCCTCTCCGAAGACATCACCAAGACGGCCTTACACAACTGCATGACAAAAGTTGCCAAATAGATGAAGGACAATTGTCTAAATGTCAACACGGACTAGACAGAGGTACAGATTTTTGGAAATCAGAGCTCCCCATGGGAGGCACCCTGATGACCCTCACAACTTGGACCTAATCCTACCTCTACTGACAATCCTAGGGACCTAGGTACCATTTTGGAAAACCACCTAACCATGGAGGCTCAGGTGGTCAACTCCGTCTCCTCCTCCTGCTTCTTTAGCCTCTGCATGCTTTGTAAGATATTCAAATGGCTACCCCAAAGTTCAGGACACACCATCACCCAGGTCCTCATCTCCAGCCGACTAGTCTCCGGCAATGCTCTCTATGCAGGGATCGCAGCTCACCTCCGATGACTACAGACCATAAAGAAAGCAGCAGCCAGACTCATCCTGTGTCTCCCTAGTTGAACCCACATCACCCTCTATTTCAGGGAACTCCACTGACTCCCTGTACAGAAAAGATGCCAGTTCAAGCTCCTGACCCATGCATACAAGGCCCTACAAAACTGCAAACCTGCCTACTTGAACCATCGCCTGAACTTCCAGAAGCCCACCTTACAACTCCGCTCTGCATCTCTTTCTCTAACCCTCACCCCTGCATCCGACGTAGCAGATGCAGTAGTAGGCAGCGAAGACATGGAAGAGCTATGTCTTCATCTACAGGTCTCCTCATCTCTTCCAGAGTTCCAAAAGTCCCTGAACACCTGGCTATGTGGCTAAGCAACTGGACCCCACCAGCCCCTGGACATCTTCACGGGTGACAATTAGAACTCTACAAATGTATCGGTTGATAGATTGGTTCCTCTGCACCTGTGCACCACCAGCAACTCACCATTGCCATTAAGGTGCTGTGCCTGCTGCACTTCCTGAAACGTCATGTGTGTGTCCTTGCGGTATAAACTCCCCAGTGTTGTAAGTCCACTCTTAACCCACTCTTCCAGGGCAGACCAGTTACCACCGTGTGGCAGGAATGCTAGGGAAATCAAGTGAATATCCATCGATTAGGGTACCTTTGTGTTTGTCCTCTGAAGTGCCCTGACCCAGCCATGGCAAAGTGTTCTCAGCGCTATTCCGTTAGACTGAAATAGATTAACTCTGAAAGGATTGAACAGTAGCTGTGTCGAAAGTGCCCTTGGAGGCATATCTCCACAGCATGTGGCTCTCCATCTAGCTGCCCATTGTAGTTGAGCAGCTATATAGTACAGTTCAAATTCAGGAGCAGCTAGGCCGCCCTCCAGCTTAGACAGAGCCATTCTGCATGTCCAAGTATCCCAGATCAACTTTACCAACATGCAGTCCATCTCATGAAAACCTCCCTAGGGATCTGGATGGAAGGGACACTAAAGAGTACAGCACCCTAGGGAGGAGCACCATTTTTGACAGTGCCACTTTCCCCATGGCCAATATGGGAAGTATATTCCACACCTAATCGTATGTCTCAAGGAGGATAATGTTGTCAGTAGATTCTGAGTGGTATATACGGACACCCAGATATTGCAATGTGATCAGTTCTCATCTGAGATCAATGATTGACTCCTACCTCCATGACATACTCACCACCTCAGGGGCATGCAGTGTATATCTACAAGATTTCCTGAGTTGACATATAAGCCTGAACAGCTTCTCTAATACCCTCCCTAGAACCCCGGCAACACAGCAGAATATCGTCCACTTACAAAGACATATACAACAGTTTAATATTAATGTGGAGTCTCCGGAAGCAGCTGCCCCAGCATATTGTCAGGGTTAGTGGCTTCACAGCCAGGGCAAAAAGAATTGGAGTAAAGGGAAATCCCTGTCTGGTGCCTCTACCAACAAAGAGGGATCCAATACAATGGTACTCTTTTGATACAAGCTGTGGGATCTGTATATAACAATCAAGTTTAATCTACAAAACCACAGCCCAGACCCATAACCTCCAATTTAGCATATAAAAAGTCTCAACGAAGGGAAACAAAGGCTTTTCAATGTTTATGGAGAGGACCTAGGACTCCGGACACTCCTGCATTGGTGCTATCAAGTACCTGTATGAGCTGTCTGATATTGAACATAGTGCTACATCTGTGAAGAAACTCATTCTGATCTAAGTGAACAAGCTTGGCAACATTGTGCAATAATTGAGTCACCAAAACCTTACTTAATATCTTATAGTCTGTGTTAAGCATGGAGAATGGCCTATAAGAAGACACCCCATCTGTGTCCCTATTGTTTTTGGGAAGGGACACTATGAGCACCTCCCGTAGAGTGGGAGGGGAGGCAGCATGAACTCCTTGATTTATTAAAGACTGCGGAGAGCCTAAGGGCGATTACATCCACATGTAAAACATAAAACTCGTTAGGGAGGCCATTGGATCCCAGCACTTTCCCCCATCCAGGCTCTTTAAATCTGCACGCACCTGATGGACCACTATTTCCAATCCCAAGGAGTTTGCTTCCTCTGGAGAGAGATGTTAAATTTGGGCATCATTGACATATTCCAAAAGTCTGCTCTCATTTAAGTCTTCTTGCACTGCATAGAGCCTCTCAGAGAACTTCTAATACAACAGAATACTCTCCAGCTGGGAGAACACAAACTTGTCATCCTCTGTTCAAATGCTACAGCTTGGGGTGCACTTATTATCTTGAGAAACCAACCAAGCAAGAAGCCTACTTACTGTATATAGTTCATCCAGTGCCCCTTCTAGGTAGGCTGTGTAATCCTAATCCAGTAATCATTGTACCAGTATCAAGAGCTTTTCTTTTTCTACATGCAGGGGTACCAAAGGGACCTTTCTTTTATGTTATTCAAGTACTCTTCTTGTATTTGGATGTCCGCATACAACTATGCATGCACCTCTACTTAGCTATTATGCAATGTCCACAGATCTCTGCCATAAAGGCCTCACACTCCACAAGTACAGAGGTGGCTTCTTCAGTGTTCTCAGTAAAGTATTTATGAATTGCATCACCCAGTGAAGCTCCAAAAACCAAAAAACCTACATAAAGCTTCCAAGTTGGGATGGCTGGTCTAGGAGTGTTCTAATGCAAGGTAAGCAGGAGTTGATTGTGATTGGAGTATTTTTTAGCCAAATAATTAAGGGTGGGCAGTAAACTCAGCTCCACTTGCGGAGTTTGCGGAGCTTTGCCACTCCGTGCCCCTCTAGGAGTGCAGAACTCAGCAAAAACGTCATAAATCAGTGTGTAACTGAGTTCGTAAGAAAGGAAAAAGAAAGCAAGAGCATGGATGCCCCATCATTCTATGCATGCTCAGGTCAAAGCCCTAATCCCCAGCGCACATGCGTGTTTTGGCTGCCTTGTGGTTTGAATATGAGAAAGGTACCAGTCGCACTTCTGTAATGGTGACTAGTACCAGCCGTCCTTTTAAACAAGTGGATTTAGTACAGCAGCCAGAATGTTTCCCAAGGGGCAGCTGCTTAACCATTCGAGAGACTAGATATCAGGCATAGATGATCCTGCCAGCCTGCTTGTGGGATTCAGACTAATTCCAGCAGCATGAAAGTGGAAATGTGAGGTGGCATTTCCCCACTCCAGCGCATGTGGCAAAATGGGGCCTGGCAGCAGAGGTTCCCTGACTTCCCTAGCCATGCATCCACTGAGAAGGACTGAATTACAAGAGCCTGTGAGATGTAGGCTGCTGCGAGGAGCAGCGAGACCATTGCAATCCCCGTCTGTGAAGATGAAATGCTTTTCCCACTAACTGCCGTATACCTTCAAGCCTTCCAGCACCATCCTGTCCTCCAGGTGCCACACAGAAGGTACGAGTCTGAGGGCACACCCACGGGGCAGGGGGTTCGCAAATGAAGTGGGGGCGGTGGCATGACTTGCCAAAAAGCTTTTGCTTACACTGCTGCTGGCAGCAGGTAGACAGACAGCAATTGCTAGCCGGCTCCTGTGTGTGTATGAGCATTTAATTACAGCTTATTTCATGAGAATTGTATTGGTCTTAAATTACCTGAGTGATGTGAACTGTCGCACTCGGATTTATGCAGGAGAAGGTTTCTTGTCCCTGAGCTTTCCAACACTACAATCTGTGGGGCAGATTTACTACTTCTGGCTCATCTCTGCTAATCAGCAGGGATGCGCCAGAAGAGTTGCGATGCATCTGCCCACTCGTGCGCCACCACTGATGCGCCGCATTTACAATGCGGTGCACCGTGGCGCACGGATGGGCCGATGCGTGTCACATCCCGTCGGAAAGGCGGCGCATTTCTGGAGTTGCGTCACAAGCGCGACGTAGCTCCAGCAAGGCTCGTGGGAGCCCTATCCCTAAGATGCTGCGTCAATCCTTACGCCTGCTTCAAGCAGGCGCAGGGTTTTGACGTAGCATGGCCTTAAAAGTGACTGAGTGAAAGCTTGTAGATTTCACTCAGCCACTTTTAGGAGGCGTTCCTGCACCGGAACGCTCCCCTCTACGCTGGAACGCCCACATGTGGCGCAGGGCTTTACAACGTGACGCATCTCCCAGATGCGTCACGTTGTAAATACCCCGCAGCATGGTGCTGGCTTTGCGCCGCCGCTGCGTCACAAAAGTGACGTAATGGCGGCGTAAAAGAGGCGCAAGGGGCTTGTAAATCTACCCCTGTGTTTTTTTCATGTGGAGACTGTGTGTTATTTATCATATAGTTTATCTAGGGTCTGCCACTCTTCGGAAGTTGACTTTATCTTCTGCGGGTGAACAGGGCTCCAAAAATGGCACCTGGGCAGCGTTTCTAAGTTTAAACCTTATTCAACATTAAATGAAATGATTGCATGTGAGGTATAGGAGTATCACAAGATATTCTGCCTGTCCTTTGTTGGTGGCTGGTTTCGTTTTACGTTAGGTTTTCACAAAAAGATGTCACACTATTTTGGGAGATCTGTGTTAGCATGGAGAGCAATGGATGTTTACAATGTTCCCACCCGGTATGTCTCCTTTACGTAGATAATTGGGAGATTTGCACTTCATGATGCGAAGCAGTTTTGGCGCTGGCTGTACTGATGTTGACCTTTGACGAAAAAATATTTTTCAAAGTAGTCCATTGCAATCGTTAGAAAGCAATTGTTAATGAATCATCTGTCAATAGTCCATTGTGCTCCTGTCATAGGAGAACACTTTGTCACTTCATATTACTAAATCAGTTTCATTTTCATAAGACAAAGAGCTAAGATTATGTTGCCATGGATTTGTATTCTGTTAATTCCAGTGATTGTCAGAAAGATGACATCAATGGGCTAAGAGCGCTGGAAAAGTCTCAGTAGTGTTCTGCAGGATACCATAGAGAAAATGCATGTGGGAGAGACATTCCTTTGTACAGTGTTCTCCTAAAAAGGGGAGGGGGTGTCTCTCTTCTACCTGAATCAATTCACACAGTACAGCTGAGCTTCTGTGTGGAAACAACAAAGAGAATGAGTACAAGTTGAAGGACCTGGCTAAGGTGACAAGCTCGGGTAACCACCTGCCCTCTGAGTTTACACAGATGCGAAAGTGCCCATGTGGCAGGGTGTGCATGACCTACTGCCTGTGCAGCAGAGCACACAGTGTGGCACTTTCGGACATAGTACAGCTGGTGTGGATGAAACCAAAGCCAATCTGGGTGCATTCCGAAGACAGAGTGGGGTGGACTAGAGACAACTCTCTTCCGCGCACTTCCTTAGGTGGCAGGCGGTTGGGTGATGCAACCGATGAGTTGAAAGGGAACACACTGGATTACAAACAGTTTACCAATGCTTTGGAGTGGGCAGAACTCCGCGGAATCTCACAGAGGTCTTATGCAACTCTGCAGAATTCCGCGAAGTAAATCTCTGCGAGTTCCACCCATCCCTACAAATAATCAACATGAATAACTTAACCATAGTAAGGAGTAGGGTTGAGCACATACATTTTTCCAAGCGAATATACAAGTCATGAACCCCAGAATAATGAGAGTACGCTCTTGTTACAGGGCTAATTGGTCTCCAGGAGTCCACAACCTCCCACTGAGACATCCAGTCTGTGTAAGCTTTGGCCAGTTTTTGCGCACCAGATGGTGGAGTGGGGGATGTGCTCTATCCATTACCATGTCTCTGATAAAATTGGAGTCTTCTCCCATTATATAAGGGTAGAGTGCAACAGGGTCAGGCAAGCAAGAATGTGGGTTGGTCAGCATTTGAAGTATATATGTTAATCAGAGCTATATCATTGCCGTCAAGTCTACCTCTAATAATTATAAAACTCCCTTCTGCATTCTTTGTTTCTGTAAGGGGCGGGAAGGGAACTCCTGGTATAATCAAAATCAACACGCCTCTCGCAAATGCTAAATACAGAGCAAAATCCTCAATTCCTTGCCACACTCTCTGCAATGCCTGTCCCTCCTTTGTCGTGAGGTATCTCTCTCCCAAAAACGCTATGTGCGCACCCTGTGGTTTTATGTAGGTTTGCACATTGTAACCCTTACTAGAGAAAATGAGACCTTGGACATTCCATGTGAGAAATGTAATGTTCCCTCCAGTCCAAGGCAACACCGGCATGAAATTGTGTGGTATACATCAGATGGATCCATGGGCCTATAGCTCACATAGGAAAATCAACTCTGCTCCCAAATAATAATGAAAAATACAACAGCAACTACAAATTCTAACAACCCTCAACTCACCCTACCCGCGACTTGAGTCCCTGCCAAGAGCCGAGATCAGGGCCACTTCCCACTCAGAGCTCCCCAATCCAGCAACTGCCTCAGGTGCACACTCACTCTGAGCGCTAGTCTGTTGGCGTGAAGGACGTCCGGATGCTCGGCCCAACTGGTGCAAAGAATTGAGACAGCATACCTTCCGTGTCATATGTGTCCAGCCAGTCATTCACCTCAGCAGTCAAACTGGAGAGGAAACTTTTCCTTTAGCTTTCATCCTCTGGCAGGCAGGGAACAGTAAAGCATATTGGATGCTCATATCCCACAATAGGTTCTTTACAATACACGCTGCCTCTGCACGTGAGTAGTGTAATCAAGGAATATGGAGACCCTGGCAATTTCAGTAATAAACAGACCCTCAGTGCTGGCCTGCCGGAGGATATAACTGCCATCCCTGAATTATAGCAGCTGCACCACCTCAGTCCTAGAGCTGCACTGGACCTAAGGGGCCATGCAGGCACCCAATGTGCTTGCTCAAGTGCATAGAATTTTGATAACCTTCGGGTGCCATCCCCTCCTAATGCAAATCCTCCAGATAGGTAATCATGGAGCCACCTTCCACAAGTTCAGTCAGCCACACCACTCTTATATCGTTGCACCTTGTGTGCCTTACTAATACTCAGTTCTGCCTTCCAAAGACTTTATGTGCTCAGCCATGGCAGTCAATTGTCTCCCATCTGTGGAGGTCGCAGGGGCCAGTTCGGGGAGTCCAATTTTTACCTTCTGAACTCGCTCTGAGAGCTTTTTGTGTTCATCCCTCTGCAGTCAAATACCAATCATTTATGTGTTTATCCTATATTCCAGAGAGCTCTGGTGGAGCCAAAAGGTGCCAGAATGGCATCCAGTTTTTCAGCTGCTGCTGGTGTAGCAGCAGGGCTCGATCCGGACGCATCAACCAAAGTTGCCCCTTATAAACGTTCCTGCCAATGGCGTAATCCTTGCAGTATTTTTGAGTGTGCCCACGGTGCAGTAATTCACCAAAATCACCCCCTCCCAGGAGGGCACCAACCATGGAGCAAGTGCACCAATGAGCGAGGTCACATACAGAAGAAGGAGAAGCGCCTCCGTGGGCAGGTAGAATGGTTGCCCAAGAGGTCTAGTACACAGCCATTGAAAGGACAGGAGTAGGGTCCCATCAAGCACTCTGCTCTGTGGATTGTGTGGATGGCAATGTGTTCAGTGTCCAGACAGGCAGCCCAGATAGCATAAAGTGCAGGGAATAATGTAATCACGCCTATACAGTCAATAGTGAATAGGTATAAATGGCAACAGGACATTAGCGGTATCCCTCTAGAACAGCACCGGATTCCAAATTAACCCATCATATCTAATGGTGATAATATCTTCATTCACCAAGAGTGTGCAAACTTGAATAACACCCGCCAATACAATGTTATTCCAAAAAATGGAATGGAAGTAAAAAACAACAGCACAAGTAGCACCACTCAAAAAAATGTCCAAGTATAATATAAATCAATCCATATCCATAAGGTTTCTTTTCAGAGCAATCTTCTTTATTTCAATTGTTATGTACACATAAAAACAGCCAAAGCAGCCGACGCGTTTCGTCCAACTCGGGACTTCTTCAGGGCTGCAACAAATTTTACAAAAATATATATACAATAAATAACATGCATGAACAAACGGCACAAAACATTAAAAACATTACAATAGGTAATTTGATTAAAGTATCGGAATTCCAAAACACCAAGATGAATGTGAAGATGGAACTATACATCATTTAATAAATTTTAGCCAAAAACCAGACATTTGAGGTTATAAACAAACCTTAATCAATCTCCCCATCAGTATCGACATACAAAAGTTATCACAAAGACAATATTCACATTACGGGTAATAAGTTCAACATTTCGTAATTTTCTAAGGATCTAATCTTAGAAATAAATGGCGTACATCCTATCCTCACTAGAGCGTTTGTGTTTGGAAGGGAATATGAAAATAGGAGAGAGAGAAAAGGGGATTAAAATTAGAGAAAAGGGATCTAAAAGATCATAGGGAATGGGGTAGGTACCCACCAAGAGAATCGCTGTGTAGATATTAGGAATGGTTGCTAATCTTCCTTCTTCTTTATCGCTACAGTCACGGTCTCTAAGAGATATGTCTATGTTGCTGGGAAAAAAATAAAAACATGGGTAAGTGTACAAAATGCGCCGAGTTCAACCAAGAATAATTTTCAGTCACCTCCCACCAAAAAAGCCGGTGTATGCACTCACTTAAAAAGGATATGTGCCTTGTTTCCAAATTAAGAAGTATAGTAAATAGTGTGAGGTCACTGCACCAGGTCCTGACCTTCCGTCCTTAATCCTATTACAATTTTGTCCAAGAATTTGAAGGGTAATCTCCCTCCCTCGAGTAATATCAATCGTTCAGATGCCTAAGGATAGAAACCCCGTTGTTGTTGTTTAAAGAGAAGCACAATATGCCCAAAGAGAGTTCACTTGAAAACAAATATGCATATATATTCGAGCAGTAAACCCGAAATCAGGTATGCTAGCGAGACCCCCAAAAAAACACGTGGAGCGGGACAAGTCCGTCAACCTACCCGATTCCGCATCTGCTCACGCAAGAGTCGTAGTGTCAGTCAGGAACAGCGAGACCAAAGTGGACAGGCCTGCTGTTTATATAGAGCTAAGGTGTATCTTAATTTGATGCACCTGGGTTTGAGTCCCATCGCGTGGGGTCAAGCCCAGACGGTGTTTCGAAAAAAACACCCGCCATCTTGACAGAGTAAAAAACGCCCCGCAACAATCACAAGAAACCGGTATCTACGTCATTCCCTACCAACATGAAGATCTAATAGTCATTAATATTAAGACTAAATTACGATGGGGCAAATAACAAACTCGTAACTAGGCGCGGGACAGGAAAGATGAAAAAACGAATTGAATACCGTATGTTCAAAAGGGTGTCGCCATCTTGGAAGGGTAAAGTCGCCCCTTGCTAATAATAAAAAGAAAAGGCGCATGAATAAATCGTCCATAAGCAAATGTCACTAATCCAGAACATCGTAGGTAAAAACTAAGTCGACACAATTGATTAAATGATTATAGATTAAGTATTGTGCGTTTAAATTAGAAAACATGTAGCCATCTTAGGAAGGTGAATAAACCAAAAAGCGATATTAGGAAGGGAAGGCACATTTATACAAAATCTGTTACCTAATGAAACTAATCAATAAAGGACACACAATCAGTGTAACCTGATTGAAAACTGTTAGTTAATGAAATATTATATGAAACGGATTAGAGGGACGCGGCCGCCATCTTAGAATGGTCAATCACCCTACGCAATAATTGAAAAAAATAGTCATATAGACTAGTACAGAAAAGAGCAAGTGCCCAACATTACTGCTAGTATACCAGAAATACTACCCGTGGTATAAAAGTAAAGAGGAAAATTCAGAAAAAAGAAAAAAAAAAAAAAACTTTGTTGCTAAACCTTTTTAATTCTACCGGAGGCGATCCACAGACACACGGATGCCTCAATTGATGTAGTGGCTGGTGTGGGGCATATGCTTATTTATAACTAAAAACCAAAATCAATGTTCAGGGTCAGAATGCAATAAATCGATATCAATGTCTATCTGGTATGGTATATATGCACATCCATCATCCAAAAACGTCACATTAAAATACAAAGATTTTTTTGGGTCAAACATAAAAAAGTCAATGTTAAGATAGCAAACAAAAATTGGTGGGTGACGTCAAAATGAACGGGGGGCAAGAGAAAGTTGAAAGGAAAACGTTGCAGTAATGAATGAGAAAGGGAGATGGTGTCAAAAGAAGGGTTGATTGATCTAAGTCAGATTACGTTTTAAAGAAAATAGTGCATTTCAGTTTCACCATTAAGTCCCATTTCAACACTTCTAAGTCTGCATATCCAACTAGCCTCGTTCCTTCGTAATTCCTGCTCTCTATTACCTCCCCTTGGTGAAACCGGTATGTGGTCTATCCCAATGAACCATAATTCTTCTGGTTTCTGTTGGTTTGTTTGCATATGGGTGATGAGGGGATATCTCAGGTCCCCATTTCTTACTGCTCTAAGATGTTCCTGGATTCTGGTTCTTAGTTCCCTTATAGTACTCCCTACGTATATCATGTTACATGGACAGCCCAAAATATATGTCACAAATCTAGTTTTGCATGTGATAACATGTTTGATTCTGTGTACTTTCTCGGTGTTGAATTGGAAAGTACGAGTCCTGTTTCTTCCCATCTTACATGCGCAACAGCTCGTGCATGTAAAGAAGCCCCTCGTCCCTCTGTCATCCAATTAATAGGTTTAGGGGAAGTCACCAGACTAGGGCAAAGCATGTTTCTCAAACTACGGCCACGTCTGTAAGTGATCCTTGGGTTTCTTGTGATCTCATCCTTGAGCCCTGGAACTTCTTCAAGTAGTTTCCAATGTTTGCGTAAAATACTAAAGATCTTGCTGCTATCCTTATTGTAACTTGTTACAAGGGCAGTAGGGGAACTAATCCCTCTCATCTTCCTGGGTACTTTTTCTTCCAATGTATTCTTACGGTTAACCTTAAGAACCCTCTTCTCTGTTTTGTTCATCAGTGACAAGGGATAACCTCTTGCCAGAAATCTTTTCTTGGTTTCTCTGACATTGTCCCCAAATCCCTCCTCGGTGCTACAGATTCTTCTTATTCTTATCATTTCCCCAAAAGGGATGTTATTAACTACATGTCGGGGATGGGCACTGTCATAGCGTAAAACACTATTGCAGGCAGTATCCTTTCGATGAACTGTACTCTGTATTTTGTTATTATCTATAAAAAATTGGATATCAAGGAAATCAATCCTTTCTTTGTTCCAATTTAAAGTAAACCCCAAGTTATATGGGTTATCATTAAGATAATGATGGTAGTTCAAAAGTTCAGGGACAGGTCCATTCCAGATGATAATGACATAATCGATGTACCTGCCCCAGAATAGTACATGTTCCATCCATGTAGTGGCAGAAAACCGGGCTCTGAATGAGTTAAGATCTAACCCCACATTAGTCATCCGTGAGGCAGATAAGGGGGGCAACGTTGTTGTCATGGACAAGGTTGATTACTTGGGGGAAATTGAAAGACAGCTAGCAGATACCACCTGTTACAAGAAATTAACCCTCAATCCAATCAGACCCTTATGCAATCACATTAACACCAAATTATTTGAGTGGCGAGAAATGGGTCTACTGAATGATAAGGAATATGAATATTTGACTGTAAAGGAACCGTCATTCCCATGTATTTATATCTTACCTAAAGTCCACAAGGGAGGCCCATTTCCACCTGGCCGTCCCATTATTTCTGGTATCAACTCGCCTACAGAAAGGCTGTTGGAATACGTGGACGGGTTCCTCCAACCCTTGGTACAGAATTTACCTGCATATGTGAGGGACAGTAAGGACATTTTGTCCAAATTTGAGGGATTAGAGTGGTCTGAGTCCATGATATTTGTCACCTTGGATGTAACTAGCCTTTACACCAGTATTAAGAAAGAATTCGGTGTTATGGCTTTGGAATTCTATCTAGGACAAAGGTCGGCTGGCCATTTGTCTCACAATGAGATGCTTCTTGATATGACAAATATAATATTATCCAAAAACTTCTTTCTCCATGATAATGAATGGTTCCAGCAAATACAGGGGACGGCGATGGGCTCCAGGTTTGCACCCGCTTATGCCGGCCTTTTTATGGGTTGGTTTGAGCGGTTGCATGCCTGGGGCCGACATGCCACTACATGGATGGAACATGTACTATTCTGGGGCAGGTACATCGATGATGTCATTATCATCTGGAATGGACCTGTCCCTGAACTTTTGAACTACCATCATTATCTTAATGATAACCCATATAACTTGGGGTTTACTTTAAATTGGAACAAAGAAAGGATTGATTTCCTTGATATCCAATTTTTTATAGATAATAACAAAATACAGAGTACAGTTCATCGAAAGGATACTGCCTGCAATAGTGTTTTACGCTATGACAGTGCCCATCCCCGACATGTAGTTAATAACATCCCTTTTGGGGAAATGATAAGAATAAGAAGAATCTGTAGCACCGAGGAGGGATTTGGGGACAATGTCAGAGAAACCAAGAAAAGATTTCTGGCAAGAGGTTATCCCTTGTCACTGATGAACAAAACAGAGAAGAGGGTTCTTAAGGTTAACCGTAAGAATACATTGGAAGAAAAAGTACCCAGGAAGATGAGAGGGATTAGTTCCCCTACTGCCCTTTTAACAAGTTACAATAAGGATAGCAGCAAGATCTTTAGTATTTTACGCAAACATTGGAAACTACTTGAAGAAGTTCCAGGGCTCAAGGATGAGATCACAAGAAGCCCAAGGATCACTTACAGACGTGGCCGTAGTTTGAGAAACATGCTTTGCCCTAGTCTGGTGACTTCCCCTAAACCTATTAATTGGATGACAGAGGGACGAGGGGGCTTCTTTACATGCACGAGCTGTTGCGCATGTAAGATGGGAAGAAACAGGACTCGTACTTTCCAATTCAACACCGAGAAAGTACACAGAATCAAACATGTTATCACATGCAAAACTAGATTTGTGACATATATTTTGGGCTGTCCATGTAACATGATATACGTAGGGAGTACTATAAGGGAACTAAGAACCAGAATCCAGGAACATCTTAGAGCAGTAAGAAATGGGGACCTGAGATATCCCCTCATCACCCATATGCAAACAAACCAACATAAACCAGAAGAATTATGGTTCATTGGGATAGACCACATACCATTACGAAGGAACGAGGCTAGTTGGATATGCAGACTTAGAAGTGTTGAAATGGGACTTAATGGTGAAACTGAAATGCACTATTTTCTTTAAAACGTAATCTGACTTAGATCAATCAACCCTTCTTTTGACACCATCTCCCTTTCTCATTCATTACTGCAACGTTTTCCTTTCAAC
The DNA here is from genome assembly GCF_964204655.1 of Triturus cristatus. Lineage (NCBI taxonomy): Eukaryota > Metazoa > Chordata > Amphibia > Caudata > Salamandridae > Triturus > Triturus cristatus. The sequence continues at coordinate 306,848,510 of NC_140582.1, read as the reverse complement.
TTTCTCTTGCCCCCCGTTCATTTTGACGTCACCCACCAATTTTTGTTTGCTATCTTAACATTGACTTTTTTATGTTTGACCCAAAAAAATCTTTGAATTTAATGTGACGTTTTTGGATGATGGATGTGCATATATACCATACCAGATAGACATTGATATCGACTTATTTCATTCTGACCCTGAACATTGATTTTGGTTTTTAGTTATAAATAAGCATATGCCCCACACCAGCCACTACATCAATTGAGGCATCCGTGTGTCTGTGGATCGCCTCCGGTAGAATTAAAAAGGTTTAGCAACAAAGATTTTTTTTTTTCTTTTTTCTGAATTTTCCTCTTTACTTTTATACCACGGGTAGTATTTCTGGTATACTAGCAGTAATGTTGGGCACTTGCTCTTTTCTGTACTAGTCTATATGACTATTTTTTTCAATTATTGCGTAGGGTGATTGACCATTCTAAGATGGCGGCCGCGTCCCTCTAATCCGTTTCATATAATATTTCATTAACTAACAGTTTTCAATCAGGTTACACTGATTGTGTGTCCTTTATTGATTAGTTTCATTAGGTAACAAATTTTGTATAAATGTGCCTTCCCTTCCTAATATCGCTTTTTGGTTTATTCACCTTCCTAAGATGGCTACATGTTTTCTAATTAAAACGCACAATACTTAATCTATAATCATTTAATCAATTGTGTCGACTTAGTTTTTACCTACGATGTTCTGGATTAGTGACATTTGCTTATGGACGATTTATTCATGCGCCTTTTCTTTTTATTATTAGCAAGGGGCGACTTTACCCTTCCAAGATGACGACACCCTTTTGAACATACGATATTCAATTCGTTTTTTCATCTTTCCTGTCCCGCGCCTAGTTACGAGTTTGTTATTTGCCCCATCGTAATTTAGTCTTAATATTAATGACTATTAGATCTTCATGTTGGTAGGGAATGACGTAGATACCGGTTTCTTGTGATTGTTGCGGGGCGTTTTTTACTCTGTCAAGATGGCGGGGGTTTTTTTCGAAACACCGTCTGGGCTTGACCCCACTCGATGGGACTCAAACCCAGGTGCATCAAATTAAGATACACCTTAGCTCTATATAAACAGCAGGCCTGTCCACTTTGGTCTCGCTGTTCCTGACTGACACTACGACTCTTGCGTGAGCAGATGCGGAATCGGGTAGGTTGACGGACTTGTCCCGCTCCACGTGTTTTTTTGGGGGTCTCGCTAGCATACCTGATTTCGGGTTTACTGCTCGAATATATATGCATATTTTTTTTCAAGTGAACTCTCTTTGGGCATATTGTGCTTCTCTTTAAACAACAACAACGGGGTTTCTATCCTTAGGCATCTGAACGATTGATATTACTCGAGGGAGGGAGATTACCCTTCAAATTCTTGGACGAAATTGTAATAGGATTAAGGACGGAAGGTCAGGACCTGGTGCAGTGACCTCACACTATTTACTATACTTCTTAATTTGGAAACAAGGCACATATCCTTTTTAAGTGAGTGCATACACTGGCTTTTTTGGTGGGAGGTGACTGAAAATTATTCTTGGTTGAACTCGGCGCATTTTGTACACTTACCCATGTTTTTATTTTTTTTCCCAGCAACATAGACATATCTCTTAGAGACCGTGACTGTAGCGATAAAGAAGAAGGAAGATTAGCAACCATTCCTAATATCTACACAGCGATTCTCTTGGTGGGTACCTACCCCATTCCCTATGATCTTTTAGATCCCTTTTCTCTAATTTTAATCCCCTTTTCTCTCTCTCCTATTTTTATATTCCCTTCCAAACACAAACGCTCTAGTGAGGATAGGATGTACGCCATTTATTTCTTAGATTAGATCCTTAGAAAATTACGAAATGTTGAACTTATTACCCGTAATGTGAATATTGTCTTTGTGATAACTTTTGTATGTCGATACTGATGGGGAGATTGATTAAGGTTTGTTTATAACCTCAAATGTCTGGTTTTTGGCTAATATTTATTAAATGATGTCTTCACATTCATCTTGGTGTTTTGGAATTCCGATACTTTAATCAAATTACCTATTGTAATGTTTTTAATGTTTTGTGCCGTTTGTTCATGCATGTTATTTATTGTATATATATTTTTGTAAAATTTGTTGCAGCCCTGAAGAAGTCCCGAGTTGGACGAATTGCGTTGGCTGCTTTGGCTGTTTTTATGTGTACATAACAATTGAAATAAAGAAGATTGCTCTGAAAAGAAACCTTATGGATATGGATTGATTTATATTATACTTGGACATTTTTTTGAGTGGTGCTACTTGTGCTGTTGTTTTTTAATAGTGAATAGGTGTGCACTGATCGGGCCCCACTCGCCTCGCACATTACTGCCAGCAGATTATGTGTTGAGGGCATTGTAGGGCAAAAATAGTCCGGAAGGGGTAACCCCCTGTAAACATGCACAGCACACAAGGTCACCAGTCACAGTCTGAGTGCCAGGGCCTAAGACACCACACCCACACACCTCCTTCATGGGGCAATCATTGGTAGTAGAAAGCAAGCCGATAGGACCCATAGAATTACTCTTTTTCTAGCAGTGCATGGTAAGCAGACACAAGCCATCCGGGGTGAAAGCAGAGAGATGATTGGGCGCAGGAGGGCCTCGAATCAAGCCCTCTATCCCACATCAGCCAGTGCCTTGAGAGTCCTTCGTTGGGTTCCCTTAACCTATGATGGTCCTGGCCATGCCTCAAGGGGGTCCTCACCCCTGCAGATCTGACTGTCTGCACCTCGGTGGCTCTCACAGTCAGTAATTAGGATACCAAGGACCCGAGCGAACGCGCTACACAGGCCCTCTTGGGCCATCCAAGATCTCCTGAGTCAAACAGCTCATAGTCCACCAGAAACTCGGTGAGTGTCCCTTGGGCACAGATAGGAGACCAGCAGGTTTCCTGCTACAATCTATGTGCTTGTGGTGCTCGATGGGCTCAGCATGATGGTGCGGTGGTCGGCGCATCCCAGGACCTCGGAGAAACAGCTCATGCAGCCATGGTGGCTAGCTCTGCCCTCCAATTAACAATTCATGTTTATCCATAATTTCATCTCAACTTTGGAAATATACTAAATGGAAGGATCCACATTGGGTGTCTCACACATGTCAAATTTTTTTAAAATATTTTAATATTTAAATAAATATGGCATCATAGATGGAATTTGTCTCTCGTTGTTTTGTGTTATAAATTTGTTTATACATTTAAAGAATTCCACAGGTATCCATTAGTTGACAAAGCAAAAGTCCCATCTGACTCAGTTTATATACATTATGAAGGACAGTTTGCAGCATGGATACTGTTATATTGCAAGTAGAATATCATGCAAATGTATTTTTTGACACCCTCTCGACGTGTACACTGATACTTCTCCTTTAGCACTGTAGTCCATCCCTATGAACCACTTCCTGGCAGGAGGAACTTTACTTGAATGACAATGGAAGGCAATATTTATATTTGCTATTATTAGGCTGCCAGCAATCACTTGTGGTACAGTATTTTATACAATCCGACTTCTAAACTGAATTACATCCAGGAAGCGGGACAGAATTAGCCCTAATCTATATCTGGGATGTCTTTAAAAACACAGAAATCAGAACTGGGTTGATGCCCTTCTTCTTTTGGACCTTTTAGCAGCCTTTGACACAGTGAGTCACAACACACTAATCCAATGACTTTAGGAAGCCGGAATAGAGGGTACTGCTCTTGCTTGGATTGCATCATATCCTACAACACAGAAAAAAATATTACATTTTCCTCCAATCTCTTCTAAACCATACAGCATTAAAGCAGGAGTCCCTCAAGACTCTATCATCTCACCCATACTTTTTAACATCTATATGAAATCATTACCAGATCTGATCAATGGCTTTGACTTCACCTGCTATAACTACGCAGGTGACACGCAGATACTTCTGAAATTGGAAAACCCAAAGGACATTGGAATATCGAATATCTTCATTTGCCACCGGGCTCTTGACTATTGGATGACATGGAGCTACCTCAAATTAAATGCCTCCAAAACGGAAATACTCACCTGTGGTCACTTGAAGACCTGTGACCCTCTCTGTTCCTTGCCTGGTGATCTATGATCACTGGCAAAAATATCTAAGGGCGTAAGTAGCCTCTGAATTACCAGGGATGCCAAGCTGTAAATAAATGCACCAGTGGATTAGTTAGCCAAATTAAGCTTTATTACAATGAAAACAGTGCAACGCTTCGTCCTGCACCTAAAAAGTCCTCACAAGGTTCAAGCTACCATCTCTCTTGTTTGGTCTACACTAGATAACACTAATGCTCTGCATCATGGCTCACCTTTGTCAACTAAATGAAGATTACAGAGAATTCAGAATCCTTCCGCTAGATTCCTCACACATGTAAAGCCCAAGTACACATCTCCCCTGCCTTAAGGGCCCTACACTGGTTACCAATTTGCCAGAATATCAGGCTTCAAGCTGCTTTGTATCACTCACAAGGTTGTATATGACAAAGGACCAATCTTCATCAGTAAGCAAATCAACAAATACATACAACAAAGGAAGGGAAGGGCTCCTGGTCTCAACATTGCAATATACATGAGTGGAAAATCTTTCTGTTCAGGCAGCCAAACTATCCAATTCACTACCCAGACACATACAATCCACTGTCAACCATCTTAACTTCATAAGGTTAGTCAAGAGCTGGCTCTTCCCCAGATGAAGTCAAACTCACAAGACAACAGTGTGCAACAACAGTATTCACGGATATGACAAACTATGCTTCTCACACCATCGAAATAAAGTTTTCATAATGTATGTGTCATTGCACATTGAAATATATGCTTCCTGTTATATAAGCAGAAACATTTATACAAGTAAAAGAAATTTATACTATGCCACCAGATACGCATGTATATAAGACAGTGTCATAATTGATGCTTCTTTGTACATATAGGTGCACATATAGAGGAGTAAATGCCTGCTACCAAAAACGTAAGAAATGTCATGAAAAAATTTGCATAATTCACTACAAGATAAATGGGCACATCTACATATGTAAATATTGCTGCTACTATGCACATATGTGCATTTACATAGAGGAGTTTTCTCCAACCAACAAAACCTACCAAGTATATGGATATATGTATGAATAAGGTATTTTCATTTTTTTTGCTTTGAAAAATAATCCTCCTTTCAACCTTTGTCCCATCCCTCCCTCTGCCTCATACCAAACATTTCTGACTACTATAAACACCCAAACTTCCTTCTCAAACGTTCCATCATGCCTTGTAACACAACTAACAGGCACATACAGCCACTACTTAAAAAGCAACTTAATGCTTCCCTTTCAAATCCGCTCCCATTATCCTTACCCTACTCTAAACTCTACTAAACACACAAGAAAACAAGAACACAAACATAGAACAACTAATGCGCCCCCAAAATAATATTACTAATCTACTAACTTTTAATCCCTAATCTTGGGTGCCGGATTTACGTGCTACTTGCTGCAAAGTACTTCAACGCCTTGTCAGGGGTAGTAATAGCTATATGAATGCCATTTACAATTATAATTATACTCTTAAACACATTGATGATAGGATAAGAGCACCAATCTGGTATCATGCATCACACAACAGATACACTTCCCACATAGGCCATGTTGCAATACAGCATCCATTCAATCAAGCACACCCTATGGTGCAGGGGGTATAGCATGCTAGTAAGATCAGGGTGTAGGTTTGTCCACTAATGCCGTCAACTCCTGTAATATAATGTAGATTTTCATCAGCCTTGATGGACAGAAAATCTGGATTTTATTAAAGACACAGAGGCTAATATTATGCAATCCTCTTTTATTGCGCCACCCACAGCAGCCCCTTTAAAGAATATAGAACGCAACAAAGTTCTTTAGATGATTAACAATGAGCCAGAACATCCATGACTCTTCCTTCTGTTTGTGCACTGCAGTAAATACAAACATAGGTCTTTAGAAAATCAACATAAAAACCAGAAGAACACATTATCCGGATTTGAGCAAAATCCATCTTCCTGTCTCATTGCTGGCCACGGGCTGAAAAAAGAAAAAATAACCATTACCAACAAGGGTAGGGAGAGGCGGGATAATATTAGCCTCCGTGTCTTTAATAAAATCCAGATTTTCTGCCCATCGAGGCTGATGAAAATCTACATTTTATGGCAAGACCGGAGGCTAAGAGTATGCAAGTTCAAAGCCTCTCTAATAAAAAAGAACTTGCATGAATCACAGGTTTAAAATAGAATTTCCTAAAAACAAGAGTCATTAGACCAATCGGCACATCTCAAAATATCATGTAACGCACCTCCTAGCATAAAGGCTTTTGAATCCGAAGCACCCCTCACTGAATGTGCTTAACACCAGCATTCCTCATCACCTCTTTCACCCATATCGCCAAGGTTAGATTAGAAACAGCTTTGTGTGGTTTTCTATACGAAATTAACAACTGTTTTTCATTTGGAGGACGAACATCTGAAGTCCTCCTCTCGTTCTCCTTTAAACAACGCACAACACACAAACGTTCATTATCATCAAAATAAGGATAGAATATGCTATCTGAATTTGTTTTTGTTCTTCTGCAAAGATAAAAACAAACACCCTCTGGATTGAAAATCCTTGCACCCACATCCAAAGCTCTCACATTCGAAACTCTCCTAAAAGATAATAAACATAATAACATTGTCAGCTTCCCACTTAAAATTCTTAAATCCAAACCATTGTTGCTCCCCAAGTTCTCTAAATACTCAAGAACTTTAGAAACATCCCAAATAGACGAATATCTGTCCACTGGGGGCTTAGATACTCTTACACTCTTCATCAACCTATTCACCAAATTATTCTGACCCACAGAAACTCCATTAGCCAGATCGTGACCAGCGACGATAGCTGATCTATGCAGATTGATAGTTCTGTACGCCAAACCTGAGGCAAACAAAGATGCCAAATAATTAACCACAAATACTACATCCACCGAAACGGGATCGTAATCTTTCTCCAAACACCAGCGTAACCATTTTTGCCAAGCCAATCTATACATCTTCCTTGTTCCTGGAGCCCAGGATTCCCTGATAAGTTGAGAAGCCTTGTTCGAAATTCCTGGCACTTCCCAGACTCTCCTGAAATTTTTCCTGCCATCAGTCTCAACTGGCCTGAAAATATTAAATTGTGAGATTCCCCCAATGCTCCTTTCAGGATGTCTGGGAATGTCAGAAGTAGGATTGGACAATTTGTCGACATTTCTAAAAGGATAGGATACCAGACTTGTGATTTCCAAAGGGGGGTTATCAGGACCACCGTTTCTTTCCACTTGTGCACCAACAAGGTCACCCGGGTTATCAAAACAAATGGGGAAAATGCATAAGGGCGAAGACCCTCCAATCCTGCCTGAAAGCATCTATCCCAGCCAAGTCCGGATCCGGGCGCCAACTGAAAAACTTCTCCAATTGAGTGTTCCACCTGTTCGCAAACAGATCCACATGACAAGGACCCCACAATTCCATTATTCTCAAAAACACCGACCTGTGGAGAGTCCAGTCGCTGGAATCCGAGTGATTCCTCGAATACCAATCCGCCTGCACATTTTTCTGACCCGGTATATACTCTGCTTGAACTAAGATATTCTGATTCAAACAATAATCCCAAAATACTCTCGCAAGATCCGCTAGATCCTTTGATCTCGGTCCCCCTAGTTTGTTCACATATCTCACCGCTGAGACATTGTCCATCCTCAACAAGACTGAACACTTGGCTTTGCCCTTCGTAAAACTCTTTATAGCAAAGGATCCTGCCAGCAGTTCCAGACAATTTATGTGCATCTTCCTTTCCTCTACAGTCCACATTCCTCCTGTCGAAGTAGCACCACAACGAGCTCCCCAACCAGTTAAACTCGCATCCGATTCTATAGTCAATTCCGGATTCACTCCGAAAATTGCTCTTCCATTCCATGCCTCCATATTTCTTAGCCACCAATTAAGTTCCGATTTGGCCTCTTCAGAAAGAGTAACCTCCTGAGAAAATTTCATACCACGCCTTAAGTGACTGCTCTTCAATCTTTGAAGAGTACGATAATTCAAGGGTCCTGGAAGAATAGCTTGAATAGTTGATGACAACAGACCTATGATCCTCGCTAACATCCTCAAAGAGATAACATCTAATGACAAAACCCTTCGAATTTCCTTCCTTATTTTCTTTACCTTGTCCAATGGTAACCTCAACTGACCCTGAATAGTGTTTATCATGAACCCTAAAAATTGTGTTTCCTGACTTGGGGACAAACAAGACTTCTCCCTGTTCACCACAAACCCTAGACTCTCCAGAAGGTCCACAGCTAGTTCCGTGTGATCTTCCACTCTCCTCTTTTCCTGATCCATAATTAAGATGTCGTCTAAGTAAATAATCACCCGTATCCCTCTCTCTCTCAAAAAGGCAACTACCGGACGAAGCATTTTGGTGAAACACCACGGGCCGAGGATAGCCCGATGGGGAGGCAAACAAACTTCCATAACCTTCCTTCCCATCTGAACCTCAGAAATCTCTGGTGTTCTGACCATATTGGAATTGCTGGATACGCGTCTTTTAAGTCTAGACGAGTCATTCAATCTCCTGTCTGAAGGACATCTCTCAGCATATGCATACCCTCCATCTTGAATTGATGGTACTCTACCCAATCATTCAGATGCTTCAAGTTTATCACGGGTCTCATACCTTTCCCTTCCTTTTCTACTAAGAAAATATTGCTTACAAAACCCGCACACGTTTCCAATTCCTCCGCAATTGCTCCTTTCATTAAGAACTCTCTTACTTCTTTCTCTACCAACTCTGACAGAGACAAATCGAATCTTATCATTTGAGGGCACTGATTTTGAACTGGTTCTTCTATGAAATCTAAACGATAACCCAAAACCGTCTGCAGAACCCATGGGTCCCCTGTTATCATACGCCAATTCTTGTAAAATTGGGCAAGGCTGCCGCCCAACTTTACATGGGTAACCAAATGGCCTAGTCTTACCTGATCTTCTTGATCTTCTATTCCCTCATGAATTTCCTCTTTCCTTTTGAGGGTAGAAATTCCCGGGTTGGAATCCAGACTGTTGTTGATAGTTATAATTGTAGGGTCTTAAACCCCTCGAAACTGAGGCCCTTGTGATACCTTGTCCTCGGCCGGGAAATCGACCTCTACTTCTCCCGGCCCCGCCAAAAACATGATGGTCAAAGAACTTTTTAATTTCTCTCTGTGATTTTTGCAGAGAACTAAAAGCACCCACATATTTGCTCATTTCCTTAATGAAAGCCTCTCCAAAAAGCATCCCATTGGCCTCCAATCCACCTTCGTTGTTTGCTAGTTCAGCCAACTTGGAATCAATTTTAAGGAGGATACTCTTTCTCCTTTCAACCGAAATCGCGGTGTTTGCATTACCCAAAAAACACGCCGCCCTTTGAATCTGTTCCTGAAGTTCTTCTCCGTCCAGATTTTTCTTTTCAACATAGGCTTCCTCGGCCATATCAAACATTTTTGTAAGAGGGCCAGTTAAATCAAGCAGTCTGTCCTGACACATCTTAAGCCCTTTATCCAAACCCTTTTTTGGATCTCTTCCGCCTTTCCCAATGAACGCTATTATTTTTGCGTCAAGGTCGGGTGTGAAAGCAATTTTATTCAACAGACTTGGTCTAGGGCATTCAGAACGGAGCCTCAATCTCACGTCCTTTGGAATTTGTTTCCTTAACCACATTTGGACATATTCTGCAACATGAGGAGCCGGGCTCCATTCAGGAGATAATGGGTGCTTTAACATCATTGGATCAAACATTGACTCACCTTACGGATCCTTGACCCCAGCATTCTCATCAGACTTATCCTTAACCTCTGCATGTTTCACCATTTCCACAATTTCAATATCTGAATCGAAGTCAGACGAACAACTTAACTCTATCTCCGCACTACCCGAAGACTCATCACATAAGATGGTAGTATGCCTTCTACCACTCTGACCTCTTTCAAGGCCCCCTTGTGTGTCCTCGACACTTCCTTGTTTCACACGTTTGCGAAGACCTGAATCCAGGTAGGCAGCCTTCGCCTTTTTGCTCCTTAAACCATCAGAGTCCACATTCTTTCTCTTCCTACTCACTTTCCCACTCTTTTTTGCTAATACTGGGCCTTCACCAGCAGACCAAAAATGCTCATCCTGGGATGGATGGCCACTACTTCTTTTCAATTCCTCAAATTTATTTTCTATTTTTGTATCCAGTTCACAGGCAAACTTACTCAACATAAAAGAGATCCTCTCTTCCATGCTCAAATTTGCCTGAGATTTTGCATTCTCCTCAGACATTGTAATAGAAAGTGAGTTTTATACAAATAAACTCTTAGAGACAGCCAGAAATCAAAACTTCCTCAGAAGCTTAAAATGTTCTTTCGTTTAAACTAAAAACCCTCAGCTATCATACAAACTGACCTTGACAAAACGAACGAAGTCAGCAATAACCTTAACAAAGGTCACCAAATTCCACAAAACACTAACAATTAATTTTTCCGATTTATCAAAAGATGTTCTTCGATGCCTAAAAACAGTCCGAAAGCACTTCCGACAGAAAAAGCCTCTTCCACAAACAGTTCTGTCAATTTCAAGAGAACAGACAGCTTCACGTTCCGAACGCACGCATCAAATCGACGTGCAATTGCGCGCATGAACGCGCAGACTGCCTGTCTCTGTGCTTACATGAAGCCTGAATCAAGATGGCAGGGGCGCTTTATTACGTGCGGCTCGCGCCGAATTGTCGTAACGGTAAGCCTGCATTTTTAAATCCAAATAACGTCTCTCCTCGTGAGTTTACCTAATTTCGACTGTATAAATGAAAACAAACTTACACAACCGCAACAACTGGTACTCGCGGACAAAGCCTAACGTGCTAGACGCACCATTTTAAAAATCAAAACTCACTCGACAATGCACTGAGACAAGAAACCCTTGACAGAGCGAACGGCATAGATAAAAGCTCATTACCTGTACACACCGCGTAGATCCTATCACACTCTCTTAATCACACTAAACATTTATGTCCTTTATTTCTAAACCATTCGTGCCATTTTATGTCCTTAAATTCTAAACAGTTCGAGCCTGATACACATAAATCTGTGTTATTGGAATCTAATAATTAAATACCAGAACATATAGGCATAAGTCAAATGTGAATTAAGTATCAGGCGTATAGCACATTATTTCAGACACATATAAACAATTCAAATAAAACTGAATGAGAGGAAACGCATGCAAGACTTATCTCATGGGCAGCAGCAAAAAAGAAGGAAGAGTCATGGATGTTCTGGCTCATTGTTAATCATCTAAAGAACTTTGTTGTGTTCTATATTCTTTAAAGGTGCTGCTGTGGGAGGCGCAATAAAAGAGGATTGCATAACCTTAGCCTCCGGTCTTGCTATTAAATCAAACTCTATATAAATCCAACCACAGAACAACACAAAAAAGTAAGAAGAAATGGCCACATTGAAAGTTAGGTGTTGCCAATTTTACAAAGAAATACGACTACACCCATGCAGATTGGTGACCAGGCGCCCTGGGTCCTTCGTACATTTGTTGTTAAATTGATGTGGTCTGAAAAGACTTGGTGATAATAAACATATTTATTTTCTGTTTTCTCCATCCCTTTTTATGTTAATTCCTTATACAGCTTCGTGAGTACGTTGGATCGAGTGCCAGCAGCCTAGAAAGTAAAATCCGGGAGTTAATGTGATTCATGCCACTGCAATCAATGTGAAATTCAATGGAGCCACAATAAATTGCTTAGGACAAAAGAATAGGCAACAATGAAATGCTAGCGACTGCAACTCCACATGTGAACTTGTCCTGACAAATTAAAGCATCAGTGGTGCACAGCTCATGTGTGTACATGTTTGGATTATTAAGGAATGCCTTTCCCACCAGAATTTATTCTGTTTTAAATGTGAGTGCATTTCTCCTGCTTTCACCGCCCTTAATAAATTCATAGGTTGAAGGACTTTTTGCCTGTATTTATCTACTCCCACCTTATGATTTCATAGCAACAAGTACCCATTGGGCCTTTAGGTGATTACAATATTGAAATGTGCATCTTTTAGACCTTGAGGTAAGAGCAATGGCTTTGTGTTTTTTGGTTTTCGCAGATCCCCTGAATGCAGGTTATGTTCTGCAGTTCATGGCTGTTTTTTGGGTGCTTCAGTAACGCGATAAGACCCCACTAGACTCACTGTGACCTTGCACTTCTTATGACCTTAAGTGAGACAAGTAAAAAACTTCTTAGAGTCAGTAACACCTCAGCCCATGTGGAGTTTAATGCATGAAACGTTTTTACCGCGGTGATTTGTGTGTGAGCGTGCAAGTGGTTTGTAGAAAAAAGCTACTCGAACTGACTGCTGAAGTAAACAACCTTCAATGCAGTAACCTCCTGCCTTAAACTTAAAGCAAATATTGAGCCTTTTCTCAATGTTAAGAGAAACATATAGACAAATAGGACCATGTCAGCGAGGTAATAGTGGTATGAAATTACCACCGTATTTTCATTAATGCCCGAATCACTTACCAGCAAGTTACATCATCTCTAGTAACAAAAGTAAAAAGCAAACAAAGTGGATAATGAGGGTATAGATTGCAGCCAGGCTGCAATGTGGCTGCATTGTCTCTGCACTCTAATGACCCCTCTTTTGACCTTAAGGGATGACCCTAACCCTCACTTTTGTCACTTCAGAATCAACAGAAACAGAGGCACAGAAAGAGACTGTAGATGTAAATTCCTTGCCCCTTTTTAAGGTTGGGCCTAACTGCCCAATGTTGCTCTTCTGGCCTTGTTTGCCCCTTTTTCCAGTAGACACTGCTTTACCACCAGAGCACAAGGCTCTACAGAATAAGGGGTTCTATCAAAGTGTGCCCCACTCATGTTTTAGGGCGGCTGCCGCCCCCTCCTGAAGTAATGGTGAAAAGACAAACGTTTCGAGTTGTCTCAGTACATAGAGCTGCAGCACAGACCTTTGTCACTATATCATGTGGGAGGTCCTACTGACAACCTCATGGAAAAAAGGTAGTTCATTTCTCCATGAGGGTACATTATGGGTTGTGGATTGGCACATACATGTGTCAGATATTACACGCTTTGATGTCCAGGTGATATGTAAATGGTGACATCTGAAAAAACAATTTTTGCAGAAGATGGAGGTTATGATCCAGACAACTGCATGGACCCTACAACTGCAAAACTGAACAGCTAGTCTGGGAGTCTTAAGGAATCCACCTTCATGCCCTGCCATGCATGGGAATTTGGTAGTGAATAAAGATCTAACCTCAGTCAATTTGACTGTCTGGGCATCTCTGACACCAGATCTGCTCAGTGTTAGCAACCCCTGCTCATGATGTATGAAATTTACCTATTCAATGTACATACTCCTGACGATCTCCGCTCCCCTGTCTCTGAGTTATGCTGCAAGTTTCCTGCTAACCCTTTGCAATGTGGATTTTAAATGTGTTACAACTTCTGATTGGCAATAACTCCCCACCTGGAGTCCTAGTTTTCCATAAGTATTGGTGCTACAGAACCATTATGTTGTATTGCCCTGGTCCGCTCATGAGGTTTTTGCAGCACCATTTTGGAGAGTCATCTCACCAGGCCCTAGATAGAAAAGTTATTGTTAGCTGCGCCAGCTCTGAATTAGAACATCATCTGAACCTCAAAGATATACTTAGGCCATCCATAAACTGAACACAGGTGCATGATGACTGCCTTTTTGCTGTTAGAAAGACAAAACCAAACAGAAAGCTACCTTACTACCTTACTCAGACCAAAAAACAAACCCTGACAGATCAGCAAAGTAGGATGATTGTCAGGGCCTTCCTGAACGTGAAGTGTGAAGTGTTTATTTCCAGTGGGAGTTTATCACAAATCTCCTCTGCCCACCTTCCTTCCACGAGAACCAGTATCATATTTTACTAAGACCAAGAGGAATGCAGGTTTTTTCCCTTTCACTATATGCCATTGATAGGTGTGCCTGATTGATTGATGCTTGCTTCCCTGATTCTGCAACTGTTTGATTATAGTTGAGCCGAACTTCTGTATGGCCCAAATTTGCCACTGAAAATAATCTGCCTAGTCAGTACCCCAGTTCTAGGGGGTGCCCACGCATGCAAAAGTTTTAACTGTGAATAGTAAATTTAAAATATGCAATTCTAAAGCTTATGATCAGCAGTAAGCTCACTTTGGTGGTAACTCATTTTTACCCCCAACAGTGGCGCACTCCCTAGGCTAGAAAATGCTATGCCTAGATTGTGCTTGGTTTTTCCCATTATCAACTCCAAAGGCGCCCGCCCAGAAGCCCCAGTTCACCAGACTACCATGAGCGGCAGATGGTGTAAAATTTTGTTTTCTGTAAAGTAGTAGCATCACTGGACTGAGGAGTTTGGATGCAATTCACTTTTGAACGGTGGGCTATCGGGTTTCGGCTTAATTATCACACAGTGTAAGCAGAAGTAACTGTGCCACGACCTTATCTGTTATCCCAGCAGAAGAGACGTATTTGAGGAACCTTTTACCCCTCACTGAGCACAGACCTGGGGTTATTTAAGTATAGGACACTGTGTACAAGACCATCACCGATCGCATTATGTGTTAAACGTGCCATCACTTTTTGTTTGTTTCTAGTGCTTATGTTTCGAGCGTCTAAGCATAAGAAACTATCTGTGTTCATTTTGAGGCCCTGTAAGTTGCTAGGATACTGCCTAATAAACAGTGACTGTTCCAGGATCTAGAAGAAGGTCAGGCATGGTTGAGAAATACTGTGGATTTGGTTTCTGTCTTCAAAATACTCACAGGGGCATATTAACAATAAAATGCGATAAATATCACTATGCACGCTCAGCGTGACTTTAATTATCGCCGGTTTTTATCGCCCGGTTAGCGCTTTATTTACAACGCTCATCGCCCAGGCGATAAAAATCCAGCGATAGTCAGCGAAATGCGGGAATATCTCTGGAAACCAGCGATATTCCTGCAGCGATAGGTAATTCCTAGTTGATAGCCCCTGGTGGTCATAGCCTGACAATCCACCCCCCTTTACACATATAGCTAAGTCTGGAACTTATCAGACGTTAGCTTACAGCGATAACCGGGGTTAGCGCGGGTTTCAATATCGCTATGGGTGTCAGGTCATGTGCTTGTTAATACCGCGATGTGTGATTTGCACGTTTTTCCCTGTTGTGTTGCCCAGAAACGCCCTCTTTGCATCTCATTAGCGATGCGTGGCACGGCATAACGGGAATGGGTACTAAGACAAGGAAACACGTGCCTGCGTGTCCTTGTGAATACTATGATCGAATTATCGCCGCTTTTCTGCTGAAAACGGCCGCAAAAGCGGCAGAAATGGCTTGATAATATGCCTCACAATGCT
Source organism: Triturus cristatus (assembly GCF_964204655.1). NCBI lineage: Eukaryota > Metazoa > Chordata > Amphibia > Caudata > Salamandridae > Triturus > Triturus cristatus. The sequence goes on along the minus strand of NC_140582.1, from coordinate 306,833,043 downwards.
TCCAAACACAGTTCAGTACTTACAGTACAGCACAGTAAGAAGCCAGCTAAAAGATGCCTGATACTATACTAGCTGAGGTATCTATGCAGAAGTGTCCATCAGTATGTAGCTAAGTTCAGAATCCTGTGCAAGGCTAAGAATGTTCCTGATGTAAATGTGCTGAGGTTTGAGATCATGGAAACTATGCTGAGCTCTAGGTAAACGAGAGTCTAGTGATAGTTCCAGCGCAAAACCCTACAACAATCTCTCATCTTATAGTGCAGTCCCTTTATCCAGTCCACCTCTCAGTTGCAAGAGATCAGCCATTAAATGATGGAGATTTTAGCGAAAAGGCCAAAGAGGAAGAATGGGCGTATGTGTGGAAAAAGCTCACTGTGTAGTCAAGAAGACATGAATCCTTAACTTTCAGGTGAAGCGTCAGAGGCATAAACAACTTGCCAAGGGTGACTCTCTCTATTTTGATCTGAAAGAAACTATACCCAGAACATATAATCGGAAAATTGAATTAAATGGAGCTAAAAGATGATTGAAAGGTGACAACTCTGTTATTTGTAAAATGGGAGAAATGGAGAGAGAAGAATGTAAGCACGCTCCAAGGTAGGAAAGTGTCACTCGTATTGCACTCTGAATAAGAGAAAAAATTCTCTATGTCAATGAAACCAATTAAACAAAAACTTGTTCTGAGGTCAATTCAATTTATTGAACCATTTCTTCAAATAAGGCTGTAGAATTGTATACATTCAGATCGTTCAGTAAACCGTATATCCAAATGCCCAATGCATTTCGGGCTATTTGAGCCCTTCTTCAGGGGCGGCACTCTGAAAGGATAAGGCCAGGAATTAGCTAAAGTATTTAAACAGAAACGCTAGTAATAAGCTTCAGGGTGAGCTGTTATGGAAAGGTGCCCGAAGGAATCCCGGGTGGTACGTTAAAGGTGGATCATTGTGAGAAAAGTGCAAGTTGGTTGATTTCGTTTGTGCTCTGAAAGAGTTAACGCGATTGTAAGTGACTACTCGAAGAGTGATATCAATGGTCGTAACAGTGGTAATGGAATACTCAAATAGAAATCGCTGTGTATTCTTGAGGGAAAACGGAAAACTAAACGTGTGCTGAAGTTAAACCTTGGTGTTTGATTTTGAAAATAGAAATGAAATGAAAAAACGAGAAAGGGAAGAAAAGTGGTTACGACTATAGAAGTCGAGAGAGGTTTTCCCAAATTGATGAGGTGAAATTGGAATTACTTTTGAATTCGTGAAGTTACCACCGCGTGAACCGAGTGTGCACTCATGGTTGTGAAAATAAACTTACGGTTGGTTTTAAAGGTTGAGATATCTTCGCAGAGCGAAAAACGCTTCTGGACGCTCCGGCGAGTGTAAATCCAACGGGTGGCGATCATGTGATGGTGAAACACGTGAGTCTATAAAGGAGTGGATAGTCGAAAACTACGTGGAAGAAATGGAGAGAGAACATTAATTTTGTAATTTAGGGCATGGTGTAATTAAAAAGAATATACGGAGGCACTGCCAACACAAATATTACCTTAGCTTTAGAAACATATTTTTACCTTAATAGTACCCTTCTCCCAGTATCAAACAACATATTTGGTAACGTGTGCAGTGTGAAAATAAACGTTTCACATATTTCAGAGATCCCTATATGGCCTAGTGACTGAACATAATTCAGACATTGTACCATAGTGGACTGCGAGACCTCTTTAGTTTAGTGGGAGAGATAGAGACCTTAGTCACAAGGCCACTAGTGATAAATGAAATTTGAATACAATGAGATTTAATTGGTGATTGCAAGCTGATAGCAATATCATTAGGAGAATAGGAAGTATGGAGAGAGAGAGAGAGAGAGAGAGAGAGAGAGAGAGAGAGAGAAAGCATATTTGTTTTATTTGGGACATGGTACATTTCAAATAAAATGTTTCCCGAGATAATACAAACATAATTACTTGTGTGACATTATAATATATATCTTCTTTCCATAATCCTACTAATGTTGCATTGATAACACATTTGGGCACACAGTTTCAATATAAAAAGGGTTTTTTCAGTTTTTTTGAGAGAACCTTAAAACACCTTGTGATTGAACAGACTTCTTAGCAGCACATGACCATGACGACAGCAGTACCTGAATCCCTGATCTTTATGCACACAGATAGAGGATAACCACCAGGCAATGAGCACCCGCTATGAAGTTTGCTAAAAACCTTTCTAAGATGTATCACCCAAAAATATAATTCAGTGAAGCCTCACAGTTGATTGGAAGCAAGAGAGAGAAATAGCGAACACAAGAGCATGTATTATTTATTTCTGGTTTCTGATTTCAAGAAAATATTTCCTGAGATAATGGAAATAAAAATATGTATATGGCAGTAAAGTTTCTTTTTAATCTTACTCTTCTCCTATTACCAAGCAAACTAATTGGACCTTTTGTTGAAATACGAAACTATTATATTAACAACGATTTGTGAGAGATTCTTGAAACGTCACAAAATCAAAAAGACACATAACCAAGGAGATAACAGAACTTGAACACTAATGCTTCGGTCAGAGATAAAGGGACTGATACAAGTTAGACCTTTGTACACAAAATCCAGAAGCCAGGAGATAGTTTCAACAGTTAGGTTTATTCTTCATGAAGGGTCCCATGCATCCATGACCAATTGTTGCTGACAAGATCTGTCTGCCCCACAGTTCTAAAGCATTCCAGATGATACAGCCTCATTTCATTACCATGGTTATCTTCGGTTTACAGGTTTAAACTGCCACACATATCCCTTCCTTAATAAACTTAAAACAGCACAACTTATGATACAAAACTATACATGAGAAAAATATAAATGTGAGAAGATGTCTACTTTACATACTCCTTTTTATGAATAAAGAGTATGTCTTTCTTACATACTCCTTTAAGTAGGCAGGTGGGGTAGCTCTCCTGCTAGACTCTCTGGGAGACAACTCTGGAACACCAGCGTCCACTGAACCCTTGTGGATTCCATCGTTTTTGCACCATGGAACACCAGAGTTCACTGAACCCTAAGGGATTTTATTATCCATGAGCACCACCACCCTCTTCAAATTCCATATGCCATAGTAGCCAATCTTAACTTTATTGTTGAAAACTTTGATAACCTGCATACATTTGAAGAAACCTGCAGAACCTCCTTTCATGCATGGTCTCTTAGCCATGACCCAGATCCCCACCTTGACTTCCATCTTCTTAAATAACTTTTTCTCATCAAAATACTTCTTGTGAGCCTCAAATTTCCAAGCCTCCCTCATCTCTCAATCACTACCATGTTCTACATGCCCAGACCTAGACTTCATATTGTTTGGCCCACGTTGGCGCTTTTACTTTCTTGATGATTTCCTCTCTCCAATCCAACCCAGAATCCTTAGCCATGGCTATAGACTCCTCCAACACGTGGTTGAAGCGTTCCACCATGCCATTAATTTCTGGGTGGTATAGAGAGCATTTCTTATGTCTCACACTGTGTTCATTTAGGAATTGCTCCATTTCGTTTTACACTAACGGCACCTGTTGTCCGTAAGAATCACACCAGGCATGCCTTCTCTCCCAAAAAACTCCTTAGGAAAGCGTATCACATCTTTGGTCTCTATTCCTTTGGTGAAAGTAATTTCTTGCCACCTAGAGAGCAAATCAACTAAGACCATCACATACGACTCACAACCCGCAATGTGTATGGGACCCACAATGTCCATGGCAACCTTCTTCCACGGACCAGTGGGGCAGTCTCTGTTCACCATGAGTTCACCGTTGGGATTTACTACCTTTTCACTCAAGTCACACTGAATACATTCCCTGATGATGCTCTCCGCATGAATGTACATACCTGGCCACCAGTATGTTAACCCGAGTCTTTCCTTGGTCTTGGACAACCCTTGATGACCACCATGTGCCTAACTTATGAGTTCCTCCTTCAGAGAGGTGGGCAGTACCAACCTCGTGCCACTGAACAAGAAACCATGCTTTTCCGATTCATCCCTGATGTGCTAAAACTTCTCAGCCTCCCCATCACCCTTAACTTTGGTACTCCATCCTCTCATTAACAATTCCATCACTTTCTACAGCCCCGATTTAGAAACCAGTGGATCACACCAATTATTTTCAGTAATGCCACCATCATTTAGTTTACAAACCATCTCATCATCATCCTCACAAGAGCTGAAATGACTCTCCTCATCCATCTCCACCAATCTAGATAAGGTGTCTGCAACCTTGTTGTCGACTCCTGGTAAATACTTAACTTCGATGTCATACTCTTGGAGGGCAACAACCCACTTAGGGCCTAATTACGACTTTGGTGGTGTGGGAGTAGGCCGCCACACTAGCTCCCAAACCGCCAAAGCTGTACTGACACAGCCTACCAAATTATGAGTTTCCTCGTGTCCGTAGGGCGGTGATTTGGATGTCCCATGGCGGTGTCCATTAAAAAGGCATTGCAATGGGAGAGCCTAAGGCCATTCCTGCATGGCATAGACTGTGCAGTCCATGCCATGTAGGAAAGGGGGTGAATGCACACGGGATGCAATGTGGGCCCCATTGCAGGCACCCCATGGCCCTGAGCAAACAGAGTGCCCTGTAGGGCCCCATTTTGTTTCCTCACTGCCACAGTTTTCATGGTAGGTTCACCACCATGAAACCTGTGGCGGTGAGGAAACTTCTAATATGCTTGGTGGTTCTGCAGCAGCATCACCAGAATAGTAGGGCCTCTCACAGTTGTGTCACTGCTGCGGGATCAATGATCCTCGGCAGTTGCAGCGAGCCTCTAGAGGTACCACCACCGTAATTGTAATATGACAGGATGACTGCCAGTCTCACGGTCCAGGGACTGCCACCACAGGCTTGGAACTCATAATCAGCTCCTTAGTGATTCTGCTGGAAAGAGCATCAATCCTTTTTTTTTTTTTTAAAGATTTCACATAAGGACTTGTGGTCTGTCCACACTTCAAATCGACTGCCCCATAGAAGATTCCTTAACTTTTTTACAGCCCGATGAACCACTAATTCCTTCCTTTCCACAACAAAATAGTCCAATTCTGCCCCTTTCAGACCTTGGGAGAGGAACAGGATAACATTGTTGGAGTCCTGACTTCCTTGCTGCAGTACAGGTCCTTACCTCTTCATGCTAGCATCTGTAATCAAAACAGATGTGTTCCTTGGGTCAGAATTGCTCAACTTTGGAGCATTATCATGCTCTTCCTTAACCACCTTGACCTCCTCATCACAAGCATCATCCCACACAAATTCGGACCCAGTCCAAAGTAGACCTCTCATGTGGGCACACATCCTCCAAATCCCTGCACAAATTTACTGTAGTGTTGTGCCATCTCGAGGAATTTCAGGTACTCCTCCTTGTTGGAAGAGGACCATGGCTTTTGTATGGCATCAACCAAATCCTCCTTTGGCGTTATATCCTCCCAGAGATTGTATGCCCTAGATAGTCTATGGACTGCCTCCTGAACTTGCATTTCTCCATCCTGACTGTCAAATTAAACTCACTCAGCCTGCTCAACAACTGTATGACTCTCATCATGTTCATCATTATCCATACCGAAGACCAAAACACCATCTTGATAGATTCTTGCACATACAAGCCCCTCCATTGCTTTCTCCGGGGCCCTTTGGAATGCTAAGGCTGCCAACACCAAACCAAAGGGAAGCGTGGTAAAAAGAAATGTCCCAAAAGGTGTGACAAATACAGATCATTTGTGGTTTCATCCAGCCTAATTTGAAGATACACAGACTTAAGGTCAATGGTGGAAAATACCTTTGCCACTTGCAATAGCATCAACATGTCAGATATCATTGACAACTGGTACCTATCTACTATTACATGCTTGTTTAGCTCCCTCAAATCCACACACAAGCGTAAACTTCCATTGGCCTTCTTGGCTGCTACCACTGGGGCAAGCCACTGTGTTCCTTCCACTTCCTCAATAATGCAGTCACTTTAAAAAAAATATTTTTATTAAACAGTAAACATATGCTTCAAAAAAACACAATACAATGCGTATATTTGGTGGATTGACATGTACAGTGTATACATTAGGTTTCACATATTAGATTTCCAATCAACCCGCTGTTTCAACCATCACGATCCAGGGTACAACTAGCTGTATAATCTCTCTTGATAACATAGTGCCGCTCGTCATGGCACTGTCTATTAGCTCCTATTTTTCGCCCATGTGCCCTATATCCTTTCCCATTTGCATGGACAGCCCCTACTCTGGTATATTGATTGCTCCGCCTGGTGGCACCAGTCCAAATAATGCCTTCACTTTTAAGTTTTTCCAAATCTGTCTGCATCAGTGATGTCAGTGACCATGTAATGAGTTATATACAATGTGAGTTCATAAGCAGTGCTTTGTGGAGGGTGCGAGTTATTGTTAGCTCAGTTAACTATAACTACTAATTTACACTGGTGTTGTACGAGTGAAACCTGAGCCTAACTATAAAGTCCCTGTGACCTTTGTTTTTTTTAAATGAATTTTCAAGTTTTTTTGAAATTCCATTTCTGAACTATAACATCCCTCAAAACTTAGTTTTTTTAATTGAATTTCTATGTTTTTTTATGTAGTAGTCGCATTTGCGGAGTGATGAAGAAAGGGGGCTGGGCCTCTGGCCAGTTCTCAGGAATCCTGCAGTGTAGGACTTACAGTGTTTACCAGGAGGGCTTCTTGGCACCCAAGGTCCCTCAGGAGTAAAGTGAACTGCATCCCCCAACCAGTAGTGCTCAAAGAGGTGCGTTTGCAGAGTGGTGGAGAAAGGGGGAGTGGTCTGAAGACCTCTTAGCAATCCGGCTGTGTGGGACTTACAGGAGGTAACAAGAGAGGTAGTTGGCCCACAAGGATGTCCTTGAGGCTTCATAGGTGACTGCATTAAAACTTTTCTTCCACAACACAAAAAAGGCATCAATTTGTTTTATAAAATTAAAGCTTTTGACATTTCATTTACTCTAGAGATCCTTCAAACAACTTTTGATAAAAGAGACACCACTAGAGACAGCAGAACCTGAACACTTAACCGTCTTACTAATGATGTTAATCATCTCAACACAAACACTCTCTAGAGAACTGGGCAAAAACATGATTTGAAAATTGAACACAGGGAGGCTTCATATGTGATTTCAAACTGATAACTATATTATTTGAATCGTTTGGAGAATGGGGGTGCTACACAAAGAGACAGAGAGAGAGAATAAGAATGTATTTTAATATTCCGGGTATAGCGTGCTTCAAGAAAATATTTACTGTGCTAATGCCAATAAAAATAGTTATGTCAATTCATTTTTCCTAAACCGACTTATCTCTGTTTGATAAAAAGGAAAGTATTATCTTTTTCAAATTTTATAGAGGTCCTGGAAGCCTCTTGTGGACTAATAAACCTTCAAGGGAAAGGAGGAGGAGGGTCACAGAGTGAATTTAGCACTTAACATTCAAGCTGAGAGTAACATCTATTAATTAATAGACCACGATTGACAATCAGAAAATGGACTTCAGCGGTGTTCCATAGATGATTACAATAGAAATCTTTTCCCATTATCAAAGAATGTGGCTTTATTTTTGGAGAATGATTATTATTAGCTTTCCACTCACAGGAAAGATCCTCGAGACAGCTAATGATTGGACAGACCTTTAAGCAGGGACATACTACGGCAAAAAGAGGCCTTCAACCCCTCCCCTTCAGTTTGAGAGCAAAGGACATTCTATTCAGTTTTGTGAAGAATGTCTTATGCCATACCATAAGAAAGTGGAATTCAATGTGACTTCGTAGGTGACTGAAAACACATTTGCCTCTCTTTACCAAAACAAGTAGATATATTTAGACAGTTAGAACGCTATTGACTTTCATTTACTGGAGCAAATATTAAAACACATTTTGATAGAATAAACATCCTGGTAAAGATGTGAGCATCTCATGAAGAACCAGAACCATGAGGGTCAGGCTGAGAGTAGCACTCTAATAACTTCTGCCACAATATACATCTGATATATTATCCAATTAAGCTAGGCTCTAGAGTAGAATATGATGAAATTCTTTTTCCCATTACCAAATATTTCTGCTGTATGAAAACTACTGTATTTTATCTTGCTGGAGAGATCTTTGAGAGACCTTGTGATAAAGCTAGGCATGGGCGGAATTCCCGCTATGTGGAATGCCACAAAGTGCTGAAAAAACTCTGCTGAGTTCCGCAAGTTGCACAATGAGATAAGTTTAGCTGCTCGTGCTGATTTTTAGCGGTAGGAGTTTGTCCTGCGTTGTAAAATCAGCGCCAATGGCACCATGCACACCGCAAGAGGGCGTTGCTTCCTTCTGCCGTTCGAATAGATGTTGCACTTGAGCGGCAGCTTCCTCAACATGAGCAGCCGATTTCTCAACGTGAGCGGTAGCGACCTGCCATGACCGCTCACTTTGAGAAATTTCGCTAAAAGGTGGGCTACTGTAGGAATTTCCTACCTCGTGCTCACCAACTTAACATTGGTGAGCCGTGAGAGAGGAATAACTCTGCCCTGCTGACTTTTTTGGAACTCTGTGGGCTCTTCACAGAGTCCTAAGTGGGAAATATTCTGCATGCGGAGAGGAAATTCATGCCCAAGCCTTGATAAAGTAGAACCTAAAGAAGACAATTGACCATAGAGACAGCAGGACTTGAATTTACGTTTAGTGAAAACATAACTGTAGCATATGATACAAATATTGAATGTCTGTTGATACCGAAGAGCAGCAGAGCTTAACCTTCATGCTGAGAGTCAGTGACTTTGGCCACAACTCGCACTCTACTAAGCTGGATGTCCACATACCTCTGCCATATGGTTTGAAAATGGAATTCAATAAGGTTTCCCAGTTGATTTCAAACTGACACCTCATCAAGAGACTGAGCGATAGATACTTAGACAGAGAAACAGATAATGTATTTTTTATTTTTCTTATTTGGAGCATGGTATATTAGAAGAAATGTTACCTGAGACAATGCTACTAAAATATTTGCGTTATTCAAAATATGTTTTTCCTAACCCTACTCACCTCCTGTAAATAAACGTAGAAATTGGATAAATCCATGCAATATGAAATGTATTTACTGTTTTGATAGATCCCTTAAAAATCTTGGAATGGTAATCGACCTTCAAGGAAAGATAGAATATAGGTGAAAGCAGAATTTGAATAGTTAACCTTCAAGCTGTCTGTCATTAAGCCAGATAACGCGCTACATTGAGCAGTGAGAAAAATACTTATGTATATGATCCAAAAGTGTAGTTCTTCGATTCTGAGCAAGTGACTACAGCAAAACTCTCCGCGTCTTACCAAAAACTGTAGCAATTGTTTTGCAATGTTAGAAAATGCAGATTTCTCACATTCTTACAAACCCATCTGTTTGTACGAGGGCTCAATTATGGCAGTGTTAAGACTTGAGACCATTAATATCATGCTAAGAGTTAGGACTGTGTGAAAGTCTTTTTTTAGTTTGAGGTGTATTGGTGTCTACCACAAGTAATACATTTATTATCGTGTTAGATCCAGTCAAAGATTTCAGTAAGTCAAACCTGTGCTCAACTCCTGGTAGCTATGAGACAGAGCTGGCAAGTTTAATTTAAAGAAAACGTGAAAAGCATTTAGAAGTACCAAAATAGTTAAAAAGTCGAAAACACAACACAATACAAATCACACTCTAGTTTATAAACATAGAGAAAAATTTAATAATTAAAACAACACAAAAACAACAGCAATCCAATAAGTGGAATCGAAGATATGAATTTTGTGACATTAGCACCAAGAAGCACTAAGCATTAATAGTATTCGATTGTCATGGTAGACTGGAACCTAGTTGCGATTTGAGACAGACTCTGATGGACTGCAGGGCAGAATCACCATGTGGGTTGGCCATTCAAGGGCCTGGAAGTATTGAAGTTCGGAAAAGTTTCCAAGTCTCAATCTATAAAGGGATTTTATCCGTTTTATAAAGAAAAACACTTTTCTTCATGAAACAAACCTGAAAGTCTGATGCCATGGAACTGCTTGCCAGATTCCTTTCGCTTTCGTTCCCCTTGAAGCTCTGGAGCAAATGTTCCCAAATTTCTTTAGGTGCCCTAACAACCACAGGACTACACTTCTATGCCTCAGGTCCAACAGATAGCACTAAAGACTCTCAGGGAGTCACACAGAGGGCAACATCAAAGTTCATTGCAGGTCCAGTGGCCACTGCTTCACTGCCATTCTTCACAGATGTCATCTTCTGTTTTTTTATGTCCCTGAAGCCACACAGGGGATTCTTGGTGATCTTTCTGTCCTTGAATTTATATGTGAAAGGTGTTATAAATTCCTCATGTCCTTTTCACAGGTCACAGAATCCAAGTGCAGCTCGTCCAGTCAGCCTTTTCAAGATGGTGAAAGTCTTTGGCAACTCTAATCTTGCACACTGAGGGCTAAGTGTATGTGTGTGGGGAATGCATTGTGGTAATCCTAGCGTCCTCCCATATCTAACTCTAAAGTCCAGTTTGAAGCAGCCACTGTATCAAAAAAAAAACAGAAACAGAAGTCGGGTAAGACAAAAGCAGGGTCCTTCATCAAGCTGAAAGGTGGTACACAAGATCTGTCCTGGCATCTTGTTTTCTACATTAGAAGGGTGCAAACTTTAACACTTGATTCAGACAGAACTGTCATGCAGGATTTCACATTGTGGTGTCAGCAGGAGGGGTACAGCCCCCACTCTGCATATTCTTTTGGGCTCATAGCAGTCATCTATGCCCATGCAGGACAGTCTATTGTGTGTTCCTAGGGAGGCATTTGACACCTCAGTCATGTCTATACCTGGGTTTGAGCACAGGCTGGTAGCTGGCAGATTTTTATGCCTTCTGACAATTCATTTGAAAATTGGAAATATTTACCAGAAAATCATTTCAGCAAATTCCTCTTCCGGATCTTCAGGATCTAAAAGTTTACTCTCTATCCCCAGAATTAAAAGATTGCGTATTGGCGGTAAAGCTTTTTCTTATCTGGCCCCGGTTTTCTGGAACGAATTACCACAACATCTCCGTGCTGATCTGACCATCTTTCACTTCAGAAAACTTCTTAAAACCTATCTCTTCTAATCAGCTCGCCGACGCAGTACGATTGTTACAAGCGCAGAGATACCCTTCAGGGTGATTCAGCACTATATAAAATCATAAAATCAAATCAAATCAAATCATGCAAGTAAATGGTAAATTTCTAAAAATTACTCTTCCTTATTATTTATAAAAAATGCAACTTCACCATTGAATCAGATTTTTAATAACTATTAAAAATAGTTGTTTAATTATTTTTCTAGCTGGTCCCTTTTCCAAGATACAGTATTACTATTTTAATCTGTACTTCTTCATACGACAGCTAGGCCTGCCACAGTGAAAATACCTATTTTCTACACCATATACTATGTCCTTATAGTTATTAAATATGCCAATAAGGTATTAGCCGGTTTTTACATGAGGTCAGAGCACACACACCGAGAACAAGACCCTGTCTGGAAAGTCTATTAACTAACAATAAAATTCAGCATAAAATGTTGGTGACTATGTAGAAAGAGGTATTTTCTAACAGGGACCTTAATAACTACACCACAAAGGGAACTGTATTGAGTGCATGAAATGATGCCTATGACTTATATGTTGATAGGTGAATTGAATGAGACGCCATTGGTGACTGCAATAAAGGTGTTATCCAATTACTAAAAAGGTAGCTATATTTTTGCAACATAACAGCAAATATGGGCCTGATTTGGAGTGCGAAGAAAGGGTACCCCATTACAACAGCGTACCCTTTCTTCCATCTGCCTCATTTAGAGACTGGCGGGCCTTCAGCATGTCAGTGGCGGAGACTACTCTGTACCCACCGCTAACATACAACTCTAACGGAGTAAGGGCCATTGGAAGTTTTGCCATTTGTCCTCCTGCCCTATTTAGAGTAGATAAACAAATGGCATTTTTTTACTTTTGCTTAATGGTACCCAAAATTTGGTGTTGAGTGACAGTAAAAGCATTTCAGTGACTTCCACGCTTCAACCGCAGCCGTGTCTGCATCGGAAAACTTCCGCTCGGAGCTACGCATCTTCCCTGGGGAACTCGGATTCCCAGCAGCCCTCCTGCCACCAGACGCCATTGCGGCAGTGCTCAAAAGCGCGCCAGAAGTCCCGCGGCCTTGTAGCCACAGCCGCACCTGCACCGGAAAACTCCAGCTTGGAGCCACGCATCTTTCCTGGGGGACTTGGATTCCAAGCAGCCCTCCTGCCACCAGACACCGTTGTGCCCGTCAGAGCCCGGAGTAGGCTGGGCTGGGCCCCCCTCTGACATCTGGAATTCGGGACCTGCTGTTTCTGTCACCATAAGGTATTGTGCCTCTACTTTCTCCTGGGTACCATCTGCCATTGACCAGGTAATAGAATGGCCAAATGCAAGGGCCTTAGTGATCAACTGGGGAGAGGAGCTGCAGGGACACTAGATGCTTTTTTAACAAGGGCGGAGTCTGTACTTGTGCACTAGATACAGTTAGCAGAACGGCGGTTCTCGCTGGGGTCTGTGATCTCTCAGGAGCGCTCCTCCCTTGGTAGTATTTTGACGGAGGGTGATGTCTCAACTATGCGCTCAGATTCGCCGATAGTCCCTTTGCCAATCGCAGTCAAAGTCTCCCCTTCCCTTTCAGTGGAAGTAGTAACAGGCACTAACATTGTCACCAGGGGCCAGGCTGCCAAATCCCTGACCGTAGTTATGAGCGAGCCACTGGTTAAAAGGAGGAAAACTGGAGGTTCCCAAAAACAAAACCTCTTGAAAACAGTTTGAGCGGGTAAGATCAGAGGGAATGGAGGATCTGGGTCTGGGCAGACTGCCACCGAGAGTATCTCAACCATGACCTCAACATTGGCCCCTGAATTGCCTACCGATGATACATGGAAAAGGATGGAGTCTTTGGTTACAGCGCTCATGGAACCTCTCCTAACCAAACTAACACAAATTGAAGAGAGACTTAGAAACATTGAGGGCGTAACCATAATTAATTCCTCCTCTATCCTCTCTTCAGGGGCTGGCCGGGACTCTGCCACAATGTCAGACACAGGGGCAGGGGCAGGGGCAGGGCGAGGGGTGGGGAAGAGGGCGTCTCAGGATTTTATTACATAGAGAGATACTAAAGCCATCTAAATATTACAAAAGATGTCTCTGATCCCACCACCCAACAACTATCTCGTCCACCCCATAATACCCAAGCTACAGTTGCTGGGATTGACAACATTTTGCATCAACCCTCTAGAAATGTCCTGACTAGGTCAATGTCTAACCCAAGGGTAAACTTAATAGAGGACCGGGTAAGTGTTGTCAACAAAAGGCAACAACGACCTACTGTGGAGACTAATGTGGCCCTGTCGGCTACTTCTTATCAACCGCACCATCTCCCCCTAGCATCCTCTCCTTTTGTATTTGTCCGGGGCAACGTTCCGACTCTTAGGGAGGGACAGCCCAAAACCACCACCCAATTGATGGACAAATCCTTACATTGGCTATCCTGCCACACATCTATCATGGGCAAAGGGTGTGCCTCACTGGCCAGTGAAATTATTATGGCTAAAGGATACCATGGTTGAGATCAGGCAGGAAAACATCGGAAGGTGACTGTGTAGTAATAAACTTTCCCAATCATTTTGCTTCTAGAACCATATCAGACCATCTACAAAGACATCCCCCGAGGGGTACACAGATCGTAGGACTCCCGTTAGACTACTTTTACAGACCCCCACACTTCCTTCCTCGAGGCTTTAGAGAGTCTCCAACAGGCGGAGTACTGAGAATGATACTCGAGTGCAACAGGGATGATGTAGGGGAGTGTGTCACTGTTACGAACAGATTTGAGGTACTCTCTAACTTAGAAAAATGTGACTGACTACCTTCTTCTACAATCCAGGGGCGCCCTGAAGAGAACTCTGTATCTTTTATTCTCCCAGTGACCCCTAACCCAATTGAGATTAAGAAAAAACAATATACCCCTTTCAAAATAACCTCTTGGAATGTGGCAGGCATTAGGTGTAAACTGGGTAATGCTCATTTGCAAAAACTTTGACAGGGCAATGACATCGCCTGCTTCCAGGAAACATGGGCCACGAAACCTGTTTTTATTAATGGCTATTGGTTGTTTCAGACAAAGGCAACCCCAACACCTACAGGAAGATCTAAGGGGGGTCTTTTAACGCTAATTCCAAATACAATGACATGTAAAATAAAGAAGTTTGACAGCAGGAGTCCTTTCTTCCACCTCCTTTTCCTTGAGCTTCCAAAAGAAGGCACCTGGGTTTTGATAAATTATTACAACAATAACTTCGGCCCCAATATGCATACAGTTGTAGATGAGGTAAATACGTCAATTGATGAGGCCCTAAAATTTAAAAAGAGTGATGGTGCACTTACTATAATTTGGCTGGTAAATATCAACATTCATCCATGTAAGCATACTCAAGAGAATCTCTGGGGCCTGGCTGGCTTGGTAGGAACCCTGTTCCCCACTTTTCCCATAGTAATTATGGAAACAGTCTTAATACGACTATGTTTACCAGGAATATGGCTATAGTTAGCATCTGGAATAACCAAGAGGATTCCCCCTCGAAAACCTACCACCAGGAACTTCAGGAATCCACAATCGATTTTATAATGGTTTCCACTTCAATTACGGGTAATTTTAAACACACAGAAGCCCAATTTACTAGCTTTAGAGATCACACAATTTTAACCGGCCACTAGCCTTAAATTCTAGGGAGAAAGTGACGCACCAGAATACCGACCTCCCGATATTGGCCAGAAAAAATGGCTAAACAACGAAAAGACCTGATCAACAGGGCCTTAATCCACTTTTGTATATAGGATTGAGAGTGGGTATTCAAATTCCTGTACCCACCTAGAAATTTCTCAGTTTTCGTCAATCCTTATGGCCCACAATGAAGTTTTGTATTTATACCTAAAAAAACTTTTGTTTTGTCAGTCACTTTACTTCAAGTATATCCCCGTCTATACAGATGTATAGACAATGAACAATTGTGTGTGGGTGAGATAGCACCTCACGTGCGCTACACCAGAGGAGCTTACTGGTCAGTTCTCACCAGTTTTGCCCACGTTTCGCATCATTGGTAGCTATCTCACCTGTGAAAACAGAAGTGTCCAGTACAAACAATAAAGGTGAAAATAGTGTTTGTGTATATCACAAGGAAAAAGGAAGAAAGAAAGACCCCGTATTACGGTGAGATAAAGAATATCTCTAATTAAAATTAAGTTAAGACTCACATATACCAGATGCCGATTTTATTCAAAAACTCGTGAGCTTACTCAAAGCTAAAAACAATTGCATGTTGCAGACCAATTCAGGATGGGCCAACATGTTTCATTGCCTTTTTCTTTGTGGCAATTTCGTCAGGACTCGCGGTCGTAAATCACCTTACTGGACTTCAATTTTGTAAACGAAGTGACAGGTGTTAGCCAAGGCCCCTCATACCAGCTATCCACCTTGCCACAGGGTTCTTCTTTCTACTGTAAGACCCTTTTACAACACCATCTGTTGTCGTATAACACATGTACCCAAAGGACGAGCTTTGTCTCATTCCAGTAAAATGGCTACCAATTAAAGTGGGCCCAAATTGACAATACTTTGCACCCAGTATAGATTAGCTAGAAGACAAAGGGAGAGGACCTTGAGGGAGGAGATTTGGGAAAAGCTTGGCCACGCAAGATCACCTACCAGCTTCTTTTCCCAGCTCGACTTCCAGGGCAAGGCTTTCTTTTTTGACACACCTGAGGAGGTCAGGTACTGGATAGAGGAGTGCCCCATGCTGCACACCAGCAATCCTCCCCACCAGGGCGGCAGCGGGAGGGGTGGGGGGCATTCAGCCCCACGGAAGCAGTGGTGCCGCTGGGACCAGTGGGCCTGGAGCACCCCAATCCATGAGACAACTCTACCACAGTGACGGAAGAACTGGCTGTACAGTCTGCCAGCAATGGCCCCTTGCAACCTCCACCAGTCACTCCATGATGTGAATATATGGACAAAGTTTATAGGTGCCATTGTAGTTTATACTGCAGCTGTACGGGGGCTTCACAGGGCTCACAAACAAGCCACTCAAAAGCTCTTTAATTTGGAGTTTGCCTTAGTTGGGGTTGGGGTATGCATGTTAGGGGAGATATGCATATCATGTTAGCCCTGTCCCTAATTCCATCACAACAGTACACAGGAGTTGAGGGTGGGGGGGAGTTTAGTGGTATTGTTTTTTATTTTTTTCCCCATTGGTGTTGCCAGGAGTGAGTGTGTGGCAAGCACATTAGCAACGTTTTCACAGTCCATCGACACAGATAATGGTTAATGCACCTGGAAACATAGCCAATATGCATGACACTTAATCCCAGGTAAGCGTACAATCCTCTCATGGAATGTTAATGGCTTACTCGACAAAATCAAACGGGGCGGTACTCAAGGTAGCCTCAAAGACTGAGGCTGATATACTGATGATCCAGGAGAACCATCTCATAGGCAATAGGTGCCCCTTTCTGGATCACTGGGGTTATGCCCGGGTATATAATTCAGGATTTCACCAGGGCTCATGAAGTACAACCATCTTAATCCGGAGACACGTGCCCTTAGTGGTCTCTAACGTGTGGCACAACGGTTTGGGCGGGTCTTGGTGGTGACGGGAGCCTTACATGACTTCTCGATCTCTTTGATCTGTCTATGCCTCTCCATTGTTACATCTGACTTTTCGTCCTCATACACGAGCTCCCTGAGGCTCCATGGCTTCTAGGCAGAGATCTTAACGGGGTATGAGACCCTAGTCTCGACCACTCCGCTACCCTTATGGACACCTGCTCTCGGTATTTGTGCATAACTTGACTCTGATTGATGTGTGGAAAGTGTATCACCCGGGAGACAGAAGGTATACATTCTACTCTGGGGCCCTCCTGTCTTTCTTTCGGCTGGACTACTGTCTCATGCCACATCATGAATGCCACTGGGTTTTAGATATTAGACTGCAGCATTGGGGCCTCTCAGATCACTCACCGGTGGTGGTAGACCTGGCCTGTGGCCCGCCTAGGGCAGCAGCGGGCTGGCGCCTGGACCACTGGAGTCTTTAAAATGAGGAATTTAGGGAACTTTGTCAGCATGCATGCCAACACTTCCTCACCAAAAACAAGGGTTCGTGGACTCCCAGGATATGATATGGGAGGCCCAGAAGGCTACCATCCACGGAGACATTATCAGTTACTCCAAAAGGCAAAAAGACCGAGCTCTGCAGAAGATTAAACACCTCGAGGAGCGAGTACTCAACCCTAAGAGCCGATACATTTGGCATCGATGGAAGAGTCCCTCTTACGGGATTCACTGCACATGCAAACATTGCTCCAGCAGGAACTCACACAAGAGGCAAGGGAGGCCTGAACAGCCACCTGTAACAGGATCTACCAATGGGGCGACAGGACCATTAGGACTTTACACTGGCCGTGTACTTCTATGGAGACTGTTGCCCCAGTGGCTTATTTAACGGCCAAGGATGGCTTGTGGGTGACTGGTAGTGTGCCCATTGTTCATGCTTTCGCATCCTATTACTAGAAGTTGTATAGCTCAGACCACTTGAATCCCTGAGCAGACCAGCATCAATTTATGCTGCACCAGCTGATGCCTCGTTTATCTTCCATGGAGCGTGAATCTTTGGAGGCTGATGTTACCTGTGTAGGAGGGCAAGGCGCCAGGATCTAATAGCTTCCAGGTGGACTTTTGGCTCCTGGTGTGGCCTCAGATGGGCCCATTGATGCTGGAAGCCTTTAAAGAGGCTCTAATGCATGGCAAGCTGCAGATGAATCTCAGAACGGCCAAAATCATTGTGATACCAAAGCCGGGTACGGAGGAGACACACTGTAAAAACTATAGACCAATCTCCTTATTGAAGTCGGAGATAAAAATCTGGGCCACGGTATTGGCTACCTGGCTCGCAGGGGTCATGACCCATCTGGTCTACCCAGACCAGTCTCGGTTTCTTCCCCATCACGCCACTCGAAATAATCTAAGACAAGTGTACAATGCCATTGAACTAAGCAAGAGCTGCTCTGGCCGTAGTGCTCTGCTTTCGATTGACCTTAGGAAGGCCTTTGACTCAGTATATGGGAATATTTATTTATTCTTCTGCCCCATTTGGGGTTTTGGCCGAAGTTCAGTGGTTAGGTGTGCCTGCTCTACACTAATTGTAAGGCAAGGGCATGCATTGGGGGATGATCTTGGATTGGTTTCCAATAGAAAAAGGGACCTCTAAGGTTTGCCCTGATCCCCCTTGCTGTTTGCTTTAGTGATCGAGCCCCTGGCGGCATTGGTGCGGGTGGACACATTGTTTCAGGGCTTCCAATGATCCCACAAGTTAAGTGATAGAATCTAATTATATGCTGGCGATGTTCTGATGTTCTTGGATGATCTAGAGTTGCCGGGACACCACGCACTCCAAATTCTGCAGATCTTAGGATCATATTCAGGCCTGCACATGAACACTAATAAGTCCTTGATTTACCCCATTACCCCCTTTCCATTAGACATGCCGTGGGCACTGGGGATACCAGTACTCCTCTTTGGGTTAAAATAATTGGGGGTCTACATTACAGGTGACATAACAGGAAGGCCTTGCGAAAGACGTAAAATTCTGGTCCACTACACCCTTGTCCCTCTTGAAACACTCCGCCATCTTTAAAATGGTCTCTCTTCCATGCCACCTTTACCAATTCGAAAATCACCCTTTCCTGGTGAATCGGGCCTTCTTCACCCAGGTAAATGCACAAATTAGAATGCTGTTGTTTGGATGGGGACCAACTCGAACAGCCCTGTGGAAATGTTGTTAGCCGGTCTTCAAGGATGAGATAGCTACTCCTGATATTATATTGTACTACAGGGCAGCACACTTACTCATAGTAAATGAGTGGTGGGTTAAGGGCTTCAGTGATCTGGCATATGCGTCTGATGAATGGACAATGGGTCATCTCCCACATCTACTTTATGGTGGTGCCATTTTGAAGGCCCTCCCTTGCGCTACAATAGTGGCTCTTGGGGTATGGATACGGGTATGAAATCCATGGGGTGGGCGGTTAGACTGATGCTAGAGACTCCACTGTGGCATGGCAACAGACTCCCACAAGTCGTTTAAGTCCTTCCAAAATCTACAAGTAGATTATGATATGCATCGAACACAGTTTTATCCGGAGGTCATCCCTGAATACTCCCCCCTAGAAGTGAAAATTCTTCTTACAAACATTAAAGATCATAAGCTATCTGAGATCTACAAAATGTTTCTATGCAATGTGCTGGTTCAGATGGTGGGGGTAAGGGAGGCTTGGGAAGGGGAGCTGGGACCGATGGATAATCAGGATTGGAGGAAAGCAGTATAAGCCCTCAGGGAGCCGGTAATAGCATCACAATTTAGATTGCTATAGCTCAAGCTACTTAATTGTGTCTACCTAACTAGAGCAAGGTTGCACTGCATGTGCCTGATAGCCATGGGGAAGTGTCTTTGGTGCGACGATCCACAAGGGGACATACCCTATACATTCTGGTGTTGACCCACACGCTCTCACTTCTGGAATGGGGTCCTAGCACGATTGGAGAGAGTGTTGGTCTGGAACATTCCCAGGGATCCCATACTTATCCTTTTGAGCATCACAGATGATTTAGAGCACAATGGATATCAAAGGGCACTGCTCTGGCTGGGTTTGATCTCTAAATTAGATAGTGCGCGAGCCTGGAAGAATACTGCGGGCCCCCCCCATCGAGACATGGGCTAAGGATATGGATTACTGTATGGGATTGGAATGCCTGGCAAGGGGGTGCCCCCAGAAACACTATAAAGTTAGGGAAGGATAGAGCTGGATACAGGGGTATACAGTTGGAACTTTGCACTGCCAGACCATGGTCTGTTTTTGGTGATACACGTACACGCAGTCCTGAAATGCATGCCTCCCACACGGGATGAGGGGCCCGGAGCTTGCTATGTAACCCAGTGCTTTTTTGCCATGTTTTCCTGCATTGTTTCTTAATTGTTCAATTGTCACGTCATGAATGATGATGTCTCTTGTGCTGCATGCTGTGTACCACTACTGGAAACTTTTTATTAAAACCAAAAAAAATTGTTTTTAAAAACCCCAAAAACTTTGTAATAGCAAATGGTTTGAAGATGGAAATCAACAAAGCGTTATAGGTGATTGCCACTGCCAACTGCATCATTTGAAGAATATGTGGCAGAGATAGTGAGCATTTTTTGTTAATTTGGCCTTTGAAATGTTCAACTAAATATTTCCAGAAACAGGGAAAATAAAAATATTTGTATGTCAACACATATTGTTTTTCCTACATCATCTTATTTCCCATTAATAAACTAAACATTTGTCTGACAATTATTACCTCTTCATTTTTTAAAGACATCTTTGAAACTCTTTGGGGTATAATAGAACTTGAAAGCAGGAGAGGTTAATATTGACAATGGAAACTGACCACTTAACCTTATGGCTGTGAAGCATAGGCACTAAGAATTGGACTGCACATGTTTGTACATTGTCTGTGGCGTAGTCGCCCTATGAGAACATTTAGGGAAAAGTAAAAAGAATGATTTTTATTTAAATAAAAAATAGTATACATATTTTTTGTTAATATTAATGTACATTAATTCTCTAAATGTATTTTAAATGTAGAACCAAAATTAAAAATTCTACTGCACTACTAACTTACTTTTATATTAAATTGTTAATTATTTAAATATATTGCATTAAATAAACATGTTTATTAGGTTTAAATTTAAAAATAATTCCCCACCACCATTTTTTTATCATGCATTATTAATCATTAAAAGGGATATATATACTTAAATAATGTAATGTAATTATATTTTATCAATAGTTAATATTACCTTAATTTATACATACAAAAAAGAAAACACGCTATACTTAAATAATTATATTTTATTTTTAGATATTTAAAAAAATTGTACTGATATTTGTAACTATTTTAAATCATGTATTTTAACTTTATTTTATTTAACATTATTTCCTATGGGGTTTTATTTCAGTCCCTATCAATCAGTCGATTTATATAGTGCAGCTAATCACCCGGGAGACTATGCTAGCGCTGGTCCTTGCCTTCCTTATTTTCTATCGTAGGATGCTGCAGTACCAGTGGTTGGGAATATGTGGTGCTGGGCTTACTCCAGCTCTGAGCTGGAGTAGTTTACTACTGTTATGAGTACCTTTTTGGCTGTAGTAACTATAGAAGTGCTGTTTATGAATAGCTGTGGGCTTACTCTTTGGTGGATGGGTGCATGTCCCTCTTTAAACCCCTCCCTAGCCCCCACTAAACCCTCCCTAGTCCCCACTAAAACCTTCCTTCCACCTCACTAAACCCCTCCCATTTAGTAGTAAGTAGGCGCCTTTTTCCAGCCACTCCACATGGTCCCTCTCATATTTACTACTAAGTGCCCGATTACAATGCCATAGGAAACGGCTCTGATCCTCGCACGGAGGCGTTCCTACGGCATCGTAATTGGCTGTTCGGATTCCTTTGCGACCGACCCATTTTGGTGGGGTCGGTTGGAGAGGAATCCGAGCCGGATGGGGTCGGAGAGCCTGTCTGCCATTTGGAAAGCCTCCATCAATCCCTCGGGCGGCTCTTTCCACCCGAGGGATTAAGATGGCAGATTCCCACAGCCTTTCTGTTCAGGTCTTTCTGACACAGAATGGCTGTGGGAATTCAATTTTGGAGGCCCCCAGCAGGGCCCCCATGGGTGCAAGGTCTCCGGATTGATCCCCACACCCGGTGGCAGGCACCTTGAGGTGCCTGCCACTGTGTGCAGGGATGAACTGCACCTCACCTCTTTACAATGAGCGTATGCATTCCGGTTGCAATGCATGCTCCCTTTGTAAAGAATAGAAATGCGAACGAACAGTCGCATCCTAATTGCTGGGTTGGAACCGACAACAGGAGGTTTTTCGGTCCCAGTTCCCAAACGATGTCAGACTCAGGTCTGTCCGACATCGTAATCGGGCCCAAAGTAGTAAATTTACATGTATGAGGATTTCCCCTTAGAAAAGATAGAAGAGGTGGAGAATTACAATAATAGGTTTGTGTATAGCATTTTGCAGTACTTTAGTAGCACTATCGTAGTACTACTAAAGTACTACAAAATGCAGTTTTTAATAGGCCCTTAAATTCTCAGTTAACCTAATTTTAGTTTGCTTCTTAGACAGTTCTCTGCTTTCTGAAGTCTCTGCTGTTTAGATACCAGATGGCCACCATATCATTAAATGGGCTATATTTTAAAGAAAATCTCATGGAATAACGACGATCTCATGGAATAAAGAAGATCTGATGGTTGAGGGACAAAAGAGAGTTTAGCAAAGGAAGTCATGCATGGACAGTCATCAACTATTACAAACAATCCCATCCATGTTTAACTATTTTAATACATTTTTTAATTAAAATGAAGTTCTTTCAAGCACGCTTCAGCTTGGGCCAAACTAACGACTGCTTGTCAAAATGGACAAGAAAACCTTTGTGTTCTAAATGTAGGCTTTGTCTTGTCCACATGCAGCCACAGCCCGTGCAGGTAACAGTGGTGGGCAGTGGGGCCGGGTGGGGGGAGATTTCGTCATCGCCCGTTGAAATCCCAACTCACCTGGCTCACCGCTTTTACCTGCCCGGGCCGCGCCGTCCACACGGAAAGTCTGACTCACATCGTCTCAACTTATTCCAAGTTGCTAACTATACATAAGGCTTTGGTGCCTAACCTGTTTTATCAGAACGGTTTTAGAACCTGCTGTCATGCCATACTCTTTTGTCTAAAAGGTAGATACTGCCGAGTGATTGCAGCTTTTAGAAAATTCATCACAAAATCCGGCAAGCTGCTGTTAGATAAAGACCCAGAAGCTGCAGTGAGAAGGCAGTACGTACAATTGTTTCTCCTTCAGTGGGGAGGTACCCCTGGGCAGGGGGTCCCTTTTGTTTTTATAGCACGCTATCCATCATCCTTATTCTATAGGTGATTCACGGTACAGGTGCTGCCATGTGTGTATGGTCCACTGCTCTTTGTTTTTGTATTGTGAGTACTTACAATGGGTCCACTTTTTTAGCCTCACTGTTACTTCGGCACTTTATTAACATAGTATGGTAGCGGCTGCATAGGTCATGATGGAGAACAACAAGGTCCAAAGGAATATGAGGGGGCACTACTTAGGAATATCCTGATATGATGATGCAAGTTTTTATTACTTTGCACACTTTTTTGTGACTTTTGCACCAACATGAAAGTTTGGCATGTAATTTTTAGATAAATGTAAAACTAGATGTTCCAGGTTGAGGGCAGTTGAGTAATTGCATCAAACAATGTTTTTTTCTTCCAGCCTGAGTAATTGTTACCCTTCACACCTGCACTTTATATTTGGTATTATAGAAGATAAGAGGCATCATTGTGGTACTAGTGAACGGGGCGACAATGCTGCCCAGAAGAGTATTTTCCTTTTTCCTTTTTCCTCTTTCCTGTTTCTCTTTTATGCCACCCTGTACAATTAGCATTTCTTGCGCTGTTACATGTGCACTATATATTGAGTTTTCATTGACAGGTCTTTGTGAGATAAAATGCCTATTGCAGATCTTACCGGATGGGGAGGATGGAGTAAATGTTGTTTTGATGTTTTCCCCATTTTGGCAAAGATTTTATCTTGTCACTATTGCACTTTATATTTGGTGTTACCTAAGAGACTGTGGGGCATATTATCAAGCACGGCGTTACAGTTATCGCCGCGGCGATAATGGGCTTGATAATATGCCCGTGAGAAGTCCAATCGAAGCCCATGTTGACACCAGAACATGGGCTTCTATTGGAATTCACAAGGGCATATTATCAAGCCCATTATCGCCGCTTTAGCGGCAGTTTTCTGCCGCTAAAGCAGCGACAATTGTAACGCCGTTTCTTGATAATATGCCCCTGTGTAAGACAATAGGCAACCATGTGGAACAAGAAGGGATAGTGTGTCACTGCTGCCTGGAAATAGTCCACCCTTTGCTTGTTTGTCATTTATGCTACCCACACACTGCTATCATTTCCTGTGCTGCCACAAGTGCACTTTACAATGGGTTCTCTAAGTAGAGATACTACAAGACAGGTAGGGATGCAAATAAATTAGATAATGCAGGCTGATTCTGCTTCTATGAACAAGGGCATTATTTAAATCATGTGTGAACTTTTTATCCTTTGTTATGTGCAATGTATGTTTTTAAGTAACTGAAATAAACATAATTTCATTTGATTTATTTATTTAATCAACAACACTATGCCTGCTCAGTCATCTAGTTTAACTTAATATGGCCTCATTCCAAATCCCATCATGCAAAGTCATGTTGGCTGAAAAGTAAGTATAGACAGTATGTCCTGCTCAAGTCCTATTTTTCCTGATGATTAAGCTTGACAAATTCCAATGGCGGTCTGACCTGTGAAGAGTTGCATACATGAATTGAAAGTGAAGCTCCTTATTAGGGAATACACAGTCAGAAAAGTAATTTATAGCCCTCACCTTTGCTGGGTACAGTATTCATGGCACCACAATGTGGTGAATGATATTTGAAGCCAAAGATAAGAAAGCTGAGTAATCCATATCCATAAGCAAAAAACTGCGGAAGGTCATGGGTTGATGACTCCATGTCACAAAGGATGCAAGGCTCCAGCACTGGTTATTTATTTTACAAATTGTTGTTTTAAGGTGTGATAGTTTAATTGGATCAATTAAAGTGAGTAGGCCACGACCAGCCCGTCTGAGCCTGTCAGAGCCCAGAGGAGGCCGGGCTAGGCAACCAATCTTGGCTCTTGCCAGTGGATTTTACTCACCTCTTTTTGAGGAAGCATAGAAGAGAGACACATGCCAAATGAGTGAGAGAAAATCTACCTGCAAATTGGTGGGAGGAATGGCCTCTGTCAGGGTGACATCATTAATTACCAGGTATTTAACATGCACTATAGGTGTCCTAAATTATGAAATTGGCATTGTAGAAGAAAGCCTGGGTGCTGCACAATGCTTGGTGGCACAATTAACTTTAGAATCTATGATGCCTACATCAGTGGTGCTGCTAGCCTTACTACCAACTACTGGTAATTTGGGTTCTGAACTGCGTTGTGTCTTGCAAGTTACAAATGATGGAACCCATTTGGCCCAGATGGACTCCATAGAACTGTGATGTAAGTGTTAGAGTGGAAAGGGTTTTCAGTTACACACAAAAGAATAAAGACGTGTAATACTAAGCTCCGTGTGTGGGGTAGCATTGGCGGGTACCCAGGCTGGGGAGGATGCTACAAACTGCCCCAAAAATACGACTTCTGCTAATAACCCTTGTGTTCTCAACAACATCTTGGCTATTGTTACATATGTTTCTCCCCTATCAACCAGCCGCTCACTGGCCTAAAAGAAAAAGCTGACTCGTATGACTCAGCAAAACAGCAAGTTGTAAGAGCAGTAATACCTACAAAGCCCTGAGATTCAAGACGCACTAAGGAGTTTGTTGGTTCAGTAAGCAGGGGGCAATTTAAGGATATGCAACAGCATCTATGTGAGCAGCTGAATGACCATATAACATTGTTGGAGGGAGGAGTTTCAAGGTTTCTTTGAATCTGCTCTAGATAAGATCAGGGTCTTAGAGGCAAGGATGACAAAATGTATGTATATCTTTAAAGGGAATGAGATGGATGTCCTACTTAGTGAGAGTGCTGCTTGTATAAAGCCATGGTATATACCAGATAACTTTGACTATAACATAAAGAAAGCAGGATGATTAAGATATGATATTAAGAGCCCGACAACTATTCATGAGAGCGATTGTGCTGTTAGGGAGTGGCATTGATGAGGTAGTGATAATATAACTAATATGAACCAAATGACTGCCTGAATGTACACATTGCTATCAGCGCCCACTGTAAGCAGTACTGCCTATCAGCAATTACTGCCAGAGGCTACGCATTAGATAATTCTACTTAAAAATGTACCTACTTTGCGTCCCTCCAAAAAGAATATTGGTGGGACTTAAAGAATAAAGTAACCCTTTGCCTGGCTAAATATATGGGTGGGCTGGGTGGACACAAAAATTGTTACAGGAGATAATTATGATTATAAGCGTGGCCTGAGTTGGCAACGGGTCTTAGACCTGCACGGGAGACTGAGTGGTGGTAAACTTCAGAGATCTCTCTGAAGCAAGACATCTATTACATGAGATTAAGAGTGTGGATGCGAGTGACAGCAAAATCAAAGCTTTACCACTTGTATACTTTTATCGGCCGGATGATTGTTGCTGACAAAGGCAAGCATTATATAACAGAAGGGTGTATTGGGAGTTTCAGCATCCTTTTAATGTAATTCTCAGCAACTCATTTGAACTGCTTAGCTCATTAGAGGAAAACAAATGATTTTTGCATGATGGAACACTAGCTAATGATCACATAAACATGACAGCATTATTTTGCATTAGCAGATGTAAATTTAAATACAAAAAGAGACACTCCGTCTATCGGCTCCAATAATTTGTTGGGTATTAGCATTCAAATAGTTTCATGGAAAATTGCAGGATAGGATGTAAATTGAATACTCCGGAATGGGTGACATTCTCGAAGAAATACGATTTGACTTGTGTTCAGGAGACGGTTGTAGCAGATCCTATCCACCTGGATGGATATAACTCTCTTTAGGTTGAGCATAGGCAGCGCATGCGCTGTCTCTTCGAGACCAATTGTAATCTGTCTGTGGGCTTCAAGTCTGCCCCCCTTCTTGCTATTAGCTGCCTGTAATGTCAATTCTTTCTTTCAATGTGTTTAAGGCATGCATTTGTCATGCCTCTGTTGTCCCTCCCTGAGAGCACCGACCAAGTACAGTCTTTCTCCTCAAGTTAATTTTATAACATTGGTTTTTTTAACTACTTTTTTAGTTATTTGGGCTTCAAAAGGTATACTATCCTAGTTGCGTTGTCGTGCTTCGTGTGTGCAGAGTCCCCCAAGCCACATCCTGTTACTTGCACGTTCTGTGGTCAATGAGGATATTTTTCCTGATGTCAGCGTGCATATGAAACAACTCTTGTGGCTGGTGAGAGAGAAGGTATTTTTCTGTTTTTTTTTTGTTGCTTGCCTCGTTAATGCATCTATCCTTGATTGTTGCATCTCTCCTTCCCCATCCTGTGTCATCTTCCTCACCATTGTTTATTTATTGAATGGGCTGCAGGCAGGACTGAACGTGCATGAGGCATTTATTTATTCAACAACATGGTGGGCAACTGTCTCTGGTTAGACTTTTGGCCGAGTGGGATGTAACCTGCGTTGCTGTTGTCAGCGCATTACATCTTTCCCGTTCTCTCAGAGGCCTCTTGATCCATATGTATAAGGTAATTATTTATTTAGTGGGGTGCACTGAGGCAATGAGGCATTTATTTGTTAAACAACATGGCGGACTATTGTCTCTGGTTACTCTTTTATCTGAGTGGGTAATACTAACAGGTACTAAAATAGGAGGAAAAGGCTATGCCCCTTTAGCCATGGGTTACTATCCTGTCCTTCGGCTGCACCTAACGCGGCTTACACTTGCAAAGTAATACTACAGTTCCCGACATGCTGTGCTGCCACCAGTGAGCCATATGCAGTTTGCGAAGAGCCAGGACAGGGACCAGGTGCCACTATTCCTTTGTACTATAATCCCCTGCTTGGTTTGTGATTCCCTAAGACCTATGGCATACCTGCCAGGAAACAAAGTGGGGGTAACACTGTGCACCCCTTAAGTGTTCTGTCCTGATGCTTTTTACCGAGGGTTCAGTGAGTAGCAGGCATACCTTATTGTAACTGATCTGTCGGAGATGGTAGGGCACGGCTTGTGGCTTGTAAATTATCTCTGCAGATGTTATCTACAGGGCTCATACATTAGCAATGTGTGGCAGAGCCCAAATTCATGCCAGTGCTTTCAGTGCCGCTCCTCGTATTCTCAGCGCAGTTTGCCCTTGGTATGCCCTTGGTGTGCGTCTTTTTACGGTCTATGCATGCAAGGGACAATACCAGTCTAGTTCACCTGGATTACGCAATAACCCTATTTAAATCCCATACTGCTAGCCTCAAATCTCAGCGCTTCCATCCAGTGGACCTTGAAATCTCAGCACCGATTTCACCACAATAACAAGCAAGGATTGGATTATCTCACAGGTGCTTGACACTGCTCTTATTGATGGTTGCCTCAAGCACATTAATAATGAATGGTGAGGGCCCTTAGGTGTCATGTGTCCCAAACTGTTTTGTTTTTCGCTTAACTGGAAAAAAACACATGCAATGTCAACAAGTGCTCTAAATATTTCCTGAATGCGTCACCCATACCACTCCTGAATGTGGAGATCAAAGACCATAGATGCGATACCTAATAGATTAGAGCATAGTGTGAGAAATAAATCAAGATTAAGATTGGGGTGACTGTTTCTGTGACTGCAATTCTTAATGTTTGGTAATCGCTTGCGGTTGGGTGCGAGCAGGGTTTTAAGTGGAAGCCAACAACTAGGGGGGCTCTCAAAGGGGCGCAGCCAATGTAATTATTAAAGGCCTGGCTTAAAAATATGTAAGGCGAAAATCTAAGCTCAACCTAGTGTGCCGCCCGACTGGTATTTGCTGCACACAGATATATAATGCAACCACTAACATTACACCTACAAGTAGTCAGGGCTATTCGCTTTGCCAATGGGTGTTAGTTGCATAAGATAAATAAGCAATTATGGCTTTATTGTATATAATATTGAAAATGCTTCAATTCTGAAATGATGAGAATGTGAAAGAACTATAGCGAGTCTACAAGAAGTTACCTCAAAGACAGAAAAGGGTGGTACTGCTGCAGAGTTAAGATTTGGTTTTTCACCCTGAGGGCAAAAATGGAGAGCCCGATATGGACCCGTCTCAGCAGCTGCTTTTTAGAACTGCTGGTGCTGAGCACCGGCCAGTGGTGTTTGCTCCCAAATAGAGGGGCATATTATCAAGCACGCCGTTAAAATTATCGCCGCTTTAGCGGCAGAAAACTGCCTCTAAAGCGGCGATAATGGGCTTGATAATATGCCCTTGAGAATTCCCATAGAAGCCCATGTTCTGGTGTGAACATGGGCTTCTATTGGAATTCTCTGCGGCATATTATCAAGCCCATTATCGCCACTTCAGCTGCAGTTTTCTGCCGCTAAAGCGGCGATAATTTTAACACCGTTTCTTGATAATATGCCCCAGAATTCGTGGGGCAGGGAGAGGGGTTAAAAAAAAAAAAAACCTGCCGGCCAGCCAGTCGACTGGCCGGCCGCCGTCTATCCTCGGTCGTCTGCGTCCTCTTCCTTCGTTCTGCTTAACAGGAAGCAGGAACAGGAAGCACCCACCCAGGCTCCCCTTACTAATTGCAATGCTGCAATGATGTGTTCCTATTGGTCTGAGCGCCGTGGTTCGTGCTCAGCCAGGGAATGGGAGCCTGGGGCATGTTCTCCACCCAGGATGTAATGCAGCCTGGATGGAGAAAATGCAAAGTGTGCATGAGTGTTTGGCAGGCCCATGAGAGACGGCCAAACATTCATGCTCACTTGGAGTGGGCAAACAACTCCTCCCCTGCTCTGCTCTGTGAGCAGGCTGCCACGCCCACAAAGCTGCAGCAGCAGGGAAAAATAAAATGATAATAACATCGTAATATGGTGGGTGGAAAACACGTTTAAGATGGCGGTCCCACCCTCATCGGCATCAAGCCCTATATCTTAAATAATGAATAACAATTATACATAGAGTTGTAACATGTCAAATGGATACATGAACTAAAACACATTCAAATTATTTATCAAACAATATTCTTTACAAGTGGATTATTGAAAACTATATTAACAACAACATTATTCTTAACAAAGATTGTACTTACTTCATACAGCAGTATTCTTGACAAAGATATTTCCACATCACAAGATTTTTGTATCACAATATTTTCCCCATAATTCTGTCTCCCGATATTTACAATTTGATATTTTGTCCAAATACTTCCCTGTAGGTGAGTGTGAGAAGCTTGGAAAGGTTGTGTTTGTGAATCGGGAGCTAGTGGAGGTCCTTGAGGTGTTTGGATTTGTAAGACCGGAGTGGTTGTTTGTGGGTGAACCTGGCTGCTGCACTCTGCACGTATGATCCGCCTTGAGCTTTGTTTTGAACATGTCGCTGTGAAATGTCGTAATGGGCACTCAGGAGACACAAGAAAATTTGAAAAAGGAAATTATGAAATAAAGCATGAAGGTGGAACTACGCTGACTCAGCGGTGATTTTATAAGGTTGATGAAATAATGGTGAAGCGAAAGTACTAATTTGGAAAGAAATAATGAACAAGTATAAATCAATGAGTAACGATGATTTTTGAGGGACGTTCTCCCACTTAGCAGTGCGACAGATGGGTGCGCAAGGTCGTGCCCTAATTTAACCGCACTCTATATGACTTGGCATCCCTTGGTGACTCGAGCGGTGATATCGACATAAAGGGAGTTGCTGTAGTCCAGTCTGCTGGTGATGGTGGCTTGTGTGATGGATCGTTGGGTGTCCAGCAAGAGACATCTGTAGGCTTTCTTGAAGAACTTGAGGGTATAGATACTTGACATTGGCCTAGCTCTGACAGCCCCCAGGCTGAGGACTAGAGAGAGAGGTCTTTTGAGAGTAGAAACTAGTCTGTCTTGTCAGCGTTGGTTTCCAGGAAGTTGGTTCTAATCCAGTTTGTGACCTCAGACATGTGGCTGAGAAAATTCGCCTCAGTGTTTGAGGTGTGTTCAGAGAGGGAGATGATGTGTTGGGTGTTGTCAGTGTGAGAAGTTGGCCTGGTATATGCTGTCCACTAGTTATAGTGGGCACCCTGTACCAGTCCAAACAACCCCTTATTGATTATAGGTTAAAGACAACCTTTATTGAACGCTATCCAAGTGGTAGCTATGGAGAGCAGCCTTCAGGCTAAGTCTTGAAGGAATGTAAAGCAGCTTGTTTTACTAGTCTATAATCTCTTGAGTGCCTCAATGAAAGATAACCACACCAGGTATACATATAAAATATATGTATTTATTACTAAACACGCCCTCCTAGTCTCTTTATGAGACTTGAGGTCAAAGCACATAAGTTACACTTCAAATATTACAGCAAAATAGCACAAATACACGTCAGGCCCTAGGGGCGACCCAAACCATATACTAAAATAGTAGTATAAGAACCACAACTTAACTAGACACAAGGCCTAGAGCCTGTAGAATCACTGGGATCCCAAGGAACCACCCAAGGTAATGACACAGGGGCCGTGTGCAGTGTGTGAACACAGCCGCGAGCTCCCATTAGCTTCTATGGGGAAGTCGCAGTTAAATTTTTAAAGATTAGGGACACTTAGAATTGAGTCAGGAGCAAACCCTTTTGGACCAAGGATGTTCTAGGGTCAGCACCCACGGGAGCACTGGAGTACTCGTGTTACCTCACCCAGGGAAGCCGGGTGCATAGGTGTCTCTTGGCGTCGTCGATTTCAATGGCAGCTGGCGAAGAAGTGCTGCTGCCGGGAAGATCCGAAGTGTCCGAAGAGATCCAAGCCTGGATCGAAGATGAGAAGAACCTGAAAGCAGAGGGGACAGAGTCTAGGTCACTAGCCAGTGACCAGGAAGGCGATAGGCAGATGCCCACCGATGTTGGGTGTTTTCAGGTGAAGAAGGTGAAGCTTGACTCTTCAGCCACGAGGACCAGGAGGTGTCAAGGACAACCAGGAGCTGGATTCGAGCTGTCCCACAAAGGATGTCGAGTGCTGCCATGTCGGTGCCCGGATTGGACACAACAGGCCTTGGCAACAGCAACCCACGCAAAAACGAGAAAGATGCTTCGGTGCAGACCAGCAAGGTCTGTGGGACTCACCACTTGGTAAGGAGTTGGGGCACGTCTGGAGCAACCAGGGAAGCCCAAAGAAATTCAAAGTTACACCCTCAGGGACCCACCAGTCAACGGACCAGGGATCACAAAGGGACCTCAAGACGAAACACAAAACTGAGGTCCACGGTTCACTCAGGGTGACTAGGCCAACAATCTTTGGTGGATTCCGTGCTCGAGGTAGGGGCTATAAGTCAGCCCAAGCACAACTTCAGGAGATGTCGAAAAGTTAATGCACTTGCAAAAGTGCACGGTGACCAGGAGTTCCAGTTCCATGCTACTCATGAGGGCTGCGGGTCTCAACTTTGCTGGGGTCTTGGGTCGGCCTATGAGATGTCTGAAAATCCTCTTCCTGGGCTGCAAATACTTCAGAGTCCGGTGGGAGCTTCGGAAATGCAGACCGGCAAATTGCTTTGTTGGTGCCTTCCAAGCAGGGGAGTCACTCCTTGACCCCAAGGGAGATTTCTTCAGTCCTCTAGTCTTGAGTAGAGCATCGAAGTTCCAGGATTCAACTTCAGATTTTTGTCCTCGGATATCTAAAGTTCTGTTTACAGAGGTTCCTTACTTATACCTAAGGAAGGGGTTGGACTAGCTCTGGGGACCCACCTATGGTAGGGTTTGGAAAGAGGGGTGGCTACACCTATTCACTTTGTCCAGTTTCGTGCCAGAGCAGGGCCTGGAAGCCCCTGAACTGGTTTGAGCTGGACTATGCACAGGGACACCAAATGTGCCCCCAGTGCAGGACGTCAAAGCACTCAGACAGTGCTCTCACCCAGCCCCAATACACATGAGCCTGTCTGAGAGGTGGTTACACCTCCCTGTGACAGGAAACCTATTGTCCAGGCCTCCCCTATCGGAGTTTCGGTCAGCAGCAGGAGGTCAGACCCGTGTCTGTGGCTGCAGCATCCATTTTGTGATGGCAGGGCTCTATTAAGTTTCTACCGGGCAACCCAGTGCTGTCATGTCTCTCCCTCTAGAAGGGTGGGATCATTCTCCCACACCAGTTACTGGTATGGGGGTATGATTCCAAGGTATTTGACACCAAACACAACATGTTTCCGTGCAGCCAGTCCAAAGTTAGCATTTACCGTTTGGTTATAATACACTTAAGAGTATATGGTCAGGCTGCACTACAAACATCATCATGCAGGGGCACCCTCTCACATAAGAACCAAGCACTCTGCCTTCAGGATTCACAAGGCCTGCCTTGGGAGTGACTCATAGGTTTATATGTGTGTATATGTATAGTGATACAGGTAACCTATATCACAGTAAGGGGTGCATGCACCACCTTACCCAGGCTACAGTAGCAGACCTGTGGTGTCATTTTGGGTGGCTTTCCAGGGGTGGCATAATACATGCTTCAGCCCCTGGTAGGCCTCTGGGGTACCTATACCCTGGGTACATAGTATACCATATACTAGGGACTTATAAGGGCACTCCAGATCCAATCTGAAATGTACCTAAAGTACATGCAATCAATTTAGAGAGGAAGCAGCTAGGCTGGGGCCCTGAATAGCAGGGTCCCAGCCAGACTAAAGTCCAAAAACAGTGAAACACCAGCAAAAAGTGGGGGTAAGCAGATCCTACTCTCCTACAGTCAGCATGAGAGATGATGTTGAACTAATGCCAATGGGTGATGTTGTTGAAACTGGGGACATGTGCCTCCCACCCCTGTATCCTATATTTTCCCTCTCTCTTTTGTGGAATGAAAGGCTGGTCTACAAACTTCACTGCCATACAGATTATGGCCAGCATGGGAAGCAGTAGTGCAAGCTTCACAAGGAGCAGAAACAGTGGAGGTGACAGCGCGTGCACTTCCTCAAACACACAACATTTACATATGCAGCAGCAGTGCATTGTTCCTTCCTCATATGTACAACACTTACATATGCAGCAGCAGTACGGTGTTCCTCTTGTGTGGGAATTAATGCCATCCAGTGTTACACCAACCACACACCGCGCTACTGCTCACTGCTACACCTCTTCAGTCTATTACTCACACCCACCTGCAAACATTCTTTGAAAACACACAGTCGAAACGATTGGAAGTTCTAATGCACATTCTATTATCAATTAGAGGCAGATTTCCAAGAAACCGACGCATCTCTGCATTTTATCAGAGATGTGTCAGTTTAATTATGTCATGCAAAAAAAACCTTGCACCACCACTGATGCATCGTATTTATAAAGCGGCGCACCGTGGCGCAAGGATTGACAGATGCGAAACTCATCTGTTGGCGTAAAGGTAACACATTGCTGGAGTCGTGTCGCAAGCACGACACAATTCCAGAAATGCTCAGAAATGCCTCTTCTTATTGTGCTGTGTCACTTCTTATGCCTGCTTCAAGCAGGCGTAAGGTTTTGACGCAGTCGTGTCGTAGAATTGGCGCAGTGAAATCTTGCGTCACTTTTACGAGGCTTTCTTGTGTCGGAACACCTACCCAGTATACATTATACCTGACGCAGGTATAATGTGACGCAGGGCTTTACAACGTGACGCAGCTCTCTAGATGCATCACATTGTAAATGTGTTGCAACGTGGCGCACTGTTTACGACGCCGCTGCGTCACAAAAGTGATGCAACAGCAGCGTAAAAGTGTTGCAAGGTGCTTGTAAATCTGCCCCTTCGTTTATGCTCGTAGTTTAGAGATTTGTAGTCCACATTGTCCCTCAAACAGCCAAACACGCAGCATAACCTGCCTATGAACTCCATGAAAAGTAGTTGGGGTGATCATTTTATAAAGAAGACATTGGGGCATATTATCAAGCACGGCTTTAAAATTATCGCCGCTTTAGCGGCAGGAAACTGCCGCTAAAGCGGCGATAATGGGCTTGATAATATGCCCTTGAGAATTCCAATAGAAGCCCATGTTCACACCAGAACATGGGCTTCTATGGGAATTCTCAAACGGCGATAATTTTAACGCCGTTCTTGATAATATGCCCCATTGGGCTTCTGTTTACTTTTCATAAAAGGGACCTCCTAAGGAACGTTGGGGCATATCATCAACGAGGCGATAAAAAATTATCGCCCCTTTTGCGTCCTTTTTTTGGACGAAAAGCGGCGATAATTTTATCGCCTAATCAGCAAGGTCACGCTATCGCGTCAAAACTTGCATTAGAGCCTGTATTCTGACCGCCCAGCTTTGCATCTCTAATGAGATACAAAGATGGCGTTCCTGCCCTGACATAACTGGAGAAATGTCGCTAAGCGACATTTCTCTAATTATCTATGGGCATGCTAACCTGCAGAGCGACAAAGAAAGTAGCGATAACCTCTGTTATCACTACTTTCCTTACGCCTGCTTCAAGACTGACTTGATATCCTATGTAAGGTGGGTATCGTGGCTAAGTATGCCTTGCCCTATCATCAAGCTATCGCTAAAACTTTGTGAGATTATCGCTGGATTTCCAACGATAATCTCACGTTTGGCAGTTAGCGCTTGAAATTTTATCGCTTTTGAGATAAGCATTGCTAATAGCAAGCTATCTCAGCGATAAAATTCCACGTTACCCGGCGATAAGTATCCTAGCGCTAAGTGCGTTTAGCGATAATTATCGCCGGTCCTTGATGATATGCCCCCCTGTCTCTGAGATACTATAAGTGGAGCTGTACGGAAAAGGGAATCAAATGAAGTGCATTCTAATTTGCACTTTTGCAACTCAAATGCAATAATCAAACAACAGTGGTAACTTATAATGTGCACTGCAGCCTGCCATACGTTATATAAATTAGCAGTCTAAAATTGTGATTTTCTGTGATTTAATCAAAGCTCATGAAAATACTCTGAAATACATTTTCTTTGACGCTGCTGCCATCTTGTGTTTCTTTAAGATATCTTAAATGCGGTTGCATTTAATATAGAAAGTGTGCAAAAATTGATACTGAATCTGTAACGCTGCACAAGGAAATGGAGTGTGTATGTCTGTGATCTCCGAGCTGAAGGCTCCAACGTCAAGAGGACGGCAAAACAGGAAAATGGATGGGGACCGTCAAAATTACATTTTATTATCCATCTTAAAGTAGATACTCTGGCACAAATTTACCATGGTCATTTTTTAAGTTTAAAGAATAAGTTTATTTATGCAAAAACTAATACAATCACAAAGAAGCTTATAAGTACAACAGTTAAAGGATGAGGACAATAAAATAAACAAGCATTTGCAATGCAATCGGTCTCGCCTTTGGGACCTTATATGTTTTTAGCTATGCAGCACATTAGCCTGGGTGCTGAAACATCTACTGTTCTTTAACATGGAGCAAAAGTAAGCACCAAGCTGGGTGACACGCCAGGTATGGGAAGACATAGAGAGAAAGGTTGCCTTTCAGCGGGAAATGGTATAGTCCAACGCTCTGTGTTTTTTAAATATAAAAGCAGGGCCTTCGGTGGTCATATCACTCAAAATACAAGATTTGGAAATATATTATTGTCTACGGGTGCTCGTGGAAGACAATGTCTATGGACAGGAATCTAGAGAATGCTAAAGTGATTCTGTTATTTTACTGACCTTTGCTAGTCGTTTTCTATCAAGAAAGTTAAATAGACCCAGTCGCCAAAAAAGTGAGTGCTACGGGCAATAATGCAAGCAAGAAAGTGGGGTCTTACGCCACAGTTTGCAAAAAAAATAAATATATAAAGCCTTCAGACCACTGTGTCCAGGTGCTACTGTACCTGCGGCGCTATTGCAAGCTACACCCCTAAATACCCCCCTCTAGAAAGGTTTGGTGTGGAGAAGCGTTGCGAAGGGAGAAGTGAATGGAACTTGTGAGAAGAAGAAAAAGCAGGGAGAGAGAGCATGGGAACAGATGGAGTGCTGAATATAAAATAAAACACCTATTGACTATACCAATGCTTAAGTGTTTTGCTAGAGCTCTTGGCTTTGCTAATGTGTTTAAGGTTTGTTTTAGAGAAGTGTGGCTGCTGTCTCGAATGCTTGAGGCAGTACAAAAGGGCACGGTATTTATGCGCATCAATCTTTGAATTTTCACAAAAATGAGCTCCTAATTCACTGGGGATTGCACTTCATAAACTGCAGCCGTTCTCCCTGTTTGGTGGAAGTCCCAGCCCAAAGGGGCAGTTTTAGGGTAGGGTGGAATAAAATACATCACAACTTCATCAGGAAAACTGTGATAGTTGGATAGATTTCATTCTGATTTTAAATTGAAAAAGAAACAAGAATTGGCAATGTTTCTACAAACGGTGGCACGGGCTGGCATGTAACTGTGCCCTGAAGGGATCCGATAAGGACAATAAACCTTTTGGGGCAAGCTTTGAATGTTTTAGTATGTGTCCCTACCAAAGGGGAGGGATTACGGACACAGATATTTTAAGGGGAAGGCAAGGGTATGTAAAGATGAAACAAGTATAACCAGAACACATAGTTCCAAACACACTCAGTCCTTCAGGCTTGCACATGCTTCCTCTCTACCTTTGTTGTGAAGCTGCTGCCCTAAGCCCACCCAGGGAGAGTTGCTTGGCAGCTTCCTCATACGTTGCAAAATCCAGTGTTCACTCTTGAGAATTCGCTGTACTGGAAATGTTGGTAAATTAAAACCAAACTAAATATCTATTTAGAAGTGTAACTTAAAAGTGTTTGCTCCTTACCTTGCAACTCGCACCTTCCTTTAGCTTGCAAATCCAGTAATTGAGGAAGGGGGTGGGAGTAAAGACAGCATGGATAACAAGCCGGGGGTGGGAGCAAAGAGAGCACGGACAACGGGTGGGGCGAGAGTAAAGACAACACAGAAAACGGGAGGGGTGGAAGTAAAGACAACACGGAAAGCGGGTGGGATGGAGTAAAGACAACACGGAAAACGGGTGAAGGGGTGGGAGTAAAGACAACCCAGAAAACGGGTGAAGGGGTGGGAGTAAAGACAACCCAGAAAACGGGTGGGGGGGTGGGAGTAAAGACAACCCAGAAAACGGGTGGGAGTAAAGACAACCCAGAAAACGGGTGGGGGGGGTGGGAGTAAAGACAACACGGACAACAGGTGGAGGGCAGGAGTAAAGACAACACGGACAACATTGTAAGTGAGGAAGGGGGCAGGAGTAAAGACAGCACGGACGACAACAACAGGGGGACGGGAGTTAGGAGCGCACAGACAATGGGAGGGGGGCAGGAGTAAAGACAACACGGAAAATGGTTGGGGGGATATGTAAAGATAACACGGACAATGGAAGTGGGAGGGCGGAGGTAAAGACAACCCGGACAACAGGTGGGGGCAGAAGTACAGACAACCCAGAAAACGAGTGGGGGGCGGGAGTAAAGACAACCCGGAAATGGGTGGGGCGTTGGGGGTAAAGACAAAACCAAAAATGGGTGGGGGCAAGAGTAAAGACAAAGCAGAATATGGGTGGGGGTGGGAGTAAAGACAGCACGGACAACAACAGGGGGGCAGGAGTAAAACACGCTCAGACAATGGGAGGGGGTGGGAGTAAAGACAACACAGAAAACAGGGGGTGAGAGTAAAGACAACACAGAAAACGGGTGGGGGGTGGGAGTACAGACAATAGAAAACGGGTGGGGGGGGTGGGAGTACAGACAACACAGACAACGGGTCGGGGTTGGGAGTACAGACAGCACAGAAAATGGGTGGGGGGTGGGAGTACAGACAGCACAGAAAACGGGTGGGGGGTGGGAGGGCGGGAGTACAGACAGCACAGAAAACGGGTGGGGGTGGGAGTATAGACTGCACATAAAGCGGGTGGGGACTAAAGAAAACACGAAAATTGGGTGGGGACTAAAGACAACACGGACAACAAGTGGGGGGCAGTACTAAAGACAACACAGACAACGTTGTATGGAATAAAAAGACAACTGTCTAGCAGGGATTGCAGAGGAGAGTGATGTGAAGGAGGGAATGGAAGTGACAGACACTCCAAAGACCACTACCCCTTCCACAGACCTCAGTAGTGTCGAATTTGCAATCTTATTTTTTCCGAATTCAAGTATGTTAAATCCATGTCCTTGGTCACATAGACCATGCCTTTTTGGAAAGATTCACAGTTATGAATCTTTGGGCATGGCCCTTTCAGAGAGGCCATCACCTTTTTTTATCACACTTAAAGCACTGACTATATTCAGCGGCATGTTTCTAGAAGGCACTGTTGTGGTTATTTTGTTTTCTTGATTACAGTCTCCTCCTGACCGTGATAGCATGATAATTCAAAATATGAACATTGTTGCAGGATGGAGTCTCATTACAAATATAAATGAAAATAATGGTGTAAAAGGCCAAATGTACCTATTTTTCAAAAAAATGTTCTTTAAGGGACAACCCTCACCTGAATCCCACTTTAAGGTAGGCAGGCTTGCTCGCTTCACTCATTTTCTACACTTCAATTTTGGGCTCTTTACATGCAGGCAGCAGGTGGTGAGAATTTTGGAAGTGTGAGGAGCCAGCATGCCAGTCGAGGCAGGCTCATAAATCAATTTTGAGCACCTACATTTATATCTATTGATTTACAAAAGCATTTGATAATGGTGCTTCAGCGACTGACTCTCATGGGTACAGTTAATAACATGAAGGAAAGCCAGAAAAAGAGCCAGTGACATCAACTTCTGACCTCCTGCGGTATGGGCGGGAGAGGCAGTGACATCCAGCTCTAGAGAGTGGACAAGATTTTGGTGGAGCACGGGACTGCTCACATCTGCTGCTTAATCGGCCACACCCAATTTTAGTAGAGGCAGCAAGAGTGCTTAGAGAGAAGTGTTAGAAGCAGCTGCTTCTAACGTCAGAAAGGTCAAGTCTGATGGACTGTCTCTAGCCTTATGATGTATAAAACGTGATCTAGGATCACCTTAACTTTCCATGCACTGCAAAGACGACACCGGATGTATTATACTGGCCCGAACTGCACCGCCTGAAAGTACGCAATCGATACATAATATGGTGGCAAAGTGATAGCATTCATACAGTGAAACACTGGCACCGATCACTGCCATTCCTTCCTTCCGGCGTCACTGGCAGTGCCTGTACATATAAACACATGTTCTTGATTGGGAGCATACCCCAAGCTGAGCACGGGGAGAGTTCCCTTAGGATCTTTTCTTTATTTGCAGGTTACATACAAATTCTTCACACAATAACATTCATGATGCACTGCACCATTAATATAGAATAAGAAACGCTTTGCAATATCACACTACTATTAAAAACAAGATGAGGGAAAAACAATGAACATATCACGTTCCAATCTTTACAAAGTTACACGCACATCGTCTGTGCCTTTATATTTGGGTTTATAATTTCGACTGGCGTTCAGTTACAACAAATACTGGTTAAACAAGTCACAGACAACGGGTGGGGCGGGGGTAAACAAGTCACAGACAACGAGTGGGGGGGGTAAACAAAGCACAGACAACGGGTGGGGGGCGAGGGTAATCACGGCACAGACAACAAGTGAGGGGGCGGGGGTAATCACGGCACAGACAAACAGAGCAAGAACAGAGGTTTTTTTGCCAAAGGAATGACTGACATTCAGTCAAACATTTTAGATGACAACTCGGAAGTTTATGTTACCAATTATAAATGAAAACGATTCAAGTACTAAAACACAGCTTCACAGAGATGCGCTCTGTAATAAAGTCCGAGTGACTTTTAGGGGTTGAATACACTGAATATACACTGAACAATGAGCAGTGCCAGAGCTGACGAAATGCACTGCTTTTTAATTTCGTTGCTGTAAAAAAGTACAAATAATTCACCAACAAAAAGAAAGCATTTCACTGCATTCCTCGCTTTGCTCTAAGCAGCCGTTTCAAAATCTACCGAACAAACATTTGCTACGAGAAGGGTTGGCAGAAGCGACCCGTCACCGCCCACGACCATTTCTCTCCCTTCATTTCTCGTTAGTTCTTATCTTTAGGTCCACATACGTTATACCGGAGCAAAGGGCAGGCCAATGAGGCCTCGGCACTCCCGCGGAAATGTGGGCTGGTGACTGCAATGCCTTACTCTTTTCACCGAGTATGGAGGGGTGACCTGCCTCACAACAGAGGGCTGAATCAAACCGCACGCATCCGAATCCCCACCTCAATGATGGGGCAAGGGCGAGGGGCCTGCCAGCATACTCTTAGTGTGGACCTGGGGATTCCATAACAAACAAGCACTGATAGTGCTAATCTTCTTGCATATGTAACGTCATAACGTCATTGACTTACAAAACAAGGGACCCACTAGCAGCTGAGCAGCAGCGCTGCTGTTGTGTGCAGCAGGCTTGGGCTCCCGTCACTTCCTCAACGACGGCGGCCCCTGTGTAGCCAGGCCCTTCCCTTCCAGTCACGGGTCTTCTGGTCGCTACACTTTCGTTTTCTGCTTCTGCTGCTTTTTTTTTTAAGTTCCTCTTAATGCGCAGTAGCGTCTGTTTAGCGGCTGCTAGACGATGCATGCGCAATATAGCCGCCTGGACAGGTCAGGCAAAATAAAGTGCGAGACTCAGCCAGCCAATCCCATGAGAAAACAAGCATTTCAAAATGCAATAAGACTCGTCTAACGCGAGCCCTATTGCATAATAAACAAAAGTGTGTGTCTCCAAGAAGGCATGATCAGGAGTGGGGAGGGGGGTGGTGGTAGGCAGAGAAGTTACAGACTGTGGGATGGAAGGGGGGGTGCCAGAGGAACAAAAGAGTTTTCAAAGTAAAGGGGCTGATAGCCATGGAAGGAGAAAAATGACGGCATGGCTGTTAGGAGCAGGGACAAACAAGCCAAAAACAAATCAGGATTCAGCATTTCTCATTTAGGCCAATCAAAAACATGGATTGAAAGTGGGCGGAGCTTCTCCCCACTATACTGTATACTGCATGTCTCGCAAAGCGAACAGCGCGTTGCGCTGCAACGCTATGCGAGACCTAAAAATGGGAAAGGGAAGGAGGAAGCTTTTACATAAAT
Organism: Triturus cristatus; assembly: GCF_964204655.1. Lineage (NCBI taxonomy): Eukaryota > Metazoa > Chordata > Amphibia > Caudata > Salamandridae > Triturus > Triturus cristatus. Next base: position 306,791,161 of record NC_140582.1, on the reverse strand, counting down.
CAGGTATAATGCTCAAAGTCCGATTATAAATAAAAGATAAGCAGTAAAATATAAATTAAACATTGTATAATAAACAAGGAAAATAATGCAATGAGAACTGGAATCCAGGGAGGTTGTAGCACTTCTTGAACATTGGGTAGAGGTGCGAATGATCATTTGGCAGATTCATCTAGAAACTGCATAGTTGGTGACTAAAGTTTTTGCTGGTGTAAAACAAGAGATATAGGTTGAATATATATGCAGTATCTATCTGTGATTGTAACAGACTGCGCACCACCATGCTTTAGAAGATAACTCTTTAAAGTCCTTCCAGTGTTTAGTTATTGGCTGAAAAGCAATTACTAATAAAAGGTCTATTATTTGCAAATTAAAGGAAACATTAGCCCATATATCAGAATAGCTTCCTAGTAATACATGAGAAATAGAATAAGGTATATTGGAACAAGATATTAAAATAATTTGGGCTCAAACTTGAAACAAAAATGCAGAAATTAAGGGACAAGTAAATATCAAGCGGCATATTTACAAGAAAGTGACGTGTCTGTAGAGATGCGTCACTTTCCCTGCGCCACTCTGAGAAACCCTTGCGCCACCATGGATGTGCCGTATTTACAATATGGCGCACCATGGCGCAAGGATTGACAGATGCGTCAGAAATTCTGATGCATCTGTTGGGGCAAAAGTCACGCATTGCTGGAGTCGTGTCGCAAGCGCGACGCAAGTCCAGCAATGCATTTTGAGGCCTATTTCCACAAAACTGCGTCACTCCTTATGCCTGCTTAAAGCAGGTGTAAGGTTTTAACGCAGTGGCATCCTAGAAGTGATGCAGAGAAATCTTGTAGATTTCACTGCGTCACTTTTACAAGGCTTTTTTGCGTGGGAACGCCCACCCTGCATATATTTTACCCGACGCAGGTACAATGTGACGCGGGGCTTTACAAAGTGACGCATCTCCCTAGATGCGTCACATATGGGCCGCAGTTTTACGCCGCCGCTGCGTCACAAAAAGTGACACAACAGCGGCGCAAAAATGATGCCAGGGGCTTGTAAACCTGCCCCCAAGTGTTTCAGGTCAGCCTGTTGTTTAGAACATGTCCAACAAACGCCTAGAGTGTCCAAGTTGATCTTGTGGAGAAGAGAAAGTGTTGTAAAAAGTCTGATGTACATAAAAAAAAACTGTTTGTGTGGTATTTGCTGCATGAGAGGATTTCCCAATTTTAATCCAGATCTGTTTTCAAGTGGAGCTAGGTAAGGTGATATGGAGGTCGTTTTCCCAGGTGAGTTCAGTTCTAGATTTGGGTCTATCCTTTGAACTGCATTGCAGTATTGAAAAGATAGAAGAAGCTTTTGGATTTGTATGTAGGAGGTTAGTGAAATTAATGGGGGATTGCGTACTGGTAAAAGGGAGGTTTTGAAAGTGAGTGTTTGATTGAGAAATGATATTTTGTAAAGTTATGAATTTATGACGAGAAGTAGATGACAAGCCAAAGAGTGTTTGAGCTTGTGAAAAGGATATAAATAGTTCTTCTTGTATAATTGCTTAACACATTTTTAGATCTCCAAGCTGACCGATAAATAGGTCTGTTCTTTATTTGTTGGAAGTGATTATTCTAAATGGTGGAATCTAAAAAGGATTTCAAGTTCATAGGTGAGCATAGAGTGACCGAAGACAGTAATTTACAAGTATGTCTAAAAATCATATTGCATAATTTTCTTAGACTTTCGCATGAAAATTAAGAATTCACAAAATGAAAAAGGAGATAGAAGCTTCCACTCTAAGTCTACCCATACATGGTTCGAGATGTGATGCAATGTATAGATTTTCTTAATATGAATGCCTTCTGATTGGTATCAAAATCTGGGAAATGTAATCCTCCTTCTGCTTTAGGACATTTCAATTTAAGTAACGACATGCAGGGTTTTTTTTTATTCCAGGGAAAGGAGGATAGAATTGAGTAGATTTTCTTGCATGATTTAGGTGGGATATTTAAAAGAATGTTGGATATAGTTAAAAGAATAGTAGGGACTAACATCATATTTATGGTGTCTAACCGGTCACACCAAGATAAATGCAAAGGGTGCCACATGTTTGTTAAGGATGTGATCTTAGAAATACAAGTATCTATATAAATGGAAAGATAAGCATTCAGTGACTGAGAAAATTGAAGACCGAAATATAATTTAATTGATGGGATTGCCTTTTAAAGTTGGAGGAAGAAAAATCCTATTTAAAGGTAAACTTATTTAAGAGTAGAATTTCACATTTATCATTATTCAATTTGTACCCAGATACTGAAGCATAAGATGTAATCTCAGACGAGAAAGCAGGAAGTTAAGAGTGAGGATTTGATATGAATAACAGGATATAATGCTGTTTACTTAATTTGTTGACTATTATGTGAGAAACCATAAACATCTATGTTTTGCAAATCCTGGATTGAAATGGAATAATTTATTTGTTTAATTTTAGTATAATGTTCTAATAGCTTCCAGGATTTGTTTTGACCTCCAAAGTATTTGGCACTGGATTTAAGAAGATAAAATGAGGCAGAATCTGTAGATGTTTTTATTATAATTCAGTTTAGCTTTAATAAGTTGTTGCAAGGAATGTTGTGTGCATGAGGTGTAATATGTAAGCTCAAGGCATTTGATTTCTTCAAGAAATCATGTAGAATGAGTCTGAGATGGTTTCATTTTCTTAGAGACAAATTTAATGGACAGAGGCTTTAAAAGCATTCCACATGAAATGGAAGAGAGTTGAGCTGGAGAGATTAAAGTGGAAATATTTGTGTAAAAAGGAAGTAAAAGAAGATGTAAAAGTGGTGTCCTTTAACAAGGAATTATTAAATCTCCACCTCCCGGGGGAAACGTGTTTAGATAAAAGTTCCAGGTGAATCGAAACTGGAGCATGGTCAGAAATTAAAATGGTGCCAATATCTGCAGCATGTAAAAATTGTGTGCGATAATGTGAAATAAAAATATGATCTGTCTGATTGTATGTGATGAACTGGGAAAAAATAGGAATATTCTCTCCAGGAAGGATTACATAATCACCAGACATCTGTCAAGTGATGTTGATGAATGACATGTGCAAATGCCATTTGTGATTTATTAAGAATGTATTGTGATGATGAGTGTCTGTCTAGAAAGGTATTGACAAAATGATTGTAGTCCCCCGCTAATAATAAATTGTCATATGGATGTTGTAAGAGTTTCTGGGCAATATTGGACCAAAACTGACAGGCTGGAGCATTAGGGCTGTAAACATTGAAAAAAACAATTGGAACTTTATTGATGCATAATCTAAACAGTACCCATCTCCCTTCTGAATTTGTTTCATGTGATATCAATTGGACTTTCAAGGATTTGTGACATAAAATCATAATTCCATTCTTTTTATCATTGCCAAGTGTGAAAAACACTTCACCCACCCAGCCTTTGCAAAGTTTTATACATTCATGTTCTTTAAGTTGAGACTCTTGCATAAAAGCAATGTGGGCAATACATTTCGACAGGTGTGTTAGGACTCTTTGACTTTTGATAGGAAAAGCTAAACCTCTGACATTCCAGGAAATAAGCATTAAAACCATTGAAAAAGAACACAACGTTTGAAGCAATCAGACCTTTCAATAAGAAAAGTATGAACAATAAATCAAATTCTGACATATGATAAGACAAATATCAATAAACAACAAGTCAAACATGACAATAAAATCTGTACAGTAAGGGAAAGGGTTAAGGATAAGAGAGATAAAGGAGTGAAGAAGAGAGGATAGAATAGGGTAGAATGAAACAGAAAGAAGGAGGATAACAATAAAGGTAAACATACCTACAGATAATGTTGATGAGGCTGGGGTGAGACTACATGAGACCCCGGAGGGAATGGAGGCACACAAAGGGCAGTATAATAAATCAATACACAAGGTGATGCCATTTCCACACATTATCATTTGTGTGCTCTATAGTTTTATTAGTAAAACTGTATGGGCCAGATTTGCTAAATTCTCACGAAGTACAGTGCAACAGCCATAAATGCTGCTCTGCACTGCATGAGAAGGAGAGAACAGGAGAGTGACAAATGTATTGAAATAGGTACTCCTCCCCTCTCCCTAGTGCTGGAACCGAAATTAGCTGCCGTGCACCACGGAAACACCTTTGTGACATGGTGAAGTGGTGTCTCCGTGAGTCTACTCCAGTACAAAACACCATGCATAGAAAGAATGCAACCCTTTTCCAAGTTTGTATGTGTGCTGTACAGTGCAGCACAAGTACAAAGTTGGAACAGAAAGAAGAAATTAAAGCATTTCTCCTTCCTTGCACCTACTTTAAAAGAGCACAGTTTTCTGACACTATACCCTGTCTACTTTGTTTAGTAAATTGGGTTTAACATCAGAAACCTTGGCGGTTGCAAGGGAATGCCCATGCACCACCCAAGGTACTCCCCCTTGGCACTAAGTAATACAAAGCAGTGCTATGTGCTGATTTACGTTACTTTCACGTTATTTCCAGTGCTAAACAAGTTTAGCTCTGGAAAGTTAATTGGAAAAAGATTTTGCACTGATTTGCGCCGCTTTAGTGACGCAAACACATCATGAAAATCTGAGTAAATCTCCCCCTATGTCTGTGCAAATGTAATGATCATTTCAATTTAAAATATGTGGTCTGTAATGGAAGCGGGATACCACACCATTCATAATGCACTCCACTTTACTCGGCACCACTCCATTTACACCACTCCACGCCACAGCACTCTAGACCACTCCACTCTTCTCCAACCTGCACCACTCCACTCTATGCCACTGCACTTCACACCATTTCACTCTACACCGCTCTACTCTACTCTGCACAACTCCACTCTATGTCACTCTATTCTATGCCACTCTGCAACACTGCACTTTATGCCACTGCACTCTATGCCAATACACTCTATGCCAATATACTCTACTGTGTACCACTCCACGCCCCTGCACTCTACGCTAATCCACTGTACGCCATTCTGATCTACTCTGCACCACTGCACTCTATGCAACTGCACTCTACATCAGTTTGCTCTATGCCATTACACTCTAGGTCACTCTTCTCTATGCCACTGCACTCTAACCTGCACTACTCTGCTCTATGCCACTGCTCTCTATGACACTTTACTTTAGACCACTGCACTCCACGCCTCTCTAGGCCACTGCTCTCTATGCCACTGTACCCTGAAACACTGCCCTATTGCCCCTGAATGCTGCGCCACTCCACTCTGCATCACTGCACTCTACAGCACTCCACTCGACACCACACCATTCTATCCCACTATACTCTACTCTGCACCACTCTACGCACCTGCTCTCTACCCAACTCTGCTCTACGCCAATCAACTCTACTCTGCACCACTGCACTCTATGCATATAATCTGCAACACTCTATGACAATGCACTCAACACCAGTCCACTCTACTCTACGCCACTCCACTGCACTGTACAACACTGTATGCCACTGCACTCTGCTCTGCAACACTCTTCTCTGCACCACTTCACTCTACATCACTCTACTCTACAACACTGCACTCTACGCCAATGCACTCTATGCCAATGCACTCTGCAACACTATACTTTAAGCCAGTTCTCTCTATGCCATTCTATACTATGCCAGTGCACTCTATGCCACTGCACTCTACACCACTGTACACCACTGCATTCTATGACACTCTACTCTTAAACACTGCACTCTCTGCCACCGAACTCTATGCCTCTCTACTGTGCAACACTGCACTCTAAAACCACCCCACTCTACGCCACTCCACTCTATGCCACTATACTCTGCACCACTCCACTCTGCACCACTACTCTCTGCACCACTGCACTCTGTGCCACTGCACTCTACTTTGCACCACTGCATTCTATGCCACTGTACTCTATGCTACAGCACTCTATGCCACCCTACTCTGCACCACTCTACTCTACACCACTCCGCCCTGCACCATTGCCCTCTGTGCCACTGCACTCTACTATGCACCACTCTAATCAACTCCATAGCATTCTACACTGCTGCATTTTATGCTGCTTAATTCTATACTGCTGCCCTCTATGCCACTGTACTCTACACCACTATACTCTGAAACACTTTATGACAATGAACTCTGTACCAGTCCACTCTACTCTACGCCACTCCACTACACTGTATGCCACTGCACTCTACTCTTATCTGCAGCACTCTATGCTGCACCACTCTTTTCTACACTGCTGCTTTCTATGCCACTCTACTTTATTCCACTTCTCTCTACGCCAATGCACTCTACATCACTGCACTCTATGTCACTGCACTCTTTGGCACTGCACTCATCACCACTGCACTTTACTCTGCAAAACTGTACTTAACACAACTGCGCTCTGTGGCACTCTACTCTACACCACTGCACACCACGTCACTTCACTCTACATCAATTCACTCTACACCACTGTATACAATTGCACTCTATGACACACTCGCATGTGTAATACTGCAATCTCTCCCATGGAATTCTACGCCACTCTACTGTGCATCACTGCACTCTACAGCACTCCAGTCTATGCCACTCCACTCTATGCCGCTATACTCTACTCTAAAATCTACCCCACTCTGCTTTACACCACTCTACTCTACTATGTACCACTGAACTGTATGCCTCTGTACTCTACACCACTTCACTCTATGTCACCCAACTCAGCACCGCTGCACTCTGTGCTACTGCACTCTACTATGCAACACTCTAATCTATGCCTTGGCATTCTACAACGCTGCATTGTATGCTGCTTAATTCTATGCCACTGCCCTCTATGCCATTACACATTACATCACCATACTCTGAAACACTCTATGATAATGAACTCTGCACCAGTCCACTTTACACAACTGTACGCCACTGCACTCTACTCTACTCTGCACCACTTTACTCTGCACCACTCTTCTCTACACCACTGCTCTCTATGCCACTGCACTTTGGGCCAATGCACTATATGCCATTGCACTCTCTGTCATTGCACTCTATGCCACTGCACTCTATGACACCCAACTCTGCAAAACCGCACTCTATGCCACTGAACTCTACACCACTCTACTCTGCACTACTGTATTCTATGGCAATGCATTATACGCCACAGTATTCTATGTCACTTTACTCTGCATCACTCCCCTCTACGCCACTGCACTCTGCAGCACTCCACACTATGCCATTGCACTCTATGTCATTGCACTCTATGCCACTGCACTCTATGACACCCAACTCTGCAAAACCGCACTCTATGCCACTGAACTCTACACCACTCTACTCTTCACTACTGTATTCTATGGCAATGCATTATACGCCACTGTATTCTATGTCACTTTACTCTGCATCACTCCCCTCTACGCCACTGCACTCTGCAGCACTCCACACTATGCCATTGCACTCTATGTCATTGCACTCTATGCCACTGCACTCTATGACACCCAACTCTGCAAAACCGCACTCTATGCCACTGAACTCTACACCACTCTACTTTGCACTACTGTATTCTATGGCAATGCATTATACACCACTGTATTCTATGTCACTTTACTCTGCATCACTCCCCTCTACGCCACTGCACTCTGCAGCACTCCACACTATGCCATTGCACTCTATGCCACCGCACTCTATGACCTTATAGTGTACTCTGCGCCACTCTTATGCCACTCTACTCTGCACCAGTCTATGCCACTGCACTCTATGCCACTCTACTCTACTCTGTGCTACTGCACTCTGTGCCACTGTACTCTATGCCACTGTACTCTGCTTCAATCCACTCTACGCCACTGCACTTCTCACCACTGCACTCCCCTATGCAAAACTCTAATTGATGCCACTGCATTCTCTGATGCTGCATTGTAGGCTGCTGAATTCAATGCCGCTGCGCTCTACTCTACTGCACTCTATGCCACAATGCTCTGTAATACTCTACACCAATGTACTCTACATCAGTCCAATCTCCTCTACTACACTCCACTGTACGCCACTGTATGCCACTCTATGTGACTACACTCGGTGGCACTCCAATACACAACACTCTACTCTACAGCACTCCACTCCACTCTTCACCATTTCACTCTACGACAATCCACACCACTCTTCTCTACACCACTAACTTTCAGCCCAGATAAACACCAGCCACGCTGGTGTACAACATGGCTAAAACACATTGTCAAAGCCAATAGCGACAAGACCTATTGGCTTTGCCAGAGCTCATGTTACTAATCGGGATTGTGTGCCTTCAGTTAGTCATAGAATAGTTGCCCCTATTCAGTCGATCAATCGTCAACATTGTTAGAATATTTAAATGATTTGCTGCTCCAAACCTGACAACTGTACAAATAATTTTATTTTGTCAGGGGGGGATCTTGAAGGGGACAGACCTAGAGACCGGACCACCCATGGGCTTACAGAACAAGCCAGCCATGAAAGGGGTGAGGCTAAGAACCTGGTACTGCCGAGCCCACTCATCCCAAAACAAATTACAAAGGCTTCTGAGGCTGTTGCTCAGGCCCTCAGGCAGTTGTAAAACCCCTGATAAATTGATGCCAGAGCAACCCAAACCGAACAGGAGGCCCACAAATCTGTAGGCATTTCCCGCTCACTTTCTTTACACCAAGTGATAGTAATTCTATATCAGAGCCCCTGTGAAGAGAAAGAATATCATGTGACCCTGGTGACACTGTGGGGCATATTTACAGGGAAAGTGGTGAAGTGTGTCATTAAGCCTAGAAGGCTAACAACACACTCTGTCACTTTTGAAATGCAGGGCTGCAGCATATTTACAAAAATATGGTGCAGCCTTGCGTTTCCCCCTGCGCTGGTGCTAAATTTAGCTGCCTAGCGCCAATGCAGGCACCCTTGCACCATAGTGTCTGTCTGCGTGCAGGGGAGAATTATTTATGTGTAGGAAGGTATCCCTTCCTGCACATAAACAATCCTAAAATGCCATTCTGTCACTTTCATATGTGTTGCTTCATGCTTCAGCTGGTAATGTGGCGGAGGGAAGAAATAAATGTCTGGAAATTAGGTCACAATACAAATTTTCATTAACGTGAATTCTCCATAACTTTAGAAGCAATGGAATGAACATCACACACACTTTTTGACCTCCAGATCTCATCACAGTATTGTGCTTGTTTCCCACACTTAGCTCCTGGACAGCCTCCTCTTTGCTACTAAGGAGCTAGGGGATGGGCAAGCAACAGTCAGTAAACTTGGCTCTTGCAACCCTTCCACTTTCTGTTCCAGCCTCTACCTACTTGACCAAGGTCAAGTCTGGGGTGCAAATGGTGCCAGTAGCAGCAGTGACACTCAGTGGCTACCCATAAATGACATTCATGCACCGCATTACCACAATTATGGAAATTACCAGAAGGAGTGCTGTTAGAGTATTGGAGAAAGAAAGGGGGAAGAGCAGTGATGAGTGCAACTAGGGTTGAGGTAAAGGCTTTGGTAGGGCAGTAAACTAAGGCTCCAGAGAGAGAGAAATCAGAAGATGTCTGGAGAGAAAAGACCAGTCCTTCAATGATGTCTGCCCCTCAAGCTTTGCGAAGGTGCAGTGAATGTTGGAACGATAAATGATGGCAATCCCACCACCCACTTCTGTCGTACAATCAGAGTGAGTGATCGAGTAACCTTAACCAGGGCAATGTCTGGGGCTGAGTGGGTGTTCAGCCAGGTTTCTTTTCAGAATAGAATATCCCAGTGGTTGTCGTTGAGCAGGTCGCAATGTAGATAAGGGGATAAGGGCCTTTTGTCATCCTTGAATCGAGATAATATGCTGGTGCTAAGGTGTTACCAGGGGCTGCGCAGGGAGTGGGCCAGTTAACCTTCCAGGTAGAGCAGAAAGTTGAGTGGCTAGACTGCTGGGCGTCGAAAAGAAGAGTGCCACAGGGTTGGGGACAGAGAGCCAGTAGAGAACCTTTACCTGTATGTAGTCTTGGAGGTTAAACAGGGTTGGAATGGGCAGTATGGCTGGCGTTGGACATGCTCCAGATGCAGATGGGTGCTGACAAGCTTGCCCTTGCGGAGCCAGCTGTATGCCCGCTGCACGTGTCTGCAGTCTGTGAATCATATGTAGGCCAGGAGAAGCTCAGACCGCCTGCCCACCTCAACCATTAGAGCGCTAACCAAAAGCAAGGTGGAGAAATGGCAGCTAAAAGGAATCAAAGAACCCCAACTTCCTGTAATGTGAAGTGCTCGTGCAGGTGTTTAGAAAGCGGTATTTAGCTTAATAGAATGAATTTAGCAGCAAATATTCATGGCAAAACATACAACACAGCATTAAAAGTACTTTATATAAGTATAAAGTACTTTAATTTAGAGATCTCTGACTGACAGAGATCTCCATGCCTTCAGAAAAGCTCCATCAAGGGAAATCCAATCCCTACAATGGTGCCGGTGCCTGCCAGGCACCGCTGTAGGGATTATGATGTCCCTTACTGACAGCCATTTCATGGTGATTAACCCACCATGAAAAGGCAGGCAGAAAGGGACTTTGGGGGCCCGTAGCGGGCTCTCCTTTCCCCCTGCCCCTAGGCTGTGCGTTTAAGGTGGCAATTATGGTGCCCCCTACATATCCCTGCACCATTTGGCAGGCACCACATGCTGCCTGCTACGTTGTGCAACGATATGTAAAGTGTCCCCTTTTTGCATTGCGGCGTGTGCTGCAGCCAGCCTGTACAGCCTATACCTTCCTGTAACAGATTCTACCTACAGAATCCATAACAGTCCCTCTCCCTCACTGACTAAAATGCTCCTCTTGTTTCTTCATCCTCTCCATGAGTTCTTCTTGAATCTTGGCCAAGATCTCTATTCCCTGAAGGACCTTGTGGAGGAGGTCCTTTGTGGCTGTGGGGATGGAAGATTGGTGCTGTGAGGGTAATACTGGTGGTGTGCACACCAGTCTGTAATAGCTCTGTAGATTCTGTGGTTTTTAATGGCTGGGAGGATTTCATAGCTTTTGCTCTCTGCACTTCCTCCACCTTCTCCTCCAAATCATCCAGCAGGGGGTAAGCATCAGGAATTGCCTACATTTCTTGAGTTTCAGTCGAGTGGCTAGCTCCAGACAGGCCAGTCTCCACAGATCTTCCTCCACCTTGTCTCCGGTGGAAGCAGCACAATAGTCGAAGGGGAGAAGAAAAGGACATGAATACTAGTAGACACTGCAAGCACATCTTTGTATAGTTAGTCGCACAGCATCACTGGTTCTTTAGGCCCCCTGCAATCATGTAATTTTGTGCCCCTCTGATTTGTTTAGACATAATAAGTATTTAATTGGCATTCATTAACAGGGCCGGTCTGGGAACGGAAACCGGCCCTGGCAAACTGTTTGGCCTGCCCTCCTGGGGGGAGGAGGGAGGTGCGGCCGAGCTGTTTCCTAGGGCGGGATGCGGCGATCATGACCGTAGGCATAGTGAGCATCGGACTAGGCGGACACGCTGGAATCTGGTGAGCGGCCCAGAGGAGTCAGCAGGTAACAGCCCGCGTCCTGGGCATAACAGTGAGTGCTTTGGCATGGGCGCACGAGGAGCCCCCTCCCCTCACTGTGCATGGCCCCCCACCTGGACAAGTGATGGTGAGTTAGAGGCCGCAAGCGCTAGTGAAGGAGTGAAGCGCCCGCGAAGTGAGACCCAGCCTACCCAGGGAGCCTGGGTGGACACACTGAAGCGGGAGTACCTTGGACCCGTGGAGACAGTGAGTTTGGCCAGAGGGGTCCTAGCGGATCCTGGTGAATTTCAACACGGCAGGGGACACTGCATTGGGCCCCAGGTTGGGGCCACGAACCTGCACACTTATTGTGGCCTGGGCGCCCTCTGACGGAGGTGGCCTGGGGCCCAGGATGTGTGATACTGGGCCCACCTAAGGAGGTGCCAGAAGCAAGCAGTCTTTTTTTGGAGGACCTGAAAGTGCTGAAGCTGAAACGCCTCTCGATTGAGCGGTACTATCGGGCGCTGGGGCCGAGGACTAAACTGGGAGCCCCCCCCCCGCATGATCATTGCGCACCTGCTCAACAACAGAGACAGGGATGTAATTTTATAGATGGCGCGCCAACACAGGGATCTACAGTACAAAAACGCAAAGATTTGATTCTTCCCGGATTTCACGCTCCAGGTGCAACGACAAAGGAGAATCTTTGATGCAGTGAAACGAGCCCTACGCAAGCAGACTATCATATATATGATAGCTGCCAAGCTGAAAATCATTGCAGAGGGTAAGACCTTCTTCTTCACCGAGCCAAAAGAGGCGAGCTACTGGCTGGAAGGCTGGAGAACAGTCGGGAGAAAAGGGGGCAGAGCACAACAACATGTCCCCAAAGTGCGAGATGGTGAGCAGAGTGGTGAAGACCTGGAAGCTGACGTCCCGACCTAGTGACTGCGAGCAGATAAGTGACCACCAATGGGATACTATATTTGTAATCAAGGGAGTGAGTTTGCGGCGGTTGGGGTGGGCACTGCATTGAACTGGCCGGTGAATTGAGGCTCTGGAAAATAGTAGCAGAAACTATACTATGGGGACAGCCATGGGACATTGGACTAGAGATACTGGTGCAGAGGGGCAGCCATGATATCTATTGGGGCATTGTTCACCTGCATGTTATTTTTAGTAACAGGTGGCTGAAGGCTGACGCATACCCCACAGTACTTGTTACAATCACTCAGTTAGGGTGGCAGCCACTCGGCATGTTGGGGAGGTGGGAGGTTCTCGACTCACCGAGCAAGGTTGTGCAGGGGTTGGGATATTGTTTGCATTGTGTTCTTTTTTGTTTTTTTCTTTCCAGCTCAAGACTAAAAGACAGATGATGTGCATGCACAGATGGGAGGGTTGGGGTGGGGGAAGCGAGTTGTGGGCCACTCTTAGGGTACCATGGCTAGGATAAGGGAGAGTCTGATGCAGCTCACGGCCTGGACCTGGAATGTAAATGGGTTGGGGAACAAAATCAATTGCACTCTCGTCCTCCAACATATTAAACGACATGCCCCGGATGTTGTACTGCTGCAGGAGATGCACATTCAAGGGAACAGGAACAAAGCACTGGACCGTGTTGGCTACTGGCTGGTGTCCCATTCTGGGTACACATCTGACGCACAAGGAGTGGGGATCTTGCTGCAGGCAGCTTGCCCACTTATTGTGCAGAGAGTCTGGTCTGACGAAGCTGGCTGTTGCGTGGCTGTGGCAGGGAGGTGGGAGGGACGGAGTTTGAACTTCTGCTCATTCTATGCTACCCCACGTTTACAGAAGGTTACCTTCCCAATGATTAGCAAGATCCTCATAGGGCTCTCAACGTGTACGCTCTGGCTGGGGGCGATACCAATGCTGTTTTGGACCCGGGGCTGGATCGCTTGCGTGCTTGGGGCATGGGGCATCTCCTGGGATTCCTTTCTGCTCTGGGTTTAGTGAACATATGGAGGGCACAGCACCCACAACAGCAACAGTACACTTACTTCTCGGCGTGCCACGGTTCGTTTTCAAGAATTGATTACTTACTCACACAGGGCGACAGGGTGGGTGAATTCGCAGCTGCACAACACATTGCCCGGGGCATCTCTGATCATTCCCCAGTATGTGTCAATGTTCAGGGGCGGTACGTCAATAAAGGGGCGTTCCCGAAGATAGACCCGTGGAGATTGAAGGATCATAAGCTGCTGGATAAATTGCGGGAGGGCACTGAATTGTACTTCTGGGAAAACGTAGGCACAGTAGACTCGCACCGTACACTGTGGGAGGCGTATATAAGACAGTGCTTGGGGGACAGGCGCAGGTGCTCATAGGGGCCCAAAAAAGGAAGAAGTGCGACACATAAAGTCCTTAGAGCAAGAAGTGCTTCAGGCAGAATAGAGAGCGGCCACGCTGGGAGACGCAGACTCATGACATACTTTGGCCCTGCATCAGCACGAATTTAGAGCGGTGGTGGAGGGGGCAGCATGGACACATGCGCTGGCAGTGCAACATCGCCTTTATGATGTTGGAGGCAAGGCATCCAGGCTACTGGCATGGCTTGAGAAGCGCAACAGGGAGAGGTCATGGGTGGCTTCTATCCAAGATGGAAATGGCATTGGCCATGTTGACAGCGTAGAGGTAGCGGAGGTGTTTGTGTCATAATATGAAGGTGTTTATGCGCCTGTCAGCACGAGATCTGAAAGGGACTGTGCCGAGTTCCTGAGTGATTTTTCATTGCAGGTGGTCCCTGAGGATGAAAGGAAGGCTTTAGAAGCAGAAATAATGGAAGACGAGTTGTTAACGGCGTTGGGATCCTTGAAGGTGGGAAGGGCGGTTGGCCCCAATGGGCTTCCGGTCAAGTAATTTAAAGGCCTGGCCTCCAAAATAGTGGCGCCACTACGCAATATACTGCACGAGGCGCACGCAGACGGCACAATTACCAGCGGATCAATGGTCAGCTACTATTGTGGTAATACACAAACCGGGAGACCCCCTGACCATTGTAGCTCTTACAGGCCGATAACCTTCCTCAAGATCAAGGTCATAATCTTAGCCAAGACCCTAGCCAACTGCCTGTTACCGATTATCGCCAACTTAGTCCATAGAGATCAGTCGGAATTTATGCCCCACAGAAGCACCCGGCATAATCTGCGCAGGTTCTATGGAGTGCTACATACGACGCGGGACCCCTCTGGTCCACAAACAGTGCTGATGGCGCTGGACACCTCCATGACCTTTGACAGTATTGAATGGTCGTATCTGTTTGCCGTATTATCAAAGTTGGGTTTTGGCCCTAATTATTGCAGGTGGGTGAGACTCCTTTACCAGGAGCCGGTGGCCCAGGTGCGTGGGAATGGCATGCTGTCATGACAATTTTACTTGCGGAGAGGCATGGGACAGGGATACCCTTTGTCCCCTCTACTGTTCACGTTGGCCTTGGAGTCCTTGGTGCACTGGATCAGGAGAGACCCTTTGATTTGGGGAATTGTAGCACCGGGGGGCTGGGAGGATCGCATATCATTGTATGCTGATGATATTTTGTTGCATCTACCAAGACCCTACTTCTCCTTTGCCAGGGTGCTCCATCTCTTTGATTTACTTGGGATCTACTTGGGATATTCCATAAACTGGGCTAAATCGGTGGTGTTCCCACTGGCGACCCCCCCCCCCCCGAAACTCCCGGTGCAGTGTACAGCTCCAATAGCTACGGAGGGTTTTAAATACTTGAGAATCCAGGTAGTGCAAAATCAGCAGCTATTTCTGGATAAAAACCTCAGCCCCCAGTTAGAGAGACTCCATAGTGACGTACAGCATTGACAAACCCCACCACTGTCCTTATTGGGCAGGGCGGCTCTTTTCAAGATGATAGCACTGCTGCGCTTGTTATACATTCTGCAGAATACCCCATACCTTGCCCCGCCGACGGTTTTCAAAAAGATTGCCCAAAATACTCAGGAGTTATTGTGGCATGCAGGTACTCCCAGGATAGCGTTACACAAGCTGCAGAGAGTGGTGTACGACAGGGGCCTGGCTATACCTGACAAACAACTTTATTACTGGGCATCGCAACTGCTGGTAGTGAATGACTGGGTATACTCGGACAGGGAGGAGCCTGCGTATAGGACAGACCGGGATGTTATGCCAGAAGTAAATTGTGAACCACTACTATATTCACGACGGAATGATCCTAAGTGGCCCCCACAAATAGCGGTAGTTGTATCATGCTGGAGAGAGGCCAATTGGGTCCTAGGTTGGCATAACAAACTGACCATCAGAACACCATTGTGGTCTAGTGCAGGATTGTCTGAAGTGGCCTCGCTACAAGGGTTTACAAAATGGAAGACCATAGGAATAGGGAGACTTGGAGACGTGTGGAGGGATGGAGCCCCACTTCCGTTTGAAGACCTACAGACGGAGTACTAGCTGGCTGAGACTCAGAGGTTTCATTATTTAAGGCTCAGACATGCCCTGCTGACTCAGTTAAAGGGAGATACTCTCCTTCCTGACTATTTGCCCCTGGAGGACAGATTATTAATTGACCCTATCCCAGAGAAAGCGATTTCAACAATATACCGGAAGCTCATGAATAACCTGCCTGACCCACTGGCAGCATTGAGAGCCGATTGGACTGACGACCTGGGCAATATAGAGGACGAGGAGTGGCACGAGGCGCTCCAGGGTCTGAGGGAAATAGCAATACCGGTATGTTTTAGACTGATCCAGCTCCGGATTTTACATCGCTCCTAATATCCTTCGATGCTTCTGCACAAGAAGGCACCATCACCACAGTGCATCCGAGGGTGCTACGGTGAGGGCACTTTTTTACACATCCCATAAATGTAAAGTGGCATCTACTGATAATTCAGGGCAAGGTAGATTGGCCCAAGTATACTACTATATGACTCGTCTTAGCAGCAGGGATCGCAAAATGTAATATTGCTAAGGGATGGGGGGCGTCCCTTCCCCCTTCAGTGGCAGACTGGGAAAGGGACGTAGATTGGTGCCAGAGGGCTGAGGAAACAGTTTACAAAAGCAGAGGGGTTCTTAAAAAATGGGAAAACGTGTGGGCTCCGTGGCGATCCTACAGGGGAGGGATGTTGGGCCGTGTAGAAGCTGAAGAGGCCCCAGCTGATTGAAACATGGTGCTTTGGTGGTGTGGCTTCTCCCTTTTCCGTATGTTGTTTTCCGTCCCACCTCGACATTTGTCTTGCATTCACATATGCGATTGTACTGTCTTTTGAGCTTTTCAATAAAAAGAGTTTGAAAAAAAAGCATGGGTTGGATACATGAAATAGATTGGGCGTGGTCTCTTACTTTTAGGCTGAAAAATATTCCTGGAGATAAGCTCCTATGAAATGAAGAATTCGATGGGGCGAGGCAGCAGGTTGTGTATGAGAAGTCATCTCTGTAAAGACATTGACGATAGTGGTAAGAGCTCCTAGCAGTAAAAGTTTGATTTCTATGTTGAGGGGGTCGATGTCATTGATGGGGATCTGGTCGGCATCGAGCCCAGTGAGGATTTTTATCTTAAGGCTTAGTCAACATTTTGGAAGTCAAAAACCTCCAGCGGGACAAGGCTGCAGGCTGTAGCAGAAGAGTGTTCCGTGAGGCCTGATACTGTCACTAAGAAGTTCTGCTGAATTAGGTGCTGCGGAGGAGATCGTGGTGGAAGCTACTGTGAAGTCAGGCTGACTGACAATACACTTTGGGGGGATCGGCTGACAGGTAGGTCCCGGTCTGCTGTTGGTTCTCAGGGCACTTTTTTGTGAAAATGTCCCAAGTTCCAACTTTCAGGGTTAGGCAGAAGGAGTATCACTAACACAACTTCCATGGTCCAGGACCCTGTGAGCACCCCTTGGGAGGGTCAGGACTCACTCCAGCAGAGGCCAGGTGCAGGGTTAAGGTCTCTGGAGCTAGCGATGTCTCTTTAGATCACAGTTGGCCCGCAAACTACCCCTTGGAGTCAGCTCTAGTGGTCCAGGTTTCAAGAAGATGGTCTAGTTCTCCTTCAGACAGCAAGGCAAGCCTTCAAGCATCAAGACAGTCCTCTGGTAGTAGCAGGCCAGTCCTGTGGTGATCCAGGCAGCCCTATCCGAAGTCTTCCACAGGTCCAGGAATGTACTGAAGAGGTGTTCTGAGGGTCCATTATTTATACATGGTTCCAGTCTTTGAAGTAGAGGGCCGTCCAGTGCTACTCTCCACATCTGGTTGTTGAAAGTTCTTCCCTTGCCCTGTCAAGGCTCCAAGACACCTGGATGACAAGATACTAGTGTAAGGTTCCTTTGTGTGTGCTGGAGGCAAGCCCCTTTAAAATGTAAGTGGGACACCCAGTCCCCTTTGTCTCATTATCTCACAGGAATGCACAAACCCCAACAGCAGTATCATTCACGTTCATATGATTCAGAACTCTGGCAGCAGGCACCAAATGGTTCAGCCAAGAAGAGTCAACTTTCAAAAAGTAACATTTTCAGTATTGGGAATCTGATTAAATAGGGTTTTAAATCACAGTTCTTTTGAGTACACACATGATATTTCTACCTGTTCCCAATCAAAGGTTAGCACATATTAAAAGTAATAAGGTAACCCAATGTTATCAAATGGTAGCGATGGGTTTTACTGTAGTGAACAATGAGTTTAGGAGGTTTTCACCACCTGGACCTGTAAAACTTAAACCCACATATCCTACTTTCTAAAAATAATGTGCACTGCCCTATGGGCTTTATGGCCTATGTTAGGGATACTGTTTATGTATTAAAAAGGAATGATTAGGCCTGGAATTTTTTTATTTTGCCAGGTCAAAATGGCAGCTTAAGACTGCACTACAGGCTGCAGTGGCAGACCTGAGACACGTTTTAAAGTGCTATGTCAGTGGGTAGGATAATGAGTGGTGCAGGCCCACTAGCAGCATTTATTTTACAAACCCTTTGTACCATGTAGTACTATATACTATGGACTTATACTAAATTAGAAGTACCAATCAGGTGTAGTCCAATTTTACCGTGTTCGTGGGAGAGAGCACAAACACTTTATCATGGGTTAGCAGTGGTAAAGGGCACAGAGTCCTAATGCCAACAAAAATGTATTCAGAAAAAGTTGTGGTGAAGGTAAAATAATTTGGGGGAAGACCACACCAAGGATGTCAGGTCTATTCAGTAAGTATGGTTGACGTTAGGCCAGGGTTTGGATGTACTTTAGATTTGCCAATGGAGGTGTTAGTTACCTAATTGAAGTAAGGCATTGCACAGGATTATGAGATGGCATTAGGAGAAACATGGCATGTGCCAGGATGGTAGCATCCCAAAATCCATTTCCCCATTTATTTTTCTGTAGGAAAATTAAACAGCGATACCACAAAAACTTCTGACCTGAATTATACCGAGTTTGGCAGAAAGTTAGATTTTGTCCTAAAAGCTTGCCTTTTATAATTTGGTGTAAATACGTTCAATGGTTTTTTAGGAATTAATGTCTGTATATTTCCACTGTGGTGGATTTATTAACCTGACAGATCTCATGCAAAGATCTGATCAGCTGCCATCACATCAAAAACTATTTGGCGGTATCAATTTTAGGACTCAGGACTTAGATCAGATTTCTAAAAAAATATTTTAAAAGACATATGAGGGCAGTGTAGGGATACCGTGACCCCCTAGGCCTAGTAGGGGTTCCTGGAGATTTATGGAGGATCTAAAATCACCAGCAAAATTAAAATAAAAAAGCGTGGGCTCCCACGCTCTTCTTAAAAACTCTCCTGGGTCGGCCACTACCTGATGGCAGTATGAACTATTCCTTTTGGGGAGCCCACCCCAGGACACAATAGTTTCCCTGACAGCATTAGCGTGGGCAGGGAAACATAAGTCTGCTATCTCATGGAGGTAGCCTTTTTAAGGCTAGTGTTGGGTGGGAGGACACACACCGTCCCTGCCGGCATGAATATGGGCAGGTAAGCCATGTCTGCTATCACCTGGCGGGCGCTTTAAAAATGCTCTTGCTGGGTAGGAGCAGACTTTTGTTTGCCTGCCTACGGTCTTGCAGGCAGGGAAACACACAAAACAGCAACAGCAAACAAATCATCTGCTTCTGCCAGGTGGGAGCAATTCTGGTTCCACACCACTCAGGATGAGTGCATGGGGAAGCTCACTGAGGTGGCCCTGGGGCTCCCCCCTTGGCTCCCAATGCAGAGTGTTGATGGGTGCCCCGGGTGGGCAATGGAGCTACTATGCAGATTAAACACAGGTACTGGGAATGGGGTGCCCATGGCCAATAAAGGCTTGGAGAGGGGGGCTAGGCTCCTCCCTCCATTTTAGGTTAACAGCAGCTTGAGTGATGGGGTGCTCTGGGCCTATTAAGGCTCAGGGAGGTGAGCTACCTAGCCCTCCTCCCCTTTTTTAATAACCACATTGTATTGTGTTCAGCAATGCAAGCATCTTTCACAGTGGTACAGATATTATTTCCATTATAGCTCTGGAATACAATACCGAAAATCATCTCGGACAACATTTCACTATGCCAGCATCCCATGATGTGACCTCCCCTTTTGAATGAAATTAAGCCTGGGCTTTTTACTTTTGCCCCCCTAAGTGGGAAGGGTATGCCCAGACATGGGTCCCGTGCTCACTGTGCCATTGGATTCAAGCTAGCCTGACTGATGAGGGGTGATACCCAGAAGCCGGTCCCAGGGTGCTTATTTCCTGTCCAGGGAGGACCTTACCTGGCAGTTCAGACCAGACTGTTCCCTTGAGGAGCAGGGCCAAGAATTATTTGCAAATGGCTGGGCCCAAACTGGGGTGGTGTGATGAGCAAAAATGCTATGGATTAAATCCAGATCTGTTCAACTCAGATCTGTGACTATGGGTGAATGTTTGCAAGGTTCAGCATTCTGTACACCTTCTCTTCTTATTGGTTTTGTCGCCTAAGTGGGAAGGGTATGCCCAGACGTGGGTCCCATGCTCTCTGTGTCACTAAAGACAAGCTAGCCTGGATAATGATAGGTGATACCCCCGAAACCAGTCCTAACATGCTTGTTTATGGTCCAGGGAGGACCTGGCCTGGTAGTTATGACTGGACTGGCCCCATGAGGAGCAGGGTAAGAATGATTTGCAAATTGCTGTGTCCAAACTGGGCTGGCATGGTGACCAATAAAACAATGGATTAAACCCAGATATGTGACTAGGGGTGAATGTTTGCAATGTTTAGCATTCTGTCCACTTTCTGTTCTGTTTGCTTTTGTCACCCTAAGTGGGAAGGGTATTGGCAAGACATGGGTCCCGTGCTTACTGTTCCACTGGATTCAAGCTAACCTGGCTAATGAGGGGTGATACCCCCCAAAACCTGTCCTAGGATTCTTGTTTGCAGTCCATGAAGGACATGGCCTGGCAGTTCGGGCTGGACTGTCCCCATGAGGAGCAGGGTCAGGACTGGTTTGAAAATGGCTGGGTCCAAACTGGAGTGGCGTGGTGAGCAAAAAACACAACAGATTTAACCCACATCTGTGACTGGGGTGAATGTTTGACAGTGTTCAGCATTCCATCCATCATCTTTTTGTGTTACTATGGTTACTCTAAGTGGCAAGGGTAAGCCCAGATGTGAGTCCTGTATGCTACTGGATTCAAACTAGCCTGGCTGATGAGGGGGTATACCCCAAAACCAGTCCCATGATTCCTGTTTTCCGGTCCAGAGAGGCCCTGGTCTGGCACTTCAGGTCGGACTGTTCCCATGAGGAGCAGGGTCAAGACTGATTTCCATAGGGCTTGGTCCAAATTGGGGTGGTGTGGTGAGAACAACAAATGATGGATTAAACCCAGATGTGCGACTAGGGATGAATGTTCGAATTGTTCAGCATTCTATCCACCATCTGTTCTTTTTGCTTTTATCGCCCCAAGTGGGAAGGGTATGCCCAGACGCTGGTCCGTGCTCACTGTGCCACTGGATTCAAGCTAGCCTGGCTGATGAGGGGTGATATTCCAAAACTGGTCCCAGGTCGCATTTTGAAAATTGTACTTTAAATCGTTTTGGCTCTTCAACTGTGGTTTCTTTTTTTTAAACGTTATCTTCATTATATATTTATAAGGAATTTGACATCAGAAGAGGTACACTACCAGCTCAGACCAGGTGTGTTAGACAAATGTCTGCACATTACTGATGCATGTCAAGCATAGTAGGTAGGAGCAGCAGGTGAACACAGTGGTATTGAAAATGTAAAAAGAATATATGAAACTTAGACTTCATCATCACCAATAACGTGATAAGTAGACATTGATCATAGATTCCGGAATGAGTCTAGTGGCAACAATTGCAAACTCTGAAGCATGCAATATAGGAAGGTGAAAACTGTAATCCAACTCAACATTGCCCCCGATACACTGCAACTCAGGCTTCTTACCTCCTATCGAGAGCAGGAAATTCTTACACACCGGAGCTCTCACTCACCTCCTCCAAGATCCCCCTCCATCATCAGCTTCATGCTGTCGGTAGGTAAGATATTCCTGATATGGACTCCATATATCTCTAGGGCAACCACGAGGTGGCATGTGATCATGATAGGCATCGGATTGCGTACAGCAATATGTCATATCAGTAGGCCATTTTGCTATCATTGGGAGAGGTGCCTTCAACCAACAAATGATTGCAACAAGCAGGGGCAGCCCTGTAACCAAAACCTGGGGCTAATAAACAATATGAATGCTACAATGGCTCAGATTCCTACTTTAAAGGAAAAACAATTGTGATTCCAAATGATTCATTTAAAGAATCCCATCTAAAAGTAATAAAATAATACAGTAATCTCGAACAATTATCAAAAAATATTTTTTCATTAATAAAGAAGTCAAATAAACATTAACACAAGAGGTGCTCAAAGGGTTACACAAACATATATCACTAACAAAGGACAAACTATGGTGTAAACAAAAATAATGGCAAAGAAGGAACATTTTGAACAACAACAGGTTTGTAGGATCACAGAAACAATATACACTTAATGTTTCCTCCTATTTTTTGCCAAGAAATGCGTCAACGACGTTTCAACCTTGTTTATTTGACAGGTCATCATCAGAAAGTAACATATAGAGAGCAACCAACAATTGTTCAAGCAGAACTAATGATGAAGTGGGCGGGAACATAGGTATTTTTAGAGGCAGGCCTGAAATTGGTGCACTTGTTTGCAAGATGGTTGGATTTAATTTGTGGAGGTTGGTGCAATGGGTGACAGATGTAAGGGGCTACTTGTGCTGAAGGCTATCCTTGTTCCCGGCTGCATCAAAGATTTGCGTGGAAACACTAAAAGCAAGTTCCAAGAAAACAGAACTGACTGGAGAAGCAGTGATTCATTCAAAAGTAACAGGCATTTTTTGCAGTTTTTATGTCTGTAACAGATAATCCGAGTTGATTTAGGAAATGGTCTGAGTTCTGAAGCCTGTCTTTAGCTGCATCCTGGGATGCTGGTAGAATTCCAGTATGCACCTGCTCGTGTAGATTCTTAATATGTTCCTGTTATTAATATCAGATTTTGATTGATATGAAACGCAAGCTTTTGGCAGTGGGTGCTGTTGGGTAAAGAATGCTTCTAGTGGTAAACGACCTTGTACGTGACTTACGATATACAATCCACTTTCTGTTAGTTAATGTAAACTGTATTTCTGTTTCTCAGTGTCAACTGTATGGCCATGATGTAATCCTTTCCATTTTTGAATTTTGTCCAATAGGCTGTTCCAACAAAATATTTGTAGTTGCTAATTAAGATTATAATTGTAATTGTATTTATATACCCAAGGGAGAAGGCAGAAAATTAAAATAGCCCCCACTTTGAACCAAACATCTGATGTAACCAAAAAATGTGATGCAAGTGAGCGCGACCCTCCCTAAAAGAGCTCCCTTGTCTCCTCAATCCAAACATCTAACTATGCATCCTTTCACCCTTGCATCCACCCAAAGATATCCACTATTTCACCTTTACATTCTGTCACTCATTCATTCTTTCATCCATCATTCAGTCTTTCACCACTCCATCATTCACCCATCCACCCTTTCACCTTATCTTTCCCCCTTCCATCCCTTCCCCCATCCTTTCACCAATCCATGCATCATTTCACCCACCCACACATCCTTTCATCCACTGACTCATCCTTTCACCCAACCACACATCCTTTCATCCATTCCCCCTTTCACCCCTTCTTTCGACCATTGCATCCTTTCACCCACCCAACCTTTCGCCCACTCTGTTGCTCATCCTTTCACTCACCCATGCATCCTTTCAACACTCATCCATCTTTTCACCGATCCTTTAACACACGGATGCATTCTTTCACACATCATTTCTCCCACTCACAAATCCTTTCACCAATACACCCTTTCATCCATCCTTTCACCCACCAATGCATTATTTCATCCACCAACCCTTTTAGCCATCCACCATTTAACCCATTCTTTGGTCCATGCATCTTTACACCCATCCGCTCTTTTACCGAACAATTCACTAATTCATGCATCCTTTAATCAAACGTGCCGTGATTGCTCCGTTAGTAAATAAACAGGAAAAAAAGCAGTAGCACAACTTTTTTTTCTATTGATTGACTTTTGTAGCAATTGCTGCACGCCACGCTTTAGCTTTACCTATCTAAAGCTAAAGCGCGGCATGCGGCCATTGCTACAAAAGTAAATAAATAAAAATAGAAAGGCAGGCGGGCGCCGCATTTCTTTTCCATTTGTAAAGCCAATAGCTCAGCATTTAACGAATGTGAGGCCTATTGCTTTGCAAATGCTTGTCCTTCTTTGCCATTATTTTTCTTTACACCATAGTTTGTCCTTTGTTAGTGATATATGTTTGTGTAACCCTGTGAGCACCTCTTGCATTAATGTATATTGGTCTTCTTTGTTAATGAAAAAATATTTTTTGATAATTGTTCAAGGGTACTGTATTATTTTATTACTTTTAGGTGGGATTCTTTAAATGAATCATTTCAAATCACAATTGTTTGTCCTTTAAAGTAGGAACCTGAACCATTGTAGTGTTCATATTGTTCAACCAACAAATAGCAATCCTACGCTGCATCAAAAAAAGACCCAGGGGCATATTAACAACGGCCAGCGATAATTATCGCTAGCCGTGTTTTGCGATAAATATATTACCACAGGCTATCTCTGGAATTTATCCCCCTGGTAGCGCGTTATTAACAACGCGTTACTCCAGGGCGATAAAAATTCCAGCGATAGCGAGGTTATCACCCTTTTGCAGGGAACATCGCTGGTTTTCCAGTGATGTTCCCTGCAAAACAGCGATAACCTTGCTGATACGACCCACAGGGTCATATCAGCTTAATCCACCCCAATGTTGGGGATAGGTAAGTCTGCATTTTAGCAGACGTTAGTTTTTGGAGAAAACAGCTGCTTTCTCCAAAAACTAACGTGTGCTAAAATGCTGGGGCAGCCTTGTAAATATCGCGATGTGAACATCAGCGATATTTACAAGGTTGTCCATCTGGGGTACGCCCAGTGACGCCCACTTTGCATCTCATTAGAGATGCAAAGGGAGGCATTGAGTAAAAGGGTGCTAACATGCGATTATGCATGTTAGCACCCTCTTGTAAATAGGGTGATAGTTTTATCTCTGCTTTTTTGGCTTTTTAAGCCAAAAAAGTGGAGATAAAGCTCTTGTAAATATGCCCCCCAGTGCCACAAATCGCTGGCGATTCTGCGGGACATCCAGATCATAACCTAGCAGTGCCATCAGTGGCGTGCAGGCCGGCATCTCCCCTATTATTTCTCTCAAGATTTTAAAGATCATAAGCCCGAAGTGCTGTACAACAAGACAGGACCAAGCCACATGTGCAAAGCCTGCATTATTTATACCATAGCGTGGGCATCGTGAGTCTTCTCTTAGACTGTATCTGAGTAATCAGACTGGAGTGTAATATACACGTATAAGATATATAAAATGCACAAGCCGGCACGTATTACAAAACAACAATAACGTCATTGTTTTTCAGTGATATTTAAGTACAGATCTTCTTGCCAATATCGTCAAGCCTTGGGGATTCTAGGTCTTCTGGCCTCCTGTGAGAAGACTTATAATATTGCTACAGCTCGTGCTGGCGATGTCCTTTGTATAAGATAGGTAAGGGCAGGCACTTCCGCTGACTCTGCCAGCCTGTCGCCTAGTAGACTCCTCATCGCATGTTAGCCTGAAAGTAGTGAAACTGTACTAGCGTGGAGTGTGCCAATCTGCACATTGACCTGGGCCCAGTCACAGAGTATGCTATAATCAAAGAATTCACCCATATTCTTTATCGCAAGCTCACAAACAGCAGCTGCCACTGCCTGTTCCTGACCCAATTGAAAACACCCACACCACTCTAATGGAAGCAGTGGGGTGTAAAGCAAGGTTGTCTGCTGATTTGTCATAATTTTTTTAAATAAGCAACATTTAGTACCTGCTGGATCTATCATGTGAAAGCAGAGCGCTGGTTTACTAAGTAAAAAAAGGGGCAGGGGTTGAGGAACTGCTTCAATGTGCTCAAGCCAAAGGTGTGGTAAATCTAGTGGACCATGCAACCACTAATAGCCAAACCTGCTTTGCGTGGCCTCATAGTAAGCCTCAAGGTCTGGGGCATTAAGGTCCCTCGCATTATAAGGAAGATTAAGCGTTTCCCACTGAACTCGGGGATTCCTACCAGTCCATGCCAGGCGCAACATAAAGCAGCACAAGGTCCGAAACATCGCACCCGGAAACAATATTAGGATGTTTGTGAATAAGAAAAAAAAATAGAAGTATAACCATCTTCCTAATGGCCACTCACCCACAAAGAGAGGGAGGAAGCAAAACCAGTGATCCACTGCCTCGGTGAGGTGCTGCACGGCCTTCCCATAGTTTTCTCGTATTACCACCTCTGGATTCGTATGGATCTGGATATCCAGATAGCGAACCGGCTCTGTGGTCCATGCAAGAGGAAACTCCGCCTGTATTGGAATTGTGGCATCAGTAAGCGGAAACATGGGGTACTTGTCCCAGTTTACATGCAATCTCGAATGGCCTCCAAAAAGAACTACCTCCTGGAGTGCTGGAGAGAAGTTCTGCATCGAGTATCTCCGCATATAGTAGTGTGTTATTCCCGTATGAGGATAGTATAAGATTATAATATGGAAAGCGAATACCTCGGTTGGAATGGTATTCCCAGAGTGCACAGGCCAGGGCCTCAGCAACAAGGGCGTACAAAATTGGCAATAAGGGACAACCCTAATGCGTGCCCCTTGTGATGTTTATCGGGTTGGACACCAGTCCGTTGATATGCACCTGTGCAGTTGGTTCTGTGTAGAGAACACAGACTAGCTTTAAAAAGATATCTCCCACTCCTATGTGCCACTGCACAGATAACCTAAATCCTCATTCAACAGGATCAAAAGCTTTTTCCGCGTCTAAAAAAATTAGCAACAGTGCGGACCTCGGAGTCAATGCGAGAAATCATTCCAAAGAGGACACAGAGATTATAAAGAAAGGAGTGACTGGGTATAAAGCCGGGTTGTTCTGGTCCAATTATACCAGGAAGCAGAGGTGCCAGCAGATTCGCTAAAACTCTTGTGAAGAGGTTTGCGTCTGAGTGTAAACATAGATGATTTGCAAGTAGGTAATGTTTTTCTCAAGTTCGCAGCCATGACTCTCAAAACAAATATGCCATTAAATCATCTACTGCTATATTTATTCAATTTGACTAATAATTGTCCATCAACATTTTCACTAACATAACATCCATACATGACACTAATACTCAGTGCAAGTTTTTACTTTTCCAGTTGCAGACCTTGCCAAAATGGAAAAAGGGTATGTATAAAAATTGATTGAATAGGCAAATTAACATTGACTCATCTCATCAGCTGTAGACAGTTCTTCTGGCTCACATAAGGAATCCCACATCAGTAACACCGACAGACTAAAACTTGGCAGTACTACATTTTGTAGACACTGTTCCAGTATCTGGTGGAATGTGACAACCAAGTTTTAGTGGTGTGTCACAAGAAGTATGCCCTAAAATGATGAAACACATTAACAGCTACATAGACTTTACACACAATGAGGATTTTGCCAATGTGAAGTGTGGTTAGCATGATTTGGTTCCACTACCACTTGTGGTTTGAGCTAATGATGGCACACATACTGCCTTAGTGCCAACGTACGACAGAGAAAAATGTCCAAAGTAATCTTCAAATCTTCCATTCAATCACAGTGCAAGTTGCCTTGGTACAAGATGTGTACACCTAAAGTCTGTGTCTGTCTTTCCCAGGATCAACCCATTTTCCCTTTGTCCTTCGAAGCAGCACTATTAAACTGCAAATCTCAAAACTCTGAAATGTCCAAATGAAGATGACATGGTGAAGGAACCTAAAACAGTTCAATACAAAAATATTACCAATCAATCATAACACAATAGACACATTACAAAGTCATCTTTTGGAGGAAACAATTTAACACAGTAGTCAATGTGTCAAAACTTTGATCAACAGACACATTTGGTCTGAATTTCCCTGAACTTGCCTTTCCTACCAAATTACCACCACATACTTCTCTCATCATCATATCAATAGTTGGTGTAACAGTGAAATCGATAACGTGTGAAGTCAACTCTTTCCTCTTCACCACTATCTTCATTTGGCATTTCAGGATCCTCACCCGGTGACTCTACATGTTCTCCACCCTTTGTGATGTAAGGGATGTTTCATCTCAGGGCAATGTTGTGGAGCATGTAGCATGTAAGTAGAGGAGGGCTCCACCAGTTTTGTGCAGATAATGAAATCTTACCTTTAGGAGTCAGAAAGCCCATTCCACTGGCTGCCATGTTCTTCCATGGGCCTCATTGAAGTGGATTTCCTCTGCCGTCAGAGGTTGAAGTGGATGGGATCGACAGGGCATGGAATGCATCAAGTTTATATTTTAATAGAATCCATTATCCTACTTTAAAAAAAAATATGCACCCCAGGACAGCAGAAACAGCCAAGGCCTTTAGATAAGACTCCGCCACTCATGGCTGTTCGGGGACGGTCGGGGAGAGCAGAGAAAGAAAAGAAGTTTCCTTCTTGACCAGAGAAGACAAAGACAATGTCCACTTCTGTTGCTTTGCTACTGGCAGCTGCCCCGCGAATGTATGATGTTACAACGCATACATTTATAGCGCATGCCTTTACAACGCAGTTTTTACATCGCAACATCCTTTACAACGCATTCTTTTACATCACATTCCATTACATCGCATTATACCATTACAACACATACCATTACAACGCATACTATTACATCGCATTAAAGGTAAGTGTTGGATAGTGTAGGGGTAATAATTACTATTCTAACTCCAGTGAGTGCAACTGTAGAGTAAGTGTCGGATAGTGTAAGGGTACTATGCGTTGTAATGGTAGGCATTGTAATGACTTGTGATGTAATGCCTGCGCTGTAGTGACATGCGTTGTAATGACATGCATTGTTGTGACATGCGATGTAATGGCTGCGTTGTACTGACATGCGATGTAAAGGATGTTGCGATGTAATGACTGCGTTGTAAAGGTAGTGCGATGTAATGACTGCGTTGTAAAGGTTTTTTCCCCTGCCCCGCACTCTCTTTCTTCCTCTTCCTCTATTTCCCTTTCTTCCTGCCTCTGTCTCGCTCCGCCTCACTTGCTGAAACCGTGACTTTAAGAACCGGCTCTTACCCTCTCTTCTCTCCTTTCCTTAATTCATTCCCCTGTGAAATGGATCCAAAAAACGAAAGAAACACTTTTGCTGGAAATGTCTTTTTCTGAAATTTTTCTGTTCCAAAGTGCAGCCTGAGGATGGAGAGAAAAAAAGCTTCAAAATACGAAAAGTAAATAAGTAACTAATTAAATCAAGCCAGAGAGGTTAAAAAGTGGCCAGATTGTTTTTATTCACACCCACACTCATTAGCGCCACTTTACAGAGTTTGCCAGTGAAGCACTACTTTCATTTTCTCTTCTTTCTGTGAACAGCATTGTTTTCCCCGGCTGGGAGATGCACCATTACTGAAAGTACTGAAGTACCTGGTTGTTGCGTGGAGTGATTAATGTGTTCATGGATGTGGTCTTTTTAAACCATACTGCTTACATTTTGGAAGGATATAAGCAATGGACGTGGAAATGAGTTTCAGGCAGTATAATACTCTTGTCAAGCGCACATTTAGAACTGAGTCGCATCCAGGTGTGTTTATAGCATAACACAACTGGGTTATAGCTGAAGGCAGTGTGAGTTTCTCTCAGTGGGGCAGTATGGTGTTCAATGGGGAGAGGATGTGGCACTATGGCCAGAGCTGCCGAATTGGGAACTTGCGATTCAGGTTTAGCCTTCATGGCCAGTCTACCAGACCACTCTCCTGAGGGATCAATTCCCATGCTAGACCTTAAAAGACCCCTCTAGATCTTGGAAGCCCTGGTGTCTTAGCACCAGCAGGTGGACCCTGGTGGTGACAAGTGTGGGTTAACCTTGAAGGCCTGTCCACCACAATCCATACTGAAGTTCACCTCCAGTCTTGAGGGTAGGTCTACAAAACAGCACGCCCTAGAGCAATAGCAACTCTGTCAATGAGGTCACAGAACCCGTGAGAGCAGTCCACCTCAGCTATTGGTACCTCCATTGTCCTTGTTTCAGCAGTAGCAGTGCAACTCACCAGGGATTGGCAATGCAGGATGTGCACGTACACCAAACTAAGGGGCCGATTACGATGGGCTGTCCGTCCGCCATTGTGGTGGTGACCGGGACCGTCTGCAATACATGCGGCGGTCCCGCACAACCGATTAGGATGCAACTGCCACCATGGTGTTCGGACCTTGCATTTTCACATTGCGGCGGGTGCTCCTGACAGCAGCACCCGCCGCGATGTTAAAATAGCATGTCATGCATTTCACTGCACTACGTGGCAGGCACCACACGGTGCCTCCCACTTGGTGCAGTGAAAAAAAAGTCTGCAATGTAATGTGGGTTTTTTTCTGATACTTTATTATTTTTACATTTCTACACATACTAACAGTCGCTGCAAAGACTTTGCCTGTTTAGCACCAGTGTAACATATAAATGCAGCAGTGAGAAAGGTGACCAGTCAACTTTTGCAAAGGGCCCTCCACTTTGCAGCAACACAAGTCACATTTTTAGTAACTTTTGATCCATTTGTACTGCTATTTTGTTTATTTAAAATTATCTGATTATGCAGCAGATGATATGTTATGTGGAAAACATTGGCAAACTAGGTAATTTTGGTATTCATGTTTGAAATGCTCATCTGTTGAAAAAGAGAGAAGTGCTGATGACAGAAACGGCATAACTCGGAGTCAAATGACTTGTGATTGAACTTTCAAGCGTATTTGGGACATTCTGTGATTGGGAATGTATCCCACTTTGTGAATGTATTTTAATATCAATCACTTACATTAAAACTTAAATAAACATGTGTGTCCATTGATTGAATTAAATGGCATAATAAGCTATAACTGGTCAGTGAAATGCCAAACAAATACAAAAAATTGGGATGTGTTACTCTTTCTGGCTACAACTCTTATTCCGCCCACTGACCCAATCCTCAGGTTATTTCCGCCCTCTGAATCAACACCCACAGTTCCCCTACTTTATTTCCCCCAATTCCACTACTGCCTGGCGTTGTTGGATTCCTCAGCTGTGCAAACCATAGTCGGTTGGGTAAACTGAGTCTCCAAGATGAAAGACAAAAAAAGTGCATAAAAATGTAATAGAATTTCAAATTATTCAACTAAAAATTCCCCAAACAATATTATAAAAAATGTGCTGATCAACAAGCTGGAAACTCTGAGGTCCAAGGTGTGACATTTGCAGGGGTAAGGAGCTGTTCCCTATTACAAAGGAATAATAGGCAGAGCCAGGGAAATGCTCACAGATGCTTGTGATGTACAAATCCTGCAAGCAGACAACTTGCACATTGATTGAATGAAAGTGTTTCAGATTCCGATAGACCTGTTCTCTGGCATGTGGAGGCACTAAGGCAATATGTGTGCCATCAATTTCTCCAACCACATGTGGTAGGCAACCCAAACTGTAAAAGTCCCCCTTTACACTGGCTAAATCCTGCTGCTGTAGAAACTGAATGAATCTGTTGATGTGGCTCATCACTGAAGATGTAACTTCTTTTAGCACACCACTGAAAGTTGGTTGTGACATTCCACCAGATATTGCCACAGTGTGTTGGAAGGATCCTGTGGCCACAAACTGAACTACTGCCATGAGTTTGATTTCTGTTGTGAGGCTTAAGATGTGGCTCCAGCTGATGACATAAATCCAGTACAGTTTGCCTTTTAAATCTGAGCTCCTGATTGGATCAGTTTCTTCCTTGGTGGCAATGTCTGGAAATGGACGGCAAACCTGAGGCTGTCATCTCCTCTCTCTCCAAGGGTTCATACGTCTGCACTGGCAAAACATTTGAACATTTTTCACATTTTCCACAGCCACACATTTAATATTTAACACTAAAGTCATCTACTTGTACAAAATATATATGGTTTTACTATATTGTAAACAGACATTTGCTTTCTCTCCTTCATTCTTCAAAAATTACATTTATAACCTGAAAATAAATTTAAAATAAAAACAAATGTGTAAGTAATACATTTCAAATACATTATTTACACATTAATTTATAAAAAAATGTTTTCCTCTAAAAATACAGCCAATGAGGTGTAAACACCTGTCTAATACCATATTTCAGCACAGTAACACTACATGTAAATGTTTATTTTTACAAAAAAAGAGTGTCCCTCGAAGTTTGAGTATGTAAACAAACTAGCAACCATTTTGAGTGGTGGTGGTGCACTTAACAGTCACAAACACACTATTTTGAACTTTTAAAATGGGGGGTGCCTGACCTCAACGATAGGACATTTCGAATCAGACAGGCTCGGCAGAAGTTGACCACATAGTAGGTGGTAAACTCCATGATGGATGCAACCATAGGCTGACATTGGTGAAAGTAACATATGAAGGACAATGGCTGTGTCCGTCTACGCTGACGATTGCATATGTTGTCTACATGTACGCGGGGGTTGGAAAAAGAGCTCACTTGTGTCCTAACACTGCTTCCATCAAGACCCCCTCCACTTTTGCTGCTGTTTGTCACCTCTAGGAGCTACAATGCCAGGTTGGGCAGGTGAGAGGCCCCTTGATGTCATGCCAGAGGAGCTAGAGTTGCTGGTAAATGAGGTCTTCACCCTGGCCAGCTCTGTGGTTCACCGGAGGAACATGTACAAGTTTGTAATGCATATGCATTTTTTTCCATTAACAGAGTCTATTATGTCCCTTTGAGTACTGAGTGTAGTTATTGATGTTGTGTAATATATTTATGATCCTTACAAAGGACAATGATGTTTGGGATTTGTAAGCACTTTAAAATGTAAAAAATAACAACATTAATATGTGTTGTGTGTTTAAAGGCCTAGTTTCTATTTGGTGTATATGTAGCGAGATATATATGTATATGTTTTATTCGCATGTGATACATTGAAAACTCACATCTTGGAAATTAAAAAAGTTTCAGGGACAGAATACTGTGTAAATAATATTGAAATGCACAAATATCATGTAAAAAATATCGTGGGTAGGGGGCATGGCTTATCTGCCCGCAAGATGGCCGCACCTTTTCGACACCCTGTGGCTAGACGGAGACTAAGGCTCTTCACCGGAAGCAGTTCGCTTCACTTCCCACCATGAAGCGATTTATTTGATGCTGTACTTTCCTTTTCCGCAGTGCGTTCTCCTCAGTAACTGGTGATGCGACCGCCATTTTGTCTTCCGCAAAGCCCAGGCGATTAATCAGCACAATGCACTCGCTACATTAGCTGGCCTGTCTAAGGTAAACAAGTTTTCTTCAGGGCATTACCTTGGTCCTCGCTGGTCCCAACACCACTTTGTGCTCACAATCCGCTGACTGCCTGTACTTAATTCATGGGCTCTTCATGGTGTTCTTCTTTTGTGTGACTTATATCTGGGGTCTGATGTTTAAGAGATATTGAAGTTTATCGCCCCTGTATCAACTAATTTTTTCGCTAAAAGGCAAACAAGGTTTTGTGGTCTTCCATTGAGATTTCCATGGAGATTTTTTTTTTTGGTGCTCCCATGCAGTCGGTGATTTTCTACTTAACGGTGTTCTGCACTTCGGCTCCTTTGTCCCTTTTGGATATTTACACCCTTGTTAATGGAGCCCTTCCTTTCGCCTGGTCAAAGGATCATTAACACCAACATGTCTTCTGTTCTCAAGGACTCCACCACTGCCTCAAAGAGACAGAAGAAAGAGCCTAACTCCCCTACAAAGTCCCCATTGCCTCTAACCCTAGAGGATCTAATGGAAGAAACAAAGCTCATGAAACCCTTTGTTATTGATACCAATGCCACTCTGCAACAAATGGAGGAGAAATGGTCCAACTTGGATTCCAGGGTGTCGATGGTGGTGGAACGGGTTAGTGATGTTCAAGATGTTTCTACCAAGATTGAAACCATGTCCAAGGAAATGGATCTCTTTAAACTACAGACTGAGGACATGGAAAACCGAAATAGAAGAAACAACCTCAGAATTTATGGTATCCCGAAAGGGGCAGAGGGCTCTGACATGTTATCTTTTCTTAAGGTTCATATCCCTAAAATTGTCGGTCTCAAGGATGACACCAACTTTAATTACATCGTACACACCGCTTAGGCCCTAAATCTGGGGGTTTCTCGTCCTCCTCTTTGGCTAGTCGCCCTACAGGGATTAGTGTTCTTTTTCTGGAATATACGGATCTGGTAATGGTTTTATCAGCGGCCAAGCAGCGAAAACAAATGCTGTGGTCAGGCCAGAAAATATTCTTTTCTCAAGATGTGGCTCGAGCAACCGCCGCTCGACGTAACGAATTTCTATCTCTTCGTCTTGCTTTATGATCCAGGAATGCCAGATATGGTCTTGTGCATCCTTGCTTTGTCAAGGTTACTTACAAAGAAAGGACTTTCTCCTTTGATCGCCCGGATGACTTAAGGCAATTTGTCGCTCAACACAAGGGAGAGGAGATGGGCTTTGGAAAAAACTGATCTAAAAAAATGTTTTTTCCTCTTTTTCCACCTGTTAACTGTTTTTGCTCACCTAACCATGCTTTTAACTTTTTAGGTAATGCTGTTATAGCTGTTAATCTCATGTTTAATCTGGTATTTATTGCATATTTGTCTTTTTCTGGTTGATTTGTCTTTATATCTGTACATATTTTCTCTCCTGATGTATCCATTCCCTTGTGCCTCCTCCCTAATCCTAGTGTTTATAGTTCTTCTTCCTCCGTTGGTAAGTGTTGCTTTGGTTATTGGTTTTGCTTGTCGCTCTTACTTTTCTCTTCTCTTACCTAACTTGCTTCCGGTGGTTGTCGCTTCTACTTTTATTATTCTTTGTCTTATTCAACTGCTGTTCCTCACCTTATTTCTACCGTAGCCC
Source organism: Triturus cristatus (assembly GCF_964204655.1). NCBI lineage: Eukaryota > Metazoa > Chordata > Amphibia > Caudata > Salamandridae > Triturus > Triturus cristatus. The sequence goes on along the minus strand of NC_140582.1, from coordinate 306,756,253 downwards.
TACTTTTGGTCTCTGTCGCAATTTCTGATTTTGTCAATTTGTTGGGCTTCATCTTGTTAATGCTTCCGCGTCTCCCCACACTATTTTACTTACACTTGCTATGCACGTTCTCACTATTGACTGAAGCTACTCTGCTTTCTGTCAACTTCTCTTTCTACCTCAGTTCCTTTTTATTTTCTGTTCTGCAGTCCCTTTTCCCTTTCTACCTATATCTTTTTCTTTCTCCTTTATTTCCAGATTATCACTTTGCACTTATTTTAAAGTGTTTTTTATAATGTCTCAGTTTTTCCTTCACAGTGATTGCATATGGCAACTTAACTTTTATGGCTCATGGTTGTTTGTAATCCTTTATTTCATTTCTCATGTTTGGTAATGTTTGATTCGTATCCTGGAATGTAAAGGGTTTGCGGAATCCTATTAAGAAACAAAGGGTGCTTACTCATTTATCCCGTCTACAATGTAAGATTGCAATGTTATAGGAAACTCATCTTACAGAAAATGACATTAATTCTCTCAAAAGGCACTGGGTGGGTCATGTTTTTTGCTCAACTGCCAAGGATAGAAAGAATGGAGTGGTGACTTTATTTCATAAATCATTGTATGTAACAATTGAAAGGGAGTAGAGAGATGAGGATGGTAGATGACTTCTCCTCCACCTAGTGTCAGGAATCGTGGGCGGTTTCCTCTCTCTCGCCCGCCTTTGGCTAATGTGTCCTCCTTTTTGCCCAACCAAACTTATCCATGAGTTAATTTACCTTTAAGCTGGCGAGGGTTCTGGCATCGCTGGAATTCAAATATGGCCGCCAACTTCCTCTCAAACACCGCTGTTCAGCGGTTAGTTTCGAAATGTTTACCCCGGTCTGGTGAAGTGCGCACCAACGTTTTAAGGCGCACTTCACGGAAGAAATCTACTGAAGAGGAGCTTGGGGGCGTCGCGCAAATCAGCTAGGGTAGTGGCGGAAGATAAATGCTAAAACGCATTAGTTCCGACGGGTAAAAGTTTTTGGATAAGAGGTCAGTGTTTGAAATTCGTAATTCTGAGAAACACTTTAAAAAACATTTCCTCTCAGAGTTGTTTCCTAATTTGTTTCTTGTCATAACTACGAGCCAGTTTCTTCTGTGGTTCGAATAAACCAAAATAACCTAGAACAAACCCCAAAACAAAATTCATATACCTAATAAGAATTCAAAAGAGGAGGTTACCTTTCACCTTTTAGGAAATTGAAAAGGCTCATTTTCAGTTTCCTCCTAAACCTGAATATAGCGCAACCCGGCAATACTAAGTTAAGTAGAAAGCTGTGAGGGTTTGCGTAATATAGCTTCTACGCTATTTGCACTGAGAAAACCGTGATACATTTAAGACTCTGCAGGTTTAAAAACTTAATACCTTTAAAATAGGATTAAAAGACTAAGCATAATCATGCAAGCAAGAAAAAAGAAGTAAAACTACGAATGTAATACAAGTCCACTTTAGTTCCTTCATAGTGAGTACTAGAGCAGTGGGTGGTAATTCAATTAGTGCATTTAACTAGTGAATAGGATACTTACCAGTGTTCCTCTGTTTAGCAGAAGACTGGAGTCGCACCAGTGGTTCCTAAAGAAAGAACTAGTGGAATCTTCTCAACCAACTAACACAAATTGAGAAGTAAGAAGAGAAGTAACTCCTAAGCAGAAACTGGTAAGGCTAGCGAGCTAATGTTTAAGAGAGAGAGTAAGTTTAAAATCTTGTTACGTTTCTAATGGTCTCTAATGTAAATGTCTTCAGCGCTGTCAGAAGTTTAAAAGAAGAAGAAGAAGATACGGAATAGACAGCGAGCTAGGAGATTTCTCTTCTGTGTCCAATTCCCCTTCCCCCATTGGAACTTACCTGTGAAGGATACTCAAGCCTTGCTGGAACGTTTCAATTAGTGGCATGGGAAATTAGCGTCGTTCTGCTCCCGTGTGATTCGACCCGACAGAGTGAAGTGCCCACGTTGGTGTAAGCACCCGAGCAGAATGGCGGAGGGCTTAGACTTGAAAAGTTTAGGGATATACTAGGAAATATACAAAGAGACCGAGAGGCAGTTCGGGAGGAGAACAACATTTTGAGACAGGAGATAGTGAGTTTTAAAACAGAAAGGGCAGCCCCAGGAGTTAGCCAAGAAACTTCTTATTTTGACAATCAGAGAACTAACACCAGTACTTCACCCTTAACCCCCACACAAGTCATTCATTCCCTATCCCCTGTAATTCCTCTTGCTCCTCCAGAGAGATTCAATGGAGACCCGCAGAAAGCTCAAATTTTTCCCTGATGCGCAATCCCGTGTAGCCTTCATCCTATCCTATCTCAGTGGGGATGCTGCTTCGTGGTCAATGCCACTTGTAACCAAAGATGATACAGTCCTATACAATCTCGAAGACTTCAAAAAAGAGTTTCTTCGAATCTTCGATAGGAGAACAGCTTCTCAAGCCTCAGACAATGAACTGTTAGAATTAAAACAAGGCAACAGAGAACTAGTGGCTTACTTAGCCCAATTCAATAAACTGGTGGTAGAGACGAATTGGCCCGAAAACAAGAGAGCAGCAGTTTTCTACCGAGGGTTACGTGACGAGTTAAAGGACGCCTTATCCCAAATTCCTAACCGTCCCACGGAAATTTCAGCTTTGGTGGATTTGGTTTTGGAAATAGATTAGCGACAAAATGAGCGAAAAGGGGAACGAAGGAGAGAGTTCAGGTCCAGTGTCCCTCGTTTTGATCGTGCCAAATCCGAAAACACGCGGACAACAGAAGGTTCTTCAGGAGTTGAACCGATGCAGATTGGTGTAATCAGGGGTCCGTTAACTAAAGAGGAGAAGGAAAGGCGAAGATTAAACAAATTATGTATGTACTGTGGAGGCAGTGGACACTTTGTTAAAACGTGTGTTAAAAGACCCAAGATATCTGTGAAAGAGAAGGAAAACTAGTAGCACCACCAGTAGGTGGAGTTGGACTGGTGGATGCGCTTAAGGAAACAACTCCAATAAATCATCAGTTGGGCAATACTTTGCAGGTCTCCTTTCCCCATTTGGTCATGTCAGTAACATTAAAATTCAGGGAAGAATTTTTGACCGGAATCATGGTTATGGTAGATTCTGGAGCAACGGGCTATTGTTGCGACCATGGATTCGCAAGACATATTGGGTTGCAGTCCATCAAGAAAGAAAAAAGTGAAAAGGTCAGAGCAGTAGATGGTACGGATTTGACTTCAGGGCCAATAACTCGCCACACGGAACTAATACAGATAACTACCATAGAAGGACATCAAGAGATTTTGCAATTTAGTTTGATCGATGCACCCTAATTCCAATTGATTTTAGGTTTGCCATGGCTCACTGAGCATAATCCGTTAATTGATTGGGAAGCTCGTACAATCAAATTAAATTCGGATTATTGCTCAACGCATTGCTACAATAATAAACTCGATGTTTCTGGACCCAGAGCTGCAGCTTTGTTGGGTGAAAACGAGAACGCGGTATGTGTGATCCAAACGGTCACGATACCTGGAGAATATCAAGATTTCGCCGATGTATTTGATGAGGTCAAGGCAGAGGTGTTACCGCCACACAGACCATATGATGGCAAAATTGAATTTGAAACAGGGGCTAATCTGCCGTGCAGCCGGATTTACGCCTTGACTGAAAAAGAAAATGTTCATTTGAAAGAATATTTGGCAAAACATTTTGAGAATGGATTTATTAGACCGTCTCAATCCCCAGTCTCATCCCCTCTTTTCTTTGTACCGAAGAAGGGGGGAGATCTCAGAACTTGCATTGACTTGAGAGCTATCAACAGAATAACAATCAAGAACCGATACCCTTTACCTCTCATATCAGTTTTGATAGACCAGTTGAAGGAAGCCAAAATTTACACTCGTCTAGATCTACGAGGAGCTTACCATCTGATTAGACTTCGGGAAGGTGACGAGTGGAAGACGGCATTCAGGACAAAATACGGCCTTTATGAGTATCTGGTAATGCCGTACGGTCTTTGCAATGCGCCGGCGGCCTTCCAGTACTTCATCAATGATGTACTAAGTGATTTCATAGATCAATGTGCCATCGTGTACATAGATGACATCTTAATCTACTCTAACACAAAGGAAGAACATCAAGGTCAAGTCTGAGCCGTGCTGCAGCGTTTATGTGAGCATTCTCTATTTGTCAAGTTGGAGAAGTGTCTATTCAACACCGATACTGTGGAGTTTTTAGGATTTGTGTTATCACCTGAAGAAGTTAAGATGGATGAACAAAAGGTGAAGGCCATAACGGATTGGAAATCTCCAACCACTGTCAAAGAAGTGCAGAGCTTCATTGGATTCTCAAACTTTTACAGACGATTTATTCCTGGTTTCTCCTCAAAAATCCTTCCATTAACACGCTTGCTGAAGAAGGGCGTGCCATTCGAGAGGCCGGAAGGAGCTGAAGAGGCCTTTAAACTGATGAAGGAAAGTTTTACCACAGCGCCGGTTCTACTCCATGCAGACCCCTCCAAACCTTTTTATCTGGAAACGGATGCTTCAGACCTGGCCATAGGGGGAATACTCTCTCAGAGGCATAAGGACACTGGGCAACTACATCCGGTGGCTTATCGCTCTCGTAAACTCAATCCTGCGGAGTGTAATCACACCATCACCGAGAAGGAGCTTCTAGCCATTAAAGATGCCTTCAAGGATTGGAGGCATTACTTAATGGGGGCAAAACACACAGTAACAGTGTTCACAGATCACCGTAACCTAAAGTTTCTACGATCTGCTCGTACGCTCACACCCCGTCAACTGCGTTGGTCACTTTATTTCGCGGACTTCGATTTTGTAATCACCTTTCGCCCAGGTTCAAAGAACGGCAAAGCTGATGTTCTTTCAAGACTTGATACTGAAAACCAAACCTCAGTTATAGAGAATCAACAAATCATCCCTGATGAAAGGTTCATTGGAATAATCCGTCTTGAACCCTTTGAGAAACACGTTCGTGAAACAATGGCGACTATCAACTTGGAAAACTGGGTCTCAGAAGATCCACAACGTTCCATTCAGTACGGTCTTCCCTATCAAGGAACCACTTTGTATTTACCTACTAAAGAACTTCAAGTGAAGGCAATGCAAGAATGTCATGACAACCCTTTGGCTGGGCACAAGGGCGTATTGAAAACTGAAGACTTACTCAAGCGCCGTTTTTGGAGGCCGCATATGTGTAAAGATTCCCGTCAATATGTCTTAGGATGTGAAACTTGTGCTCGGGGAAAATCAGACAGACAGGCTCCTAAAGGTCTCCTTCAACCAATGCCTTCTCCACCATATCCATGGCACACGGTCTCTCTGGATCTGATTGTGGATCTGCCTTCATCTCATGGTTACGATACCATTCTTGTATGTGTAGATGCCTTTAGTAAGATGGCGCATTTTGTACCCTACAAAGGCACCCCAACTGCTAAACAGATATCTCAACTCTTTAATCAGCACATAATTTGTTTGCATGGCATCCCAAAGGTTCTGATTTCAGGCAGGGGGTCCCAGTTTCTATCCCGGTCTTGGAGGGAATATATCAAGGGGTTAAATGTTGATCATCGCTACTCCACCAGTTTCCATCCGGAAACTGATGGTCAAACAGAGCGCACAAACCAAGAGTTAGAACAGTACTTGCGCCTCTATTTATTGAATGACGAGGGGGATTGGCCAGACCATTTATGGACTGCAGAATTTGCACATAATAATGCTCTCAATGTGTCAACTGGACACTCCCCTTTCTTTGTCAACTCTGGCAGGCATCCTAATTCGCATGTACTATTTGATGATGTGGGAGTTCCTTCAATTCAAGACATTGCTTGACATGTAACTAAAATTCATCAATCTGTAACTCAGAACTTGTCAATTGCTAAAGATCGTTACAAGCGGTTTGCTGACCGAAAACGCAAAAAAGAACCTGACCTCCATGTAGGGGATTTGGTGTGGTTATGTACTAAAAATCTCAAACTCAAGGGTCCTCGTAAATTCCAGCCTCGCTTCATGGGACCGTATCCTATTGAAAAGGTCCTTAGTTCAGTAACTTATCGACTATCATTACCTAGTACCACTAATATTCACCCAGTTTTTTTATATCTCTCTTCTTAAACCAGTTCAACCAGGTTTGCGTAGGCTCACTCCTCCTGATCCTTTACTAATTAATGACGAGGTGGAATACGAGGTGAAAAGTATTAGATTCAAAAAAGGTCCGTAATTAACTTTTCTATCTTATAGACTGGAAGGGGAACAGCCATTACAAGGCGGTTATTACCACGCTGTGCAGTTACATCGCATGCGTTACAACGCATGCGATGTTACAACGCTATGCCATTAGAACGCAAGTCTGTACATCGACTTGCGCTAGATGGCGTGCTAACATTACAAATAGTGTAGTTTACTATCCCAACACCTTCCCTACTGTTAAGTGGACTGGTGTTGGAATAGTAAATTACACTTTTTTAATGTCAGCATGCCATCTAGCGCAAGTCGATGTAAAGACTTGCGTTCTAATGGCATAGCGTTGTAACATCGCATGCGTTGTAACGCATGCGTTGTAACTGCACGCGTGGTAAAAACCCGCGTTGTAATATCATACATCCAGACTGGAAGGGTTATGGACCGGATGAGCGTTCATGGGAAAAAAGTTCTGATGTTCATGCTCCTCGTTTGGTCACAGCCTTTCACGCTAAATATCCTTCAAAACCACGATTGGAGGAAACCTCGTTGAGAGGGGGTACTGTCAGGAATCGTGGGCGGTTTCCTCTCTCTCACCCGACTTTGGCTAACGTGTTCTCCTTTTTTGCCCAACCAAACTGATCCACGAGTTAATTTACCTTTAAGCTGGCGAGGGTTCTGGCATCGCCGGAATTCAAATATGGCCGCCAACTTCCTCTCAAACACCGCTGTTCAGCGGTCTAGTTTCTAATGTTTACCCCGGTCTGGTGAAGTGCGCCCCAACGTTCTAAGGCACACTTCACCGAAGAAATCTACTGAGAAGGAGCTTGGGGGCGTCGCGCATGTCAGCTAGGGTAGTGGCGGAAGATAAATACTAAAACGCGTTAGTTCCGACAGGTAAAAGTTTTTGGATAAGAGGTCAGTGTTTGAAATTCGTAATTCTGAGAAATGCTTTAAAAAACATTTCCTCTCAGAGTTGTTCCTTAATTTGTTTCTTGTCATAACTACGAGCCAGTTTCTTCTGAGGCTCGAATAAACCAAAATAACCTAGAACAAACCCCAAAGCGAAATTCATATACCTAATAAGAATTTAAAAGAGGAGGTTACCTTTCACCTTTTAGGAAATTGAAAACGCTCGTTTTCAGTTTCCTCCTAAACCTGAATATAGCGCAACCCTGCAATACTAAGTTAAGTAGAAAGCTGTGAGGGTTTGCGTAATATAGCTGCTACGCTATTTGCACTGAGAAATCAGTGAATAAGATACTTGCCAGTGTTCCTCTGTTTAGCAGAAGACTGGAGTCGCACCAGTGGTTCCTAAAGAAAGAACTAGTGGAATCTTCTCAACCAACTAACACAAATTGAGAAGTAAGAAGAGAAGTAACTCCTAGGCAGAAACTGGTAAGGCGAGCGAGCTAATGTTTAAGAGAGAGAGTAAGTTTAAAATCTTGTTACGTTTCAAATGGTCTCTAATGTAAATGTCTTCAGCGCTGTCAGAAGTTTAAAAGAAGAAGAAGAAGATACGGAACAGACAGCGAGCTAGGAGATTTCTCTTCTCTGTTCAATTCCCCTTCCCCCATTGGAACTTACCTGTGAAGGATACTCAAGCCTTCCTGGAACGTTTCAATTAGGGGCATGGGAAATTAGCGTCGTTCTGCTCCCTTGTGATTCGACCTGACACCTAGTTATTAATGGATCCCCCTTCTCCCTCCTTAATATTCGTAGTCCTTTGGGACTGGATGCTCAATTTTGGCAATCCATGTCACATGTCTACACTCTTGCTCTAATTCTAATTTCCTAGTTGGTGGTGATTGTAACCAGATTATGGATCCTTTCATTAATGGAAAATCCCAGTCTAGGTATATTTCTAAAAAAATCCCAAAAACTTTCCTAAACGCCATACTAACAAGGGGTTTGGTGGATGCCTGGAGGATTTGCAATCCTGATAATCTGGAATTCACGTTCTATTTCCCTAAACATAATTCAAGTTCAAGAATCGACTACATCGTTTTGTCTCCCCAATTACTCACCAACTTAACTCATGCTGAAACGGTTCTATATTGATATCTGATCATGCTCCAGTCTTTGTTGATGTAGATCTCCCATCAGCTTCTTTCAAACCTCGTAGGTGGCATTTTAAGAATCTGTTACTGAAGGACCCTGTTTTTGTAGAGTGTTTTAAAACCTTTCTTCTAGAGTTCTTTCAAACCAACTGTACTCCTGACGTCTCATTTTCTACGGTATGGGATGCTTTTAAGGCAAGGAGCTTTATTATCAATTATATCACTGTTAAGAGGAAAAAACTTCTTAAGAAATCCTCTTCTCTATTGTCCTCTATGAAACATCTTGAACATACTTACTGTATGTCCAACTCTAATGATACGCTCAAACAAACAACTTAATAACGCTAAACTGGATTTCAATAAGAAAACTACTGAGGAGACTTCCGGGACTCTATTAAAGATTAATTCTAAATTATATGGGGGACGCAACAGAGCAGGAAAATTGTAAGCAAATTATATAAAAGTTAAATCCTAAAGATACGGGATAAATAATATTATTGATGACAAAGGCAATAACCATCTGAAAGATGAAGAAAGTTTACAATGTTTTATGGACTTTTATAAAAATCTATATACTCCTGAATCATCCCCCTCTAATCTTGCCTTAGATTCCTTATTTGACTCTCTCCCTCCCCGCTTCTCCCCCGCTCCTGATTGATCCTTTCTTAACAAAGATCTATTTTTTTCTGAGATTAAGACTGCCCTAGCTCTATTACCCAAGGACAAAGCTCCATACCCAGATGGTTTCACTGCTGAATTCTATTCCTGCTTTTCACCAAGCCTTCTTCCTCATCTCCTTTCCCGTTTCCTCATCTCCTTTCCCTTTTCCAACACCTTATTTCTCTTAAGGAAGCCCGTGGCACTTTTTTGGAGGCAATGATCTGTCTCATTCCTAAGAAGGATAAAGACCCATCATCTTGTGCCAGCTATCGACCTATTTCTTTATTAAATTTAGATTGCAAGATTTTTGTTAAAGTGTTGGCTTTTTGAATAAACAATGTGATTCCTGATCTGATTGGTATTGAACAATCTGGGTTTGTTGGGGGCAGGAATATAAGTGGCAACTCTAGTGCTGTTTTACACATAATACATCTAGCTTCTAAGAGCTAGCATCCTTTGGCGGCTATTACCTTAGACCCTGAAAAGGCCTTTGATCGTCTTCATTAGCTTTTTATGATGCGCACCCTTGAGTGGCATGGTTTTGACCCTGTTATTTTGTCTTTCATTAGTTTGCTTTATTCCTCCCCAACTACATCATTTTTTGTCAACGGTTTGCAATCATCTTACTTTACTCTTCAAAGGGGCACTCGTCAGGGCTGCCCTCTTTCTCCTTTATTGTTTATATTATCCCTTGAACCCTTTCTTCATTCATCACGACATTCTTCTCTATTCCGAGGATTTTGGCACAAATCTTCCAAAATTAACTTCACTGCATATGTGGATGACATTATGTTAGATTCCCAGGTTTCCTTACCTGCTTTTAATAATCTTTTGTTTTCCTTTGACTCCATATCAGGTTATAAGTTAAATGTTACCAAAGCTGAAGTTCTTCCCCTAAACAAATTCTGCTTAACAGAGTTCTTTGCTGATAAGGCTTTTAAATGGATCTTTAATTATATTACCTGCCTGGGAATTAAATATTCTTCCTCAATTGCCAAATTGGTTCAACTTAATTTAGATGATGTCCTACTTAAAGTGCAACACATGTCAGGGAAATGGTCACCCTTATATTTGTCATGGTGGGGCAGGTTGGATTCAATCAAGATGATGATGTGACCCGTCATACATTTTTACTTATCCATGTTTCCAGTTAAGATTCCATTGAAATTCTTCAAATCACTTAATAGTTCCTTAGGTAAGTTTTTATGGAACAAATGGAAGGCCAGTATTTCTCTGTCTTTGTTATCTGCACCCAAAGATGGGGCGGTGTCAATTTCCCCAACTTCCGACAGTACCACTCTTCCTTCTTGATACACCAACGTTTACCTCATCTCTCCTCCCCTGAAGACACTCCCTTGACGGTATGGCGTAAATGGAAGATTCATGAATTCAACCTTTTCCTTTCTCTTCATAAGTCAATTTTTCTCACCCTCCTCATTCCTTTAGATCTCCCATCATTTCACAGTCTATATAGGTTATTTACCCGGGATGGACTTAAAGTCTCTCTCCTTCACAGAACTTTCTTGATACTTTCTTATTGCATAACAGATCTATTAAACTTGCTAACTGTATTATTTTTTGGAAGGATTGGGCCAACAAGGAGATATTTCAAGTCAAGCATTTATTCCATGAAGTACATCCTCTCTCCTTCAGTAAGCTTCATTCTATATATGGACCATCTGCCTCTTCTTTACAGAAATATGACTCTTTGAAAAGGATCCTGACTCAGCAGTAGCCCCTTCTTTCCTTACCTTCTTCCCCTGCACTGGATTCATCATTAGTGCCACTACCCACTTCATCATCCCTTCAGGCATCTCATTTCTACAAATATCTGCGTTATTCTCTACCCAGTCAATTGAAGAGTTAGGTTGAGCTGTTATGGGAGCCTTTTCTATACACACGTGGAACTCCATCTGGGCAAATTTACATCATACATACTGTAATGCTAGCCCTACTCAGACGCTTTACTATTTTTTATAACAGGCTATACCTAACCCCATTATCTATCTCTACATATACCCAGGGTACCTCACCTGCTTGTTGGACCTGCTCAACTACTCCTGGTACATACTTTCATTCCTTTTTTTATATCCACACATTACTTCTTTTTGGTTGAAAAATTTGCAAAACTATTTCTGCCATATGCTTTATTACTTTTCAGTTTAAAATTAACTCTATATTTTTAGGAAGTACCTCCCCAGTTTGGTTTGGTGCCCGTAAACCTGGACAATTTGTGGATCTGCTATTAGTTATTGCCTTTCAGGTTATTTCTTCCAATTGGAAAGATGCCTCCAAGGCTACCTTTATTGCCTGGTGAAGCCTTCTTTGTCTGCACCATAGATTGGACAGAGCTTTTGTTACTTCCTCTCACCAACTTCTCCTACAAGAGGCTTTTTGGTCACCACTTACAAATTATTTATCTCCCCGCTCAACTCAGATCCAGGATAGTACTTCTGTTTGTCAACCACCATGAGACTTACAGTCTCAAGTTTCTAACATCATACATATTAGGGATGTACTGTCACCTCTGTATATTTGCGCAATCTCTGTGTAATTACTAGAATTTAATTTGATCATCTCTGTAAAATATTGCTGGATTTTTCATTGTATGTTCTTCATTTACCCCTTCCTTCCTTTTCTTTTTCTTTCTTCTCCCTCCTTTTGTATAGATATATCAAAAATGCTAAGTTAAGATGGTACTTTCTTTCATATTGACTCTTTACTTAGTTGTAAATTATTTTCATTGTATCAAAACCCCTTCACATTACGATGCTCATATTTATGCACCACGTTTCTCTGTTTTTTCTATATTTCTGATGTAAGCTGTACCCTTGTTTTTCACATATTTTAATAATGCTACTTTAACTAAAAAAAAAATGTTTTATCGTGGGTCAGGAATATCGACAGACAAATTCTCGTGGTCAAGAATATCAATTTTAGGTAAGTAATATCGTGTTAAAAAATATCGAAGTGTTTTATATCTTTGCAAAAATATATCTGTTAAAAATATTGATTTTTTATTAATGTTATGTATTTTAGTATATATTTTATATGTGTGTAATGTATGTTTTTTTGTATAAGAATTGTTTGCTTTTTTATGATATGTGTTAACATTTTAGCAGTTATTTTTTGAATTTTGCGTTTTTAGGTCCGTAGCGGGTTGTGGGTTTATAGGGGAATAGGGTGGGAAGTAATTTAATGATATTACATTTATTGATTATTTTTAGTAGTTATAATTTTTTTATTTGAATTTTGCATTTTTAGTTCTGTAGCGGGTTGTGGGGTTATAGGGGAATAGGGTCGGAAGTAATTTGATTATATTACATTTATTGAATCATTTTTATTTATTTATATTTGTTTAATTGAGATGGTATAGTGTTAAAGGTGTAAAATGATTTATTATTAATTATTTATTAATTAGTTGTTAATTCATTTAAATTAATATGACTCATTACAACGCATAGTAATACAACACGAGCCATTACAGCGTGGGTATTACTACGCGTTGTCATTACAACGACATGCCATTACATCGCATACTTTTACCACGCATATTCCTTTACCACACATGCCATTACAAAGCAAAGGCATGCGTGGTAAAGGTACACTCATGGTAAAAGTATGAAAGGTAAGTGACACTAACCAGCCCTACCCTAAACCCTAATTTAGTATCGCTGCACAACACTCCCCCAATCCCCAGTCCTAACACTACCCTGCATGACCCCCGACACTACTCTAAACCCTAAAACACTACCCTACACTACACAAACACCGCAACACTACCCTAAACCCTATTACACTAACCCAGCACGACCCTTCCCCGACCCCCAGTTAGGTCCCTACACTCAAACACTACCCTGCATGACACCCTGACACTACCATAAACCCTAAAACACTACCCTACACTACACAAATACCACAACACTACCCTAAACCATAAAACACTACCCTCAGCATGACCATCCCCCTTCCCCCAGTCCGGTCCCTACACTCAAACACTCTCCTGCACGACCCCCCAACACAACCCTAAACCCTAAAACACTACCCTACACTACACAAACAGCACACCACTACCCTAAACCCTAAAACACTACCCCCAGCATGACCCTCCCACTTCCTCCAACCTGGTTGCCACATTTAAACCATACCCTGCACGACTCCCCATCACTACCCTGAACACTAAAACGCTACCCTACAGTGCATAAATACCACAACACTACCCTAAACCATGAAACACTACCCTCAGCACAACCCTCCCCCTTCCCCGTCTGGTCCCTACACTCACACTACCCTGCACGACCTTCCGACACTACCCTGAAACCTAAAACACTATGCTACACTACACAAACACCACAACACTACCCTAAACCCTAAAACACTACCCCCAGCATGACCCTCCCCCTTCCCCCAGTCTGGTTGCTACATTTAAACAATACCCTGCACGACTCCCCGTCACTATCCTAAATCCTAAAACACTACCCTACACTACACAAACACCACAGCACTACCCCGACACTACCCTAAACCGTAAAAAAGTAACCCCCACCCCTAGCCCACTCCCCCTTACCTCTCTCTTCTCATGGTTCCTCTCTCCTGGTTCCTACTTCATGTCGTCTGCCCAGTGCATGTCGTTTTGAGGAAATGGAACAGCCTCAGTTTCCTCACAACGATGTGGATCACCATTACATCGCAGGCGTTGTAATGACATGCGTAGTAATGGCTACGCGTTGTTACATCGCATGCATTGTAACGCATGCGATGTAATAAAATGGGGAAACAGCCGCTGTTTCCCAATTTAAATTGATTGATTATTAATTAATTATGTCAATTGTGTAATTAAATTTAGGTGTGTGTTGTGGTGTTTAAAAGTGTAAATGGTGGGAAGGGTGGGAATTATTTTATTTTATTGATGAATTATTATTTAGTTGTTAATTAATTTAAATTAATTAATTAATTAGTAATTAATTATGTTAATTGTCGAATTAATTTTAGGTGCATGTTGTGGATATTATAGTGTATATTTTCCCTACTGTTGCACTCACTGGAGTGGGAATAGTAATTTTGACCCCTTTGCTATCCAATACTTTCCCTACTGTCGCGCTCACTGGAGTGGGAATAGTACTTTTTACCACTTCACTATCAACCACTGTCCCTACTGTTGCAATCACTGGAGTGGGAATAGTAATTTTTACCCCTCCGCTATCCAGCACTTTCCCTACTGTTGCACTCACTGGAGTGGGAATAGTAATTTTTACCCCTCCGCTATCCAATACTTTCCCTACTGTTGCACTCACAGGAGTATGAATTGTAATTTTTACCCCTCCGCTATCCAGCCCTTTCCCTACCGTTTCACTCACTGGAGTGGGAATAGTAATGTTTACCCCTTTGCTATCCAATACTTTCCCTTCTGTTGCACTCACTGGAGTGGGAATAGTAATTTTTACCCCTCCGCTATCCAATACTTTCCCTACTATTGTAATCACTGGAGTGGGAATAATAATTTTTACCCCTCTGCTATCCAATATTTTCCCTACTGTTGCACTCACAGGAGTTGGAATAGTAAATTAAATTATTCCGCTATGCAACATTTTCCCTACTGTTGTATTTATTGTATTGCGAAATGTACATTTTTTTAATAGTTTAATGTTTTAATTAATTATAGAATTTTTTTTACATTTTAAAATATAGATATATGTATATATTTTATTTGTATATAATTTAAAACGGTAAAAATTAAATAAAATGATTTTAAAGTAAATACACGTATATGTATACATTATAATGTTTGTGTGTTTATATTTTTTTAATTACATTTATTTTTTATATTTATTTAAAATGTATATTACATTTAATTTATTTTGTTAAAGATAATTATTATTGTATATAATTAATATATATTATTTTATTTCATTTATATTTTTAAATCGATAATTTTTACATCTATATTTTTAACTTCAATATTTTTGATTCAATATTTTTGTACTCACCTGTTTAAGTATAGGGAGTCGATATTTTTGCATTCTATATTTTTTCTTCTATATTTTGGACATCTATATTTTTGCTATTGATATTTTGGCAGTGAACTGTTTTTCAGTCTGTATTTATCTGGAAAATCAGTAAAAACCGAAAACAGGGAGCCCTAATTCTGATTTACTAAAGACACAAACTACATTTTATCAACATGTAATAGAAAACATGTAAAATGGTGAACTGTCACGTTATGGAGTTTAGCTCTAATCATACTTAATTATAATTTATAGTGTGTACAACTAATATAAGTTTATTAATCATCAAGATTTAACCTGAATATGATGATGTATTAAATTTAAATGTATTTTTCCATGTAAACGTGTGCACCAAATTGACAAAAGAAAAGTAGGTGCCACGCTTCTTAACTAATGATTGTGAGATGTTTATAGATTGTATTTCATACATGTACTAATGCAGTGCACTCAGAATGAATTTAATTAACTGATGTTTTAAATGTAACTACACGTGATCACATTCGAAAAGATAGCAGTCTGTCATACTGACACGTATTATATGTGAACCATACTAAATGATTTCAAGTGCATTACAAGTCATACTAAATCATGAAATCTTTTTATCTCTTGTAAATGTATACTAAAAATTCTTTATTTTTTCACGTTATATTAGCACAATTTAATGTAGGCCAAGCTGAATATGTGAAGTTTCTTGACTTGCTGAATCCATTGCTCGTGAGAGAATTTGTCAGTATTACCAATAACAGTGTTTTCCTTCCTGAGTTCTCATGTACTGAATGATACACTTTGCTATAATATTTCTTACAATCCCAACCAGCTTCCTGTGAATCTGTCCTGTTGCACCTAGTCTATGTGTTTTTGCCAAAGGAGCATTGTTCTAACGTTTCTCACACTGTATTGCTTAAGGACTGTCCAATGGTCCCAACTATTTCTATGCATTTTGTGTCTTCTTTATGATGCCTGACATCCATCATATAAGAACTGACCAGTGGACTGAGTGGTCCAATCAGATGTGGTGATCCCAGGAGGTGTCACCCTCAGAACTTTAAGAATATATTATTACTCGATTTAAGGGACAGTGCGCACGGTTGGAGCAGAGCAGTTGTTGGAGCTGGATGTTGATGGATTGGTTGCTCTTTACTTACGGAATCCACTGCAGAACGTACCTTTGCAAAGCCTGATTTGGCCGATGCGGACTCATCTGGGGTCCTTTATGAACAGGTGCATACGCTGTGTGCACTTAGTAGTCTCTTCCTTTTCGGGAGACTGCTGGATCTGGTATACTTCATGCCCTTTCCTGAACTGTTGAGCTTTGGTATCGTACTTCAACTTTCCTATTGGATTTTAATCAAACTTGTTTATAACCTGCTGAAGTAATGGATGCACTTGCTTACTTTAAGACTGATAAACTAAACTACATTTTTTGCCAAGTCATTTATCATGATTGTTTCATTTTCAATTAGGTATGCTTTCCTAATCTGTGCTAAATGACCAGAGGGGATCATACTGGAGAGATCTCAGAACATCAAATACTAATGCTGTTATTTTGCATTGCTTTAACAGAAGTCTTAGGGTCTAAATATGACTTTTGGTGGAGCGGTGGTGTGGCTTTGCAAACCGCCGCGCTGCTGATCTGCTTACGGTCTCTGCTGCCTGGCCACCAGATTACGACTTTAAAGCAGTCTGATGGGCAGGCAGCATGGCGGTCCCATATTGGTACCTGTGTTAAAGGCCGAGGTGCCTTTGAAAAATGCACAGCAATTTGACCGCACAACAAGGTTCCTGCATGACATGGGCTCGAAAGTCCATGCCATGCAGGAACCTATGTGCGTTCACACAGGGGGGCACATATTATGCCCCCCTACGTGCATAAACAAGTGGTGGAGGCACAGGTGTTTTTTCTCTGCCAGGGTTTTCATGGTGGTGGAACTGCCATGAAAACCCTTGCAAAGAGGAAACTCGTAATATGCTTTGTGGGTTCACGGCGGTCCCACCAAGCATATTGTGGCCTTCTGACAGCCGCACCACCTCCAGGGAATGGTGGTTACCTAGCGGCAGTGGCGGTCCCAGGGCGGTTCACATGCCCAACTCGAAATGGGGCAGTCGGACCGCTGGTGCAGTGGTGGCTGAACTGCCACCACAGCAGCCCTGCAAGTCTGGAGGTCTTTGGACCACCAGACTCGTAATTGGATCCTAAATGTGTATGATTTTGGCTTGCCTCCCTTTCTTCAGGAGATTTGGTACTGGCCGTGATAATCTTCTATCTTTATAATATTGTTTTGAGAGTAATCTATATGAGTCTACTTTCCAGTCTGTAATGCTGTTCTTCAATTCCTGGTCCTCATTGGATGACTGCTGGGACCCTTTACATTCAACCACTCTCAGCACAAGCAAGATACATCCAAGGTCCAAGAGTGTGAGAGAGGTATGAAATTCAGACAGGTAAACAAAATACAATGGGGCACATGCATCAAGTTATGCTTTTGGGAGTCCTTAATTGCGATTTTTAAGGAATTGCAATTAAGGACTTGCAAAAGCCTATGCATGTAGGAATCACTATGAAAGTAGCGATTCCTGAACATTCCTTAATTGCAACTCGCAAATTGCGAGTCGCAATTAAGGAATGGCTTCCCATTCATTCCTATGTCCTACAGGCCCAAAGGAATGAATGGTAAATTGCATGCGCAATCTGCGAGTACACAATAGGTACTTGCAAATTGCACATGCAATTTCAAGGGTGCAAGGGTGTCTAAAGGACACCCTGTTGCACCCCTGAAACTGATCTGTGCACACATGTTGCGCACACACGTCTCAAGGGAATGTGTGTGTAACCTACAACTTTGAGAAAAGCACTTTAGTGCATTTTTAAAAGTTTTCGCTATTTACCATCTGGTATAATTCCTCGGTAAATAGCGGACCCAAATAGCGGACCCAAATAGCGAAATCACTATTTTAAAAGGCATCTTGCATTGCATTTAAGGAATCACAATTTGCGATTCCTTAAATGCAATCGCAATTTGTGATTTTTGCATTTGGGAAGATGCATCCCAAATGCAAAAATTGCTGCTGCAGAGTCTGCCGCTTTGCGAGCGCAATTTCCTTTAATGCATGTGCCCCAATATCTGATATGGGCCTAGTAACGTTACGACAGCACTGATCAGAAGTAGGTCACATCACATATTATGTAGTAACCCCCTTGGCTAGATGATGTCACAGGCCTGGATTAGTGAGTTTAGGCCAAGACATGGGAAGAATGTAGTCAATAGGTTACTACAAAAGTGTGCATCAAGATATTTGTTTTGGTCAGCATGTGAAAATACACGTTATATGGTATTTTATTAGTCATGCTTGTGACAGATGTAGGATAATTGTGCTACATCAATACAGACAAACAAAAAATTACAAAAACATAGTTTTTTTCTTTCATTTCTTTTATCCATATAGGTCAACGTCCATAAGAAGCGGGACATTTTGAAGGCCATTGCCAGGAAGGTGCGGATCGTGGGTGTCTACAAGTGGCACAGTGTTCATTGCCACAAAAGGTCAGAGGACCTACAATGCTGGACCAGAAAGTCAGCTAAATTCCAGCTCAGGCATTCCTCCCAACATGGGAAGCGTGTGTACGCCCCCTGACAACCCCCCCACCCCCCAATGGCTTGCATTTTTGTGATGGCCTATCCGGAGCTTGATGGGCAGTTGAGTGTCCAACAGCATCAACAAGGTGGTAAATTCTTCAGGGTTTCACATGTTACATAACACATTTTTTGTTACAGCCAGGATTTTTGCCATCAATATTAAAGGTGACCCATGTCCAACCCACGAGTTCTTGAAAGTGTAAGTTTTGCACAATGTGTGCGATGAAGTGCTTTGTCTATTAATTTGCTGGAATGGATCCCAACTGATTCCTGTTCACAACCAAAGGACTGTTCGGAGCAGACACAGACACAGTGACGGCCCATCAAACATGTGCATTTCCAATGCTACTCCTTTGGGGTCAGAACAGTTATATGGAAGTCCTGCCTTTGCGGCACTAATGAAACAGTTTTTGATTGATTGAGACAATACAGACAAACTATTTAAAATGAATTTTCTGCATTCCATGTTATACTGCAGCCAAAGTAGTCTACTTAGAATTAGGAGTGACTTCCCAAGGTAACTTATTAATTGCAACAGTGAGATACACCAAATCAAAGCATGATAAAATATGTGTATTGATCCACTCTGGTTCATTGTGTAATTTAGGGATGAGAGGTTCCTATGAAACACTGGAGATTGATCAGGAAAGAAAATGAGAACTTGACTCAAGGATGTTTTTATGAATGAAGCAAAATGACGTTTAAGATATGTAATAAGACCTATGTGAAGGCATACTGTCACATTGAAAGGCAGGAGTAGTGTCCCTCCAAAGTAAGACAGGATGGGTACGATGAGAGATTACATTTAATTACACAATCTGTGTAGTTGGAGTATACAACATAAAAAGATTAATTAAATTCAAGATTTAAACACATGGAACGAGATTAACGTTTTTTGTGAAATTGAAAGATATAAACATAACTGGAAGAGAAACAGAAATGTTTCAACGCTAAGTGCATCCATCAGCTAGGGATTGGTCTCCCAAACCTGGCATTCTGGACATCAAACAGGATTTTGCATAGTAAATGATTTGGAAAGCATGATTTTATGATTGGTGATTTTATAATTTATTTAAATTGAGAATAAAACGAAATTTTACTAAGGTCTCTAATTATATTTCCGTACATTTTTAATTGTGGGCAGGATAATTATCATGAAATATCACATAAGCTGCTTTAAGTCTTTTTCACAAATTAAAATTAGAACTGTGAGGCATGCCCTCAGGTTTTTGTTATCGTCGGACTACGAGTTTGTGTCAAATTCGAGGTCTATTGGATAATATTTGGTTGATCCTTAATAAAAACTCCATACTGATCTTGAATACTTTTAATGCAGTGCTACTTGCAGTTATATTCAGCCATTAGAAGATCTCTGTTTTGCTGCTATTATTTTTGTATAAGTGGTCATGGCCTGAGTTATGAGAATGTGTCTTTCACTAGTTCTAAACTCTAACTTTGGGCCTGATTACAACTTTGGCGGTGTGGCGCAGGGTCCACCCTGCCACCGCAACGCTAAAACCATGGTCAGGCCACCCGCCAGATTAGGAGTTTCCTCCTGTATGGCGGGCTTTGTTTTTCATGTTCCCACAGCAGTTCAGTGAACATGGGCACCTCAATGAGAATGCCAAAAGCAGTTCCTGCACAGCATTGACTGCAAAGTTCATGCAGTGAAGAAAGTGTTGTGCATGCAAACAGGGGGGCACATGTGTTGACCCCCTGTGTGCCTCCAAGGACACAGAGGCACAAGGGAGCCCTGTAATACCCCCTTTGTTTCCTCTCCTCCACGGTTTTCATGGTGGTGGAACCATGTCTGAAAGGAAACTAGTAATATGCTTAGGGGGACAGTGGTGGTCCTGCCAAGCATATTACTGCCTCTACACCACACACCACCGCCAATAAATGCTGATTCCCTGGTGGCTGTGGCGGGGCAATGGAGGCACCACTGCAAGTCTGGCGGACCGTGTACCGCCAGACTCATAATCAAGGCCTAGCTCTCAGAAAAATATTGATTTGCATCCTCCAAACTTGGTAATACACATTAGATGTACTTATTGTAAGTCACTGTATCACCCATCATTGATAGGCGAATCTTTGTCTCACCTTGGTCAGTTGGCTAAAACCGCAAGGTCGTCAACCCAGCCGCTTGTGCTACATTGCGTTACATGTTGCTGTGGTAAGCTTTCCATTGGTGAAGCATGGCCAATTTTGTGCATCCACCCGCGAAATGAGATGCAATTTCAAATTTACTAAAGGCTGGGATTGTGCAAAATTGAATGCCTACCACAGAGAGGTGTAATGAGGAGACATATATTTATTTCTTCTCGTTACTTCCTCTTTCTATGTGTGATGCATTCTGCATCATGCATAGAAAGAGGAAATTGCCTCTTAGGATTGTTTTTGTGCAGGAAGTGGTGCCTTCCTGCATAAGGGTGCCTACAGTGGCACTAGGCAGCACTGAGTTCACAGGCGCTAGGAGAGAGCAAAAGTGCACAATATCTTGTTAATTATGGGGGATTTGTGCTCTATCTCTTTCATGCACAGAATGCAGCAAGTTGCCTTGCTGTGTTGTGTGCGTGAAATATTAGTAAACCAATCTCTATGTATGAAGCAGCTAACCAAGCAACAATGCAGTTAAGGAATAAAGGCATTTAATTGTGCCAGGTAATTCAAAATACAAAAATGTGAAATAAAAATATAGACAGTAAAATGAAGAAAATAGGGTTTTTGGAGTGAAAAATCATGAAGGAAACTATGGGGCTGATTACTATGGCAGAAGGACCGCTACCGCTAGCCGTGCAGTGGCGGGCCTTCCGCCATCGGACCGTGATTTCCCCCCCACCAAATTAGGATGGCGGGGGGAATCCGACCGCGACCGTTGCGGCGACCGTCAGCCACAGATCCACCGCAGGCAATCGGGCCAATTGCCTGACAGAGCGGCCTGCATCCGTAAAATAGTGGCGGTGCCTAGCAAGCACCATCCACCAAATTACAATGCTGCATTCCTGCCAGCCCATGTATGGTGGTGGATTCGCCATTCACAGGATGGCGGGGATTGTATTTGGGGGCCCGTTGCATGCCCCTCGTGTTAGGGGGGCGGGGGGCTGCACTGGGGGGGTACCCATGGTACCCCCTATATGTCCCTGCACTACGTGGCAGGCACCATGTGGTGCCCGCCACGTAGTGCAGGGAAATGTAAAGATTGCATCTTGAACTTTGCGGTGGGTACTGCAGCTAGCAGCACCCGCCGCAATATTAAAGATGGTAGGAGCGACCGCCACGGCGGCAGTGGCATCGTAATACCCCAGTGGGACCGCCGCCTTGTTGGTTGGCGGTCCCATTCCCCGACACGATGGCGGACGGACTGAAGTCAGTCCGCCATCGTTATCATCCCCTATGTTATCCCATGGCAAATCAAGAAACATGAGAAAGCTTGGGCCCAGGCACTCTTTGCGGCGATCTGCAAGTGTATGTTGTCAGGTAAAAGTAGTTGGCCTATTGAAGCTCTTTACTTTTGCAATGAGACACTTTCGTGAAAATAAAAAATACATACGGGGGCAAACCTAGCACCTATGTCTGATTACTGACAAATTAATGAGATCCTACATATTGTGATAAAAAATATTGTGTCTAAAATATTGAACACAATAATTCTATTTTCATATACATATAATGGTAAGTACAAAAATATCAGAAAAAATATCGTTTTATGTAATTTAAACAGGCATGTACATATATATGTATGTTTGTATGTTTCTTTACACATATACACCTATTTTTTCAAATGTAATAATATGACAAGTATAAATATATATATACACACACACACACAATAAATTATAAACAGTAACAAAGAAACAGGATTTTTTAAACATACCAATTTAATTAGATATAAAAAAGTAAACAATAAAAATGAATACATTTTACTAAAAACATTATATATTACAAACATTACTAATTTTTTGAAAAAAAGTACACAGAAATATAATAATAATTTAATGTTATACAATGTATACAAAACTGTAAAATTCTAGTAATAATATACATACTATTCCCACTCCATTCTGGGCAAAAGTAGGGAAAGCACTGGACACAGTAGGGGTAAAATTTACTATTCCCACTCCACTCGGTGCAACAGTAGGGAAAGTGTTGAACTCAGAAGGGGTAAAATGTACTATTCCCACTCTAGTTGGTGCAACAGTAGGGAAAGCATTGGATTCAGGAGGGGTAAATTGTAATATTTCAACTCCAGTTTGTACAACAGTAAGGAAACTGTTGGAATCAGGAGAGGTAACTTTTATTATTCCATCTCCAGTCTGTGCAACAGTAGGGAAAGCGTTGGACTCATTAGGGGTAAAATGTACTTTTTCCACTCCAGTCGGTGCCACAGTAAGGAAAGCATTGGACTCTGGAGTGGTAAAATGTACTATTTCCACTCCAGTCGGTGCAACAGTAGGGAAAGTATTGGACTTAGGAGGGGTAACATTTACTATTCCCGCTTCCGTGCAGCAGAAGGGAAAGTAATTCACTTCAAACACATACCTTATTATAATACGAGTATTTATTTCATAAAGTTATAAAACCTATTAAAGGTAAATTAAATATATACATTAAAACATTCAATATCAATTAAACAGTTGCATAATTAATTAACAATTAATTAATAATACATTTCAAATTAATCAATAATTATTTAATTAACTTCCCATCCTATTCTCCTACAAACCCAACAATCCGTCACTAAAATGTAAATTAGACAGTTACAATAATTACACAATTTACATAATTAACATATAATTAATAATTTACAATCATTAATAATTAACTAATTATTATTTATTTAACTTCCCACCCAATACCCCTACAAACCCAATAACCCACACCTAAAATATAACTCCAAAAATATTATTTACGCAATTTACATATTTAATAATCAATTAAATAATATTAATTAAAAAATATATACATTTATTATACTTACTTAACTTCTCCCCCAGTACCCCTATAAACCTCACAACCCACTACAAACCTATAAGTTACTATTTTACAATTGAATTAAATATATAAATAACTTAAAATTACAAACTATATTTTAAAACATAAACAACTATACACACAATCTAAAACATATATAATTCAAATATTATTTAAACACATAAAGAAACTTGAAAAACAATATTTCGTAATCTAAAAATCTATATTTTTGTCAATTACATTTTTTGCACACAATATTTTTGTGTCACAATATTAAAAACTCAATATTTCTTCAAATCAATATTTCTTATTCAATATTTTGTCCGAATACCATCTCCACACAACGTTATGTGATAAACGTGTGGCAGCACAGTAGCGTCGACTTCCAGCCAAAAGATCAAAGTAAAACAAAATGACTAAACTTAGCCTATTGAGGGGCAGACTTTTTGGGGGCATGAGGAATGCACCATCTCCTTTAGAGAAACTTTATCACAAGGAGTTTTTCTTCAAGTTTTGATAACAGAGTTAGCTTGAAAAAGCTCCAAACTTCCGGACTAAATCATCACGCTCCATTCCACTTTTTAGTCCTCTTTTTCAGTTGCAGAAGAGTCCCTGTAGCTCTGCTTATAGGTTCACAGGAATTGATCAAGACCTTCTGGTCAACTGGCAGACAGTATCGTCCTTGTGAGAGAGACTTCTGCACCCTCCGTTCTCTGAGGAAGTGTTCCACAATAGCAACCCCTTTAGCCCTCTGAGGTAGCTGGCCAGTGACGGCTCCAGTTCTGGAAAACAAGGTGGAAGGAAATGTTCTGGGTGAGTAAGAGGTAACTCCACAATTATCTCTGGCAGGCCAGCAGGAATTCATTCATTCAGAAGGCAGGTATGTGTTCTCTTTAGCTTCTTATCTTGGAGTAACTCAAGTGGTATGTTTTAAATGGTGGGGCAAGCTGGACAATAATAAATAAAACACACTTAACACTCTTATTTAGCTTTGTGGCATAAAATCTATGCTAGAGTACCACGTACCAAAAATTCAAAATGGTGAATCTGTCTCAGTCATGCAGAGCCCACCTCAGCCTTTCAAAGCACTCAGTTTAACCCTTGGAACTTCAAAAGCAGGTATTGCTGAGTATCATGTAAAGAGTATACCAATATGAAACGTTGTAAATATTGCTTCTGTGACAGATACCATTCTCCTAGACCTGCTCTCCTAACACCCCATCTCCTCTGTACCTTTTAAGGGGGCGCAAGTTGCTTTTAATCACATAAACCCCTTCCTTCTCCATTGTGGTCATCTGGATACCAGATACGCCTTTTGTATAAAAAGATAACTGCCTGTAACTTGAATTCACTCTTATTTATTCTTTCTAGAACAGTAATTCCCAAACTGTGAGTCATTTTTGGTGGGCTGAGAAAGTCCAAGCAATAAATAAAGATGCCTTTTAATTCTCGATTTATCGTGTCACATTTTCTGTGCTTCAAAGGAAGTCACAAATCAGGCTATATCTTCTGGGAAATTGTTGCTTATGTTTTTTAACATGTGGATTGGTGTGTAAAAACTTCACCCACTTTACAATTAGAGAAAGACATGAAAGTGAATTATGTGACAATCTTGCTGGGGTACAGGGAGTGTGAAAGGAAATGCTATAAGATATCTTTTTTGTAAAGCTCAACAAAATGTAAATACCTGTAAATGAACTGCACACATTCAGCAGTTAGGAAAGCAAAAGTGAAGCACATCTTTTGTAATTCTGAAGTGTGATGGAAACATAGGGGCCCATTAGGATGGCGGTCGGAAAAGCATGGAAGCGGAAACCAACCACCCGCCGGCACCGTTGAAAAACCGTCAACCAAATTAGGATCAATCGCCAAAAAACACCAACAGCGGCGGAACGGGGCCAAGAACAACCACCCATAGCGGGCAGAGATGGCCAAAATCTGTTCACGGTGGTCGGATATGCAGTGGAAATACACCAACCCGCCGCAAGTACAGCGGAGACACCGCATGGAAAATTAGGATATCCCAGATGGTTCCGCGGTACGTACCGCTGTCTCTGACCACCGCGGTTGCACAAGGGGATGAAAGGGAGAGCCAGCAAAAGAGCTGCAGCATAGCCACCGCTGAGGACGAATCGTGAAAAATATGGCGGACGAAGCAAAAAATCCACAATAAGGCCAAAAAGTGCACACAGAAAACTATCCATAGCCTCCAAATACACAAAACACACCCCACTGACACAACCACATGGCAAAAAGAAAAATACAATTCCCAGGACAACACACCTGACAGCAATACCCCAATTGGACACACCCACATAGCTGAGTATAAAACCAGCCCCTTCCCTGACCACAATCCTTTGCAATACTCCATGAGAGAAGGGATACGCACCCCAGCTGAAAGGTGAGGCAAAGAACACAACATCACTAGCCACACCATACACAGCACCACCACCACCACTTCCACACCTGCACCACTAACTCCCTGCACATCACACACCATACACATCACAACCACACCCACCACTCACACTCCTGCACCCACAACCACTTTGCACACCACACACCATGGCCACACAGAAAATGCCCAAATTCATGTGAGTTGACAGTCATGGTAGATGAGATAGTCAGAGTGGAACCACAGCTTTTTGGTAGCCTGGTCCAACAGACACCATTAGCCACAAGGACACAAATGTGGGCAAGGATAGTCCAAAGGGTCAATGCAGTAGGGACCACCCCAAGATCAAAAAAGGAGATCATGAAGCAGTGGCATGATCTGAAGAGGGTTGTCAAGGAGAGGAGGAGCAAGAACCGTGAGCTGACTCAGAGAACTGGTGGGGGCCCTCCCATTCCACAAAAAACATTCACACCATGGGAGGAGAAGGTGCTTGCCATACTGCATCCAGAGAGTCTTACAGGGAGTGGAGGCTGGTAAGTACAAACAAATGACCACCACCACTCTGCTATGTACAGTCTCGCACAACTACAAAGCTACACCAACTAGGACAAATTCCATTCATTTGCACCACACACGCACAAAAACATGTCTCACAGATCCAATATTCACCCACTCTCATTCACCCCAAACATAGCTATCAACATTATCATGGGGGCATGTGTACAGGCAGACAGCACTACAACTCACACCAGGCCCCCTTGTCCCACAGCATCTGCAAGATGGAGCCCTCCTCCCACTCCACCCAGAAGCAGTTGGAAGCCATTGCAGTACACCAAACAAACTTACAGGTAGGTAGCCATCTTCCCTGGGAGGGTGTTTGGGGGTGGGAGGCCTGCACTACCACTCCCACCATGCCCCCTGGCCCACACCTCAGCAGGATGGAGCCCTCCCCCCACCCCACCCCGAAGCAGCTGGAAGACATTGCAGTACACCAAACAAACTTACAGGTAGGTAGACATATTATTCTGTCCTGTGACCCCACTGAGCAGGATGTAAGCGTCCAACAAGCATACACACATCTGTGACATAACAAACCCAAATGTGGGCACATTACATGCAAGTAGCCAGTACATGCACCCACCCATTCATCACAAATTAAATGGTGCCATATGACAACACCAGCCCTCTCATTGCACAAAGAGGCACACCTACCCCATTGCCAAGCACAGTGTGCACACAAGTAAGCTAAGGAAACTGTCACAGCCCCAAAAGTGTGACACACCAATGCACACGTAGAAGAAAGTCAGAGCACAATCATGCACAGCACCTATTTACATGTGCATCGCCATGGGGCAAGTGGAACAAGGACCATTCGAAAAATAGGAAAGCATGTGTGGTGGTACAAATCAAGATATGCCCATGACAGGACAAAGGTACGCAGGAGATGACAATGGCCAGTCCATGGCCAGATGTGACGCCTGCCAGGTCAGACAAATCAACAATGAGTCCTCAATGAAAAACATGTTGTGCCAGGCCCTAGATGGCAACAAGTCCCTGTAATCATTAATTGTGCACGGGTCGCATGGTATGCCTTGACACCTCACACCATGGACAAGTAATGCATGTACCACTGCATCATGTCAGGAAGCACAGTAGTGCACATAGTAAACAGTGTGATGATCTGTCAATTGTGCAGTATACAAAAAGTGAATGACACATAGCTAATACAAAGCTTGCCGGATGCACTGCAATGACCATTTCTCATCTGACCCAGAGGTGACCAAGAACTCACTGCAGAGGACAACACCAGCAACCTGCAGAGCCAGTTTCCCCCCCCCCCCCGGTACATGGACTCTCGGATGTTGACTCCCAGGATTCCATGGACGATGAGCTCGAAGCCGGCCCATCTGGTGTGCCAGAGAGCAACAGGTCCCAGGACCCCATCGTCTCCCCCACCACATCTGCCGCAGGATGACAGTTCACCATCCTCCCCTGTGTCCACAGAGAGGGGTGAATCCTTAGACCCCACTGGCCCTACAGCAAGGCCCCCTCTGCCAAAAGACGAAGGTGCCGTCCTAAGAAGACCCTGGGAGTATCTGGAGGCAAAGCACCTGCCAGACACCAGTCACAGAGCCAGCCATGATGGCAACCCTCTCCACCACTGCATTGACTTTTTGGACTGTCCTTCCCCACACTGCCTTGTGAATGGCATCTGTCTGTTGGACTGGATCACCACATCAATGTGGTGACTACTCGATTATCTCATTTACCACAACTGTCAACTCACTGCTCCACCCCCCCATGGAAATGTACACAACCCCTCGCATCTCACCATTGCAAATTAAATATCCTTACACACATGTTGTCATGTCTGCTCCGTCTTTATTGCAGGATGTACAGTCTTCAACATGATCACAATGTACCAGGGGCATGGGCTGTATGTAGGCAAGGAGAAGTTGAAGGCACCTAGGGAAACACAACAGAACTACGTTCACTGGTCTGGGTGTGGCATCACAGGCATCACACAACACCTACCATCAGGATAACCCAACATGCACACTTCACAATGGGCAACAAGTGTCAACATACACGTCCTGTAGATGTTCCCAAATGACTAGACCTGGGCCAAAATTCCGTTCCGCTTGCGGAAATTGCGATAATTTGGCATTTTTGCGTTCCGCGGAAAGCGCGAAAATATAAAAATTTCCGCAATTCGCATCTTACCGGTAATTTTTTTCTTGCTCACGGTGTAAAAAAAAACATTCTCGCGTGCGCGCGATCGCCTTACCTGAATCCCCGCGTTCGCCGACAAGTTTCCCCGATCTGGTCGAGTTCTCCACGTTGGATTGTTGGTTGCCATTTGCGCTGTCTCGCGACAGTTCGCGCCCGCATTAACGTCATTTGTCCCGCGATCACGTCATTTGTCGCGCGATCACGTCTTTCTTCTCGCGATCATGCACCGCAAGAGTATGAGAAGATTGAGATCTCGAACACGTCATTCTCCACTGCGAGCGAGAGTGTGAGGACGCGGGCACATCATATCGAACGCGAGCGGGCAGGACAAGTGAAAACAAGGTGGCCGCACCCGTGAGCAACCGCATGGGTAAGTTGGCGAGCCGCGGTCACGCAAAAAATACCGCGAACAGGCGGGAAAAAAACGTCCACGTCTTCGCGATATTTCCGGCGTATTTGCGGAGATTTTCAACATTTTCGCGATGGTTTGTGAAAGTGAATTTCACAAATTCCGCCCACCCCTACAAATGACCTGTCCCAGAAACATTGCCAACCACCGCTGAGTCTACAACTGGCTGCCGTTACAATTCTCACATGCCCCTCCACGAAAACATCAATATCAGCAGACAATGGGTAGGTTGCACATTGTCACCCACCTTCAAGTGAAGTAGCGTGTGATGAGCTGTTCACGCAGGTCAACACCATCCTCCTCTCCACTGTCCTCATCACTGGACACGGGTTAGTTTGCAGGCTGGGGCCTTGGGTCCTCACCATCATCCAGGAACAGGGGAATCTCCTTGCGAATGGCGCAGTTGTGGAGCATGCAGCATGCCACTACAATCTGACACACCTTCCCGGGCGAGTATGCCAGTGCACCTCCGGTCTTGTCCAAGCAGCGGAAACGTGACTTGAGCAGACCAAAAGTACGCTCCACCACACAACGTGTCCTCCCATGTGCCTCATTGTAGCGGACGTCAGCTGGGGTCCTGGGATTCCTCAGTGGGCTCAGCAACCAGGGACAGTTGGGATATGCAGAGTCACCTAGGTATGACAAACACAAATAGACATTGTAATGTCGCTGAGGGCAGCAGGTCACACACCCAGCACGCCATATGACTAGGCATAATCCACAATCCATGCAAGCTCGGGAAGCAGACTAGCCATCAGCTGGGGCACAATGCTGTTCCGCAGGATGTAGGAGTCATGGGTCGAGACTGGGAATTTGGCACACACGTGGGAGATGATCATATCTGCCAGACACACCACCTGCACATTTATGGAGTGGTAATGCTTGTGATTCCTGTAAATGTGCTCAATTGCCTGTGGTGGCACAAGCCCGACATTTCTGCAATCAATGGCACCAACAACATTGGGGATGTGTCAAAGAGGATAGAAGTCTCCCTTCACAGCTGGCAATTCAGCACCCCTGGGGAAATGGATGAATCTTTCCTTGTATATCATCATGGTGGAAAGTACATCACGCAGCACCATGCTGAACATTGGTTGTGACATCCCACCAGCGCTGGCCACTGTCTCTTGGAACAATCCAGTGGCAAAAAAATGCAGGGCCGCCATCACCTTAGGGGTGAAAGCTGTTGGATATGTCCGGCGAGGCTGCAGGTGGGGCTCCAACAGATCATAAAGGGTTTTCAGGGTGGCTCTATCCAGACGGCATTTTCGTATGATCGCCACATCCTCCATGTCCTCCAGCACTGTCAAGTGACGAATCAAATTTGGCCTCCTCCTATTTTAGATGATAGCGGACACATGTCAATGCAATACATCATGATATGTGCACAGCATATCACGTTCTGGATGACACAACGACAACAATGACTGACATCAATATTGACTGACAGACCAGCTTACATGTAGGGACATCTTTAGCTAGACAAAGGGCCCACCTGTCAACTTACACAAGACAAGTACCTCAAACACCACCTTGGTCAATGTGAATGCACATAGGGAGATGGCTGCATTTCACATGGGCACGCCTGGGAGCATCCAGCATATGTATAACAAATCAAAACCACTGTCTCATACCTAGCTGCTGTACCTGTCACACTTTAATGCGTCATTACAACCTGGCACACATCCACCACACAATGACCACAGTCGGCGCAGGAATGACGAATGTGTGCATGAGCAGACATGAATGCAATGCAAAATAGATGATCATTCATTGAGACGAGCATTGCTGTGATTGTCACTGCACCTCAACACATTGACATGTGTCCACATTGTAGAGTCCAGAACAACACTGTCCTGCCTACACGACCATCAAATCCATAACTGACATGTGAGTGAGTACAGGCCAATCTACGAAATCACACACACAAACATGCCATGTGTAGCCATCAGTGGAGTAAATGGAACATTGGCATTGTGTGCACAATGATGTGCCGTTGACCATGTGGGCACTGTGCACTGTTGATATTTGCCAGATGGTCATTGCGATTGTATGGCACCCAAATCACTGTAGCTACTGCCTGACCCCAGCGGTATGTCACCAGCACCCCCCATTTACACAAGTGCGGTAGTGATAGGCATGGAGACATGCCCAAATGGCGGTTGGCATGCTCCGCCACCCAAATTGCGGTGCCTCGTGTCAATGTATGGCACCCAAATTGCGGTAGCTACCGCCTGGCCCCAGCGGTGTGTCACCAGCACCCCCATTCACACATGTGTGGTAGTGATAGGCATGGAGACATGTGGAAATGGCAGTTGGCATGCTCCGCCACCTGAATGGCTGTGCCTCATGTCAATGTATGGCACCCATATCGCGGTATCTACCGCCTGGCCCGGGCGGTGTGTCACCAGAACCCCCATTCACACATGTGCGGTAGTGATAGGCATGAGGATACGTGGAAATGGCAGTTGGCAAGCTCCGCCGCCTCAATGGCGGTGCCTCTTGTCAATGTAAGGCACCCATATCGTGATAGCTACCGCCTGGCCCTGGCGGTGTGTCACCATCGCCCCCATTCACACGTGCAGTAGTGATAGGCATGGAGACATGTGGAAATGGCGGTTGGTATGCTCCGCCACCTGAATGGTGGTGCCTCGTGTCAATGTATGGCACCCATATCGCGGTAGCTACCACCTGGCCCCGGCAGTGTGTCACCAGCACCCCCATTCACACATGTGCGGTAGTGATAGGCATGGAGACATGGGGAGATGGTGGTTGGCATGCTCCACCACAAAAATCGCTCACCGGGCCCCTGCGGTGTGTCACCGCCATGGAGCTTGCCCTACAGCCAATGGGAAGCTCGATAACGATGGCATGATGTCATTTTAAAGATTGCGATAGGTGTGCTCTGCCACCGCGGAGGCGGTCATTGGATGCATTTGAAAGATGCACCATTGCACTAGCGCACACCGGGCCCCCTGCAGTGTGTCACCGCCATGGTCCTTGTCCTAGAGCCAATGGGAAGCTCGATAGCGGTGGCATGATGCAATTTTGAAGATTGCGGTAGGCGTGCTCTGCCACTACTGAGGCGGTCATTGGATGCATTTGAAAGAGGCAGACCTGGACCACCAATTGCTGCAGCTTAGCACCTTTGGAACGACCCCAGGGGGCTATATATGTGTGGAAGTGAGCCTCACATTTCCACTGCTCCCAGAGCCTGCTGCCAGAGACCCCTCACCTGCTGCTGCCTCCAGGGACTGCTGCCTGAGACCGCTCACCTGCTGCTGCCTCCAGGGACTGCTGCCTGAGACCGCTCACCTACTGCTGCTTCCAGGGACTGCTGCCTGAGACCCCTCACCTGCTGCTGCCTTCAGTGACTGCTGCATGAGACCCCTCACCACCCAATTAAGCCGCTGTTGTCTCATGTCCACAGTGATGGCAAGGACAGAGAAGACCCGTGTCAGTACCTTTACGAGCGAGGAGCTGGAGGTCCTGGTGGACGAGGTGCTCACACAGTACCCAAGGCTATATGGTGCCCCAAATGTCGTGGTAAGTCTTCAACAGTGGTGGGGTAGGGCAGGGGGGCCACACATGTAGTTGGACTGATGTAGTATGTGCCTGGAAGTGTGGGGTAGTGTCATGCACTGCCTGACATGCTGTCTCCAGGGGGAGGTTGTATGTACCCAATGCCACAGGTTTGCCTCCCTGCACATGTATGTATGAGTGACCTGTGTTGTGTTGTCAGCCATACAGTGACACAGAAGGTTGTTCATCCTGTAGTCAGGACAGTGATTGCTTGGCTGGATGGCTGTGTGTGCCCCTGTAGTCCATCTCAGTGTGAGCCCAGCTGGGCAGCACAGTCCCCGCCTACAAAGACAAGGACACATCACTTCACTTACAGAGTATGACATCAGTCTTTTCACATTGCACTCCAGCTATGGGCCATTTCAGCACTGTAGATTGCACAAAACGGCCCTTGTGAAGGGCATTTTGTATTTGTGAGATCATGTCCCTCAATGTGACATCCATGACACAGTTATCTATTCACAGGGCAGGGACATTGAGGGCTGCACAGTCTTGGACACAGTGGGTCACTCCCCAAACACAGGTTGATATGTGATGTATGTGTTGCTCAACCCAACAATGGACTGGAGATGTGGGCAGGCTACATAGGGGTTTCAGTGCTGGCATCCTGCATGTGTGTAAGATGTGCAGGGACTGTGTTCCCACTCACACCTGCATGCATTCACATCTGCTTTTCCCATGCAGATGTACCATGTGAGATGTATTATAGTCTCTGATTGACATTTTCTTGGATTTGTGATGAGTCTGTATCTTGCTGCTAAACTGATCGATGTCGGTACATAACACTGTGTCACTGATCATTTCCCCCTCTTGTCTCCCATGCCTGCAGCTCAAGGTACACCAGCGTAAGGCCGTGTGGAGGGCCATTGCAGTGAAGGTTCGAGCTCTGGGGGGTCTCAAACCGATGGCGCACCTACTGCCACAAGAGGTGGGACGACATCAGCCGGCTGGCAAAGAACGTGGCGGAGATGACCTTGGGGCTGCTTCCTCACACTGTGCATTTGGCACGGCGCAACATGACAGCACTAATGGGGCGTGTCTTGGCGGTGACACAGCCTGAGCTGGATGCACGTTTGAAGGAGCATCAGCAGCAAGCCAGGGGTGAGCATTTGGGGAGGGTGACTTTGGCTGGGAGTGGATGCATGTGTACAGAGCCTGTGCCAGTGCTGGCCTATGTGATGTTGGCAGTGTGATGCATTGGCATGTAAGTGGCTGCTGGGCTGGGTGCCGGTGTCATGCATTCACCATACCTGTACTTATAAAGGTGATTTTAATGCTGTACATTCCCATTGCATTCTGAGTTGTGCTCTTCAGGTTTCCTCTGCATTGGGGTAGTCTGGGGAATCCCATGGGAGGGAACAGCAGTGTGCCCGATCTGACTGTGCCTTCATCAATTGCATGCACCCAGATTGGGGAGGCCTAGACATCTGACAACAATAGCTCAGTCTTTGGGCCCCGAAGTGCGACATGGTGGGTGTCATGGGCTAATGACCATTGTGGACTGTCATGTTGTGGTCTGTGTTGTCCCCTCCCGTTCAATTCCGATCTGTCAGTGGCAACAAGTAGTGTGCCCCATCATGTCCATAGTTGTGCTCAAAGCTACTTGTGTGTCTGGTTGAACACAGCCACAAGCAGGGTGCTGTGCTGTGTGGTCATCACATGGCTCACTCATGCCTGAATTTCCAGTTTCCATGCACTTTTTGAGTCTATATAGTGAGTTGGCACGATTTGATTGCACAGGGTGGTGTGCAACATGTAGATTTGGTCATCTTTTGCTATGCATTGCTTGCATATGTTTGTTTTGTCGCTGCCACTGACCAGACCCTACATCTCTCTCTCTCATGCAGCATCTCCTGTGATCTCGGAGGGACAGGAGATGGACACCAGTGGGGGTGAAACTAGCACAACAGCTGCACAGGAGCCCAGTGACACAGACGTCACCAGCACCTCAGAGGGGGACAGGAGTCTGCTGGAGGAATCCCAGCCTGAGACGCAAAGCACCACATCATCTGATGACAGCGGTGATGCATCCATGTTAGCCGTCACAGGGAACAGGGACTCTGCATCGCCTACCACCACACAGCGGCTAGTGCCCACCCTCCCAGCCACTTCCTCAGGTGCTGACTGTGTCCGCCTCAGTAAGAGGGGAAGAGGGTCCTTCACCCCTGGCACCGCTGCCCCGTCCCCCCTGCTGCCATCAATGCTGAGTCTCTTGACCTTTTGTGCCAGCTGTGTGTAGGCCAGACAGCTCTCCTCAATGCCTTCATTGACCATGACAAAAAATTGGCCCAGGTGGTTGCTTTCATGGAGGGCATACATTCAGACGTGGGTGGGCTGCACCGGACTGCCCAGGCTTTGTCCTCCACAGTGATGTCTGCCCTTCAACAGGCACATACTCACAGTCCAGCTCCGGTCCCTTTGTCCACCCCCTGACAGTGACCACGGTTGACGATAGTGACCACGGTCCACATACATCAAAGTCACGATACGGCACACAAAGCACACAGCAGCAGCAACCCAAGCGGTCCCGGGCGCAGACACCAGCCACGGCCCGTACAGAGCGTGCTACCGGGGTGGTGACGTAGGGCGGGGAGGGACAGAGTGGGGGATTGTAAAATGCAGTATACGGCCGATTTCAGGTAAGTAATAAAAAATAGAAAAAATAATTTTGTTGCACGCGCTGCATCGCATTTGGCGATGCAGCGTGCGCAACGAAATTCGTTGACCCTCCCCCACCCTATGTCACGGTAGCATGCCCTATACAGGCCGTGGCTGGCAGACACCATCCCCACAGAAGACCGAAGCCACCCCAGAGCACAGAGAGAAAAGCCCATCAGGTAATACCAGGGGATGAAAAGCAAAGCAGCAGACCTCAGGCACACATGCCTCAGAGGTATCCCCATCCAAGGACTCTACTGTCCCTAAAGCATCTCGCAAAGAGAAGCATACAGTTTCTGTGCCCACCAAGGAGGTGGTGCATGCCAAGGGTACACCTAGAAAGGGCTCCAAGGCAGAATCGCCCACCACCTCGACTCCCATTCCAAGCCCAGTGAAGCAGGGGAAGGAGGGCACTGTAGGGGTGACACCTAGTAAACAGAGGAAGGGGGGGCAGCGGTGAAGCCAGGAAAAGCATACCGCTTGATCCAGCACATCACCAGAGGGGGTGCCAGCGTATGCACCTGATGCAGCTTTGGTGGTGAGTGTTCCTGTTGTGCCCACACCACTTCCCATTGATCCAAAGTCATGCAGGCCATTTAGAATCCCCAAGAAGTGGAAGGGCATCCCTCCACAATCTCCCAGTCAAACCGTGTCTCCCGTCTGCATGACTCCACCTTCACGTGCCACTACACCACCTGGTCCAAGGAGCCGTCCGGCCTGCCAAACCACTGATAGCTCTTCCTCAGATATTCCACTCTCTCTCCGTTCAAGTGTCCCGACAGTCCCCGAGACACAGCCAGCTCCCAATCCGCCTGACATTCAAGGCTGAGCGTTAGTCACCCTCACACACCTGTCTCTCACACAGGTGGGCCTGTACTGCACATTGTTACCCCCTGACTGTGTTGCTGACCATGGAAAGGTACAATCACACACATTCCCTGTGCAGCTTCTCATGGACATACTCTGCACTTTGCCCTGGCCACTGGACTTGCTGTTTTGCCCTTGCCTGAGCAGCTTCTCATGGACCTACTGTGCACTGTGCCCTGGCCACTGGACTTGTTGTTCACTGGAGTTTTGCCCTTACCTGTGCAGCTTCTCATGGATATACTCTGCACTTTGCCCTGGCCACTGGACTTGCTGTTTTGCCCTTGTCTGTGCAGCTTCTCATGGACCTACTCTGAAGTCTGCCCTGGCCACTGGCCTTGTTGTTCACTGCTGTTTTGCCCTTACCTGTGCAGCTTCTCATGGACCTACTCTGCACTCTGCCCTGGCCACTGGACTTGTTGTTCACTGCTGTTTTGCCCTTACCTGTGCAGCTTCTCATGGACCTACTCTGCACTCTGCCCTGGCCACTGGCCTTGTTGTTCACTGCTGTTTTGCCCTTACCTGTGCAGCTTCTCATGGACCTACTCTGCACTCTGCCCTGGCCACTGGCCTTGTTGTTCACTGCCGTTTTGGCCTTGCCTGTGCAGCTTCTCATGGACATGCTCTGCATTTTGTGCCTTGCTCTTCTCTTTTCATGGTGCCTATCTGTGCAATATGTGAATAAAGACAGTTGCTCCTGTTGTCAATTTTGTCAGTGTCCTTACTGAATAAAGTTCTTTTGCTGTGTGTATATGGTTTACTGTGCCACATGCTCTGCGTGCCACTTCAACATGGTCAATGTTTGGGCTCACTTACGAATCAGTTTTCTGGGGTGACAGGGTCTTCAGTTCTTCCTGACCCAGATACGTGTGGGGGCAATGATGTAATTTTACAATGTGCAGCAGTTAGCATTTACTTAATTAGTTCATGTTGGCTATATTGTACACATGTCAGGTTGGGGGGCACTGCCGGCACAGAGTGGGTTTCTGCACACAGTTTTGCAGGCAGGCTGTCCAGGGTCATCATGTATCTGTGTTCTTCCTTTATGTGTGCCCAGTGGTGTATGTGTGTGGTCATCTTGTGATGGCCAGTCATCCTAGTCCCATGGCTTCCTTTCCATGTGTGCTCTTGGATGGTCAGGTAGTGTGCAGTGTGAAGGGGGTGAGTTTGTGGGGAGTGTTGGTGTGTGCATGCCCCTACATTGTCAACTACACACATGTGTCACCCAGGAGTTGTATGCCTGTTGTTTTGATTGTTCAGCCCTGTGGATGTGGTTGTATGCACATGTGTGAGTTGTATGTAGTGCACTGTGCAGTGTGTTGGTGTGTCCTTGCAGTTCTGTCTGACTCCTACTTGTTGTTTTTGTCACTTGTGAGTATGCAGAGTGTGTGACTGGTGAGTCAGTGTTGTATTGTGTTGTACATCCATGTGTCTTGTGGCTGTTTGTGGGGACTGTGCAGAACTGCTGTTCCACACTGCCATTGTGGTTGTGTTTTCTCATGCATTGTTGTCACATGGTGCCTTCTTGCCTCCAGTGTGGCATGTTGTGTGTGTTGTCATGCCATCCCCTATCTGTGCTTCAGATGCCTATCCATTGTGGGTCTGCACTCCCTCTCTTTGTGTATGGTACACTCCTGCCATGTCCCCTACTGACATGCATTACACTTCACTTTGGTGTCAGCTGTCCCCTTGGTTTCCATGTGTGTGCCTCCCCATTACTTCATGTGTGACACTGCTTTGTGGTGCAGTTCTTTGTCCAGGGTCAATGTGTCACTCAGGGCATTTCCCCAATGGGTTGTATGTGATGTGCTGGTGCTGTTTGGCAGTCATGGTTGCTCCTATGCAGTCCAACTGTGTGTGCTGCCCAGTCATCTGGTCAAGTAGTTTCTTCCTTTGTGTCCCGGACTTGTGCATCTGTTGGTGTTGTGTTGGATGTATGTGTGTTGTCTGTGTTATTGCTTCACTTCCTGGGTGTGCTGTTGTCTTTGTGGTGTGGTGTGGTGTATGGTGTTGTGTGGGTTGCTATTCTGTCACTGAAGTCTGAATGTGGCTGGTATGCTTGGTGTGCACACCCTGTTTGTTGTGCATGCAGTGCTGTGTGTGTCTATTGCCTTGCCATTGCCTGGTGTGCATCCACTGATGTCCTGCTGTGTTTGCTATGTGATTTGTTTGCCTGTGCATCTGTTGTTTGTTTGATGTGGCTGTGGTGTTCTGTGATGGTGCACTTCTTGTGTGTGTTGTGGTATGTTGTCTGTGCATTGTTCCTGAGTGATGATGTTGTGCCCTCCTGTTGTGTCTGTGCTCCCATTGCCTTTTCACAGTTTAGCTGCACAGGGCATGTCTGTTCTTGTTGTGGTTATGTGTGTGTTTCTGTTGGGTTATGTGTTTGTCTGTTGTTTTTGTGCAGATATTTGTTGTGGCATCCCTGTGTGTGTGTGATGTTTGTGGCTACCCCCAGAGTGTGTGATTGCTTGTATGTGTGTTGCCTGGCAAGTATTGCCAGCCTTCAGTGTGTTTGACACTGGTGTTGTGCTGCTGGTGTGAGGGGGGTATGTGTGTAGATTCCTACTGGTGTTTGTCAGCCATGGGGTGTGTCAATGGGCCCTGTGTGTAGTGCTGCTGGCGTACTCCTGTGAAGTAGTTGTATACATATGTGTGGCTGTTCACAGTTTGACTTCATGGCCTTCCTTTCATCCTTGTGCCTCTACATGGTTTGCCTTGCTGTCTCCCTGTGTTGTTGCACTGTGATGTCTGTGGTTTGTCCTCACTGACTGTACCAGCCATATGTGCTTTGATGGCCTGAGGGTGTTGTTCTCTGTTCCTTGTCTTGCATGTGATGTACACATGCTTGTTGTGTGTCTCCATGACCTTCTATTTGTGTGCAGCCCACTTTGGTTTTCCTATTTGTTGTGCTCCATTAATGTTGGCATGTGGGGTGTGTATGTGTCTGTGTGTCAGTCTGTGGTATGTCTGTGTGACTATGCAGGCTGAGTGTCCATTTGGATGGTAGTTCTTTGTATGTGTTCATTTGGTGCTTGTCCTCACTTTAGTTTCCCTGAGTGTGGTGCTGTGGTGGTGTGTGTGTTTCCCTGGCCCTGTGCTACTGTGCTGTGTGTTCATGTGCAGCCACTTCTGCAGTGTATGTCTCCCTGGTTGTTTGTTGTGTGGTGCAGGGTGTATTGACCTGGCTTGTTGTTGTGCATGGGGTTCACAGGAGGGGCATATGGCATGTGCCTTCATGGGGTGTGCTGGTGTGTCGTGGGAGGGGGTGCGGTCCTGTGGTCTTTGTGCTCTGCCCATGCCTGGCGCTGGCCCTGCCTTCTGCATTGTGCGCATGTATTCCCTTATGTTCACCGCTGTGGTGACGTGACCGGGACATTGCTGCATGGTCGGGTAAGATGTGTGTCCAGGTTGAAGAGGGGTGACTTGGTGGCAGGTGGGTGATGTGTGGGTGCCCTTGTGGATGTGTCCCTGTCCCCACCAGTGTGTCTGATGTGGATTTGGACCCTGTGTCAGCCCATGTGTTGGGTGTTGTGTTTGTGTTATTGCGTACCCGCGGCGGCGTCCGCGGCGGTCCATGAGTTCCTGGTGATGTATCAGGTGCAGCACCGGAAAGACATGTAGAGCTCGGTCCATGGCATTCGTGACCGGGTGGTGTGGACCAGGACTCTGGTTTCGCGCTCCGCTGTCGTGCTTCCGCCATCTCTGGTTGGGCGGTATCTCCGCTGCGGTGCATCTGCATGTTTGGGGCATCCTAATTTGTGGAGCGGGGCGGACATCATTCCGCACGGCGGAGAGTCTCCATTGGCTCCCACCGGCACGGTGGCGGGCACACTTTGATGGCGGGGCGCGTCGCACCACGGCGGTCTGGAAATGGGCTATGTTTGGCCATACTAATATAGCGGATGTGAGGACCGCTGCTCGCAGGCGGAAAAAAGCATTTTTCCGCACCGCCAGCACCGCGGTGGTGCCACCGCCCAACATCCTAATGGACCCCAAAGATTTTAATTAGGATCAAAAGACATCAAGATACTTTGCTTGTTTATGCACAAATTATAAATATTCATTGAAACCAGATTTCCACACATTATCATTTGTGTGCCATGTAGTTTCATTAATAAAACTGTATGACTGTGCAACTTTAGCGGCCATTTCTATGGAAAATGTGCTTTCAGTAAATGGCAGTGCAATGCTTTAGTAGTTACACTAAAATTCTCCTGCCTCGTGTCCATTAAAGCTAGGTAGACCAGGAAAGTTTGTTGTTCTAAAAATTGGGTTGTGATCTAAAATGTTTGGGAAACACTGTTCTAGAGCCTTGTTGCCACTTTTTTTTCACTTGATCGACAGGCCATTTTTATTGTAGGAAATAGGTCACCTGGTAAGCCAAATTCCTCAATATCGAGACCACTTGTTAACACCTGATAAGTCTAAGGAATAGAGGACCTAATTAATGTAATACTCTTTTGTGTACTCTTGTATGGCTTTGAGAATTGGCCCCAAAACATCTAAAATGAGAATAAAATGTGATTACAACAAGGATATTCATATGTAGTTAGTACACATTGAAAGGACAGTACCTTTTTCACACATTTACTAATAGGAGTTGGACATTTTGGGTCAGATTCACAAAGAAATGTAAGAGTAAGTAAAATAACGCTTCAGCCGTACTACTACTTAACGTCCAAAAAATCACTTTGTGAATCGGCCGCAGAAAGTGAAAAGAACAAATATCACAAAACACACGTCTGTACCTATTGTTGTGTACCTGTGTCTATCGGTTGAGAAGCTTTATACAGCTGTAGCTCTTCAAGTAAAAATGTTAGTATGTGGTAAGCATTTTCAGAAAAGTGGTCTTTAGCATCGAT
Source organism: Triturus cristatus (assembly GCF_964204655.1). Taxonomy (NCBI): domain Eukaryota; kingdom Metazoa; phylum Chordata; class Amphibia; order Caudata; family Salamandridae; genus Triturus; species Triturus cristatus. The sequence continues at coordinate 306,715,225 of NC_140582.1, read as the reverse complement.
GTGAGGAGAAAGATAGACGGGCGGTTTATTTTGCAAAATAACAAAAGGGCTTCCTGAATAGTTGGAGAGATTTGCACTCATCCAGGATGAGAAATTGTAAGAGTGCACTGATGAGGTTAGTAAAACACTCGAACCAAGGCCTCATCCTTGAGAACAAAGCTTTTCCTTAAGTGCCCCTTCAATAGAACTATAATTGAGCTCTTGAGCTGATGTATGCATGCTCATGATCTAACATGAACCATTAATGGCATCAGATCGCATTTCGGAAATAAACCTCACCATCAAATCTAACTGATGCTGAAGGGCTTACTTTCCAGCGAGGTTATCTATTTGCTCCTCAATTTTATTGTCGCTGAATATTAAAAATGGCTCCTTAAACCTCGACTGAAATTGTACAACACAGACCTTGCAGATTCTTTGGATGCTGAGTGGAGTGCAGAGTGCGAAGGCTGGTTCTCTACAAGCTATTGGCAAAAGCAATAGGGCTGGCGATTTTCCATGTTTAAGTGATTCTTTTCATTGGAGGGGTAAATGAATGAATGTGATAGTGAATTAACAGTTGTTTTGTTTCTTCATTTATAACATGTCCTTCATGCCCTGGAATAAGAGCTTCAGGGTGCAAGGATTTGTGAGTGGATGGATGAAAAAGTAATGAACAGTTCATGGATAAGTCTAGAGGCCCAGATAATATATTTGACTCAAGGCAGTGCAACACTCTAAGGGGTATAGTCACAAGAATGTGTGACAACTACCGCAAGAGTAGCGTAACACAACTTTCAATATCGCAGCCTATCGTGGGAAAATACCCCCGTGCCAACGTGGAATTCACAACAAGGCGGTAGCATGCGATAGTCATCAGATAACGTGCCAAATCTCTGCGTGAAAATCAACGCCACGCCGCATAAATGCGATACGTGAACGCAAAAAAACATGCGATGAGGCCAACCGGGGTACAAAAAGTAGCAAAAACCAGCCATAGGCTTGCAAATCCCACACGTCTGGTGGAACAATGCACCATAAAAACCACAGAAAAAAGACACCAAAAACAATCCAAAGTGCGTAGCAACATGGATGCACCCTGACACAGCGCAGGGGCCAACTAGAACCCCACAACCCCCACAGACTACCAGCAAGGAACAACGGGGTCGGGGAAGGCCAAGGAGAAGAGGAAGAGAAAGAAGGGGTGCACACCGCAGGAAAACAAGACCAGCGTCACGGAGGTGACAGAACACTACCAGCAACTGACCACCTGGATTGCAGTCAGAGTGCCGAGGAGGCCAAACCAGGAGGCCAATAGGCGGTGGCATGACGTGACTACCTAAATCAGGCACAAACCCGCTGCCAACAGGAAGGCAGCAACGGCGACAGGAGGTGGCAGTCCAGCACCAAGGGAGGAGCTGAAGGAAATCCAGGCCATAGTCATCAGTGTGGAGACAGTGCAAGGAGTAGGGAGTACGGACACAGCTCGAGAGGACCTGACACATCAACAGGGAGTGCAACAAACAGGGACTGGGGGGACGGCGGGAGTGGGCACAATGGCATACATGCACAACGAGGTGTAGCACACTGCACACCCACAATCACCCAGGTCCATGTGTCCGATCCCCTTGGCACACTGCAGCACACACACATAGCACGAATGGCACACCCACATTGACGACAACGAGGAACAACGCGCATAGCCGACACTGCAGAGCAGAGGACACAACTGGCTCCGCACATGCACAGAAACATGCCTACTACATCTGACAGAGCCGGAAAGTGTGAAATGGAAATGTACGCGTACGACATCACATCCGTCATGTAGACCAAATGTACACTGTCCCGCAGAAGAATCCAGCACCCCCCAAACAGCCACAATGTACATTACCATACAGTCTGCATGCAAACCTGCACAATGCGCAAACACATATGTCAACACAAAGTCAATACGCACCACCCCTTCACATCGCAGACGGGCACACAACACCTTCAGCAGAGCACAGAATACAACACATCAGTGATGCCGGGGAGGACCACCACACCGTCGACACCTACGCCCTACAACAGCCCATGGATATCCCACGCAACCCTCCACCAGGAACTGGACAGCTAAGCTACTCAGAGGAGGCCTGCAACAGACCACACAGCAGGAAGCACCCGCAAGCACAGCTGGCTCACAACGCTTCACCCATCCACACATCGCACCCCAATGCCATGTTCCTGCATGCCAAAAGGAGGTGGCCCAACAGGTGTGGGTGGGGGCTGAACCCATGGAATGCGAACCAGGACACATACGTGGGTGTCTATCACCCTTCAGGTGCCACCAACACCCCACTAAGGAGACCCACACTGCCATAGAGGCACATGCAGATGCACATTCAAATTACAGAACCACGGGCAGGGGTGCTCAAATAGCCGTCACACACCCATGTTGGCTCTGCGTACGATGGCCCTGGCCACTCCCCTTATGAATTGTGTGGGTTACGACAAAGGTACATGTCCAAGCTCCAACCCGCTGCCAGCGGTGACATGTCTGCATCCGATGTACACAGCACAATGTAATGGTGTAGGACCCTGGCCCCTCATGCATACAACAAGACCACAGGGACACACGCAGATATAATGTTGAACTGGCTATGGGCACATGCGCCCGGCCCCTTTATTGGCAGGGCCCCATTTACAGTGACATCTGTGCTGGATGTGTGTGGAGTGAGTGTAAGCCATACCGCACGGAATGTCAGGTGCTGGCAAGCACTTGAACATTAGACACCAGTGCAACGGAAACAGAAAACACATGCATAAAAGAGTCAACTGCTGAGCAACATGGAGGGAGCAGGAGAAAGTCCAGAGGGCAGTCAACATGCAAACAGAAGTGTCCGTGAGTTGCAGTGCACTGGAGCTGGGACACTAGAGATTAGCGTGCCCATGTGAAGAAAAAGTCTCGGATTGTGTCCTTCCGACAGATACCTGATGCAGATGCAGTGGGGTGTGTCATACCTGCATCATCTTCCCCATCAACATCTCAGGGCCCCCACACTATTTAAGGTAACATAGCTGCGCAACCTTTCCACAGCTCAAAACTCAATCATTAACGGACAATGGCTTGCGGTGCACTGAGTCACTGGCACCTGGAGTGCTGAGCAGGGTATCAGGCCGATGATGGCATCCATGACAGGTCTGAGCAACTCCGTAAGTCTGTCAGGACCACCGTGTCGATGGTGGCAGATTGCTGTTGGAGGTGGTTCTTGCGGTGGTGGCATGTGCCTCCTGCGGTGATGCCATGTCTGGGCCAGTCAGGACTCGATTTGGTGTGTGAGCCCTGGTGGGACTCTGTTGGGCCCGGAGGCTGCGTACAGTGCAGGGCCACAGAGAAATGGCTTTGTTGACCCCAAGGTCAACGCTTCAGGGGCCATCCAATATCTCAGAAGAAGGGGTCCCGGACCTGACAAGAACAGAGTTAGTGGCCCCGGATGCACAGCGGCCGGCACAGGCACCCAGCCACGGGACGGTGACTTGCAGTGCAGTCAGATGGGCCATGCGACCTGAGCGGGTTACCATCAATGTCCGAGGTGTATGTTGCGGAGGGTTTTGGGGGACAGTGGAAGGTGTCCTCCAGGGCATGACGCCGAAAGGTTTGATTTTATCCAGAAGCAGCAAATGGAGGAGTGGAATGCAACAGCCTCGTTGTCACCACCAATTCGGTATCAGCTACATGAGGATGAAAACTTCCCCCTAGTCCATAGACTCGGACGCCACCAAAGTTCGACCAGAGAGTGTCCATGATTGTCGGGGAACAGACGTAGTGGCACCGGTGCTGAGAGCGGATGCTGTCTACGATGATGCCAGTATGCTGAACTCAGCCATTGCAAAATGAAGAGTCTGTGACCTACTGGACCACAGTGTAGGTGAGAGGCAGTGGTCAGCAGTGGCCCACAGCCACGTGTCATTGGCTGGCGAGGCACAGAGTTAGTGACACAGGGGCAGTTGTCAGTAGTGTTCGATCATCTCCGTAACAATGATCTTGTTTCCTCCGAACTGAAACGCGTCATCCTCTTATGCCTTTCCGTGCATGCGATGACATGTATTTTGCCCTTTGAATGCCCGATGTTCAGTTCCAAATCTGTGACCCACTCATGCGCAGTGTAGGCCGAGGGCAGTAGTCCACGAAGGGCCACAGACACGTGTCTTTGTGATGCCATGCACAGACTTGTTGTCACCACATCGAAGTGAGTATAGTGACTTGTCCAATGCCTTAAATGGTGTTCACTTCCATGGTGGAATCAAGACTCAGTTCCAAATGTGTGACCTACCTGACAGTGATGTAGGTCTGAGGCAGCGGTCAGCATGGGCTATTCACTGAGTGTTGCCGGCATAGGTTGGATGGCCCCACTGGCCTTCGTGGTTCAGGTTCAGTGGCACCACGTGCTCGGACACCTCCGTATATGTGACCCGAGTTTCGTCCGGACTGAGCCGCATCTCCCTCTTACTCCTCTCCATGCGACCACTGGTGTGGACTTGTGGACTCTGCCATTCGTAATTTGCGCCTAGGTGCTGGATGTGGGACCTACTGGTCCACAGGGTAGTCCTGGTCCCTCATCCACGTATCGCCGGCTGGCCTTGAACAGGGTTAGTGGCACCACTTGTGGCCAGTTGGCGTTGAACAGGGTTAGTGGCACCACGTGTCGCAAGAAGCCCATATGGAACTATGCCTCACTGATCGGGTGGGCCCTGGTGCTGTTGCTGCTGGCCCTGATTTGGGTTCACTGCCATTCATGACTCAGGGCACAGTTTCACACATGGACCTACTGGGCCAAGGAGTAGGCCTGAGGTGACAGTAGAGTACGTCAACAAAAAAGGACTAAAGCGTGCCCGTGTCGTGGAGGCCGTGATGGTCTGAGGAGGCTGCCAAGGTCACGGGACTCGGGCCTGGAGCTTGCGCCGGAACGTGGTGGGCCCTCCTTGACACACGCCGGTGTCGGCAGGTGATCAGTGAGGCCTGGCTGCGCAGGGGCGGGCCTGACGGGTTCATGGTCCAGCGTGCCGGGGTCCGGCAGGCGCACAGCATCGCTGGCAACTCCGCTCTAGAGGACGGTGTCGGCCTTGTGGGGGGGGTGAGAGTTGCTGCCCTGGCAGAGATGTTGGGCTTTCCGGAAGAGGACCACGCCCAGGGCTACGTGCTTCTTATTCACACCCCTACAATAGTGTGGCGTACGCCGGGCCATCCCACTCTGGTCTCGCTTAGGGGGGCGTAACGGGCAAGATTTCTGCGAGGTCCCCCACTGGCTGTGGTGACATGGTTGCGTCCACTGTCCACTACACTCCATACACCAGAGGTGTATGTCACCATGGATATGAGTGTGTGCTGCATACTGCGGGCTGTCCAGCACATCTCCGCCACTCTTGGCATTGTGTATTTTCCCAATCATGGTACAACTGCATCCTTCACACATGCCTGTTTGCCACCTCGCCCCACATTCAGCTGTTGTGTGGCTGAGGTGCCATGCCATTGATGGCTCATGTTCATGGCTTGGCCATGTAACCATTGTGAGTTGTTCTGCTGTGTCTAGTGGTTGGGCAGTTAGTTGTGCATGTTGGTTGTGATTTTGTGACGTGTGCATTTCCAGAGTTGTGATTTGCATGGTTGTGGAGTTGAGGTGAGTGAGGTGTTCATTTGGAACTTGCCATGGGGCTGTGCATTTCCCTTGGTGCCATCCTGAGAACGCTGGTTGCTGATGGACTGTTGGAGGATGGAGGAATCATGCACACTGGCTGTGTATTTGAAGGCGACATTGTTGGAGGTTCCACGGTGTTCTGTTGTTGCCTGCACATTGGGGTGGGACGTGTGCTTTCTGTTGCAGTGATTGTGTGCTGTGTCACCAGGGGGCACAGGTGGGACATGTGTGCTGTGGATTGCCCCCAACACATGCGTGCATCCTGCTATGGAGTATGGTCCATGCTTGGTCTCCAGCGTGACCTGCGCATTGTGTTGGATGTATGGGGACTGGGGTACCAGGGTGATGGTGATGTCCAGGACAGGTGTGAGAGACTTGGATGTGGCTGGCTGGCGGGTGTTGGTTGGGGAGTGCCAGGGGCCAACAGGTGCAGCCAAGCCAGCAGCTTGGTGTGGGGTGGGATGTTGGTTGTCCGCTGTGTTGGTGCTGTAGGCCTGTTGGCCGATGATGGTCGGGATGCGTGGGATGGTTGTCTATTTCAGCCTGTGGTAGATGGTAACATTGTCAGAGGTTGGGTCTGTGCGGCTGGTATGCTTCCTGGGGGTCTGCTATATTTGTCTGCACTGCGTCTGTGATGGTCCGAGGGGGTGTTCTGGGTGTGTGTTGTGGTCCTGGGGTGGTGTCGGTGGGTGTTGTGGCCCTCTTGGGTGTCCAGGCCACATGATGGGTCGCTCCATGGCATCTGTTGCCCATCCGATGTGGCCCTGGGCTGTGCTCCTTTTTATTGTGCAGGCTGCCGTCCGACATTACACCAGGCCAGAGCAGGTGTAGATTTCCTGGTGCTAACGCACCTTATCGCCTGTTTTGTGTTTTTATCGCAGTTCTGTCTGGTTGTTGAGAATGTTGAGGTGTGATGTTGTGGCTTTTGGCACGGGAACGCCCACTCTGCATCTCATTAGCGATAGTTGCGGGGGGCCTCTGTGGCAATGTTTTCTGCGGCTGCTATCATGGGTAATCTGGTGCTGAGGGCTGTTAACACCAGCTTGTGAATGGGGCGATAACTATATCGCGACTTTGGCTGCCATAAAGTGCCATTGACTCTGCAATAGTTCCTTGTGAATATGCCCCAAAGTTGCTGTGCTGCTTTACATCAAAGGGAGAGAGAAAAAAAGTGTCATATCTACTAAGATATGGCACATTAATTTTCTCGCCCTGCACTGGCACACCTTTGTCTGTCATGTGTTAACACGTACACTCTTGCAGCATAGTGCACTACATGTGCCCAGGGCCTGTAAATCAAATGCAGCTAGTAGGCGTGCAGCACTGATTGTTCCACCCACTTCAGTAGCCCTTTAAACATGCCTCAGACCGGGGGGCATACCCAGGCCGGCGACCAAGATTGCGGCACGGCACGGAAGCTCCGCAAGCGAGTTCCCCGCATGCTAGGATAACTACTTAATTGGGCCAGTTCCATTGGCCCAGGGGGAGTCCGGATTGCCTGCGACCTGGTTGAGCCCCCTGCCCCCCCCCTGATATTGATCTCAGAGTTATGGTGCGGATGACCTGGTCGGAGGAGCAAGATAGTCCTTGCACGCTTTGGAGGCCCCGTGGTGACTGGCTGGGGCCACCGGGAAACAACCTTTACAACGCACTAGCATTATAAAGCAGTCATTACATCGCAACATTCTTTACATCGCATGCCATTCCAACGCATGTCACTACAACGCATGCCATTACAACACAAGCCATTACACTAGAGTGGGAATAGTAATTTTTACACCTACACTATCCAACACTTACCCTACTGTTGCACTCACTGGAGTGGGAATAGTAATTTTTATCCCTACACTATCCAACACTTACCCTGCAGTAACCCCCTCAAAAATGATGCGATGTAATGGTATGCGTTGTAATGGTATGCGTTGTAATGGCATGCGTTGTAAAAACATGTGTTGTAATGGATGTTGCGATGTAAAAACCGCGTTGTAAAGGCATGTGTTGTAAATGTTTGCTTTGTAATGTCATTCATTAGGGCCACCGGTCCCTGCTGGGTCCCACCACCGCGCACTGAACCACACGCCTCACCTGCTTGTGTGATGCACCCATAGCCACTAGGACTGATCGCTGCAAAACTTCGCAATACAACGAGTGTCCCTGTTTTGGCTGCACCACAAAATCCTTTCAGCTGGCAATTCAGGCCGTGGAGTGAGGCTGGACGCGGCCTGCCCCATCTGAGCTGTCGGCTGCCTCCTGTTGCCGGGGACCTCTGCGGGAGGCATCACTCTTGCTCGGACTACAGCCCCCACTGTGACCAGTGTTTTCAAGGGTGAGCGACATCCAGAGTCGGGGAGGTGTGAGCGGGTGGCAGTGCTGGCCTGGGCCGTGGGTCGGACACAGGCCCCTCATGCTTCTTGGATGGGAGAGCCTGTCTCCCCCCCACCCCATTGCTCATTTCTGACCATCCACTGCACTGCTGGGGGCCGGTACCCTGCTGAGCTGTGACAGATCCATTAACACTGTAGTGCCCTGTGCAAATACCCTGCTGCTGAAGGCCGGAATCTCCTCCCTACCCCGAGGAACAAGGTAATGTGTGCTCCTGCATGCAACACTGCCAGCTCCCTGGAACCATACGCAGGGAGTACCTGGTCTGAACTGCACGCTCTTGATCCCCTTTGGCCTACTGTGAGATTGCACACAACCGGAGGTCCTTATTGCCCCAGGCCCCTCACCTCCACTTACTGCTCTCCCAGCATGGGTCGTGCAGATGCTAAACAGTGTAAATTACCATTTGAACGCGTTGGAGAGTGCAACAACACACCATCGAGATGACTGGGGTTCCCTCAGAGCTGATGCAACCTGCCACAGTGGAGGCCTTGATGGCAGAGATTCGTGTCAACTTCAAGGCCATGAATGCATGATTTGATGCCCTGCCAGACAGACTTGATGGGATGAATGAACACCTGGACGACCACCAGACATGCTTAGAGGGGCCTGAGGACCGGGTTTATGCACCAGCGGACGGTGCCGCTACAATGTCGAAGTGCCTGGAGAAACAGGAATGCCAGGTCAAGATCCTGGCTGTGAAAAATTAAAACTTGGAAGCCATATCACGCCGCAACAACCTCCATATAGTTGGTGTTGCGGAATCCACAGCTATGGACAAAATGGACCTGTTTGTTGAACAACTCCTTGTTGACTTGTTCGGATGTTAAGCACTCTCATCAGCATTTCTGGTAGAGTGTGCACATTGGTCACTGGGCCCGAGACCTCCCCCTGGGGCAAAGCTGTGCCCTATTGCCGCCCGAATGTTGAATTTTAGAGACCAGGATACAGTTCCACGATTAGCACGTGAGCGCGGACAGGTCCTGTATCAGGGAAGTGCCAACTCCTTCTATCGGGACTACTCCTTGATGGTCCAGGAAACCCATTAGATGTTCGCGGATGCAAAGGCATTGCGCAAGGACTGGGGACTACGCTATGGCATGCTTTACTCTGCACGACCACGTGCGGATGTACAGGGTAAGCCGCTTATCTTTGTCACCCCTGAGGATGCCCAAGCATTTTGCAAGTCATATGCTAATCAGAATTGCCTTGGCAAGTCTCCTGCCCGATCCCCGCTGGATCTACATGCCACGAACAGTTGAGATCTCTTCCCGGCAGGCTCAAATGAAGTATAACGGGTCACTACAGATACTTTGAGCACCATGCTTCTCTCTGTGGCCTTCGAGGAAGGTCGGCAGTACCTATAGTTAATTGTCAAGGCTACTTACTATCTGTGGGAGGCTCTTCTGGGGGGGTCGATGTGTTCACGGTTGGGGATGCCTGTGGGTTGGTCTCTAAATAAGCCCAATATTGCTGATTGATCATATGTTATCTCCCCCTATTAGCCATTACAAATATCCTATTGTTAATTGTTAGAATTAGACTACAACAGGAAATTGCTGTCAGGGTGTTGCCCACCCTCTTCGGTGTACACCATTATGTTTAATTGTTTATATTGACCATTGTTTTGTTTTTGTTCTTACCCGGGTCATTGCTGGGCGCAGGTCTGCCTGAGCTGGCTGGGGGGAGTTGGTAAGGATTGGAATATTTTTGTGTTTATGACTACACACCATGTTGTGAGGGTGACTATGATGCTGTGCTTAATAGGCCTATTATTATGATGCTAGATAATGACCCTGGCCCATAGCACTGCGACAGGTGAACTAGAGATCCCATTCATGACCTAGAATATTAGAGGCATTAACAATCCCTTCAAGGGCAAACAGGTGCTACAGTACCTTGTTAGTTACACAGAAGGGTAAACCCAGACAAGTCCTGGGACCTGGGTAGAATACAGTACAGAAAGGAAGTGGTCCCAGTCTTACTATTCAAAAAAACACGTAAATAAATGCCAGCCGGCAAGAATTCAAATTACAAAACACAATAAAGCGATCAATATTATTTAATCATATTGAGCATCAGAATAAATTTGGGAGAAAGTACCTTGTTAGGTATGAAGTAAAAATTGCATTCTTGCAGGAGACGCACCTGTCTCCGAGCTCCACGATGACCTATTCCTCAGCTTTGGGTCTGCAAACATATTTCTCCAACTACATTTCATATTCCTGTGGGGTATGCATCCAGATCCACCGCTCTGCCCCATCATAGACAGTAAGATAGACACAGAGGGGAGATATGTGGCGGTCACTGGCTGACTGGCGGGACAATGCATACTGCTCCTAAATATCTACGCCTCCAACATTGATTCCCCTGACTTTTTTAATGACTTAATGAACCTACTTGAGAAAGTGGATACAGACCATATCATAGTTGGGGGGACATTAACTTATGCTTCAACCCTGCGAAGGACTCCACGGCATCAGGCTCAAGTAGCAAACCTCGTGCAATGCACATACTCCACAAAATTTACGATTCACATTCTCTTAGAGCTGCATGGCGACACCGACATACTCAGCTCCCAGGCCACACTTTTTATTCTGCTCCCCCTGGCACTTGGTTGCAACATGATTATTGGTTCGTCTCTCTTTCTCTCCGCCCTTGGGTTGACGAGGTGAGATGCCCTCTCCCGCACACTATCGGACCATACCCCAGTGTGCATGGTCTTAAACGCTCCGGGCCCGATTCACAGAACTAACTTAAGACAAAATCCTAAACGTACTACTGTTGGTATTCACAGAAGGCATTTAGTAGTTGTAAAGTTAGGATTTTGTCTTAAGTCTGTCTTAAGTCTGTCTTAAGTCTGTCCTAAGTTTGTCTTAAGTCAGCCTTAAGTCTGTCTTAAGTCTGTCTTAAGTCTGTCCTAAGTTTGTCTTTAGTCTGTCTTAAGTCTGTCTTAAGTCCTTGCCTTACACCTCTTTTTACTGGAACTGCCTCCGAGAGTTCGCCCACGGACCCCATCTAACTTTTGCATAGTTGTCCTCGTGCTACCGTTATTTGCGCAAGGAGTTCACCTGGTACCCCTTGGTCTTTTAGTGATTTCCATAGTAAATTTCGGGGGATGAGGTCAAATGCGGCCTTTAGGTCGACAAAGGCAATATACAGGTGGCCTTTTTTTTAAATGGTATATTTCCAGCTCATGCAAAGAAATTTAAAAACCTGGTCGATTGTACTGGTTCTGGTTCTAAATCTAGCCTGAAATTTTGAAAGAATGCAGTTATCCTCAATCCAGTCATTTAATTTTATTAAAATTTGCCTAGCAAAAACTTTTTGTAAAATGTCAATTAGACTGATTGGTCGATAATTTGAAGGATCATGTCGATTACCTTTTTTGAAAATAGTAGTGATTTCTGCCCCTTTCAATGATTCAGGGATCGGTGCACCCGCTGCTATTGTATTACAAAGAAAGTTAATGTAAGGGCCCCAAACAGTTTTATCATGCCTCAGTAAATCTCCTGGTATTTTGTCGGAGCCTGGCGCTTTCCCCGGTTTTACTGCATCAGTTGCTGCCAGTGTATCTTCCACCAAACTAAAGTGCAGCTGAGCTGCACTAGGGACGGATAGACAGTCTTGCTGGTTATGTGTTGTTTCAATTGTAGATGCAGAATAAAGACGGGAAAAGTGATTGACCCATCTAAAAAAAAGTCTTTACTACACCTTCCTGTTTTGTTTCCTTTTGCTATCAATCGCCAGAAACCTCTAATTTTTGCTGCACTAATTAATTTCAACCAGATGTTGTCATCCCAGTTTTTCTTAGTTTGTACCAGTAGTCTCTTGTATTTAGTCCTTTTCTCCCTTAGGGCCGTAACATTGTTATTTTTTGTTGCCAATATAAACTCTTTTTTTGCCTCACGGCACTTATTGTACCAGGGATTTACTAAGCTACTTGTTTCGGTTTTCCCTCTGCTCTCTTTGGGGATTCTGCTCAAAATAGGTTTTAGTGCTTCTACCAAATCTTGGTGTACAATCAATATTGGGAACTCTGCAGCAGTGTGTGGAGCAATGACGTCTGTAAAGGTGTCGTAAATTTGCGTCATAGCCTCATTATTCCCCACTATATGTGGCCATTTTAAGGCTCTACTGTTGTTGCTTATTATTGGTTCATTCGGAATAATATTAATATCTTCCTTGCTCCCCGGAGTTATTTTCAAAAAATATGCTGCTAGTGTCAGGTGTGGAGGGTAATGGTTGCTATCAATTCTGGCATCAACTACTAAATCTTGTACATTTGGCCAAAACCCAATGGATGTTAAAATGTAGTCAATGCTGCTCTTACAATTACCCCGGTTAAATGTGGCGACATTTGGACTATCTGAGGGTAATCGACCATTACAAGCTCTAAGTCCGTATCCTGACACCAGTCTCATAATTTGGGCAACTGCAACTGAACAGGGTACTGTCGGATTGCTTTCTAAGGAGGGGGGATATTATTTGCCATATCTTCATCTTCGAAGATTTTTTCGAGACCCACCACTGGCTCAAATTTACAATTTAGATCACCCCCCACAATTACCATTGCCCTCGAGTCAAGTGAGCTTAAAAATTGGTCAAGCCTATCTATCACCAAGGATTCCTTGCTGGATGGGCTTGGTCTATTATAGATGTTTATTAAATATATTTCAGTTTTATCCCATGTACAAATCTTCACACCAATTATATCCTGTGATTGGAAGTCCAACTGTGCTATATCAATACCAAGGGTGATTTTTACCCATATAACAAGGCCACTCGAGGGCCTACCACTAACTGAGGGGTAGCATTAACACTAAATGTTCTATACCCAACCTTGTGGGGGGTTTTCAGAGCCCAGGTCTCTTGAAAAAGGCATATATCACCTTGTTCTATATATTCCTGCCATTCTGCATCCCTCAGGTTCCTTTCAGCCCCGCAATATTCCATGATGTAAGTCGTATTTCCAGTTGCTCTTTTTCCCTTATTCACAAATTCACTACAGTGTCCATCTCAGTTCGGGTTTCATGAACTACATGGGGTTCAATGACCAGATCGGGGGGAACTCTTGCATTTTTATGTAGTACCGGATGTAATTCAGATGCAACCACTTGTTCGCTAAACCCGGGTATCAACAATTTATTTGAGCTCTCTTTATGCCTGGCTATGCCCTGCGAACCTTCTGAACTTTCACTCAAAATACTTGCATCTATGCCTGCCTTAGATTTAGGTAGGACTAACCGGTCATCTGGTATAATGATAGCGGAGAAGGGGATGAGAACTTGAAAGTTATCAGGAGGGTGTAATTCTTCATCTACTGAATCTGACTGTCAACCTAGGTATCTAAATCTGAAAGGGCCTGAAACCTATTTCATGGAGGGGTAGGGGCAAAGTCATTTACAACAAACCTAGACAGTGGTTTATGAAAATAGAGCGCAAATACTGGTGGTTTGAGTAAAGGTTTGTTCACTTAGGTTTAGTAAACAATTAACTGTCTGTGGCCTGCAAATATTTACCACTACGCAGTCGCCCTCAACGTTCTTAGGGGATTGGCCAACCCACCCAACTATACAAACCATAAGGGTCTCTTCCATATCAGATGGGGAGAATCTTTTGTACTTTGTTAACCAATCCACCGTCTTATTACGTAGATCAGCCCAGGACTCCTTCTGGTCACCTTTAAGGGCAGGGACACTAGCCAGAATTAATACGTACGGGCACGTGGCTGGAGGGAAACTCAGAACATAACTAGTGAATTATGAGCAGCCACCCAAATCCCACCCATTTTATATCTGGTAACCCCTCCCCACACCCAGCAGCACACAGGACTGTCCTCACAAGATTTACCCCTAGGGCTCATGTCCCCTATGTCATGTACGCATTGCAAATGCTGTTACGATTTGCCCGCACTCTCCACCAGGCTGATTCCCCCCTCTAGATCCACCAAGGTCTCAGTAGTCCGACTCACCATATGATAATGATTGCCAGGAATGTCAGTTGGGCACTGTTAGACCTGGCACCTTGACATGGGTCTCCCTTCCAATTTTTGTGTTGCCTCATGTGTTTTTGCTAGTGTTAGATGCTCAGTGCCACTGCTGTCCAGTGAAACAGTGCAAGTGCTCCCTATTGTAAATTGATGTATGAATTAGTGATTCCATGATTGGTTGGTTTGGTTTACCTGTCAGACCCTAGTACAGTGCACCAGGAGTGCCCAGGGCTGGTAATCCAAATACTACTGGTGGGCTTGCAGCACTGGTTGTGCCACCCATAGAAGCAGCCTGTAAAAGTGTGTCTAAGGCCTGTCATTGCAGAGCCTGCGTGCAGTCTGGTACTGTCATGCTGACTGGGCAAGTGCACCTACTTACCAGTCCCTAAACCTTCCCTTTTCTTCATATCAGACACCCCTATGGTAGGCCCAAGGGCAGGGTGCATTGTAAGTTCAAGGTAGAACATGCCCTGGTGTGTGTGGCATGTTCTAATAGTGAATTACAGCCATTTTCGTTTTCACTATTGCAAGGCTACCTGTTGTCTATAGGCCAGAATGGGCAGTTTGATTATTACATCTTATAATCCTAACTGACTCAGGGAACATGGTAGAAATTCGAATTTAGTATGCCTGAACTCAGAATGATAAAATACATCTTTTAGTGAAGTTGGTTTTAACATTCTGTGTTTGAAAATACCACTTTTAGAAAGTAGGTATTTTCTTGTCTAACCATTAAAACCTGCCTCTGCTAGGCTGTGTATTCCTTGTCTGGAGTTTGAGTGACAGGGCTGGGGAATTCCAGGACACAGGGGGATGTAGACCAGTGGTGAATAGAGAGACCTGCATCTAGATGGTAGGGAGGAGTTGCACCTGGAACCTGAATAGGGCTGTGCCTTCCCTCCACATTGCTGGCTCCACCTCCTGTGGTGCGTCTGATGTCTCTGCCCTGCACTCTAAAAGGTAAGAAGGAGTCAGGTAAACAAAGTGCTCCAGGACTGACCAGAACTGGTTTGAACATTGCAAAGGCCTCTCTGCCTTCAGAGAACATAGGAAATAAATATTGGGACCCCAACCCAAGAACTTTAGATCACTTTGGGAAACAAGAAGACACCTCTGCTGAGGAGAGGAACCAAGAAGAAACTGAGGAGAGACTTTCCCTGAAATTCTGGGATTGGCCTGCAGGGGTTGCCTACTGCCAAAGAGAGGAGAAAGGAACTTTGTGTGTACTTTTGCTCAACTTGTGAAGGATCTCCAAGGGCTTGGAAAAGAGTTTGCCTCCTGCTGAAGTCTCAGGGACAACAGACTTCAACCACCAGTTCCCCAGAGTTCTTTGGAAGTGCCTACTGCTGTTTTGGGCCTTCTGAGGGAGCTGGAAGCGCGACTCAAGGAGAAGAAGTGTGTTACCGTCACAGCCACTGCCGTCGCATCACTGAACAAGGGTGTCACCGCTGTAGCTGTCGCATTGCACCGCATCACGAGAAGGGCCCCGCAACACCGAAGAAGCGTGTCGCAGCCTTCGTAGCTGACACATTGCACCGCATCAGGAGAAGAGTCTCACATCGAGAAAGAAGCGTGTTGCCATCGCAGCTGCTGCCGTCGCATCTTGGATGACGCCGCTGAAGCTGTTGCATTGCACCGCATCAAGAAAAGCACCTCACATCCACGGAGAAGCGTGCCGCCGTCAGAACTGGTGCAGTTATCGCATCGAGCACAAGCGTTTCGCAACGTCGGAGAAGAGTGTCGCCGCCAAAGCCGCTGTGGTCGCATCACTGAAGAAGGGTGCCGCCGCTGCAGCTGACGCATCGAGTCGGGTCTCCTCGCACCATCGGAGAAGCGAGCCGCATCAGGAAGATCTTTATTTATTTGCATCAAACTTTCATCGCATCAACACCGTTGCAACACTTTTGTTGCCCTGCGTGTCGCATCTAAAGGTACATTGACTTAAAGTGTTGCATTTAAGAACTAAAGAGACTTAAGCTAACTACTACCATTTTTTAAGTAACAGTATTGTGGATTTTTGTCGTTCATGGTCTTGTGGTAAATCTATATAAAGAATACTTATTTTTGATATAAGACTTGTGTGGTGTCCATCTGTAGTGTTGTCACTTGATTACTGTATGTGTTCACAAATGCTTTACACACTCCCTCTGAGATAAGCCTGTCTGCTCATGCCAAGCTACCAAGGGGGTGAGCAGGGGTTATTTTGGGAGTGTACCCCCTTACCCTGATTAGAGGCGAGGGTCCCTATTTGTCACAAGTGCATACCTGTGCCAACTAGAGACCCCCAAATCTAACAGGCACTATTCTCAGATACTGGTTCAGACATAATGTGTAACATCTCTTCACTATGACAGCGGAATAATCAAGTGAATTACTGCTCCTGTTAGTGCTATAACCTCAAACCATACAATTGTCTCTGAATGTGGTGTTGTTTTTTGTAATTGAAAATGATAAATATGTATTTAAAAAAAACATCTAATCCTGCAACTACAGAACCTGTGTGTGCAGTTTTAAAATGCTATGTAGACCAGGCAAGTTAGCCTACTTGCCAGGCCCAAGCTGTCCTTTTTACTACATATATACCCCTAAGGTAGACCTTGGACAGCCCATGGCAGGGTGCAGTGTATTTGCAGTGTATTTAAAAAGTAGGACATGTAATTTTAAGTTTTACATGTCTTCTTAGTGAAATACTCTTACATTCGTTTCAACTCCTTCAAGGCCTGTCTCTCCCATAGAATAACATTGGGATTGCATTATTACTTTTTATAAGTGTAATTTCCATTTGAAAAAAGATGGGACCCCCAAATTTGGTGTATCTGGAGTCATAATTTAAAAACACAACTTATGGTGAAGTAGGGGCCCGATTCACAGAACTAACTTGAGACAAAATCCTAAACTGACTACCATTTTGGTATTCACAGAAGGCGCTTACTCATTTTGGTATTCACAGAAGGCACCTACTCATTTCGGTATTCACAGAAGTTAGGAGTCCTAACTTTAGGACTTCTGAATGCCTTCTGTGAATACTGAAAGTCTTAAAGTTAGGATTTTTCTCAGTTTAGGAGTAGTAAAGTTATGACTCCTAACTTTAGTACTCCTAAATGCCTTCTGTGAATACCGAAAGTCTTAAAATTAGGATTTTTCTCAGTTTAAGTAGTAAAGTTAGGACTCCTAACTTTAGAACTCCTAAATGCCTTCTGTGAATACCAAAAGTCTTAAAGTTAGGATTTGTCTCAGTTTAGGAGTCCTAAAGTTAGGAGTCATTGTTTTTAATGAGTGCAGAGCAGACAGAATATTTTTGTATGCAGACTGACTGGTTGACATATAATAACAATGTATTTGCCTGCCTTTTTGTTTATGTTGTGCTATTTATGTTTCTGTATTGGACAGAATTATTTTTGTTAGCAAACAATGCAAGTGCATTAGGTGCCAATCTTATAGGCATAGAACATGCAACCACCAACAGCCATCTTGGGAGGATGTCTCCTGTGTGCTCACAAAGTGTGCATGTCAACGTGAAGCTGCTGTTTCTTGTTTATCTGTGCATGTATCGGGTATCGTTCCTGCATGCCTTAGACAACAACAGACCTTCTGAGAGAAACAGGTGAGCAAAAGAGCTAGGTAGGCAAACTCTAGTTGAATTAATCAGTGATCACTGATTACAGAGATAAGGAAAGGCAAGGCATGTGCTGATGGCTTACTGTGCTCATCTTTTGTTATTTTTTGGAGTCTGGATGCAATGCTATCAAATAGTTAAATGATACACAACGTTAAATCATTTAGATCTCTGTGTTAGTGCAGATTTGATCCAATGATTTTCATTATA
The DNA here is from genome assembly GCF_964204655.1 of Triturus cristatus. Taxonomy (NCBI): domain Eukaryota; kingdom Metazoa; phylum Chordata; class Amphibia; order Caudata; family Salamandridae; genus Triturus; species Triturus cristatus. The sequence goes on along the minus strand of NC_140582.1, from coordinate 306,697,371 downwards.
TTAGAGACACATGTTACAAGTCTGATTAGTAAATTTAAAGGTATTCCTTACATCGTAGAGGTAATCATTTGAAGCCATACCTGAGGTACTGATGACCATGTGAAGCTGTCCTATTTACTAGGATTCAAGCTCCAGATGAGTCACTAGCCTGACCTAACTAATAAGATACTTTATACTTTTATCATTTCAGGAGCACCTTGTCATATAATAATGTGAATCACTGTTATTTGATTATAATACATATTAACTACTCATCAATCGAGTGATCCCCACCCACTATCTTTTGTTTTGCTTGTTTTTTTTTCTTTTTAAAGGTTCTTTATTTTGTACATGATTGACTCATGCATTGTAAGAGATAGTGAAAACCTTCCTCTTGAATGCACACAGATGATTAAAAATACTTCAGACAGAAGCATCTTGGAAAATGTAATGTATGAATTCCAGGTTCTGGGGAACACAGTGTTACCCCATCTAAAGTTAACAATAATAAATCATGCAGCAATACAACCAGGGCATACAAAGTTAAATGCCACCTGCTGACTGAAGCACTTATTGTGAGGTCCACTAATGTGACAAAAGAAAACATGGCTTCAGTCCTACCATTGCAGCCTCACTGCTACAGTATAAAACCTGTAGTGTAACCTGTTAAAATAACCTGTTTTAACAGGTAAAACTCTCCCCTCTAAATCTTAGTACGTCAGCCATGTGTTAGCCTTGTAACCGTCAACATAGGGTGCATTGTATTTAAAAGTCACACATGTACAAAATGAATGCTGCCATGCCCCTACTGTGACAAATCCCTAAAATCTACTTTCATAGTGGCTATTCTATTTAGAAAACTACGGTATAGGTTCAAATATTAATACTGTATTCTTGTGAATTGAACAAGCTAGAAAAATAATTAAACAACTATTTTAATAGTAATTAAAAATTCAATTCAATGGTGAAGTTTAATTTTTAAACAATATTAAGGAAAAACATATTTTAGAAAGTTATCCTTTACCTGCCTAAGCTGTAAGAAGGGTAATTAGCATTAATCCCTGCCAGCTCCCAACCTATACTCCACCACAGGAATGGAACAGGAATGGGAAAGACTAGAAAAATTATGAAACCACAATATTTTATTAGTAATCAAAAGTCTAATTTAATGGTGAAGTCGGATTTTGAATAAATATTGAGGGAAAGTAACTTTTAGAAAGTTACACATTACCTCCTTGATCTGTCTGAAGGCTACTTAGTATAAGACTCTGCCAGTTACCAGCCAATGCAAAGGCACAGGAGGAATGAATGCCTCCATTCAGTAAAGAATACGCTAACCTAAATGGGCAAACATGGTTTCTCAGAACTCCACAGAATAATCAGAGAATATTTTGTGGGCCTCATGTTGACACCACACTGTCATATCCTGTTTGTCGGGTCTGTTGAGCCACATGTAAAACTTGGAGCACACTTGAAAGGGAAAGATCAGGATACCAAGCCATTTCTGCTTTATTTCATGTCTGGTTGCTGAAGGACCCTTTCTTTTGTCCTACCAAACGTCTGTCTCTGAGTTTGTTGTTGGTTCAGTACATGCTTCAAAATGTCTTTAAGTATTAGATGTGGGAGGACACTGATCATTTCCTAAATGACAATTGACAACAAGACAACCATCAAAGGCAACATTGCATACCTACCCCCTGGCCCATGCTCCAGCCTATGCAACACCTTCGCAGACTTCATTGAGTCCCTAGCCTTAGACTCCAAGAATTACATCTTCCTCGGTGGCCTAAATTTCCACATCAACTACCCCCATGACAAAAACACCACACACTTTCTCGACAGTATGAAGCACCATCAGATTGACCCAGATTGTCCACAACCCTAAACACACCACAGGACACACTGGACCCCAGCAACCACGTCAAATATAGTCATGTCACAGAACTCACATGGACCGATCACTCCATCATCCACTTCAGCATCTCCAGCCCACGCACCATCAACCCCAAGATAACCAATGGCCCCCCACTAGAGGTGGAACAAAATCTCAGAGACCAGATGGGCCAACTCCCTCAATAACTCCTACCCTACTACTACCCCACCCACGAACAGTAAGCGAAAAACTTCAATGCCTGGATCATCAATTGTGCAGAGAGCATCCTCCCCATCAAGAGCAACACCCAGAGAAAATCCTCCAAAAAGGCCAGCTGGTACACCCAAGAACTTAGAAAAGTGAAACAAGACAGCAAAGAGTTAGAGAGGAGATAGTGCACCAGCAAGGACACCCCTGACAGGGCAGCCGTCAAGACCTCTCTCAACCTCTACAACTGCCTGTTGAGGGCATCAAAGAAGACAGCCCTTGCTGCACGCATCGAAACTAGCACTAACAACACCAAGGAACTTCTCAACATAGTTAAGGAATTCTGCAACCCGTCGGCCAGTGTAAACAACATCAGGAGCTGTGGGTAAACCTCACTCACTTCTTCCACAACATGATCACAATCATATACAGAAAATTTTAACCCCAACCTACACCTACAGACTTCTTCAACAGATACACCACCGAATGTAACTGACACAAACCATACACTAACCACCTGGAATATCCTCTCCACTCAGGACACCACCTCTACAATTAAATCCATTCACTCAAGAGCTCCCACAGACCCATGCCCTCATCACATCTTAAACCTCGGAAACCAAAGGATCGGTCAGGAACTCACCACCCTACTCAACACCTCTATCACCACTGCAACATTTACTGATGCCCAGAAACCCACTGAAGTCAGACCACCAATCAAAAAACCGTCAGCCGACCACAGCGAAATATGAAACTACTGGCCAAACTCCCTGCACCCCTTCCCAGCTAGGGTCCTGGAAAATACCATTAACAATTAGTTCATGAAACACCTGGAGCAGAACAGCTACTCAATGCCTTCTGATCCAGCTTCTGCAGCAATCACAGCACAGAAACCGCCCTGATCGCAGCCACCAACGACATCCAAACCCTCTTCAACTGAGGAGAAACAGCAGCTTTGATCCTTCTTGACCTCTCGGCAGTCTCCAACAGCATAATCCACCACACACTGATCGAAAGACTCCACCACATCGGCATCCAAGGGAACATGCTCAGATGGATCGCCTCCTTCCTCACCAGAAGAACCCAGGGAATGCACCTCCCACCTTTCTCCTCTGAACCCAGGAAGATCACCTGCAGTGTCCCCCAGGGCTCATCTCTCAGCCTTATGCTCTTCAACGCCTATATGGCCCTACTGGCCAATATCGTCAGATCACACGGTTTCAACATATTTTCCCTATGCAGACGACACCCAACTCATCCTCTCTCTCTCTGATGACAACATCATCACTAGAACCAATTTCAGCAGATGCATGATGACTGTCGCTGACTGGATGAAGAACAACTGCCTGCAGTTGAACAAAGACAAGACGGAAGCACTGACCATTGGCAACAGCAGCAACACATGGAATTACTCCTGGTGCCATCAGACCTAGGACCCGCACCCGCACCCTCTCCCTCTGACCAAACCAGAAACCCAGGAATCATCTTTGACAACAAGCGCATCATGAAATCACAGATCAACGCCGTCTTCTCTGCCTGCTTCCTTCCTCTGCGCATGCTAGGTAAGATCTTCAAATGTCTACCCCTACACACGAGACGCACCATGATACAAGCCCTCTTGACCAGCCGACTGGACTATGGCAATGCCCTCTATGTAGGAATTGCCGCACACCTTCTACAGAGACTTCAGACCATACAGAACACCACAGCCAGATTCATTCCCTGCCTTCCTTGATGAACCCACATCACACCCCACCTCAGGAAACTCCACTGGCTCCCTGTACAGAAGAGATGCCAATTCAAGCTGCTGACCCATGCACACAAGATTCTACACAATCAAGGACCCGCCTACATTAACAACAGCCTGAACTTCCACCAATCATTGAGAAGACTGTGTTGGCCTCCCTTTCACTTGCCCATACAGCCCTTGTCTACGGAAGCAGATGTGGAGGACACTCCTTCTCCCACATCACAGCAAAGACCTAGAACAGTCTCCCAACACACCTCGGGACCATCACCTCACTTCCAGAATTCCAAATGGCCTCACAACCTGGCTGTTTGAATAAGTCCCCAGGGCCTGCAAGTGCCAGGATAACCTATTGTGTGATTAGCCGTGCTTTATAAATTCTGAGTGATTGATTGATTGATTTCCCTATGACATTTCCACACATACCTCTGCTCCTTTGAGCCCAAGTTTAGCGTGGCCGAAGACTTTTTCCATCTTGAAAATGCCTTGCATATGTCATTTTCAGCCCGTTTGCAGAAACATGAATTTGTTTGTCTACATGAACAATAATTTTGTTTTCTATAAAAGACTTCATCCCAAGCTGTTACATTTTAAAGAGCGATATGTAGCAGGTGTTACCATTACCAAATATATTTGTATCCCAATTATCAGTTTGTAAGACCATAAGGCTGTGTAAGTCATAATGGGATACAATCTCCTAACTGGCAGATCACACGACAAGCTGGATCCCAAAACATTTTTCCAGTGATACTGTAACATATCCATAATTGGAAATGGTAGAGTGTGTGGTGCAGACACCTTCGACCACTTTGCACGAAAGCGGGTTAGGGGCAGTAGCCTGTTGTGAGGAAAGTGTTTTTGAATGTTTAAGAAGCGGGACTGCAGATGAGTTACAACAATAACAGTGCACCACAGCAATACAACAGCACAAAACAATAACATAAAACCACCATAACGTAACAGCAATATAAAACAATATCACAACATACACTGTAACATGTCAATAACACGCAAGAACACTGTACAACATGATGAAACACAGAACACACCAGCACACCAAAATACCAAAAGAACTGAACAGCAGAGCAATCAATCCAAATCATCACAACATAGCAACACAACACTACAGCAAAATAACAAAATGCAATTTTTTGAGAGTTCTTCTTAGTGGACTTATTGATTTGTTTATGTAGTTTGTTGTGTTGTAGCTAGGTAGTTTTTGTTCATTGTGAGTTCTCACTTTTTTTTATTTTGTGGTGATGATATTTGTGGTGTACTGTGTTGGTTTTGTATTCCTTTTTTTAGTTTGTGTTTTTTTATACCATTAATCAGTTGCTGTACTCTGTTATTTCTTAATGGTATTACCAGTGTTGCAGTTGTGGACATTTGTTTTTTGAGTGCAGTGTTTTGTTTTTGTCTTTTAATTGTAGTTTTTTTTCTGTGATACTGTTGGATTAGAATTTGCTTTATGTTGTGGTGTGTTGTTGTTTTTGCTATTGCATTGTGCTTGTGTTGCGTTTACATTACATGTTGTGAGTAGTGGTTTGAGTTATTAATTTGAATTGTGTGCTTGTGCTTTTCCATTGTGGTTGCTTCGTTTAGTTCTGTTACATTTTGTTGTCTTATGCTGCTAATGCGGTGTAAATTGCTATTGTTTTGTATGTTATTTTTATTTTATTATTTGTGGTTACTTGTGTTATGTTATTTGTGTTGTGTTCTTCTATTATGTTTTGCTGCATTGTCATTATCATTATGTTAGATAGTTTTCTTGGGAAACATCTGCAAAAGTTGCTATCTTAGCAGTTAAAAGAAGCCATTCATTATTGTGGGAAACCTTCCCACTATTTGAAACCATGACTTGGTGACCAAGATTACTTTCTTTCGAGTGTGAGGCTGGTGTCAGCTTACAAATAAGAATTATCAAGGGTTGTAGAACCCTGTTTGACTAAATCTTCAAATTTTCCCTTCCTGTTGAAGATTATTAATCTCCAGAAACATTACTACGTCCAACTGTAAAACATATGACCAGGACATACAACTAAACCTTCTCCAATTTTGATTTATCAGTAGTGTCTGCAAAAAGTCCCTATGCCTTGGTGCTCCAAAAACATCAAAAGGAGTGAAGCAACAGCTTACATTCAACTGCTCTCCATCACTGATCTGCCTTAGACAGTGTATAAGACCTGATCAACACTACCCCATTTATTTACATTAATTTTGATTTCCCATTAATTCCTATGGGATAGTGTGGTGATCCAAAAAACGAGACGAGCAACTGAGAAGAAACAGCTGAAGTTTATTGATCTAATCAAGCCCCTTGCTGCATCCTCTGCCTGTCTGTTTGCAAACCGTATTTCCACTCAACTCTGATCATTCCACTATCAACATTTGACCTCCATATTCCACATGCACGAGACATCATGAGCCGTAGCAAGACAGGGATACCTTACCAAATCAGCAACACAAACTAATGTAAAGTGTTTAACATAGGATAAAATACCTCCTATACACAGAAATAAATTAACAAAATCCTTCTTACATTACAAAATCTTTAAATTTATTTAGTAATGCACTTTTCCTCTCAGACTTGACAATAATTTTAGAAGGAAGATCATTACTGACATTTTTTCCTTGTTCAGAAACCTCCTCTACTACCTGAGCTTCCTGAACAGAGATAGATAAATTGCTCTCCACTTCTTTTTCATCAACATCAAACTTCTGAACTCAACTGGTTTTAGATAAATGATCAAAAGATTTTCTTTGCAAATTTGATGTGAAATCAACATGCTCATGACTCTCCATATCTCCTTTCTGAACCTCACCTAAAATGTATGCTTGAGTTGGATAAATGGGAATTACTTTGTTTAAGTTCCATCAACCCTTGTTTCTCAAAAGTACATATCTTCCCCCAATTTTTCAACAAGATGAGGTTTCTGAAATTTAGATATCGTTGAGGTACAAAGTTAGTTTATTGTATTAATACCCAATCATTCACTTTAATGATTTTCTCTTTCAAATTGAATCTTTTATCATAATACTTTTTCTTTTTGCCTGTGCTTTGTTTACAGTTTCCCTAACTTCAGAAACATCCCTTATGGTGGCACAATTCGCTATTTCCATCCATGGAGGAAATGTCTTAGAAAATCCAACTCTTTTCTGCAACAACTCAAAAGATGTTGCACCTGTGGTTGAATGAGAGGTATTGTGATAACTGCAAATTTTACACCATAATTGCTTGAGTACATTTAAACTCAAATAGATTTCTGTTGGAACCCCCTCTTTAATAATGCTATTGGCCCTTTTACTAATCCATTCGAATGTAGTGAGTAAAGAGCAACCTTGTAATGATCTATTCCATTTTCCTTAAGGGAATTTCACATTTTCATTGAAACCAATGGTGTTCCATTATTTGACACTAAAATCTTTGGAACACCCTCCAAACAGAACACATTTTTCAAGAAATCAATTGTCGAATCTGTCAGTACAGCATTTACTGATTTGAAATATATCCATTTGATAAAATAATCACTAAGTACATGTAGGAGGCTGGCTTAGTATATGGTGCACACTTACTTAAGTGAAGCACCTTGCACTAATCCAGACAACCCTTATGGTGATTTTAGTGGTCTTAGACAACCATAGAAAGCTCTCTATGTGGTAGCTGTGGAGAGCAGCCTTTAGGCTTAGTCCAAAAGGAGTGTTAAGCAGCTTGATTGACCAGATCTAATCATGTGGTGTAGGTAAAACGTAAAAGAACCACACAGTGTAGTTATAAAAATATGTCTATTTGTTACACAACACTCACTAACACATTGGTATAGCTCCTACCCAGAGATATCAACACAAATACACTCAATACTTACATTTTAAACAAGTAAGTAAGCACAATAAACAGTGGTCTCCTGGGGGAGACCAAACCATATACTAAGAAAGTGGAATGCGAACTGTGCCCGAAATTGGGACTTGGACAATGAGACTCAGAATAGCTGGGACACAAGAGACCACCCATGGTAAGGACCCTGGAACCCCACGGAGCCTGTGTGCAGAGTGGAAACACAACCACGTCCTCAATAGAAGTCAACTGGAAAGTCATGGTTGCAGTTAGGAAGAAGAAGGACCCTTCACAGTGGACCCTGAAGAAATTAAGTGGAAGACAGAATGTTGGAGAGCCACCCCATCCGTGGATCAACCAGGAACTAGGATACCTACACCAGGGTAGTCGGGTGCATAGGTGCGAATTGACACCAAAAACCGCCATTGGCCACAATGGAGGACTTCAGTAAAGATGCAGCTGGCAAAGACTTTGTAACAGTCCATGGAATCCAAGGATAGATTCTTGAAGAGAAGAACTTGCAAGCAGAGAGGACAGAGTCTATGCCACTTGGAGGTGACCAGGAGGCACAGAAGAGCAATGACCACCAAGGATGGAAGATGCAGGAGTGATGAGGGTGACCTCGCCGCTGCAGCTGTAAGGACCAGGCGATGCGGTTACAGTGCCTGCAGATGCAGGGGAGTGACTCGTTCACTCCAAGGGAGATAACTTTGGGTATCCTTGATGCCCCCAGGTCTGTTGAAGATCCTGGAAGAAGCACAGAAACAGACATCGAAGAAGTCTTGCAGAACAGCAACACTAGGAGGAGCTTGAAGCAGTCTCAGTTCCAGGCGAAGACCAGGGAAGTCCAAGTGTCCATATGGTGGAAGAGTGATGTTGTTTCAGGCTTGAGTCTTGTCCTACAAAGAATCTGAGGACCCACCCACAGCTAAGCCCTTTTGTACCCTAGGAAAGGGGTTAGGACGACTCAGGGGTCCTTCCCAAAGGAGGGGATGGACAGAGGGTAGGATACTCCCATGTCCTTTTTCCAGTTTTGCACCAGAGCACGAGCCAAGGGAGTCCAGAACTGATTCTAACTAGAGTATGCAAAAAGGGCACCAAATGTGCCTTTCAAAGCTGTAGGGTGGCACTGGCAAGTGCCCCAACCCCAGCCCAATACACTAAGTCCTGTCTAGGAGGTGGTCACACCTCCCTGTGACAGAAAACCTATTGTTCTACCATCCCCTGCTCAAGCTCAGCTCAGCAGCAGGAGGGCAGAATCGTGTCTGAGGTCGGCAGCAGCAGTAGCTTGGGGCCAGACCCTGGATGTTACCGGGAGTACTGGGGGCTTCCCAGGGGAGTCCCCCAGTGGATGGAATCATACATCCAACATCAGTAGCAGTGTTGGGGTATGATTCCAACATGTTTTATACCAAACATGCTGAGGTTCAACATAGCCATGATATAGTTAGCCATCCCGTAGTGACGCATGGCTACTATATGTATCAAAATGACTGACTGCACTTACAAAGCCTGTAGGTTTTAAGTGTAGTGGAATCACATAAAAGTAAGTGGTGCTAGCACCCGCTTCCAGCGAGTGCAATGGCAGGACTGTTGTCACAGATTGAGTGGTCTCTCATGGATGGCATAATACATGCTGTAGCCCGTGGGAGACCCCTGGTGTACCTATGCCCTGGGTACCTTAGTACCATATGCTAGGACCATACAAGGGTACACCACTAACCTATTGTGGAGGTTCCAAAGTTCTTAACATGTGAAATTCAGAGAGGAAGCTTAGTGGCTAGGGTCATAATTAGCAGGGTCCAAGCCAGTCAAAAAAGCATATTGACACCAGCAAAATTTGGGCGTAACCATGAAAGCAGATCCTACTTTCCTACAGTACAATAAAATACTTCTGGTCAATAGTAAGACAATTAGAAGGTCTTAAGAAGTCAGTCACTATTTCCTCACGTGGTTGCTCAGGCATCTCTACATTTACTAAGGGGTTTTGTTCAAATGCCAACTCTTGCAACTTTGTACATAATTTTCAACCATTTTATTCATTCCTGGCCACCAATAATGATAGTGTAAAATCTTCTTTGTGGAAGATACCCCAAGATTTCCTTCGTGAGCAATTGTAATAAGTCTTAAGTTAAAGGATTCCAGTGGTACAAAAAAACCCTCTCAGAATAATACCAGAGCCAACTCTTAATTTTGGCAACATCTGATATTGTGTATCTACCAAGCATTCAGTGTGCTACTCACCTGGAGAAATAGCAGAGTTGGATTTATCCACCACATCCAATGCTGTAACTACACATTCATCCAGAAAAATTCCATCATCATTTACACTGTCACAATTCTGTAGAGGCAGTCTTTATAAACATTCAACCCAAACTTTCAATCTTCTAGGCACATAGCTGACATCAAAATCAAAGTCCTGTAAGGAAGTAATCAACCTGACCAATCCAGATTACTACTTCCCACCCCCATTGTCTTCCATCAGATACACCAATGGTTTATGGTTGGTGATAAGTCCTGACCCCATACGTATGTTTTGGACGTATTTACAACTCATACACAGGCTAGAGCTTCCCTGTTGATTGTACTGTATCTTGATTCTGCACCTTTAAGAGTACAGGATATAAATGCAATGGTTCTCTCTCTCCTATCCACTCTCTGACACAATACAGCACCTATACATATAGCGCTCCTATCCATAATAACGTAACATGAATAACCTTGAATGAAAGGTTTCAAAGCATCACATATATATATCAGTTCTTTGACTTCCCTAAACTCCTTAGTTTTTTCTTTTTTCCAGCAATTGTTTTCTGTTTCAAGGGCTCTGACACGACATCAAAATCACACACAAACCTAGCATTATACTCACTCAGTCCCAGAAAGGAACATAAACTGTCCTGATCAGTAGGAGTAGGTGCCTCCTTGATTGCTTTAAGTAAATCTTCTTTAGGTTCAACACCTCTTTTAGAAATGTGATGACCTAAATATTCATTTTCTCTTACCTTAACTTAGCACTTATCACTGTGCATGTTCCTACCATGCTCTTGAAGAAAGAACAATACTTTGCGCACAATCTCATCATGCTGAGCCATAGTTGATGCAAATGTGAGGATATTTTGTGCTAAAAATACACACATACCCTCTTTGTGCCAGCATTTGATGGATTTTAGGAAGCAAATGACATTCAACAACGATGTTCTTGTTTAATGATCGGAGATCAGCACACAACCTGATTTCACCATTTTTTTCCATGCAGTCACAATACTCAACATCCATTCTGAACATTGTAAAGGTGAAATACTCTTGTCTTCACACATCTTATCCAATAATATCTTCAAATACTTAATAACACTCGAAGGCACATTTCTAACTTTATGCGTTATCGATTTAGATTTTGTTTTCAAAACAATGCCATGAAAATCCCTTCACACACCCAATTGCCTCTTTAAATACTGCGGTGTATTCTTTCATTAGCAAGTCAATGTTCTGTCCACTATCATAATGAATCTTCATTAACAATGGTTTTCTGCTGACCACATCCATGTATTGTGAGTTTTCCTGTACCTAGTCTGAATCCAACTGAACTGGTATGGAAGACCCAAGTTTAAGAATAAATCCCAAACTTCCCTGATCCATCCACCCAAACACATCCTTTCCTCCAACAGCTGCATAAATCTTTCTTCTGATGAATGACACTATATGCTCAAACCATCTCAGCATTTTTAATCTCAAAGCCACCAAATGCCTTAGATGAAATGGTACACTCATTAAAGCATTTCTCTTTCCAATTTTCCATGAAGGTAGATTGATCCAAAATAGTAATGGGTGAACCTGAATCAGCCATGATTGATACTTCAGCTACACCAATATCTATGTTACAGAACGTTCCTTTCCTTGTTCCCTGTTTATCTGCAATAATCATAAGAATAACATTCCTTCCTCATCAATGTGTATCGTGGAAACATTTGTCTACTTCTTCATATTGCTACTCATTCCACAACTTTCTTTCAATCTACAAACTTTGGAGAAATTACCTACTTTTCATATTTGAAACATTTATGTTTGAGAGCAGGAAAATTGGTGCTATTTCTGAAATGTGTTTCGGATCCACAGCGATAGCAATAACTTGCGCAGCACTTGTCAATTGCCCTTTTTTTATAATTCCTATCAACCAAACATACAGCTCCTATGTTAAGTTCTTCTCCGTTACGATTACTTGACAAAACTTTGGATGAAATCATGGATCTCTCAACTCCCTTAGCAATACCAATCAGCTCCGATAAAGATGGATTACATGTACATAACAGTCTTTCTTGTATCTTCTTGCTAAAGCAAAATAAAACTAACTGGCCATGAAGAAATGTGTGAATATTGTTGCTATCATTCTGAGATTCACTGTGAACCAAATGTTTCTTCACTGCCTTTTTCCATGAAAAAACATTGAATATCTCAATAATAACATCGGGTTCTTCACTAAATTGTTTTTCAAACCATTCAACAGCTTCACGATAATCATCCCAAGAAACATCCTCAGGAGGTTCAAATGTTAAAAAGTTTTTTTTCTTTCAGAATTAATTTCTTGGCATCAATAGAGGTAATTTTCATATTTTCTATACCAACTTCATAATTTGAACACAGGTTTACCTGAATTCTGGAGAAAAGGTTGTGGTTGAGCTACACATTTTTGTGAAGCCAAAGATATGAAACATTTTATAATCTGCTATGAAACAACACCTTAAATCTCTTACTTACTTATGCAGTTTACAACACACAATAAGTAACGTGCTCTCTTCATAGAGTAGAGTATGTTTACCAAGAGAAAACAATAAATATATAAATTCTTGATCCTTCACAAAAATGGCTGATAATAGACCATTAGCGTCTTTTCTCCGGTGTGGGGAGCTTGTACAACAACTGACCATTCTCAAACAGGGTGCACACGACACAGAAAATAATAATTACATAGATTCTCAATCCTTTGCAAATTGGCCACTGATGCGAACATTTGTGTATTTTCTCCAGTGAGTGGGTCTTGGTTTAGGCACAGAAGACAACAGAAGTTGTAGGATCTTCTCAAAATGTCCACCGCACGACCATTCATGTTCTTTCTAAAGTGAGTAGAGCTTGAACAGACAACCCCAGTCACCTGACCTGAACAATGTATAGCCAGTGTAGAATTCTTGTTCTAGTTATTGTCCGATGCGACCAACGATGGACAACTTTTGTTCTGCAGTTACTCCACACAATTACTTTGGTCGTGGTTTCACTCCTCTGTTTCCCTCATCAAATATCACAATAACTCATTGCCAATAATTATGTGGTGATCCAAAACTACGAGAGGCGAGCAGGTGAGATGAAACAGCTGTAGTGTATTTCTATAAAGAAGCCCCTTGCCGGCTGCTGCATCCTCTGCCTGTCCATTTGCCAACTGTCTCTCCAATCAGCTCCGAGCATTCCACTCTCAACATTCAAACTCCAAATTCCACATACATGAGGCATCGCGAGGCGGAGCGAGGCAGGTATACCTAACATAGCCAGAACCACAAACTAATGCAAAGTGTATAGCATAGGATACACAGATAGTTTTATTATTTTTTCTGGAAACTCCTGATACTTATATACGATTGCCTTCATTTGAGAATCATATTTCCTAAATGTTTATTCTTTAACAACACTAGGTGGAAAAAGTAAATCATATACTTCTTCAAAGTAATATTGTGTTGCTGCAAATTTATTGTCTGCAGTTTTCTCAAGAGAAGACATTGCTGCCTGGGTGAGGTGGTATGCCTCATTTAAACCTGTTTACCTAATAGGAATTGCCTTTGTATTCTGATTTGGGCAGTTCCTATATAGCTTATATGAAATCTTCATTTAGATTGTGACTGGGTAAGTAAGACACTATGGCTCTATGTAGTGTTTGCCCATATTGATAAATCTTAACAAACAGGCACTCCATGGTGATCTCAGGATTTACACTTGTGTTCTGTGTCAAAACTGTTGACCTTTCTCCAGAGAGTAGCACAACCCACGAGGAATGGAAACAAGTGATGTTGAAAAGGACATTCGGGAAAGGACAAATACATAGGGGCATATTCTCGAGGACCTATCACCGAGTTATAGGCACTTTATCTCAGCCAAAGTGGTGATAAAATTATCGCCCTATTCACAAGCTGGTGCTAACAGTCGATATCACCAGTTTACCTGCGATAGCAGCCGCAAAAAAGATCGCCACAGATGACACCGGCAACTAATGCTAATGATATGCAGAGTAGGCGTTCTCGTGCAAAAAGCCACAACAACACCACTTCACAACATTCTCAACGACCAGCCAGATCGGCGATAAGATCACAAAACATGCGATAAGGCGCGTTAGCAGCAGGGAGTTAACACCTGCTCTTACCTGGTGTCAAGTCGGATGACAACATGCACCATAAAAGGGAGCCCAGTCCAGACTAGCCACACCTGAAGAACAATAGATGCCATGGAGCCACTGATCATGCAGCTCGGACACCCAGGAGTGCCACAACACCCACCGCCACCACCCCCAGGCCCGTCACCCCCCCACCCCGGGGCCTACCCACCCAACAAAGGTATTTTACATCAACTTTACGAAATCATGAACAAAACAATGCACCTGATGTCGCACAATTACAACAATTAACATTCATGTGTGGCCAAAAAAAGGAGAATCATTCATTCATCTTTGAATTTCCAAACAAAATATTACATCCAAATATAACTCAGAACAACTATATGTAAGTCACAGCCTGCAAGACAAAACTCAAGGTGTGTCATGCGCTCATCAAAGGACAGAGAGGGAAAGGGAGTGAGAGATTGTGCAAGGAGCGCAAGGTGGCAAGGGCTCTTGGCTCATACATGTAAATGTAAATGTATGGTTTTTTATATAGCGCTGATCACCACTACGGGTATCTCAGCACTGTATTCATACCGCTGAAGGAACCCTTCCTGGCTTTCCATGTGAGGTGTGCACTCCTGGGCACCTCCATGGTGAAGGCCAGGCATCCCAGCGCTGTTAGGGCTGTTGTGGAGATTAAGCAAGCTATTGCCCAGAGTTGCAGCGTGGGACCCATGATTAGAATAGGCACTGAGGCGAGAATATCCGGTACGCCGAATTTATAGCCCGAGACCCTGCTGCGACGGGAATCAAACCCTGGTCCCAGACCAGTGCTCTGCATCGAGGTCTGCCGCTCTAACCATTGAGCCACACTTCTCCACAACATGCCAACTGTTGTGTGTGTATCGCTATTCGTGCACGATAAACCTAAGGTCTGGCCTCAATTCCAAAGCAAAAGCCACATCACATGTCCAGAGTGCAAGCAGTAGTCAGACTAACATTAGGGATGAAAGCTCCTTTGTCTCAATACATAAGGCGGAAGGACATCTGCACCTCCAACCTTGGCCTTGAATGTGGCTGGCACCCCCTGAGAGAGATACCATAGCAGATGATAACTCCCACACCACGAACTGCGCTAATAAAAGACCAATGTATCCACACCCGACACACAGAAGTCCCTGCTTGAGGTTCTCTTGCATGGAATGCCCTTGAGACTTAAGTTAAAAACAACCCATACGTCCAAAAGTTGCACACACATACGACTCATTGTTCTGAGCTGTGGCATATCATCCACATAACTGCCGCAGGTCAGAAGAGTGCCGGTTCTACGAGACCCAACAACACAATGGCAGGACATCCCCGGCACATGCACAGCCCGTGTCATGTGGAACTGTACCGAGCACATATGCTGCATTTGTTGGGGACACTGCCACTGGCAGTGTTGCGCATCAGTTTCCGTCTTGTGTATGTCACCTGCATCCAGCCCTGTTTCCACTGTCGATCATGCACATCCGAGTGGCCCATGGATGTCTGCCTATCCAACACAACGGTAGTTGAACTGGATTATGACTTGTGTGTGCGCACCTTGTTGGCCCACGATTAGGAGTGTAACCATGATACCCATGCATGGGAAACCTTGATATCTGGTGTATGTGCTGGCAGTTGGGCATGGGAGATTGCACAAGTTCTCGTGTGCAGTGACCACATCGAAGTGCTCCCCTATTGGGCTGTGTTGCGGCTTGGTGAAACGGCGTGGACGGAGAACAGCTGTCTGAACCAGTTAATGGACTTGCTCTCCCTCTTGTTCGTTGAACTCAACAATGATGTACTCTTGGAACTGATTGCCCATGAAGCTGTGCTCGCATTCATGGACGAGTAACTACGTTCCTGCAGCCACAACTGATTGTAACCCAGAGCACAGGTCCCAACACCTTGTTGCATCTTGGAGGAATGTTCACATATCCCACCACAACAGTGGACATGTCTGCATTTGCCTGGACTCAGAATGCATGTGTGTGCACTTACGCGTGTTGACACACACCTGTGCAAGGTGAGGCAGTCCCATGGGTGGAGCTGCACAGCGTCCTTTGGCAAAGTTCCTAAATCTGACATACTGCTGGAGGGAGAGTACACACATGGCAATGTAGTACTACATGTGACCTTGTTGGACCCTTTCACCTGCTCACTGTCAACCGAGCAGACAGTCAGCGCAGTCCGGTGGTACAGCACTATGCAGATCCCATGGGCTGTGAGTCGTGTCCCCTGATACGGGGCAATGAGCATAAGCCAAACATCACATGACTCGTCCAGCAAGGCAAGTTGGGCTGAGACCGTTGTCATCCATAATGATTGGTGTTCATTTTTTACCTCCCCATTTCTTGCACCTCTACATGTTCCTATGCTGCCTGTTAGTGTCTGAATCATTGGTCTGCATGTTGTGGCCCTTGTCTTGCCTGTACTGACACACACATGCTAATAAAGTCTATGCAACTTCACTAGTGTTTAACTGTGATGAGTGTTGATTAGAACAACAAATTGTGTGCCTCAATGAGCATTGTCCGTACACAGGGAGGGACTGACTGACGCATTTCACTTGGGGGTGAGTCCCTATTGACAGCTCCACCTCTGTGAGTCAGACATTGTGGTTGGGATAGGTGCTGGTAGACCTGTGCTCTTACGTGTCTTCAGCAATGTGAGTATGGTGTCCAACTTCTTGCCATGTGGGTCAATGTGATCCATCAAAACAGGCTGTGTCCACACAGTTGAGTGTGAGTAGGTATGCAAAGAGATGCTCTGTTGTCACATGTGATGGGGGACACTACTGTAGAGCTGCTACCGAATTTGACATTTTTACACATAGCCCTATTTAATACATGGACGTGGGTCTACGTTGGGGGGTTGCGAGATTTTTGTTCATGAGCAATGAGGCCACAGCTAGTTCACACCTCCACAGTCATCTATTTGGCCCTGTGGGTCAGGGTCAAACATGCGCATTGATGTCATTTCCCAGGGTGTACCTTTTTGTGCAATCAATGTCCCTACATTCATCCATCCTTTTATACTTGATTGAACATAGACATGACACATCTGTGTGATTTGGAATGTTTTATTCACTTTCTGTGGAGTGTCGGAGCTAGAGCAATACATGGCCATGCAAATCCCACATTACATGCTTGCCCAGTGGATTGCCAACCAGAGTCCTTTGGGGAATGACAAGTTGATCGGAAGAGGAAGAGTTCAGTCCACAGCCTGATTGCTGTGTCACTGGTAACCAGAGCAGAGTGCTTCGGGGGACGGTGGAAGGTGTTGTTCCAGGGCATTATGCAGAGGGCTGAACCAGCCAGGAACAGGCAATATGGCAGGGATGAATGGTATAACCTCCTTTCTCACACAGAGTCATTACCATCCACATCTTACTCCTCTGATATGTCTTCTGTGTCCGGTGTGTCAGGTGTGTGTGGCGGTGTTATGGCTGCATCACTATGTGCCACTGACACATCAGGGGGAGGAGATGTGTGTGTAGAAGTTCCTGCAGCAGTCATCTGGGACAGGCTCTGTGGCAGCAATGGCAAGATGAGGATCTGCAGGGCATGGAAGATCCCAGCTACATCTCGCTGGTGTTCAGCCGTGGCAGCCATCATTCCAGCCTGCATTGGCTCCATGGTCTCCATTGTCTACATCTGTGCCAACTCTGTGCTGTCATCACTGGAGACTGTCTGACTTGACAGTTCTTGTATTTGAGTAATGGCCCCAGCGAGGTCAGCCAAGGATTGTTGGAGAGCATGGAGCGGACAGTGGGTGTCCGCTAAGGACTGTAAGTGTTCCCTGATGGGACTTAGACACCCACGTATGGCATCTAGTTTGGCTGCCATGAGGTCAAACCCCACCCGCAGCTGATCAGCCATCTTCTCCTGGCACCCTAACACACGGCATTGGAATGCCATTTGTTGGTCGTGGGGGTCCTGAGATCCAGCTGTGGTGGTGGGTGCTTCCTGCTGTGTGGTCTGTGCAGGGTGTGGGGTCACCACAATGCAGCTGGTCTGCCCTGCTCCTGGAGGTGGGGTGCGGAGGCTGTCTACGAGCCATTGGAGGGTGTCGGAGCAGATGGCTAGGGGGTCCTCTTCATCATCACTGAAGAGATGTCTGGTCTCCTCTGCAGGAGGTGTTGATTGTCCCTCTTTAATGTAAAGAGGAGATGCAGCTTAACAGTGTGTTCCATGTATGTTGATGCATTGTACATGTTTATATACAGACTGCATGACAATGTGCATTGTGACTGTTTTGGAGGAGCTGGCTATTTGATGGGAGACAGTGGACATTTCGACTACATGACAGATGTGAGGTTGTACTCGTACATTATCATCTCACAGTTTCCTGCTATGCCAGATGTGATTTGCCAGTTTCTACGCACAAGTGGCACCAGTTGTGTCCTCTGTCCTGTAGTGAAAGTGTTACACTTTGTACCACTGTAGTGTCCTGAGAGATGGGGCACTAGGACCTCGGAGGAGGGCAGAGGGCAGAGGGCAGGACAGGTCACCGGACACCAGTTCCGGTCAGTGAAGCGAGGGGGCAGAGCACAGGAAGCAGGGGACGAGGCAGGACGTGCAGCATGCTGGCTGTAGATGATATGCAATAAAGAAGTAACAACTCACGTGGTGTGGTGGTGATCTTTGTAGCTGAAGCGACGCGACAACTAGCGACGAGGTGGGATCGAAATCCACGCGTCGTGGCGACTGTCGGAGCCCACCCGGTCGCGGAAGTAAAGTCGGAGCCAGGAGCCCACCCTGGCCCAAAGTGCCCATCAGAGAAAAAAACACCGTTGCGGGAGCCCACCCCGGCGCTGCTAACGCAAGTAAGAGCAGCGCGAAACTGAAATTGACGAGGAAGCCGAGAAAAGATTGAAATCCCTCCCGCGCGTGAGTTTCAACGAACTCTCGCGAGAGGAGGCGGCCATTTTAAAGTCAGGCGAATTGGGCCAATAAGCATCCAAGATAGACGGCGCCCATTTTGAAGGGTCAGGCAAAGTCCCGGACAGTGCGAAATCGCGCGCGAGAGTGCGGCGGCCGTCTTGGAGTCAGGCAAATTGGGCCAATAGCAGCACAGGAAGGCCGGGAGGCCATTTTAAGGTCAGGCAAAAAGGAAAAGAGACTAAAAAAGGTCTAAATTAAAGGAGAAACAAAAGAAAAAGGTGCCAAAGAAAGAAATAGCACTAGAGGAACAAGGAAAAAGAGGAAAGGAAAGAAATAAACAAAATAAAATATAATAAAGGAAGGATATGGGTGACGAAGAGGCAAGAAGCACACAAGCTGTGTTCCGCAGGCCACTGCCATTTAATATATCGGAACCGCAAGCAGGCATCAGATGGGAGCGATGTCTACGACAATTTGAACGCTACATGCGTGCAACGGACGTCGTAGAGAGCAAACAACTAGATCTGCTGGTCAACCTTGCGGGAGACGAGATAGAAGACTTAATGATGACACTCCAGAGTGAAAAAACGGCGGATTACAAAGGCGCGAAAGCGTGTCTCACGGAGAAATTTGACCCCCAACGCAACATCGATTTTGGAAGGTACACGTTCCATGCCAACAACTAGAAGAGAGCATGGATGACTTCGCGACAAGATTGCGGAAGTTGGTGACATACTGCGAATTCGATAAATTTGACAATGAAGAAGCAATACGATCGCGTCTCATCGTAGGATGTCTGTCAGTAGAGTTCAGAGCACGCATTCTAAAAGAGCCAACAACACTTGAGAAAATACTGACGATGGCCCGCACAGAAGCACGGGCCACGGAACATGCCAAACAAATAGGAATAGGCAAAGAAAAAGGAACAGCGATGGCACATCGGATGACGGAAAATTTCAAAAGGAACGACAACAGGGAGCAACAACATCCCAGGAAACAAGTGGTCACATGCTACAGATCCGGCCTTGATTTCCCACACGTTGGCACCTGCCCAGCAATGGGCCAGAAATGCAGAAAATGCAACAGGGACAACCATTTCGCAAGCACCTGCATGAGCCGGCAATTCAGGAACGAGAGGGGACGAACAGCCAGACCAAGGACGACAGGCACAAGACATGCCCGACACATGGAGACAGCAGAGAGAGGCTCGTCCGGGAGGGAAGCACGGCTATACCTCATGTCCGACACACCAAAAGAAGGAAGACAGCAGGAACACATCCAGCTGGTGGAGATACAGCAAATAAAAAAGATGGCCACAGTAGACATTGACGTCGGGCGCCACAGAACAAAATTTGTGTTAGACAGTGGCGCAACATGCAACATAATGTGCATGTCAGAATACATGAAGATGAGAATAAAGCCAACATTATCGCCATCAAAAGTAAATGTGTTCACGTGGGGATCAAAGACACCCGTCGAAAACATGGGCAAGTTCACTGAAACTCTGACATATCAGGATATGACATGTCAAGAAGAGATACACGTGCTGAAAGGGGACATCCCAGCACCGTGCCTGCTGAGCAACGTCACAGCATAAGTCATGGGGCTGCTGGCTATGACATATCACATGACAGAAAAATAGAACATACTGCAAGAATATCAAGAAATACTGCAGGGACTGGGAAAACTAAAAGACAAACAGATTACCCTACACATAAACGAAGCTGTGAGACCAGTGGCACAGCATCACAGGGGAGTGCCGATTCATTCACAACCACAGGTGGAAGAAGAAATAAACAACCTGCTGCAGCAAGACATAATTGAGCCTGCAGACGGGCCGAGACCATGGGTATCACCAATTGTAGCATTCCCGAAGAAGAACACATCCAAAACACGGATCTGTGTAGACATGAGAATACCGAACACTGCAATATCGAGGGAACGTCATCCAGGACCCCATCTGAACGACATGATCAGCAGACTGACAGGGGCGTGCTGATTCTCAAAGCTAGATCTGTGCAAAGGGTATCACCAACTAGAGCTGGACCCACAGTCAAGGTACATAACGACATTCTCCACACCCCCAGGACTATTCAGATACAAAAGGCTCAGTTTTGGTATCTCGTCAGAAGCCGAAATATTTCAGGAGACAATAAGACAGGTGATACGACCAGTGCACAACAGTTTCAACTACAGTGACGACATCCTAGTGTTTGGGAAATCGGACGAAGAACACGATAGCGGCCTAAGGCAAGTGTGCAAACAACTAAAGCAGGCCGGACTAACACTGAATGGAGAAAAGTGCGAGCTAGGGAGAACAGAACTGATATTCTTCGGGCACATATTCTCGAAAAAAGGGATGAGGCCTGATCCCAGCAAAGTGGAGACGCTGAAGAACACAAAGCCACAGTCAGATGTGGCAGAAATAAGATCATTCCTAGGCCTGGCAAGCTACTGTGCCAGATACATACAAGACTTTGCCACGGTGAGCACGCCGCTGAGAGAAACAAGGCCAGAAATTTGTCTGGTCTCAACAATGCAATGAATCATTCGAAGAGATCAGGAAGGCCGTGATGACTGTGGAGCACCTTGCATACTTCGACCCTCTGCTATGCACCGAGCTGACGGTCGATGCCAGCCCAGTGGGGCTAGGGGCGATATTAGCACAACACTTGCCAGGAAAGGAGTCACCAAGGAAGATTGTCTCATACGCCAGCAAAAGCTTGACAGACATTGAGAAAGCGTACTCCCAGCCGGAGAAAGAAAGCTTGGCGGTGGTATGGGCATGCGAGCATTACCACATGTTTCTGTATGGGAAGTCGTTCACCATCATCACAGACCACCAAGCACTAGTAACAATTTACGGCAACCTAGCGGCAAAGATGCCGCCCCGCATCGAGCGCTGGGGCATCAGAATAATGGATTACGATTTCAAAATTGTCCACAAACCTGGGAAAGAACATAATCCAGCAGACTACATGTCACGGCATCCACTACCGCATGCTGAAAACAAGGCCTCAATGGCAGAAGAATACTTAAACTTCGTGTTAAAGCAAAGCACGCCTGCACCAGTAACTCTAACAGAAATAGAGAGAGAAACGGAAAAAGATGACACTCTCCGAGCGGACAGAGAAACGATGAGACAGCAAAGGTGGAGAGATGTAAACAACAACTGCACATGGAAGGGAGGAGTAAACAAGGAGGAGATGCTGGCTCTACAGAAAATAAGTGGGGAACTCTCGGAGACAAATAGTGGAATTGTAATGCGGGGCACCAGGATAGTCATTCCGAGCTCACTACGCCGACAAGTGGTCAGCATTGCACACGAGTCACACAGGGGCATTGTGGCGACAAAGAAGCTGTTGAGAGAAAAAGTGTGGTTCCCTGGGTTAGACCGTCTAGTCGAAGATACGATTGCGGCCTGTCACCTCTGTCAAACGACAGGTCCGCCTGCAAGACAAGAACCATTACACATGTCGGAACTGCCAAGGGCTGTATGGACAACAATGGCTGCCGATTTCTATGGACCTCTAGACGCGGGAACTTACCTACTGGTCATCATAGATGAATACTCCAGATTCCCCATTGTGAGATCAGTCTCCTCAACGTCAGCAGCCGCAACATTACCTGTTCTGGACGACATATTCGCAGCATGGGGCTCGCCAGAGACATTGAAAACGGATAATGATCCTCCGTTCTCAGGAGAGGAATTTCGAAGGTTCATGGCCTACCTCGGAATAGAGCACAGAAAGATAACACCACTATGGCCGCAAGCAAATGGCATGGTCGAAAGGTTCATGGGAAATATCAAGAAGGCAGTTCAGAGGGCGAAGCTGTCACAGATTTCCCTGGGCCAAGCACTATGCCAAATACTGAGAGACTACAGAAACACACCTCATGGGTCTACAGGGAAATGCCCAGCGGAGCTAGTACTAGGGAGGACAAGCAGAACGAGGCTGCCGCAGGTAGAAGGACTGACCGCGCCAGGGCTCGAGAGCGTGGCAGCAAAAGATGAGGCGGCCAAGAGGAAAATGAAAGAATATGCTGACGGAAGAAGACATGCCATCAAATCACACCTTAATGAAGGAGATACTGTAATAGTACGACAGAGACAACAACGGAAGTCGGACAGTCCATTCGCCCAAGACCCGTTGACGATAACACAAGTCAAAGGAACAATGATAACAGCAGAATCAGACAGCAGACGAATAACAGGCATCGAAGAGACAACAAAAAGGGAGTGCAACGGAGCAGGTGCAGCAGAAGCCACCAGGCCAAAGGAAGGCCAAGGACTTGTGACGAGGCCGAGGAGAGACATTGTGAGACCAAAGAGACTAATAGAAGAAATGTGAGATGCCGCTCTAGGCAGCATCTCACGAGGCACATCCATCGACACCTTCACACCTTGCAACAGACTCTACCAAAGAAACTGTCCCATTTCTGATTACTAACTAATGCTACTGTCGTAACGTCTTTGTGACAAAGGGGGGAGATGTAGTTTCCTGAGAGATGGGGCACTAGGGCACTAGGAGGAGGGCAGAGGGCAGGACTGGTCACCGGACACCAGTTCCGGACAGG
Source organism: Triturus cristatus (assembly GCF_964204655.1). Taxonomy (NCBI): domain Eukaryota; kingdom Metazoa; phylum Chordata; class Amphibia; order Caudata; family Salamandridae; genus Triturus; species Triturus cristatus. Next base: position 306,673,887 of record NC_140582.1, on the reverse strand, counting down.
GAAGCGAGGGGGCAGAGCACAGGAAGCAGGGGACGAGGCATGACGTGCAGCATGCTGGTTGTAGATGATATGCAATAAAGAAGTAACAACTCACGTGGTGTGGTGGTGATCTTTGTAGCTGAAGCGACGCGACAACCACATTGTCGTCAATGTTGATGTGCTGTGATTACTATGTGTGTGTGCTGCATTGTGAGTGAGTCACCCCTGCAGCTCTGATTTAGCGGCCCCTTATCCCTTTGAGGCGGTGTGCCTTTGACTTGTGTGCTTTTATGGTGCAGAGATGTTGGCGACTTGGATCATTTGTGCTCTTGGACGGTTTTTGTACTCTTGTGCATTGTTTGTCTGCAGATGTATTGTTGACATCAGGGGTTGTATGTGCACGTGGATGTGTCAAAGATAGGCCTGCTACTTTGAGGATGTGATTCACACTGGGCCACCTCAGTGTTGTGTCGTGCACCATGTCATGTATTTGACTGCAGCCTTGCAGTGTCACTTGCATTGTCAGTGTGGCTCACAGAGCTGCTGCTTTGCTGGATTCAGCACATGTGCATGGGTAGGTTGTGGGATTGGTGATAGGGAGGGGCCCCCCTTTGTGCACATAGTGGACGGGGGCCTACTTGGTGTTTCTATGTGTGCTGCAGTGTGCCAAGGGTATCAGGGACATGTTCCACAATCATTGTGGGTGTGCAGTGTGCTACATATAATTGTGCATGTGTGCCATTGTGCCCATCTCCCCCCGTCCCCCCAGTCCCTGGTCGTTACTCACCCTGCTGCTGTTATATCAGGTCATGTCGAGCAGTGTCCGGACCCCCAACTCCGTGCACCGTCTCCACACTGATGACTGTGGCCACCTTTTTCTCCAGCTCATCCAGCTCCTCCTGTGGTGCAGGACTCCCACCTCCAATTGCCGTTGCTGCCTTCCTGTTGGCAGCGAGTTTCTGCTTGGTTTGGCTTTTCACATCATGCCAGCGCCTCTTGACCTCCTCCATTGACCTCCTCAACACTCCGACTGCATTCATGTTGTTCACGATGGACTGCCATATTTCCGTTTGTGTTGCCAATAACAAGGTGGAGGTGACGAACAGTTGTTGGTAGTGTTCTATCACCTCTGTGACGATGATCCGGTTTTCCTGCGGACTGAACCCCTTCTTCCTCTTCTCCTTGCCCTTCCCCGCCCATGGGGTTCCTGGCTGGTCCTCCTTGGGGCTTGTGGGGTTCGAGATGTCCTCTGCACTCAGTCCGGGTGCATCCATGGTGCTACGCAGTTTATTTTGGTTTTGGTGTGTTTTTTTGTTGCTTTTATAATGCATGATGCGTGGGAATTGCAGTCCTGTCGCTGGTTATCGCTGATTTTTGTATCGCGATTTGGGGCATTGCAACTTTTTTTGCGTTTCGTATTTTTTCAGCGTAGCATTAATTTTTATGCGGTCATTTGGCTCGTTATCGTGAGACTATAGCATGGTGCCGCTGGGTTGGGAATACAATGTTGACATGGTGTTATTTTGTCGCGATAGACTGCGATGTGCACAGTTGCGTTCAGCTAATATTGTGATAATTATCATATGTTCTTGAGAATATCCCCCATAGTTTTCAGAAAATGTGATAATAATTGAGAAGTATCAGAAAATCGAAGGTTCATAATCCTTCTCAACAAGATCAAATCTAAAATATTTTTTAATGTTAATTTTTAAAAATTCGCTCAGCAGTCGTGAATTAACGAATGCATCTATTTACACAGCACCACAAATTAGGGTGTGGTCTGTGTCCCTGAACTCTGGGGGGCAGATTTACAAGCCCCTTGCGAGACATTTACGCCGCCGTTGCGTCACGGTGGTGTAAACCATGCGCCATGTTGCGCCTTATTTACAACGTGACGCATCTAGGGAGATGCGTCACGTTGTAAAGCCCTGCGCTACATTAAACCTGTGTCAGGTTTAATGTATGCAGGGTGGGCGTTCCGTCGGAAAAAGCCTCGGAAAAGTGACGCAGTGAAATCTACAAGATTTCACTGAGTCACTTTTCCGACGCTGCTGCGTCAAAACCCTGCGCCTGCTTGAAGCAGGCGTAAGGCATGACGCAGCATGTTAGGTATGGGCAGCCCCTGAGCATTGCTGGAGTTGCGTCGTGCTTGCGACACGACTCCAGCAATGCGCCCCCCTTATGCCATCAGATGCGTCACGCATCTGTTTATCCTTGTGCCACAATGCGCCGCATTGTAAATGCGGCGCATCTGTGGTGGCGCAAGGATAAACTTGCGTGACGCATCTTTCCTGACGCATCCCTGCTGATTTGCAGGGATGCGCCAGGAAACATAAATCTGCCCCTAGGTTTCCAACAAAACACACGTGAAATCAGAAATTCAGATTACCCAGAACATTCAGCACAGACGATGGCCGCAGAAGTGAATTGTATTTACTGTGAAGGGCATATTTGGGCCTTTGCTGCGGTTTGATGTCACCTCTCTCTATCTAGAACACATTACAGCATGGTGGAGGAAGAACCGTTTGGAAAACCAAATCTTTCTAAAAATGTATTCCCACCCTTTCGCCATATTTTTTCTTTTTTTTCTTCAAATGCAGGTGTCCATAAAATAAAGCACAGTGGCATCTTCAGGTATTCAGATTTGGCCATTCTTTTAATATAGCCATACATGTTTGCTTTTTCACTTCGAGTTTAGTTTAGTCAGTCTGAATTTCCTTAGTATAAGAACGCTGCTTGGTTTGTTTTTCTCCCTGCTGAGCAATTAAAATGTCAGTAAATGTCATCCCATGTTGCATTAGGAAGCATGCCTGAGCTTATTGCTTCTTATGTGTTAAAAGATCAACTGGTGGGCATGAAAAAGAACACGCCTTGGGGTTATTCGCTATATTTTCTATTTAATATTTGTCATCGCGCATCAGAACACAACCGTAGAGCAGTAGCAGGAAGAATTTTAATGCTTCATTATGTTTCTTGATAAACCTAAGAGCATTCGCAGTTTCCCTCGCACTTTAGGATATGTCATCAATTAATTACGCTTTTTAATACCAATACAACCCCCCCCCCACACACAGCATTCCGTTTAAAAACAACCCCTGTAACACACTGTAGTTAGTATATTGCGTAAAGATGAGAAGCATTTACAAAGTCAATAGGTCTGTTTTTAATGGGTTAATGCATGCAGCGATAGCACATTAGATCAAGGAGGCGGAAGTCAGCAGGAGCGGACATAAATGTCTATTTTTGTAACGTGCTGCAGTTCAGTTGAAGCACTAGAGTGGAGGTGGAAAGATACAAACAAACAGCCAACAGCATAAGGTGAGAACTAAATAGTTTGCTGGTCTGAGCCAAAATATGATTGACAGACTCTCAGGCCAATGGCTGACAGAGGCTGGTCAAACTTCCAAAGGCAGAAAGGGGTAGATCCAAAGACCATTCTATGTATATTGTTAGCAATAAGTAATTTAACAGCTGGGCTGTCAAATCACACCTACAAATTGTGTATGCATCAGTGGCTAACACCAATATTTTTTTTAATCTCAATTATTTATTAAAGTTGCACACAGTTTTCATGTACAAACATCATGCACCAGAGACACAGATATGATAGATCAGGCAAGTCCAAGACATCTTAATAGTGAAAACATCTGAAAAGACAGTGAGAACTTAAAAAATAACTCACAACCTATAACACTATCAAGCCCCCCCAACAAAGGTGAAGCAAACAGAGTAGTCCCCCGGGGGAACCAAGAGGGAGGGCCAGGGAGAGGGCAAGAGTAAAGGGTAAGGGAAGTGTACTCTTACATCGCAATGTCGGGCTCCCAGACTGCCCCTGGGAAGCCTCCACCACCCGGGAACAGTCAAGGGACAGGTGCGAAGTGGGAACCTGACTAAGTAAAGGTGATGCCCACAGATAACCATGGCGGAAGGAGCCCCAGACCTACTCAAACTTCTGCAATTGATCATTGAGCTTATAGATAAGACATTCTCAAGAGGTCATGTCGTGCATGTCAGTGAGTCATGTGTTATGAGACGGTCGCGTAACAGATTTCCAGTGGTGCAATATTTCTACCTTCACCACTGCCAGAGCTGAAGTGAGTTAGCGTTTGCCATGAAGCATCAAATCCAGGAATATAGTCATGTTCTGGAGTAAAACTAAGCGGGCTGTCAGATGTGGGGCTACCCCCAGGTGTTCCGTCAAGGTATCCCAAACCGAACCCCAGTACTGTGAGTGAACCGTGCAGTTCCACAGAACATGCCCAATATTACAGTGCACTGTATCACACCTCCAGCACTTGGGGTCTCCTAACATTCGCACTCTACAGATTTGTTTCGGCATCCAGCGCCAAAGGTGTAACTCAATTTCAACCTGGCTTCACAGAGGAAGTCGTCATGCTCATCCAAAAGGTTGTACCAATCATCCTCAGAAATGGAGAGGCCAAGCCTCCATTCCCTCCAACAGCTCAAATTATGAGCAGTAGGGCGCGAGCAGAGATCATCCGTCAGGGTTGCTGACAGACCCACCATAGTGCCCCTATTTTCAGATCAGAATGTACTGCAACAGGAGACCAGGAACTATATTGTAGGGGGGCACCCAATGCATGCTGAAGACTGTGTGTGTGGCATTCATGGCAAGCAAACCAGATGATGGGCCGAATGCCATGCATAGCGTGTGGCATTTATAATTCTGTGATAAGATTTGTAGAGTTTCTGAATCTATGAGAAAGACTCCTCCAGAGATAGATCTACCAGAAAGACTAGCAGTACTACTCCAATAAACTACTACTACTCATTGTTCTTTCTTAGAAGTTCTATGTCCTTGCTTGGTGTGAAACTCTTTGTTGTCCATATGGCTCAGTCCAAGCTAGCCAATCATTTTTAATAAATAAAACCTTTAATTACCCACCACTTTAGGGATTAGACCTCCCAATATGTGTAATTAACCAAAGCACTAAAATAGTGCTATTCTGAGAAAGCAACACATCTTCAGACAAAAAGGGGGTATGGGTTAGGAGAAAGAAGTTGACTAGGTTTTTCACATGCTCCAGACTGTCAGAGGGGTTCTACCTGATGTTGTCTCCTTTCCGCTTGCCAGAAGCTGCTGTTACTTAAACATAAACACAGTGTTTCTATGTGCATTCTCTTTATGAAATGCATTGACCTACCAATTGTTCCCTCTACTATTCTTCTGCTTACTTACATCTTGCTCTCACTTATTCTTTTTCAAGCCGGGTCTGGTGGCGCAGTGGACAAATGCATCCACTGTAGGGGCCTGTGTTCAACCTCATGATTACAGGTTCTAATCCCAGCGGGTCCACTCAGCCTTCATCCATCGAAGGTCGATTAAATGAGTACCATTGGGTAACAATATACATCTGTTATTCAGCGCCTTGAGACTTCCGGGTGATACGTGCGCTATACAAAAGTACATGTTATGTTATTCTCCACTAGCTAGACTACTTCAGCACTTCTATATCTTCTCTCTTCGATGCATAAAGAAAGGTTAATTAATTATTTTATTTTTCCCCTTTTAACCCCTATACATTTCCCTTCTTTTGATCTATTCCTGTTTACCTGTTTAGTCTACTCTCAAAGCTAAGATAAATGTTCTATTCTCTGATTTTGTAACATAATGATTTTCCCAAAATGTCTCTTAAGGTTCGACTTCTTTCAGGAACAATGTTAACTTTCACCTTGTTAAAACAAATATATTCAGTTTCTAAAAGTAGAGATTTTTGGAGCCTCTTCGCACATCACTGTAGAACTTTTACTAGTGCTACAATAGTACTTACCATATATTACATATTATTGTTCGCTAACCAACCTGCAGAAGTCTATGCCCCTGAAAAACTGTCTTTTCTATAGGGAGATGTCCACCCCAATTGCACAGATCTCCACATGCAACTAGGTTTAAATAGTAAATGTGTGAGGGACCAGGGAGTGTCTGGAAAATGGGAAATACTTACAGAAAATTGGGAGGGGTTAAGGAGGGTTTTGCGGAGGGACAAACATCCACAGATGAAAGAGTAAGCTCATTGCTATTCACAAACTGCACTTCTAAAGTTACTACAGCCACAAATTACCCAAAAAAGTCATAAATGTACTCCAGCACCACACATGGCCAACCACGGAACGTGCAACAACGTATCATAGAAAATAATAAAGTCAGGAACAGAAAAAAAGCCCAATAGCAGGTAATGTTAAGATTAACTAGCTTATTCTGACTTTTATAAGCACTATTTTCTTAGTGCAACATGCACCCTTGCGAACAAAAAGGGCCAGACTATGCATTTTGTGCTAAGAAAATAGAACTAAATACAAAAGAACACGATGTTTGTTTATCCTATGTTCCCGCTGTAGGATTTTTGTGCCAATTCTCTCTAAATTAAGTGAACAGGCATAATTGCATAATTTTCAGTACTTTGGCATCAAAAAGTTAGATCACAATTACTGAAGTTACTCCGAATATTATGGCAAAACTAAAATTCTACCAAGGCCAAAAGACAAGAGAAGATTTTTACTGTGGTTTTCATAACAACATAGAAACATAACAGCTAATACTGATAACATAATATTAACAATCTCTCTATCTCTCACTCGCTATTTTGAAAATTCTAGAATACAGCTCAATATTTATCCTGAGCTGAAACACAAGGAAAGTCAATATAATTGTGAACAGTACTCTGAGTAACTCTAAGGTTTGTGTTTTCATGAGGACTACCTTCAATATCATGTGATTACACTCTGTCGCTTTGGATCACCTTCAAGATAATGGAATGATGCTCAAAATATGAAAAGAATTAATTAATATTAAGTAGTTTACCTACCCACTCAACAATGATATACTTGTTCTAAAGGGTACAATACTTGTTCTGATATAAAGTTTGTGCCAAAAGTATTCCACTAACTCCTCCTCTAGAAGCCACTCAATTACTTTTGCATTCTAATATGAATGGGTGACTCCTTATCAAAATACAAAAGGCACATAGAGTTTGTAATCCTAATGGCTGACTCCTTGTGAAAGCAAACTGTGAAATTCTGAAAGATTGCCAAAGTGTAACCACAGCAGTGGCAGCCATGTACTTGCTCCATTTTAAACCAATGATACCAAGTTGTGCCTGATTCTGACATGAAAGGCCCCACTCTTATGTCATAGGCCAGAATCCTCGAATCACTTACTCAGCTGTGAAATTTGAAGGTCATGTATGTGCTGTACTGCCCCATAGTTTCAGTTTCTTCATTTGTATAGTTATTTATTCTGGTTTCATCACATGATCTCCTTTTGAAGTCCTTTGTATGAAAGCATAGACATTTGCGATTTGTTAGGGTATGCATTTAGCTTTGTGCTCATAGGGTGCAGGAGGATGCTCTTATTGCCAAAATCTGTCATTCATATTTTTATTTTACTTTATCAAATTTCTAAAGTCGACATAAGTGCAGGTTTGTTTCACATAACAAATTCCAAATAACGCTATGAGTGACTCCTTGTGAAAACTAACAAATTACAAAATATGAGATTGCATTCCTTATGAAAAATTAATAGACATAATAAGCCTTTCTCCTAATAAGAGTGTGGATGGGAAAACGTCCTCCTTCCAACAATGTCTTTCAATGGACATTCAAGATATCCACTACAACTTGCAAGTCTCTTGAGAGTCTTGTGGCCCCATAGGACATTTACTCCTCTTTATGACTTAATTCAAGTGTTTAGGGTAGCGCATCCAGGTGGGACGCAATGCCTCCGTGCAAACGGTGCCCACACTCTGAGGTAAATGAGATTTAGAATAGAGTGGCACATGGAACCTGTAGGCAAAGGTAAGCGTCTCTAGCATAGACAGGAGATTACTGGTGACTCCAGTTCATCCTGGGTTCTCAGATAGACTTTGTAGATACTCTTTTTCGATAGGGAGACCATATGCTCACTCTTTTCTGAACAAGAAAGGTACTTGTCAATCATGTAGGAGCTGAATTGAGACAGATGGGTAATAACTTTGCCAAGATAGGATTTTGAGGATGATCCAATGCTAAAGAAGTTGAAAGGGAATCAATTAATGATAACTCTGCAGGTGTTCAATGGCTAGATTTTTTACAAGGACATCCAAAAGGAAAGTATTTATCTCTTCAGGTACACACACATCATGACCAATCTTAGAGTAGTTTGAAATTAAGAATGCCTTCTTCTCGATTCAAACCTATCCATAATTTTCTAACATGTTTATAGTGTGGTCGTATGTGTCAGTTTATTTGCACTAGCATTTACAAAGAGGGGACAGAAGTAGACCGTGCCCCATCCTCATTTGTTATGCCTCCTCTTGAGACTAACCAGGAGAGCTGTTGAATGTGCTTTGAAGCGGCAAAGCACCTTGCCACTCACCTTAGTTTTTCTAATTACTTTTCACAGCAAAGTAGTGATTGCTTCAGACAATATACAAGTCTGCATGCTTGCTAAAAATGTTGAAATCGTACTTTGAATGCATGCAAGAATATATCTAATTCTGTATATATATATGCACACATACAGTCAGATTTAAACATGTTACGCAAACTGGTGCACACAAACACACACCTATATATGTATATCTGTCTGTATATTTATAAATACATATATATATATCCATCCACCACGCGTCGATTTCCACAAGGACTGGAGCACGGACCACTAATTCAGTGCTGGTAAAGTTTTCTTTATTTTCCGCTCAACAAACAGCAGCCATTACGCGTTTCTACCCTGAAGGGCCTTGATCACATGACGCGCTCCACAACTTTCGATTTGCTTTTTCTACCATTTTTTTTTTTATTTCTTACAGTGACAAGTGCAACATATATTTAGGTAGTCATAGACAGAAACAAAATACTCAATGTTTCCTAGTGTTAGATCATGGTTAATTCCACAGTTTTGAAATCAAATTGATTATCCCTACGCTAGATTAAAGTCACAGGGTACAATATTTGCCCTTTGGTTGGTGTCCAGGTATCAATACCTTAAAGCAGATCGGACCCAGCACACTATACATAACTATCAACCACTGTTAAAATGCATTGCCGTTCATAATAACAATTAAAACTCATTATTTTTTCTAACCGCAAACTTGTAAAAACCCAAATACACAATTGATGTAAAATGCATCATGCATCAGTTGTCAGTCACGGTTATTAAATGGTTTCCTTAATGTAAACTGTTATTTAAAATGCTGGTGCAAATACCATTGTCTATTCAGACTTGTAAACATTTGTGTTATAAACTTCATGACTCCATAAAGTGCTAGTGCAAATAAAGTCTCTTAAGTGCATGTGCAAATTACACCAAAGTGAAGAAAGCTAAAGAAAGTGTTTAAAACTGTGAATTGGATGGGGGAGGGGGCGGTTTAGTTCGATGATTGCCTTAGTTCAATACATTATGTATATAAATGCTTAGTTACATTTGATTATCAATCGCCATATTATTTTATTCTGCAAACCCCATTGTCTAATTTATAGACACGTATAAAGATCTTTTGTGGCGTTCAGTACCCCTGGGTGCTTAGAATCTAAACCTAGAATATAGCGTGTCTCAAGTTTCCGGAGGGTCTTTCCCCAGTTTCCTCCTCTTTTATTGGGAAGGACGGCATCAATCAGATAATATTTAAGATCTTTCGGGTCAGCATTGTGTGCTTCCCCGAAATGCCGCGCCACGGGATACAACAGTTCCTCATATCTAATGCCCCTTATGGGCTGGAGTACCCTCTTGTGGCCCTGGAGCTTGGTACTTCCCACATACTGTAGGGCACAGGGGCACTCCAGCACATAGATGACGTGATCTGTCTTGCAGGTTAGGGCTTTGTTGATGGCTCGTTCCTGGTCACTAAATGGTGTCATGTATGATGTTTTATTGATGCCATATTGGCATGCTTTGCATAGTTTGCATCTGTAAAATCCCTTTCGCTGTGCCAGCCAAGTTACCCCAGTCTGGCTCACAGGGTTGTTCTTAACCAGGATGTCTTTCATTGAGGGTGCTCCGCTGCAGGTTATGGCAAGTTTGTTTGGTAGTAAATGGCGTATGACAGGATCATTCAGGACTAGCAGCCAATTTCTTCTGATAATTTTCTTAATTGCCTTTTCCTGCTTGCTGTAGTTTAGAATGATTCTAAAGGCACCCCCTCCCACCTCCGGCATAATTTCTGTGCTGGTGGCTGCTTGTTCGGATTCTGGGAGTTTGACGCTGCTTGCCCCTCATAGCATCAGCATACAGGACAGGTGTTCGTGATGGAGGCTATGAGGAGCAAGCAGCGACAATACACGGTATTTCACCCACCCACCTTGGATTGATTTAGTCTGATGAACGTGGTGAAGGACAGACTCACTGGAGTAATACACTAGGCACTTCCGGTACCAGAATGCCGTGCGAAGCGGCCACGCCCACTGGGGCCGGTACCTGTATGAATTGGTGCCTTTCTGTCAAGTAACCTTGTAATGGACCGAGCCTGTGATGAAGGGCAGGGGCCCGAAACGTGTTGGCTCCACCATTTGAGGTGATTGACTGTGTGTAAACGCTTGCTGCATCCTTCATTAAAATTGCCTGAACATACTTACTCGTGTGGGCCCTTCTGTTCCTGGCGATCTTTGTGGTTGGATTTGTACGGCTGCGCCAAGCCGTTGAAGGAGCCCCGCTGCCATGCAGACCTGGGTGGCGTCATGTGGCGTGCATCAATACAGGACGGGTGTTCGTGATGGAGGCTATGAGGAGCAAGCAGCGTCAATACACAGTATTTCACCGAACCATTTGGGATTGATTTAGTCTGATGAACGTGGTGAAGGACAGACTCACTGGAGTGATACACTAGGCACTACCGGTTCCAGAATGCCGTGCGAAGTGGCCACACCCACTGGGGCCGGTACCTGTATGAATTGGTGTCTTTCTGTCAAGTAACCTTGTAATTGACCGAGCCTGTGATGAGGGGCAGGGGTCCGAAACGCGTTGGCTGCACCATTTGATGTGATTGACTGTGTCTAAATGCTTGCTGCAGCCTTCTTTAAAATTGCCTGAACATACTTACTCGTGTGGGACCTTCTGTTCCTGGCGAACTTTGTGGTTGGATATATATATATATATTCGACAAAGTGTTACTCCAAACAACCTCCAGCTAGCAGGAACTGGCGAAGAAGGAGACGGACCACAAAGATTTGGCGAGATGGTGTTTATTCAGCCCAAGTTACAGCAGTGACGCGTTTCGAGCCCAGAAGCCCTTGATCACACACCACATATATATATATTCACTGAAAAAAACCATAGGTTTCAGGGACGTTATGGATAGTTGGACATTTCACTCATACAAAATCATAGAAATTCCGCCGTTATAGTTAGTATAGCTAACTATAACTTGCGCCCCCGCAATGCACTGCTGATGACGTCACATATTACATCATTCATGACGTGGTCAGTGACATCACTGATGACATCACTGATGACATCTCAAATGACATCACTGCTGACATCACTGATGACATCATCCAGTGAATGTGTTATTCTTTAAAATTTAAATATGTATTATATAAATACCAAGCTGTATTGAAGAATGAGTGGATGTATAAGTGTCTCGATGGAGGAAGTAGTAGGTGTGTGACTCACTGTTTAAGTGAGTGATTAAATGTGTCTTACGGAATACATGGGTTAGTGACTAAACTGTGTGAATGTCTGTATCAGTCTGTCTGTTGTTGTATAACCTGCTGCATCAGTTGGTCAGTAGCTCCACGGGTGTAATTGTATAGGAGACTGAGTGTGTGGTTGGGTGGGGGGTGTGTGACTCTGTGCATAGATGTGTGAGTGGTTGATTGAATGGGGGTATGACTTTAACCCCTTCAGCGCGGCGCGGATTACCGCGCTGTGCTGAAGGGTTCGTGCGCAGGCGGGGCCGTGACGGAGCGGTTCCGTCAACCGCACAGCGCGACCGACGCGCATGACGGAACCGCTCCGTCACGCTCATGGAAGGGGTTAAGAGTGCATGTGTAAACAGTTCTATGGGTGAGTGAGTATGTGTATGGATGTGTTGGTGAGTGACTTGATGTCTCAGTGGTAGATGTCCAAGTAAGTACAAAAGTAAAAGGCAGTGTATGTGAGAGTTAGAGTATATACATGACTATATGTGAGAGTCAGTGATTGTGGGAGTGGCTGTATGGATGAGCGTATACTTGTATTAGTGATTATATAAGAGAGTTAGTATCTGTATGATTAAATGAGGTGGTGTGTGTATAACTGTGTAGGTGAGTAAATGGAACTGTGATTGATTCTTTGCATGACTGACTAGGATAAGCGCATGACTGACTAGGATGAGTGGTGGTGTGTGAGTGTCTGTTTAGGTGTATGAGAGCATATGATAGTATTGTATTGATCAGTGACTACATGTATGAATGGTTGTATGGATGAATGAATGCATGTGTCTGTAGACCTAGGAATTAGTGAGTGCGTTTGTAGTAACTGGCATTGGTGTGTCGATGGTTTTGAAAATGGTAGTCTGTATTTTACAGGGGGTGTATCAAAGGTTATATTAGGGTGTGAGGAGGTGCATCAGATTGTCACATGGATGATGTCATCAGTGATGTCATTTGAGATGTCATCAGTGATGTCATCAGTGATGTCACTGACCATGTCATGAATGATGTAATATGTGACGTCATCAGCAGTGCATTGCGGGGGCGCGAGTTATAGTTAGCTCTACTAACTATAACAACGGAATTTCTATGGTTTTGTATGAGTGAAATGTCAAACTAACTATAACGTCCCTGAAACCTATGGTTCTTTCAGTGAATTTCAAAGGTTTTTTTAATGCTAATTTGTAACTATAACGTCCCTGAAACGTATGGTTTTTTCAGTGAAATTCAAAGGTTTTTTAAATGCTAATTTGTAACTATAACGTACCCGAAACCTATGATTTTTTCAGTGAATTTCAAAGCTTTTTTAAATGTTAATTTCTAATTATTTTCTTCTTTAAACCTATAGTTTTTTCAGTGATTTAAAATTATCACTTCATTGTCAACCTAGTGAAAACAGCCAATATCCCCAGTTTTCCAGCAATAGCTTCCACAAAAAAATCTTCACAAATGAGAACAACAACTACCGGTAATAATATACAGAGTAGATGTTCCCGTGCAAAAATTAACACAAAAGCACCAATTACCGATATATTCAACGAGCAGCCAAACCTTGGGTGCGATCTAAAAACAGGGAATAAGGCACGGTTGCAGTAGATATCTAACATCTGCATTTTACTGGTGTAAACCAGGACAACTACCTACAACGTGAAAGGGATCGCAGCCCAGAATCACATCTGAAGTGCAGCATATGTCATAGAGTTACTGATCACGCAGCTCAAACACCCATGAAGGCCACAACACTCACTGCCACCAGCCTCAGGACGTCCCCCCTGGAACACCCCAATCCCTACTACCACCGAGGCAGCGCAGAACAGGACAGCGGACCTTCCAAAAACTGCATGGTCCCTCAGCCACACAATACTTGAATGTTGGCAGATGTGGCAAGCAAATATGTGTGAAGGACGCAATTCATCCATCAATAATAATAATGCACACAATACCAAGTGTAGCGGTGATGTGCTGGACAGACCTCATTATACAGATCATAAACCTCTCCATCTGTACCTATACTGCTGGTGCTTGTAGTGTTGTGCACAATAGATGCAACCATGTTACCTCAGGCAGTGGGGAAGATCTCGGACATGTAACTGTGCTGTCCTTCCCTGGAAGCGGAAATGCAGTGGGCTGGACCAACGTACGCCACTCCAGCGTAAGAGTATGAATAAATAACCAGGGGCTCTGGGCGTGGTTCACTTGTAAACTGTGAAGAACAACGAGTGTGCCAGAGCGGCTGGCCTCTCCCTGCCACGTGGCTGCCGCCATGACCATGGGTCTCCTCGACACAGGCCCCCTGCAAACCCAGCGGCACAGCACTGCAGACTTACGTCTGTACAGACTACTGCCTTCGATCTACACTGCGGACAGCAGGCATCACAATTCAGATGGAGTAGCAATTGCAGATGACGCAGTCCAGTACGCAAGATACATTGCTCCCAGTGTGGCCCTCTCGAAACACGCATCATCGCAGGGTGTACACACGCTGAGTGCTTCAGGTGCCACTAACTCAGTGCACCATAAGTCATCGCCACGTGGCCTTCTTGAGGCAGAATTCAATCGACAAAAGACATTGCTATGAGTGCGGCCCCCCCGGACCACACATCATCGCAGGGTACGTACACGCTAAGCACCAAAGTTACTACTAACTCAGTGCACCATAAGTCATCGCCACGTGGCCTTATTAAGGCAGAATTCAATAGACAAAAGACATTGGTCCAGGTGCGGCCCCCTCGGATCACGCATCATCGCAGGGTACGTACACGCTCAGTGCCAAAGGTACTACTAACTCAGTGCACCATAAGTCATCGCCACGTGGCCTTATTGAGGCAGAATTCAATAGACAAAAGACATTGCTCTGAGTGCGGCCTCCCCGGACCACGCATCATCGCAGGGTACGTACATGCTGAGAGACAAAGGTACTATTAACTCAGTGCACCGTAAGTCATCCCCATGTGGACTTATTGAGGCCGAATTCAATAGACAAAAGACATTGGTCTGAGTGCGGCCCTCCCAGACCACGCATCATCGCAGGGTACGTACACGCTGAGCGCCAAAGATACAACTAACTCAGTGCACCATAAGTCATCGCCACGTGGCCTTATTGAGGCAGAATTCAATAGACAAAAGACATTGGTCCGAGTGCGGCCCTCCCGGACCACGCATCATCGCAGGGTACGTACATGCTGAGCGCCAAAGGTACTACTAACTCAGTGCACCATAAGTCATCGCAAGGAAGAGTGAACAGTTTTATGTCAGCAGTGAGGCATACTATCACTCAAAAATCACCCAAAATACTTATAGTATAAAAAGAAGAGAAGAATCGAAGTACATTAATGATTACAATCCGGTGATTTTGAAGATGTGGAATGCAAATATGGACATACAATATGTTGCAGATAACTCAATTACTGTTCTATATGAAATACTGCAGCATTATAGTTTTTAAAAAAATGTTACAGAAAAAATAAATTAAGGAGAATATGCTGTAATTGGATCTGATGGATGTTTGGTAAAGCATGCCAAAGGAAATTTGATTAATCACAGGAAATTAAGATGTGATACTCCAGATAAGAGAGAGTTGTTTCTATTTAGCTCTTCTGCAACTCTTCAAACCTTGGCGGACTGAAATGCAATTACTTGGAGATTTTGACTGCTATGAAGATTCTTCCAATGAATGTAAAGATAGCATTGAATGTACAATTTTTCCAAATTATCTCCAAATGTTGAATGAAGAGATTAATCAAGAAAAAGATATTGCAGCTGAAATTGCTAGAGATAGTTCACAAATGGAAAGAATTTGCTGCTTATCTGTTTGTGAAGGTCGTTTCGAGTTAGGAACTGTACAATGTATTTGTAAATAATGTTACAATAAATTGAAAGAAAGCAAAATGCCAGCTAGAGCTGTCCATAATGACTTAGAATTAGTAGCTATACCACCTGAACGTAAAGATTTAAATACATTTGAGGCCATCCTTATTCAATCTGTGCACCCTTTTCAGGCTATAATTCGTGTGGAGCCTAAAACAGGTAAGCTGCCTCCAACAGATCTACAAAGAAGTTTAAAAGGAAGAGTTGTGTATTTACCTTTAGATTTTAAGAAAAATGTTGAAACTGTTAGTGTAGAAAGAGACGATACTGAACCTGTAGTCATTCTTGTCAATGGTGTACCCACAAAGAGTCGGAAAATATGGCAAGAGTTAGTACATGTGACGAAAGTCCAAAAGGCTTCATTATATCTGGTGTAAAACAATATTTACTATAAAATTGTAAATGTAGAAGGAGAAGAAATGACTTTAGAAGATGAAACACATATTTCAAGTGGACAATTCAAGAAAAGAAGAAATTTATGAACATCATACTATACATCCTCTAGATTCAAAAGAACTGATAGGACATACTTTTGAATTGTTCCAGATGAAAAAAGCAAAACAAACTCCCATGAGTGTGTGGGAAACAAGTTTGGAGGCTCATTGTTTTCCACAGCTCTTCCCTACTGAAAAATGTAGACGATATGATGAACGACCAGTTCACATTCTAGCTTCAGAATACCGTACTTTACAACTGTACTCAGAACAACCAAGATTTCCTCAGTGTATTCCATGTTTCATCTTTTGTTCCATACACCTACACTGCGGTCAGCAGAGCTCACAATTTAAATTGAAACATGATTTATTTATTAGAGAGAATTGTACTCTATGTCCTCGAACTTTGGCAAGAGGAAGTGACTAAAAACATTCCTCGGTGTCTGTGCTGACTACTGCCTTCGATGTACACTGGCGATAGCAGGGCTCACAATTCACATCGAGTTGCAATTCTGTGGCTTGCCCGCACCACGCATCATCGCTGGCTGCGCAGACGCTAAATGCTTCTGATGCCCCTATCCCAGTGCAGTACAACTCATGCACCCTTTCTGATACAATATTTTGTGTATAATTTCACATCTGCTGTCCTACCTCAGTGTATCACAAGTCATGAACCCTTTACGATAGAATCTTTTTTGTATGATTTCATATCTGGTACCCGTACCTTAGTGCAGCACAAATCATTGACCCTTTATGATTGAATCTATGAGTCTGATCCAATGATTACTGTTGTACTTGTTGCCAGCACCAACCATTCTTGGAGGGTTGGCTTACAATCACCCCACACGCATCCACCACAGACGTCACTGGACATGTGACCCTGGTAATAAAAAGGAGTCGAGCGCATGTGCCCGTACCCAGTTCCACTATCTATCTGTGTCCGTGTGTTCATTATGTATGCAACATGCTGCCCCAAGGCCTACCACATTACATAGTACTCTGGACAGCGTATGCAACCATCTTACCTTTGACAGTGGGGGAAAACTTTAGTTATGTAACTTTGTCTCGGTCATTGTACAAGTACGTACGTAGAGACTGCATCATCAGAGTACTGCAAGCAGAGTGTATAGTGAACTTATAAGTGCGTGAGGATCGTCGCAGTGATTGTATAAGTACATATGTTGGCTCAGCCTAACTCCGACAACGAGCTTGTCTCTAATTGGCTGCCCTCCATGTGCCAAAAACCGAAACTTCAACTTTCCATGGCCCTGTTTTGCTACAGCTGCAACACTCCACTGAATGTGAAATAAACATTAATTTCCACACAGATGTCTCATGTCCACCATCTTTCTTGTGTCGAACTATGGATGAATATAGGGTCAGTAATTCCCCGTACCTTCCATGTTGGCCATATTGTAAGACTTGGTTCACAGAGTGACACTTTGGCTTTTGCAACCCGGGTGACGGTAGCACTCCAACACGGACACCCGCATCTAGTGTTGTCAGATTTTTTAAGCTTTCTATAGCCAAAGCCAACCAAAAAGTAGCCCAAAGTAGCCCAATATTGCTACGTTAGGGAAGGAGGGGCAGGGACAGCAGGCGGTGAATGCATTGGAATTGATGTTGCAGCAGGATGCCAAGTAAATATTTGTCTAATAAAGTGCTTTAACATACTACTTTGCTGGAGCGCTGTATATATATTTATAATCTGGCAACTATCACAAACCATAATTTTACCACACAACTGGCAAAATATAGCCCAATTGTGCGTGATCTAGCCCAATCTGGCAACACTGATGCCACAGCCACTCCCTCACGGCTGGTATTCACCCACACCACACCCATCCAGCACAGGCGTCACAGGACACGTGACCCTACTAAAAAAAAAGACTGGGCGCACGTTCTCGATGCCATTTTATAGTTGCTCACAACGCATGCACTGTCACACCGCCACGGTGATGGCCCGTCCTGGTGGTCCGAACAGTTGATGTTTTGTGTGCTCTGCTGCACCGCTGTGTAGGCCTGAGCCCAACAGCGAGGGCCTACCACCACGTCCGTAGCATCACTTCTCACTGAGTTAGTAGCACCGCAAGCACTGAGCGGGTGTACAACCTGCGATGATGATAGGTGCACTAGTATGTCCTCTGCCATGGCGATATCAAGATTCAATTCCAAATGTGAGACCTATAAGCTTTCAGAACGGAGCTGCATGATGTGGAGGGTGCCGTGACCGCGAAAAATGAGCAATGAGGCCTTGGTGCGCAGCGTCGGGCAGATACCGCTGGGTGGCGGGAGTGGATGGGGTATAGCAGCCTGAATGCAGAAAGACGGCAGAGCAATTTAGGCATACGCACTCGAATATACTCTGCCACAGCGTCGGATTGGTAACGCGGGCACTGGTGCAATGCCCAAGGAGCCGGTGCCGAGTTCCAACTGTGGGCTGCTTTTTGGAGCAATCTGGGGGGGGGGCAGATTTGGGCGGTGTCATTATTGTTTGGATACAGCCAGCGGCCCAGTGGGTGTCTGAATGGCCTGCCTGGAGGCAGATGGGCATCATTACCTCACGTTTAGCAACAGGCAGATGTGTCACTTTCTTTCTCTTGTCGCAGGGCCGCCCATTAATGTATGCATATCTATCAGGGCAGTGGGCCTGAGCAGAAGTGGCCTCACTTGTTTTTAAGTCACAAATGTAAACAAATCCGTGCATTTTTTTGTATCTCCCCCACCCCCCCTTTTTAAAATGAAATTTTGCCGAAGCAGTGTTTTGAGGAAAGGCAAAATGCAAATGTGGGCAACTTTTTTTTTTAGCGTGCATGGGACGATTATGAATCCAAATCCAACGCTGCTCTGCCATTACTAATTCTGTACTATCTTTCAGATGTGGGAGCTTGAGAGTTCCACTAGGTCGCGGCACGTGGTTGGAGACAGAGCGTTGGCATAAAGGTAAGCTGTGATGGTTTTGTACGCAGTGTGGGCACTCAGTGTCCCTCCTCATCTCTTCCTTTCTCTCCCTCACACTCTTTCTATCCCCCTCCTCCTCTTACACTGTTTGTCTCTTTCTGTCTCTCTCTCTTCCTCTCTCTCTCTTCCACTCTCTCACTGTTTCTCTCTCTCTCTTCGTCTTTCTCACTCTTTCTCTCTGTCTTCTTCTCACTTTCTTTCTTTTTCTCTCTCTTCCTCTCACTCTCATTGTTTCTCTCTTTCTCTCTGTCTTCTGCTCACTCTTTCTTTCTTTCTCTGTCCCTTCCTCTCTCCTTTGATGGACGCATGATGCACAATCTTATCTTGCTTTTTATCTAACAGGCTGTGAATCACGAATCAATTTTCACCACCCCCCCACACCAC
The DNA here is from genome assembly GCF_964204655.1 of Triturus cristatus. Classification (NCBI taxonomy): domain Eukaryota; kingdom Metazoa; phylum Chordata; class Amphibia; order Caudata; family Salamandridae; genus Triturus; species Triturus cristatus. The sequence continues at coordinate 306,654,637 of NC_140582.1, read as the reverse complement.
CAAAGCTGAACGTGCGAAAAATCTGCTATGATGCCTGGCCATCCTGAACACATGACCAAGTTGCTTCGGCACGTGGTGGACCCTCTTACACACACGCCGGCGGCAGAAGGTGAGCAGAGAGACTTCTTTCCGCAACAGCGGGCAGTCACCTCTGGGCGGTGGGAGTGGCTTCTCTCATTCTTTCTATCTCTCTTCCTCTCTCTCACCCTTTCTCTCCCTCTGTCTCACTCTTTATCTCTCTCTCTTCCTCTCTCTCACACTGTTTCTCTCTTTCTATCTTCCTTGTATCTTACTCTTTCTCTCTTTTCTCTCACTCTTTCTCCTCCTCTCTCTCTCACTCTTTCTCTCTTTGTCTGTCTTCCTCTCTCCCACTCTTCCTCTCTTCCTCTCTCACTTTCTCTCTCTCTTCCTCACTCTCACTCTTTCTCTCTCTCTCATCCTCTCTCTCTTACACTGTTTCTCTCTTTCTCTCTTCCTTGAAACAGAGAATTACGCGTGTGCAGTTGTATGTACTCTGCAATAACTAAATCTATACTATCTTTCAGATCACTAAATTTGAGGGTACACTATATCCCGTCACTTGGTTGGAGGCACACCGGTGACACAAAGGTGAGCTGCAAAGATTTTCTCCAGTGTCAAGACTCCCTCTCCATCTCTTCCTTTCTCTCTCTCACACTTTCTCTCTTTCTCTGTCTCTTCCTCTCTCTCTCATTCTCTCTTTCTCTCTTCCTCTCTCTCACCCTTTCTCTCTCTCCCTCTCTCACTTTCTCTCTCTCTCTTCCTCTCTCTCTCTTTATCTCTCTCTTCCTCTCTTTCACACTGTTTCTCTCTTTATCTCTCTCTCTTCCTCTCTCTCACACAGTTTCTCTCATTGTCTTCCTCTCTGTCTCACTATTTCTCTCTTTGTCTGGCTTCCTCTCTCTCACTCTTTCTCTTTTCCTCTCTCACTCTTTCTCTCTCTATTCCTCTCTCTCACACTGATTCTCTCTTTCTCTCTTCTTCGTATCTCTCTCTTTCTCTGTCTTCCTCTCTCACACTGTTTCTCTCTTCCTTGTATCTTACTCTTTCTCTCTTTCTCTTACGCTATCTCTCTTTCTCTGTCTACCTCTCTCTCTCACTCTTTCTCTCTTTCTCTGTCTTCCTCTCTCTCTCACTCTTTCTCTCTTTCTCTGTCTTCCTCTCTCTCACTCTTTCTCTCTCTTCCTCTCTCTGACTCTTTCTCTCTCTGTCTTCCTCTCTCTCACACTGTTTCTCTTTCTCTCTTCCTTGTATCTTACTCTTTCTCTCTTTCTCTTACGCTGTCTCTCTTTCTCTGTCTACCTCTCTCTCTCACTCTTTCTCTCTTTCTCTGTCTTCCTCTCTCTCTCAATCTTTCTCTCTCTTCCTCTCTCTCTCTTCCTCTCTCTCACTCTTTCTCTCTCTCTCTATCTCCTTTGCTGGACACATGACGCACCTTCTTATCTTTCTTTTTGTCTTGCAGGCTGTGAAACACAAATGGACCAGCGATGACACGCCACAGCTGTACAAAGTTTGATTTGTTGTTGTTTTGTTTTAATAAAATGTTTTATATGTAAATCTATACATAACTAAGATTCTTATTTCTCCAACCTCACAAGCATCTTTTTATTAATAGTTCGTAGAGGGACACTTCCATGCCCAAGAAGGTTGTTGGGGGTATGCTGGTGATGTGGGAAGAGGGTGCGTTACCTGCTAAGGTGGGGAGACACAGTGTGAAAGGGGTATCTCTCACAGAAAGTGCTCCGATATGTTTTCAGAAATGCCTCGGATAGATGCCAGCTGACGGACTGAATCACAAAATGGCTTTTCAATGCTCATATAGTGTGACTTATGAACAGTTCGTACCCAGGCTCTCAGAGAGACAACTGCGGCCCGTCTGCTCGACTCACAGAGGCAGAACTATGAGCAGTCTGCTCCCAAAGGAACAGCAGCGTAGTAGCTCGCAGAAGTAGAGCCACAGCAGCATACGAGCTCACAAAGGTAGACAGCTGCGAGCCGACGGACTGGCTTTTAAAGGCATAGCTGCGAAGTGGTGATGTTGGGCACAGGGAGCGTGAAAGGGTTATCTTCCTACTGGTATCCTGGAGTGGAAGTCGTGCTGCATGTTGCTCACCTGTTACTCCTTTATTATTAATAAATCTTAAACCTTCACTGCGTCCAAATCATCATTACACAGAGCTTCGCTGTATTAAATTGCCCCCGGAACCTTTCTTTTATATTTTCACTCGATGCGAAGCACACAATGGCTGCTAACAGTTCCTGGTTTGAAGTGTTAGCAGCCAATCAGAGGACACTTCCTGCTTTGAAGTGTTAGCAGCCAATCAGAGGCAAGCTCGTGCTCAGGATTTAGGCACCGACCAGATATATATATATTTTTTTACTTTAATATCTCAAAAACTACTGAATGGATTTACACCATTTCTACAACACCACGCTTTCTGGACCAAGACCTTTCTCCCTGCCAAATTTGGCGTAATTCCGTTCAGCAGTTTGACCTGTAGCCTTGTCTAAAGTTTCCTATGGAAAATGCATTGAGAAAACATGTTTTGACACCCCCCTTTTTACTCAGCCCCCCCCCTTGACCAATCACCCCTAAACTTTCAAGATAGGAGCTGATCAAAAAAGAGAAACTTTTTGGAAAATTTCATAAAGAATCATCAAACAACGCTAAAGTAATAAGCAGATGGATGGCTCCAGGAGGGGGGCCGCGCAACCCCCCCCAAACATGAATGGACCAAGACCTTTCTCCCTGCCAAATTTGGCATAATTCCGTTCAGCAGTTTGACCTGTAGCCTTATCTAAAGTTTCCTATGGAAAATGCATTGAGAAAACATGTTTTGACACCCCCCTTTTTTCTCAGCCCCCCCTTGACCAATCACCCCTAAACTTTCAAGATAGGAGCTGATCAAAAAAGAGAAACTTTTTGGAAAATTTCATAAAGAATCATCAAACAACGCTAAAGTAATAAGCAGATGGATGGCTCCAGGAGAGGGGCCGCGCAACCCCCCCCAAACATGAATGAACCCCCGAGACTGCGGGGACCCCAGCGGGCTCCTGCAGCCCCAGCGAACCCCCGCTATTATTTTTTAAGAAATGCTCCCGGGACTTAGCCCACCCCGGGGTCTCATTAAAATAAAACACGGGAACCTGCGACCCCAGCGCGAATTGCGCCGACTTTGTATTTTTTTTAAAAAGTCATCTTTTCTTTACCCTGGGGGTCCTTCTGGGACTCCCTGTGCAGGCCTAGGGGGTCAGGGTGTTTCTACCCTGCCCCCTTCTCTTCTTTTCTACCTTTGTTTCTCTGTTTTCTAGGAACTCGCTTCTACCGAGCCACAAGATGGGTGCCAACACTTCCTGTTTTGGAGTGTTGACAGCCAATCACAGTGAAGCTCGTGCACGAGACTTAGGCTCCGCCCAGATATCAAAACTTTTATTTTTCAATTTTCTCAGCAAATACTGAACGGATTTACTCCATTTGAAAAAAAGTAGCTTTCTGATCCAAGCACTACCTTTCTGCCAAATTTGGGGTAATTCCATTCAGTAGTTTCGGCTGTAGCCTTGCACAAAATTTCCTATGGGAAATTGTTTTTTTCCCTCTTATTTTTTCAACTTCTCAAAAACGACCGAACAGATTTACACCATTAAAAACAAAGTTCGCTTTCTGATCCAAGCTCTACCTTTCTGACAAATTTCGGGTAATTCCGTTCAGCAGCTCAGGCTGTAGGTCGTCACAAAATTTCCTATGGAAATTAACATGGGGAAAACGCGTTTTGTGACCCCCCTTTTTTCTCAGCCTCCGCTTGGCGAATCACCCCAAAACTTTCAGGATAGGAGCTGACCTGGATAGACTTTTTTTGGGAGAATTTCGCAAAGATTTATCAAACGACGCCAAAGTTATTAGCAAATCAATAAATGCTTTCCCTATGGAAACTAGGTTGCAACTATAACTACCTACTGGCGACCGCGAGGCAATAGCAAATACTTTGTTCCTCGATTTACCTAACATAACTGACACTACTCAAGCCATCAATGCGGAAACTAGCGTCCATAATGATTTGAAATCAACATTTAAGAGATTGGAAAAGCTACTGCGCACTGAAATTACCAAGTGGTGGGAAAAACGCTCATTGGAACAATATAAGGAAGTGGGGCATGTGCCACGTGGGTTACGAGTTCTCATAGCACCATCATTTGAGAACCCTAACCCCCTAATGCTGAAAGAATGGGCAACAAACAATTTAGAAGCATCTATGAACATGGTATGCATTTTAATTAAATATGCAGAAATAGACCGTAAGGAGATAGTAAAAGAAATTGAGCAACTAAATCAGTTACCTGACCAACATGATAACAAGGAACTTATAAAGAAAGCCAGAGATGAAATTGCTGTTAGACTGACTAAACATGAGGAAACAATAAGAACACGTAAGCAATTCAAATTTGCGCGCGACAAACGGGATTATGAAACAGGGAGAATCTTCACGTTTGTCCGCAAATACGACACAGCAAAAAGACAAGCGCTTGTTACAAAAACCCCTGCATTGCCTGCACAGAATACCGCTAATGATAAAGTGTCAGATATAGATTCCAGCCCAGCAACCAGCAGTATTGACTCGGAGGATGGGGAACCGATCAACTCTGCACAAACCCATCCATTAACAAAATATTCACCTTCAGAAGAGTTGGGTTTTTTAATAGAGGACAGGCGCCAAACTCTGCGGCCACGAACGCAGCAACAACAACAGAACAAAGACGCAGGAGGAACAACGAATGCCGCAAACAGAGGCGGAAATGCAAGAGGGCGAGGCTTCGCCAAGAGAGGCAGGGGAAAGAAATGGTAATCAAAAAGTCAATGACTACATCCCCTGACAACACTGTGGTCAATCTGTCTGATACGATACTCACTAAAGCTGAATCTCAACTCCTATCCCTGGGCCTGTTGTTCTGCCCACGCAATAGTTTCAATTTTGTTCAAACCCGAATAGATGTTTTTAAATTTATACGGAAGCTGAAACTGAAAAAGTATTTCAAATTAAACAAAGTACAAGATCAAGCATTAACCATATCTATGAAAGAGCGCCCCATGAGTAAATTTCAAGTAGCAGACACCAGCATGCTTAAAACAGTACATGCCTTATCCACAAATGAAGAAAGCGGGACTGGTTCAACTCAGGATGAATTGGCATCAATGGGCATAACCAACAACCTTCCATGCTATAGTCACTTTAAACCATCCTCCACGTTCATACCTCTTATGCCTAAAGATGCTATCGACAGCTTTAATGATATAGTAATTGAAGATCTGAAAACATTGCAGTCTGTATCATCCAGAAAACAAAAAAGACATAAATACATGGAAAATCAATATGCAAAGTTGATGAAAAAATTAAGGAGCAACTCTAATCTTATCATTAACAAAGCTGATAAAGGTAGCAATATCGTCATCTGGCCTCGCACACTCTATATGGAAGAGGCGAATCGCCATTTGGAGGACACATTGTGCTATAGTAAAGGATCATTTAATGACATTAAAAACCTTAAAGAGTCTGTTTTTAAAGAACTAAACCAATGGAAGAGGGAAGGTCTACTAAGCAAGCAAGAATTCAGTTTTCTCAAAAATGACTTTCCGGTTACACCCACGCTTTACTTCATTCCAAAGATTCATAAACAGATTATACCAGTACCAGGACGGCCCATTATCTCAGCTCAAAAAAGCCTCCTGGAACCTATGTCCAAATATGTGGACCATTTTCTGCATGAATCAGTAGAAAACCTTCCCTCCTTCATCAAGGACACAGGACATTTTTTGTCCAAATTGAAGGAAGTACACTGGGAAGAGGACTATGTACTGGTGGTCATGGATATTTGTACTTTATATACTAGCATTCATCATGCTGATGGTTTAACAGCTGTAAAATATTTTTGAGACAAGCGTAACATCAAATTTAGTCAACACAACGGTATGATATTACGAATGATACAAATCTGCCGAGATAATAACTATTTTCTTTTCAACAAAGAGATTTACCGGCAGCAGAGAGGAGTTGCGATGGGGGCATGCTTTTCCCCAACCTATGCATGTTTGCATGTTGGGTGGTGGGAGGAGCATGTCCTCAGAGGCACCCACAATCTGATCTTTGACTCCAATATAGTTAGATTTTAGAGGTTCATAGATGACATATGTTTGATTTGGAAAGGTACCCCTGAATCTGCTAAGACTTTTCTCAACACTATTAACATCAATAGTCTCAACCTACAATTCACTGCCGACATTAGTAAATCTTCTGTCCAATTTTTAGACGTTGAAATTTATATTGACAACAAAGTTATTCAAACTAAATTACATAGAAAGAAAACAGCTGGTAATGCTATTTTACACACTAGCAGTGCCCACCCTGGCCATCTTATTAAAAGCATACCATATGGTGAATTTTTACGTATGCGCAGAATTTGTAGTTCTAACTCTGATTTAGAAAAATGCCAACTTGAGTCCCTTAATAGATTTCTTGCCCGTGGTTATGGTTTGAAGGAGTTGGAATTGGCCAAAACTAAGGCTAATAACCATACCAGAGAGGAATGCTTAAATACCATTGCACAATCCAAAAGAAAAAACCCAGATGATATTCTTAAAGATGATCAAGATGGAACTAGGTTTATAACTACGTTTAATGTAAAAGAAAGAAAAATAAGATGTATTTTAGCTAAACATTGGCCTTTATTGAAAACAGACATTACTTTAGCGCCTCTTTTGCCTGATAAACCACTAATCACCTTTAGAAGAGCTCCCTCAATGAGGGATGCTCTGGTTAAATCTAACCCTGAGGTAATTAACCCTAGCAATTGGTTATCCACGAAAACAGGTTTCCGCAAATGCATCTCTTGCAGGGCCTGTAAATTTGGCAAAAATACTACAGAATATTGCAGTGTATTTGAGAATAACCCTACCAAAATTCATAAACTTCTGACATGCCGCACAGACTATGCAGTGTATGTATTGGAATGCACCTGAAAATTGAAGTACGTGGGAAGTACTAAATTACAAGTCTAATCGCATCCTACAACACCTTAGAGCAATAGTCAATGCAGACGACAGCTACCCAGTAGCACGGCATTTCAAATTGGTACATAACAAAAACCTAAATGATTTATGCTATTTTGTCATTGACTCTGTACAAAAGAACTTAAGAGGCGGAAACAGAGAAAAACAGTTAAGACAATTGGAGTCTAAATACATTCTTCTACTTGACACTAGAATCCCGAAGGGACTGAATACAGGAGAGGATCTCCATAACTTTCTATAAAGTTATTATTCTTCGCTGGGTTAATCATGAATTTTATGTTATGATTTCAATATATGCATTTAGGCAATTCTACAATGCATTGCTAATTTATTACAGTAATTTAATTATATGGGGCTCAATTTCGGCATGTTTTTGATGAAAAATTTATCCTATGAATTATTAGGTGATGATTTTGAATACCAAGAATATTATGATCGTACTTTTTGATCTTAATAGGTAGTACATATGCTTTAATCGAGGATGAGGAGATTTAAAGCATTTATGTTTATAAGGTTTACATTCATGTAATATGTTAATTTTATTTGCCATTATTTCCCTTTTTTTTAATGGGCATATTGGATATGATATGAATTTTAATATCATTATGATTCGCAATTTAAGGAAAGTTTTTTTTTTTTTAACACTTTTGGATTTTAGCACTAGCACTTTAAATTTAATCCGTGAACGGGAATGAGCAATTGGACAAATTCATATGTAGGAGCTACTATTTGAGTCACTTGACTACAATCAGACTCCAGATTTAGGCTTTCTTCAAGAACTGCTTATATAAAAAGATTAGTCTTTTTTAAATACTTAATTTGTTTTATACATTTTGTATTTTTTCACTTTTTATATATTTAACTGTGATAATAAAATATTTATTAAGTTATTTATATATTTATGAATTTTAACATATACTTGTAAAAATGAAAGTATTTTGTTTAGCTCCTTGCTCCAACCGTCACGTAGCTTTGATTATCCAATCTGTCACAGTATATAAATCATGTGTTTCACCGGATGGGTCACGTGATCAAGGCTGTGTGTTCACAGCCTAAACGCGTCATGCTGACAAATGGAGGAATAAATTAAGCACGAAAACTCTCTACGGCGCACTTTGTGGTCTGTACCTGTGTAACTTGTGAAGCACTGCTTAAGTGATCCAGGACTATTGAATTTCTCTATATATATATATATATATATATATATATACTTTATAATTTTTTATGACTATCTTTGCAGTTTCATCACTTATCCTATGTGTGCCCTGTCTAAAATTAACTTTTAGAGACACCACTGTTTAGTTGCTCCACTTTTAGGTTTTCTGCCTCAACATGGTGCTTTACATAAGTCTTAAGGGCAGAAGCTGCATTGCTTTGGGCCACATGAATTCATCTGCTCATGATATTAATCATATTCTCCATTAGGTGCAATGCTTTCCGAGATTCAAACTATCAAAGACCAGAAAAAAATATGGCTATCTATTCCTCTTTCCTTGATACGTCCAATCTTGAGGACTCATTTGGTTGTAATTCCCTTCCAGACCTACAAAAAGCTCTCTCACAGTCTTTCAGAATCTTACTGTTTCACCGATAAATGATCTTCTGAATACAGTTAAATCAGGCTTTCAGTTGGACTCCGCCCACTTCATATCTTTCGTCAATGGTCCATCTGTATTATTCCATACTGACAGCTCTTAAATCTCTCTCTTGCCTGTGGGCAGCTCCCCCATCAATGGAAGCCTGCTATAGCCACTTTTGAAGAAACCCAATCTTGTCCCCACTCTGCATGAGTAACTATAGGCCAATTTCCTTGTTACCTGGAGTTTCCAAGCTATTAGAAGAACATGCTAATAAAGAACTTTCCACCTTCCTCAAATCCAAGGAACTTCTTCATCTTACCCAAATGGGTTTCTGACCACAAACAGCACTGAAATAGTCTTTCTGTTGGTGGTCAAGAAACTCTAACATCTTTTGGATCAAGGAGGTGCAACAGATATCATTCTGTTAGATCTCATTGCAGCCTTCAATACCGTATACCACCCCACACTCATTCAGAGAATTTCAAATGTCGGTATTGAGGGAAGAGCACAAGAATGGCTCTCCTCCTTCTTGGAAAATCGTACCTTCCAGGTCCTGGTTCAGACCTGTTACTCATCCAGACTGACCCTCAGTTGTGGGGTTCCTCATGGCTCATCCCTGAGCCCCACCCTTTTTAACCTTTATATGCTTCCCCTTGCCGATCTTGTGTGCTCATTTGGGTTATCATTGGTGTTGTACGCCAATGATACCCAGCTGGCTATGTCAATCTCCCCTGACCACAGCTCCATTCACCTTTCGTTGACTCTCTGTATCCAGTAGGTAGTCAAATGAATGCCCGGCTTTAAATTGAAATTGGACGAGGACAAAACTGAAGTTATGCTGCTGGGCAACATTACTTGCAGCAATGTCCTGAGCCCTCTACCAGACTGTCTGAGCAAGCTGCCCACCACGGAAAAATCAATAAAGAGTCTTGTAATGCGGTTCACTCCAATCTCATGATGGGCTGTCAAGCAAAAAAACTTGCTGCCAGCTGTTACAGTATCTTGATGGTCCCTGGGATTCGTAGATCCTGGTGGGGCGACCATTCTTCCTACTTTTTGGCACCCAGACTCTGGAATTCTCTACCTCTGGCATTGCGCCTCCTGAAGCACAAACAACCCATTTGAAATTTTTTGAAAACATGGCTGTTTTTATGAATAACTACTTCTCAGCCCTCTATGATCCAATGGTGTCTGTTTGCAGTGCTTGGAGGCCCCCGGGAAGCCATGCGCTGTAGAAAAACCTTAAAATTAGGTTTTTTGCTTTAACATGGTGCTTTACATAACTCTTACAGGCAGTTGCTCCATTGCTTTAGGCCACATGAATTCATCTGCTCATGATATTAATCATATTTTCCATATGATACTATGCTTTTCCGAGATTCAGACTATCAAAGACCGAAGCAAACTATGGATATCTATTCCGCTCTCCCTGATATGTCCAATCTGGAGGACTCATTTGGTTGTAATTCCCTTCCAGGCCAACAAGAAAGCTCTCTCACAGTCTGTCCAAAACTTACTGTGTCTCAGGTAAAGTATCTCGTTGATACAGTTAAATTAGACTTTACCCTGGACTCTGCCCCGTTATACATCTTTTGTCAAGGGTCCACCAGCCTTATTCCCGTACTGACAGAGCTGTTAAATCTCTCTCTCATCTGTGGACAGCTCCTCTATCAATGGAAGCCTGCTATTGTCAAGCCACTCTTGGAGAAACCCAATCTTGACCCCCTCTGAATGAGTAACTACAGGTCAATTTCCGTGTTACCTGGAGTTTCCAAGCTATTAGAACAACATGTTAATAAAGAACTTTCCACCTTCCTCGAATCCAAGGAACTTCTTAATCCCACCCAAGTGGGTTTCCAACCACAACACAGCATTGAAATAGCCTTATTTTTGGTGGTCGAGGAACTCAGGCGCCTTCTGGATCAAGGAGGTGCAGCAGCCATTTTTCTTTTAGATCTCAGTGCAGACTTCGATACTGTAGACAACTCCAATATTATTCAGAGAATCTTAATGGTCGGTATTGAGGGCAGAGAACTAGAATGGCTCTCCTCCTGCTTAGAAAATCGTACCTTTTAGGTCCTGGTTCGAACCTGTTACTCTGCCAGTCTGTCCCTTACTTGTGGGGCTCCTCAGGGCTCTTCCCTGAGCCCCACACTTTTTAACCTTTATATGCTTCCCCATGCCAATATTGTGTGCTCATTTGGGTTATCATTGGTGTCGTTAGCCAATCACACCCAATCGGCTATGTCAAACTCCTCTGACCTTAGCTCAAGTCACCTACCGTTGACACCCTGTCTCCAGGAAGTAGCCCAAGGGATGGTAAGCTGTAAATTGAAATTGAACTAGAACAAAATAGAAGTTATGCGGCTCGGCAATAATCCTTGCAGCAATGTCCTGAGCCCTGTAGCAGACTTTCTGAGCAAGCTGCCCAACCTGAAAAAATCAATAAAGAGCCTTGGGATGTGGCTTTACTCCAATCTCATGATGGATTGTCAAGCCATAAAACTTGCTGCCAGCTGTTACAGTGCCTAGAGATTGCTGAGGAAGGTCCTCAACCTCTTCCCTTTTACAGCTAGAAGAGTAATTATGCAGGCTCTTGTGCTCTCAAGTCTGGATTACGGGAATGCCTTGTATCGCCCCGCTATATAGTCAGAGGGATGCAGACCGTGCAGAATGCTACTGCTTGACTTTTGATGAACATCAATAGTCAGTCTGCCACCAGGGCTCTCAGAGACCTCTACTGGCTTCCTGTGGATCACGGAGTACAGTTTAAGACCCTATACATTATGTACAGGGCAAAAACAATAGAGGTCCCTTATTGCTAAGATTGGTAGCCTCCCCATATCTACCTGGGAGATCCCTCAGATCCTCTTAAGCTCACCTACTGATGGACCCTAGGATCTGTAGATCCCTGTGGGGCTGCTGTTCTTCCTCCTTTTTGGCACCCAGACTCTGGAATTCTCTACCTCTGGCATTGTGCCTCCTGGAGCATGAACTTCCTTTTGCAAAACTTTGAAGACATGGGTGTTTTATGAATGACTCCGTCTCAGCTATCTATGATCCAACCGTGTCTCTTTGCAGTGCTGGGAGGCCTGCGGGAAACCATGCACTGTAGAATAATGTTTTCTGCTTCAACATGGTGCTTTACATAAGTATTAAGGACAGTAGCTGCATTGCTTTGGGACAAATTTATTCATCTGCTCATGCTATTAATCATATTTTCCATATGTTTCAATGTTTTTCCGCGATTCAGACTATCAAAGACACTCTTGAGCTCCACTTTCTAGACTACTTATCCAGCCTGGAAATTCGAACTGTAGATCCTCCCCGTATAGAAAGTTCATTGGCCTTGAAGTTGATGCTGCTTGCTGCTGTCAGAGGTTGCCTCAGGAGAAGAAGCAACACTTCAAGAATGAACTGTACTGGTCTATAACAGAATGCGGCTGCAGAGTGTTGGGAAGATTTTGACATCCTGTTCTCTTTGATTCTCTGTGCTTTTTCCTTAAATTTTTCTCTTGTAAGTAAATTTTTATTATTTGCCTATTCTTGCTCTGCATCTTATTTCCCAACACTCAAAATCCCTTTGTTTGGCAATCCAGCTCCACACCATGTCCAGGATGTGCTTGGATTCAGATATGCTTGCGATGTCATTAAGACTAAATTGCAATAGATAAAAGGTTATTAGTGAGCGTTTAACACTCTTTCCCGCTGCTCTATTTTTCAGACACATTTTAAACATAGAATGAATGAAGATTTTCTACATAGGACAGGAGAAGTATATTGGGGAATACTTGATGCTCTGTTGCATGCCAGTGCCACACTGGCCTATTCTTTGTCTCAAGATACCAATTAAGGATTAAGCTAATGACCATGATAATGTCTTTCATGACATCAAATTCTGCTGCCTATGTTGATTCAGCTGAGGTAGTAAAGGTACTTCATCACGTTCCTGATGCCTTGGGTACTTGGGTAGTTTGCACCGTGAATGAAGGTCATGCCTATGGGACTACATCTATTTTTGAAAGCTTGTACAAAGACTGTGAACCAGTGATTTTTCTCAAGCGTGTAGCCCTTTTTTATTTGGAAGCAGTGTGGGACTGTCCTTCTGTTGTGTATGTGTGAGAGGTGCCCAATATATGTTAACATTTTGTTCTGTGCAGAGTTCATTACTCTAGCGAATGTTCTATCTGGGGTAAAGAACAAGCACAACTCCATATGTTTTCATTGAGTATGGTCACCGTGGCTTCTACAGCTGATTTTGAAAAGTGTCAGTTCTTGCTTTTGCAGATGTCAGGCCTTGGTACAACACCATCAGTTACAAACTTCATTTTGACATAAAGGCATTAGCAATAAATGTTGAACTTGTAAACCTTGGGCTGTGGCATGAACACATTGTACTTCAGTATGCAGGCTCAGAATGGGGACATGGGCCTTTTTTTGCTCAAATTGTGCTGCCTGCAGCTCATACTGGGAAACACAGAGCAGTGGCTATCTCTTCATGTTTCTGAGTTGCACTGTTTGCAGCTCATACACTAAGTCACAGATTTTCTAAGTTTATATAATGTCTGAAGGGAGCATAGTTTCAGCTAAATCAATGCGTCGACTCCTTCTGGGTCAGTGCATGGTTTCTGAAGATGTACATGATATGGTCCTTGACCATCTGTTTGAGGGAATGTGTGAATCCTACACACATACTTTCCAAATCACCACAATTTGAAAACTAATTACAAGAGTGTTAGGTACAGAGCTTTAAGAAAGCACATGAATACTTACAATGCTTTGACATCAGAGTGCACTGAAGCAGGAAAGGTACAGCAAAATCCTTGTTTTTCCCATTGCTTTAGAAATAAACATATTCCCCCGTTGGGGTTTTGTCAGTTGTAATCAGTTTTAACTGAAAATGGGAAAACCTAAGTATTCATAAGTGCAGATATACCAGATTCAGGACCTACATAGATTGAGTAAGGTGGACCAAGACTCCAGTCGCCCTGTATGTCTGCTTCTCCAGTCTGGGCTCACTGGTGCCTGAAAAAATATTAAAATCATCATGCAAGTCAATTTTACAGTGTGCTGTGCCTGGTTTCTATTAAAAGTGATTATGATATCAACGCCCTATCCATTGTGATTGATAGTTTTTTACCAGAGGGGTAGGGTTCTCATCTCAAAAACAACTAGGACAAGAAATTCCTGATTCACATCGATTTTTCATGAATGTTTCTCAGTTCCATAGAACATGGTGCCTGTTAGAACGTGAGATAAAACCTTATCCCTCATATTGTTTATCCTTGTCACTTGTAGATCCCTGCAGACAATATGTTGAGTCGGGAATTTGTTGTTTTCCCCGGGGAGTAATTGTGTGCTTGTGTTAGTTCTTGCTTCAAAAACAAGAGACAAGATCTGCTCTCCTAGTTTCTGTTTATCTGTTGTATTCCATCAGTTTTTTAGGTCTCGGCTAGCGTAGGCTGCGCACGTGCGCAGTCTCGCTGGCGAGATGTAACGTTTTTAGGTATTTTCTATAAAGGGCATTAAGCCTGCCCCTCTTTTCCATTGGCTGGCGTCACCGTTTATGCTAAACGGTGGCCAGCCATTGGAAAAGAGCTGTTGGTGACGTTTTTGCCCGGCTTTTTGAGCCGTCCTATTTGGACTGGCTTGTCTGCATTCCGTGCGTCGTGAAAGCTTTCTTATCTTTATGTGGCCATGTGTTTCAAACAGATGGCCCCATAAAGACAAGAAAGCTTTCACGAGGGACGAAAGTGAAAGCGGACCGTGCTTGTTTTCATTGGCACAATGGAGTGGCATGGCGACAGCTTTTTAGGTCTCGCTGAGTACCGCGCTTGTTTATTTAATACGATTTGCTGCGCGATTTGCTTTCACCGCGCATATTCTGCCTTCCTTGGCTTCTTTATTTAATTTTTTTGCCGCGCAATTTGCTGCACGATTTGCTTTCACCGCGCTTGAGGTAAGATTTGCTTCACTCCACAACCCCTAAAATTCCTTTCTCAACTTACTCCTTTTTTGGCAGAGGTTTAGTTTTCTGCCTCTCACATGTGCACTGCTGCAGCAGTGAGCTCAGCGCTGTGCTGCGTAGCAACCAGTCTCGAGCAGGTTTTGTTTGCCCAGGCGACCCTGGGGCGGCGGTGCTACCCCTCTGCCCCGGGGCAGGCTGGGAGCCCGGCCCTCCCTGCGCGCATACACAGCATCATCACGGGGCTGCAGGCGGGTTCCTGTGTGCTTGCTTCCTCTCTGAGAAGTGGCTTTTAAACCCCCTTTGTCATGGACGGCGGGCTCCCTGCGCGTATACACAGCATCAACACGGGGCTGCAGGCGGGATCCTGTGTGCCTGCTTCCTCTCGGAGAAGTGGCTTTTAAACCCCCTTTGTCATGGAGGGCAGGCAGCAGCACAGAGCCCACGTCTTCATGCCTGCTGGGGACTTCCAGCCCTGGTGAGTATACATCCGAGGAGCGGATATGGGGCACTCTCCCCTTTGTTTATGGGGTTCACTTGCAGCGCGGCTGCATGTTTACATATGCGTTCGCCTCCACACGGGTCTTGCACGTGGCAAGGGTAGACTGGTGGTGGGGGGGATATTACAAGTTTACATGCTGTGGCACCTTTGTAAACTTTGTTTCCACGTGTATTCTGAGAGCTGCAATGTTATCACACTGTATCTTTTGCTATATTTTAATTTTTTCTAGTTGCATAGGGATTTTTATTTGTTTTTGAGACTTTTTCCTTTCCCCAAATCCCCGCTTATTCCTCATGTTGGATCGGAATATCTGTCCTGTTCTTCCCCTTTGCATTGTGGTACTTGTAGTTTTGCTTCTTTGTAAGTGCAGAGCAACCAGTCTTAGAAGTCACTAACAAGGAGCAAAACAAGCTAATTAGGCCTCACATGGGGCAACGTGATATCTCTGCTCACCTGTGTAAACGCATTGTGTGATCCTTGTCTGGTAAGGACTTTATCTCCCTGTCTCTCAGTTCCCTTGGATAACAAAATGAGAGGAGTGAGAAAAACCCTGAGGTCTTTTCTTGCCAAAAATGACCTTATTAATACTTACCCCCATCAGGGCTAGGCACATTCATTCTTGGGGCTATGGCCTTTTCCGCTCCATCAATGCCCTCTCTACTTGGCTTCAAAAACGGAGGAGTGAAGGGAACCGCCTGTTTACATGGAAGACACAGACAGCTGCACTGGCAGCCATTCCACTGGCGCTCAAGCCAGTTATTTCTTAACATCTGTACAACAAGCACTGCGCACCCACATGAGTTGGGCTGAGACCGCCTCACCTGTGTCAAGCCAACATATTTATTCAGGGGGGTTTAAAAAGCACCAACATGTCCACTTGTGGTCACTCCAGAGTGCTAGCGGGATACAGGGAGGGGGGGGGAAATGTAAGCTGTGACCCCCCCTGCAGTGTACCCGTATCGCTATCTGTGGCAAGAAAGGGTTGAACCAGTGACCCTGGAGGTGGAAGCCTGTACCACAGCCCGGAAATTGCGCGTCTTAACAAGAGAGTGGGAAGTGGGGTTTTGGGATCACTAGGGACATGTTTTAACACAATTGCTGCAGGATTTGCTTCACTCCACAGCCCCAAGAATTCCTTTCTCAACGTACTCCCTTTTTGGCCATATTATTTATTCCTGCCAACAAATACACCAACATATCACCCCGTTGTTTTAAGCGTGCCGCCTGCATTCCTCCCCACATTTCTGCTTTGGTCTATTACTCATCCGTCTGTTGTAGTTCCAATAACTGTGCACCCACTGGACTCCCTGCTCTTTCTAATTGCACGAAACTTTCTCTGCGCTTCATCTTCCTATAAGCTTTTTTTCCCCTACATTACTGAACTACAAAATAATCCCTCCTTCCCATGCCCCTAAATCTTCCTTTTGTGTTGGCTACACTGTTTATGCTTATTCTCATGCTGCCTGTCACCATCTACACCCTTTTACGACCATGCATTTTATCCAACTGTTTACGTCCATACACTTTTTTTTGCCTTTACCCTGCCTGACATTTTCTGTCTATCTTCTGTATTAAGCTACGTTTAGCATCCTGTTCAATTGTGTACAACACCCTTTCCTTTCTCTCCACCCATCTACCCCATGCCATTACTTGGAAAAAGCTTGTCTGCACATGGTACTTTTGTTCTTGGGTAAATAGCACCTTACTGCCATTATGCCTCAGTTTTCTTGGACAAAGAGACATTGGGCGCTCGATCCATGGGTTTCCATTCGTTCTATTTTGCGGTGGGCGAGGAATTGGGTTTTATGTTTGATCCAACGTTTTTTTGGTCTGCTACGCCCTTTCAAAACGAACATTTGTAAAATCCATATGCATTGCTCTGTCAACCTTTACAATAGTAAATTATTTGTTTATTTATTGCAAGCGAATGCTACAGAAAGGAAAAAAAGGCCTAAACGAGGCTGCCACATGATTTCACGAAATTTTTTAAAACTTGTGTAACATTTACGTGTCCAGCTGGGTGGCAACCTCGGGGCTCTGCCATGGCAACAGGGCATGGGCTCTTGCGAAGCACCTCCAACCGAGCTCCGGCATAGGGGAGTGCACCCTTCCAGGCCCCAAAACAGATTGGCTGGGATGTGTGAAATCCTCTCGGGCACAGGGTGTCTGTCTATTATGTGTGTGCGGTGTGTTTGCTGTGTGGGTGGGGGGTGTCTGTTGTGTGGGTGAGTCCATTGGTGTCTGCTGTATGTGTGTATGCTACAGTGGCGGCTCCCCCATTGGGGCGTGGGGGCGTTGCCCCACTGCTTTCTCGCAGTGCGAGAAGGCAGAAACATAAACGGTATAAACTACCATTTATGTTTCTGCCTTCTCGCATTGCGAGAAAGCAGAAGTGCCTCTGTGCCTGGGGTTGGGGGCGGAGGGGTGGGCGGTCCTGCTCGAGGGCCCGGGGGGAGTGGCTTACCCACTGTTGTGGGTACTGACTCTTTGGTCAGCCCTGAGCCGATCAAACAGTCAGTACCCACAACAGTGGGTAAGCCACTCCCCCCGGCCCTCGAGCAGGACCGCCCACTCTCCGTCTTTCTCTATGCAGATAAAACGTCCCGGCTGGGGCGCTTGTCTGCTGCGCCTACTAGCGTCTGATTGGCTTCCCTTGCTGCGTAGTGGAGGGAAGCTGCCTGCTTCCCGCAGCAGGAAGAAACACGGGGACCCACCATTACAGGCCGAGCGGAGGCAGTGCGGTATACCGGCGGGCGGCACTCAGGTACGTTTTCTAACTTTTCTTTTCTTTTAAATTAATAGTGTTTCATTGCTAACTAAGGTTGCACAGGTGACTTAACTAGTGAACTTGTGGGTCTTGGAGCCTTTGCCTCTATCGCGCCCTCTAAGCAAGTATTTTCCATGAAATATATATAATTATAATACATGAGCTCCTGCAATCCCTGTATAAAAGTGCGCCACTAATTATTTTAAACAGGTGACTTGTGTCGCCTGCAGTAAAGAAATGATGTAACCGCGGCGCTCAACTGTAATAACTTGCTAAAGTTGAGCTCCGACATCTGCGCTTCATTTTGCACTATAGATTTTACCAAAAATCCTTCATATAAAGCTTGTAACCGCAACTCTGCTGCCTTGCTTTTGTGAACGAAATCAGTCCTTGTCCCCTCGTGAATGTCACTCATTACGTCACAGAACTCTCTGTAGGGTTAATAATCCTATGTGCAGTGTGAGTAGAACTGCACTTTTGCCCTCCTGTCCAGCCACCAGATGTACTGCGCAAGCGGCTGAAAATCCACATGTTTATGCTTGTACTAGCTCCCGCGATCGTCGGCAGAGAAGAATTGAAACTTTGGAATCCTGAGAAGTTTGAAAGCTGTTGTTTGCACTAGCGACTTTGTGTGACCAGCTTTTATTACTACGTACACATTTCTAGAGAAAGCACGCTACCGACTAAGCTGTTTTATACCCTCTCGATATTTACTGCAAGTCCTCAGCATACCCTCATCCGTCAGTCGTGCACCCGTGGGCCGCGCACCCCCCCCCCGTCGTGCATGCCGGCCGCCGCAGATTATGGACTGAGTTTGTGGTACAATCTCCTCCTAATTATACAATGAAAGGTTGTCTTGTGTTAAGTAGCACCCTGAAATATATGTGCAACACTCAGGAAAATATATGAAGTACCCTGGCATATGTCGGTATTAATACTGATGGCATTTCATTTTTAGGAAAGGGAACCCTGATGGCCTATTACCTGGCACGTGAATATGGCAGTGTGTAGGATGTTCACTGGGAGTTTTCTTCTACTGGGGACGTTGGAGAATTTCTCATTATGTATTTCAAATACTTGCTTTCTGTGCACCCACTGTTTTCTCTCGTCCACTGAAACCTCACAGTCACATGAATGACTCGCTGCTTTGCGCATGCTACGGAAGATCTTCCGCTGGATCCCCACCGAGACCAGGAAGACGGTCACCCAGGCCCTTGTCACCAGCCGACTGGACTACGGCAACGCCCTCTACGCCGGAACCACCGCCAAGCTCCAGAAGAGACTCCAGCGGATACAGAACGCCTCAGCCAGACTCATCCTCGACATCCCCCGAAGCAGCCACATCTCCGGACATCTGAGAGACCTGCACTGGCTCCCCGTCAACAAGAGAATCACCTTCCGTCTCCTCACCCACGCACACAAAGCCCTACACGACCAAGGCCCGAGCTACCTCAACAACCGGCTCAACTTCTACGCTCCCAAACGCCATCTCCGATCAGCCAGCCTCGCCCTCGCCACCCTCGCCGCCGTCCCGCGCATCCGAAGAGCGACAACAGGAGGAAGGTCCTTCTCCTACCTGGCCGCCAAGTCCTGGAACTCCCTCCCTCCCGACCTGCGCCTGACCCAAGACCACCTCTCCTTCAGGAAGAAGCTCAAGACCTGGCTGTTCGAGCAGTAGCGCCCCCCCCCCCCCCTAGCACCTTGAGACCCTCCGGGTGAGTAGTGCGCTTTATAAATGGCTTGATTGATTGATTGATTGATTGATTGATTGGAGGGGGAAAAATGTAGGCTTCAGTGTATTACAAGAGTTGTGCACAATGGTGATGCTTTCACAATTTTGATAGAAACGGCAGAACCTCTAACTAGAGATCCCCACAGATAGTTCAGTGACTTGAGAGAAAGTGCATATTCAGTTATCTAGGGGGATCGTCCCACATATCGCTTCTGATATATGTGTACTTTCTAAATACACAGGGAAATGGCGATGGCAGACCTGCGCCTCTGAGATCTTCGTGCTGAATAAATAGCTCCATGGAGATTGAGATGAGTTTGTGTTTAGACGTAAAATAGGACTGGTGGGCAGAAGTAGCCTTCTTGTCTTTGTATATGGTGTCACTATCCCTTAGTCACTTCAATCATAACTAAAGAGGTCTTGCAGTGATGGATCCACTGGTACTGTAACACCAACCCGTGAAACACCATGATAGTGTGGGGTATGGCTGAGGCACAATTCACTACGACAATCATTTTACGCCTCACCACTTTCAAATGTCACCAGCCGCCACTGGTATGCTATGTGTTTGTCAGTCTGCAGTGTGTGAACAGCACACTCTTTCAGTGTTGGGGGACCGGTGCGACGGACCCCTATCCTCCGTTCCACTGGATTTACTTATAGCCGTGTTTAAACTCCTGTGGGTGAATGCATGCCGGGCCACCGCTGCCCCGTCTGTTCTTGGTGTATACAACTACAACATATCACAAATATACACTAAATAATGCAAAGCTACAATACAATGCCATTAGCAATGCCAATGGCTTTAACTTAATCAAAGGCGAGACCTATTGCATTTTCAATGCATGTCTGTTTCATTTCAGAGGGTCCTGTTGGCATGGCTGGATCTCTCTGCTCTTACCTTCTTACACCCTGGCCTATACTTTCGGCTTCAAAGGGTTGTCTATACTAACCCTGGGCGTAGTTCGCATAGTCGCGCTTCGCGAAGCTTCGCGAAGATGTCATTGCACTACGCGACCTTCGCGAAGCTTCGCGAGCTTGCGTAGTTGCTTGTGGCAACCTGTTCGCGATGGCTTTTTCTTGTTCGCGAGCGCGGTAAGCATGTTCGGGGAGCTGTTTGCATTCTCGGGCGATATATCTCGCGATCTTACCCATGCGGTCGCCAATGGGCGCGGCCATCTTGTTTTTCTATAGTCCCGCCCGCTCGCGATGCCTTATTTCCTGTTCCGGGTCGCGGATAGCGTGTTCGCGATGTGCATTGACGTGTTCGGGAGCGCATTTTACTTGTTCGTGATGAATAGTACATGTTCGCCAGAAATATCGCGCGAACTTACCCACGTGGTCGCGAATCGGCGCGGCCATCTTGTTTTTCACTCTATGCCATGTTTCTGGGCCTACTTTTGTATCCTCCCTTTATCTTAGCAATCCTTTGTCTTTAAAGCCTTTTTCCTGACTTTTTTTAGTTATTATCTATCTCTCTGTTTGCCTCAGTTTATATTTTGCATTTTATTTCTACTTTTACTGTGTTTTTGTTACTTTTATAAAGTTCTTTCTATCTTCTTCCCCCTAACTTTTTTTCCCCTTCGGACTTTTCTCTACCGCCTCCCACCCACCCCAGAACCATGGCCAAGGGCACACCAAGTCCCAAGGGCAAGGGACCTGCAGGCGCAGAGAAGCGCCGCCTGCCTTGTGGCAGAATGCGTCCTGCAGGGGTGCAGGCCTGGCAACTGTTTGGGGAGGAGGAGGTGGCGGCTCTTGTTTTCTTCATCCAGCGCCTCCTCCCCTTGACCTTGGCAGCAGGCGGCAGGCCCGGCTCCGGGTACGCTACCCAGGAGCGGCACCGTCGGTGGGCGAAGGTGCGCCGGGCCGTGTTCCGGTGCACTGGGATCCGGCGCACCCACAACCAGCTAGCCCACCGGTGGTCCGACATCCTGGACCGGGAGCAGGACCTGTTGGACCTGCTAGGTGTCGAGGTCATCGGGCTTGGTGAGTAACTGATTGTGTATATTAAATTAGATGAACAACAAGATTACTGCTGCGTGCCAAGCGTTGCTGGTAAATTACGTTCCAAAAAGCAAAATGTTTTTTGATTTAAGGACCCAGGAGCACGGTGGTACTCTTACTTGTTTGCAACTTAGTTTGCGCTAGCTTGTGCTGATGCTGATTATGTAAGAGTTTACTTTACAGAACTGAAGTTAGGTAATGCGATTTGCTAGAGAGACTCTAGTCCTTCCATTGTCCTACTGTGAAATAGTGGTGGATGGATATTGGATACTAGGTTTAGTTTGTTAGTAGTAGTTACTAATTGTTTTATGCGGTCTGCGTGACGCATCCTCTGTCACTGAGTGCTGCTTACCCCAGTCCTCCGTCGAACCTTTTGTACTTTGTTTAGTGAGTGGTAGGCTTAGCATGGTCAGTCAGTAGCAGAACTAGATCAGAATTATGCAACCAACCCACAATTTGTTGTATGTATGCACTAATGTATGCAACTATGCATGTGTCCTCCATCTCATCTATGCATTTGATGGCTGAAAAAAATTGAAGTGCAGACTTAGTGAACAATTGGCCCGCCTGGAATAGGTGGTGTAGGTCAGGTGGTACTTACTAGGCTTTGTTAGTATTTGGAATCAGAATGATCATGGAACACTGGAGTGTTCATAAATAAGTAGACGATCCATCTGATTAGATAGGTCAATTTTATTGCACTTGTTGTTTCCTAAAATGTTCTTTGACTTATTTTTCCAAATGATTTATTTTTCTCACAGCACTCCTTAATGTTGGTCTCTTTCTTTATTATATTTTACATGATCATCAGCACCACCCAGGGGCAAGAAGACGGGGTCGGAGTCGGCGGGGGAACCCCAGGACCGCTCCTCTACTGAGGCTCCTGCAGCTGGCCCCAGTAAGTCCTCCATTTGTTAGATTGACATTTATATTTCCCTAAATGTTATGTTACTGCATCTTTTTTTCCCAAACTCTAAATTATGGTTCCACTTTCTGAATCTCTTTTTTACAAAAGTTTACTTCTTTGACCTTGACTATCTGTTTACTAATTCTGTTTATCCCTGCCTCTAAGTTGCTTCTAACTCCCTCTGCTATGACTCTCTGTACTACTAATACTACTACTACTATTACTATTATTACTCTGTGTGTAGCGAAGCTTGCACAGTTGCCCACTCTTTAATAGAAGGTTTTCTTTGCAACAATAAAACTCTGATTGACCAATAGCTCTAGCCACTGGGTCCTGTCCTTTGGGTTGTCCTCTTCAAGTCTTCTCAATGTTGAGGCTTTGACAATTACCACAAACAAAATGCCCAACCAGATATTTGACTAGTATTTTTGATCGGATAGTACATGATACTACTATTGTCTAGGATTCTGCAGAGCCACATACAGAACTATGCACAACAAAATAGGATGTTGATGCTGATGGGAGGTTGGATCTTACTGATCACACCTCAGTCCGAAGAACCCAGGATCCCCTGACCGACTAGCTATAGTGTCTCAAATTAGGGTCCCACTCCCGACCCCCCCCCCACGAAGACGATACACAATGTTGATGATGACTGAGACAGAGACAACCCAGAACATAATAACAAACACCATTTTGCTCACACACTTGTGTAAGTCCACTCCACCACACCAAATACCACAGAGTCTATGTGTAAGTTCAAAAGGTTTATTTGAAACAAGTATCAAACTCTGTACATCGTTAATATGAAATTTAATTTACTACAGCCATAGTCAATAAGCCAGCAAAAAGCCTAACATTAAAACAGTAAACATTTACAAGTGCATGATTGACAACAAGAACAAGAGCCAAGATATTTGGAATTCTGGAAGACCCCTCACCGTAGAACGTAGAAATACTGGTTACATCATTTTGCATCCAATATGCTCTGTAAATCTCTGGTTTGTAGAAGGGAATCTTCCGCCTATGATATATGAGAAAAACGCTGTGAGTTAGCCGTTAGATAGTATACTGGTGAATGCTAGCATTTTGCAGGCATGCCAAAAAGTGTGAAATACAACAAGACCTACCCCGAACAGAAATTTATTTAAAAATTCTTATATAGTATCCAGGTACTCAGTATCTGTAGTGCCTGCCTCACTCTCACTCGCTGGTGTTTCTATCACAAATATATAAAAGAGTTGTTGTTAACCACTGTCACCGGGTGCAATCACACGGCAGTGGCAACAACAACGTGATGCTCAGTATCAAAGTGTTTCCCTATCCTGTGGTGCTGTAAAAACCTGCTAGTGATCAGGCCAAGACCAAGGGAGGTAAAAAAAATGTGATAGGACGACAGCGCCTCACGGAAGCAGCCCCAACGAGGTGTATGTAGACAGGTACTCGCCTACTACCTCCTGTTGTCATCATCGGTCGCTGCCGCCCAAACAGAAACAGTAAAGGTGGAAAGGAAATTCATAATGTACATTTCTGGAACCCTCGTGATAGTCCTAATGACTAGTGTCTACAGGGCAAACTATATGTTGAATGGTGTCTACTAATCTACAGAAAAAAGGAAATGTCGACCCAACATTTGGTGAGTTGAGACTGATCAGGACTCAAGTCACTCCAAATTAAAACCGAGCAGCACTACACTGGCTATACGGTGCTTTATTCTCAGCTGTGTCGCTGCTCATTAAAAACCGACATGTTTCGTTGCCTTATTTAATTTACCGGCAACTTCATCAGGGCTTGGGTCGACTGGTCTCTCTGCAACGCTAGTGTAAACCAGCGATTACTTTAAATCAGCACCCTCAAAGTTGCTGTTTTGCAGCATACCTGCACCTTCATTGTGTAAGTGTCTGGGGTATTGTGCACCAACCCTTTGGCTGTTTCATCCAAGGCTGCGGAACTGCGTTTCTCATTAGCCTGTGCGCCGGTGCTGGACTCACCCTCGATCCAGCTCCGGCGCACAGGCTAATGAGAAACGCAGTTCCGCAGCCTTGATTTAAAGTAATCGCTGGTTTACACTAGCGTTGCAGAGAGACCAGTCGACCCAAGCCCTGATGAAGTTGCCGGTAAATTAAATAAGGCAACGAAACATGTCGGTTTTTAATGAGCAGCGACACAGCTGAGAATAAAGCACCGTATAGCCAGTGTAGTGCTGCTCGGTTTTAATTTGGAGTGACTTGAGTCCTGATCAGTCTCAACTCACCAAATGTTGGGTCGACATTTCCTTTTTTCTGTAGATTAGTAGACACCATTCAACATATAGTTTGCCCTGTAGACACTAGTCATTAGGACTATCACGAGGGTTCCAGAAATGTACATTATGAATTTCCTTTCCACCTTTACTGTTTCTGTTTGGGCAGCAGCGACCGATGATGACAACAGGAGGTAGTAGGCGAGTACCTGTCTACATACACCTCGTTGGGGCTGCTTCCGTGAGGCGCTGTCGTCCTATCACACCTTTTTTACCTCCCTTGGTCTTGGCCTGATCACTAGCAGGTTTTTACAGCACCACAGGATAGGGAAACACTTTGATACTGAGCATCACGTTGTTGTTGCCACTGCCGTGTGATTGCACCCGGTGACAGTGGTTAACAACAACTCTTTTATATATTTGTGATAGAAACACCAGCGAGTGAGAGTGAGGCAGGCACTACAGATACTGAGTACCTGGATACTATATAAGAATTTTTAAATAAATTTCTGTTCGGGGTAGGTCTTGTTGTATTTCATGATTCTGAGAGGGGGGCTTCCTACCCTTTAACCCCCTGGGCTCCCTTTTTTTGAGAGATGCCAAAAAGTGTAACATGTATGTGTGATGGCTAAGCAATATAAACTAAACAAAGTCAATAAGTTGTTTTTTTTTCGACCTCTTCACTTGTACGCAACAGTCAAGCGGCCTTAAAGGCATCTACTGCACATGTCAATAAGCTGGCAGGTATAATATGCACCAAAAGAGTAGTAGTCGACATGATGAATCTAAAAGGGTTACTCATGGCTCAGGCTAACTTTCAAAAGAGTAGAGTAGGACTACATGACCCTAGGAAGTGGAACCATATCCTACTAGTGTCTGTCTACTGACTGTACTTACTGTCTAGTGCTGATGTATGTTGCATCGCATTAACTTTTTTTTCAATGTTCCAAGTGAACACTTAAAATAGGGGGAGGTTTACAGGCATCTAAAAAATTTGTGATGCTTTTTTCTAGGCACACTACCATCCACCAGTGCCGTCGGGGCCAGCGATGCGGCCATTCCGGAGGGGGCAGGCGAACTGGCGGCACCTACAGGAGACACAGGGCCCAGGGGGGATCCAGCAGCAGTGGCCGGCGGCGGTAAGTTATATTCATTACTTCTTGACATTACAGCTAGATGAAACTGTGTTCACTATTTCACTGTACTGTGCGACTTATTATACAACGGTTGAAGAAGACACCCTTTACGTAGCATTACCAGCGTGAGTAGAGTAACCAATGGCCTCTTCTATTTGACTCCAAAATCAGCTGTGAATGTTTTCTGGAGAAGACAAACTCAGATCAGATGACCTTCATGGATGTGTTGAACAAAGAGGGAAAGCACTAAGGGTGGAAGGACGGGCGAGATAAACAATATGACTGACTGGCAGAGAAGGATATGTTGTTGGAAGCATGCATAGGTGGCTGATAGTAATAAGATCAGATGCATGGGTTGTTGAAGGATGGGTGGAAGGTGAAAGAATGCCTGCCTGGGTGGGCGACACAGTATGGGTGGATAGTACTAGATAGCAAGAATCAGCTGTGTTTTTGGTTCAAACTCAAAGCCAAGGCAAGGAAGGAAGGAGCAGAAGCATGGGTGTTTGTTGGTGAAACCAACTAAGGTTTGTTAAGACTAGAGATATATAAAAAAGGATAGACGTTTACTTTAATGGATGTATGCCTGGATGTACTATCACCAAGAGACAGTATAGGTGGAAAGTGTCACTGGAGATTCTTACTTTGAAGAAAATGTAAAAGAAACTGCGCGACAGTAGCAAAGCCTAGGGGAATCAAGGTAGTATTATGAGCATACAGTACACTTGCAGTAGTTTGCAAGCACGTCATATATTATCAAGCGGAAACCCCTTCCTCCCACTCTGGGGACCACTCTCTACCTATTATTATTAATGTATTTTCGATTGGGGCAGCCAGCCTGCAAAGGGTGGCCTATCTGTTGTTTATGGATATTGGTTACACAATCAATGAAAGCAAAGTACCCTCTGCAGTAGCGGTTGGTGGTGGGATTGTTGGCGGGCGGTGACATGGGGAGGGGACGGGTGGGTGGCACTGGCGAGTAAACTGTGTATTACGGCCAAATACAGGTAATCAACATAAAAATAAATAAAATTATTTTCAAGGTGCGCACTGCACCGCCGAATGCGATGCAGTGTGTGCTACTGTGTGCAGCAATGTTTTTTTTTAATGTATTCTTTAATTACCTGTGAATGTCCTTAATCCATCGTTTACTATCCCCACCCTGCACCTTCCCACGTCACCGACCGGCAGCACTCCCACCACCGACCGCTACCGACCTGATGTCGTATATCGTATTAGCACTAGCAGCATCTATAATATGAATATAAGCAATGATCGTTGGATCCGATAAATAATCAGCCTTTTTGTAGTACCCATGGCAGGGTGTAAGTGAAATTGTGCATGCCATTTGCCCTCATGTAACAGAGTATGACCAGTGCCAACGGCCGTAAGGCGTCAGACAAAAAGATGAGCTTCCCCACCTGCAGACAGTAGTAGTAAATTAAAGTAACGTGAGTCTGCATCATGTGGCTCATATCTGTTTCTCTTGGGTGCAAGCTTAGCTGATGGACCTGGCATGCCACCTACAACAAGGTTATGTAATTGGGCTAAACTACAGATAAGAACAGCACGACTGGTGTACCGGAGTACATACATAGTACGATTATATTTATAAATAATGTCTGAAACTGTCACAAATGTTAGAGTCCAAGGAAGTAGGATTAGAGATACTTACCCCACCACCAAATCACAAATGTTATGAACTGCGCTTGCTAGTGATACTGTGACACTATGTGTTAAATGATTTTAGTGTTCCTGTTTTGCTAAGAGTATTGGCTCCAACATGTTCTTTTTCTTTCTTGATATAGATGATACTCCTTCCACTAAACCATCAAGGAAGGAGTTGGCCGCTAGGGCCCGGCGCCGGAAACTGGAGACCATCTGCGAGCATTATCGCCGGCTGGTGGCTCAGGAGGAGGAGGAGGAGGAGGAGGCGGCTGCAGCTGCAGGCTCCTCCAATGCCCCGGGCCCCAGTCAGGTCCGGCCTCCACTTTCACAGCGCCGTGGTCCGGCATCCGCCCGCCGCCGCGCCTCTATTTCCAGCACTGCTGCCCCCCACCCTGGATGTAACTGTAGGGCATTTCGCCGCCAGCTGCTCCGCCGGATGGCCCGCTTGGAGGAGAACATGGAGGAGCGGGTAAAGATCCTGGTGGACAAAGACCTTAAGGCCCGCCGACAATAGAGGACCTCGTCGTTTGCCCCTTTTTTAATTCCTTTTGTTGGTGGGTGGGTTTGTGGGCGTTGGGGATTTCCACGGACATTGGGACTTTGGACTTTCGTTTCGTTTCGTTGGGGTTAGGGAGGGGGGTGGGTTAGGTCAGAGCGGGATAGTTTATTTTTGTTAGGGGACATTAAAAATATACTTACTATTTATTTATACGATGTTAATGTTTTGTGGTGGGTTACAGTTTTCCGAATTCAATGTAAGTTACATGGTTGTTTACTTTGTTTCCGTGCTGCTGCATGCCCACAGCCAGTGTTTGATTTAAAAGATCTGCCGATTTTGTAACACACAAACCGATAAATGCAGTACCCCTCACTGAGTTATTTTTAATTGTCATAATAGTACTGTCAGTCTCTCCTCCTAGTCCATACCTCCCACCAAACTTATCTTACCTGTGATTGATGATGAAGTTCGGCACACTGATGGCTGCATGGTTGGTTTCCCAAATTGACGGAGTAGATGCCATTATTGTGGTGGTAGTAGTAGACACTGGCAATAGCGTTTGAAAAAAGGAAGAGAAAGTCACTTGACTGAGACTCTGGGAGGAGTAGTAGAACAGAACACAAAGTAAACTACAGCATGGGTGGTCAAGCAGAAGAAGATCCTTGCCCTGCCTTAGTTGAAATTCAATTAGTGTTGCTTTCACCACATCTGCCCCAGCAAGCGTGTGATCAATTGGTGTACATAGTCATCACATCACACCTCAATATAAATCACACAGCTCGGGGGAAGAGGGTTAGGGATTGATGATTGGATGGGAAGTGGGGTTTTGGGAAAGGTTTGAGAAAGAAAAACAGACAATATGCATGGACACAACAAAAGTAAAACACAATCTTGTAAGACGACCATGATCCATTATCAAAGAAATCAAAGTATGAAGTGAGAGAAAGCAAATGCATGCATGCTGAGGAGGATAACTTGATGGTTAATGATAATGAGTTGTACTATAACTACTATGACCCAATGAGACAGTACAGTCAGGGACGAAATTGAAATTTGCCTTGCCTGTCTGCCGCCCTCAGAGCTCAGACCGAACCCAATTACATGCTGTACCGGGCTTACTTTTATTTTTCAAGCTAGCTAAGGAAATTTAAAAAAAGTTGGATCAATTAACAAACAAACCACAACACACAGTCGTAATGATTGAAGAGAAAAAAGCAAGCAAATAAATGTAAAGACGAATGATGATACTAAAGTTACTGTATTATCCTGGTCCAAATGTGGAGTTGCATCATTCTCGTCATTCCTCTTGGTCCTCCCTTCCATGGACACTCCGCACATCAATCTTGGGTACCACTGCCTGCCTGTAGCGGATTGGTAAGGTACGTGTGAGTCGTTTCTCCCACTGTAGCACAGGGTAAAGGCCGGCCTGTAAGTGTAGATGGAAAAACAAACGGGGTATTGAAAAATTACAGCATTTACAACAATAAACTCAATTACAGTGGAGTGCAAGACAACACTCTGGAGAGAACACTTTCAGACTGAGGCAGCTTGGATAGGCTACATAGTGTCTACTCTACAGCATTAAGGTACAACAACAACGGGACAGGATTCAGGACTCAGAGCCAGCACAGCCACAGAACAGGAGAACCGCGGCACAGGCCAGGCACCCTACCCCTTACTTACATTTTGACCGAGCCAGAGAAATGTCATATGCACTGCAGCAACCTAGAATTTTCCCAATGAAGTGACTAAATCAATGCGCCACTGTCTGTCATACCACTACACTCTACTCCAGTCCACACCACTACACGGACATCTAGCCTAGGTCTGCTGTGGTTCTTGTTCAAACTTTTTACCTTTTAAGTCAGCCCATGAAACGCAGTTATTCCATCAATTTTCTCCAATCCAACTGACTGTGTGCAAAGACAGTATGCTCAGCATCCTCATGATGGTGACCGTGTGGTACTTATTCTCCAGCACCAACTCAGTCTGTAGTGACTGATTAAGTTTATAATATATTCCATATTACCAAATTGCAACGGATATTGGCCGGCACCTGCAGTGGTAGGAGTACAATGTGGTCATTATTAAACAACAAGGAAACATTAACTGTCACCACACCTGAGTCACTTTTACTTTGTCGATAAACTAGTATAGTTCTACTTCATGGCATGCACAATTCTTCGTAGTCAGCCAGCATCCAATGCAATGCATGCCACCATCATTCACAATAATCACTCATTACCTGTCTTGGTGTTCTCTTTGGCTGTCTGATCTGATGCCTGCCTAGCCTTCTGCCAGTCAGTGATGAGTTTCTTTCGGCTTGGAAACAAAATGGAATATAGGTGGAGTCACGTTTCACTTCTTATGGAGGGACTGTTAGAGGCAACCTGTATTGTACTATTCTCCATCTCCATCCAATGTCTGACTTGCTTGAAATGTACTTAGGGAGAGTAAGGAACATGGAGCAGGACCCTGAGGATTGGAGTGGACAGTTATGCACAGACGTGCAACTCCAATAGGGAAATAAAAAGAGGAGACTGTTGATGGATTTGTTGTGAATGTAGATTTTGAACCAGAAAAACAGATACACACAGTCACACACAAATAAAGGAAGGGAGACCAATTTGAAAGCCTAGTTGTCAGGGAAGAGGAGCTCGTCCTCAAACTCTGGTGGTGCGGACAGAAGTACGTCTAACAACCCACTACTTATGTCATCAAAGTCGCTCTCCTCTTCCTCCTGTGATTCACGTATTTTGTACTCTGGTGGTATAAAGTGTTGATTCATTTTGATCATGGTTAACCTCTCAACACTTTTGGGTGAGAGACTGGTCCTTTTGGCAGTAACAATGGCACCATCAGCACTGAAAACACGCTCTGAAGAGACACTTGCAACAGGGCAAGCCACATACTTAATTGCCAGCCTGCTGAGCACTGGCCATTGGCTTCTTTTCCCATACCAATACACCAATGGGCTTTGCTCCATGTAGCCCTCTGTTGTGTCATCTAGATAGGCCTGAACCATCCCCTCAATGTTCAGGGGTGCTCCGATTTCCTGGGCCTCTTTTGCCTTTGCATCAGTCATGGATGTGCAATACCCTTTCCGTAGAAACCAATCACCTGCCGTTTTTGTAAATGTGCCTGATGATCCTGTTGGTGCTGTTGATGTTATTGCTGGCAGTGTTGTTGACTGCTGGGAGGCAAACGCACTGCTCTTGGCCTCTGAAGTAGAACTTTGTTCTGGGTGCCCTGCAGTACTTTTTCGGCCCTGGGGGGGGCGGGCCTTTAATGGAGATCCTTTCGTTTTCAAACTCAGTGGCTTCCTCAGCTATCAAAGTTTTGTACTGGGCAACATTCACTTCTGAAAAAGGAATGACTTCATTACTGCGCAGCAATAATTTGTAACGTGGATCCAAAATTGAGGCAGTAATGTAATGTGGATGTGACAGAATGTTATTTTGAATCCTTGTATTGTGAGATAAGCGAGCGGATAAGGTGTCTGCCAAATAATGTGCGTCTACTTTGTCATCCACACCTGCGTACATTTCTGATACCTCCTTCAGCTGTTGCTCTAGCATGTACAACAATGGGATAGCTTGGCCCATAGTACAGTCCTCCCTGCTCACTTCACGTGTGAAGACCTCAAAAGGAAGTAGCATCTCTGTCAGGCTTTTGACAAGGTACCATTGGGTCATCTCAACTCTCATGCCTTTCACTGTAGGATCCCCTGACCTTTTCATGACATAAGCATTAAGTGGTATGTACTGCTCAAACAGACGCTCAAGCATGTAATACGTTGAGTTCCAACGTGTTGGCACCTCTTGGATGAGTGCTTTGACTGGCATTTTATGGTCACGTTGAATGACCCTCAGCTCCTTCCGGGCTTTAAAAGAATGGTTGAAATGTGTGCATATTCTTCTGCAGGTGGTCAGTAAGCTGCTGACTTTGCTTTCATTTTTCAGAAAGTCTTGAACAACAATGTTAATGCAGTGTGCCAAACATGGCACCCTGAAATAGCCACCATCTTTCATGGCCCTAACTACATTACTGCCATTGTCCGTGGCAACAAAACCAATGGTAAGACCTCTTGGTCGCAGCCACTCAAACACCTTGCTGTTAAACTCATCCAAAATGTTAACAGCAGTATGAGATTTCTCCATAGCAAACATGGCTACAGTTGCATGTTTGCGAGTGTCTTTAAAAATCTCAGCAGTGTCAACAACACCGTCAGATATCTTATCTTTAACACCCGAAAAAGAGACCCAGTGTGCAGTGATGCACATGTAATCAGTGGCTTGGCAACTGGTCCACATGTCTGTTGTCAGGTGTATACTCTGAACAGCACTCTGTTTTAAGGCTCTTCCAAGCATTTCCAGCACGTCGTGATGTAGTGTTGGAACAGCAACTCTAGCGAAATAGTAGCGGCTGGGAACTTTCCATTTTGGGCAGATGGTGGTCACAAACTCAAGAAAACCCACCCCTTCAACAAAAGAAAAAGGGAGAAGGTCCAGTGCAAACATTTTTGCCAGCTTTGCATTGTACAAATGTGCTATTGGGTGGTTGCGTTCATACTGCCCCTCCGGCCTACCAAACATGCTCAGAATGGTAGGCTGCATGGTATTCCTTCCTGGGGTCAACGTCGCACTTTTTGGGCCAGCAGTGCTCCTTGGTGTCTCAGGCTGACTCTTACTCTTGTGCCAATGAGATGTGGCTGAGGATGTGGGCGTTACCACTGCAGTGCTAGGGACAGGGCTACTTTGTGTACCACTAGCACAGAATATGTCTCCCTCTTCTTCCTGTTCCACCGTGAGTGGACTTTCTACTCGTTTAAGCCCAACACCAATGATTCCAGTTTCGATGAGCCTAAGGTGCTCCTCCCACTGGATTGCGTGGTGTTTTTTCAGATGGGTCATTTGGCCTCCGGTACCATAGTTTGTACCAAGCTTTCCACGACTAACAGAGGTATGACAAACGGAGCATACAGCAATGTTCTCCTCCTTTCCGCTAACCGTAAAGAAGTCCCACACTGGGGAGCTTAACTTTTGTCTCCTGCTGGAGGTGCCACTCCCACTCCCAATGCCGGATGAACTGGAGATTGTGTGTTGAATTTGACTCTGTGCAGGTCCACTACCTACTTCTGCTGAGGTGGTGCTTGTTGTGCTGGATGTAGGACGCTGCCGGCCCTTTTCTAATGTAAATATGGAAGCTGGAGGTCGTGTTGGTGTTACCTGTGTTGGAGGTATGCGTGCTACATCCCTCGCATCCATTTTGGATAGTGTAAAAATGTTGGTCTCCCTCTCCTCAGGCCCGGGAGTGATGTTTGTGATGACTGGCTCATCATCATCATCATCCTCATCATCCTGCTCTTCTACATCAACATCCATAAGTGTAAGGCTTTCTGGAACCTTCCTTTTCCCATGCCTGCTCTTGTGATGTGTTTCCCTCTCAGACTCAGTTTGTGGCTTCCAAGTGACATCTAGATCATCAGAAGGGGGGCTTGGTGAAGAACTTGATGTACTAACCCTCCTTTTCCTTGCTGGCAATTTAAAAGGCAATGCAAATTCTAAAGGAGTGGCTTCCTCTTCTTCCTCTGCATGAGGCTCAATTTCCTGAACTGCCCCTACTTCGGGAGGAACAACAGCTACTATTGCGGGCGGTGGCTGCGGCTGTTGACCACTTATCTGCTGTGTTGATGATGTTCCCTCCTGCGTTGATTGTGTACTACTTTGAGATAGCGATACGTTTAGTTCAGGCTCAGCATCGCTGCTTTCCACCATAAGGCTGGCTACCTCTTCCACACTCATCTGCTTGGGCATGGGTTGGCGGGTTGGGCCCACTGATGTGGAGGTGCTGCCCCCAGCTTGGCCCCCCGACACCGCTGCTGCAGGCGTCATTTTTGGTGTACCAAAAAAGGTTTTGGGAGGCACACCAGACTTAAGTCACAGTTCCTTCTTCTTCTGTTCCTTCTTCTCCATGGCAACTTTCTTGGTACCGGAGGACCTGCTACCTGCTTTCTTTGGGGGCATCTTCAACAGATGTCAAAACAGCACTCAGTTGCACACGTTGCAGAGATGCCTGGTCAGGTCACTGACACGTCACGTTGTGTACAGCAGCAGGACGTCGGTCTGGCACCACAACAGTGGATGATGATGACACACCTCCTCTGTCTTTTGTGCACCTAAAAGCAAAAAAGCCAGAAGAACATCAGTCAAAAGACCCATAATTTAATATATAACTTATTATTGTCTGGTGGGTGGTCAACACAATTATAAAATGTTATGAAGTCAGTGAACAACATCACCAGTATAGCCAGCCATTAAGACTCTTAAGAGACTGACAAGGCCAGGGATCCTGTTGTATTTGTACTGTGTACACTGAGGAAGAAGAATAGCAAGGAACAAAAACATAAATGTAGTCTAGCCTGTTTGACCTAAATAAAAGTGTGAATCTTATGGGATGGATGCAGCATCAGGGAGCAACAACACAACAAACATATACACATAAAAACTAAAGGCATTTATTTACAACACCCAAAAAGTGATATCTAACCCCGTAAAAAAGTATAGGTCACATTTTACAATTCAATCCAAAGCCATACATGATGTTGAAATACAATGCACAACACAAAAACAGTTGTTTACATTCCATGCACCCGCCGTGATGATTGCTGAGTTGTACCCCTGGGCCTACTGTACGACTAGGCCACAAGTTACGACGCCTATGGCAAAGGCACAATGCATGCCTTCCTAAAATGGCCGCCACACACATGCTCAGCCCACCCACCACAATAATAAAAAAAAAGTGATTGCAAAGGACAGGAACAGGAAGTTGAAGTGTCTGTGGAACTTAATCCCTCTCATAAAAATGTTTTCCAGACAAATAACAGCTTCTCCCTGCTCCAAACCTACAGCTCAATGACAGCCTGAGGAGTTTTTTGTGCAGAAATCCACAAAAAAGCGTTTTCGAGAAGGGTCTATGTTGCTCGCGAGATATTGTTTGCCAGATTGCAAAAACTGCGTGTTCGGGATCGCGAACTGTACAAAAAGGCTTTCTCGCGTGCGCGAACACGCATATTGAGAGCGCAAAAATTACGGAAACTGTAAGTCCGCGTTGTCGCGCTGTGCAGAGTTACCGAAAGTTCGCGAGCTGAATCCCTTGCCTTACATACTGGCCAAAAAAGCCCAATTTATTTAGCACACACCCAAAAAATGATATTCCACCCCAAACACACCTTTTGCAATAAAATCCAAAGCCATCCATGGAGTAAAGGAAAATCACCAGACAACACCAACTGTACATTTAAATCACGCACCACAGATTGGAGGCTGACTACCTCTGGGCCTACTGGAAGACTACTAGGCCACAAGCTTGGAACCGGATGGCAAAAGCAAGCACACTGCTTGGATGGCTCCACAAAATGGCCGCCACACACCCACAACAACCACAAGAAATGGGAGACAGTCAATGTACGCCTATGGCAAAGGCACAATGCATGCCTTCCTAAAATGGCCGCCACACACATGCTCAGCCCACCCACCACAATAATAAACAAAAAGTGATTGCAAAGGACAGGAACAGGAAGTTGTAGTGTCTGTGGAACTTAATCCCTCTCATAAAAATGTTTTCCAGACAAATAACAGCTTCTCCCTGCTCCAAACCTAAAGCTCAATGACAGCCTGAGGAGTTTTTTGTGCAGAAATGCACAAAAAAGCGTTTTCGAGAAGGGTCTATGTTGCTCGCGAGATATTGTTTGCCAGATTGCAAAAGCTGCGTGTTCGGGATCGCGAACTGTACAAAAAGGCTTTCTCGCGTGTGCGAACACGCATATTGAGAGCGCAAAAATGACGAAAACTGTAAGTCCGCGTTGTCGCGCTGTGCAGAGTTACCGAAAGTTCGCGAGCTGAATCCCTTGCCTTACATACTGGCCAAAAAAGCCCAATTTATTTAGCACACACCCAAAAAATGATATTCCACCCCAAACACACCTTTTGCAATAAAATCCAAAGCCATCCATGGAGTAAAGGAAAATCACCAGACAACACCAACTGTACATTTAAATCACGCACCACAGATTGGAGGCTGACTACCTCTGGGCCTACTGGAAGACTACTAGGCCACAAGCTTGGAACCGGATGGCAAAAGCAAGCACACTGCTTGGATGGCTCCACAAAATGGCCGCCACACACCCACAACAACCACAAGAAATGGGAGACAGTCAATGTACGCCTATGGCAAAGGCACAATGCATGCCTTCCTAAAATGGCCGCCACACACATGCTCAGCCCACCCACCACAATAATAAACAAAAAGTGATTGCAAAGGACAGGAACAGGAAGTTGTAGTGTCTGTGGAACTTAATCCCTCTCATAAAAATGTTTTCCAGACAAATAACAGCTTCTCCCTGCTCCAAACCTACAGCTCAATGACAGCCTGAGGAGTTTTTTGTGCAGAAATAGACAAAAAAGCGTTTTCGAGAAGGGTCTATGTTGCTCGTGAGATATTGTTTGCCAGATTGCAAAAGCTGCGTGTTCGGGATCGCGAACTGTACAAAAACGCTTTCTCGCATGCGCGAACACGCATATTGAGAGCGCAAAAATGACGAAAACTGTAAGTCCGCGTTGTCGCGCTGTGCAGAGTTACCGAAAGTTCGCAAGCTGAATCCCTTGCCTTACATACTGGCCAAAAAAGCCCAATTTATTTAGCACACACCCAAAAAATGATATTCCACCCCAAACACACCTTTTGCAATAAAATCCAAAGCCATCCATGGAGTAAAGGAAAATCACCAGACAACACCAACTGTACATTTAAATCACGCACCACAGATTGGAGGCTGACTACCTCTGGGCCTACTGGAAGACTACTAGGCCACAAGCTTGGAACCGGATGGCAAAAGCAAGCACACTGCTTGGATGGCTCCACAAAATGGCCGCCACACACCCACAACAACCACAAGAAATGGGAGACAGTCAATGTACGCCTATGGCAAAGGCACAATGCATGCCTT
This sequence comes from Triturus cristatus, assembly GCF_964204655.1. NCBI lineage: Eukaryota > Metazoa > Chordata > Amphibia > Caudata > Salamandridae > Triturus > Triturus cristatus. The sequence goes on along the minus strand of NC_140582.1, from coordinate 306,617,553 downwards.
CCTAAAATGGCCGCCACACACATGCTCAGCCCACCCACCACAATAATAAACAAAAAGTGATTGCAAAGGACAGGAACAGGAAGTTGTAGTGTCTGTGGAACTTAATCCCTCTCATAAAAATGTTTTCCAGACAAATAACAGCTTCTCCCTGCTCCAAACCTACAGCTCAATGACAGCCTGAGGAGTTTTTTGTGCACAAATGCACAAAAAATGCGTTTTCGAGAAGGGTCTATGTTGCTCGCCAGATGTTGTTTGCCAGATTGCAAAAGCTGCGTGTTCGGGATCGCGAAATGTACAAAAAGGCTTTCTCGCATGCGCGAACACGCATATTGAGAGCGCAAAAATGACGAAAACTGTAAGGCCGCGTTGTCGCGCTGTGCAAAGTTACCGAAAGTTCGCGAGCTGAATCCCTTGCCTTACATACTGGCCAAAAAAGCCCAATTTATTTAGCACACACCCAAAAAATGATATTCCACCCCAAACACACCTTTTGCAATAAAATCCAAAGCCATCCATGGAGTAAAGGAAAATCACCAGACAACACCAACTGTACATTTAAATCACGCACCACAGATTGGAGGCTGACTACCTCTGGGCCTACTGGAAGACTACTAGGCCACAAGCTTGGAACCGGATGGCAAAAGCAAGCACACTGCTTGGATGGCTCCACAAAATGGCCGCCACACACCCACAACAACCACAAGAAATGGGAGACAGTCAATGTACGCCTATGGCAAAGGCACAATGCATGCCTTCCTAAAATGGCCGCCACACACATGCTCAGCCCACCCACCACAATAATAAACAAAAAGTGATTGCAAAGGACAGGAACAGGAAGTTGTAGTGTCTGTGGAACTTAATCCCTCTCATAAAAATGTTTTCCAGACAAATAACAGCTTCTCCCTGCTCCAAACCTAAAGCTCAATGACAGCCTGAAGAGTTTTTTGTGCAGAAATGCACAAAAAAGCGTTTTCGAGAAGGGTCTATGTTGCTCACGAGATATTGTTTGCCAGATTGCAAAAGCTGCGTGTTCGGGATCGCGAACTGTACAAAAAGGCTTTCTCGCGTGCGCGAACACGCATATTGAGAGCGCAAAAATGACGAAAACTGTAAGTCCGCGTTGTCGCGCTGTGCAGAGTTACCGAAAGTTCGCGAGCTGAATCCCTTGCCTTACATACTGGCCAAAAAAGCCCAATTTATTTAGCACACACCCAAAAAATGATATTCCACCCCAAACACACCTTTTGCAATAAAATCCAAAGCCATCCATGGAGTAAAGGAAAATCACCAGACAACACCAACTGTACATTTAAATCACGCACCACAGATTGGAGGCTGACTACCTCTGGGCCTACTGGAAGACTACTAGGCCACAAGCTTGGAACCGGATGGCAAAAGCAAGCACACTGCTTGGATGGCTCCACAAAATGGCCGCCACACACCCACAACAACCACAAGAAATGGGAGACAGTCAATGTACGCCTATGGCAAAGGCACAATGCATGCCTTCCTAAAATGGCCGCCACACACATGCTCAGCCCACCCACCACAATAATAAACAAAAAGTGATTGCAAAGGACAGGAACAGGAAGTTGTAGTGTCTGTGGAACTTAATCCCTCTCATAAAAATGTTTTCCAGACAAATAACAGCTTCTCCCTGCTCCAAACCTAAAGCTCAATGACAGCCTGAAGAGTTTTTTGTGCAGAAATGCACAAAAAAGCGTTTTCGAGAAGGGTCTATGTTGCTCACGAGATATTGTTTGCCAGATTGCAAAAGCTGCGTGTTCGGGATCGCGAACTGTACAAAAAGGCTTTCTCGCGTGCGCGAACACGCATATTGAGAGCGCAAAAATGACGAAAACTGTAAGTCCGCGTTGTCGCGCTGTGCAGAGTTACCGAAAGTTCGCGAGCTGAATCCCTTGCCTTACATACTGGCCAAAAAAGCCCAATTTATTTAGCACACACCCAAAAAATGATATTCCACCACAAACACACCTTTTGCAATAAAATCCAAAGCCATCCATGGAGTAAAGGAAAATCACCAGACAACACCAACTGTACATTTAAATCACGCACCACAGATTGGAGGCTGACTACCTCTGGGCCTACTGGAAGACTACTAGGCCACAAGCTTGGAACCGGATGGCAAAAGCAAGCACACTGCTTGGATGGCTCCACAAAATGGCCGCCACACACCCACAACAACCACAAGAAATGGGAGACAGTCAATGTACCCCTATGGCAAAGGCACAATGCATGCCTTCCTAAAATGGCCGCCACACACATGCTCAGCCCACCCACCACAATAATAAACAAAAAGTGATTGCAAAGGACAGGAACAGGAAGTTGTAGTGTCTGTGGAACTTAATCCCTCTCATAAAAATGTTTTCCAGACAAATAACAGCTTCTTCCTGCTCCAAACCTACAGCTCAATGACAGCCTGAGGAGTTTTTTGTGCAGAAATGCACAAAAAAGCGTTTTCGAGAAGGGTCTATGTTGCTCGCGAGATATTGTTTGCCAGATTGCAAAAGCTGCGTGTTCGGGATCGCGAACTGTACAAAAAGGCTTTCTCGCGTGCGCGAACACGCATATTGAGAGCGCAAAAATGACGAAAACTGTAAGTCCGCGTTGTCGCGCTGTGCAGAGTTACCGAAAGTTCGCGAGCTGAATCCCTTGCCTTACATACTGGCCAAAAAAGCCCAATTTATTTAGCACACACCCAAAAAATGATATTCCACCCCAAACACACCTTTTGCAATAAAATCCAAAGCCATCCATGGAGTAAAGGAAAATCACCAGACAACACCAACTGTACATTTAAATCACGCACCACAGATTGGAGGCTGACTACCTCTGGGCCTACTGGAAGACTACTAGGCCACAAGCTTGGAACCGGATGGCAAAAGCAAGCACACTGCTTGGATGGCTCCACAAAATGGCCGCCACACACCCACAACAACCACAAGAAATGGGAGACAGTCAATGTACGCCTATGGCAAAGGCACAATGCATGCCTTCCTAAAATGGCCGCCACACACATGCTCAGCCCACCCACCACAATAATAAACAAAAAGTGATTGCAAAGGACAGGAACAGGAAGTTGTAGTGTCTGTGGAACTTAATCCCTCTCATAAAAATGTTTTCCAGACAAATAACAGCTTCTCTCTGCTCCAAACCTACAGCTCAATGACAGCCTGAGGAGTTTTTTGTGCAGAAATGCACAAAAAAGCGTTTTCTAGAAGGGTCTATGTTGCTCGTGAGATATTGTTTGCCAGATTGCAAAAGCTGCGTGTTCGGGATCGCGAACTGTACAAAAAGGCTTTCTCGCATGCGCGAACACGCATATTGAGAGCGCAAAAATGACGAAAACTGTAAGTCCGCGTTGTCGCGCTGTGCAGAGTTACCGAAAGTTCGCGAGCTGAATCCCTTGCCTTACATACTGGCCAAAAAAGCCCAATTTATTTAGCACACACCCAAAAAATGATATTCCACCCCAAACACACCTTTTGCAATAAAATCCAAAGCCATCCATGGAGTAAAGGAAAATCACCAGACAACACCAACTGTACATTTAAATCACGCACCACAGATTGGAGGCTGACTACCTCTGGGCCTACTGGAAGACTACTAGGCCACAAGCTTGGAACTGGATGGCAAAAGCAAGCACACTGCTTGGATGGCTCCACAAAATGGCCGCCACACACCCACAACAACCACAAGAAATGGGAGACAGTCAATGTACGCCTATGGCAAAGGCACAATGCATGCCTTCCTAAAATGGCCGCCACACACATGCTCAGCCCACCCACCACAATAATAAACAAAAAGTGATTGCAAAGGACAGGAACAGGAAGTTGTAGTGTCTGTGGAACTTAATCCCTCTCATAAAAATGTTTTCCAGACAAATAACAGCTTCTCCCTGCTCCAAACCTACAGCTCAATGACAGCCTGAGGAGTTTTTTGTGCAGAAATGCACAAAAAAGCGTTTTCGAGAAGGGTCTATGTTGCTCGCGAGATATTGTTTGCCAGATTGCAAAAGCTGCGTGTTCGGGATCGCGAACTGTACAAAAAGGCTTTCTCGCGTGCGCGAACACGCATATTGAGAGCGCAAAAATGACGAAAACTGTAAGTCCGCGTTGTCGCGCTGTGCAGAGTTACCGAAAGTTCGTGAGCTGAATCCCTCGCCTTACATACTGGCCAAAAAAGCCCAATTTATATAGCACACACCCAAAAAATGATATTCCACCCCAAACACACCTTTTGCAATAAAATCCAAAGCCATCCATGGAGTAAAGGAAAATCACCAGACAACACCAACTGTACATTTAAATCACGCACCACAGATTGGAGGCTGACTACCTCTGGGCCTACTGGAAGACTACTAGGCCACAATCTTGGAACCGGATGGCAAAAGCAAGCACACTGCTTGGATGGCTCCACAAAATGGCCGCCACACACCCACAACAACCACAAGAAATGGGAGACAGTCAATGTACGCCTATGGCAAAGGCACAATGCATGCCTTCCTAAAATGGCCGCAACACACATGCTCAGCCCACCCACCACAATAATAAACAAAAAGTGATTGCAAAGGACAGGAACAGGAAGTTGTAGTGTCTGTGGAACTTAATCCCTCTCATAAAAATGTTTTCCAGACAAATAACAGCTTCTCCCTGCTCCAAACCTTCAGCTCAATGACAGCCTGAGGAGTTTTTTGTGCAGAAATGCACAAAAAAGCGTTTTCGAGAAGGGTCTATGTTGCTCGCGAGATATTGTTTGCCAGATTGCAAAAGCTGCGGGTTCGGGATCGCGAACTGTACAAAAAGGCTTTCTTGCGTGCGCGAACACGCATATTGAGAGCGCAAAAATGACGAAAACTGTAAGTCCGCGTTGTCGCGCTGTGCAGAGTTACCGAAAGTTCGCGAGCTGAATCCCTTGCCTTACATACTGGCCAAAAAAGCCCAATTTATTTAGCACACACCCAAAAAATGATATTCCACCCCAAACACACCTTTTGCAATAAAATCCAAAGCCATCCATGGAGTAAAGGAAAATCAGCAGACAACACCAACTGTACATTTAAATCACGCACCACAGATTGGAGGCTGACTACCTCTGGGCCTACTGGAAGACTACTAGGCCACAAGCTTGGAACCGGATGGCAAAAGCAAGCACACTGCTTGGATGGCTCCACAAAATGGCCGCCACACACCCACAACAACCAAAAGAAATGGGAGACAGTCAATGTACGCCTATGGCAAAGGCACAATGCATGCCTTCCTAAAATGGCCGCCACACACATGCTCAGCCCACCCACCACAATAATAAACAAAAAGTGATTGCAAAGGACAGGAACAGGAAGTTGTAGTGTCTGTGGAACTTAATCCCTCTCATAAAAATGTTTTCCAGACAAATAACAGCTTCTCCCTGCTCCAAACCTACAGCTCAATGACTGCCTGAGGAGTTTTTTGTGCAGAAATGCACAAAAAAGCGTTTTCGAGAAGGGTCTATGTTGCTCGCGAGATATTGTTTGCCAGATTGCAAAAGCTGCGTGTTCGGGATCGCGAACTGTACAAAAAGGCTTTCTCGCGTGCGCGAACACGCATATTGAGAGCGCAAAAATGACGAAAACTGTAAGTCCGCGTTGTCGCGCTGTGCAGAGTTACCGAAAGTTCGCGAGCTGAATCCCTTGCCTTACATACTGGCCAAAAAAGCCCAATTTATTTAGCACACACCCAAACAATGATATTCCACCCCAAACACACCTTTTGCAATTAAATCCAAAGCCATCCATGGAGTAAAGGAAAATCACCAGACAACACCAACTGTACATTTAAATCACGCACCACAGATTGGAGGCTGACTACCTCTGGGCCTACTGGAAGACTACTAGGCCACAAGCTTGGAACCGGATGGCAAAAGCAAGCACACTGCTTGGATGGCTCCACAAAATGGCCGCCACACACCCACAACAACCACAAGAAATGGGAGACAGTCAATGTACGCCTATGGCAAAGGCACAATGCATGCCTTCCTAAAATGGCCGCCACACACATGCTCAGACCACCCACCACAATAATAAACAAAAAGTGATTGCAAAGGACAGGAACAGGAAGTTGTAGTGTCTGTGGAACTTAATCCCTCTCATAAAAATGTTTTCCAGACAAATAACAGCTTCTCCCTGCTCCAAACCTAAAGCTCAATGACAGCCTGAGGAGTTTTTTGTGCAGAAATGCACAAAAAAGCGTTTTCGAGAAGGGTCTATGTTGCTCGCGAGATATTGTTTGCCAGATTGCAAAAGCTGCGTGTTCGGGATCGCGAACTGTACAAAAAGGCTTTCTCGCGTGCGCGAACACGCATATTGAGAGCGCAAAAATGACGAAAACTGTAAGTCCGCATTGTCGCGCTGTGCAGAGTTACCGAAAGTTCGCGAGCTGAATCCCTTGCCTTACATACTGGCCAAAAAAGCCCAATTTATTTAGCACACACCCAAAAAATGATATTCCACCCCAAACACACCTTTTGCAATAAAATCCAAAGCCATCCATGGAGTAAAGGAAAATCACCAGACAACACCAACTGTACATTTAAATCACGCACCACAGATTGGAGGCTGACTACCTCTGGGCCTACTGGAAGACTACTAGGCCACAAGCTTGGAACCGGATGGCAAAAGCAAGCACACTGCTTGGATGGCTCCACAAAATGGCCGCCACACACCCACAACAACCACAAGAAATGGGAGACAGTCAATGTACCCCTATGGCAAAGGCACAATGCATGCCTTCCTAAAATGGCCGCCACACACCTGCTCAGCCCACCCACCACAATAATAAACAAAAAGTGATTGCAAAGGACAGGAACAGGAAGTTGTAGTGTCTGTGGAACTTAATCCCTCTCATAAAAATGTTTTCCAGACAAATAACAGCTTCTCCCTGCTCCAAACCTACAGCTCAATGACAGCCTGAGGAGTTTTTTGTGCAGAAATGCACAAAAAAACGTTTTCGAGAAGGGTCTATGTTGCTCGCAAGATATTGTTTGCCAGATTGCAAAAGCTGCGTGTTCGGGATCGCGAACTGTACAAAAAGGCTTTCTCGCGTGCGCGAACACGCATATTGAGAGCGCAAAAATGACGAAAACTGTAAGTCCGCGTTGTCGCGCTGTGCAGAGTTACCGAAAGTTCGCGAGCTGAATCCCTTGCCTTACATACTGGCCAAAAAAGCCCAATTTATTTAGCACACACCCAAAAAATGATATTCCACCCCAAACACACCTTTTGCAATAAAATCCAAAGCCATCCATGGAGTAAAGGAAAATCACCAGACAACACCAACTGTACATTTAAATCACGCACCACAGATTGGAGGCTGACTACCTCTGGGCCTACTGGAAGACTACTAGGCCACAAGCTTGGAACCGGATGGCAAAAGCAAGCACACTGCTTGGATGGCTCCACAAAATGGCCGCCACACACCCACAACAACCACAAGAAATGGGAGACAGTCAATGTACGCCTATGGCAAAGGCACAATGCATGCCTTCCTAAAATGGCCGCAACACACATGCTCAGCCCACCCACCACAATAATAAACAAAAAGTGATTGCAAAGGACAGGAACAGGAAGTTGTAGTGTCTGTGGAACTTAATCCCTCTCATAAAAATGTTTTCCAGACAAATAACAGCTTCTCCCTGCTCCAAACCTTCAGCTCAATGACAGCCTGAGGAGTTTTTTGTGCAGAAATGCACAAAAAAGCGTTTTCGAGAAGGGTCTATGTTGCTCGCGAGATATTGTTTGCCAGATTGCAAAAGCTGCGGGTTCGGGATCGCGAACTGTACAAAAAGGCTTTCTCGCGTGCGCGAACACGCATATTGAGAGCGCAAAAATGACGAAAACTGTAAGTCCGCGTTGTCGCGCTGTGCAGAGTTACCGAAAGTTCGCGAGCTGAATCCCTTGCCTTACATACTGGCCAAAAAAGCCCAATTTATTTAGCACACACCCAAAAAATGATATTCCACCCCAAACACACCTTTTGCAATAAAATCCAAAGCCATCCATGGAGTAAAGGAAAATCAGCAGACAACACCAACTGTACATTTAAATCACGCACCACAGATTGGAGGCTGACTACCTCTGGGCCTACTGGAAGACTACTAGGCCACAAGCTTGGAACCGGATGGCAAAAGCAAGCACACTGCTTGGATGGCTCCACAAAATGGCCGCCACACACCCACAACAACCAAAAGAAATGGGAGACAGTCAATGTACGCCTATGGCAAAGGCACAATGCATGCCTTCCTAAAATGGCCGCCACACACATGCTCAGCCCACCCACCACAATAATAAACAAAAAGTGATTGCAAAGGACAGGAACAGGAAGTTGTAGTGTCTGTGGAACTTAATCCCTCTCATAAAAATGTTTTCCAGACAAATAACAGCTTCTCCCTGCTCCAAACCTACAGCTCAATGACTGCCTGAGGAGTTTTTTGTGCAGAAATGCACAAAAAAGCGTTTTCGAGAAGGGTCTATGTTGCTCGCGAGATATTGTTTGCCAGATTGCAAAAGCTGCGTGTTCGGGATCGCGAACTGTACAAAAAGGCTTTCTCGCGTGCGCGAACACGCATATTGAGAGCGCAAAAATGACGAAAACTGTAAGTCCGCGTTGTCGCGCTGTGCAGAGTTACCGAAAGTTCGCGAGCTGAATCCCTTGCCTTACATACTGGCCAAAAAAGCCCAATTTATTTAGCACACACCCAAACAATGATATTCCACCCCAAACACACCTTTTGCAATTAAATCCAAAGCCATCCATGGAGTAAAGGAAAATCACCAGACAACACCAACTGTACATTTAAATCACGCACCACAGATTGGAGGCTGACTACCTCTGGGCCTACTGGAAGACTACTAGGCCACAAGCTTGGAACCGGATGGCAAAAGCAAGCACACTGCTTGGATGGCTCCACAAAATGGCCGCCACACACCCACAACAACCACAAGAAATGGGAGACAGTCAATGTACGCCTATGGCAAAGGCACAATGCATGCCTTCCTAAAATGGCCGCCACACACATGCTCAGACCACCCACCACAATAATAAACAAAAAGTGATTGCAAAGGACAGGAACAGGAAGTTGTAGTGTCTGTGGAACTTAATCCCTCTCATAAAAATGTTTTCCAGACAAATAACAGCTTCTCCCTGCTCCAAACCTAAAGCTCAATGACAGCCTGAGGAGTTTTTTGTGCAGAAATGCACAAAAAAGCGTTTTCGAGAAGGGTCTATGTTGCTCGCGAGATATTGTTTGCCAGATTGCAAAAGCTGCGTGTTCGGGATCGCGAACTGTACAAAAAGGCTTTCTCGCGTGCGCGAACACGCATATTGAGAGCGCAAAAATGACGAAAACTGTAAGTCCGCATTGTCGCGCTGTGCAGAGTTACCGAAAGTTCGCGAGCTGAATCCCTTGCCTTACATACTGGCCAAAAAAGCCCAATTTATTTAGCACACCCAAAAAATGATATTCCACCCCAAACACACCTTTTGCAATAAAATCCAAAGCCATCCATGGAGTAAAGGAAAATCACCAGACAACACCAACTGTACATTTAAATCACGCACCACAGATTGGAGGCTGACTACCTCTGGGCCTACTGGAAGACTACTAGGCCACAAGCTTGGAACCGGATGGCAAAAGCAAGCACACTGCTTGGATGGCTCAACAAAATGGCCGCCACACACCCACAACAACCACAAGAAATGGGAGACAGTCAATGTACCCCTATGGCAAAGGCACAATGCATGCCTTCCTAAAATGGCCGCCACCCACATGCTCAGCCCACCCACCACAATAATAAACAAAAAGTGATTGCAAAGGACAGGAACAGGAAGTTGTAGTGTCTGTGGAACTTAATCCCTCTCATAAAAATGTTTTCCAGACAAATAACAGCTTCTCCCTGCTCCAAACCTACAGCTCAATGACAGCCTGAGGAGTTTTTTGTGCAGAAATGCACAAAAAAACGTTTTCGAGAAGGGTCTATGTTGCTCGCAAGATATTGTTTGCCAGATTGCAAAAGCTGCGTGTTCGGGATCGCGAACTGTACAAAAAGGCTTTCTCGCGTGCGCGAACACGCATATTGAGAGCGCAAAAATGACGAAAACTGTAAGTCCGCGTTGTCGCGCTGTGCAGAGTTACCGAAAGTTCGCAAGCTGAATCCCTTGCCTTACATACTGGCCAAAAAAGCCCAATTTATTTAGCACACACCCAAAAAATGATATTCCACCCCAAACACACCTTTTGCAATAAAATCCAAAGCCATCCATGGAGTAAAGGAAAATCACCAGACAACACCAACTGTACATTTAAATCACGCACCACAGATTGGAGGCTGACTACCTCTGGGCCTACTGGAAGACTACTAGGCCACAAGCTTGGAACCGGATGGCAAAAGCAAGCACACTGCTTGGATGGCTCCACAAAATGGCCGCCACACACCCACAACAACCACAAGAAATGGGAGACAGTCAATGTACGCCTATGGCAAAGGCACAATGCATGCCTTCCTAAAATGGCCGCAACACACATGCTCAGCCCACCCACCACAATAATAAACAAAAAGTGATTGCAAAGGACAGGAACAGGAAGTTGTAGTGTCTGTGGAACTTAATCCCTCTCATAAAAATGTTTTCCAGACAATTAACAGCTTCTCCCTGCTCCAAACCTACAGCTCAATGACTGCCTGAGGAGTTTTTTGTGCAGAAATGCACAAAAAAGCGTTTTCGAGAAGGGTCTATGTTGCTCGCGAGATATTGTTTGCCAGATTGCAAAAGCTGCGTGTTCGGGATCGCGAACTGTACAAAAAGGCTTTCTCGCGTGCGCGAACACGCATATTGAGAGCGCAAAAATGACGAAAACTGTAAGTCCGCGTTGTCGCGCTGTGCAGAGTTACCGAAAGTTCGCGAGCTGAATCCCTTGCCTTACATACTGGCCAAAAAAGCCCAATTTATTTAGCACACACCCAAACAATGATATTCCACCCCAAACACACCTTTTGCAATTAAATCCAAAGCCATCCATGGAGTAAAGGAAAATCACCAGACAACACCAACTGTACATTTAAATCACGCACCACAGATTGGAGGCTGACTACCTCTGGGCCTACTGGAAGACTACTAGGCCACAAGCTTGGAACCGGATGGCAAAAGCAAGCACACTGCTTGGATGGCTCCACAAAATGGCCGCCACACACCCACAACAACCACAAGAAATGGGAGACAGTCAATGTACGCCTATGGCAAAGGCACAATGCATGCCTTCCTAAAATGGCCGCCACACACATGCTCAGCCCACCCACCACAATAATAAACAAAAAGTGATTGCAAAGGACAGGAACAGGAAGTTGTAGTGTCTGTGGAACTTAATCCCTCTCATAAAAATGTTTTCCAGACAAATAACAGCTTCTCCCTGCTCCAAACCTAAAGCTCAATGACAGCCTGAGGAGTTTTTTGTGCAGAAATGCACAAAAAAGCGTTTTCGAGAAGGGTCTATGTTGCTCGCGAGATATTGTTTGCCAGATTGCAAAAGCTGCGTGTTCGGGATCGCGAACTGTACAAAAAGGCTTTCTCGCGTGCGCGAACACGCATATTGAGAGCGCAAAAATGACGAAAACTGTAAGTCCGCATTGTCGCGCTGTGCAGAGTTACCGAAAGTTCGCGAGCTGAATCCCTTGCCTTACATACTGGCCAAAAAAGCCCAATTTATTTAGCACACACCCAAAAAATGATATTCCACCCCAAACACACCTTTTGCAATAAAATCCAAAGCCATCCATGGAGTAAAGGAAAATCACCAGACAACACCAACTGTACATTTAAATCACGCACCACAGATTGGAGGCTGACTACCTCTGGGCCTACTGGAAGACTACTAGGCCACAAGCTTGGAACCGGATGGCAAAAGCAAGCACACTGCTTGGATGGCTCCACAAAATGGCCGCCACACACCCACAACAACCACAAGAAATGGGAGACAGTCAATGTACCCCTATGGCAAAGGCACAATGCATGCCTTCCTAAAATGGCCGCCACACACATGCTCAGCCCACCCACCACAATAATAAACAAAAAGTGATTGCAAAGGACAGGAACAGGAAGTTGTAGTGTCTGTGGAACTTAATCCCTCTCATAAAAATGTTTTCCAGACAAATAACAGCTTCTCCCTGCTCCAAACCTACAGCTCAATGACAGCCTGAGGAGTTTTTTGTGCAGAAATGCACAAAAAAACGTTTTCGAGAAGGGTCTATGTTGCTCGCAAGATATTGTTTGCCAGATTGCAAAAGCTGCGTGTTCGGGATCGCGAACTGTACAAAAAGGCTTTCTCGCGTGCGCGAACACGCATATTGAGAGCGCAAAAATGACGAAAACTGTAAGTCCGCGTTGTCGCGCTGTGCAGAGTTACCGAAAGTTCACGAGCTGAATCCCTTGCCTTACATACTGGCCAAAAAAGCCCAATTTATTTAGCACACACCCAAAAAATGATATTCCACCCCAAACACACCTTTTGCAATAAAATCCAAAGCCATCCATGGAGTAAAGGAAAATCACCAGACAACACCAACTGTATATTTAAATCACGCACCACAGATTGGAGGCTGACTACCTCTGGGCCTACTGGAAGACTACTAGGCCACAAGCTTGGAACCGGATGGCAAAAGCAAGCACACTGCTTGGATGGCTCCACAAAATGGCCGCCACACACCCACAACAACCACAAGAAATGGGAGACAGTCAATGTACACCTATGGCAAAGGCACAATGCATGCCTTCCTAAAATGGCCGCCACACACATGCTCAGCCCACCCACCACAATAATAAACAAAAAGTGATTGCAAAGGACAGAAACAGGAAGTTGTAGTGTCTGTGGAACTTAATCCCTCTCATAAAAATGTTTTCCAGACAAATAACAGCTTCTCCCTGCTCCAAACCTACAGCTCAATGACAGCCTGAGGAGTTTTTTGTGCAGAAATGCACAAAAAATGCGTTTTCGAGAAGGGTCTATGTTGCTCGCCAGATATTGTTTGCCAGATTGCAAAAGCTGCGTGTTCGGGATCGCGAACTGTACAAAAAGGCTTTCTCGCATGCGCGAACACGCATATTGAGAGCGCAAAAATGACGAAAACTGTAAGTCCGCGTTGTCGCGCTGTGCAGAGTTACCGAAAGTTCGCGAGCTGAATCCCTTGCCTTACATATTGGCCAAAAAAGCCCAATTTATTTAGCACACACCCAAAAAATGATATTCCACCCCAAACACACCTTTAGCAATAAAATCCAAAGCCATCCATGGAGTAAAGGAAAATCACCAGACAACACCAACTGTACATTTAAATCACGCACCACAGATTGGAGGCTGACTACCTCTGGGCCTACTGGAAGACTACTAGGCCACAAGCTTGGAACCGGATGGCAAAAGCAAGCACACTGCTTGGATGGCTCCACAAAATGGCCGCCACACACCCACAACAACCACAAGAAATGGGAGACAGTCAATGTACGCCTATGGCAAAGGCACAATGCATGCCTTCCTAAAATGGCCGCCACACACATGCTCAGCCCACCCACCACAATAATAAACAAAAAGTGATTGCAAAGGACAGGAACAGGAAGTTGTAGTGTCTGTGGAACTTAATCCCTCTCATAAAAATGTTTTCCAGACAAATAACAGCTTCTCCCTGCTCCAAACCTAAAGCTCAATGACAGCCTGAAGAGTTTTTTGTGCAGAAATGCACAAAAAAGCGTTTTCGAGAAGGGTCTATGTTGCTCACGAGATATTGTTTGCCAGATTGCAAAAGCTGCGTGTTCGGGATCGCGAACTGTACAAAAAGGCTTTCTCGCGTGCGCGAACACGCATATTGAGAGCGCAAAAATGACGAAAACTGTAAGTCCGCGTTGTCGCGCTGTGCAGAGTTACCGAAAGTTCGCGAGCTGAATCCCTTGCCTTACATACTGGCCAAAAAAGCCCAATTTATTTAGCACACACCCAAAAAATGATATTCCACCCCAAACACACCTTTTGCAATAAAATCCAAAGCCATCCATGGAGTAAAGGAAAATCACCAGACAACACCAACTGTACATTTAAATCACGCACCACAGATTGGAGGCTGACTACCTCTGGGCCTACTGGAAGACTACTAGGCCACAAGCTTGGAACCGGATGGCAAAAGCAAGCACACTGCTTGGATGGCTCCACAAAATGGCCGCCACACACCCACAACAACCACAAGAAATGGGAGACAGTCAATGTACCCCTATGGCAAAGGCACAATGCATGCCTTCCTAAAATGGCCGCCACACACATGCTCAGCCCACCCACCACAATAATAAACAAAAAGTGATTGCAAAGGACAGGAACAGGAAGTTGTAGTGTCTGTGGAACTTAATCCCTCTCATAAAAATGTTTTCCAGACAAATAACAGCTTCTCCCTGCTCCAAACCTACAGCTCAATGACAGCCTGAGGAGTTTTTTGTGCAGAAATGCACAAAAAAGCGTTTTCGAGAAGGGTCTATGTTGCTCGCGAGATATTGTTTGCCAGATTGCAAAAGCTGCGTGTTCGGGATCGCGAACTGTACAAAAAGGCTTTCTCGCGTGCGCGAACACGCATATTGAGAGCGCAAAAATGACGAAAACTGTAAGTCCGCGTTGTCGCGCTGTGCAGAGTTACCGAAAGTTCGCGAGCTGAATCCCTTGCCTTACATACTGGCCAAAAAAGCCCAATTTATTTAGCACACACCCAAAAAATGATATTCCACCCCAAACACACCTTTTGCAATAAAATCCAAAGCCATCCATGGAGTAAAGGAAAATCACCAGACAACACCAACTGTACATTTAAATCACGCACCACAGATTGGAGGCTGACTACCTCTGGGCCTACTGGAAGACTACTAGGCCACAAGCTTGGAACCGGATGGCAAAAGCAAGCACACTGCTTGGATGGCTCCACAAAATGGCCGCCACACACCCACAACAACCACAAGAAATGGGAGACAGTCAATGTACCCCTATGGCAAAGGCACAATGCATGCCTTCCTAAAATGGCCGCCACACACATGCTCAGCCCACCCACCACAATAATAAACAAAAAGTGATTGCAAAGGACAGGAACAGGAAGTTGTAGTGTCTGTGGAACTTAATCCCTCTCATAAAAATGTTTTCCAGACAAATAACAGCTTCTCCCTGCTCCAAACCTACAGCTCAATGACAGCCTGAGGAGTTTTTTGTGCAGAAATGCACAAAAAAGCGTTTTCGAGAAGGGTCTATGTTGCTCGCGAGATATTGTTTGCCAGATTGCAAAAGCTGCGTGTTCGGGATCGCAAACTGTACAAAAAGGCTTTCTCGCGTGCGCGAACACGCATATTGAGAGCGCAAAAATGACGAAAACTGTAAGTCCGCGTTGTCGCGCTGTGCAGAGTTACCGAAAGTTCGTGAGCTGAATCCCTCGGCTTACATACTGGCCAAAAAAGCCCAATTTATTTAGCACACACCCAAAAAATGATATTCCACCCCAAACACACCTTTTGCAATAAAATCCAAAGCCATCCATGGAGTAAAGGAAAATCACCAGACAACACCAACTGTACATTTAAATCACGCACCACAGATTGGAGGCTGACTACCTCTGGGCCTACTGGAAGACTACTAGGCCACAAGCTTGGAACCGGATGGCAAAAGCAAGCACACTGCTTGGATGGCTCCACAAAATGGCCGCCACACACCCACAACAACCACAAGAAATGGGAGACAGTCAATGTACGCCTATGGCAAAGGCACAATGCATGCCTTCCTAAAATGGCCGCAACACACATGCTCAGCCCACCCACCACAATAATAAACAAAAAGTGATTGCAAAGGACAGGAACAGGAAGTTGTAGTGTCTGTGGAACTTAATCCCTCTCATAAAAATGTTTTCCAGACAAATAACAGCTTCTCCCTGCTCCAAACCTTCAGCTCAATAACAGCCTGAGGAGTTTTTTGTGCAGAAATGCACAAAAAAGCGTTTTCGAGAAGGGTCTATGTTGCTCGCGAGATATTGTTTGCCAGATTGCAAAAGCTGCGGGTTCGGGATCGCGAACTGTACAAAAAGGCTTTCTCGCGTGCGCGAACACGCATATTGAGAGCGCAAAAATGACGAAAACTGTAAGTCCGCGTTGTCGCGCTGTGCAGAGTTACCGAAAGTTCGCGAGCTGAATCCCTTGCCTTACATACTGGCCAAAAAAGCCCAATTTATTTAGCACACACCCAAACAATGATATTCCACCCCAAACACACCTTTTGCAATTAAATCCAAAGCCATCCATGGAGTAAAGGAAAATCACCAGACAACACCAACTGTACATTTAAATCACGCACCACAGATTGGAGGCTGACTACCTCTGGGCCTACTGGAAGACTACTAGGCCACAAGCTTGGAACCGGATGGCAAAAGCAAGCACACTGCTTGGATGGCTCCACAAAATGGCCGCCACACACCCACAACAACCACAAGAAATGGGAGACAGTCAATGTACGCCTATGGCAAAGGCACAATGCATGCCTTCCTAAAATGGCCGCCACACACATGCTCAGCCCACCCACCACAATAATAAACAAAAAGTGATTGCAAAGGACAGGAACAGGAAGTTGTAGTGTCTGTGGAACTTAATCCCTCTCATAAAAATGTTTTCCAGACAAATAACAGCTTCTCCCTGCTCCAAACCTAAAGCTCAATGACAGCCTGAGGAGTTTTTTGGCAGAAATGCACAAAAAAGCGTTTTCGAGAAGGGTCTATGTTGCTCGCGAGATATTGTTTGCCAGATTGCAAAAGCTGCGTGTTCGGGATCGCGAACTGTACAAAAAGGCTTTCTCGCATGCGCGAACACGCATATTGAGAGCGCAAAAATGACGAAAACTGTAAGTCCGCATTGTGGCGCTGTGCAGAGTTACCGAAAGTTCGCGAGCTGAATCCCTTGCCTTACATACTGGCCAAAAAAGCCCAATTTATTTAGCACACACCCAAAAAATGATATTCCACCCCAAACACACCTTTTGCAATAAAATCCAAAGCCATCCATGGAGTAAAGGAAAATCACCAGACAACACCAACTGTACATTTAAATCACGCACCACAGATTGGAGGCTGACTACCTCTGGGCCTACTGGAAGACTACTAGGCCACAAGCTTGGAACCGGATGGCAAAAGCAAACACACTGCTTGGATGGCTCCACAAAATGGCCGCCACACACCCACAACAACCAAAAGAAATGGGAGACAGTCAATGTACGCCTATGGCAAAGGCACAATGCATGCCTTCCTAAAATGGCCGCCACACACATGCTCAGCCCACCCACCACAATAATAAACAAAAAGTGATTACAAAGGACAGGAACAGGAAGTTGTAGTGTCTGTGGAACTTAATCCCTCTCATAAAAATGTTTTCCAGACAAATAACAGCTTCTCCCTGCTCCAAACCTACAGCTCAATGACTGCCTGAGGAGTTTTTTGTGCAGAAATGCACAAAAAAGCGTTTTCGAGAAGGGTCTATGTTGCTCGCGAGATATTGTTTGCCAGATTGCAAAAGCTGCGTGTTCGGGATCGCGAACTGTACAAAAAGGCTTTCTCGCGTGCGCGAACACGCATATTGAGAGCGCACAAATGACGAAAACTGTAAGTCCGCGTTGTCGCGCTGTGCAGAGTTACCGAAAGTTCGCGAGCTGAATCCCTTGCCTTACATACTGGCCAAAAAAGCCCAATTTATTTAGCACACACCCAAACAATGATATTCCACCCCAAACACACCTTTTGCAATTAAATCCAAAGCCATCCATGGAGTAAAGGAAAATCACCAGACAACACCAACTGTACATTTAAATCACGCACCACAGATTGGAGGCTGACTACCTCTGGGCCTACTGGAAGACTACTAGGCCACAAGCTTGGAACCGGATGGCAAAAGCAAGCACACTGCTTGGATGGCTCCACAAAATGGCCGCCACACACCCACAACAACCACAAGAAATGGGAGACAGTCAATGTACGCCTATGGCAAAGGCACAATGCATGCCTTCCTAAAATGGCCGCCACACACATGCTCAGCCCACCCACCACAATAATAAACAAAAAGTGATTGCAAAGGATAGGAACAGGAAGTTGTAGTGTCTGTGGAACTTAATCCCTCTCATAAAAATGTTTTCCAGACAAATAACAGCTTCTCCCTGCTCCAAACCTACAGCTCAATGACAGCCTGAGGAGTTTTTTGTGCAGAAATGCCCAAAAAAGCGTTTTCGAGAAAGGTCTATGTTGCTCGCGAGATATTGTTTGCCAGATTGCAAAAGCTGCGTGTTCGGGATCGCGAACTGTACAAAAAGGCTTTCTCGCGTGCGCGAACACGCATATTGAGGGCGCAAAAATGACGAAAACTGTAAGTCCGCGTTGTCGCGCTGTGCAGAGTTACCGAAAGTTCGCGAGCTGAATCCCTTGCCTTACATACTTGGCAAAAAAGCTCAATTTATTTAGCACACACCCAAAAAATGATATTCCACCCCAAACACACCTTTTGCAATAAAATCCAAAGCCATCCATGGAGTAAAGGAAAATCACCAGACAACACCAACTGTACATTTAAATCACGCACCACAGATTGGAGGCTGACTACCTCTGGGCCTACTGGAAGACTACTAGGCCAGAAGCTTGGAACCGGATGGCAAAAGCAAGCACACTGCTTGGATGGCTCCACAAAATGGCCGCCACACACCCACAACAACCACAAGAAATGGGAGACAGTCAATGTACGCCTATGGCAAAGGCACAATGCATGCCTTCCTAAAATGGCCGCCACACACATGCTCAGCCCACCCACCACAATAATAAACAAAAAGTGATTGCAAAGGACAGGAACAGGAAGTTGTAGTGTCTGTGGAACTTAATCCCTCTCATAAAAATGTTTTCCAGACAAATACCAGCTTCTCCCTGCTCCAAACCTACAGCTCAATGACAGCCTGAGGAGTTTTTTGTGCAGAAATGCACAAAAAAGCGTTTTCTAGAAGGGTCTATGTTGCTCGCGAGATATTGTTTGCCAGATTGCAAAAGCTGCATGTTCGGGATCGCGAACTGTACAAAAAGGCTTTCTCGGGGAGGAGCCTAGCGCGCATCCAAGATGGTCGCGTGAGCACAGGGCTCCCCGGACCCTTGCTGCTCCTCGGAATTTATCCTGAGAATATCCTGATTTGGTTTATGGAATCTGGCAGATGAAGACCGGCTGAGCACGTATCTCTTTTCAGAACTCGAATCGGACCTGGGAATCCTGAGCTGTCGTTGTTCGAACTTTTGAGACCCACCCGACGGAGGTGCCCGGGGCGAGGGTGAACCGTGGAGCCGTGTCGTAATTGAACAACAGCGGCTGCAGTGCGGTGCCAGTGACCGCTCTACCACTTTCGGTTTCACTTTCGGACTTCAGGGGGCTGGCCTGCGAACGCACTTGATGTGGCGAGGTGTTTCCTTGGCCTCTGCACGAGGCCTTGTCTCCACCTGCCACTAGTGTGCCCATCGCCTTGGGTCCCCCCGCACCGCTCTCTTGTGGTCCCTGGTGAGGCGCTGGTCTGCGGTGCCGGTGCCCCTACGACTCTTGATCGGCGGTCCCCTTCGGTATCCGTGACCACATGGGGGGCAAGGGGGGCCCCGAGGGGCGTAAGACTAAGGCCTCCCTCCGCGGGGGACCGGTCCAGGCCAACAACATGGACCGCTACACTCAGGGCAGAGGGTCCCCCGGAGCGACCGGCCCCCCCCCGGATGCCGCCGGCGGTGGCACGACCGTCTCTCCGGAGCTTTCTCTGCAGGACATCATGGGCGCCATTGATGGCATCAGGGAAACCATCGCCACGCAATACGAGGCCCTGGCCCGTAAAATCGACACGGTGGCAATCGATGTCACCTTAATTCGGGCAGACCTCTCCAAAACTAACGAGAGGGTTCAGGCTCTCGATGCGCGGACCTCCACCCTTGGTGCGGATGTGTCGGACCTGCAGGCCGCGCTGGGTGACATTAAGGCGGTCAACGATCAGATGGCTCGGCGGCTGGAGGACTTCGAGGGACGGGCCCGACGCAACAACATCCGTGTCATAGGCGTACCGGAGTCCTCCGACAACCGCCCGGTTGACCTCCTGGTCGAGGAACTCATCCTCCAACAGTTGGCCCCTGCAGGCCTAAGCAAGTTCTTTGCCGTGGAGCGGGCCCATCGAGTTCCGGGCGGTCGGCCGCGGCCGGGGGCCCCCCCGAGGCCTATCGTGGCCAAACTGTTCCACTATAGAGACCGAGATGCGATTCTGCAGGCCTCACGGGTCCACGGCCCGGTTCGTCATGAGAACTCATCCATTAACTTTTATCCGGACTTTACCCAACTTGTCCAGAAACAGCGGATGGGATTCCAGGGGGTGAAGCGTCGTCTCCGTGAACTGGGCCTAAAGTACTCTATGCTCTACCCTGCAAAACTCCGAGTGGAACATGAGGATCGGACTGCCTTTTTTGACTCTCCTGTGGCCGTGAGTGACTGGCTGGACTCGCTGCCGGACAGAGGTGGCCGTCCCGGGCCCTCTGCAGGCGCCGAAGGTGACGGGTCCCCTTTGGAGTGACTTTTGGTCCTTGATTCTGCCATTTTGCACTGTTCAGCTGGGTTTTACTTCTTTTGTTCATTTTGTCTCGCTAGGACCTGTGTGGGGGGCGGGCGGGGACGGGTCCCTTTCCTCCTCCGGGGTCTTTTCGTAGAATGGGGTTAGGAGGGCGACAGGCACACTGCAAGTTGGGGGGGTTTTCTGGCCCGCAGGGGTGCAGGGTGGGGGGAGTTGGATTTGGAGGGGGGTTGGGGGGAGGGAGGGGTTGTTTTGCTGTGTGTTTTTCGTTTGCAGGGCGAGGTACTGATTTTTGTCCAGATTCGGGAACTGTGCTACTGAATGGGGGGCCTTTGATCTATTGGAGGGGATGGGGGGGGACGGGTTGAGGCTGATGTCATGGAACGTCAATGGGTTGGGGGACCATATCAAACGGGGTGTAGTACTGCAGTATTTGCGCCGTCTGACTCCTGATGTGGTGTTTATCCAGGAGACGCATCTGGTTGGTAATGTTTGTCATGCAATGAACAGGGGGGGATACCGCCTCATGGCCCATTCTGGTTTCACAACTGGTTCCAGGGGGGTGGGCATTCTCCTACGATCCTCACTTCCGTTGGATATCACTAGGGTAATCTCGGATGACAGAGGGCGCTATGTGTGTCTGACTGGGAGGTGGGAGGGGCAGCCCCTTTCCTTGGTCTCAGTTTACGTCCCCCCGGGCCTCCAGAACTCCACCTTTGCGGACTTGGGTCGAATGCTGCTTGAACTTCCGGATAGTCTTTTGCTTATGGGCGGGGACTTTAATTCGGTGGTTTCGGGTGCCCTGGATCGTCACCCACCCAGGGCCCTCCCCGCTGCCCAGGCATGGCTTGGTGGACTGCTGGAGACCTTCGGTCTGGTAGATAGTTGGAGATTAATGCATCCGACCCAATGTCAGTACACCTTTCACTCTGGGGCGCATGGGAGTCTTTCTAGGTTAGACTATTTCCTTATGCCCGCGGCACAGACTGGTCGGATACGAGAGATTAGGCACCTGGCGCGGGGTATCTCCGATCATTCCCCGCTGTGGTTGCTCTTTGACACCGAGTCGCGGTCTGCAGGGCGGATCGCTCCCATCAACCCGTGGTACCTGCGAGACCCTACGACTCGCGACAGTCTGGTTAAGGCTATGGACCAATACTTCCTTGAAAACGAGGGGTCGGTGTCGTCCGCAAGGTCCCTGTGGGAAGCCTTTAAAACCGTAATCCGCGGACACGCCCTCTCCCAGATAGTGGTGGCTAAGAAGCATAAGAGTGAGGCAGTGGTGAAGCTGGAGACTGACATCTCGGGGCTGGAGTCGGCCTTGGAGACGGGTGTCACTCCGGACGGGCTCCATGCCCTCAGCCTGAAACAGTTTGAATACAGGTCTCTTGTCACTGACGCTGCCAAAACGATGTATAGGGAGCAGCAGGGCCGATTGTATGATGCCGGGGACAAGGCGGGAAAGTTGATTGCATGGCTGGATAAGAAGGAGAGAGTGAATCGTGTTGTCCCGGAGCTGCGTGTCTCGGATGGAGTGTGTCTGACTGAGCCTGGCGAGATTGTGGAATGTTTTGCTGACCACCTCCGGGCCGTGTACTCCCCGGTGACCGATAGGGACGAGGAAGACTCTTGCCTTCTGCTGAGGGATATTGCTTTGCCCTGCCTGTCCGTCGAAGACCGTGAGCAGCTGGACGCCCCCTTGTCTGTAGATGAAATTGCATCTGCGATTCGGTCCCTTCGTTCGGGCAAGGCGATGGGTCCCAACGGTCTGCCTATTGAATTATATAAGTTGCGCCCGGATAAACTCGCGCCCTTCCTCCGTCGTATGTTTCAGGAGTCCCTTGAGGCAGGCTCTCTTCCTGACGACCAGCGTCTGGCTACGATAGTCGTGATCCCCAAGGATGGTAAGCCACGAGACCGCTGTGCCTCCTATAGGCCTATCTCACTGCTAAACGCAGAGCCTAAAATCCTGGCCAAAGTCCTTGCCAATCGTTTGTTGAGCGTCATCTGCGATCTGATTCATCCTGACCAATGCGGCTTCATCCCTCACCGTAACACCGCTCTTAACTTGCGGCGTCTTCACGGCGCCCTCGCCAGGGCGGCATACCTCTCCGAACCGGCCGTGCTGGTTTCTTTAGACGCCACGATGGCCTTTGACACCATCGAGTGGCCATTCCTCTGGGCTGTTTTGACCAAATTCGGCTTTGGGGAAGGATTTCTTGGCTGGGTGAAGCTTCTTTACACGGGACCCATGGCTCAGGTGGTGGTTAATGGTCGGGTCTCTCGGCCCTTCGCTCTCGGTAGGGGTACGAGGCAGGGGTGCCCGTTGTCCCCTCTGCTCTTTGCTCTTGCCCTGGAGCCGCTCGCTGCTTGGCTCCGCTGGGAGCCCTCGCTCAGAGGGATCCGGTGGGCCCCGGGCTTCGAGGATCGGGTCTCGTTGTATGCAGACGATATTCTCCTGTATCTCACCTCGCCGCGGCAGTCGCTTGATGTTCTCTTTGATGTTCTGACTTCCTTTGGGAGAAATTCGGGTCTAACGATCAACTGGTCGAAATCCTGTGTCTATCCTATCTCCGGCGACCCTCCTCTCTTGCCGCCTCGGCTTCCGATCCAATTATCTCTGTCCGGCTTTAAATACCTGGGAATATACGTCTCGATGGACCCGGTGGCTCGCTATGAGCAGAATCTCCTGCTTCCACTTCGGCGTTTGAGGGAGGACACGGCTCGGTGGTGTAAGCTGCCCTTGTCCCCGCTGGGTCGGGCAGCGCTGTTTAAAATGATGTCCCTTCCCAGATTCCTCTATGCACTTCAGAACTCCTTCGATGTCATTCCTGTGTCCTACTTTCGGGAGGTGGAGAGCCTGCAGAGGAGACTGGTGTGGGACGGACGGGCTCGTATCGCTCTGGCAAAGCTTACTCTCCCCTGGTATGACGGGGGCATCGCGCTTCCCGACATTCGCAGGTATTATTGGGCCTCACAGCTAGCGGCCATTAACCATGCCACGTATGCGCCTGGCTTGAATCCGGCGTATGAGATGGATAAATTCCTGCTTCCCGGCGGAAATTATAACAGGGCACTTTACTCCAGCTCGGCTGGACGGACCCTTACGGGCCCTACTAAGATTGCGGTACGGATCTGGAGGGCGGCCAATGTAGCCATGGGCTGGAGTGAGCGATTAACATGTCTTACTCCCCTGTTTGCCTCCGACCGACTGGGGAGCCTCTGGACAACGAAGGGGTTTGAACGTTGGGACACGATTGGTATTAGTAGAGTGGGAGACTTATGGATTAAGGGTGCGGTTAAAACATTCGCGGCGCTCCAGAGCGAATACGAACTTACGGAAAGGGAGTTCTTTCGCTACGCCCAGGTTCGGCATGCCCTGCTCTCTGTTTTTGGGGAGGGGACCAAGATCCCGGCTTCTTCGCCCCTCGAGGACCGCATACTCGATGGTCATGTCCCCGACAGTACTATCTCCTTAATTTATAAAAAACTTATCAATAATCGGGCTGACCTCTTGGTGCGCCTCCGGGAGGCGTGGACAGGGGATGGGGTGGAACTGGACGACGAGGACTGGCAGTCCGCACTGTCGTCCCCCAAGGAAGTGGCCATTCCAGCCCGTCTCCGCCTGGTCCAGCTTAAGATTCTCCACCGGGTGTATGTGACGGGTCCCCGTTTGGTCTCGATGGGATTTTCTGAAGACGGGCTCTGTAAGCGGGGGTGTGGGCTCAGTGCCACCTTTCTCCATATCCTTTGGGAGTGCCGCGAGGTGGCTGAATACTGGCGCCGGGTTCATGTGGTCATGGGACAAGTCACCGGGGTTGCGCTGTTGCCAGAGGTGCGTCGCTGTGTCCTGAATGTGTGGGAGCCCAATGATTATAACGCGGCTCAGACTCGGTGGGCGGCCCTGGGGAACATGATTGCCAAGAGAGATATAGCGCAGCTATGGGGTTCCCAGCGGCCTCCCACCGTGTCCGTATGGAAGGAGAACATGGACTGGTGCATGTTCAGGGAGAAGACTGTGTATGTGGCTCGTGGTAAACCTGGGGCATGGGGTAGAATCTGGGGGCAATGGAACACGTATCGTGGGGGTATCTGTACTCCCCCCCTAGTGGATACCGATATTGCTTTGTCCCCCTGACCCTTGATGGTTCCTTGCGACTTTTGGAATAACCGAATATAGACGTTCCTCTCCCGTGACCCCCCCCCCGACCTATCAGTACTCCTTCTTCTTGATAGCTATTTGAAGGTCTGAAGTAGAGTCCCCCGGAGGTAGCCTGACCCACACTTTTTGTCCTTATGCCTCGCCTTTTGTTTTTATTTGTTATTTATGTTAAACCTATGTATCCTGCTTCCCTAGGACTATCCGGAGCCGTGTACGGGACTGGGCCCCGGGAGTCGACTACTGCCTTAAGAACTGTATGATCCTTTCTGAATCTAGCGGCCGGCCCTGGTGGTTGTAGGCCCATGCTTGTAATTGATTTATTGTTCAATAAAATTTTCAAAAAAAAAGGCTTTCTCGCGTGAGCGAACACGCATATTGAGAGCGCAAAAATGACGAAAACTGTAAGTCCGCGTTGTCGCGCTGTGCAGAGTTACCGAAAGTTCGCGAGCTGAATCCCTTGCCTTACATACTGGCCAAAAAAGCCCAATTTATTTAGCACACACCCAAACAATGATATTCCACCCCAAACACACCTTTTGCAATTAAATCCAAAGCCATCCATGGAGTAAAGGAAAATCACCAGACAACACCAACTGTACATTTAAATCACGCACCACAGATTGGAGGCTGACTACCTCTGGGCCTACTGGAAGACTACTAGGCCACAAGCTTGGAACCGGATGGCAAAAGCAAGCACACTGCTTGGATGGCTCCACAAAATGGCCGCCACACACCCACAACAACCACAAGAAATGGGAGACAGTCAATGTACGCCTATGGCAAAGGCACAATGCATGCGTTCCTAAAATGGCCGCCACACACATGCTCAGCCCACCCACCACAATAATAAACAAAAAGTGATTGCAAAGGACAGGAACAGGAAGTTGTAGTGTCTGTGGAACTTAATCCCTCTCATAAAAATGTTTTCCAGACAAATAACAGCTTCTCCCTGCTCCAAACCTAAAGCTCAATGACAGCCTGAGGAGTTTTTTGTGCAGAAATGCACAAAAAAGCGTTTTCGAGAAGGGTCTATGTTGCTCGCGAGATATTGTTTGCCAGATTGCAAAAGCTGCGTGTTCGGGATCGCGAACTGTACAAAAAGGCTTTCTCGCGTGCGCGAACACGCATATTGAGAGCGCAAAAATGACGAAAACTGTAAGTCCGCGTTGTGGCGCTGTGCAGAGTTACCGAAAGTTCGCGAGCTGAATCCCTTGCCTTTCATACTGGCCAAAAAAGCCCAATTTATTTAGCACACACCCAAAAAATGATATTCCACCCCAAACACACATTTTGCAATAAAATCCAAAGCCATCCACGGAGTAAAGGAAAATCACCAGACAACACCAACTGTACATTTAAATCACGCACCACAGATTGGAGGCTGACTACCTCTGGGCCTACTGGAAGACTACTAGGCCACAAGCTTGGAACCGGATGGCAAAAGCAAGCACACTGCTTGGATGGCTCCACAAAATGGCCGCCACACACCCACAACAACCACAAGAAATGGGAGACAGTCAATGTACGCCTATGGCAAAGGCACAATGCATGCCTTCCTAAAATGGCCGCCACACACATGCTCAGCCCACCCACCACAATAATAACCAAAAAGTGATTGCAAAGGACAGGAACAGGAAGTTGTAGTGTCTGTGGAACTTAATCCCTCTCATAAAAATGTTTTCCAGACAAATAACAGCTTCTCCCTGCTCCAAACCTACAGCTCAATGACTGCCTGAGGAGTTTTTTGTGCAGAAATGCACAAAAAAGCGTTTTCGAGAAGGGTCTATGTTGCTCGCAAAATATTGTTTGCCAGATTGCAAAAGCTGCGGGTTCGGGATCGCGAACTGTACAAAAAGGCTTTCTCGCGTGCGCGAACACGCATATTGAGAGCGCAAAAATGACGAAAACTGTAAGTCCGCGTTGTCGCGCTGTGCAGAGTTACTGAAAGTTCGCGAGCTGAATCCCTTGCCTTACATACTGGCCAAAAAAGCCCAATTTATTTAGCACACACCCAAAAAATGATATTCCACCCCAAACACACCTTTTGCAATAAAATCCAAAGCCATCCATGGAGTAAAGGAAAATCACCAGACAACACCAACTGTACATTTAAATCACGCACCACAGATTGGAGGCTGACTACTTCTGGGCCTACTGGAAGACTACTAGGCCACAAGCTTGGAACCGGATGGCAAAAGCAAGCACACTGCTTGGATGGCTCCACAAAATGGCCGCCACACACCCACAACAACCACAAGAAATGGGAGACAGTCAATGTATGCCTATGGCAAAGGCACAATGCATGCCTTCCTAAAATGGCCGCCACACACATGCTCAGCCCACCCACCACAATAATAAACAAAAAGTGATTGCAAAGGATAGGAACAGGAAGTTGTAGTGTCTGTGGAATTTAATCCCTCTCATAAAAATGTTTTCCAGACAAATAACAGCTTCTCCCTGCTCCAAACCTACAGCTCAATGACAGCCTGAGGAGTTTTTTGTGCAGAAATGCCCAAAAAAGCGTTTTCGAGAAGGGTCTATGTTGCTCGCGAGATATTGTTTGCCAGATTGCAAAAGCTGCGTGTTCGGGATCGCGAACTGTACAAAAAGGCTTTCTCGCGTGCGCGAACACGCATATTGAGAGCGCAAAAATGACGAAAACTGTAAGTCCGCGTTGTCGCGCTGTGCAGAGTTACCGAAAGTTCGCGAGCTGAATCCCTTGCCTTACATACTTGGCAAAAAAGCTCAATTTATTTAGCACACACCCAAAAAATGATATTCCACCCCAAACACACCTTTTGCAATAAAATCCAAAGCCATCCATGGAGTAAAGGAAAATCACCAGACAACACCAACTGTACATTTAAATCACGCACCACAGATTGGAGACTGACTACCTCTGGGCCTACTGGAAGACTACTAGGCCAGAAGCTTGGAACCGGATGGCAAAAGCAAGCACACTGCTTGGATGGCTCCACAAAATGGCCGCCACACACCCACAACAACCACAAGAAATGGGAGACAGTCAATGTACGCCTATGGCAAAGGCACAATGCATGCCTTCCTAAAATGGCCGCCACACACATGCTCAGCCCACCCACCACAATAATAAACAAAAAGTGATTGCAAAGGACAGGAACAGGAAGTTGTAGTGTCTGTGGAACTTAATCCCTCTCATAAAAATGTTTTCCAGACAAATACCAGCTTCTCCCTGCTCCAAACCTACAGCTCAATGACAGCCTGAGGAGTTTTTTGTGCAGAAATGCACAAAAAAGCGTTTTCTAGAAGGGTCTATGTTGCTCGCGAGATATTGTTTGCCAGATTGCAAAAGCTGCATGTTCGGGATCGCGAACTGTACAAAAAGGCTTTCTCGCGTGAGCGAACACGCATATTGAGAGCGCAAAAATGACGAAAACTGTAAGTCCGCGTTGTCGCGCTGTGCAGAGTTACCGAAAGTTCGCGAGCTGAATCCCTTGCCTTACATACTGGCCAAAAAAGCCCAATTTATTTAGCACACACCCAAAAAATGATATTCCACCCCAAACACACCTTTTGCAATAAAATCCAAAGCCATCCATGGAGTAAAGGAAAATCACCAGACAACACCAACTGTTCATTTAAATCACGCACCACAGATTGGAGGCTGACTACCTCTGGGCCTACTGGAAGACTACTAGGCCACAAGCTTGGAACCGGATGGCAAAAGCAAGCACACTGCTTGGATGGCTCCACAAAATGGCCGCCACACACCCACAACAACCACAAGAAATGGGAGACAGTCAATGTACGCCTATGGCAAAGGCACAATGCATGCCTTCCTAAAATGGCCGCCACACACATGCTCAGCCCACCCACCACAATAATAAACAAAAAGTGATTGCAAAGGACAGGAACAGGAAGTTGTAGTGTCTGTGGAACTTAATCCCTCTCATAAAAATGTTTTCCAGACAAATAACAGCTTCTCCCTGCTCCAAACCTACAGCTCAATGTCTGCCTGAGGAGTTTTTTGTACAGAAATGCACAAAAAAGCGTTTTCGAGAAGGGTCTATGTTGCTCGCAAAATATTGTTTGCCAGATTGCAAACCTGCGGGTTCGGGATCGCGAACTGTACAAAAAGGCTTTCTCGCGTGCGCGAACACGCATATTGAGAGCGCAAAAATGACGAAAACTGTAAGTCCGCGTTGTCGCGCTGTGCAGAGTTACCGAAAGTTCGCGAGCTGAATCCCTTGCCTTACATACTTGGCAAAAAAGCTCAATTTATTTAGCACACACCCAAAAAATGATATTCCACCCCAAACACACATTTTGCAATAAAATCCAAAGCCATCCATGGAGTAAAGGAAAATCACCAGACAACACCAACTGTACATTTAAATCACGCACCACAGATTGGAGGCTGACTACCTCTGGGCCTACTGGAAGACTACTAGGCCAGAAGCTTGGAACCGGATGGCAAAAGCAAGCACACTGCTTGGATGGCTCCACAAAATGGCCGCCACACACCCACAACAACCACAAGAAATGGGAGACAGTCAATGTACGCCTATGGCAAAGGCACAATGCATGCCTTCCTAAAATGGCCGCCACACACATGCTCAGCCCACCCACCACAATAATAAACAAAAAGTGATTGCAAAGGACAGGAACAGGAAGTTGTAGTGTCTGTGGAACTTAATCCCTCTCATAAAAATGTTTTCCAGACAAATAACAGCTTCTCCCTGCTCCAAACCTAAAGCTCAATGACAGCCTGAGGAGTTTTTTGTGCAGAAATGCACAAAAAAGCGTTTTCGAGAAGGGTCTATGTTGCTCACGAGATATTGTTTGCCAGATTGCAAAAGCTGCGTGTTCGGGATCGCGAACTGTACAAAAAGGCTTTCTCGCGTGCGCGAACACGCATATTGAGAGCGCAAAAATGACGAAAACTGTAAGTCCGCGTTGTCGCGCTGTGCAGAGTTACCGAAAGTTCGCGAGCTGAATCCCTTGCCTTACATACTGGCCAAAAAAGCCCAATTTATTTAGCACACACCCAAAAAATGATATTCCACCCCAAACACACCTTTTGCAATAAAATCCAAAGCCATCCATGGAGTAAAGGAAAATCACCAGACAACACCAACTGTACATTTAAATCAGGCACCACAGATTGGAGGCTGACTACCTCTGGGCCTACTGGAAGACTACTAGGCCACAAGCTTGGTACCGGATGGCAAAAGCAAGCACACTGCTTGGATGGCTCCACAAAATGGCCGCCACACACCCACAACAACCACAAGAAATGGGAGACAGTCAATGTACCCCTATGGCAAAGGCACAATGCATGCCTTCCTAAAATGGCCGCCACACACATGCTCAGCCCACCCACCACAATAATAAACAAAAAGTGATTGCAAAGGACAGGAACAGGAAGTTGTAGTGTCTGTGGAACTTAATCCCTCTCATAAAAATGTTTTCCAGACAAATAACAGCTTCTCCCTGCTCCAAACCTACAGCTCAATGACAGCCTGAGGAGTTTTTTGTGCAGAAATGCACAAAAAAGCGTTTTCGAGAAGGGTCTATGTTGCTCGCGAGATATTGTTTGCCAGATTGCAAAATCTGCGTGTTCGGGATCGCGAACTGTACAAAAAGGCTTTCTCGCGTGCGCGAACACGCATATTGAGAGCGCAAAAATGACGAAAACTGTAAGTCCGCGTTGTCGCGCTGTGCAGAGTTACCGAAAGTTCGCGAGCTGAATCCCTTACCTTACATACTGGCCAAAAAAGCCCAATTTATTTAGCACACACCCAAAAAATGATATTCCACCCCAAACACACCTTTTGCAATAAAATCCAAAGCCATCCATGGAGTAAAGGAAAATCACCAGACAACACCAACTGTACATTTAAATCACGCACCACAGATTGGAGGCTGACTACCTCTGGGCCTACTGGAAGACTACTAGGCCACAAGCTTGGAACCGGATGGCAAAAGCAAGCACACTGCTTGGATGGCTCCACAAAATGGCCGCCACACACCCACAACAACCACAAGAAATGGGAGACAGTCAATGTACGCCTATGGCAAAGGCACAATGCATGCCTTCCTAAAATGGCCGCCACACACATGCTCAGCCCACCCACAACAATAATAAACAAAAAGTGATTGCAAAGGACAGGAACAGGAAGTTGTAGTGTCTGTGGAACTTAATCCCTCTCATAAAAATGTTTTCCAGACAAATAACAGCTTCTCCCTGCTCCAAACCTACAGCTCAATGACAGCCTGAGGAGTTTTTTGTGCAGAAATGCACAAAAAAGCGTTTTCGAGAAGGGTCTATGTTGCTCGCGAGATATTGTTTGCCAGATTGCAAAAGCTGCGTGTTCGGGATCGCGAACTGTACAAAAAGGCTTTCTCGCGTGAGCGAACACGCATATTGAGAGCGCAAAAATGACGAAAACTGTAAGTCGCGTTGTCGCGCTGTGCAGAGTTACCGAAAGTTCGCGAGCTGAATCCCTTGCCTTACATACTGGCCAAAAAAGCCCAATTTATTTAGCAAACACCCAAAAAATGATATTCCACCCCAAACACACCTTTTGCAATAAAATCCAAAGCCATCCATGGAGTAAAGGAAAATCACCAGACAACACCAACTGTACCTTTAAATCACGCACCACAGATTGGAGGCTGACTACCTCTGGGCCTACTGGAAGACTACTAGGCCACAAGCTTGGAACCGGATGGCAAAAGCAAGCACACTGCTTGGATGGCTCCACAAAATGGCCGCCACACACCCATAACAACCACAAGAAATGGGAGACAGTCAATGTACGCCTATGGCAAAGGCACAATGCATGCCTTCCTAAAATGGCCGCCACACACATGCTCAGCCCACCCACCACAATAATAAACAAAAAGTGATTGCAAAGGACAGGAACAGGAAGTTGTAGTGTCTGTGGAACTTAATCCCTCTCATAAAAATGTTTTCCAGACAAATAACAGCTTCTCCCTGCTCCAAACCTACAGCTCAATGACATCCTGAGGAGTTTTTTGTGCAGAAATGCACAAAAAAGCGTTTTCGAGAAGGGTCTATGTTGCTCGCGAGATATTGTTTGCCAGATTGCAAAAGCTGCGTGTTCGGGATCGCGAACTGTACAAAAAGGCTTTCTCGCGTGCGCGAACACGCATATTGAGAGCGCAAAAATGACGAAAACTGTAAGTCCGCGTTGTCGCGCTGTGCAGAGTTACCGAAAGTTCGCGAGCTGAATCCCTTGCCTTACATACTGGCCAAAAAAGCCCAATTTATTTAGCACACACCCAAAAAATGATATTCCACCCCAAACACACCTTTTGCAATAAAATCCAAAGCCATCCATGGAGTAAAGGAAAATCACCAGACAACACCAACTGTACATTTAAATCACGCACCACAGATTGGAGGCTGACTACCTCTGGGCCTACTGGAAGACTACTAGGCCACAAGCTTGGAACCGGATGGCAAAAGCAAGCACACTGCTTGGATGGCTCCACAAAATGGCCACCACACACCCACAACAACCACAAGAAATGGGAGACAGTCAATGTACGCCTATGGCAAAGGCACAATGCATGCCTTCCTAAAATGGCCGCCACACACATGCTCAGCCCACCCACCACAATAATAAACAAAAAGTGATTGAAAGGACAGGAACAGGAAGTTGTAGTGTCTGTGGAACTTAATCCCTCTCATAAAAATGTTTTCCAGACAAATAACAGCTTCTCCCTGCTCCAAACCTACAGCTCAATGACAGCCTGAGGAGTTTTTTGTGCAGAAATGCACAAAAAAGCGTTTTTGAGAAGGGTCTATGTTGCTCGCGAGATATTGTTTGCCAGATTGCAAAAGCTGCGTGTTCGGGATCGCGAACTGTACAAAAAGGCTTTCTCGCGTGAGCGAACACGCATATTGAGAGCGCAAAAATGACGGAAACTGTAAGTCGCGTTGTCGCGCTGTGCAGAGTTACCGAAAGTTCGCGAGCTGAATCCCTTGCCTTACATACTGGCCAAAAAAGCCCAATTTATTTAGCACACACCCAAAAAATGATATTCCACCCCAAACACACCTTTTGCAATAAAATACAAAGCCATCCATGGAGTAAAGGAAAATCACCAGACAACACCAACTGTACATTTAAATCACGCACCACAGATTGGAGACTGACTACCTCTGGGCCTACTGGAAGACTACTAGGCCACAAGCTTGGAACCGGATGGCAAAAGCAAGCACACTGCTTGGATGGCTCCACAAAATGGCCGCCACACACCCACAACAACCACAAGAAATGGGAGACAGTCAATGTACGCCTATGGCAAAGGCACAATGCATGCCTTCCTAAAATGGCCGCCACACACATGCTCAGCCCACCCACCACAATAATAAACAAAAAGTGATTGCAAAGGACAGGAACAGGAAGTTGTAGTGTCTGTGGAACTTAATCCCTCTCATAAAAATGTTTTCCAGACAAATAACAGCTTCTCCCTGCTCCAAACCTACAGCTCAATGACAGCCTGAGGAGTTTTTTGTGCAGAAATGCACAAAAAAGCGTTTTCGAGAAGGGTCTATGTTGCTCGCGAGATATTGTTTGCCAGATTGCAAAAGCTGCGTGTTCGGGATCGCGAACTGTACAAAAAGGCTTTCTCGCGTGAGCGAACACGCATATTGAGAGCGCAAAAATGACGAAAACTGTAAGTCGCGTTGTCGCGCTGTGCAGAGTTACCGAAAGTTCGCGAGCTGAATCCCTTGCCTTACATACTGGCCAAAAAAGACCAATTTATTTAGCACACACCCAAAAAATGATATTCCACCCCAAACACACCTTTTGCAATAAAATCCAAAGCCATCCATGGAGTAAAGGAAAATCACCAGACAACACCAACTGTACCTTTAAATCACGCACCACAGATTGGAGGCTGACTACCTCTGGGCCTACTGGAAGACTACTAGGCCACTAGCTTGGAACCGGATGGCAAAAGCAAGCACACTGCTTGGATGGCTCCACAAAATGGCCGCCACACACCCATAACAACCACAAGAAATGGGAGACAGTCAATGTACGCCTATGGCAAAGGCACAATGCATGCCTTCCTAAAATGGCCGCCACACACATGCTCAGCCCACCCACCACAATAATAAACAAAAAGTGATTGCAAAGGACAGGAACAGGAAGTTGTAGTGTCTGTGGAACTTAATCCCTCTCATAAAAATGTTTTCCAGACAAATAACAGCTTCTCCCTGCTCCAAACCTACAGCTCAATGACATCCTGAGGAGTTTTTTGTGCAGAAATGCACAAAAAAGCGTTTTCGAGAAGGGTCTATGTTGCTCGCGAGATATTGTTTGCCAGATTGCAAAAGCTGCGTGTTCGGGATCGCGAACTGTACAAAAAGGCTTTCTCGCGTGAGCGAACACGCATATTGAGAGCGCAAAAATGACGAAAACTGTAAGTCGCGTTGTCGCGCTGTGCAGAGTTACCGAAAGTTCGCGAGCTGAATCCCTTGCCTTACATACTGGCCAAAAAAGACCAATTTATTTAGCACACACCCAAAAAATGATATTCCACCCCAAACACACCTTTTGCAATAAAATCCAAAGCCATCCATGGAGTAAAGGAAAATCACCAGACAACACCAACTGTACCTTTAAATCACGCACCACAGATTGGAGGCTGACTACCTCTGGGCCTACTGGAAGACTACTAGGCCACTAGCTTGGAACCGGATGGCAAAAGCAAGCACACTGCTTGGATGGCTCCACAAAATGGCCGCCACACACCCATAACAACCACAAGAAATGGGAGACAGTCAATGTACGCCTATGGCAAAGGCACAATGCATGCCTTCCTAAAATGGCCGCCACACACATGCTCAGCCCACCCACCACAATAATAAACAAAAAGTGATTGCAAAGGACAGGAACAGGAAGTTGTAGTGTCTGTGGAACTTAATCCCTCTCATAAAAATGTTTTCCAGACAAATAACAGCTTCTCCCTGCTCCAAACCTACAGCTCAATGACATCCTGAGGAGTTTTTTGTGCAGAAATGCACAAAAAAGCGTTTTCGAGAAGGGTCTATGTTGCTCGCGAGATATTGTTTGCCAGATTGCAAAAGCTGCGTGTTCGGGATCGCGAACTGTACAAAAAGGCTTTCTCGCGTGCGCGAACACGCATATTGAGAGCGCAAAAATGACGAAAACTGTAAGTCCGCGTTGTCGCGCTGTGCAGAGTTACCGAAAGTTCGCGAGCTGAATCCCTTGCCTTACATACTGGCCAAAAAAGCCCAATTTATTTAGCACACACCCAAAAAATGATATTCCACCCCAAACACACCTTTTGCAATAAAATCCAAAGCCATCCATGGAGTAAAGGAAAATCACCAGACAACACCAACTGTACATTTAAATCACGCACCACAGATTGGAGGCTGACTACCTCTGGGCCTACTGGAAGACTACTAGGCCACAAGCTTGGAACCGGATGGCAAAAGCAAGCACACTGCTTGGATGGCTCCACAAAATGGCCGCCACACACCCACAACAACCACAAGAAATGGGAGACAGTCAATGTACGCCTATGGCAAAGGCACAATGCATGCCTTCCTAAAATGGCCGCCACACACATGCTCAGCCCACCCACCACAATAATAAACAAAAAGTGATTGCAAAGGACAGGAACAGGAAGTTGTAGTGTCCGTGGAACTTAATCCCTCTCATAAAAATGTTTTCCAGACAAATAACAGCTTCTCCCTGCTCCAAACCTACAGCTCAATGACAGCCTGAGGAGTTTTTTGTGCAGAAATGCACAAAAAAGCGTTTTCGAGAAAGGGTCTATGTTGCTCGCGAGATATTGTTTGCCAGATTGCAAAAGCTGCGTGTTCGGGATCGCGAACTGTACAAAAAGGCTTTCTCGCGTGAGCGAACACGCATATTGAGAGCGCAAAAATGACGGAAACTGTAAGTCGCGTTGTCGCGCTGTGCAGAGTTACCGAAAGTTCGCGAGCTGAATCCCTTGCCTTACATACTGGCCAAAAAAGCCCAATTTATTTAGCACACACCCAAAAAATGATATTCCACCCCAAACACACCTTTTGCAATAAAATCCAAAGCCATCCATGGAGTAAAGGAAAATCACCAGACAACACCAACTGTACCTTTAAATCACGCACCACAGATTGGAGGCTGACTACCTCTGGGCCTACTGGAAGACTACTAGGCCACAAGCTTGGAACCGGATGGCAAAAGCAAGCACACTGCTTGGATGGCTCCACAAAATGGCCGCCACACACCCATAACAACCACAAGAAATGGGAGACAGTCAATGTACGCCTATGGCAAAGGCACAATGCATGCCTTCCTAAAATGGCCGCCACACACATGCTCAGCCCATCCACCCCAATAATAAACAAAAAGTGATTGCAAAGGACAGGAACAGGAAGTTGTAGTGTCTGTGGAACTTAATCCCTCTCATAAAAATGTTTTCCAGACAAATAACAGCTTCTCCCTGCTCCAAACCTACAGCTCAATGACAGCCTGAGGAGTTTTTTGTGCAGAAATGCACAAAAAAGCGTTTTCGAGAAGGGTCTATGTTGCTCGCGAGATATTGTTTGCCAGATTGCAAAAGCTGCGTGTTCGGGATCGCGAACTGTACAAAAAGGCTTTCTCGCGTGCGCGAACACGCATATTGAGAGCGCAAAAATGACGAAAACTGTAAGTCCGCGTTGTCGCGCTGTGCAGAGTTACCGAAAGTTCGCGAGCTGAATCCCTTGCCTTACATACTGGCCAAAAAAGCCCAATTTATTTAGCACACACCCAAAACATGATATTCCACCCCAAACACACCTTTTGCAATAAAATCCAAAGCCATCCATGGAGTAAAGGAAAATCACCAGACAACACCAACTGTACATTTAAATCACGCACCACAGATTGGAGGCTGACTACCTCTGGGCCTACTGGAAGACTACTAGGCCACAAGCTTGGAACCGGATGGCAAAAGCAAGCACACTGCTTGGATGGCTCCACAAAATGGCCGCCACACACCCACAACAACCACAAGAAATGGGAGACAGTCAATGTACGCCTATGGCAAAGGCACAATGCATGCCTTCCTAAAATGGCCGCCACACACATGCTCAGCCCACCCACCACAATAATAAACAAAAAGTGATTGCAAAGGACAGGAACAGGAAGTTGTAGTGTCTGTGGAACTTAATCCCTCTCATAAAAATGTTTTCCAGACAAATAACAGCTTCTCCCTGCTCCAAACCTACAGCTCAATGACAGCCTGAGGAGTTTTTTGTGCAGAAATGCACAAAAAGGCGTTTTCGAGAAGGGTCTATGTTGCTCGCGAGATATTGTTTGCCAGATTGCAAAAGCTGCGTGTTCGGGATCGCGAACTGTACAAAAAGGCTTTCTCGCGTGAGCGAACACGCATATTGAGAGCGCAAAAATGACGGAAACTGTAAGTCGCGTTGTCGCGCTGTGCAGAGTTACCGAAAGTTCGTGAGCTGAATCCCTTGCCTTACATACTGGCCAAAAAAGCCCAATTTATTTAGCACACACCCAAAAAATGATATTCCACCCCAAACACACCTTTTGCAATAAAATCCAAAGCCATCCATGGAGTAAAGGAAAATCACCAGACAACACCAACTGTACCTTTAAATCACGCACCACAGATTGGAGGCTGACTACCTCTGGGCCTACTGGAAGACTACTAGGCCACAAGCTTGGAACCGGATGGCAAAAGCAAGCACACTGCTTGGATGGCTCCACAAAATGGCCGCCACACACCCATAACAACCACAAGAAATGGGAGACAGTCAATGTACGCCTATGGCAAAGGCACAATGCATGCCTTCCTAAAATGGCCGCCACACACATGCTCAGCCCACCCACCACAATAATAAACAAAAAGTGATTGCAAAGGACAGGAACAGGAAGTTGTAGTGTCTGTGGAACTTAATCCCTCTCATAAAAATGTTTTCCAGACAAATAACAGCTTCTCCCTGCTCCAAACCTACAGCTCAATGACATCCTGAGGAGTTTTTTGTGCAGAAATGCACAAAAAAGCGTTTTCGAGAAGGGTCTATGTTGCTCGCGAGATATTGTTTGCCAGATTGCAAAAGCTGCGTGTTCGGGATCGAGAAATGTACAAAAAGGCTTTCTCGCGTGCGCGAACACGCATATTGAGAGCGCAAAAATGACGAAAACTGTAAGTCCGCGTTGTCGCGCTGTGCAGAGTTACCGAAAGTTCGCGAGCTGAATCCCTTGCCTTACATACTGGCCAAAAAAGCCCAATTTATTTAGCACACACCCAAAAAATGATATTCCACCCCAAACACACCTTTTGCAATAAAATCCAAAGCCATCCATGGAGTAAAGGAAAATCACCAGACAACACCAACTGTACATTTAAATCACGCACCACAGATTGGAGGCTGACTACCTCTGGGCCTACTGGAAGACTACTAGGCCACAAGCTTGGAACCGGATGGCAAAAGCAAGCACACTGCTTGGATGGCTCCACAAAATGGCCGCCACACACCCACAACAACCACAAGAAATGGGAGACAGTCAATGTACGCCTATGGCAAAGGCACAATGCATGCCTTCCTAAAATGGCCGCCACACACATGCTCAGCCCACCCACCACAATAATAAACAAAAAGTGATTGCAAAGGACAGGAACAGGAAGTTGTAGTGTCTGTGGAACTTAATCCCTCTCATAAAAATGATTTCCAGACAAATACCAGCTTCTCCCTGCTCCAAACCTACAGCTCAATGACAGCCTGAGGAGTTTTTTGTGCAGAAATGCACAAAAAAGCGTTTTCGAGAAGGGTCTATGTTGCTCGCGAGATATTGTTTGCCAGATTGCAAAAGCTGCGTGTTCGGGATCGCGAACTGTACAAAAAGGCTTTCTCGCGTGAGCGAACACGCATATTGAGAGCGCAAAAATGACGGAAACTGTAAGTCGCGTTGTCGCGCTGTGCAGAGTTACCGAAAGTTCGTGAGCTGAATCCCTTGCCTTACATACTGGCCAAAAAAGCCCAATTTATTTAGCACACACCCAAAAAATGATATTCCACCCCAAACACACCTTTTGCAATAAAATCCAAAGCCCACAGATTGGAGGCTGACTACCTCTGGGCCTACTGGAAGACTACTAGGCCACAAGCACACACATCCAACAAAGGTAAATCACACACACAAACCAACAGTGAAATACACCACAGCCACGTTTAGCATTTCAATCCTATGCCATCCATGCCCTACATGATGTAGAAATTCTACAGACACCACAAAACATGGACCCATGGGTACCCTACTGGCTGAAATTGCAGAGAAAAACAACTAGGCCCCTATTGAAAGTAGTACAGGCCACCCACCACAACAATAATTTTTAAAAACAATAAAAATCCCAGAAAAATATAGGTACAAACAAGCCCCAATGAAACAAACACACCAATTCTCCAACTTACTTTTAGTAAATTAAATCTCAAATCAAAAATTCCTCAAATAAATCCAATCCAATGGTATGATGCAGCAGACAGACACAAAAAGTGATCCTTCCAGCTCCAAATCCAAATGAAAGTGAACAACACATGCACAAAGCACGTGGGAGGAGCCTGCTGGACAGGAACAGGAAGTTGTAGACTCAGGGGCACTTCCTTCCTCTTGAAAAAAAAGAGTTAAAAAAATTAAAGGACTCTTTCTTACACAAAAGACTATAGCAAGATCACAATCTGAGGAGTTTTCTGAGCAAAATGATCATTTTAGAGAAGGTTTTATGAAGCTCGCGAGATATTCTTTGCCAGATTGCAGTTTTTCCATGTTCGGGATCGCGATCTTACCAAAACAGCCGCCGGAAGCCAGCTCACGTGCACCATTGACGTGTTCGGGGTCGCACACTCTCGCGGGCTTGGGCAGCCATAGTACAAATCTCGTGGCGCTCGCGAACAGACAGAAAAGCAAGTTGGCGATTGCAGAATCAAGGTAAGACGTTACCGCGTGCGCGAGAATGAATATTGAGCGCGCGAGGAAGCAAAACTACTACGCTACGCGCTAGATTGCGTAGCAATCTGCAACTTCGCGCTCTACGCGAATCGCGAAGTTACCTAAACTTCGCAAGCTCCGCGAACGGAGCGTAGTTCAACGCCCAGGCTTAGTCTATACCCAACTCTCAAATAATTAAATCACCCATCTAAACAGAGACAGCAAATAAATTAAACTTCTTGTCCATTCTTTTCCGTTCTGTACCAGGGCGCATTTCATCCTATCCTATCCTGTCCTCTCCTATCCCTACTAGATGCTTTTATAAAGTCTGTCGATGTAGGATTTAATAGGTAGGCTAGGTGCAACACTTGGATATTAACATCACCTCAGACTTGTCAGATCGTTTTAGCATTACTTTCCAGCAATAGTCAGATATGAAAAACAACTTGATCGCATCTAATATTTGCCACTTTCACTGATCAGCTGTATGAATTATGTTAAAATGATCATTCTCCAAACTGATATGGCGTTTTGTGCTCCTATGAACAGTACTTGCTTCTGACTCCATTTTTCTCTGACAATCTCTTCAACTGTGCCTACCTTAGTTAGGGAAACCATTGTCCTTTGGTATGAGAATGCCCAATAGAAACCAGCATTTGGATAATTTAGCATTGTTTCTGGGAGATACCCTATTCCCCAAACAGTATATATGGCAATCAACATAACTCCAATACAGCACAAAAGGCCAATGGAAGATGGCATTTCACTGAATTTAGCAAAAATGAAGAGGATAGGCTGAAGATCAAGTGAGGATTGCATTGTCACCCTGTTGGATCAAGTTGCTAAATAATTTGTGGCCTTAAAACTGAAGAGAACCGGCTGTGGGTCAAAAGTGCAGGAGTCGAAGATTCCTGTATCGCAGTCTCTGAGGGCTCTGAGTGCAGCCCTGTTGAGCACTATGTTGTGCCCCTGCTACAATGGCACCATGAGGTGCCTCTATCAGGTCTATTTATCTCTGAGTGATCCATTGTCTTGGCAAAAAAACACTACATGGGGCTGCTCCTCACCCAAAGATCGCTAAACATTTAAATTTCAGGGATCATGAAGGGGTTCTTAGTGCTATGAGGGCTTAAATTTTGAATCAACGTATATCCAGACTACACGTTTGCAGTAGAGATGGACAGAAAAAGGTTCAAGACTGAAACAGGAACTTCACAAGAAGAGAGTGAAATGTTCCATGTTGCCTCTAGTGAAAGTGCAAAATCATGTGGAAAGGGAAGGCTCATTTTATCACTGACCCTGCCTGTACATCAGTATTCTTTGAACCATTGTAAGTTCTTCTGAAGCTTCTCCCACACACTTGTCTGCATTTTGGAATTACCAGGTTGGCTAGGGGATTCTGATTAATGAACAATAAGATTTGATTGGCAAGTATTTATGTGACTTGTTTAAATATCATGTGTACCAACTACAGTATTGTGGAGAATTCTGGACTAGCTACACTTTTGATGAACACTGTATCACTACCAATGACAAATGTTGCTTGTCACTTGAAGGATAACCTGTTTCTCAGCATCTGCCGTGGCTGCACTGCTTCAGCTTTCCCCATCCATAACACTTGTCCATCTGGTGAAGTGCTCATATGTTTTATTTGTGTTATGAAGCGTGCTCCGTGTAGCATGGCCATGTTCATTTTGCAGCTTTCTCATTGCTGATAAATATTTCAGTCATATAGCTGCAATGCCTGGATGTAGGTTCTGCACTGCTGTCTTTGTATAAGTTTTAATTTAGTGCACTGGCAGGGAAACAGCGTTTACAACGCTGTCATTACATCGCGTGCTATTATAACGCGGTCATTACAACAACTGCGTTGTTAGTACGCGATGTAATGACATCGCAAGTAATTACAACGACTTCCAGTAGAGGGCGCTCAGCTATTGGAAATTATTTCCAACAGCTTCCTTACTGTTGCGCAAATTGGAGTAGGAATAGTATATAATACTATTCCTAAGTCCAGTGCACCCCCTACTGGAAGTTGTTGTAAAGACTTGCGATGTAATACATCGCGTACTAACAATGTAGTGGTTGTAACAACAGCGTTGTAATGGCACGCGATGTATTACATCGAGATGTAATGTGCCATATTGGCACTGGCATCACTCTACTTCAGGTGGCAATTCTGTGATAACTTTTCCCTGGCATTGGCTAAGTATGCTGTGCCTCTCAGCACTATGTGACTGATGCCCTTGTTATCTGTTGTTCTGGGAGGCCATAGCCAGTGCTTCATTCACTGAGGCCTCAACTCTCTTTATTTCCATTGTTTACCATATGCTATGTAACAACGGATGTATGACGTTACAACGCATACTTTTACAACGCATGCACTTACAATGCAATTTTTACAACGCAACATCCACTACAACGCATTCCATTACATCGCATGACACTACAACGCATTTTTAAAAACTACCTTTACAACGCATTCCATTACATCGCATACTACCTTTACAACGCATACCATTACAACGCATTATATTACATTGCATTTAAGGTAAGTGTTGGATAGTATAGGGGTAAAAATTACTATTCTCACTCCAGGGGGTGCAACAGTAGGGTAAGTGTTGGATAGTATAGGGGTAAAAATTACTAGTCTAACTCCAGGGGGTGCAACAGTAGGGTAAGTGTTGGATAGTATAGGGGTAAAAAATACTATTCTAACTCCAGGGGGTGCAACAGTAGGGTAAGTGTTTGATAGTATAGGGGTAAAAATTACTATTCTAACTCCAGGGGGTGCAACAGTAGGGTAAGTGTTGGATGGTGTAGGGGTAAAAATTACTATTCTAACTCCAGGGGGTGCAACAGTAGGGTAAGTGTTGGATAGTATAGGGGTAAAAATTACTATTCTAACTCCAGGGGGTGCAACAGTAGGGTAAGTGTTGGATAGTGTAGGGGTAAAAATTACTATTCTAACTCCAGGGGGTGCAACAGTAGGGTAAGTGTTGGATAGTGTAGGGGTAAAAATTACTATTCTAACTCCAGGGGGTGCAACAGTAGGGTAAGTGTTGGATAGTATAGGGGTAAAAATTACTATACTAACTCCAGGGGGTGCAACAGTAGGGTAAGTGTTGGATAGTGTAGGGGTAAAAATTACTATTCTAACTCCAGGGGGTGCAACAGTAGGGTAAGTGTTGGATAGTATAGGGGTAAAAATTACTATTCTAACTCCAGGGGGTGCAACAGTAGGGTAAGTGTTGGATAGTGTAGGGGTAAAATTTACTATTCTAA
This sequence comes from Triturus cristatus, assembly GCF_964204655.1. Classification (NCBI taxonomy): domain Eukaryota; kingdom Metazoa; phylum Chordata; class Amphibia; order Caudata; family Salamandridae; genus Triturus; species Triturus cristatus. The sequence continues at coordinate 306,574,461 of NC_140582.1, read as the reverse complement.
CTCCAGGGGGTGCAACAGTAGGGTAAGTGTTGGATAGTGTAGGGGTAAAATTTACTATTCTAACTCCAGGGGGTGCATACTTACCTTAAATGCAATGTAATATTATGCGTTGTAATGGTATGCGTTATACAGGTAGTATGCGATGTAATGGAATGCATTGTAAAGGTAGTTTTTAAAAATGCGTTGTAGTGTCATGCGATGTAATGGAATGCGTTGTAGTGGATGTTGCGTTGTAAAAAATGCGTTGTAAGTGTAGTGCATTGTAAAAGTTGCGTTGTAAAGGTTGTTCCCCTGTAACAACATATGTATAACAAGGTGCAGTCTTTGCCTGCAGAGTGGAGGGAGTCATTACTATTGGACTATTTGTTGATTCTAAGAGTGGAGATGTGATGAATCTCATTTATTAATTATTTATTTGAAAGGTTTTATAAAGCACCAACATGACCCAACACAGTATCAGAGCACTGTACACAAAGTATGTAAGATAAACTGGTAAAGCTAGCAAATTAATACATGTAGGTATTCAGTGAGTAGAACAGCGAGAAAGTACAAGTCAGACACTAGTACATATCAAACATCACAAATCCATCATTGCAATTTAGAAACACAGCTGTAGCCCAGGACTTAGAGTTATCTTGAGTGGCTTCAGGTTTGTCTTTGCAGGTAGCGGTTCAGGAGCAAACGTTTCACTTTTCTTTTAATGTGGCACTCGATTTCAGGAGGAAGATTGTTCAAAATTATTGGAACAAGACCAGAGAAGGCTCGGTTATAAGTTCTCTTCTTTTTGTATTTTTGTCGCCTCAGCAGTAGGTTATTGGAGCTTATTAAGGTTCGATTCAAGACGGATAGTTCAAGTTTGTTTGCCAACTAAACTGGAGTGTTGTAATGAATTGGTGTGTGTGTCAAGCAGGCTATCTTGAGACAAATCCTTGCTTAGAAGGGGAGCCAATTGAGTTGAATTAAGTCTGTTGTGATGTGCTCACATTTTCTTGAACCTGTAATGAGTCTGGCAGCAGAGTTCAGAGTAGCCTTTAGAGGGGCCAGTCTAGCTTTGGGAAGTCCAGCCAGGGTCGCAATTCCGTAATCTAAGTGGGAGATAACTAAGGATTGGACGAAAAGCTTAAGGTCATCAGGAGGCAGGAAGGGTTTGATTTTTCTTAACGTGTTGAGTTGGTGATTAGCTCCTCTAGTTGTTGCGCTGATGTGGTCGTGCAAGTTCAGGTGTTTGTCCAGAGTTATGCCTAATGATCTAGAAGAATCCACAGTATACGGAGTGCAACTGAGGGCTGTTGGTTGTTTAAGCCTGTCCTGAATGGGCGTAAAATGATTGTGTTGGGAAATCAGGAGGAATTCGGTTTTCAGAGTATTAAGCATAAGGTGTTTGTGAGTTAACCAGTGTTGTGTTTTCTCAAGTGCAGCGTTAAGAGTTTTGTATGTTTCTGTATATATTGTGTCTAATTGAATTGACCCATTGAGTTTTTGATACACCTTGGGGAGTTTTGGTTCTTTTTGTCTAGTAGACTCGGTCCCCTCGGTATAGAGGGGTTGCTTCATTTTTATTTTTGATAATTAAATTACATCAATGACACCAACATCTAAAATGATGACACCATGTACTACAGCACATGCTGATCATCAGAACACTGTTTCAAAAGATTAGTTTCTTCATCCCGTTGCAGGGGTGCACCCATAGTCCTGACATGGAGACAGCAGTTAGCTCATTATTGGACTATAAGAAAATAATTTGGGAGGTGTGGTTAATGAGAATAGCATTGGCTGCAATTAGGGGCATATTTACAATGCACCTGCAGCACTTTTATGCATCCAGAGCTTCACTATTGTGATGCTCCGGAGCCGCAGTGTGCCGGTCTATATTTACAATGCCACATAAAGTCCCCCTGCGTGTCTTTTCATGGCCTTGTAAATATGGCCCCCTTTCCTGCATTACTCTGCGTGAAAGGGGCGTTCCATGGGTATGGCTGTGTGTGTTCCCACACAACATCCATAGAATCTGACATATTGCCAGATTTACAAGGTTTCGCAATCCTGGGAATGCGTCAGATTCTAACACCTCCCCAGGGGGGTGTTTAAGTGGTGCAACAAGTAGAAATTCTGTTATTTCTCCTAGATCTTTTGCTCTTCCCATGTGTGCTGCATAGAAGGAGGAAACACATCAATGATTGTTTTTGTGCAGGAAGGAGCACCTTCCTGCATAAAAACAATCATCCCTGCAGCAGCGCAGGAGGTCCCTGCATTGACGCTAGACAGCCAAATGTGCGCCAGCGCAGAGGAAAGCACAGGGATGTGTTATATTGCTGTAAATACGACACATCCCTACACTTTCCTAATGGCCCGGCTTGGCGCAGAGAGATGGCTTGCAGTGCCATGCTGCGTCTTCTTCTAGTAAATATGCCCCTTAGCGCGTCATAGAAACAGACAGGCATGTTTGTTACAGATTTCCAGAAATATTACTATGCATCACAACTCAGATTTGTGATTCTGTGGATTTCGTAGTCAAATTCATTTGATCAGAGATCTGATTTGCCTCATGGAATTAAAGGCACACCCACTCTTTCCTAGGTCTAAGACTCAAATTTTACCTCAACACTAGCCACAATTAGATCAGCATGGCTCAAACGTACAGCAATCGGGAGATATATAAATACGCAGATGCCTTCGTTGGCACTTTGGAGCTATGGTGTTATCCCGATATATAGCACAATTGGGCGACAGGCCAGATTCAAACAACTCGGAGTGTCTAGAGTTGGCTGACTAATAGGTTTAATTGGTTTTAGTGAGAAACGGGAGATAAGCAACAAGGATTTGCTGGTAAATGAAAAAGTGCTGGAGAGAATTATGAATGCATGGCCAGGTTCACCCAAGGAACCAGAAAGTCTCATTCGGAGTCGAAAGATATCACAGAGGGTGGAAGGCAGAGCTTGGCTTGTCGACTCACGGTGTCAATACACTTATCAAGGTTTGAAGAAAATATTAAAGTGGGCATTTGATCTCAGAGAAGTCTCAGAGACAGTAAAACTATTGGAAACAAAAACAGTCCATGTAGATCAGTCGTTCAAAATGCTAAAATAAAACTAATAATTGCACATCACACATTTGGCAGAGGTGATTCACAAGACCAATAAAAAGTAATAATAGTGATATATGCACTAGCTGCCGTAGTGGTAGTGATGTGAGCACGGATACGAACAGGTGGTCTGAATGATTAAATACTAGCGGTTTCTTGGTTAAGGTGGTTAATAAGTTGAGTTATTTGACAGGATGAAATATTGATGTGATACAGAAGGGCTTTCTGTTCTGGAGGTTCTTGTCAAAAGAATGGCATACAAAGCGCAAAGATTATTACACGTGGCCTAGTGCCTGCAAAGAGGAGAAAAGCAATGCCCTGGAAATTACCAAAATCGCCCTCTTTGAAACTATGGCCATTTGATAGGATAGCATAAATGTTGACCAGAGAAACAGGGTGCGAATATTAGTTTCGTGGGGCCTATCACTTAGAAATAATGTATGCTAAAGATACTAGACAGCCATGATACTACCCTGAATCTCAAAGTGAAAATATATCATAAGAAAATTAAATATGACACGCTAAGAGATGTAGCAGAACAATATATACCTTGACGTTTTCCCCAATCTCTGATGCTTTGACCTTCACTGCCCATATTTTTTCAAAAGAAACTGAAAATGGCTTTTTATTATGTTGTTTTTCGTTTTCCTTTGATACTGGAAACTATGCTTGAACTGGCATTAGATAAATGCTAATTATGTAGATATGGATGGATGCTGACAGTGCTTGCTGGGGGAAATGTAGTTTTAATTTTGTTTGATGTATTATGTTTAAAACAATAAAATATATATAAATAAAAAAGAATGCATATCTCCTGGTTTCAGGATTTGCAATTTACTAGACCATAATAAGCATTTAACAGCTTCTTTTCCTCGAGTAAATTTATTTTTCATGCGTGATTAATTACAATCATTACAAGTGGTAGCAATTCATACAGATACGACTAAAAAACGACCACACTTAATATTAGCTCATCTAATTAAAAGCCACTGCTAGTTTTCTAAAAACAAGTAAAAAATTACTGTGTACATAAAAAAACTGAAAGCATAAATCAAACAGACTCTTAATGGAGTGAGTCAAGTTATCACTTCGCAGCCTTGTGCCACTTTAACGTGACTAAAAAATACTGTAGCAGCAATGAAACAATAGTAAACACATCTACATGTGAAATTGTTGGTAAAGTTGGACACACAGTGGGATAAGGAGCATAAGCCCAAACGGCAAAAAAGAACCAATATCTCATCAGGATCACAAGTAACTAAGCTAGTTGGATGGGCCATTGTCTGGGCCGGACTTGCCGCAGTGGGCACCGGGCATTTCCCGGGTGGGCTGGAGGGGTGGGGCTGGTTTTGTCACTGAGGGCCGGTTTTGCAGCAGTGACTCAATATCGGCTCCTTGTCACCAAAAGCGTGAACAGTGCTTTTTGCTAGCACTACCCTCCCCTCAGACCCCCCAGCCGGTCGAGCAGCAATCTGCCAGGGCTGGTTGTTGTTCCTGGTCCGGTGCTGGTCATTGTCACATTTATTGACCTAACTGCTGCTTGGCCCTCATACGCCACTGAGCTCATTATAAGGACAGCCATTAAGGGTGGATGCAATTTTAGTCCATATATCCTTTTACGTACTGATAGCCAGAATACCATGCGCTCACCACCTACAGTCTTTCTCATAGCTCAGTGGAAGTGGAGGACCAGGTACAGTGATGCTTGTAACCAAGTAGAGGGGGCCCTGGCGTCAGCACTAGATAACCCTAGTTCTTTAGATTGTTTTTCTAAGAATTGAACCAACTTAATGTTCAGTACGGTTTTCTTAGGATGCAAGGTCACAATAGCAGCAAGTCTAAATGAACGGATGCCTGAATTGGTAAATTGATGATGAAGAAAGGTCTTTCCTCAGTAGAACAGGGCAGATGTAGACAATGTGGATTACTGATTCTGTTTGACTCCCACAAAGTCTGCAGATGTTTCCTTCACTCGTCCTCAGACACTTTGGTATGTTTTCCATTATCGGTAAGTCACCCAACCTCAGTATCTTGAACTTGTCATTCATATAAATTTAAAAAGTGCTTGCTAGGTAGCCTTGGGGGTTTGATCATCATAAGCATTTATCACCATCCCTGGAGTGTGATCACCTTGCAAATTAGGTTTTATCTTTTAGCCAGGACAAGAGCATTTGGCTTATTTTTCCCTAGGTCAAGAGTAAGTGATGTTTAGGGACATAGATCGGTCCTGAATAAAGATGCATATTTGAATCACCATTTTATTTTACACAGTAAGATATTTGCGAGGACAGCAACAAGAAAATAAACTAGTTTTGAGGACTACAACAAGTGTAGCAAAGCTTTGACTGAAGTACAGCAATACATCACATTCAAAAGGTAATGCTAATAGGATGAAGTTAAACAATCAATTAAATAAGAAGTATTGATATGCAACCTGAGTGAGCAAATCTCTGAGTGTAACCTGCTGATCTCAGGCTGAAATAAATGCATGGATGACTCCTTTTTTCATCATCAAGAAATAAATAAAAAGAGTGGCATGGAGTTTGGTATCACTAAAATGTATAAAAAGTAAACTACGAATACTTCTGGGGTAGTCTTACCCACTTGCAGCAAGAGATGTTCTACCATGGGTAACTGCTCATTCAATTGAAATGTCTACGATAAGACGGACAGGATGCTAGAGTTAGTGCACTATAACATGTAGACATGCTGGCAGAATAACTGGGCGTCCTGGGATAAATCTGCTCAATTCAACCCCTTGCGTACAAAGTCCCATCCATTGGAGAACATCCTCTCTTATCCAGGAGACATTAACAGCCAAACTACTCGGTCATTGCAAGAAAATATTTTCTTTATCTCCTTGTATCGATTTAAATACTAGCTTCGAACCCTGCCAGTGAAATGTAGAGGGGCACCAGATAGTAACAAACATTTTTGGTTGTGGAATAACTCCAGTTCATGAATGTTACCTTCTGCACAGTAAAACTTCAGGTCTGCCCCCGGAACCTTGATCCTGATGCTGATCATGCACCATCTTTAAAATGAATTTAGTGAAAAAGTGCACTTCTCAAAGTGACCCCTTTCAGAAATGACGAAATCTCCAGAACTGAATCGGGCCTTAGTCAAAGTCAGATCTGTCAGCCTTGGGGTGGTCTTCCCCCAAACATTTTACCTTACTCCTCCAGTTTTTTGCTAATCTAGTTTTTGTTGGCCTTAGGTCTCTGTGCATGTTACCACTGCTAACCAGTGCTAAATTGCTTGTGCTCTCTCCTTTAAACATGGCAAAATTGGCATACACCCAATTGGCACATTTAATTTACACGTAAGTCCCTAGTAAATTGTACTGTACATTAAACAATACTAGTGGGCCTGCAGCACTAATTGTGCCACTCACTTAAGTAGCCCCTTTAACCATGTCTCAGAACTGCCATTGCAACATGTGTGTGCAATTTAACCTGCCCTTTCAACATCGCAAAATAAACCTTTTGGCAGGACTCAACCTTCTTTTTGAATACATATAAGTCAGCCCTAGGGTATGCCCTAAACAGCCCATAGGGCAGCGTGCATTAGATTTTAAAAGTTGGGCATTTACTTTCAACTTTTACATGTCTTGGCTGTGAAAAACTCTTACATTTGTTTTTCACTACTGCAATACCTGCCTCTTCCATCGGATAACATTGGGTTACTTAATTACATTTTAAGTACATTTAATAAGTGCTAACTTTCAATTGGGAGAAAGTAGGAATGCAGAGTTTGGTGTCTAAAGAGTTATAATTTAAAATCTTCTTTAATGGTAAAATCGGATTTTAAGTCACAATTCTGAAAATGCCACTTTTAGAAAGTTGGCATTTTCTTGAACTAATCATTTGACGCCTGCAGCCTTTATCCTGGGTCACATGATTAGGTGTAGCTGGCAGTTGGTCTTTGTGTTTTGCTCCAAGACAGTGAGACAAAGGAGAATAGAAGAAGATAGCCTTTATTGTTGATTAATTAAAATCATTACAAACAGGAGGTATATAAAAAACATAAAAGTGTGCATGGACACAACAAAACATCGTAACTTGGAAACTAATTTCGAAGATACACCATGTTTCAGTACAGTAATCACAACATTGTTTAACATCATTTTGAGTATTTTTCCTCCAGTTTCTAATTTAAAGTGCCATTACTAAGGTGCTCATGTATGTAAACATTACAAGAGTGCCAACATTCTCGGGTTGACGTTCCATTCCTAATATTTGAAATCAGATGTTTCACACAAATCACAAATAACTACGCTACATTATATATAAAACTAATAATTAAAATATCTAAAAAGTTTTGTGAGCATTGCCTCCACTACTCCATTTTGTAGAATATAAAGATTAAAAAAACATAATCAAAATGCCATAATTAAGTGCCATTGTACAATTCCTTTTTAAAGGGAGCCTTTCACAAAGTCTTCTAAGAATTGCATACACTGCCCCTTTTTTTAATATCTGTATATAAAATGCCATAAATAAATGCTGTAGTTAAAGTGCCACTATGCAAATCCTTTTAAAAAATCCTTTCTTACGTCAGTCAACAATCTAAACAGTTGTCAGATTAAGTTAAAGTTGACAACAGCATCTTTGGGGCAGCATTGTTGAACAAGCAGATTATTGGTTATCACAAGCCCCTAACCTCAGGTGGCACATTCAACGGTTGACTTTTTTTCTGCAATGAGAATAAACTTTACAAACTGTGTGGTCAGATGAGCAAATTTCCCAAAGAGAGGCAAGTTATAATAGCTTGGCGACATGTCCTCACCACATTTTCGTTAAGGATGGATTTTAATAGGGCTTTCCTCTCTTCTAACAGTTGAGGACAAATGAATAAAATATGCAATAGTGATTCATTATGAAAACCGCATGTCCTACAGCTATTTGAGGGCCATTTTTGTACCCATGGAGGGGTTCCATCCTTTGTGGGATATCTCCCAAGTCATAGCAGCAATCATTTGTCTCTTATAAATGGTTTTAAGTGGGAAATAAGATAAAATTGTGGCTCCAATTTAGTAAATGAATTGATAACCGACTATGCATGACTTTTTATGGCAAACTCACCCTTATCCAATAAAATCATTAGGAAAATAGCCGATTGGTTTTGTGTCTGTCTGAACATGGCTTTATTCCTAGATACATCTTCGAAAGGCGGAGACTTAAAATTATTTAGGCTGTCCGTTAAATATGATCTCCAACCCTCAGCATGCTCATAGGCCATCATTTCCAGCCAGCAAAAATGTGCCAGTGTGCCTGGGTCTGAACAAAAGAAAGAGTATAAAGATTTTATAAAAAGGAGAATAGATGTTGGGAGAATGGGCAATCTCTGACTTTATGAGGGGGGGCTCTGTCACCTACCACACTTGCACATCACAAAGGCCCTGCCTGAGCACACTCAGAAAACAGAGGGTTTGACATCAGTCTTTTGTGACCCCAGAAAAGCTATGGTCAGAACAGGGAGGGAGGGAATGAAATTACAGACCACTGGGGGTGGAAACATCCAGAATCTCCTCTACTTCAAAGTGGGCACCAGATATAAATAATGGACCCTCAGACTCAACTCTTCAGTACACCTCTGGACCTGTGGAAGACTCAGAAGGACTGTTGTACTGCTTTGCAAGAAGGACTGCATCAAAACATTTCCATTTCATTAAAATCATCAATGCATCAAACAAATTATGACGTATGAAACATATTGTTGAAAAGGTCATACAGTACAGTAGAATTGTATATGTGGTACAACACTTTGTCACACATGTTTGAAACAGGGTCCCTATGATTCATGGACAGAAAGGAGGGTTGGCGGTAGATGGAAGCATGTTTTGATACTTTAAAAAAAGATAAATATCATGACAATAAAAAGAGTTTTGATAATATACATGCACATATTTGATTAATTATATGTTGTCCTGATAGATTAATGATAGATTAATGGCCTTTTGAACATTGTATACTTGGATCTAGCTTGTTTTTCTCCCTTTCATGTTGTTTTCCCTACAGCTAGCAAGTGCATTTGTTGTATCAAGGGGTCCCTCTTATTTCCAAATCATACAGTGAAATAGCATACAGTGGAGTGACTTAGAGTGTAGTGGTGTATACTGAAGTTGCATAGACTGGATTGGCATATACTGGAGTGGCGTATCTTAGAATAGCTGACTATGGAGTGTGGTAGAGTGGAGTGGCATACAGTGGAATAGCATACAGTGATATGGCATACAGTGAAGGGGCGTTGAATGGAATAGCATGGTGCAGAGTTTCCTAGAGTAGAGTTGTGGACAGTGAAATAGTGTAAAGTGGGGTGGCATAGAGTGGAGTAGCCTACAGTGGAGTGGCGTAGACTGGGGTGGTGTAGAGTGGAGATGTGTAGAGTGGAATAGCATAGAGTGGATTGGTGAAGAGTGGAGTGGCACAGAGTGCAGTGGAGTAGAGTGGAGTGACGTTGACTAAAGTGGCATAGAGTGGAACGACATGCAGTAGAAGAGTGTAAAGTGGAGAGGTGTAAAGTGCAGTGGTGTACATTGGAGTGTGGTAGGTTGGAGTGCCATTCAGTGAAATGGCATATAGTGGAGTAGTGTAGAGTGTAGTGACATACACTTGAATGACGTAGACTGGAGTGACTTTGAGTGGAGTGGCGTACAGTGGAAAAGCGTAAAGTGAAGTGGTGTAGAGTGGAATTTCATACAGTAAAGTGGCTTAGAGTGGAAGGGCATCAGTGAGGATTGGCATAAAATGGAATGGCGTACAATTGAATAGCGTACACTGGAGTGGGGTTGGCTGGAGCGAGGTTGAGTGGAGTGGCGCAGAGTGGAGTGAGGCACATTGTGGTGGTGCAGAGTGGAATAATGTAGACTGGAGCAGCGTAGAGTGGAGTAGCATAGAGTGGAGTAGTGTAGAGTGTAGTTGCATACAGTGCAGTGACATATAGTAGAATGCCATATAATGGAATACCACAGAGTAGAGTGGTGTGCAGTGGAATGGCTATTAGTGTAGTAGCATAGAGTAGAGTTACGTACATTGTTGTGCCATAGAGTGGAGTGGAGTAGGGTGGAGTGGTGAACTGTGTAATAGTGTACAGTGGAGTGTCGTAGAATGGAGTGGCATATAGTGGAATGGCATATAGTGGAGTGGCGTACAGTGAAGTGGTGTACAGTGGAATAACATACAGTGGAGTGGCAAACACTAGAGTGGCATAGAGTGGATTGGCATAGAGTGAAATAGCAGTTGTACAAAGCTTTTTTACATTCACAAATTCACAGAATTGGGCCGTTCATGAACACAAAAGGCTTTTAGAAATGAACATATCCCTTTTTGCGATTTGGTAACCTATTACTGGATCGCAAACTGTGTTTGCGATTCGGTATTAGGTAGGGGCGTGTTTAGAGAATCCCTTCCTAATACCTAACTGCAGTGGTATGTGTGAAAGTTTTGTTACCGAAATGCGGTTGCAAAATATTCTTATTTTACCGGCTACTTCAAGTAGGTGGTAACCCATTCGCAAATAGCAATGGGGAACCAAGGGTTTCCCTTCCCCTTTGTGAATGTTTGTAAAAACATTTTTTAGGAGCAGGAAGTGGTCCCACGGACCACTGCCTACTCTTAAAAATGAAAAGAAAACATTTCATTTTTGAAACACATCTCATTTCTCCTAAAGAAAACAGGCTGCATTTACAAAAAATGAATATTTTATTTAAAAGCCCTCACAAACACCACCATCCCTGTGATTTTTGCAATACCCTATGGGTCGCAGACCTGCTTCCTGAATATCAATGAGGTAGGTTTATTGGTGACTCACTGGGAATCGCAAAATGTGTAAAGCCCATATTTGTACATGGGTGTTTGCGATTACCAAATAGCGTACTGCAAAAATTCACTATTTGGTAATCACAGTATTTAAAAACAATATATATAAAAGTTTCTAAATCACTTTCCCTGCCTATTACCACTTTAATAATCATACAGTTTCCCTCAAAATATACACTCATTCACAAATGTGTATCCTAAGAGTCTCCATGCAATCTTTTTTCTAACCTATCGTTGAATGTTCTGTTTGTGCTTAAATGTACTGCTTTTTTGTGCTTCTCGCCACTCTACCACATAAGGCTTGCACCAGAGTTCAGCTCCTCTTCTTGCCTAAGAGAATAATTTTACCTTAAGACAGGATGCTTTATTTTGTGCTCTATTCATCATTGTAGGTAGGGAAAAAATATAAAAACAAATACTTACCCATGTCTAATGCTGTAACCCAGAACACAGCCAAAGTGTACTTAAAGCAACACGGCTGCCTTTAACATTTGTAAAGGTAGTCATTAGCCAATCACATCATACTTTGTCATGGCAATGTACCGTGGTACTTTCTTGAAATGCAGAGAGAATTTAGAAAATTACCGCAACAACAGATAACACAAAGTTAAAATGTATATATATAAACCAAAGTTTACAAGGATGTTATAGTTAGGCTCATGTCATGAGTGATATAATGAGTGAGCTAGTAAGCAGTGCATTGGGGGCGTAAGTTATAGATAACTCAGGTAACTATAACTGCTGAATTTCTCCGGTTTTGTATGAGTGAAATGTGAGCCTATCTATAACATCCCTGTAACCTTTGGTTTTTTCAGTACATTTTTAAGGTTTTTTAAATTCTATTTCTTAGCCATAAAATCCTTGTAACCTTTGCTTTTTTCAGTGGATTTGGAAGCTTTTTCAAAAACAATTTCCACAACTGCTACTTGAAATGTTGCACAATGCATGTGTGAGCTCCTGTAGGGGTCTGTTGGTGGGTGTATTAGTGTGTGTTTGGGTTTCTCTGAGTGGAAGTGGGAGTGTGTCAGTGGCTATCTCAGGTACTGTATGAGTGTGTGAGTGGTCTGTCAGTGACTGTGGGAATGCCTTTCTGGATTTGTCACTAGTAACATAAGAGCATGTGTGTATCTGTGAGTGTCACTCCGACTGCTGCTTTGGATCTTTGGTTGCATAGGTTAGTTAGTTTATGGGTGTGTGACTGGTTGTGAGTGTGATGCTATTGGTTTTGTACAGTTCCATACTTGATGTATTTAAAGGACTGAACCATGCTCTCTGCTCTTAGAAGGAGATCGCATTAAATAATTCAATTGTCACACTCACTGAAGTTCAGATTTTACTTCAGTGTATCATGTGTTCACTTTTGTTATGGATTTCAGATCATTTTTCAATCTAGAATTTTAGAGGGAATGTTTTGGCTTTATATTCGCCCATCCGAAGCAGATAGATTTGTTTCCATTTTTCTCAAGTGGAGCTTTACTTGGGGCACATACTATGTTTATATTTGTAAATGTGTCATGTTAAAATTTAATTGATCTAAAATGAACATGAGGATCTGATTGAAATCTCAGTTTTTAAGAAGAGTCTACAGTTTTATGGGAAATGTGTACTCATCTGCTTTACTTTGTACTTGGAATTTAGATACTATGTTGTCATTGTGCAAATGTCTACTGCATATTATATATTGCACCTGCATAATAGACCGCCCATTTTTGTATTTCTCTGTGCCACACCTTGTCATTTGTTTCAGTGGATTACTAACTATTTTTTATTTTGTTATTTGTTTTAATCTCCGCAAATTTGTTGTGAATAATCATGATACACATGTTCCGGTTTTGCAGAAAAGTCTCAAAGACTACATGTTTTGCAAAAAGTGTAAAATACATATATACAAATATTTTAAACGATTCTTGACAATAGCTGTTTACTAACATACCATTTAAACTATTCTTTCTCTTATCATTTTTAAAGATAACCACTTTTACATTGTATTTCCCGTTTTCCCGACAACACCAGTTGTTGCAATGATGTTGGTATTCGCTAAGATCAAGTGACCATGTAAGAAAGAGATTTGTTTGGAGAAGACAGTTTTCATTTATCTTCATAGGAAATCCCCACCCACTTCTGTGTTCTTGAATCTTTCATTCATGTTTTGATTATTCTCAGGAGCTGCCCTGTGCTTAGCACTGTATTTGGAGTTTGGGCATTGCTACTTTTTGTAAACTAAATGGAAACAAGAGAAAATCAGCAGAAGGAGGTGCCACTGCAGGCAGAGGAGGAGGAGGCGGAACATTAAGACTCTGCTGATGAAGGGCCTGCATCAAAGAAACAGAATATTGCATGGCAGTTCTTCATTATCCCCTCAGGAGAGTCAAAGATGATCACCACATTTGTGAAATGCAGCATATGTGGCAAGACCCTCTCTAGAGGTACAAACAAAAAATATTAATGTGGTACAACTTCAATGTTGTACCATTAACAAACGCACCACTCGAAGAACTTGAAGACAGCAAGGGTCCCCTCTACATCTTCAGCTGCACCACCTGTCACAGGAGAGAGAGTTCCCAGAGAAGTTGAGAGTCGTCAACCCCAAATAGCCCTTGAGTTGAGGCGTGTTGGCACATATTGCCTGGACTGCAGAACAACACTCCCAGATGGTGAGCAGTCTGTTGATGCCATTGAGCTGCAAGGCAATATACATGTTACATTTTTTATTTATCTTAATTTTTCCACTATTTTTGTGTTACTTGTTGCAATTTTTTCTCCCCCTATTTGCCATTCTGTTTGATTAAAAATACCAAAAAAATACAAAATGTTACAAAATCACAAAGAAACACACTGTTCTACAAAAAATAACAAAAAAAGTTCTTGTAAGAACCGCCATTTACAGTTAAAAAAAGATAAAGTTAGCAGTATGAGTGAGTGAGTGGCTGTGTGATTGGCTATGCCGATGGGTGAGTGGTTACTTGAGTGGTTGTGTAGATGAGTGAATGGGTGTGTAAGTAGCTGTGTGGGTGAATGAGTGGGTGTGAGAATAGTTGTATGGGTGAGTGAGTGCCAGTGTCGGTGGCTCTATGGGTCAGTGAGTGGCTGTATGAGCAGCTGTATGGCAGAGTGATTGCTAGTGTGAGTAACTGTATGGGTGAGTGAGAGGGTATATGAGTAGATGTATAGGTGAGCGAGTAGTGGTGTAAATGCCTGTATGGATGAGTAAGTAGTTGTGTGAGTAAGGGTATGGGTGAGAGAGTGAGCTTGTGATTTATTTTACAGGTGAGTGGGTGATTTGTTAGTGACTGTATGGGTGAGTGAGTGAGTGTGTGAGTAGCTGTGTAGGTAAATGAGTAGGTGTTTCAGGACTTCACCAGTGAGTGAGTGTGCATGTGAGCGATTATATGGGTCAGTAAGTGGTTGTGTGAGCAGCCATATAGGAGAGTGAGTGGTTGTAGGAGTGGGTGTATAGGTGAGAAAATGGTTGTGTGCATGCTTGTATGGGTAAGTTATTGTCTGTATCAGTGGTTATATGGGTGAGTGAATGAGTGTGTTAGTGGCTGTATGGGTGAGTGAATGGGTGTGTGAGTAGCTGTTTGTGTGAGTGAGTGCTAGTGTGAGTGGCTATATGAGTGAGTGACAGGTTGTCTGAATAGAAGTATGGGTGAGTGAGCACTAGTGTGAGTGGCTGCATGGGTGAGAGAGAGGGTATGTAAGTAGCTGTATGATGAGCAAGTGATAGTGTAAATGGCTGTGTGAGTGAGTGAGCAGTTGTGTGTGTAGGAATATGAGTGACTGTGTGAGAAGCTGTATGGGTGAGTGACTGGGTATATCAGTGACTGAGTGAGTGAGGGGTGTGTGAGTGAATGTATGGGTGACTGAGTGGCTGTATGAGTGGCCATATGGGAGAATGAGTAGTTGTGGTAGTAGCTGTATAGGTGAGTAAATGGTTGTGTGAGTTAGTATCTGTGTCACTGGCTATATGAGTGAGTAGATGTATGACTAACTGTATGGGTAAGTGAGTGCTAGTGTCAGTGGCTGGGTGGGTAAGTGAGTGGCTGTATGGATGAGTGACTGCTAGTATGAGTGGCTGTATAAGTTAGTGAGAGGGTGTTTGAGTAACTATGTGGATGAGTGAGTGTTAGAGTCTGTATGGATGAGTGAGTGGCTGTGTGAGTAAGTGTATTGGTGAGTTAGTGGCCATGCGACTGGTTATATGAGTGAGGGAGTGGATGCGGAGTGAGTGAGAGGGTGTGTTAGTAGCTGCATGGTTGAGCAAGTAGTACTGTAAATAGCTGTATGGGTGAATGAGAGGCTGGGTGAGTAGCTGTATGAGTGAGTGGGTGTCTGACTAGTTGTATGGGTAATTGAGTAGCTGTCTTCAATTATAGAGATCCATTTGAAAACATCACCCCTAGTAGGCCAAATGATTTTTAAATAGTGGCGATCCATATAGACAACGTCAAATAGTGTATTTTTTTTTCTACAAATAGTACGTAGAAGTTTAGTTGATGAAACAAAAGGGTTAATTTTTTAGTGACAACAGCAGTTTTTGCTTTGAACTTAAAGCTGCTGTAATTGGATTATGTTCATTCAGTTTCTGACTTGAATTAAACAGAGTAGTATTTAGATGTGGTATTAACTCCTTTGTGGAAGATAAAAAGACTGTTGAATTTTGAAAACGACTTTAAAGACAGTACCTCCAATGGGCCGAATTATGTCTAAAAGACTTATGAACCACGTAGAAGGAACACCAAACACCATTTTTCAAAATTCAGAATTCCTCGTTAGAACTTTGGTTGAATAAAGAAAAGATAAGAGTTTGTTAGTTTGAAAGGATGTTTTGGGTTGAATTATAGGTTGATTGCATTCCGTCCATCCAGTTTCAATCTTCAAATAGACAGTGTAGTGCACAGAGGTTGTATTAATTCCTTCGTAAATGATGATATCGGAGTAGTAAAAGTTCTTCCAGAAGTTGAAATTTGCCCAGCTTCAAAGTTTGTGAGATTCCAATTTGGAACTATCTGCTCGGCATTGTTGTAGCAATACTATATGGTATTTTGCAGTTCTTGTTAGGATTAATGTAGAGATAACATCTGATCTGCTGTTTGGGCAGGTCATATTTTGGTTAGCGTTTTCAACAATTTCTCAAAGGCACAGTTTTGGAATCTGGTAATGTTAAATAGAGAAAACATAGAGAATTTATTTGAGTGTTAGATGAATAATCACAATCTTCACAGTCATGGTTTCATGTGTAACCCAGTCCAACGAAATCATCAATATTTATGTCTTCTTCTAAAACTCCAAACATAACCATAATAAATGCTTGTGCATCTTGTTGACTGCTGAGAGTAAACATTACTGAGTCACCACATATGTCTAAAAGGTCTTGAATACCTGAAACAGAATGTGTTACAGTTCTATCAGTCAGTAAATGTTGCAGCATGTGATAAAGTGCAGACCACACAATCCCTTAGCTGGTTTTTGTTCAATTTGGTTGACTAGATTTGGTAAATGAAACAGTACTTTGAGAACAACATTTGCATAGCAGTTGACACCTGAACTGTTTTCCAACTGGTAACCTAGAACAGTGTTTCCCAAACTGTGGTCCGCGGACCCCCAGGGGTCCCTGACACTTTCCCAGGGGGTCCGCAGGCAGCAGTTTAAAAAGCACTGCACTTGTATAATTAGCAGTTTTCAAGCAAAAATAAAAGTGTCAAGATATCAGTGATTAACGTACCTGCTGGAGAGAGATGAGAGTTTTGTCCTATGACAGCTTTGAGTTATCTAATGTAGAACAGAGGGTTCACATGCCTATTGCAAAGAAAGTGTACCACGCATTTTAAATAACAGTATTTTATGTGCATAGGTGAGTGGGTTACTGTGCAGTACATAAGTGACAACTGTAATCTAGCACAGTGACCTATAAACTGTCATCAAAGAGCTGCTTGCAAACTGCATGGTATAAGTTAGTAACATGTTTCCCCCCTGTCTTTCATTATCCTGATGCTGCTAAAAAGGTTTATTAGGGTGGAAATACATTTTTATTGTTAAAGTCAATGCTAACCACTGGCTTATGTTCTGAATCCCGTTTTTTTGTGCTTCTCCAGACCAAGCACTCTTGAAAAATGCCTACCAGTATAAATGACATGTGAATCCTACACCGTGTAGTCCCCTTTGCCTTATGTAACATTTTCTATACACTGATTTACACTTATGATTAATTGGCTCTATATGTGTGTGATGTAAAGTGATAAACGTGTTGTAGACTGCACTAATGTCTCCTAAATTTCTTGGGAGGAGAGCCTCCCAAAGCCCCCTTTGTAGTGGTCAGGCTCACTCACTTCACTTGGTGTGCACCGTATGGGGACTGGTCTGAAAACATTTGCCAGCGCTGCTTTGGGTTTCCAGTCTGGCAGGAGTCGGAGCCTCGTACTGCGAAATAAAACCAACCATTTAAAAGTTTGTCACAGAGATGCAGCACCAACCTTCCCATTAAAATTTAGATTTTTTGCAAATTCTTTCAATATAAAATACTAAGGGGGATATGTACAAAAGAAGTGGCGGAGAGTGTCGTTAGCCTCCGTGGCTTAACGGCACGCTCCGCCACTTCAGAAACGCAGGGCTGCACCATATTTACAAGAATATGGTGCATCCCTACATTTCGCCCTGTGCTGGTGCTACACTTAGGAGTGTAGTGCCAACGCAGGCACCCTTGCACCACAGTGCAAGGGTGTCTGCATGCAGGGGAAGATTGTTTATGTAAAGGAAGGTCCCCCCTTCCTGCACATAAACAATGTTGAAATGTGGTTTTGTCACTTGTATGTGTGCAGCACACATGGAAGTTACAAAATGCCATTTTTTTAAAAGATTGTTTATGTGCAGGAAGGGTCACCTTCCTGAACATAAACAATCCAAGGTGTTTTGCTTTTTCCATGTGTGCTGCACAAGGTAGCACACATGGAAAAAGCAAAAATGAGGAGAAATAAAGCATTTCTCCTCGTTTCGCCAAGTTAAGACCTGGTTATCTATCTGAGGAGTAGACTCCGCCCTTATCAACAAGACAGACCTTTAAGATCCACCCTCAAATGCTTTCTCTCCACACTGCGCTTTGCGAAAGCAAGAATGGGTGGCAGAACGTTTGAGGTGCGTACCACCAAATGTTGGAATAACCTCCCTCCCCACTTAGGCATGATGTCCAAACAGGAATTCAGAAAGGCCTTAAAAACCTGGCTTTTTAGTCAGAATGACTAGTCTTGCGTTGTCCTCTGCCCTGCTCACTGTCTGACTATAGTGCCAGGACACCCCATGTGGGGTAGCTGTGCACTCTACAAATGTCTTTTATTCTTATTTTCCCTGGTCTTAATTTTGGCGCTGCCTCCTATTTACCCTGCCCTTGTGAATAGTGGGCAGCATCAAAATCAATGGGTTTTGCGGTGGAATGCTTACCGCAAAACCCTCTACCCACCCCTTTCACGCTAAGCATTGCGCCAAAGGGGGCCTTATTTACAAGGCAGCGTTAAACCATGTTAAGTGGCTTATGTGTGTGATGTAAAGTGATAAACGTGTTGTAGACTGCACCAATGTCTCCTAAATTTCTTGGGGGGAGAGCCTCCCAAAGCCCCCTTTGTAGTGGTCAGGCTCACTCACTTCACTTGGTGTGCACCATATGGGGACTGGTCTGAAAACATTTGCCAGGGCTGCTTTGGGTTTCCAGTCTGGCCCTGGCTGGAGTCGGAGCCTCGTACTGCGAAATAAAACCAACCATTTAAAAGTTAGTCACAGAGATGCAGCACCAACCTTCCCATTAAAATTTAGATTTTTTGCAAATTCTTTCAATATAAAATACTAAGGGGGATATGTACAAAAGAAGTGGCGGAGCGTGTCGTTAGCCTCCGTGGCTTAACGGCACGCTCCGCCACTTCAGAAACGCAGGGCTGCACCATATTTACAAGAATATGGTGCATCCCTACATTTCGCCCTGTGCTGGTGCTACACTTAGGAGTGTAGTGCCAACGCAGGCACCCTTGCACCACAGTGCAAGGGTGTCTGCATGCAGGGGAAGATTGTTTATGTAAAGGAAGGTCCCCCCTTCCTGCACATAAACAATGTTGAAATGTGGTTTTTTCACTTGTATGTGTGCAGCACACATGGAAGTTACAAAATGCCATTTTTTTTAAAGATTGTTTATGTGCAGGAAGGGTCACCTTCCTGAACATAAACAATCCAAGGCGTTTTGCTTTTTCCATGTGTGCTGCACAAGGTAGCACACATGGAAAAAGCAAAAATGAGGAGAAATAAAGCATTTCTCCTCGTTTCGCCAAGTTAAGACCTGGTTATCTATCTGAGGAGTAGACTCCGCCCTTATCAACAAGACAGACCTTTAAGATCCACCCTCAAATGCTTTCTCTCCACACTGCGCTTTGCGAAAGCAAGAATGGGTGGCAGAACGTTTGAGGTGCGTACCACCAAATGTTGGAATAACCTCCCTCCCCACTTAGGCATGATGTCCAAACAGGAATTCAGAAAGGCCTTAAAAACCTGGCTTTTTAGTCAGAATGACTAGTCTTGCGTTGTCCTCTGCCCTGCTCACTGTCTGACTATAGTGCCGGGACACCCCATGTGGGGTAGCTGTGCACTCTACAAATGTCTTTTATTCTTATTTTCCCTGGTCTTAATTTTGGCGCTGCCTCCTATTTACCCTGCCCTTGTGAATAGTGGGCAGCATCAAAATCAATGGGTTTTGCGGTGGAATGCTTACCGCAAAACCCTCTACCCACCCCTTTCACGCTAAGCATTGCACCAAAGGGGGCCTTATTTTCAAGGCAGCGTTAATGTTAAGTGGCTTACCGCTGCCTTGTAAATAAGATGAAGCCCCTATCAACACGCAAACGTTGCACAAAGTGATGTTTCCATGGTGGTGGGGACTTGTAAATATGCCCCTAAAATCCTTAGTAATTCGAGTATTTGTTTTGTGTGCACACGTGTGTTTATGTTTTTTCGAATTACTGTTTTAACGTTTGAAATTTAAATCATACAAATTGCTTGGGGGTCCCCGGCTTCCAGTGGTGACTGAGTGGGGTCCTCAGGAGTCAAAAGTTTGGGAACCACTGACCTAGAAAATCTCCGTCTTTTTCCAGTTTTCTCTTCTTAACAGGTTCCATACTGTGCTTGTGTCCTTTCTTTTCTTCAGCATGTGTACACTGTTGTAATTTTCTGCTTTGGACAGATTATCCATTTCTCATAAACAGGGAATTGGCCTAAATGAGGAGCATATACACTTCTTAACCGACTGTACACTCTTGCACAGCTTGCATCGGCACTAACTTTCTGTTCGTCAAAATCGATCAGAAACAAACCAGACAATATTCTAACTCGCGACAATGCCATATATGGCATTCCTTCTTTAAATACAGTACTTCCAATATTAACAAAAGCTGCATCTACACTTAAATCTTGTGATTTATGGACAGATACAGCATAATCTAGAGACAGTGGGAACTGCTGGCGCTGCACATATAAGTCTTTCACTAGCAAAAAACTGACAACACAATAGCCAATCTGCTTCATGACATCAATCAAAGCAAATTTTATTGACAAGTATTCAAGTTCATCTCAGTTTGGGAAATTAATCAAAACAATTACTCTACCCATTGCACCATTTATTAACTCTTCCTCAACATTTAAATTATGGCGCAAAATTACTCAACACTATTTGCTCACACGTAAAAACGTTTCTCATCCTGCAGTTTTCGATACAAACTTCTCCAAGGCATCCAATTTTATCACTGTCACTGAAAACATAGAAGGAAGAGATGCAATTTTGTTTGTAGTTTATCTGTGAGTAGTATTGTGACTTCCTGATGTTCCATTTTATCAATAGCAGTAATTTCCAAAATATCTTCTTTCTCCAGTTGTAGTAATTTTACATTAAACTTGGAGCACTCTTCACGTGTTGACATTAAACAAACTATAGTCTTCTGTTCTTGAATGAAATTGTGCATTAGTTCAGGTTCAGTAATATTGGATGGTAATACCTTCTTGATAAGATGACTTTCCATAGAATGTTTCCCCTCTTTTGCTAGAGCTCCTATTCTAAAGTCATTCAGTACATCTGTAAAATTTACATCAGATGCATGACACATATGTTTCACTTGTTCCTCGTATTCAAAGTTTAACCAAATATTCACATTGCCAACATTTCCCAGAGAATTTCTTCCATCATTATGTACAAGTTTTTTTAAAACAGATTATCCTTTTACGGGGTGATTAGCAGCAGGTCACTGAACACAATCAAATGTTTGCCTGCAAAGAGCACATCGTAGTTTGTTCTCAAAATCTGATGCATTCTTAAGTGTATGAAGGCTAGCATTAAGTTGGATACCATGCTGAACTTATCAATGATTAAAAGCTTTCGTTTCTTCTACACTCTTGTTGACGCCTCATGGCAAGCTTCACCAGATAGTTTCTGTATTCTTGTTTATTGACATGTTCAAAAGATAGCATTAGTAGGCGATGTAAAGTAATCTCTTTAATGTTAGGTGCAGCTAATACTGTTGGTGCGTGTACTACACATGACAAGTTTGATTCTGTAATCTTCTGTAGATAAGTAGTGAGCACATTAATTAGGAAGCTTTTTCCAGTGGCAGTATGAACAATGGTGTATGTTTATATTGATTTGTATGAAGACCAATCACATTGTTTCAGCTCGTGGAGAAATCCATGCTCTATTTTATCTTTAACTTCATTATAAATTTATTTTTGTTCATTGTTCATTTATTCTACTAAGTATTTAAAATCCACAGTTTAGTGTCTTGCTTGCTGCATTACAGTCGCCACCTCATTCATAGCTAAAACTGCTTAATTTTTAATTATTAGTTTTCCTAGTGGATAGTGACTTGCTGGTGGAGAACTAGAGCTGCTTTGTGAACTCTCCTTGGCTATCTCAACAGGAATGGTTTCTTCTAGTTCAATCTCATCTTTCAATAATTGCAGGTAGATTGGAATGACTGAGCACTTAATGCTGTCTTTCACAGTGTTGAAAGAGTCTTCGTAACAGTCATAGTCTCCAAGTAAATCTGATTCAGCATGCCATGGCTTGAACAATTGCGAAAGTACTGAGTAGAAAAAATCTGTTCTCTCTGGGGTTTGGCAACTAAGCTTTTGGTGGTTATTTAGATTTCCTTTCTTGTGTCTCACCAAACATCTGTCACATCCAAGTACTGCATCTCTCCCTTCTTCTATGTTTTCAGTGGCATTACTTCTATATGTATATTACTGATATTACTGAAGTACTTCATAGAGACACATGTTTTGAAGATGAGGACTCCTTGTGTTGTATGTGTACAGCATGTTAGTTTTCAGAATGTCTCTACTTTCGAGATTAAATTCTGCAAGGTACTATATTTCTGAGAAAGACGTTAGTGCTCTATTTTGACTGCTTGCAAGACCTAGGCTTGCCCATACAATTCTTCTTGACTAGGAGAACAAACTAGCTGAGCTCTAGCGGTCTGAACAATCCTAGGATCGTATTTATCAGTGGTAAATCATTTTTAAGCTGAAACTGTAGGTTGTGTGATGGAACCACACATGCGTTTACCATGCATGCCTGTTCTATGCAGTCTGTACAACGCGAAGTCTTAACCACGAATATGCCTTTACCACGCATGCCTTTTCAACGATTTATGCGTTGTCAAAGCATGTATGTTAAACACAATTCTGTGGTTAAAACTTGACCCCCCTGCCCCCACCATGAGTCTTAAAACTACTCCCTCCCTCCTGAAAACCAACCCCCTCTTCCGAGCCCTAAAAACATCTCTGCCTCCAGTCCTAAATACTACCCGCCCTCCCCTAAGCCCTAAAACATTACCTCGACCTCCTCCTAAACCCTAAAAATAATCCCGCCCTTCCCTAATCCCTAAAAGTACCCCAATCCCAGTGAGCCCCATAACCTATCCCTGAAGACTACCCCAAGCCCCCCTGAAAACTGACACAACCCTCCCCAACTTCTGAAAACTACCACAAACCCCCCACACCTGAAAACTACCCTGAACACCCCACACCTGAAAACTACCTTGCACTTCCTACCCCTGGAAATTACCCCAAACCCCCTCCACCCCTGAAAACTACCACAAACCCCTACCACCCCTCAAAATTACCATGAACCCCCACCCCTGAAAACTACCACAAACCTCCCTCACCCCTGAAAACTACCCTGAACTCCTACCCCTATAAACTACACCAATGCCCCACCATCCCTGAAAACTACCCCAAACCTCCACCACCACAAAAACTACCCCAAACCCCCAATACCCCTGAAAACAACTCTGAACCCCCACAACCAATGAAAGCTACCCCAAACCCCCAGCACCCCTGTAAACTACCCCAAACCCCCACCACCCCTTAAAATTATCCCTCACCCCACCCCTAAAAATTACCCCAAACACCCACCTCCCCTGAAAACTACCTCAAACCCCACCACACCTGAAAACTACCCAGAACCCCTCACTGCTGAAAACTACCACGAGTTTCATCCCACCCCAGACACGGCCTCAGCCCCACTTTTCTGTCTGTGTCCGCTTTCCCAATGATCCTCTTCCAAGTTCCTGCCCATTCCGAACACTAGAGCACATTTGCCTTAACCACGCACATGTGTGGTTGAGGAAAAATCATTGTTCGGGCAAGCGTGGTTATGCTTGCGGGCTCCTGGAACTTGTGGCTCTGGCTGCGTAGTCCCGGCTGTTTTCCGATACTCTACAATTGCTTGGTAAGACACTTTTCTGCAGAAATCTACTCCCACCTCTCTTTCATCTGTGTCTTCTCAGATTTTATTATATATGAAGTCACGTACCGAGCAGCAGCAATGAAGCAATGAAGTTGTCGGCAACAAAGTTTAGATCCATATTTGAATTCCACATCTTCAGAATTACAGAGTTGTAGTTATATACATGGAAGATTTTGATCTTTTCAGGTTGTATGTATTTTTGGGAGATTTCCGTGTCAGGTTATGTCTGACTGCAGACTGATTGGTGTGCAGCTAGCATTCTGAAATGATGAAAGGTGCCTTGGCACACATTTTATTTAATAGGCATGCTAGTGAGTGTCCCTGTAAATTAGTATACCTCCTTACTTTGCATGGAGCTAATCATTGCAACATAGCTATTTTCTGCTTTAGAGTTCTGCATAGTAACATACATAGGACATTTCTCAGTATATTAATAGATTCCTGTACAGTAACAGCTGCTACTGATCGCGGGTGGGGGGCAGGTGGGGGGGTCACGTGGGGATTCATGCAAGGGGGGGATTTTTTTTTAAATACATTCATAAACTTACCTTCCCGGGTCCCACGCAGTCTCTGCTCCTGACCGGGTCCTGTGGAACAGGAAGTAGGCAGCCTCCCTCCCCTTTCCTAAGCCAATCACAATGCTGCAAAGGCAGCATTGTGATTGGTGGGGACGGCCCCCAGCCAGGCACCTACGAGGAGGCCAATTTCTCTGCACCCTACATGGAGAAAAAGGAGAGTGCACATGGCTGGTTTGGTCGGCCGCAGAGTGCCGACCACACAGTCAGGGCCCACATCATTGGGCTAGCCACTCCTCCCATGCGCTATTGCAGGACCGAACTAACCAAACCCTCCTGATTTCTCGCAGTGCGAGAACAGAAACATAAAATGGTAGTTTTACCATTTTATGTTTCTGCTTCTCGCACTGCGAGAAGGAAGTGGGTAGATGCTCCTCCGCTCACATGGAGGAGCCGCCCCTGTTTATGTAGAACACTACAAATACTACTACAGATCCATTTATATACAAGGACCTGTCTACGCCTTCCCTGTACCTTTTCAGCTATCACTTCCTCTACATTTCTAGGCACCATCACCTCTTTAGGAATGCAACAACCATCCTTCATCTCATAACATTGTCCAGATTGTTCAACTGCATGCACAAATGTGTTCTCTTGGAAGTAGCTTTCTTCGTTAAAGACAGGCTCAGCAATAGAAGTATGTCTCCATTCACCGCTGAAAAGTTTGCAAAAGTTACTTCTATTGACAAGTCTTTTCTTTTGGTTTCTTTCCCTCATTGTCAATACTATTTTATCCACTGTCCTCATTCAGTTTAGAATCAAAATAAATATTTTCTTCTTTGGCGCAAAGGCCTTATCAACTACACCCTCAAAACATTCCGATGTCTGACTATTTCTCTTCTATACTTCTTCAGAGTTCTTATTAGATTCTGTATTACTCTACTGGGGAACATTCTTACTCTGATTTCCTTAAAATGGCTCTGCCTTCTGGTTAAATTCTGTTTGTTTTTGCCCTTTTTGTTTCTCAGTTGTGGAAATAGCATTCTTGACTCTGTTTCTCTCTTCTCCGACTTTCTGATGGCATTGTAACTATGTGTACTGAAGTAGAAATTGATGTCTGAAAATGAACAAAAGTAGATGTACATTTTCATTATGTACTATCTCATTATATATTTTAATTAGTTAACTACTTACGTAAACACTTGTCTTATTATAATATAGGTAACATTACTTCAATAATTTTCATGTTTTATTTAATGTGTTCCTGTGTATCTACCCATGTTTAAAGAACTACATGTTTGCATGGGTGACTAGGGTGTGTCAGAGTTTAGCTGCATATCCGAGTGAGTCTATAAATCCAGTTGTTTAAGGAAGTTTGCCAGTATATGACTGTCTGTTGTAGTAACTCTATGGTTCTCTAAATGTGTATGTAAGTGGCTGAAATAATACCTCAGTGGCTGTGTTAGGAAATAGAGGGGTATGTATAAGTGTCTGTAATTTCCTTTGATACTGCTGCATACATAAGTAGTTTCTGCGTATGTGAGTGTATGTATAAATCCCTCTGTCACTGTCTGATTGGGTGAGAGAGAGACTCTATGCTCTTGAAAATATGTATGCCAGTTACATTGTGTATGGTATACTGCATTTAGTAGTTGGCATAGGGATCTGCAAGTGCATGACTAACCTAGTGAAACTCGAAAGGACATCTTTCACATTTATAGTACAAAGCACTGTGCGTTATGGCACACCAGCCTATCTCAGAGGTGAGTTATGTGTACTAAAACGTGGGTTCAAGAGTTGACAAAGGGCTTTTACATACCAAGTCAATCTGGCAGTGGCATTGCACAGACAGGCTATGCACTAGTAGGCCTAACCCATGTTTAAAGGACTTTTTGTTAGGGTGGATAACTGGGTTGTGTCAGTATTTGGGTACATATCTGAGTGAGTGTAGGAGTCTGCCTGTCGCAGTGCCATCAGATGTTTAAGGAAGTGTACTGGTAGATAGATGACTGACAGGTTTAGTATGTCTATGCCTCTGTAAATGTGCATGTAATTGACTAAACGAATACCTCAGTGCCTGTGTTGGTGAATAGAGGGGTATGTAAGTGTGTCTGCAACTGAGTGATACTGATGCAGACAGAAGGGCTTCCCATACAAGAATACATGGAAATGTTCACAAACCAACACCGATGCCAAGCTCTCTTTTTCAGGTGGTGAGTAAGCACATTCAATTTGGGGAAAACTTCAGCGGACGTACGTGACAATACGTCTTTAAGCATTTGGATGTCCGCTGTGCTGTGCAAGGATGGAGCCAGACCGAACAGGGCTAGCACCAACAACAACATCAGTATAAAGCTTTGGATCAAAATATGCCATTTCAGTAGCTTTCTCAATCGCTTGCTTGATTTTCCGGAAGCTTTATGTGACCAAAGAAAAGAAACATTCATTTTAGTCAAGTCTCTTAATGGTGCACTGACAGTGGCATAGTCTCATATGTATCTAGAGCAATAGCTTGCCATGCCAAGAAATGACTGTAACATGGAAACATCTTGTGGGCGACTGTCAGTTGACAGTGCTTGAACTTTGGCAGGATCAGGTGCCATGCAACCATCAGAAAAGATATTGCCAACAAATGTTAACTTTTTCTTATGGAACTCACATTTCTTTGCATTCAAAGTTAAACCAGCATCAGTGTGCAACTGACACACTTAAGTGAAAGCTTTATCATGCTCCTTCTGTGTAGCTCCGAAAACCAATATGTCATCACTGTAATTGAAAGCATTCATGACAGGCTGTACGATACATCAAATGACATCTTGGAATATCTCCACAGCTGAAGACATACAAAAATGTAGTCTCTTGTAACGGAACAGACCAACATGTGTAGAAAAGGTTGTAATGTACCTGCAGTTTACCTCCTTGATTTCCATCTCTTGATATCCTTTATTTAGATCCAGACGAGAGAATACCTTTGCCTTATTCAATTTTATAATCATGTCGGCAATGTGCGGACCTGGATGTCATTCTATTTCAATGGCCTAGTTCACTTGATGCACATCCCGCAGATGCATGCAGCTCATTTACTGTCCTTTTTTGGTACTGCTTGAATTGGCCCTTTCCTGGGTGCTTTCTCTCAACCTTTTGCTTTTCTCCTTTTCAGTTTTCCGCTGATCTGGATGCTAGCCTTAGTATTTTGAGCACGTTTGACACTGGCATTCAGTGCAAAAGTGCTGTGCTCATCATGTACATGATTGGCTGATTCGAGTTAGCTGTAAGCCCCTTGTCAAGGGGAAGATATACACCCAGGGCATTTATCTCAACTGCTCCTCCGTGGACCTGCATCCCTGGTTGTGTATCCATGGAGGTAGCTAATCGATTGTGTCACAGGTTTGCCGTAGTGGGGCCTGTGTGCACAGGTTACTGTTACTCATTTTGGCAATTAAAAAGCTATGTGCCAAGGTTCTGCATGTCTCTTGCTATATCAGAGTTTTCCCTGGTAACAGGGTGCGGTGTTGGCAAGAGGTAGAGCATGTGCATGTATTGCGTTACATGCAAGGGTCCTGAATGGCACTATAAGGGGACCTGCTTCTCGCATTGGAATGTAGGGAAATGCTATTGAGTAGTATTTCCTACTGGCACAATAGTAGCAGTAGCATGTTTAATATTGATGAGTTCATAATGGCGAATCCTCTCCGGTAGTGCGGGTAGATTCAGCATTACGTGTGAGGGAAATGTCACATTTGGGAAAGTGGGCATTTTGATGCTCATAGCTCTGTGTGCTTTTTGGCCTGTCTTCAATTCACATCTGGGTGGTAGGGTGACAGCTACATCTGTACATTGCTGATTGAAGGCCATTAAGTAGGTGCTCAAGGAAAACTACGTACCTCTGACTCTGAGGGGTCTTTCTGGCATGGTTAGTTTGGAGTGGAATTGGCTCCTGCATTCCAAGGGGCAGGGTCTTGGCCCCACTAAAGATAGCAATCTAACATCCCGGGGAAGGATGACAGACAGGATAGAATTTAAAGAGTGGCCTCTTGAACTGATTGCATCTTCAAAGGCCATCATGGGTATAACTACTGGGACTCTGGCTTCAGCAGCCAGAGAGGCTTTTCGATTTGGAACCATACTACGCTGGTTGGATGGTGGGACATCGACACAAGAGATCATTAGAGAGGAAGGGACTGCAACATGATTACCCGCAGACTTGTGGTTGCCTGGGGCCTGTTGTCCTCCAGGAAGGAGACTATCACTCTTTGGATTTTGCCTAGACTTTGCTGGCCTGCAGCAAAGTGCCAACTGTTGTGGCCCGGGTCCTGAAGTACTCTCTATGAGCCGGTTAGATGGCCTCCTGTCTACAAGATCCCAGAGACACAAAGGATCTCACCATTTCTACAAGATAGTAAGGACTGCGCTGGGTGTGGCAGAAACGGATTTAAGTGCTCATTGGTTGGAACAGGGACAGTCATGACGTACACCATCATCATGCTGTGCAGAGGAATGTGTTTGTAAAGATCAGCACCCACCTGAGGTGAAGAGATGTGAGGAGTATTGGGAGTGCAGGGGAAGCTTTTAGTGTCCGAGGGATCCGTTCTTGCAACCATGGGGACTTGTGCTATCTTGTGCACAAGAGCATGTGGTGTTTGAGTGATGTTGGGGAAACCTGAGCTGAGACTGTCTCGACCTCCTGATTGGGAGAACAACAGTGCCTGACATTGCGGCCTCTGTCGGAGGTCATTGGCTCCCTCTCCCTGAACTCACACAACAAGGTACTTTGTTGTGGAGAACATCGTGATGAAGCCTGAGGGGTTTGTGTGCCTTGTGGGCACCTGCAGATGACCGTCAGAAGTTACGTCAGGGGAAAAATTTCTCCAGACTTGGAAGCGCACCAGCTTCCTGGGTAACAACCTTTTGCCTACTGGGGGATTGCAGTCCCGCACTTGTGTAGGCCCCGTCAGGCACCTGGCGCTCAAATCCAGATGTACAAAACTAAGTAACTCTTTCTTTCCGTGTTAGGTGGCTCCGACTGTCTAGCCAACGGAGTGCCAGCCTGGGCAATGTGTATTGTTGGTTGGTGTAGTTGACATCTGATGGGCTGGATCATGAGGTATAGTCAAAGACCTGTGACTGTTTGACCTTTCTGAGAATGGGAAAGTTCGACAATTGTATATAACTGTAAAGTGTATAGACAATGTGTATCGCGTTTTTATTTCATTGAGGAAGTTTGATAATTGCATATAACTGTGAAGTGTATATACAATCTGTATCTCATTCCGATTTCAGTGTGTGTGTTATACAAAGACAAGTGTTTTATACATACGGTGTGGAGTCTTTTTGTGGCAAACGCAGTGTGGTGGAAGGGTTGTGTTGTGCCAATACTTTACACTTGGTCCCTGAGGAGGAGCCTGATTTCTCAGTGCCATATAACCTAAGGGTGAGCACAGGTTATCAGACTCGTGTATAGTGCTCATTCTATCTAGAGATGTGGATTCTGACTGGGTTTGATGGGTCCCTGCCAGCCGGAATCCGCTGTGTCTAACATTTGGTGATCAGCTGTGTGGATAGGACGTGTGTTGGCACAAATCCTAGCAACACAGTGGTTTGCTATAACTTCGTTATTCAATATTGTTTTCTTGCCTTGAATGTTGTTTTTTTCCTGTGGGTTGCCATCTAGTTTGGAATCCTTTCTGTGTTCACAACAGTCATGTCTAAGTCTGGAGAGCCAGCAGGGGTACTTGTTGTGAGGGGGTTTGGGCAGGAATGGGGAGCCGGGGAGGTGACACAGCTCAGGAGACGCCACACAGTCCTGAAGTGTTATTTTAAAGGCAGCTGGGGAAAAAGGGCACTGCAAAGTCACGGAAGGCCTGGCTGGGGGTCAGGAGTGCCACTGGGGGTTCAGTGGAGGGTGAGGTTGGGAATAATGAGGGACAAGGTCTGTCTCCTTAGTATTTCCAGGAGCTGCAGAGGTAGGGTGTGACACCCCACTCTGGGCAGGAAGCAATTTCACCTCTAATTGTCTGTGCTCCAGGGAACTTGGGTACAGGTGGGGAGAAAGAGGGATCAAGGTGGAGCCTACTAGATTCCAATGGGAACGTAGAAGGGCAAGAGCAGAGAGAAGGTGTGGTGGCGAGGAAAGCAAAGCTGGCTCTATGGTTAAGTGCAGCTGGGTCGGATTCAGAAGTCAAGTGGGCTAGTCTGGTTCAGGTGGTGGCAGCATGTCAACTGGGTCCAGTGCAGTGGCTGGACAGGCAATAGGTAGGGAGCATAACATGGGTGGCTCCAGTGATCATGCATCAGGGGTGGGGCCGGTACGGATAAGCGTGGACAATTCCCCATGGAGTAGGGTGGTTGGGGGGTCCCCTATATTTTTTCCAAGGAGAAGGGAGAGTAGGGATGAACCAAGGTCCAGGTTACCTCCTACTCAGCTCCAGGGTGTGGTGTACATCAGGTGGGAGAACTCAGGGGGGAGCCAGGGCAGTAGCAGGAGGTAATCAAAGGAAGAGTCTTCCCTAGTTCACAAGGGGGGGCAGCTGAAACAAGGTACCCCACTCAGGTTTCGGTGGGTACCCCTCCGCAACATGGGGTTCAGTGCTTCCGAAAAGGGGTACAGGGATGAAAGACCTTGCCCCTGGCCCCTATCCAGCTTCAGGATCTCAACCCTACACTGGAGGACCAGGCTCAGGAGACCATCACTGAGGTGCTGTGAGGGGAAGCGAAGAACGGGTGCAATGCACCCAGGTCTATCAACACCCCCTCTGGGGAAACAACCAAGTTGAAGGATTTGGGTTGGACAGGAAACTGGTTCTGGGCACTGAAGACTGTCAGTGTCCTTTGCTGGGTTATGTACCGGTGAACTAGGGTCTCCTGGGAGCGAGAACAGGATTCAGACCCGCAGGGCTAACAATGGCACTGGGTTGAGCCTGCAGGGTTCCCAGGGGACGCTTAGTGGGCCCTGGAAGTAGGTGGAATGGATCCAATGAGGTTCTCAGGGTGGAAGCATGACGGGTTCAACTGTAGGAGGTGGGCCATTGTCCAGGGTCTATCGCTTGGTGCAGGGAAGTTTGTCAAGATATTGATTAATCTCCTCTGACTTTCAGCTGGGAGGTGTTAGTGTCGAAAATGACCCTTTCTGTGGTGCCTTCCCTCAACTTTTTACTTTTCTGCGTCTCAGCTTTCCACTTATCTGAATGCTAGCATTAGGACTTTGAGCGAGTTTGACACTGCCATTCAGTGCCAAAGTGCTGTGCTCGTCATATACATGATTGGCTGATTTGAGTTAGCTGTAAGTCCCTTGTCAAGAGTCAACAAATATCTAGGGCATTTATCTTGAATGTTCCTCCAAGGGACTTCAGCACTGGTTGTGTGTCCACGGAGGTAGCTCAACAATTGTGCCACAGGCTTGCCCTGTTGGAGCCTGTGTGCACAAGTTACTGTTACTTGAGTTGGCATTTTAAAAGCTATATGCCAAGGACCTCCATGTCTCTTGCTATATTGGAGTTCTCCCTGGTGACAGGGTGCGGTGTTGGGAAGAGGTAGAGTATGTGCATGTGTGTGTTACATGCAAGGGTTCGTAATGGCACCAGCTGGTGGGTTCGGTACGAGGGTGCATGCTCCTTGCATTGGATTAGCGTGAGGAAATGTAGGGAAAGACTTTTTAGCAGCATTTCCTACGGCCAGAATAGTAGCAGTATCGTGTGTGATATTGATGAGTTCGTAATTGCGAATCCTCTCCGGTAATGCGAGTGGATTTGACATTACGTGTGTGGAAATTTCACTTTTGGGAAAGTGGGCATTTCAATGCTCATTTCTCTGTGTTCCTGGCGGCCTGTCTTCAACTCACATCTGGGTGCTAGGGGTACAGCTACATCTATGCATTCCTGTTTGAGGGCCGCAAACTAGGGACTCAAGGTAAACTGCAGACCTCTGAGTCTGAGGGGCTTTCAGGGATCGTTACTTAGGGGGAATTGGCACCTGCATTCCATGGCGGCAGGGTCTTGGCCCCACTAAAGATATTGATCCAACCTCCTGAGGTAGGGTGGCAGACAGGACAGAATTTAAAGAGGACCTGTGCATTTCAGAGGTGGCCTCTTGAACCGAGTGCTTTTTCAAATGCCATTGTGGGTATAACTACTGGGGCTCGGGCCTCAGCAGCCAGAGACGCTTTTGGTTGTGGAACCATACTATGCCAGTTCGACGATGGGACTTCGACACTAGGGATCATTAGGGCAGGAGGGACTGCAATTTGATTATCCCCAGACTGGTGGTAGCCTGGGCTTGTCGTGCTCCAGGAAAGGGGCTATCACTTAGTGTATTTTGCCTGAGAGTTGCTGGCATGCAGCTTAGTGCCAACTGTAGTGGCCCAGGTCCTGAGGGCCGGTTGGCTGGCCTCCTGTCCACGAGATCCCAGACACACAAAGGATCTCACAGTTTCCATGAGATTGTAAGGACCACACTGGATGTGGGGAAATGGGTGGAAGTGATCGTTGTTTGGGACAAGGACCATCCTGACGTACACCATCATCACTCTGTGTAGAGGAGTGTGTTTGTAAAGATCAGCAGCCGCTTGAGGTGCTGAGAATGAGATGTGAGGAGTTCGAGGAGTGCAGCGGCAGTTTGCAGAGTCGGAGGGACCTATGCTTGCAATCAAGTGGACCTATGCCTGCTTGCGCTCCAGAGGCTGTGATGTTCGAGGAATTCTGGGGGAACTGAGCGGGGAGATGAGACTGTCTTCGACCTCCAGATCGGGAGGACAACAACAGTGCCTGACATCGTGGCCTCTGTCCGAAGTCTTTGGCTTCCTGTCCTTGGATTCAGCCACAAGATACTTTGTTGAAGAGAATATCGTAACAAAGCCTGAGGGGTTTGTGTGCCTTGTGGGCACCTGAAGTTGACTGTCAGGGGTTACAGCAGTTCACACCTCTGCCTGAAGGGAAATATTTCTCCAGACTTAGAAGCGCACCAGCTTCCTGGGTCACAACCTTTTGTTTACTGGGAGGATCGTGGTCCCACACTCGGGCAGAATCCGGGGGTGCCTGGAAGTCTAATCTGGATGGACAAAACTAGTAACTGTTTCTTTCCGTGTTAGGTAGTTCCGACTGTCTAGTCAACAGGGCCCCAGCATTGGCTGGTGTAGGAGAACTCTGAGGGGCTGGGTCATGAGGTGTCATCAAAAACCTGTGACTGTTTGACCTGTATCTTGTTTTGATTTCATTAGGGAAGTTTGATAATTGCATATAACTTTGAAGTGAATATACACAGTGTATCTTGTTTTGATTACAGTGTGTGCGTAATACAAAGACAAGTGTTTTATGCATACGATGTGGAGTCTTTTTGTTGCAAAGGGTGGTGTTGTGCCAATACTTTACACTTGGGCCCTGAGAAGAAGTCTGACTGCTCGGTGCCAAGCTACCTAAGGGTGACCACAGGTTATCGGACCCACGTGTAGTACTCATTCTATCTGGAGCGGTGGATTCTGACTGGCTTCGATGCATCCCTGCCAGCCGGAAACCGCTGGGTCTAACAGATACTACCACTATGGGAGAAACCTATGGAGTTGGACCAGTAGAATGCTCAATGATATTGTGCTTGAGTAAAGATTCAAGTTCCTTTTCAACAGCTTCCTGTAAGTGAAAGCAATTCTTCTGTGTATTTGAGCATTAGAACGGACATCATCATAAATGTGTAATTGAACTTTCATAATCTTGAATTTTCCAAACTCATAAAACAATCAAGGAAATTGGCCTACTATTTCGTGATAAGTATTCATGTTATAGTTCATGGATATCAGACCCATATCAAAAACCTGTGCTGAAGCTGAATAAACAGGCACTTGCCGCCGTACATGAATGGGCACTTGTACTTTTGTTTTCATATGCTTCATCGTTGCCTCAAATTAAGCTGGACTCTTTCCTGGTGTTGATGCAACCCACATGTATACTTTAGTTTTCAATAGCATAAGTTTGGACTCTGGAGACAGTTCATTGTATGTCTCCACAGGCATAATATTTATTGATGCATTCCTATGGATAATGAAAGGTATTAAACAACCACTGACCTTTAGTGTGACCTTGGGACAATGTTTGATTGACTTTGGTGCTCTGTCTTGTCAGTTTCTCTTGAACCGATGTTTTTCCTCACAGGTGGCCAGACCAACATATGCATGTTTGCCCGTGTTAAAGATCCACATGGAACATCCTTCTTCTTCTCTTTCACATGATATTGACAAGGAAATACTATTCGACGAAGATTTAGATGTTGATCGACTTTATTTGGTGTTAATTTGCCTCAGCTGAGGTGGTCGCTTGGCAGTCTGGGCGACAAATGTCACTTGTGGAACGTTAGAGCTGCCATTTTGTCTTCTGGCCGTGATGTACTTACTTTTACTTTCACCTTGCACACCGTCGCAAAGTGGTTCTAATTTCCACTGCCTTTGCAGACCTGGCAAATAGCGGGACATTTACCTTTGTGTGGAAACAAAAATCCACACCTGAAACACAACTTCTTTTTCCATGGAGAATTCTCTCTGTGTCCCTCAGCCTTGTGCTTTGGCTTATTTCTCACATTTATTCTGGGTACCTTTGGCCTCCAAGTCAACAGCTTGTTGATCCGCATGCTCTTCAGCTCTGGCAGATATGAGAAATCACTCCAGACTAAGGGGCTTATTTATGAGCCCTTATGCCACTTTTGCGGCGCCGTTGCATCACTTTTTGTGATGTACCAGCTGTGTAAAAAATGCACCATGTTGCGTCATATTTACAAAGTGACGCATCTAGGTAAATGTGTCACTTTGTAAACCCCTGCGCCACATTATACCTGTAGCAGGTATAATGTATGCAGGGTGAGCGTTCCGATGCAAGTAAGCCTCGTAGAAGTGAAGCAGTGAAATCTATCAGATTTCCCTGAGCCACTTCTAGGATGCAAATGCGTCAATATCTTACGCCTGCCTCACAGCAGGCATAAGACTGACACAGGCACATTGAAATGGTTCTTGACAATGTTAAATGACCCATTGCTGAAGTTGCATCACTTTTGTGACACACTCCAGCAATGAATCATTTTTGCGCCTACAGGTACTTCAGAAATACTGACGTATCTGTAACTCCTTGCGATGCGTCACTTTTCATAAATGAGGCCCTAAGAATTTCTCTCAGCATTCACTGTCTGAATTAATCTGACAAGCATCTGTCAATCACTTTAAGGCAGGGGTTTCCAACTTTTTCTGTAGTGAGAGCTACTTCTGATCAGTGAAAATCATCGTGAGCTACTAAAAGTCAAGCAACTACGAATTGTTTCTATAGAACCCCCACATCCAGATTCCCTGACTTTCAGCCTAATTTTTACAGAGCCAACAGTGGTTTGAACAAAATACACAGAGTGCCCTTAAAACACTGATAAGAATTACTTTGGATTTGTGCTGGGACCATACATCATAGTATGGAGAGAGAAGAGTGAGTTTGCAATAAAAGTACTGCTGTTTTGAACTCAACAGAAGCTGATGAGATGGAAACGTTTTTATTTATTGAACTGCCCACATGAAATTGAGTTCGTCTGTGCAGTTCATGATTAAGAGTGAACTCCTTGTTTAACTTCAGAGCTTATTTATTATTATATAATTCACAATTCTATCAATGATGCCTTGAATGCTGACTTTTATTTCTTGAATCAGGTTATGCTTCTAGTGTGGGAAAAAGCTGAGTCAAGAAAGAAAATCCAGGCCTTTCAAGGCAAGGTCAATGCAACTGTGAATATTATAATAATAAATAAGCTCGGAAGTTGAACAGGGAGTTTACTCTTAAACATGCCCAGCGGAGAAAAAAGGAAGTTTCAAATGGGGATTTCAATCAATAAAAACGTTTTCATCTCATCAGCTTCCAGTGAATTACAAACAGCAATACTTTTTGGGCAAACTCACTCCTCTCTCCTTCTATAGGGCAATAATTAACACTCATCTGAAACAAGCACATATTCATTTACACTTTGTGCGGTAAAAAAAACCCCAAATCAAGTAGAAAGGTTAGCCTGTTCAATACAACATAATTGTGCTTTTCAACTGGGCCTGGTAACAATTATTAAATTAATTCAGTTTCGAATTTTTTTAAAATAAAGGGGCATATTATCATGCCATTTATCGCTGCGTTAGCGGCACAAACACGTTTTTTTTAACGCCCTATTACTAAGCTGTCGCTAACAGGCGTTAGCGACAGCTTTCCGGCGATAGCAGCCATTTTTTTTAATCTCCTTGCATGCCAGCGATAATTATCGCTAATGGCATGCAAAATAGGCGATCCGTCTGAAAATTTCTCGACAAATGTCGCAAACACCACATCGCACTATTAGCAATGATGACCCGGACCCGCGAAGCAATACAAAAAGTCACGCTAAGGCCCGTTAGCTGCAGGAACTTAAGACCAGAAAAAAGCTGGTCTAAAATGGTGATAAAGGGAGGTATATAAGGGAGAGTAGCTCAGAGCCCCATCTGAAGACCCACTGATGCCATGGAGGTACTAATCATTCAGCTTGGACTCCCCCCGAGGCAACAACCACCACCGCCACTGCCACCTCCCCCAGGACCACCACCGAGGCAGTGCCAAAGAAGACAGCGGGCCCTGCGCAGACGTCTCAGCCTTGCAGACCTAACGCCAGAGGATGTCATTGCCCACTACAAGCTCAAAAAGACATCCATCCAACACATCCTGAACCTGATAGCCCACAGGCTGAAGGCACTGTTAGAACTGGGGGTCTCTAGTTGGCTGAGGTATGTACCTTAGGCCAAATAGGGACCCTTGCTTCTAAGTCAGAGAAAGGAAGGACACCTTCTCAGATAGCCCCTGCTCACCCCCTCGGTAGCCTGGCACGAGCAGCCAGGCTTATCTCCAAGGCAAATGTGTAAAGTATTTGCAACCACGCTCTCAGTAACCCAATAGCAACACAACAAATGGACTCCACACGAGTTTAATAAAAAACAATTATATGTTTATATAAAAAGATATACGATGAGATCAAACGATCAGGGTCCAACATATGCGTATTTGTAATATTTCACCTGGCCGGTTATTAGGCCAGCCACCCCTTGTAGGTTCTTGCAGTATTAATGAGCAATTCTAGATGATCCAATGCAGTTGTAATACAATGCTATGCAATTCGAAATGCAACAATCAGGCAGTTCGTAATGCAAAAATAATGCAATGCGTAATGCAACAATCAGGCAGTTCATTATGCAAAAATAATGCAATGCGCAATGCAACTATCAGGCAGTTCGTAATGCAAAAATAATGCAATGCATAATGCAACAATCAGGCAGTTCGTTATGCAAAAATAATGCAATGTGTAATGCAACAATCAGGCAGATCGTAATGCAAAAATAATGTACTCCGGCACCGATCGCGTTGCTTGGGACGGTCTCTATGCCACTCCTGCTGACTCGCGGTCATCTACTGCCATATGTCCCCAACACGGTATACAATGGAAAACAAAGTTCAGCTCCACACTCCGGCCCCGGTACTGCTACACCTTGGCAAGTACGGGCCGCAATACGGACTTCAGCGGAGGCTTGCGCTACCAGGGGAGGAAAGGCCGAGAGCGTTGCTCTCGTAGCCCGCACCCCGCTCCAGGCGTGACACATGCACGCTCGCTGAGGGTACGATCTCACTCTCCTCTCCTCGCAGCTGGGCCTCCGATGCGACTTTAGTTGATCTTGGGCAGTGGAACACGGCTCCCCCGACGGGGATTGGTCGAGGCTCCTCTGGTGATGCTGGTCCGGGCTGATGGCAATGACAAAGGTCTCAGGCTGCAACAGGGCACCTGCACACAGCATCACTGAGACTCACTTGAGCTTCGGGTGTACAGGATCACAGAGCAATATTCACAAAGGTCACGCACACAGCGTCGCTGAGACTCACTTGGACTCCAGGGGCACACGATCACAGGGCAATCCTCTCGAAGATCTCAGGCTGCACGAAGCACACGCACAGAGCGTCGCTGAGACTCACTTGGACTCCGGATGCACACAATCACAGGACAATCCTCACAAAGGACTCAGGCTGCACAAAGCATACGCACAGCGTCGCTGAGACTCACTTGGACTCCGGGTGCACACAATCACGGGGCAGTTCTTACGAAGGTCTCAGGCTGCCAAAAGCACACGCACACAGCGTCGCTGAAACACACCTGGAAACTTTTATGTTCCTGAGTTTCCACAACAGGGAGCCAGCTCTCCTCAGGCCCTTGGGGACAAGTTACTTAAGGAAACGGCACACAGCAACGTCCTTACAAGCAGGGGGACACAGCACACAGCAAAGTACCTTAGCCTCTCCTTGGTTAAATCAGCAAACTGCAGGCCAGCCCCAGACCACAAAGCAAGGGTTAGTCCTTTCCTTCAGTCTTTTCAGCTGTTTCTTCCTTGGCAGAGGTTCCTCTTGACCACGCAGTAGTTTCATTCCTTTCCAGTCTTGATTAGTCCAACGTTCAGGGGTTTCAGCTCTCATAGTTATAACCCCTAAATGTCTTTGAAGTCTTTGTGTTCAGGGGGGCACTGACCCCTGTCCACAACTGTTCTGGGTGTCTCCCTGCCTGTGACACCTTCTTCCTTTGATAGTGGGGGTCTGGATCTTTAATCACTCAGCAGGAGATGAAGCCATTGTTTTATGGCGGCAACCCAGGCCTCTTCACCTCCAGGGCCTACTCCTCCCCCCTACACTACAGATGCAGGTCAGCCTGTTGCTATCAGACAGTCAATCCACAACCAGACACACAGAATTGTTAGAACACAAAAAACAGCCAGTAAAAGTGTGGCTTCTAAACACACAATGCAAAAACCACCTTCACCAAAAGATGTGGTATTACATTGTGAGTTAAGGCATACTAAACTTTACCTCTCCATCTTAAGCCTATGGGAAGATAGGCTGGAAACATATTATACAGCCTTCCCCATTCTGTCCTATGGGCAAGATGGCCTTTCAACAGTGAAAAACAAAATGGAGAGTATTTCACTGTCAGGACGTGGTACACACCTCAGTACATGTCCTAACTTTCACATAGACTTCACCCTGCCCAGGGGGTACCTTGGGCCTACCATAGGGGTGTCTGATGTGCATACAAAGGGAAGGGTAAGGCCTGGCAGGTGGGTGCATTTGTCAGGACAATAAGGCAGTGTAACGACTGAGCGCAGGTACTGCAGGGGCAGGCCTGAGTTCCCTCTTTAAGGCTACTGTTGTGGGTGGCACAATTAGTGCTGCAGGTCCACTAGTAGCATTTGTGTTACCAGCCCCGGCACACATAGAGCACTTTACTGGAGACTTTACTAGTAAAACAAATATACCAATTATGGACAACCAATTACCATTACACTTTACACAGGGAGCACTTGCACTTTGACACTGATCAGCAGTGGCAAAGTGCCCAAAGCATCTAAGTTGACAACACCATGTCAGAAAAAAGGTCTAGGGGGGAGGCAAAATGTTTAGAGAACTTTAGCCAAAACGGGCCAAGTCCAACAGGTACCAACACTGCGGAGAACCAACATCCCTCCGCAGACAAAGCTGCTGGCTGTGCTGCACATGTTGGCCTCTGGGACCTTTCCACCAACAACGGCCAGAGTCGGCACAGTTTCACAGGCAGCCTTTTCAATCTTCCTCCCGACTGTCTTGGATGGCATACTCAGCCTGATACCCCAGCACCTTCACTTCCCCAACACTGTGCAGGAACAGATTGAGTCCAAGCAAGGCTTTCACGCCATAGCCTTATTCCCGCAGGTGTTGGGGGCAATTGACTGCACAGATGTCCTATTTGTGCCCCCTGTGGAGAGTGTACACATATACTGCAACAGAAAGCCCACCCATTCTATGAATGTGCAGGCAATAGTGGACCACCGGGGACTGTTCACCAATGTCATAGCTAAGTTTCCAGGGAGTGTGCATGATTCTTACATCTTCCGACAGACCATCATAAACCAGCGCATCCAGGATGGCACATACGGAAATGCAGTTCTTGTTGGGTAAGTACTAACTTAACACACCACACGCCTCAACTCCACATACATGCAACTCACAACTGTGAGAATGTACATGTTACAATCTCACATACAACATGGCAATCAACATGCCCACTTCCCAGACCCAACAACACATGGAACTGTGGGAACTGTGGCTTGCTATGTGGACAAACCATCCCCAAAGGCTTAGCCCCTCCACCACTCATTTGCAAATGTGGGGAGCGGTGGGAACCAAGTATGTGCGATGGAGGGACTCGATCCCTAAGGAAAGTATGTACGCAAGGCCCAGTGTGTCGGTGTTGTGCTCGACAGTCAGGACTAAGCTGAGCGCAGACCTGCCCATGTGGGCATATAGTGTGTTTCTGTAGTCCAGCCTGATGGCAATGACTGTGTGGGTGACTGTCTTACCTGACAATGGGAGGATCCATTGGAAGGTTGCATGGAGGATGCAGAGGCAGTTGAAGCAGCTGAAGGCTCCAGAGAGGGAGGAGTCAAATACGGTGCCTAGGTACCTAGAGTTGGGGGGCTGACGAAGGCGTTGGCCCGCCAGGTGACACCACATTCTGATGGTTTCGTTACGAGGATGAGGACTCATGTCTCTTCTGCGTATAGCATGCCCCAGCTGTTGATCATCTATGTTGCAACTTACAGCAATCCTTCCTGGAAGCCCAGTTTGTTGTGTGGGCGTATTGTTGATGGAGAATATGAGCTTTGTGTCCTTGTAGGTGGTGATGCTTAATGGTATCCACAATCTTGCACCAGTTCTTCTGCATGTCTCAGCAGATGCATCTGCCAACTTTGAGGTTGTTGGTGACCGAGGTGGCACTTATTGCACGCTGTATGTTGCAGTTGCATACTGGGGTAAGTGTGTATGCGCAGTTGGAGATACATGTCTGTAAAATGCGGTCTAGTGCCATTGGTGACAACTGTAGGAGTGCCAGTGATACAACCACACAGCACACACAATCAAATTGGCTCGGGAGGGAGGATCAACTGTGAGGCAACATAATTAGCATTGATGCTAATAATCAGTCAGAAGTGACACATGGCTTACATGAAATCCAATATAGCACAAATCACACAGCACAAAGCTATCAAGACTAACAACACAGCCTGCATAACCAATAATGGACACATCTCTCCATCACATGTTACAGGTGATCAAGGATATGCGCTCTGCCCATGGATGATGACACCCCTGAGAAACCCCACCACCCAGGCCCAGAGGCAGTATAATGCAGCCCACAGATGCACCTGGTCCATTGTGGAGCGCACATTTGGCGTGCTAAAGTCACGTTTCCGTAGCCTGGACAAATACAGGTGGCAGACTGCTGTACAGCCCCGAAATGGTGAACAAAATCATCATAGCATGTTGTGTATTGCACAATATATGTGTGCACACCAATGCTTCATGGATCCATGTGCCTGCTGCACCAGACAATGACCAGGATGATGATGAAGATGAGGCATGTGGAGCACACCCCACAGATAATGCATCAGGAACTGCCCGAAGGAACCGAATAATAAACAATTTCTTCAACTGAGCACGTTACATTGTGACAGTCCCCATCAAATGTATATCCGTGCAAAATGACCCCAATCACGGTTTGTGCCAATAAAAAACACAACACACATACCCTGTCTGCATGTTACTCTTCTGCATAAGTACATCACTCTGAAAAGTGTACGTTGCACAATAAGTGCAAATAATATCACAATACTCATGGTTGGAATGTCTCCTCAGTACAGAGATGCTTTTCAGTGTGTCAATTGTGCAAAAGTAGAGTTTACATGGTGTTAATTGTGCTACCAAAATCAAATATTTTGCTTGTCCTTTTGTGTAATTCATTAAATATAGGTTGTCCTCTGTGAAAAAATTTTAATTGAAGGGTGTTGTTTGGGCTCAATAATTTATTTGAGTGTATACGTTGTGTTAAATAATGAAATTTAGGGTGTGAAATGGGGCAAAAGACGAAAAATGGATGTGAAATGGGGTAAAAGATGAAAAATAGGCGTGCACCTGGGTAAAAGACGAAAAATGGGCGTGCAATGGGGTAAAAGATGAAAAATGGGTGTGCAATGGGGCAAAAGATGAAAAATGGGCGTGCAATTGAGTAAAAGATGAAAAATGGGCGTGCAATGGGGTAAAAGACAAAAAATGAGAGTGAAATGGGGTAAAAGATGAAAAATGGGCATGCAATGAGGTAAAAGATGCTTTTTAGTGTGTCATCTGCAATTAGCTTGAAACCTTCTTCCACCTCAAGATCATAAACCTCTACGACAAGTTTGTGGACCACACACTGGATTCAGCAGCCGGCCCACCTGCACCCCTGAGACACCAACCAGCACACCATCTCCAAATGGACACAAGGCACGGATGAAGACACTGCCTCCACCATGAAAGGCATCCACTTGGGGGCCACACAGACCCCTGGCCCCTCACATCTACCACAGAGCCTCATCTGCCATCACACACGAACCACTACGCAACATCAACACCACCTTCAAAATCTGCACCTTCACAGACAACTGGAAGTGCGCAGAAGTCATACCCCTGCTCAAGAGGCACACAGCTGACCCCACCGACCTCAATAACTATCGGCCCATCTCGCTCCTCACTTTCGCAGCCAAAGTCGCAGAGAAAACAGTCAACAGGGAACTGACAAGATTCATCGAAGAGAACGCCATCCTCGACCCATCACAATACGGATTCCGAAGCAACCACAGCACTGAGACTGCCCTACTTGCCGCCACAGACGACAACAACACCCTCCTGGGCAAAGGACACTACGCAGACCTCATCCTACTCGGCCTTTCAGCAGCCTTCAACAATGTCTCCCACCGCACATTAGTCACCAGACTACATGACGTAGGCATCCAAGGTACAACCCTGGACTGGATCTGATCATTCCTCACCTTAAGAAGGCAAAGGATCAGACTGCCACACTTCATCTCCGATACCACGACAATCACCTGCAGAGTCCCACAGGGGTCATCACTGAGCCCGAGCCTCTTCAAAATCTACATGGCCCCCCACGCAGCCATCGTCCAACAACACAGCCTCAACATCCTATCCTACGCTGACGACACCCAGCTCATCCTCTACCCCACTAAAGACCCCACAACCACCTAAATCAACTTCCAGAAAGGAATGCAACACGGCGCAGTCTGGATGACTAACAGCTGCCTGAAGCTCAACCCAGAGAAGACAGAAGACCTCGTCCTTGTAATCACCCTTTCAGCATGGGACAACACCTGGTGGCTGAAGGTCCTCAGAAGACCACCTCCCCCCGCAGACCACACTAAAAACCTCTGCATCACAGTCGACTCATCACTCAACATGAACCAACAGGTCAACGCTGTCACCTACAGCTGCTTCAACTCACTCTGCATCCTCTGCAAGTCCTTCAAATGGATCGATCCTGAGTCAAGGAAGACAGTCACCCATGCACTCATCACCAGCAGACTGTACTACGGAAATGCACTCTATGCCGGCATCAGCAAGTCCATACTCTGCAAACTCAAGACAATACAGAACACCACCGCCAGACTCGTCCTCGTCATT
Organism: Triturus cristatus; assembly: GCF_964204655.1. Lineage (NCBI taxonomy): Eukaryota > Metazoa > Chordata > Amphibia > Caudata > Salamandridae > Triturus > Triturus cristatus. The sequence goes on along the minus strand of NC_140582.1, from coordinate 306,530,722 downwards.
CCCTGGCACAAACACATCAGCCAACACCTACGATGACTCCACCGTCTCACAGTGGATAAAATAGTCAGCTTCAACATCTTCATCTCACGCCTACAAATGCCTACACAACAACGGACACAAATACCTTAATGACAGAATCAACTTCAATATACCCAAAAGAAAACTCCAATTTACAAAACTCTCACTGGCCAAAACCCCTCGCATCCACAGAGCCAGAGCAGGCAGAAGATCCTTCTCTCACATTGCAGCCAAGACCTGGACCGAGCTACCAGCAGACATCAGACACGCCCCTTCCCTGGACATGTTCATGAAGCCCCTCAAGAGCTGGCTCTTTGGCTAACAGATCTGCACCCCCTCTCCATGCCTCGTGAGCCCCACTGGTGAGTAGCACTCTTATAATTCCCCTGATTGATTGATTTGTTGTTAAATATGCAATTATGGTGTCACCTGGGGTGAAAGTTGCAATTTAGAGTGTCATGTTTTGTGAATTATTATATTTAGGGTGTCATTTGTGTGCTAATCAAGCATTTCATGTTGTTATAGGGCTCTGAAATGAATTTTGCTCTAAGACTGTACATCTGTGTATGGACTTGCTCTTAGCGTGAAGATCTGGCCGCTAAAATGATAACGCAATGCTTTTTCATACGCCTGATGGAAAAATACATCGCTCAACACATTGGACAATAAAAAATATTACTCATGAACCTATTTGCATGCAGATTTTCACTGCTTTGTCAAAAACGGGCCTCAAAGAGACAGGAATTGATGTCTGCATGCTTCCTGTCTACTGGAGCAGTGTTTGCACTTTCACTTTCTCGTTTAAGCACATTGCTGGTGATTCTGGAGAGTGTTGGAGGTGTTTGGTGGTATGTGCTGCAGGTTTGAGATTTGGAGAGTGTTGCTGTGTCCTGTGTCCTGTTGATAGTGTTGTGTACTGATTTTTGTGTTTTTTTGTCAATCTTGTTGGGTGTTTGTCTTGGGGTAGTTAACTTTCTTTGTTGTTGTTGGGGATATTTTAGAGGGTTCTTTATTATAGCTGTGGGCTCACAGGTGTGCAGGGAGATGCCGTCTGGGGGCAGGGAGGGCAGGATGTCCGAGGGGGTATTGGGGGCTTCCTGTGGATGATCAAATTCTACCTGCCCTTGATGTTGGAGAGGGGAGGCCGTATCCTTCAAGGATACAATGTAAGTGTGCGGAAGATGAAGTGGGAGCGTGTGCTGGTGCAGATGCTCGGGTTCTTTGGAGTGCACCGTACCGTGCGCCAGTGGAAGCACCGGTGGCAGGATCTGCTGGCCCATGAAGCTGACCTCCTGGACTACGTGGGAGTAATGACTGGCCTACAGGGTTGTAAGTCCAAACTCCACATTTAATCGTGAATACTGGAACGAAAACAAATTAGGACTTGTGTGACACTGGTGTCAAAGTGAAAAAAGGTTGCTGAGTGAGGTGGGAGACATAATGCGTTCATGCCTAATGTTGGCACATCCGAGACACAACGCTGCATCATATTGACAAGCATAGGGTGCTTGTCTGTGTTACCCACTGTGCTGGAGCAACACTTAGCACTGTAGTGCCATAGCTGGCACACCTGCGCAAAAACTGTGTGCAGGATGAAGATTGTTTGTGTACGGTAAGGGTGACTGTACATGAACTATCCAAGGAATTGTTTATGTGAGCTGTGTGCTGGCCAAAAGGTAGTGTTAAAATGCTGGCCTCATGAATTTACGTTAGCTACGCTGGCCCGTGAACATAGTTACTGTGTGACAATATATCTTATAGGAACAAATGGTCAAAGGAAATCGGTCATCTCCAGATTGTCATACACCAACAACATCTGTGAAACTGCCTTGTGCGATCTGCAGCAATGCAATCGTACACAGAGCATGTATAACATCATGTTGCATGTAGTAATGGTGCCTTGTGGATGTCTCACACTACTATTAAGTGCTTGTTAGCTAGCATTATAGTCTTTGTTTGTCCCGACTCAGCATTCACAGGTCTGGTGTGAATGGCAGTAAAAGTGGACCTAATCATGTAGCCAACATGAAACACAAAACTACAGTTACGTAGCGCTTTCTATTATGGTGATGATTGGTATGAGAAATATGAAACATATGATTTAACATCTGATACCAAACTCATAGTTGTCTCACAGATGGTCGGCCACCAATCACACAGGGGGACATCGACAGCTTTGAGGACCCACACGCCACTGGTGAGTTTGGACATCATATATTGGCATAGTGCGGTGTCATGGATGTCTTGGTCAGATGATCAACGTTGTAGTATGCAGTATGGGTGTGTGTCACATGTCCCTTGCCAACAGTGTGATGTTGTATTGTGGAAGTCAGAAGTGTGCACAAATCGGTAACTGAAGGTTGAGCAATGCATTTGTCTCACAGTTGTAACTTTGCCCATCACCAGTCAGTGATACACATTGAAAGTAAGGTGCATATCATCGAGACCCTATCGGCAACACAACGTCACTTTCATTGAAGTTGTGTTGGCGATAGGGACCTTGCATCATGACCCAGGCAGCGTTAATCCACTTCATGTGGACTAACACTTCCTTGTTAATAAGGCACCCTTTCATGCTGTGTTTAGCATGAAAGGGGCATGCAGTGGGTGTTGCGGTTGGCGTTCCACAGCAGCACCCATTGTATTTGACGCTGCCCCCTATGTACAAGTGCAGCGTTGATAGATGGCAGCACCCAAATTAACACCAGTTAAATCCTGGTCGTAATTTGGCTAAAGGAGGATGAATGCTTTTTTCTCATAATTTTTGCTTGTGGCATGTGTGCTGCCTTGTGCAGCACACATGGAAATATCAAAATGACATGGTTTGGATATGTACAGGAAGGTGGGCCTTCCAGTACATACAGAAACATTTTTTGATATTCCATATAGGAACTTTACTGTGTGCTGCACAAAGCACCACACATGAAAGTTACCACATGGTATTCTAGGATTGATTATGTGCAGGAAGGGGCACCTTCCTCTACAGAAACAACTCTCCCCTGCACACACTCACCCTTGAACTCTGGTGCAAGGGTGCCTGCGTAGGCGCCAAGTTGTGAGACTTAGCGCCATCGCAGGGGGAAACGCAAGTCTGCACCATATCCTTGATAATATGATGCAGGCTTGCATTTCCAAAGTCATGGAAAGAGGCGTTAAGCCAAGGTGGCTAACGCCTGTCTCTGCCACTTCCTTGTCAATATGCACCTAGGTCTATGGGTTCTGTCACCACAGCACATGCCTGTGGATTGCAGAGCGCACTGATAGGAGAGGAGACTTGTAAGTGGGGTTGCTGATGACTATCAGATGACATGGAATGCATGTACATCTTTGCCTGAGATGACTGTGAAAGTGTGCCCGATGATGCACAAGGAGGTAGTGCTTTCCAGTCTATAAGTGTGCAGACACAGTTTGGCACTGTGAATTTGAAGGTATGCTGCATACTATCTTCAAAGGAGTGGCAGTACGTATCTTTGAGCCAAGCATATCAATGACCCGTTCCACAAATACACAGCAAAGGTGGCCCTATGAATCTCATTGGCATGTTTGGCCAATGATATGGTGTTGACAAGCTGTCTCCTTGAGGCCATTCCCAGATTGACTCTGGATCAGGTGTGGGAACTCCTCTGTCTCAATTGGTAACATTACTCTGCACTTATTTACCATGCATGCTTCAGCTCTGCCTTCATTGTTGTGCCATATATTTTACAATGCAGGGCTCTACAACGCTATCTGTGAGAAAGCATTACCCATAACAACCCTATAAGCATCATGACTCCAGAGTGCCATTACAATGGGGAATGCATTGTGACTGTTTGCGTTGTAAAGGCCTGCGTATTTGATTGACTACGGAGTGAGATTAGCAGATACAAGACATGCATGAGTGAGTGAGAATTTAGAGGAAACGATGTTTCCCCCTCTCTGTGGCAACACTTCACATATTGTGTAGTAGTGTTGGAGAGCGGGGCAGCGCCTCATGTATAAGTCAGCGTTCAGCCACACAATGGGTTTCCATGTGTGCTGCATGATACAGCATAGTTGAAAGTGTAAGTAGGGCTGTCCCAGGATTGCTCCTGTAGAGGTAGGGTAACCTTCCAAAACATTAACAAGCTCACCAGGCACACAGACACCCTTGCACTCTTGTGCAAGAGTGCCTGTGTTGGTGCTGACTTGATGAACTGCACACAGTTGGTGGGGGACACACATGCCTGCACATGGGCATTGTACATATAATGCAGCACTGTGTCACAGGAGAGGATGAGGGTGGTACTACACACGGAGGGCTAATGCCTCCCTCTTCTGATTGCTTGTACATGTCACCCTCAGTCCGGGTATGTCATGGCACCATCGTTTAACACTGTCAGTTTCATGCCATGCACTGTCATGTCAGTCTCCCCAGCATGTAGTCACTGATCCAGGCTTCAACATTTCGTAGTCCAGGTCACTCTCTGACTTCACATGGTTACGCTGGAGTGTAGGCTCCCATGTTTAAGTGATCTTGTATTACAGATGTGAATGGAGAACATTGGCATAGTCTAAAGGACTCAAAACTTCCATTGTTGATATTTTACAGACAACATGACGCCAGCCGAACAACATGCGTTCCAGGTGAGGAAGGACCGCTTCAAGCATGTCAAGAAGGTGGCAAAAGGGCACGACAACATGGCAAAGAGGCACCCGGAGAAATGGAAGAAAGGTACAGGGAAGGCAGTGCACGAAATTGCAACAACTGGCACACAGGCCATCCCAGGCCCCTCTGGCGTCAGTGGTGGGTCCCAGCCTACACAGGTATCCGATCCCCTACGGACACACCCCCCCAAGGGACTGGCACACCTACACCTGCCGATCAGGTGGTGCCATTCACAGTAAGGGACAGGAGGATCCTGCATGACAACAATGTTTTTTTTGGCAGAGGTCAGGCGAGAAATAGCAGATCTGAATAACATATAACAGATATGAAAAAACATCATGGACTGCCATGATGCTGGGAAATGTTGGACCCCATCTCCCTCTTCGCCCTTTCCCCAATGTTTGTAAATTCTGACATTAGGTAGTGTTAGGTTAGTTCTTTTAATTGTTAGGTAGTGTAGTTTTAGTGTATGTTATAGTTAGTGTTAGCTTTTAAGGTAGTTTTTAGATATGTATTATTATACCGTATTTGGGGATACGTTTCCTTTTCCTTTGGGTGGGGGGGTTGATGTATTTGTTGTAAAAAAACTGAAAAAGATATACAAAAAAATATATCCTTGTGTAAGTTGCATGTGTAGTTAGTTTATGTATAGCTTAGATGTCTTTGTCCTGTCTCGTGGGGGAAACAACCTTTACAACGCAACTATTACATCGCACTACACTTACAACGCAGGCATTACAACGGACCATCCTTTACAACGCATGACACTACAACGCATACCATTACAACGCATACCATTACAACGCATGACAATACATCGCATGTCACTACAACGCAGGCATTACAACGCATACCATTACAATGCATACCATTGGAGTTAGAATAGTAATTTTTAACCCCTACACTATCCAACACTTACCCTACTGTTGCACCCCCTGGAGTTAGAATAGTAATTTTTACCCCTATACTATCCAATACTTACCTTAAATGCAATGTAACAGTATGCGTTGTAATGGTATGCGTTGTAAAGGAAGTTTTTTAAAATGCGTTGTAGTGTCATGCGATGTAATGGAATGCGTTGTAGTGGATGTTGCGATGTAAAAAATGTGTTGTAAGTGCATGCGTTGTAAAAGTATGTGTTGTAACGTCATACATCCGTCTCATGGTATGCCTTAACGGTGGAAGGGGGGTTGATGTCTAAGATATGTTGTTGCGTGTTTAGGACTAGTTAGGGTAGATAGTTTAGGTAAGTAAGAATTTTCTAGTTAGTTTAGATTTTAGTAGTAGTTCTAGTGATCAGTGTTAGTTTAGGGTTGTTTATTCCTTTTACTGTTCTAATAAATGTTTACTATTTTGGATTTCTGCTTGCACTTATGTCAGGGATGATGTTGGAGAGTGTGACTTATTCCCTTGTATGCAACTCATACCTTCACTGGACAATCCATTGGAATGTGTAAGTCTGGTCATGACATGTTAGTTAGCAGGATGTATTGTGTCAGGATACCATAGATGTGAGCACAGTGAACTTGCATGGATGACAGGGTGGCAAGTTGGATTTACGGCCTAGTCTAGGGACAGTTGTTTGTGATGTTCTACATCTTAAGTGTGACTCCCGGAGTTGGACAGCACATTGTTGCCCATTTACAGCACAACCTAGGGACATGGCATTGAGAGGAAATACAGTTAGCTACTGTTATCCATCATGGAGATGGATGTATGAGCCGGGTACCACAGATTCTGTCACACATCTGCATATCAGATGCTCCTGGAGCTGAGTCCATCTACATTGCACAGACCTTGGCACTCTTGCTGCGTAGTGCCTGTGTGTCAGCTTCCTTTGCAAGATATGTTCCTGTGCATGGACGCTCAATCTACAGCCCATGCATGATTTAGTAAATTTCTGTGTCCCTTGTGAACAGCACATGGAACAACAGTGTTCCTGAAAAGCTAAGTTCAATTAAAGCAAAAGCTGCAAAGAGGCCTGAAATTAAACAAAATCATAAAGACTGGCTACACAATTGCAAAAGGAGATACTGGGTCGCGAGCTACTCACAAGGTGTCTGTGAGCTACTGATAGCTTACAATTGACTGATTGGAGACCCCAGCTCTAAGGCGTAACGCTTCCTCATCATTTAATTCATTGAACTGACATTGTTTTAATAGCTATACCCAGTCTCTCAACAAATGTGTCGATGGTCTTACCAGCTTTCTGTCTTTCTTGACTGAAGATGTATATTTCGTAATGTATATTTGTCATTGGATTGCACTTGAGATTCAAGGCTTCTTGCATTTGACTGTATGTAGTTTTGTCAGTTGTGGTATTTCCTTTAGGACTTCTTTCGCACTTCACCAGCAAGATTCTGAAGGTACTTGATCATTTTCTTGTTATCTGCTTCTTCAATCTCAGCAATGAAATCTTTAAATGTCTCTATCCAGGCAGTCTATCTGTTATCAATGTTCAACGTTTTTGGCGGTATCAAATGGCGGTGGGGGTTTGTTAGAAATGGGGGTCTCTAGTTGGCAGAGGTAGGTACCTTTGTCCAAATAGGGACCCTTCTTCCTAGTCAGGATAAGGGAGTTACACTCCTTAAATAACCCCTGCTCACCCCCTTGGTAGCTTAGCATGAGCAGTCAGGCTTATCTTAGAGGCAGTGTGTAAAGCATTTTCACATAACCAACAGTAACACAGTGAAAGCACTACATAAGGACACCACAACAGTTTAGAAAAATATCCAATATTTTTATATACTTAAGACAAGACCAAAAGTGATAAAGAATCCACAATACAGTACTTGAAAAATAGATATTTTGCAAGATGTCTTCTAAACTGCTGAAATACCTCAACAGTTCGTATGAGTCAGTAGCTCCGCCAGGAGATACTGCGATGCTGTAAACAACAGAGTCTAACAGTTTCAGCTGACCGCGTCGATACGGGCCAGCAAAAGCGTGAACAGACTCGGTAACAGTACCTTTCTCATTGTGGCTTATATGGAGGTATGAGCCGGTCGTGGCAACCGTCGCGGTTGCGTTGCAAAATGGAAGCAGTGCACGGCGTGGTGTCCTCTTGAAGCGGTGCAGGCCGTGGCTCGGTGATGATCGTCCAGACGGCGTCAGTGAGACCAAGGCTTATGCTGCAGGGTGAGATGGTGCTCGATGCAGTGCTAGCTGGTTGCGGTGCAAGTGACAGAGCCGGTTTGTGTGAGCTGGCGTTGGTCGGCCCAGACGACTGTGTGGGACTAGGCAGTGCGTCGTGATACTTAATGAGCGGGGCCCCCAACCACGATGTGGCCACGGGTGCCGAGTCAGCAGCAGCGGTAGCGTCGGTGAGACGAGGATGGCAAAGTGAAGCAATGCAGTGCGTTCTGAAGTGCTCACAGGTCACGGTGCAAGCAGCGGCTTGGTGGCGGCAGCGGTGGTCGTCAGTGAGAACAGGGTTGCGATGCAAGATGCGGATGGTGCGGTCTGCGGGGCCATCAGGACACAGAGCCAGCGACGGAGTCGGTGATGGAGTCGATTGCGGTTCCTTTGTCTGTGGCAACTGAAACAACGGTTCCAGAAGCGTAGTCCCTTGGAGATACTCAGCACAAGTAAAGAAAGTTCAGTCCAGTTCTTTCACTGCCCAAAGCAGAAGCAGCAACTGCAGGACATCCCAACAAAGCAACAACACAGGAAAGGGGCAGTACTCCTTCTGGCAGCTCTTCCAGATTTTCTTCTTGGCAGGTTCCTTGATTCCAGCAAGTTCTAAAGTTCTGGGTTCTGGGTCCCAATATATATACTCCAAATTCCTTTGTCCTCTCAGGCAGAGAGTGTCTGTGCTTAGTCCAAACCAGTTTGGTCCTCTCTGGTCCAGCTTTCCAGCAGGAGGCAGAGACAGCATTGTCCAAGGCAGACAGGGCCTATTCAGGTGCAAGGGAAATCTCCTCTCACTACTCTCAATGCAGACCGGGCCTATTCAGGTGCTAGTGAAAACTCTGAATGCAGCCCAGGTCTATTCAGCCCATCCCTGACTCATCTAGACTCTCTGGAGCCACTGCTCCTTCCCAGCCCCTGTCACTCCAAAGCCAGACAGGCAATACACATCCTTGCAGAGGCACACAGGATGGCTAAGCAAGAAAATATCTACTTTCTAAAAGTGGTATTTTCAAACACGGAATGTAAAAATCACCTTTACTAAAAGATGCATCTTTAGATTCTGAGTTCAGGCATACTAAACTTTATTTTCCTATCTGGTCCCAATGGGAGGATATATTTATAAGATGGTATGAATTAACTCCCATGCTTTCCTATGGGACAGATAGCCTTTCCATAGTGAAAAACGAAGTGCACTGCAATTCTCTACCAGGACATGTTACACATACCAGTACATGTCCTACCTTTAATATACGCTGCACCCTGCCAACAGGGTTACCTTGGGCCTACCCTAGGGGTGACTGACATGTAAGAAAAGGGAAGGTTAGGGCATGACAAGTAGGTACACTTGCCAAGACTACATTTTTTTTTTTTTTGTAACATATTTTTATTGGCATTTTCAGGTTTATTGTAATATAGATCAGATAAATCATTCAATCCATGAGATTGCTTATTACAGTATCCAATATCCCCCATAATTAATCATGTGTACAATGGTTGCTGGATACACAAGTTGTAAACCCTATGGGTCCTGGTAGTGAATATGCCACGTGAACTGGGGTAAAATACAGGAAGAACTAGGGGTTGGGTATGGAAAATCGCGTCCGGGCTCTCTTATCTGCCACTGGGTTAAGCGTGTGTGTGTGTACCGTGTCAATATCTTACAGCTGAGCTGACGTTTACACCAGGCCGGAAGAAGTGCCGACACACGTCACGAGGTTGCTCGCGACGCAATCGGGCCCCCAGAGTAGGGAGGGTTTAGTCGATCACTGACGAAGGCTGAGTTGGTAAGGCTGTTCGTGTAGGTGTGCCCCCGCGTGAGTCCTCGCCAGGGGTCAATTGCTTAAAGCGATTCAATAACATGGCCCAGTCCATTGAAATGGGATGTTCGCGGGTGCCCTTTACCTCCTCCTCCCGTAATGTGTCCTCCTCTGCCGCTGCCCATGTGTGTGTCGCTCCCACCCAAGCTGCTAGCGGGGGACCAGTGGGAGTACGCCAGTGCATAGCAATACTGCGTTTAGCTAACAACACCGCTAGGGAATAAAAACGGGTCTGCACTTTGTGTTGTTTATGTGTTCGAGTGATACCTAGTGCGCTGGCCTCCCATGTGTTCATATACTTGATCCCTGTGAGGTCCTGTAGGGCAGTATGAATGTGCTGCCAAAAAGAACTGATTGTGGGGCAGCTCCAAAACATGTGTTGGAAATCTGCGTCCTGTGATTGGCATCTGGGGCAGAGGAACTCAGTGTCCGGGTAGAAGCGCTGGAGACGTGCTGGTGTCAGATAAGCTCTATGGAGGATATAAAATTGTATATTCTTGAAGCGTGCATTTCTGGACACCTTCTTAGGATATTCTAGGGCTCTTTCCCATTCCGTCTCGTGCAATGAACGTGCGATTTCCTCCTCCCAGATGGCACGTAGGGACACCAGTGGTTTATTGGTGAGCTCCCGTATGGCTTTGTAGAGCCATGTGGTTAGGTGTCTACCCACTCCCATATGTAGAATCGTGTGGATGACTGGATGTGTGGGTGGCTCCCCCCTCGAGAGGTCATGGTGCGGTCGATAACTATCTAACAGTTGGCGGTGAAGCAGGAATTGGCCCGGGGGGAGATCGTAGTCTGCCATGAGGTTTTGGAATGGCCTAAGCTGTCCGTCTTCAAAGAGGGACTGCATCTCGGTGATACCGCAAGACGTCCATGTGGTGAGCATGTTATTTGTGTACTGATGTTCGCGTTTGGGCCACCCGATTAATGGGAATAGAGGGGAATACAAGGGTATCTCTGATGACATGCGATGTATTCGTTGCATGCACCTCCGTGCCACTACGACCTGCAGGGGATAGGTACGCTTCGGTTTGGTGCCCGGAAGCAATAACCAACGGACTTCCGCAAGGGATACCCGTCCCGTCAAGGTGTGCGTCTCCAGCGTATACCGGTCCGCCGTCCAGTCGGAGAGCCACTGTAGTTGTGCCGCCAAAAAGTAGGTCTCGAAGGATGGAGCACCCAGGCCTCCCTGCGTGGTGGGTAATTGCAGTTTTTTCAGTGCTATTCTGTGTCTAGCAGAACCCCAGATCAACGCACTGAGAATTGAGTCCAGATCCTGAAAGAAGGTTCTAGGCGGAATCACTGGGAGGTTGGTAAAATAGTATAATAATCGTGGGACTATTATCATTTTGGCTAATGCTATCCGGCCTATCGGGGCCAGTGGGAGGCTTTTCCAAAATCCGACTGCGGCTCTAATGCCTGCCAGCGCCCTACAATGATTACCCTCAAAAATATCAGTGGGGGAATGATAAAGGCGGATCCCGAGGTACCGGGGCGCTTCCGTGCTCCAAGGCACTCTCCGGTCACCCAACCGGACCTCCCGAGGGGGCAGATTCGGGTGTAGTGGGTATATGGTGGACTTATCCCAATTCACCTGTAATCCAGAGGCTGCCGCAAATTCAGTGAGTGTCACCCAAAGGGAGGTCAGATCTTCCTCGATGTCTCGCACGTATATTAACAGATCGTCCGCGTACATGGAAACGCTATGTGTTGTGTCCGCTATGGGAATGCCCCAGCGCTCTCCCTCCCGGCGCAGCCGTACGGCCAGGGGCTCGACAGCTAGGGCAAATAGTACACTTGCCAAGACTACATGGCGGTTATAAACTGCGCGCAGACTCTGCAGTGGCAGGTCTGAGTTACTTTTTCAGGGATACTCATGTGAGTGGCACAATCAGTGCTGCAGGCCCACTAGTAGCATTTGATTTACAGGCCCTGGAACACTCAGTGCACTTTACTAGGGGCTGACTAGTAAATCAAATATGCCAGTCATGGAAAAACCAATCCATAACACAATTTACACATGGAGCATATGCACTTTCGAACTGAATAGCAGTGGTAAAGTGCTCAGAGTCCTAAAGCCAACAGCAGCAGGTCAGGGAAGAAAATAAGAGGCAGAAGCAAAAGGTTTGGGCATAACCCTGCAAAAAGGGCCATTTCCAAAAGGGTTTCAAGAAGGCGGCTGCATTGTAACCATTGGTGGAACTTACTGATGTAGAGAGTATAGTTCTCTCCAACGTAGCATGGTGATCTTGTCCATGCAAACCATGCAATGTGCTGGCCTCAGGATCATCTTTGATAATTTCAGGAAACTAGACCCCTTTCTTGGTCACTATTGGAGAAGCAGACCATAACAATTCTGATCTTCACTCTCGGCTCTCCGCACTTCGTAAACCTTTGGAGTTGTTCTGAGCCCCACTTAGCAACTTTGTTTAGGTGCTGCTTCGGATATGGCGGCTCAGCAAGCACAACCCGGGTCCATTCTCTGGAGTCATTACCTCCAGCATTGTGGCATGATGACTCTCCTTACTGAGAACTGGTAAGCAGATGACCGTTGCTTGTATCACTTTGTCTTTAAGCATCTTTTTGTGCTGTCTGACACCTGGTTGGTCTCTGCCTCGCAGCTCTTCTATTCACAGTGCTATCTTGCACTTTGCTGCTCTTTCAAAACCTGGTCGCATCCACCTCTTGCATTGTCACTCCGTACGAATGTATGGCTTTGAATTGCGTAATAGCACATTACCTCTTTGTGTGCCGATTCCAGCAGATTCTCGGCTATTGATGTGTATAACTTTCAGTGATGCTTTCATTATCTTCAAATGCTTTACATGGAACTGGGGCTGTGCTTTGACTCCACATACCTCAAATGTCAATTCCACATTTCAACAGAGGCACACGTGACATACACAAGCTGTTTGCTGGACCATGTCAAACTCTCAATGATGATCTTCAGGTTATTTATCCCCTATCTAGTCACCAGTTGTAGCATCCGCCCCAGTCCGGGTACTCTCCAATGACTACGTCACACAGAGAACTTAGTGTAACCTGTCTTTATTCTTCTGACTGCAATCACGAATTCAACATTCTAAACCTGTATTCAATTCACTACACTTGAATGCTTACGTCACAGTTCTACAGAGTCCATTAGGAGCCACAAAGGTTCTGTCATTACATGCTCACACACTAGTACACCAGGGTGCCCTTTTTATGCCCAGACAATGCCCTCTGGGTAGGTCGTCACGAGTAGCCAATTGGCTACTAGGTTACCTCCCTCATGATGACCATTTCCTGTGAAGTGTGGCATCTGGTTTTCCCAGAATTCTCCATTCTGCCCACTCTCAAGATGGCTGATCCCCTCTCTCGACTTGTATAGCTCCCAACCCAGGCTACACGTCCCAAAACAAACGGTTTAACAACTGGTTTCCCCTCTCCTTCCCTAGTGCCAACCTGTCTACATAAGCAAATGAGCAGCTCAGCTCCCAAGTGTTTCCTAATTGCCCTTCAAATGCGGCTTCTCCTTTGAAGCTTGCTTTTGAGCCAAAACCCATGTGGCTTCTTGACAGTAAGAGGTAACACACAAACTTCTATTGTGTCCTTTACTGAGAGTCATTCACGCATCTCCGCCTGAGGGCAGAAGACTGTCTTTGAGGAACTCCTTGTGTGCAACCGTGATCAGGCACTAATACCTTGGGCAGCTAAAGTGGCGACTTCAAGAGTTTCACTTTGCCCATTAGTGACATAAAATTCCATGTAACTATTTAATCAAATTTAATGCACTGATTCTTTCGATACCTTACAGTACCAACTTTAGTGGTCCCAGTCAGACGTTTGCAGTGCTGAGGTGTCAACCTGTAACTCTGCACTCACAAATGGCGTTACTAGCTTATTCCACAGTAAAAACGTCAATTTAGGATTTTTACTGCTGAAACATGTAAAAGTGCATGTTCTATCTTTCAATATGCAGCACCCTGCCTTAGGACTCGATAGGTCTACATTAGGGGTGGCTTCTATATATTAAAAAGGGGGAACTGGGCTTTACCATTATCTTAAAGGGCTAAGTCAAATTAGCAGTTTAAAACTGCTCCACCCGTCTGCAATGGCAGTTGAGGAGACATTTTTTCGTATTTGCGGTGGAACATCTAGTGCTGCGGTCCATTAAAGACACTTCAGGGCAGATTTACTAAACTGTCCCCCAATGCAGCGTAGCAGGCAAAAATGCTGTGCTGTGTTGCGTGACAGGGAGGGAGCAGGAGAGGGCCATATCTACAGAGATATGGTACTCTCCTCCCATCTCCCTAGCGCAGAATTGTTCTGCCGTGCACCACGCACACACCTTTGCACCATAGTGCATGGGTGTGTGCGAGAGTCTAGCATCAGTTTTGTAGTGGAAGGGTTCCCTTCCAGTGCAAAATGCTATGCCTAGACAAGTTCTAAAACTTTTCCTACTTTGTATGTGTGATGTACAGTGCAGCACACATACAAAACCCTGCCACACATTTTGGTAAAGAGGGTTTTGCATCAAAACGGGTGGGTGATTTCATGGGAACGCCCATGTAGTGCCCCCCTTGATGCTAAGTAATGCAAAGCAGTGGTTTATGCCACTATTAGTCAAAACAACTTTTGCGCTGGAAAGTAACAATAAAAAACAAATTGTGCTGGTTTTTGTAACTTTTATGAGGCAAACCCAGCGCAAAATGTTAGTAAATCACCACATTCAACTTACAGGCCCTAGGCACCTCGGTACCATATACTAGGGATGTACAAGAGGTTGAGCTATGCCAATTGGATGTCAGCCAATCAGACAAATAGCATGTTAACGGTTAGAGCACATACAACACGAGTACTCTCATCACTACATGGCTCTTTCACTGAATCTGGCATCGCAATATCGTCATTAGGTCATATCCCATTGCCTGCTGTTCTGATTTCACCCACAAAGAAAGACAACAGTTGGTTGAGAGAGTTAATGGTTTCTATTTCATTTAAACATAAAATAGACTTATTGACAGAGGATATGATATACCTTTCTGCCACATTTTGCACATGACTGCCCAAAATGTATTTTAACCAAAACATTGAGGTTTTTAATGCATGTAACAATGTGATCTTGGAGCGCTTATACTTTATGTGTGCACAATAGACAGATATTTCATCAGTAATGCACTACAGGGGACACTGGGGGCCCGATTCACAGAACTAACTTAAGACAAAATCCTAAACTTACTACTTTTGGTATTCACAGAAGGCATTTAGTAGTAGTAAAGTTAGGATTTTGTCTTAAGTTTGACTTAAGACAAACTTAAGACAGACTTAAGACAGACTTAAGACAAACTTAAGACAGACTTAAGACAGACTTAAGTTAGGATTTTGTCTTAAGTCTGTCTTAAGTCTGTCTTAAGTCAAACTTAAGACAAAATCCTAACTTTACTACTACTAAATGCCTTCTGTGAATACCAAAAGTAGTAAGTTTAGGATTTTGTCTTAAGTTAGTTCTGTGAATCGGCCCCTGGGTGTAGGACTAGGCGTTTTGTGCTTAGACTTTGCATGTTTGGCTGATCACACCTATTAAAACCTTTTGGTATGAAACTTCTGGAATTTTCAGTTTTGGGAGCAATTTGTGAAACTGCAGGAAGTATTTCCCTAATTTGAAGCTAAAAACGTTTCATCTGCTAATATATCTGTACAATATACAATCTATCTGACCAGGAGGCCACTGCAGCTTGCATCACACATTGCCCCTTCCATTGCTCCAAATGGCAGTACCAACACAATAACTAACCATCACACTCCTACAAGTGTGACAATTCAGCCTATTCCAGGCCCCCAAAAGCGATAAGAATGCATTAGGCAGCACTCAATAGTTATTATAAATGTATAGTGAGATAAAAACAAGTGTTGTGCTAATTTTTAAATTAGACAGACATCACCACCATGTGGCAGACTGTCACAAGCCGGTGTTGGCAATTAAGTGCCGGTGCTGAGTATCGTATACCACCATCTCAAATTAAGCACTGATTGTGATAGGTTCGTCCTAGAGATTTTCATTAGTAGTTGGTGCAGAATGTCCCAAGAATCAGGGACTTCTACCGTATATGTGAGTTCGACTGGTTCTTTCATGTCTGTGCTCAAATCATGCTCTCTGTTTGATTAGACACCCCGCGGCTTTGACACTACCACACAGGCTTTGTTTCATCCTCCTGCCTGTTTGATATTACCTCCCGATTGACATGACAGCCCTAATACAACCTTATGGCCATTTCTTCAAAAAACTTCTCTCTAGTTCTAAGTGATGCCTGTGACAGGCTGGGACTTGCACTTCACAGTGCTGTTAATTTCCAGGCAACGTATGGCTATCTCTCGTTCCAAGAAGATGCAGGCAGAGAGCTGCAAACATCTTTTATCACTCAAAATCATATGCAAATGATTGCACCTTTACATAGTGGCCCCAGTTCACAAAGTGTTTGTTGTGAGTTGCTCTTGTAGTGCACGTAATAAGCCTAGTGTAAGCCAGGAGTACTGCTGGTTTTCTCCTGAAATTCCGGGAGTAAACCGGGAGTGCTATAAGAGTAAGTTGCTCATACACCAGTCTTTCTGGCTCGAGCCATCTGTTTATAGACCTGCCCTCCATCAGGAACTGGGAGCATCATTGGCTGGGGGTGAGATACAGGCGATAAATGATCATGTCCTTGGTCAAAAGTCCTAATTCTGTTCTATAGAAACAAATAAGAAAATTACATGCATAACTAACTCTTGGTCCCTCAAAAACGTACAATAACTTAAAATTACAGGCATTAAATGTGCATCCTTCAAAAAGTTAAAGGCAGATAATTATGCATACTAAAAATGAATATGCAGTCAAATAGCTGTTAGCCTACAGATAATTTCCCTCCTCTATTGAATTCCTGCTTATAGTAATAAATTATATGGCTTAAATTGTCCTTGAGAATAAACTTAAACTAATTACCCTAATTGTGTATTCATTTCATTAGACAAACAACTCATTATGAATCACAGTAGCTATAAAGTAAAAATAATGGCGTAATTTCTTCAGGGAAAAAAGTCATCCATTATGAAATTCCATTTGCTTAATTCAATTGTGCTGTCTAATCGCTAATAATTAATTGATTCACTGCATCATTATTTTAGCATTACTCTGCAGAAGATGTGCAGTCCTTGCCTTTAGAATAACTGCTCGAATCACAAGCCGCATTCAAAGTCAGAATTCAGTGTGAAACTACCTCCAGTTGAAGGGTTTTGTGAATGTGTATTTATCCTGAGTTGCGCAGGCGCTGTTGATGTTACGAGGAAGGTAATACGGGACACAATTATTGTTTGGCGGGTGGATACTCCGTCTTCAATGTGGCAGATGGCCCATCCGCCGTATTAGTAGTGTATTATTGCCTTTGGCACTTCAAACACAGTGGATGGGATATCCGTCGCTTTCTGATGGATTATGATATATGATAGGCTATTTATATATTGCACACAGATACTCCAAGGAGTGTCCCGGTGCAGAGCTAGTAGAAAGTCGATCATGTAGAGTTAGGCGTGCACAAAGAACTACGGGGCATATTTACAACAGACGGCGATAAATATCGCAAAGCGCGCTTAGTGCTTTTATATGTATCGCCGTCTATCGCTGGAATGTATCGCCATGCTTGCAATGTATTTACAACGTATAGTGCAATGGCGATATAAATTCCATTGATAGCGGGGTAATTGTCGTTTTACAGGGATCAGCGCTGGTTTTCCAGTGATGTTCCCTGCAAAACGGACGATATGGTTGTTGATACGACCCTGTGGTCGTAACACAAGAATCCACCCCCCATGTTAGGTATGGGTTAGTCATGATTTTAGCAGACATTAGTTTTTGGCGAAAACAGCGGTTTTCACCCAAAACTAACGTATGCTAAAATGCGTAGGCCACCTTGTTAATATTGCGATGTGCACATCAGCGATACTTACAAGGTTGTACTGCCCAGTGACACCCACTTTGCATCTCATTAGAGATGCAAAGGGAGGCATCGGAAAAAAGGGTTCTAACATGCGCTAATGCATGTTAGCATCCTCTTGTAAATAGGGCAATAATTCTATCTCCGCTTTTTTGGCTTTCAAAGCTAAAAAAGCGGAGATATGACCCTTGTAAATATGCCCCTGCGTTTTCAGTTGTTTTTAAATAGCCCTGAATTAAACCGTGGACTGTAACTCCAACAGGAGCTGATTGCATGCTGGCCTACCGATCTACCTCCTGCTTGCTGTCACTGAATCCTTGGGTTGCTACAAAAATGTATTGGTGGATTTTAGCTGTCTTATAGGGTTATTGAAGTTGAATCTGGTTCTAAGGTAGGTAGGTCCTGTGTGATACAAAACATTGTGGACCAATACCAGGGCCTTGAATGTAACTCTCTCTCTGATGGGCAACCAGTAGAGACCTCGTAAGGGTGAAATGATACCAATGTGCCTTGAAATATTTAACAAAATTTGAGCGGCAGCATTCTTGATAACCTGAAGTTTATCCATTTGCTGCCCCGGAAGGACCAAATACAGGGCACTGCCATAGGCAATTCGAGATGCAATCAGCTCCTGAATGACTGTTTTCTTTGCAGGAAATGATAAAAGGGGCAGAAATTTCTTAAGGGATCTCAGAATTCCAAAACAGATTTCTGCCAACCTTTTTGCTTGGGGGCTGAAGGACTGTCTATGTTTTTAATGTAATCCTCAGATGTTTTGCCAAGTCTTTTTGAAGGCCTGGGGGGGGGGGGGCATCATCTGGCCAAAAGGTTTGGTAAAAAAGTGGAGGAAACGTCCCAAAGGAAAGAATTTCAACTTTTTCCTCGGTTAGGCAGGTTTTGAGTTGTGTGCCCTTCAGCTCAATTCCCTTGTTCCAGGAAAAGAGCAATTGTGTGTCATCTACATAGGATGTCCCACCTCCAAAACTGTAAATAGGGCCCAATGTAACTTTAAAATTTCTCATCTCTTAATAATGTGTGCAATGATCAAGTTGAACCTGATTTGCATACATTGTGCATGCAGGATACATTACTGCAGATTCTCTGTTCCTGCAGACTAAATTGCAACAGATCCTGGCCCATATTTACTAGATAATCACAAAGGGCAGTGCAGCAGCTGTAAATGCAGCGCTGCGCTGCATAAAAAGGAGAGCACCATAGTGCTGGCACAGAAATATGCTCATGCACGCCACAGACACACCATTGCATCATACTGCAATGGTGTCTCCATGAGTCTAGCATAGGTTTTGTACAGAAAGGATACCATTCAGTACACAATAATATGCTTAGACTAACTTTAAACCTTTTCCCATTTTGTATAAGTGCTGTACAGGGCAGTACACATGCAAAATCGGAAAAGAAAGGATAAATGAAAGCATTTCTCCTTCATAGCACCTATTTGAAATTGGCACAGTTTTTTGCCGCAAATTCCTGTCCACATCTTTAAGTAAATAGGGTTTCGCGTCATAAACCTTAGGTGGTTGTATAGGAATGCCCATGTACCACCCCTGGAATGCCCCCTTCGTGCTAAGTGATGCAAAGCAGTGCTATGCGCTGCTTTGCATTACTTTCAAGTGATTTTCCAGCACTAAACGGATGTATCACTAGAAACCTGATATAGTTGAGCTTGTGGTCATATTTGATAAAGTATTGTGCTGTAGAAGATTTGGTATTTACTGTTTTAATTTTGTTTTTATGTTCACCCCATCTTGTTTTCACAGTGCATTTGATTTATCTAACATACGAAAGGCAGCACAGTGTTAAACATTGCATAATCCTTATGGGTTCTTGTTGTGCAAACCCATGGACGGTATACAATCACAGACTTTGGGGATCATTTAGAGTTTCTAGAAGTCTTTCTGGAGGATGCACTGTTACGCTGAACTTGTGCCTAATCATGAGGTGACAGAAATGCAGGGTCTCAGATGCCTCTGCAGTTGGAAGCTTCTGGCCTGATAGCACACCCATCACAGGGTAGGACATGGCAAATCCAGGTTAGGAACTCATGCAATGACCCACCTCATGCAAAAGGCCCTGAGACTGGTATATTGTAAAGAAAAAAGGAGGATTACACACCATCTGGGGAGAATGAATCCTTCAAGGATAATTAATTGCAGTCGCAACCACAGCAACAGCAGAGTATAAAAGATTTTTTTCCGGCAGTAACAGCAACTGTATCAGCAACTGCAGGAAACTCTCAGGTAGGGGTGCCAGGTGGCACCTGGAGAAAAGGTGATGCTGATGGCTCTCCGGTCAGCTGCAGCAACCCTGCCCTCGCTCATTTTGCCACTGGATTCAAGATTGCCTGGCTGATGAGGGTTATGAACCCGAAACCGGTCCCAGGATGCTTGTTTCCGGTCCAGGGAGGACATGGCTTGGCAGTTCGGGCTGGACTGTTCCCATGAGGCACAGGGTCAGACTGATTTGCATATGGCCATGTGTGAACTGGGGTGGCGGAGTGAGCTAAAGAATGATGATGGATTAAACCCAGATCAGTTGACTGGGGGTGAGTGCTTGCAATGTTCAACACTCCGTCCATCATCTCCTTAGGTTTTGCTTTGTTCGCCCTAAGTTGGCAGGGTATGCTCAGACGTGGGTTTCTTGCTTACTTTGCCAATGGATTCACGATAGCTTGGCTAATGAGGGTTATGAACCCGAAACTGGTCCCAGGATGCTTGTTTCCGGTCCAGGGAGGACATGGCTTGGCACTTTGGGCTGGACTGTTCCCATGAGGCACAGGGTCAGACTGATTTGCATATGGCCATGTCTGAACTGGGGTGGCGGAGTGTGCTAAAGAATGATGATGGATAAAACCCAGATCAGTTGACTGGGGGTGAGTGCTTGCAATGTTCAACACTCCGTCCATCATCCCCTTTGGTTTTGCTTTGTTCGCCCTAAGTTGGCAGGGTATGCCCAGACGTGGGTCGCTTACTCACTTTGCCACTGGATTCAAGATAGCCTGGCTGA
Organism: Triturus cristatus; assembly: GCF_964204655.1. Taxonomy (NCBI): domain Eukaryota; kingdom Metazoa; phylum Chordata; class Amphibia; order Caudata; family Salamandridae; genus Triturus; species Triturus cristatus. Next base: position 306,510,152 of record NC_140582.1, on the reverse strand, counting down.
AGAGGATTATGAACCCGAAACTGGTCCCAGGATGCTTGTTTCTGGTCCAGGGAGGACATGGCTTGGCAGTTCGGGCTGGACTGTTCCCATGAGGTACAGGGTCAGACTGATTTGTATATGGCCATGTCTGAACTGGGGTGGTGGAGTGAGCTAAAGAATGATGATGGATTAAACCCAGATCAGTTGACTGGGGGTGAGTGCTTGCAATGTTCAACACTCCGTCCATCATCCCCTTTGGTTTTGCTTTGTTAGCCCTTAGTTGGCAGGGTATGCTCAGACCTGGGTCCCTTTCTCACTTTGCCACTGGATTCAAGATAGCCTGGATGATGAGGGTTATGAACCCGAAACTGGTCCCAGGATGCTTGTTTCCGGTCCAAAGAGGACATGGCTTGGCAGTTCAGGCTGGACTGTTCCCATGAGGCACAGGGTCAGACTGATTTGCATATGGCCATGTCTGAACTGGGGTGGCGGAGTGAGCTAAAGAATGATGATGGATTAAACCCAGATCAGTTGACTGGGGTGAGTGCTTGCAATGTTCTACACTCCGTCCATCATCCCGTTTGGTTTTGCTTTATTCGCCCAAAGTTGGCAGGGTATGCCTAGATGTGGGTCCCTTGCTCACTTTGCCACTGGATTCAAGATAGCCTGGCTGATGAGGGTTATGAACCCGAAACCGGTCCCAGGATGCTTGTTTCCGGTCCAGGGAGGACATTGCTTGGCAGTTCGGGCTAGACTGTTCCCTTGAGGCACAGGGTCAGACTGATTAGCATATGGCCATGTCTGAACTGGGGTGGCGGAGTGAGCTAAAGAATGATGGTCAGTCCTTTTTTACAAGACTGGACTTCTGACATGCAACTGTTGAGAGACGCTGGAGGCTAAGACAGTTGATACAACCGTGTCCAGGCACAAGGGGCGGTAGCGTATTTACTGAATCCTGCCTGCGTGAAAATAATTTAGAAAAACCAAACTAGGGTCTTTACCTCAGAGATAAAAGCTAAAGAATATATGGAGGAAATTATGTAGCATGGTTGAGCAAAGGCATGTCTTTTGTTTTTCTCTTTTTTTTCAGCAGTTGGCAAATGGATGTGGCAAGGTACAGGTCGGTAATCTTGATGGGGAGAGACCTTTTTTTTTATCCCCAGATAATTTCAGCTGTAGAGCCTGAGCGGCGGCGGAGGATCCGAGCACAGATGACATCACACAAACCTCATTGGTCTGTTTGCCTTTAGGTCAAGGCTGGGGCTTGGCGGGATAGGGGCGGAGAGTAGTGAGAGTGTTCTGGGGGTCAGAAGATGTGGGCAGGGGGAGGAGGGGACACAGGCATGGGAAGGTGGAAGCACTGAGGGGGTAAAAAAAGAAAAACCATGGTACATGAGGCGATTCACGAGATCGGTGGGAAGGATGGGGAAGCGGCTGATGCAGTCGGGAGTCAGGTCAGTAGGTAAAGCTGGTGTGGTCCGCATTGATAAAAAATTATACTGCTATAGATGACGAGAATCCGAATCGCCACATTGAATATATGTGGTCTAAATGATCATGCAAAATGGTGGAAAGTAGCAGTAGATTTAAAAGTTCTTATCACTGATATGTTATGCTTACAAGAGACCCATTTTGAGGGTGCGAGGAAGAGGCTAAAGGAACAGCTTGGATATAATCTTATCCTTAATACCATACAAGTAACCAGAACCAGAGGGGTGGCCATTCTATCCCAGAGGGGAGAAATAATATTTAAAAGGTGCTTGTCAGACAAATATGGGCGCTAGGTGTTAGCCGAATGCTGCTATTATAAGCATGTTTTTACCATCTGCGCTGTTTATGGGTCTACCGAGGAGGATCCCGATGTTCTGGATTTCTCAACACTCAGCTAGCACCGTGGCCAACCCCTCTGTGACAACCTGAATATTAATGGCATGGGCGGGCTCTGGAGCAGCAACACCTGTAATTAATCTGGCTGGAAATACAAGGTTTTGAGAGCTCTCACACCCTTAGCAGCCCTTTGGCCAGGGGGTTGGTCTTCACACCATTCTTGGTATTTATTATTTTGTGTATTTGTAGATGATCTTTTCTCTCTGTCCTCTCCTTTTCTGAGCATAAGTCATTGCAAACATTCAAAGTATGTGCTTGATGATTGATTAATTGAATTTTCTCTCCTAATGAGTGAAGGTGACTGTTCTGTATTTTTGAAGTGGTTCACATGCTCTAAAATTTAGATAAAGTTTTAAAATCTTAAAAGAGTCTGTGGTTATTTCATTTAATTAAAGTTTAGGTAAGTTAGTTTTATGTCATTATCACCATCAATTAGTTCAACTAATGGTCCATCGACCAGAGGAAAGAACTTTTTGATCAGTGAAAGGTTAGTTAAGGATAATGAATACCTAAACCTGATGTTGAGATCACACACGTAAAACTTTGACTCCAGTGGTTTACTCAATTTGTTTGTTTATGGGCCCAGGTGAGTATATGGTATCTGATGTTGGTACGCCACTGGATCAGTACCACTGGGCCACGGTACTACAGTATACGCGTGGTCTCGTGGGAGGGAATTCAGGGGACCGCTGACGTTGGCAGGGGTCACCAGATACTTATGAGTTATTATTATTAGATGAGGTTCACAATTGTTCCTTAAATATAATGAACCTAGCTACTACAAGAGAGCTAGATTTTAAATTGTATCAGCTGCATTTCAGGTATGGGTGGCACTTAAGAGGAAAATAGGGCTTGGCAGGATGAATGTTTACACTCCGCTTTTCAGGAACCCAGCACATCCGTCAATTTTTCCAAGTCTGCGCGGTGAACTCCACTCCACTTGCAGAGTTTTCTGCACTCTGCGTTACACAGAGCTAGCGGTGTTCCAATTGTTTTCCTCGCTCATGCTCCTCAACATCAAGTTGGCGAGCGACAAAATCCACCTCCCAGTGAGATTTTTCCTCGTTCGCAATCATCAACGTCAAGTTGGTGAGCGCGAGCATGGAAAATCAACCTCCCAGTGATATTTCTCAAAGAAAGTGGTTGAATTTCTCAATGTGAGTGGTCGCGTATGCTTGTAACCGGTCGCGTTGAGAAACTGTTCATTCGCGTTGAGAAAGCTGCTGCTCAAGTAAAAAATCGACTTGAACAGCAGAAAGGAAGCAGCGCCTGCTTGCGCTGGGCATGGTGCCATTTGCGATGATTGCACAGTGCGGACAAACACCCGGCACTGAAAATTCCCGCAAACGGCATTTATCCTGTGCACTCCGTCCAGGCTTAAGATTTTCATGATTCGGTTATGTCATGCTGGGAGGATTTGGGAATCCGGAGGATCGGGGACCTTATGGATGAAGATGGAATTCAGTTTGTTAATGATGCTCAAGCTAATTTTGGGGTTGATAGGAAAGATTTTTTTAAGTATTTGCAAATACAGACTTTTCTAGCTAAAGAAAGGGAAGGCAAAGGGATTTAGCAATGATTATATCATGGAGAAGGTTAGGCATTACCATCAGTCTTATATATGGGGGGCTGACTCAATTGAAGCAGGATGATCTTGAGAAGCAAGCGGATAAATAGATAAATAAGCTAGGCACAAATTGTGGCTGTTTTTTAGACTCTTTGAAACTAAGGAAGTCTATTTTGTGCTCTGCCGGACTACAAGCACAACACTACAAAACAATGTTCTCATTGTATTACACCCCAGCTAAGATAGCTCAATAGGAGGATTAAGCGGGGGTCAGTTGTCCTCGTTGCAATAGCACATAATCAGATCAAATATATATCTACATGTCCCCTGCTAGAAACCCTGAAGAGGGATATAGAAAGGTTTTTAGATCAATCCCTGAAACTAAAAGTAAACTTAACTCCAGAATTAATGTTATTAGTGGTTAGTAGCGAAGGAACACTAGGGACACATCAATATATTTGTTTTTGGCTATGGCAATGGTTAGAATCTGCATATCTTCGACTTGGCTGGATCCAGTTCCCCAACGTTTTGACAATGGTTTGGGAGGCTGTTATCTATTTTTAATCTAGAAAAGGGGGTATATGAACGGAAGGGCCAGAGGGCTAGAAAATTAGGTAAATGCATTTGGGCCCCAAATGTATAGCTGGAAAAAAGACCAGCCGGTAGGTTTCAGCTGATTATTTTACTATGAATGTTTGCACTTAAGTATGCCACATGATATCAAATATTGCTTTTAAATTGATGACATCCGAATCCCCAAGGTCCCATTATATAATATTGTATTGTATTTATCACCTTCTTTTGCTGAATTTCTTCAGGAATTATATTTGTATTTTTATGATGGTGCTGAATAAAAAAAAGAGAGAGATTAGACAGCATCTTTATGACTTGGGGTGTTCCTGTGATTTTAAAGTCTGACAAAGGCCCACCTTTCAACAGTAAGGAATTCAAAAACTTTCTCAGTCATCTTAATGTGAAGCATCATGAGAGCACTCTTCTGTGGCCACAGGCCAATGGCTTTGTCCACCTTTTCATGAGTACTCTAAAGAAAGCTGTCCAGCATTCTGTACTAGAAAAGCTTGACCTTAAAGCTGTTCTAAATTCCACTCTTTATGTTTACCGCTCAATCCCTCACTCGACTACATGTGAAAGCCCTGCAACCTTGATGTTTGGGAGAGCCATGATGACCAAGTTACCTCAATGGACCAATAGAAGAACAAATACTGAGGATGAAACGCACATGAAAGACTTAGGTCATAAGAGGAAAATGCAGACAAGTGTCGACATACATGAGATGTCACCTTCACAAAAGGAGATCGAGTTCTTGTGCACCAGCATAGAAAATGAATGTCTGATGCTCCTTTTAATGCTGAACCATTTCTTGTTGTAACCAGCGAAGGACACATAGTGACTGCCCAGCATCCTGGGAAGTCCATTCCGTGAGAGTCTTTTCATTTCAAACATGTGGCTCATCACTCGTAAGGCACTGATGTCATTGCAGAGACCAGTTCTGAAAATACAAGGGAAGAACCCCTGACTGCTGCTGTCTCTCCATCACCAATGCCAGTCATTGACATTTCTACTGCTGGTCCCAAGTTTCCACAGATGCAGTCGGGATGTGTGATCCACGTTCCACGAAGACTCATTGAAGAGCTCTAATTGAATATATTTGTAATTTAAAAACAAAGAGATGTAGTGTCTTGTGAGCATGCAATGACGGAGCCTTTTTGGCTCCTGATGAAATTAAATACAAATGTATAATAAACACTCGCTACTACCCTAAGGTGTCTAGGCGTGCAAGGTTTCAAAATGGGCAGTACCAGGTTAGGAGGCTGACCAGAGTTTAGAGACTCCTAAAGTCTACTCTGTAGAATAGTGATGTAACCATAAGAGTGTAGTGAATTGAATGCAGGTTTAGAATGTTGAGTTCTCAGGACTCAGACGTTAATGTACTTGAGAAGAGGTCCAAAGAAGGACTGCTCTGCTGCATCAAGGACCTGATGAAGACAGGTTGCACCGACGTGGACTGCACCTGCAGAACCTGGTAGCTATCAAAGGAGAAGGGACTGTGCCTTCTGTGCCCTGCTTGTGGGGAAGATGACTCCTGAGCCCAGCCAAAGAAAGAGGCTCTATGGGTCAGTTGGCTGACCTCCTGTTGCCAGCATAGGGCCATGATAGCTGTAGAAGCCTGGTGAGGCAACTTGGCAACCCAGATCTTCTAATCGCTGCACCTCACCGCCGTGCAGCATGAAAGAGCATGACCCAATGCTCAAAGTTGCCCTTGAGTCTGCTGAACCAGGTAGAGTTGTGAAAGTGCAGCTTGATCACCCAGAAATCAAATTATTGCCCAAGGAAGGATTCCACAGTGACTGCGATACAGGGTGACTGACAGTCCAGTTGTGAATGGACTTCTGCCAGGCTCACAAGGACTTTGAGGGCTGTGCGTGGGTGCGTGGATGGTGCTGACTGAATGGGATAGTGAAAGTGTCTGGACTGGAGTCGTAATACGAGTGTTTTTCTTTTCTTTTTTCAGCTCTCTATGAGTTCTGAGTACTGAGGCGAACCCTGTCAATTTATATCATTGGGTTTGAAACACGTTGACTATTATTTAACCACACAAGTGTGCTTAAAAAATACACTATGTTGGCTCATTTGTTTACAACTTTGTCAAAAAAATATTTAAAGTTATGAAACTCTATCGTGAGCCTTAATAGTTCACTGTCTGGTTGTTGCCCTGAATAAGGCTGTTATATAGTTTGAAAAACAAGTACCAAATTTCAACCTTTGGGGCTGGACTGAGCTTTCTTTTGCATTTTTTTTGTTTTCACAAATAGAAAATCTTGTTGATGAAACACAGAACTCAAGCTCATTTCATTTGTTTTTTTTAAGTGGAATTTGTTATCTATGTTGTGTCTATGTCATGTCCAACAATGTAGTTTGTGGTGTTGAGTATTTTGTAATTTGATACAAATCAATGTTGTGGTCTTCTGTGAATGTTTGCCTCTTGCTTTAAGAAAACTAATGTGTACTTGGAAAAAAGTTTGAAAACATATTTTCACAAACAATAAGAAAAATGTGAATGAAAACATAAATAAAATATGATTTACGGTCACATTAAGTGTCATGTGTGATCATGTTAAGTAATGTATCATTGATATCAGTATTGGCATGTGTGTTGTTGTGTGTGTATTGTAAATATGGCGCAACCATGGTGGCAAATGCAAAAACAACAGTTGATGGACAGAATGCAGAACAATGTCATACATTCACCCCAGTACCGAGATCTGGGCCTAAATCCATCGTTTTTTTGCTCACCATGCCATTCCAGTTTGAACCCAGCCATATGCAAATCAGTCTTGACCTGTGCCTCATGGGAACAGTCCAGCCCAAACTGCCAAGCCAGGTCCTCCCTGGACTGGAACCAAGCATCCTAGGACCAGTTTCGGGGTTTCACCCCTCTTCAGACAGGATAGCTTGATTCCAGTGGCATGGAGAGCACGGGACTCACGTCTGAGCATACATGTCCACCTCAGGGTGACAAATGCAATAACAACAGTTGATGGACAAAATGCAGAACAATGTCATACATTCACCCCAATACAGAGATCTGGGCCTAAATCCATCGTTTTTTTGCTCACCATGCCATTCCAGTTTGAACCCAGCCATATACAAATCAGTCTTGACCCTGTGCCTCATGGGAACAGTCCAGCTTGAACTGCCAAGCCAGGTCCTCCCTGGGCTGGAACCAAGCATCCTAGGACCGGTTTCGGGGTTTCACCCCTCTTCAGCCAGGATAGCTTGAGTCCAGTGGCATGGAGAGCACAGGACTCACATCTGAGCATACCTGTCCCACTCAGGGTGACAAATGCAAAAACAACAGTTGATGGACAGAATGCAGAACAATGTCATACATTCACCTCAATACAGAGATCTGGGCCTAAATCCATCGTTTTTTTGCTCACCATGCCATTCCAGTTTGAACCCAGCCATATGCAAATCAGTCTTGACTCTGTTCCTCATGGGAACAGTCCAGCCTGAACTGCCAAGCCAGGTTCTCCCTGGACTGGAACCAAGCATCCTAGGACAGGTTTCGGGGTTTCACCCCTCCTCAGCCAGGATAGCTTGAGTCCAGTGGCATGGAGAGCACGGGACTCACGTCTGAGCATACCCGTCCCACTCGGGGTGACAAATGCAAAAACAACAGTTGATGGTCCCGTGCTCGCAACCATGATGGCGCAAGGGTTTCTCCGGGTGGTGCAGGAAAAGTGATGCATCTTTACAGAGGCGTCACTTTCTTGTAAATTTGCCCCAATGTTCTCTAAAAGTAACCCTCTCTGAGCAATGCCACCTCCTTACACCTCTTCTAGTGTGTGTGTGCTAAAAAACGTTGGATGAAACATAGGCAAAGTTAATACCCCTCACAGTGCTTAACAAAAGGGCCTGAGGTCACAAGTGGAATTGGGTGGTTAAATAAAGAGCCTTCTGGCTCATATAGAAATAATGAGGAATACTTTGCATTGTTACGTAAAGGAATCACAGTGCATCAGGTCCTGAAGCGGTCATCGTGGAAAAGATCACAACTAGCTGAGAACATTAACATTGCATTATAACAGATACAAAAAGCATTGGCATAGCCTATAGGTCTCGCTTTTGGGACCTTATAAGTATTTAGTTATGCAGCACAATATCCTTACATCAACTGCTGCATGGCTAAACAATTATAAGGTCCCAAACGAGAGACCTATTGGCTATGCCAATGCTTGTTTTTCTTTTTCCACTCAGCTTTTCCTAGAATCATAACAGCCAAAAAGAGAGAAAGAAATAGGTATTATTAGGAGTGGAGCCATGCTTGGCACCCAAAGTTGATTCGATTTATTTCAAATTGATTTATTTTAACGGGAAAAGGGGTGTTCTAATTTAGTTCAGAAAAATGATACGTTCATGCATATGCTGCATAACATTTATGCTTTTATGGGAGCCTGGAAAAAAAATAACACTGAAAACAAGCTTGGGTACATGCCATGCATACAGAGCGAATATATGTTCGAGTATATTTTGGTTGAAGGTGACAAAAAGAAAATTATGGGTAGGAAGAGGCGCAGTTTTGTTAATCTATAAAGAAACAAGCAGACAACATTGTGGTGCTTTGACAGATGTACTGCAGCATTATTGCCATCACCATTTACGCTTCATATTCATTACTATGTGACCAGCGATACACAAGTTATCGCTGGATTATTTAATTGCAGTAAAAAGCCAACTATCCAAGTAGAGGTAAACTAGTTGACTGAAGGATCTTCTTAATCAGTGCATCTATCTTGCAGGATCTGTACAGAGGGTCCATTAGAGCATCAACAGTACTATTTCCTGATGTTTGGGGTGCACATTTTCGTTAGAGCAGGCTGTTTTACTAACCACAAGTACTTTTTCCAAAGAAAATAAAATGTAATTTATTTATGAAACCTGTAGCGCATGATAATTACCTGGAGGCATCCTGTTGCTAAGACTGGTAAAAAAAAAAATCTGTGTCAGCCAGGCTGCAGCTGGAAGAACCAAGGGGCATATTTACAACGAGGCGATAATAAATTATCGCCGCTTTAGCGGCCGTTTTCGGCCGAAAAGCGGCGATAATTTTTTCGCTATATTAGCAAGGTCACACTAACGCGTGAAACCTTGCTTTAGCGTGGGGATTTCTAATGCCCAGCTTTGCATCTCTAATGAGATACAAAGTGGGCGTTCCGACCTGACATGATAGGAGAAATGTCGCTAAGCGACATTTCTCCTATCATCAAGCCCCACGCTATGAAGAATAGCGTCAGGAAAAGTAGCGATAACACCTGTTATCGCTACTTTCCTAACACCTGCTTCAGGACTGATTTAGCCATGATATCCTATGGAAGGTGGATATCATGGCTAAGTTTGTGAGTCCATATCAACAAGGTAACGTGAGATTATCACGTTAGCCAGTTAGCGTGAGGATTTTTATTGCTATTGAGATAAGGGTTGCTAATAGCACGCTATCTCAGCGATAAAAATCCGTGCTAGCCGGCGATAATTATCCGAGCGCTAAATGCGCTTTGCGATAATTATCGCCGGTTGTTGTAAATATGCCCCCAAGTTTTCCCAGCATGCAGCTAGACATAGGCTGTAGATTGACAGGCAGGAGTTTCAATGGGAGGAAACTTGGAAAGGAAGGCTCGACCAGCAAGGCTCGACTGCCTGATCTTGGAAATGCTCAGTAAGGAGGCATGAACAGTACTTGGGAAAGATGGCGCTTTCTGTTCCTTACTTGTCTGTTACAACACAGAACAGGCGTACGCATGCTTGCAATAACTGTGTGGGGCGGCTTGTTCAAGATTAACATTTTGGTGAATCAATAATGTTTATAAGGAAATTAAAGACATATTTTGTGGTGAGTCGCATGCTTATTGCTACTCCAGAGACAGCAAATGAAAAATGTCCTAAGAGCATGATCTGTGGATTGGGAAGGGCTCTCAAAAACAGTTGTGACAAGCAGAGAAAAATAGGTTTAGCCTGCGCGATTGAGTGGAAACTTCAACATATATCACAATCTATTGAAATATGGGGATACATATGCAAGAAGCCTGATCTGGCTATATGTTATTTCAATATACCAGCTAAACATAGTCCCAAAACATGAGGCCATAAATTATTTGCCGACCAAAGCTGAAAGCCTAAAATGGCTGATTTTTAAGCATTTTGGTGTGAGGGTTCTTCATTCCATAGCGGCCTGCGAAAGTGAAAGTGATCGCTGTCGTGATCAAGCACGGCGGAGGTAAGACACATCGCGGCTGTGCGTGTGCACGCTCACATGCACGCAAGCTTAAGGCCACAGGCAGCACTTTGAAAACCCGTACACTAAATGTTTTGGCCAGTCCAGTGCATGCGCTGGATCAGGTGAGTCCTAAAAATGAAACACATACATGTTGGTTAACAAGGGAGAACGCTGTGTGTGATTGGGGAACCATGCCTAAAACAAGTATACCAGTTGTTGCCAAGTTCTTAGTAGCAATGTAGCTTGGGCATTGTAAATTATTGGTTTGTTAAGGCACTAGTTCACATGAAGAGAGGAGATATTCAAAGGAAGCTCTCTCAATACTTCTAAATTGGGCAGAGTGGATGATTTAACTACCCCCTGCCACATCTACCCAGTGGATGAAAATGAAATGTCACCACTAAGTGGAGGATGTAGAGCTGACCCACCTCCTCGCTAAAAGACCCCCATTGCACCTCTGTAATGCTGCTCAGTATAAGATAAGGAAAGAGCTGGTTTTACTCTGGGAGGGGCTACCTTTTCCTGCACCAACAGCGAATAGGAAAAGGTATCAAATTCCCAGTGTTGTAAAGTGCACCTAAACTGCACGGGCATGCAAAAGAATTCTCAGTCAATAATGGTTGGATGACGTATTAATCGGCCGGCAAAGAATTCGGCCAGGTAGCACTAGTCTATATGATGGACAGGACGAGAGATGTGACTTCGTGGCTAATGGTTCCGACTTTGAAACGTGGGGCCTTGGCGCTTTGCTCAACATCGTTGATTCTGCTTAAGTCCCTTAGTCTACCTTTGCCTAAAATGTGAAATGTAATGTGTGTAAAATGCATTTCGGTAAACCTCACTTGATGTACACAATCACAATATCATCTTTCTAAGCTAGCCACCCACTATGTAACGTACAGCACTCCGTAGCTTCTTAGTTACGTTTAAGCCAGTAGTTAATTTGTACAATAAATAAGTGCGGGGGCTCTCGTCAGGAGGCAGCTTGCACCAGCCAATTTCTCCTGTTCGTGCTGCCTAAATCAGAACCAACTGCTAACCATGAAAGTGGGGAGAGGACGTGGCGTAATGGCCAGAGCTGCAGACTTCGGAGTCTCGGCATTGGATCAACATTCTGTGATTCTGGGCAAATCACGTAATCTCGCCGTGAATGAATGTGTCCTTAACTGATGCTCATGAAAAGCGCAGGTGTTGATGATTAAGTGCCGGTGCTGAGCACCTTGGAAACCACTGCTCAAATTAAGCACTGGTTCAAGCTATAAAAATATCAATAGGATCATATCTGAACTCTCATCTCATACCCACACTTCCATCACATCACACCCAAAGGAGCTCCACTGGTCCCTCATACACAAACAATCACCTACAAAGCACTACGTAGCACTGACCCAGCATGCCTCAACATTCACATCTTCTTTCACTAACCTTCCAGACAACTCCACTTGTCCGGACTGTTTCCTGCACACATTCTATATATGTGGAAAACTACATCCAGCGATACAGATATTTCCTAAATCACTGCAAAATAATAGAGTGACCTCACACTACACATAAGAGCCTCATCCTCCTCACCGAATTCCACAAAAAGCTGAAGATCTGGCTTTTTGAGTAGTTCAACTATGTGCCAGGGCCCAGACTTACTGAGGGCTTGCGTCGCCATTGCGTCACACAAGGTGATGCAAGCTCTTAAGTCAGACTTATTATGCCATCCAGAGCAACCATGCATGGCTCTGCATGGCATAGTAAATCTGGAGTAAATCAAGGCAGTTCAAGTCGCTGCCTTGTGATACTCTGCACTACAAAGGCGTTCCATGGCTGGAGGGTGTGTGTTCCCATGCATTCAACCATGGTTTTTTGCACATTCCTGACTTACTAACAGTAGTAAACCTGGGAATGCGTTAAACTGCTATGCCTTCCCAGGTGAGGTGTCACAAGGAGGAATATGTTTATTTTTCCTTGCTTTTTCCTCTTTCTACATTTGCTGCATTCTGCACTTTGCAGCACACATAGAAAGAGGAAAGTGCCTCAGAGGATTGTTTTTGTTCAGGAAGGTGCCCCTTCTTGCACTAAAACAATCCTGCCTGTAATGCAGGCACCCATGCACCATGGCACAAAGGTGCATGCACTGGCATTTGGCATGCCACAATGTGCCAGTGCAGAGAGAAAGTAGGAATGTGCCACATGTATGCATTTCTGCCCTCTCCACTTGACACAACGCAGCCCAGCAAGCTGTCTTGCTGTGTTGCGTTGTACCAAACATTAGCAAATCTGTCCCCAAATTTCGTTATGTTCATCCTGCTCAGTGCCAGGATACCCTCCCGGGTGATCGCACGCTTTACAAATCTGTATATCATAACACTGCATGTATACAGTGCCCTACTGCCAGGTAGGAAGACCATCGTATGAACTGCCTTTTACACAATAAGACTTGAGGTGCGTCTCTTAGCATCTATTAAGATTTAAAGTCTACACAAACAGCAGCTTGGCTTTTGAGGTCTACTTACATGTTCAAAAGCTACACCAAAAGTCAAAAGTCCAGTTATTTTTTTAAAAAAGTAACATTTTAGAGACCAAGGCAGTGTTTTGCTGTCTTACACAGGGAATATTATCTTAAATAGGCACAAAATAAATTTTCACTCCATCACAGCAAACTACTTCTTATGTTTTTTGAAGAGAGTTCACACCACTGCAAGACTGCCAGGGATCACGGGGCAGCATGGTTCTCTTCCAGTACGACTGCCAGAATATGGGCGGTGGATCACCAGTCTAGCAGTCCATGGACCGCCACCACAACTACGGCGCTCCAATGGACTGACGTAGTTGTAATAAGGACCTAAGACGACTGGCTGGATAGCTTCAAAGTGCGCATGTCAATTTAGCTGGTGCAAGCCAGCTAAACAAACTAACTTGCGCAATTTGCAGTGTCAGGCCAGGTACTGCTCTAGTCCTCCATGCAGCAGAGGACACGCCCCTCATTTCTACCAGCTCTGAGGCAAGCTGATGTCTGCGGCACTCCTAGTGAAAAATAAAATGGGAATTAAATAATTTCATTGTCATTTTTCACATTGATTAAGCGTGGCTCACAACGGTTGGCGGGGGATGCATCCCCCGCCCTCATGAAGAAACTGCAGCTGGATTCAATGCAAGAATTTACTTTTTTTTGTGAAGAAAACAATCCTAAAACTTTGAGGACTGAGATTCCTTTCCTCCCTTTCTTTCCACTTCATGCTGAACCCGCACTTTCCAACAGTGGGACTTGTATTTGGTTGGGGTGCACCTCCATCAGTGCTTTAACTGGAATGAGTACATGCACTTCTTTAATTTTAGAGATAGTGTGCCTGAACTTCTCAACTGGGGTTCAGTACATGTAGGGCCTGCAGCCCCCCCTACACTCCAGAACCAGTCTGAAGTTTTTCCAGCTATGGATCTGCCAGTGCCGAAGGGGGCGCTGGAGCTCTGGGAGCCCCCGGTAACCACAGGGGCTGCGGGGCCTGTTGTTATGCCACTGCTATAATTCTGTTTCAATCACTGACCTCCATGCAAATTTAGGCTCAGTGTCATCCCCCAGTGAGTATAAGCTGTTGGTTTTCTGCCTGTGGAGAAGACACAACCCATCACTGCTAAAGCATTGACATCCAACAGTAAACCTGTTGACCATTGGTACTGAAAGGAACGTCTAAATGGGTGGTGCCCACAGTAGATCCTGGGGTTCAGAAAAATACTGTATTTTCAGGATTTCCACATTAAATACATTTCCATACAATCATTTTCAACTGAGCTAATTTGTACTGGAAATTTGACATAGATCCTGCCTACCTAGATCTGCCTGCCTTGGACACCGCTTGTCTATATCTTTAGGACTCTCCTCAGTCGAGTACGCTTAAATCGAGTCAGTTATTACGCTGTGCAACTACTTCATATATTGGAAATGCATTGGGGTTGGTTTCAAGTTTAGAAATTTACCTCTATCTTGAATGTCTCCTTCTGCTCTCGAATTGCAGGAAACACTTTAAAGCAGCAGGAGATGGAGAGCGTGCAGACAGATCAAGCACCGCACAATGGAAATGAAAGTGCTATTGCAGTGTTGTTGGTGGGAACAATGCTGTTAACCAGGGAACATTGCACTGTGACCGAGTGAGGTTAAAAGAGGTGCAGCACTGCTATCTCAAATAGCCACAGGATCACAGCTATCCATTCTCCTAGGCAACATATCAAAATGTAATTCCAGCTCAATTATCTCTTCTCTCACTGTGGAGGAAAGTTGTATAAAATAGTGGAGACATTTTCTGTTCTTCATTTCATCTGTACTTTCACAAGAGTTGGCCTTTTTTTCAGTCCACCGTGTCTGCGTTTAGAAGATTTTGAGCTCTGCTCAGACATGTTTGGCAAAATGTCAGATTTTCATTTCAGTAAAAAAATGTGATAGCTTTCAAGGAACCACATGATTGAAGTCACTCAATGCCATTCTTCTTGTACATTACTGGCGAGATAATCTTAGCTATGGTGGTCGCCAGTAAAAAAATTGTAATTGACCAATTGCAAATGGTTTTAATGACTCTATATGCGCCAACTGGGGTTTCGCAAATTAGGATACCAAAAGTGTGGGAAAGGACCCTGATTAAAATGAATCCCAGCAGGAATCATTAAAGGTCATCATACATTAGACAACAATTAACAATCCAAGATGAGTCTGGAATGAAGCTTAATTTTCCCCACAGCAGTTCAGTAGATGGTCGTTAGACATGGGGGTCTGTAGTTAGCAGAGAGGTATGCACCTTTGTCCAAGTAGGGACCCTTGCTTCTAGTCAGAATAAGGGAATTATCCACTTCAGATAACCCCTGTTCACACCCTTGGTAGCTTGGCATGAGCAGACAGGCTTATCCCAAACGCAATTTGTAAAGTATTTGTACCCAAACACACAGTACCCAAACACACAGTAACACAGTAAAAACACCACAAATGGACTCCACATCACTTTAGAAAAATTCAGTGGGCCCGATTCACAGAACAAACTTAAGACTAAATCCTAAACTTAGTACCATTCTGGTATTCACAGAATGCACCTAGTACTTCTGATATTCACAGAATGAACTTACTACTTTTGCTATTCACAGAATGAACTTAGTACTTTTGGTATTCACAGAATGGATTTACGACTACTAAACTTACGTCCGCACTCGGGCCGGAAATTCCGGTCCGGAGGCGGAGCTTCCGGCCCGGAGGCGGAGCTTCCGGTCCGGAGGCGGAGCTTCCGGCCCGGAGGTGGGGATTCTGGCTGATTTAGCTATGGCCGAAATCTCCACCTCCGGGCCGGAAGCTCTGCCTCCGGGCCGGAAGCCCCGCCTCCGGGCCGGAAGCTCCGCCTCCGGGCCGGAATTTACGGCCCGAGTGCGGACGTAAGTTTAGTAGTCGTAAATCCATTCTGTGAATAGCAAAAGTACTAAGTTCATTCTGTGAATAGCAAAAGTAGTAAGTTCATTCTGTGAATACCAGAAGTACTAGGTGCATTCTGTGAATACCAGAATGGTACTAAGTTTAGGATTTAGTCTTAAGTTTGTTCTGTGAATCGGGCCCAGTATCTTTATCTAAACCAAACAGGACCAAAATGAAAAAAATCCAACATATATGTATCAAGATATGATTTTAAAAAGGTTTTAAGCAACTTGGTCCGTAGAAAACTATGGATGTGTGAGTTTCCACCAAAGTACCTGTAGATGCGTCAAGGGTCACAATGCCAAACAGCCGCAGAGAAGTGAAGCGTCAAAAAACGTTCCTGAGTCCTTGGGGAGGCAATGCAACAGTTCTGCTGCACACAGGAAAAGTGAGGTGTCGAATCCAGACAGTAAGGGGAAGTCATGCGTCGACTCCAAGACGATTCTGGTCTGAGGTTGATGCATCAGAAAATTTGCAGTACAGGTGCGATGTGTGGAAATCCGGGATGTGCTGGAGGTTGAGGCAGCGGCGGCACACAGGCGCTGCTTTGATGTCTTCAGCCGTGGTTCCACGATGCGTCGATACTTATGGCCGCAGGGCCTGCGTCAGAGTTGGTGCGGAGATCACAGACTTCAGAGTTCAGTGCACGGGACTCAGCGTGCAGTGTATTTTTAACCACTGCCAGGCGCTGTGTCGGAAAAACAGGCGCTGGAAGGGCAATGCATCGATTTTCTTGGTTTCTTTCAGCTTTTTCAGTTCTCAGCAGTAGGAACAACCTCCAGAAGCCCATAACTGGAACAAGCACCTCCTGGCAGGTCAGAAGTCCCAGCAGTGGAGTTGAAGGAATCTGGTGGTGAAGTCTTTGTGTCCCTGAGACTATAGGACAGGAGGCAAACACACACAAGCCCTAGGAGATTCTTCACAAGTAGGTTCAGAGCAAAGTTCCAGTCTTTGTCCTCTCCTTGGCAGAAGCAGGAACTGCAGTCCAACCCAGCAAAGCAACACACAGCAAAGGAGCAGTACTCTTCCTCACAGCTCTTCTCCTTGGCAGAGGTTTCTCTTGTTTCCAGAAGTGATCTAATTCTCTGGAATTTAAGGTCCAATACTTATACCGCATTTTCTCTTTATTCTCTTTAGGGCAAGAGTCTCTGAGCCCAGTCCAAACCAGTTCTGTTGTCTCTGGTGCAGCATGACCACATGAGGTGGAGGCAGCATTATGCAAAGGAGACACAGTCTATTCAGGTGCAAGTAAAACTCCTCCCACCACTTTAAATGCTGCCAAGGTTTATTCAGCCCAGCTATGAGTCACCCGGGAAAGGCAGGACACACCTCGACCCCTCTTGTGGCTGTCTACAGTGAATGCACATCTCCAGATCCTGTCACTCCAAAACCAGACAGTCAATACATAAACAGCAGAGGCACACAGAATGGTTAAACAAGAAAATGCCTACTTTCTACAAGTGGCATTTTCAAACACACAATTTAAAAACCATCTCCTTAAAAAATGTGTTATTAAATTCTGAGTTCAGAGAGCCTAAACTCCATTTCTCTATCTTGTCCCAACAGAAAGTTATACTTGTAAGATGTTACAAACCAACTCCCATGTAGGTCTCTGGCACAGGTAGCCTTTCAATGGTGAAAAATCGAAATTGGCAGTATTTCACCATCAGGGTATGCAAAACACACAAGCACATGTCCTACCTTTCACATACACTGCAACCTGCTCCTGGGGGTACCTTGGGCCTACCTGAGGGGGGTCGTACATGCAGGAAAAGGGAAGGTTGGGGCCTGGCAAAGTCGAAATGGCAGTTTAAAACTGCGTGCAGAAACACTGCAGTGGAAGGTCTGAGATACATTTACAGGGATACTCATATGGGTGGCACAATCAGTGTTGCAGGCCCACTTGTAGCATTTGATTTACAGATCCCAGGCTAACACAGTGCTCTGTACTAGAGACTTACCAGTAAATAAAATATGCCAATCATGGATAACCAATCATAATAACAATTTACACAGGGAACACCTGTACTTTGACACTGATCGGCAGTTGCAGAGTGCCCAAAGCATCTAAGCCAGCAAAAACAAAATCCATCACACAGTCACCAAACATTGGCATAGCCAATAGGTCTCGCTTTTGGGACCTTATAAGTATTTAGTTATGCAGCACCATATCCTTGGTGCAACAACATCAACTGTTGCATGGCTAAACACTTATAAGGTCCCAAAAGCGAGACCTATTGGCTATGCCAATGCTTGTTTAATCACGGATGTAATTCGGTGTGTTGGCACTGGCATAGAAAAGGGCTTGGGTGAATAGGCAAGTGCTGCGGTGGGTGGGCAAGGGCTTGGGTGGGTGGGAAAGGGTAGACTGCGGTAGATGAAAAGTGCTGGAGGCAGATGGCTAGAGGAAATAAGATATGGCAGGAGGATAGATGGGAAGGCAAGTCAGGAGCATGTGCTATGGAATGCTTCTTCTATACCTGGACTCACGCTGAGACAACAAATGGATTGCCACTGCTTTACAGATGTATCTGTTAAAAATTGCAGTTGTGGATAACAGCATAATAGGATTCTACAAAAACACCAATGCAGTTCAGAAAAAGAGGAGCTTGTATTGACATGGACCCCCCTATATCTGCACCGATGCAGGAAGAAACTTTCCATGCTTGGTAAGCAATAATTGAGCCACGTTTATTCCAATAATGAAATCTACTGAGGCATGGATTTGCAGGTCTCATAAACACATATTTAAACAAGGCCCGCGTATCTTGCGTGCACTACCTCCAATCGGCTTTCAGTACCATTTGTATTGCCGGGAGATGCCTTTCTGATGTAGTACGGAGCAGTTGGGGCAGACATCACAGGAGAGCCCTGACCAGACCGCCAGCCTGACAGCTGCAGTTCTGCAGCGCACTCCTGAAAATAAATCAGGTTAGCCTCAGTAGATTGTCTATACCAAATAAAGAGCTCAAACGAGCAGATGGCAAAGCGTAGTGCTTACGATGTATGGTGTCACACTCCAGCAGCACCTCCCCAGCCCCTTCCGTGCTGAAATGCCTCATGCGGTGATACCCCAAGCCGGGGGGTTGTGTGCGTGCGCCCAATTAAAAAAAAAAAAAAAACACGTGAATTGTGAGCGAGTTGTGTGCGCACACGCGCGCAAAAAGGAAATTTTAAAAAAAAGCTTGCGAGTCTTGCGCGCGCGGCAGCAGCAAAAGTGATCGCACTACAGATGGTGCCTCGGGCTCTGATAGCTGGCGGCTGCGCGCGTGCACGAGCACGCGCAAGTGCACGCAAGCTCTATGCCACAGTGGCAGCACTTTCTGAAGCCCTTACTAAAAGTCTCGGCCAAGGCAGCTCATGCGCTGGTTCAGGCGAGACCTAAAAATGCGGGAGGTAGAAGCAAAAAGTCAGGGAAAACCACGCCAAGAATTCCAAGTCTAACAATGGTTAAAACTCAAATGTATTAAGGGGAAACCATTTGTAACTGTTTTTTTTAAATTCACCAGAAATAACATCTCACAAGAAACCCCCCATTATGAGCGCCAGGAAAAAAACAAAATCTGACACAAATTGTATGCATGCTCCATTACATATTTTGAGTAGTACAAAATGACAGCACTCCCATGGGTTTTCCCCACACAGACAGTGCTTACTTTGTGCCTGTGTTTGCAGGTGAAGGACACCAGCACCTTTTTCTAAACACCAGCACATATTTATCTATCACGTGGTGGCACTGTGTGCGTATTGTGTTAGCAGAATTTCAATGTGGCTATTTAATATACTTTTCAAAATCTAGCTCATAGATTCTGCTGTCAAAAGCATGTGGCAGGAGTGGCAGAAGGTGGGGTGGTGCCAGCTTCAGTGGACTCCCGAGAAATCGTTTTGGCCCTTGCCTGTGCTTAATTTGTAAAAATCATAGTGCCGGGGCTCTTGACAGATGGACACTAGAGCTTGCACCATCCGTTGTCCCTGGAAGCACTGCCAATGACAGCACCAACACACTACAAATCATCACACTCTTAAAAGTGTGACCATTCATACTATTACAGGCCCCAAAAGCTATAAGAATGGCTGTGGGGGCAAATATTAATAATTGGAAATTGAAATGGAAATAATAAACAGAAGTTGTTGTGCTCGTACCTAAATTGGCAGACACTCCTACCATGTGGCAGACAGTCATAAGCCCTGGTGATGGCAATTAAGTGTCGGTGCTGAGCTCCGGAAAGCACTGGCACAAATTAAGCACTGGCCCTGGCATCTAATGTTTTCACAAATTAGGTACTGCACTTAGATTAATTCAGGGCTGGCCGAAGTGATCTTTGCATGTTTAAAAGAAGTCGGTAATGTGGAAATCTGCCGATTTTCTGTGCATTAAAAATGCATCCACATGTTAGTCTTTATTCTTCCCTCAAAAACCTGTAATGGGGTGGTGAAATCACAAGTTTTAGTAACAGGTTTTCACGCATGGTATGTCCACAGCACTCAGTGTTGACCAATGAAAGAACTAAAATTGAGCATTAGGGATTACAATAGTTTCCTGGAAAGAAATCCTATTTGGCACTGGTCTAGGAGATATTCCTCCTTCACAAATGGGTCATTTATTCATGATTTAATCCAGCAAAGCCTATCAGGGGAAGCTACGGTAACAGATGTCAATATGACATTTGTCAATGAAAAATAAAACAACCTGGTATCACTGCAGGTGATAATCCTAAAGGGAATTAGCAGTGATTGATTTGTAAGATAAATAAATAAATAACTGCAGACGCCTAATATCTTTCTTAGGAGGTCGCTACTGACTTTCCTTAATGGCACTGACCACTTTCCCCACTGGTGCTGCCCACTGCCTGCACAGGCAATGTCCACAGCCAGACTGCAGCTAGCGAGTGAAGCAAGGCAGATTCCCTCCCTCATGGAGAGGGAGGGAGGTGGAGGGTTACCCCAGCAACCTTTTACTGAGGTACTGGCCCTTCTCTTCAAGGTTCTCCCAGAATTCATCTTTCCGAATATGTGGAGTCTCCAGCAGCAGGAAAGCATCACAGGGTGTGGAGCAAGTGAGGAGTGAACTTACAGCCTCCGAGGAGAGGAAGACCAAAGTTACATAGGAGCAGAGAAGCAGGCACAACAGACCCTGGCTAAAATGTGGCAATGGCCACTGAGAGTTCCACCACTTGTGGTGTAACTGCCCAACTGCCCCCTGGCACTGAGAAACCACCTTCTTGTTATGGCTTTTGAACGGACAACAGGGTAATAACAGTTATAATGTTTAGGAGAAACAAAGCTTTGAAAAGCAGTGCATTATTCTCACAAGGGTGCATCATTACTGCAATATGCGCAGTAGAATAAGTATTAGAACATTGGAATGTGGAGCACTCCATTGTAGACAATGGAGTGCTCCATGCTTCTATGGGCCGGTAAAGGCCCGTAGAGCAACATTCCAATGTTTTACAAAAGCGTCTCGAAGCTCGAGGGGACTTAAATCCCCTCGAGCTTCGAGAAGCCTTTGTTTAATTTGTTAGAACATTCTGCCCTCTAGTGGCAGAATGTTCCACTAGCCTTATAGCCCTTCGTAGCAGGGCTATACCGCTATTAAAGTCCCGCCGCTTTTGTTAAAGTCCCTCGCCTTCGGCTCGGGCCTTTAACGCTGCAGCTGGCCTTTAATAGCCGGTATAGCCCGCTACGGCAGGCTATAAGGCTATAGTAAAGTGACTAAATGCAATGACTTCACAGGTAATTTCATAGAAAACCCAAAGTGCAGCATTCAGTAGAAACAATGCTATAAAATAGTTGATGTGCTTAAAAAGCAAAAGGTTGCAAGTTAAAAGTTCAGAAAAATTAAAGGCCAATCAGTGTGGAAAAAAGCCTTGACAGTCATATAAGTACAAAAAAACTATTTGTGTAAATCAGTGAACAAAAAACATTTAAAGTAAAATGAGGAAGATGACACAACATTTGGAATGTCTGGAAATGCATGAAGAAAACCCCAACAATCAATTAAATAGTGTTAAAATCAGGAAAACCGATATAATGGTCCACAGAGGAGCAAAAGGAGGACATAATGAAGAAAGAGAGCTGGCAGTGTACCCAAGCATGGCACACGGGTGGTGGGGTGGGGGGGAATCGAGTGTGGGTGTCGGCTGGGGGGGCAGAGGGGGTCACGCATATAAAAAAAACATTTTTAAAAGCGTACCTTTGTGCCGGGTTCCACGTCTCTCCGTGTGGAACTTGAGGAACAGGAAGCAGGCCCCACTGACCAATTACAACACTGCAATGCAGCGTTGTGATTGGTAAGCACCCAGGCTCCCCTGACCAATCACAATGCTACAGTGCAGCGTTGTGATTGGTTTTGAGCATCCTGGTTCGACGCTCAAACAGGGAATGGGTGCCTGGGCTTGTTCCCCACACAGGCTGTAATGCAGCCTGCATGGAGAATGGGGAAAGTGCGCATGACTGGTTTCGCCAGCCTGGGAGGGCCAACCAAATAGTCATTGCGCACTTAGGATTAGACAAACCACTCCTCCCCTGTCCTGCTCTGAGAGCAAAGCAGCCCCGTAAAGCAGCACAAAGCATAAAATGATAATACTTAAAGTTATTATCACTTTATGTTTCTTCTTCACACTGGTTAAAAGCAGTGGGGCAACACTCTCCGCTATAGCAGAGGAGCCGCCACTGGCTGGAGATCAATTTCCTGGAATCTGTCAAAAGCAAAGTTTGACAGACGTGGTGTAGCAGTTTATCTAACAAAGAGAGAATTCAGAAGTTCAGAGGCATAGCTATCAATAGGGCCAGTGATGCAGTGTCAACCAGGCTCAGTGGGCTGATGGAGCCAGTGGACCCTGATTATTGATGTATTTTATCATCTAAGCAGTGGTCAATGGGCTATTTTCCTTGGTTACACTACGCCCCATGGCATCCTTGCAATGCCGCTGCAGATGTTGCCAGGTCAAATCAAGAGGTCTCGGTGGTAATCATAATAACAGCTCCAGCTGTAATTTAGCTATTGCCTCTAAGCACTGCATTTTAAATACAAAAACAGCAGGATGTTGATAGGAACTGTTTTGGCTTCTACAGTACTTATACTGTGTGTGGCTTTTGGTGGCAGTCCTCAGGGTACGTGCTTAAAAATTATGAAAACGAAGTAATTTCTGGGCACTTACAAGGGTCAATGTATTGACTTGCAATCACTAATTTGATATTTTGTTTGTATGTTTGTATTTGGTATTTGTTGAGCGCATATGTCACCCGTAGGTCTCATAGCGCTAGCTTATACTCAAGAACCAGAAAGAAAAGGAGGAAGAGAGCTAAAATAGCCAGGTTTTGAGGGATCTGCGGTATTCCTTGTGATCGGTTTCCAAATGGAGATGTAGAGGCAATGTGTTCCACATGAAAAGAGCAGTTCTAGAAAAGGATCTACCACCGTTCTTGACTGTGCGGACCTTAGGTACAGTTAGGAATTGTTAACTGGTGGAGTGAAGGGTTCTTACTGGTTGATATTTTATCAGTTTCTTGGCTAGATATTGCGGTCCTTTACTGTTGAGGGTTTTGTGTACCAGACAGCAAAGTTTAAAGTTGATTCGCTTTCTGATGGGAAGCCAGTGGAGGGTCTTCAGACTGGGAGCCAAGGGCGAGCGGGAGGGGAGGTTTAGGGCCAGCCTGGCCACAGTGTTCTGCAGGACCTGAAGATTTGTTAGATGTTCTTCATTTATGGATGCTAGTAATGCATTTCCGTAGTCCAAGCGGCTTATGATTAATCCTTGTACTAAGGGCATGTGAGAGGATAGAGGAATCCATTTAAAGACTTTTCTAAGGCTACGCATTAGACCATAGCTGGTGCAAACCACATTATTAACGTGGTCCGACATGGAGAGTTTGTTGTTTATTATCACTCCAAGATTGCGGACTGCCGACTTGGGTGAGGGGCAGGGTCCTAGAGAGGGGGGCCATCAGTCATTGGTCCATATATTATGGGCATCACCAAAGAGCACTATTTCTGTTTTACTAGCGTTCAGTAGAAGATGATTGCTAGTCATCCAGTCATTTATCGCCATCATGCATTGCTTGAATCTGTATTTAGTGTCAGTCGGGTCGGGTCAAAGGGTAATTAGCAATTGCGTGTCGTCCGCGTAGGACACTGTTTCAAAGCCTTAGGCTTTGATTATCTTGGCTAAGGGAGACTCATACAGATTGAAGAGTGTAGGGCTTAGGATGGATCCCTGTGGGACCCCCTTGTCAATGGGCTGGCTGCTGGAGGAAAAGTCTCCTATTTGGACCTTGGATGATCGGCCCGTCAGGTAGCTCTTGAGCCAGCTCAGTGCGGGGCCCTCGACACCAAGCTCCCATAGGCGCTCCAGGAGGATGCCATGGCAGATAGTGTTGAAAGCTGCTGATAGGTCAAATAAGACCAGGATGGCAGATTGTCTGGTGTCGAGAGAGAGCCTGATATTATTGACCATCTCTAGTAAGGCCATTTCGGTGCTATGGAAGGCCTGAAAGCCTGATTGGGAGGGGTCCAGCAGGTTATTGCTTTCTAGGTGTTTGGATAGTTGGCTATTGACAAATAATTCCATGACTTTACCAAATAGGGTTAGGAGAGAGATTGGTCGGTATTTGGAGAGCTGTTTAGGGTCAGCTGTTGGCTTTTTTGGGATGGGTCTGACTATGGCCTCTTTCCAGAGTGATGGTATGGTTGATTGAGATAACGAGAGATTGAAGATTTTGGTCGGATTGGGGAGAAGGGCAGGTCTAATTTTGGATAGAATCTGGGAGGAGGCAGGGTCGGTCGGTGAGCCGAATTTAACCCTAATTAGGGTGGAAGTTACTTCTTCCTGAGTGACTGCATGAAATTCTCTGAGAGAGTTTGCGTGCGAGAGGAGGTTCTTGGCGTGTCTCTCTCTTGGTGGCATGTTGGTCGGTTGGGGAAAGAGTTTGTGAATATCATTTATTTTATTCACAAAAAGGGATGAGAGGGAGTCAACCCACTCCTGTGAAGTGTTATGCATTGGCTTGGTGAATTCCTTCACAATCTTGTACAGCTCTTTGTGAGAATTGGAGGCCTGATTTATTCTGTTGCCTAAGTCATTTTTTTGGGCTGTGGCTATAAGATCCATGTAGTGCCGGTGTGTTGTTTTGTAGTGCTGTCTGTCTGTTGCATTTTTTGTATGCCTCCATTTACGTTCTGCCTTTCTAACGGCAAGTTTGTCAATTTTTAGATCTGGAGTGAACCAGGGGGAGAGTTTGCTTGGACATTTGATTTTTTTCCTAGGAGCGATGTCATCGAGGGTCGTGCCGATGGCTTGTTCAAGACATTTGGCTGCCTCGTTGGGGAGTACCAACTCCGAGGGGGAGAGGGGAAAAAAGTGTGCGGAAAAGGACTCTAAGTTTATCTTGTTCCAGGACCTACTTAGTTTAGACTCTTTCACAGCGTGTAGTAGGGTCGGTATTCCATGTATTTGGAACTTTATTACATAGTGGTCAGACCATAGGACTGGGAGAGGTTGGTCGATCTTTACTTGGGGGGAGTTCGTGAATAATAGGTCTAAGGTGTGACCGGGAATGTGGGTGGGACCTATCACCAGTTGATTTAGGCCTAATGTGTTTAAGCTGGAGGTAAGATCATTAGAGTGTGGATCAGATAGGAGTTCTGCGTGATAGTTAAAATCCCCTAATAGGAGGAAGTTGTCTGCAGCCAGGACGTGCGGTGCAATTGCCTCTGTTAGATGACTGGAGAAGTGGGCTCTATTGCCTCGGGCCGATAGAGAAGTGCACCTCTCCAGGACTCCTTGTTGGTGCTCTCTATTTTAAAAATGCAGATTTCGCCCCATTCTGCCTGATAGGACTCTATGGAGTGTATTTTGATGTTGGTTCTGAAAGCAATAGCTATCCCGCCACCCCTTTTATCCTTTCTGTCCAGTCTAGTCAGTTGATAGTCGTGAGGGAGGGCTACGGATATGTCAGGCTGTGAGGATTCGTGGAGCCATGTCTGTGTGATGAAGAGGAAGTCAGGTTTCTCTGAATCCAGTAGGGACCAGATTTCTAGGGCGTGCTTTGGAAGGGAGCATGCATTGCAGTATAGGGCTGTTTGGTGGTTGTGCTTTGGTGTTACGGGATTTATTGGGGAGTTTTTTGCACAGCGGCTTGCTATTGTAGGTAGGCCACAGAGTGGAAAATGTTCATGGGTCGTGGGCCTCTTGGTCATTGAGAGGGGATGTTGCCTTCCTCAAGGGGGGATGCTTTATTGAGCGAGTGGAGTTCCTGACTGGTATACTGCAGAATAGCCATGGGGGACTTGAGATGGAGATCGGTAGGTAAACGGGCAGAGTGGCTGGCGGCGGTCAGGCGTGGGCGGGATATGAGATTTAAAGAGAAGAATCACAAATCTTGATTGTTTCTATCAATACAATTCACAAAGTTTTCAACGTTTTCAAAGAGTATTGCTACAACCTGCGAGATTTTCAGGTTTTTATGAGTAATGTTGGAAAACAATTGCAACATCCAAGTAGAGGAAGTCTACAACGGCCAACGGTGCAATTTTCTGGGTCTCGGCTGCTCATTACTAGTCACGTGATATTGTATGTTTGCTTACCTGAAATGCTGTCTATAATATTTTCAAATCCTTTGATATATTTTCATATACTTTCTTTCTTCATATACCCTTGTGCAGGTCAAGCATACGCTGAGGCAAAATAGATCATGCCATTTGTTGCTATACTGGTTCAGAGGGGACCTGCCTGATAGTTTAGGACGGATTAGTTGCTATTTGTGCTGGTTCAAGGCTGATTTGCAAATAGTTGCACACTGAGCAAAACACTGAATTGTAGTTCAAAGTAGCACGAACGTGGGTTATTGGTTGGGGTATACACCTCTTCTTAAGCAACAGCAAAAATCCTTGTTAGTGTGAACCCCAAAAGTGATTAAATTAATCTATGCTTAACGCTCTGGTAGCTTGGCGCAAAAGCAGTCATGTATTGTGGTTAGAAGTATTGCTTTCAGTATTTATGCAGAACACAAACTGTAATTAAGTGAAAATACATTACCAAAAAAATCACACACCAATTTAAAAACATAGAGGCAAATTTAATAAATGATTTGACATCAAAATGAATGAGATCCAATCAGTAGAACTGGAGTTTTGAATTTTTTAATCTTTAAGTGAAATATAGCACCTGAAAGTACAAAGCGCCAATGTTAGAACTAGGGGTCTCTAGTTAGCTGAGGTAGGTACCTTAGTCCAAAAAGGGGATACTTGCTTCTAGTCAGGGAAAAGAGGGACACACTCTCAGATAACCCCTGCTCACCCCCCGGTAGCTTGGTATGAGCAGCCAGGCTTATCTCCACGGCAATGTGTAAAGTATTTGCAACCACACTCCCAGTAACACAGTGATAGCACCACAAATGAACACCACACTGGTTTTATAAAAATAGCGGTATCTTTATCAAAAGGGATACAATGAGACCAAACGATAAAAATCCAACATATGCGTATTCGTAATATTTCACTTTGCCAGTTATTAGGCCAACAATTCACTTTTAGGTTCTTGGGGTATTAATGAGCAATTCTCGTTTATCAAAAGCAGTCCTAATGCAATGCTATGCAGTTCGTAATGCTGTCTGTAATGTAGAAATAAGACAGTCCATAATTCAAGTACTAATGCAGTTCGTAACGCAAGAATAACGCAGTTCGTAATGCAAGAAAGTGCAGTTCATAATGCAAGAATAATGCGGTTCGTAATGCAAGAATAAGGCAGTCCCTAATGCAAGAATCAGGCAGTTTGTCATGCAAGAATAATGCAGTTCGTAATGCAAGAATCAGGCAGTTCGTAATGCAAGGAATAACGCAGTTCATAATGCAAGAACCAGGCAGTTCGTAATGCAAGAATCAGGCAGTTCGTAATGCAAGAATAATGCAGTTTGTAATGCAAGAATCAGGCAGTTCGGAATGCAAGGAGTAATGCTAGAAGCCAACCTGCGCGGTCAACTCGGGCACCACTAGGCCCCAACAGCAGAGACAACGGTCCGACGCTTAAAGTGTCGGCCCCGGTACTGCTGAGCAGGTATGGGCCGCTCGGGGACTCAGCGCGTCTAACACGGTGCAGTGGTAGAGAGATCGAAGCAACAGCAGTGAAACATCGGTCTTGTAAGTGATGCACTGGATCGGAGGTGGGGCGGTTCTGAATGCAATGTGCTGGGTTTCCCCATGTTGTAGAGGCAATGCGTCAATCTTTTCCATGTGGTGGCAGCGATGCATTGGTTCTGATGCAGCGGTTTGGGCGTGCGCTGCATGGTTCCAAGTGCAATGCATCGATCTGGTTCCTGAAACAGCAGGGATGCATCGGTTCCCATTGGCGCAACAATGTTGATGCATGGGTTCTGCCAGATACAGCCCTTATTTACTCATTTCCAAAGTCCCAAGACCGGTTTGGCGCCACTCGGCAGAGCAGGGCTCACAGGTGCTGTTTGCAGGTTGAAGAGAGAAGGCTTTGATATCCCTGAGGCTTCAGAAAACAGGAGGCAAGACAACAGGCCCTTGGGGCTACTTTGGGTTTGGGTTGCAGAGATCGGGTCTAGTCCTTCTCCCTCCCAGGCAAGAGGTAGCAGGCAGCGGGCCAGCACATCAAAGCAGTTCGGCAAAGTGGCACTCCATCCAGCAGCACAGCAGTCCTTCTTCCTTGTAGAATGTCTTTAGTTCCAAAAGTATTCTAATTTGGTGGTGTCAAAGATTCAGTACTTACACCCAGTTGGGCCTTTATAGTGGGGGAGGCTACAAAGTGATGCTTTGAACGGTACAGAGTCCCTTTCCTTCCTGCCCTGGCTCCAGACTCAGGGTGGTATGCAACCCTTTGTGTGGGGACAGGAAACAACCCTTCAGGTGTGTCAGCTCCTCCCTCCCATCCTGGTCAGGATGACCCCTCAACATGCAGATTGTCACTCAATCACACCTACCCTTCCTTTGAGCATGGCTGTCAAGAGGGAATGCAGGAAGCCAGTTGTCACCCACTGCAGACGTGTATTTCAGAGACAGGCAGAAGGCACCAAATGGCTACAGTAAGAAAAAGCCAACTATGTAAAAGTTGCATTTTCAGAATTGCAATTTTAAAACCAACTTCACCATAAGTTCTGTTTTTAAATTGTTATTTCAGAGACATCACATTGAGGGTCCCATCTTTTCCCAATTGGAAATTTGCCATACCAATACATTAAAATACATACAAAATTAATTAGAAAAATAGTACAACACTGCAATAAATATTACAAACATTCCAAGGTACTTATAATAATCTACAATTAAAATCAGTTACAATCCCATTTCCCTGCCAAAAATCTAAGCACTCCAAATAAACAGATCTTTGGTTAGTCAGTTCTGTAACAGAGAGCTAACGTGTGTATTTTGTTGGAAATGTTATGAGCGTGATATAAAGGAGCAAACCATTTCATACACACACTTGTTACATTTGGGCAAAATAGCATGATGTGGTTGATGGCCTCAATTTCACCACAAGCAAAACCACATATTGCATCAGTCCCCTTGGGCTGGCTTCATTTGGCTCCATAAGCCTTCAAAGGAAGGATCCCCCAGGCAGAATTTTATGGCTAGAGCATGCCGTATCTCAGGGTAGATGTCATCCCAATAGGGTTCAAATCCAACATTTAATTCATGCTTTAGATACCCCTGTACCAAGATCCTCTTCTCACTTAGTTCAAATATCATTTAATTCTTACATTGCCAATAAGCATCTTTTACCTTATTTATTGTTTATCGTTTCCCCACTAATCGCAGTGGGATCATCACAAATAGTGTCAAGATCTAGCTAACTTAAGGGACTACAAACACGCTTCCACCAAGACATCCAGGTATGCCAGGGTAATGGGCTACCTCACTGGTGGCAGCCAAATATATGCCTGCTAAACGATCTTTCTGTAGTCGTAGTCAGTACATTACTGGGGCTAATATCTAAAATAGGTCTGATACCAATTCAGAATATTGTGATGCTAAAGGTGTGCCCTGCCCCAGTCGCAACATTGGCCTTAGGAACCTATTCTAAATTTTTTGAACTGCAGAGAAATTTAAGCTCCATTTATCGCAGCTATAATTGCTTTTGCACTACATGCACGTAATAATGAGCTCAGGGACTGCCTCACTATTCTTTGTTCACACCTTATAACTGCAGCTGCTTCCTACATCAGAATTGTGACCACTCTTTCCCCATGCAGTTTCCATTATATTTTAACATCATACCGGATTCTCAAGTAAACAAATTAATTTACTTGTTCTAAAGTATCATTTTCCACTGAGAAGGACCATTTTTTTTAAAGACATTTTTCTTTCATTTGAGATTTAAGTATTTAACATGGCCTGTGAGGCCTACATACAACTGCAAAATTATAAAAAATAAAGCAAAGAAAGGAGTGAATGCCTAACCCAGTCCACCCCCCACCCTCAACCCACATACCATCATTAAAACACAAATGAAGTCCAAATAGTAGAATGGTCATTTCACACCTGCCTGCTCTCCTCCCAGGAATGCACAAACGTATTCCTCCATTAGGTGGTGTATGGGACGGACCGGCTCCAACTCATTGCCTCAATATTCAGCCCATCCCTTCCAGATCTTAGGGGAGCCCCTCGCTTTATACACCGCCACTTCCAAACCCATACAGTGATCAATCCCTCTCTTCCACAACCCCAACGATGGGGGGGGGCCAAAGCCTACTTTTTTTTCTAACGTCAGCCCTAAATATAACAAGGACAATTTATACCTATCCCCACCTAAATCATCGGTGAGATGGAGGAGGGTGAGTCTCAGGTCCATCAGAATCTGCCATGACAACCCATTGGCATCCACCATTGAACAGTATATGTATCCATCATGGCACCCGTCACCTGCACTGATGCTGTCAAGTCAATATACAGCAATTTAAGATAAGAAAAAAATGAGCACAGAAATTCAGGCATTGAAGTAGAAGTACTCCCAACTCACTAAGTCAAATGCTTTGTTGGATCACCGCCAGTCCCTCCAACTTGTCAGCTAGAGCTAGTGCATTATTTAAGTGACAGATGTTGTGACACGTGGTACAGCAGTGCAAAAACCCCGCCTGTTTGGGATGCAACTGACCAGGGATGAGGTGCATCAGCCTATTTGCCAGCGTGTTAGCCAACATCTTGACCTCCAGGTTCAATAAGGAAATTGGGCAATATGAGGAGTGTTCGTCGGCTGGTCAGCACAGTTTAGGGAAGACTACAATCTCAGCATGGCAGAACAGCTTCGGTTGCCCTGGATATGCCTAACCCCACCATATGTTCATGGAACTTGGACATATAAGCTTTAGAAAACTCAGGGTGTTCCCAGTGTCCAATACCACCAAGGCTGATGAGACCTCCTCCCTGGTGAGCGCAGTGTCCAGCAAGGCGCGATCAGCTAGCGAAAGAGTCTTAAGGGGAAGTGTCTTTCTGAAGTCCTCTTTCTGTGTCCTCGACAAAGCCTCACTCATGTAGACACGCTTCAAGTGGGTAGCGAAGCAGCGCACTATTTCCCTGTGGTCAGTGAGCAACATGTCAGACACGTCCCTGATCAGTGGGAAAGAGAAAGAACGAGGAATACCACAGACATAATCTATGAAGCATCTGATTTGATGTGGTCCCCCTTTGGTATATGTAGATGTGGGCCACCTGCCAGGTTAGTTTGGCCTCTTCCAATAAAGTCTGTTGGTAATGTTGCTTTAAAAGACGTAGTTGCCTGCATGTTGCTTGTCTATCACTTCTAGGACCCTCCGCGTCCAGTTCTGTTATATGACTACGAGGTCTATCAGTTCCTGTGTTTTGCTACACCGGTCCTCGGTATAATACCTAATGCCTACCCCTGAAGAGTGGGCTTCAGTGCTTCCCACAGTGTCTCAGGGGATGTCACTGTGTCAATGTTATGGGTTAGATATACATCAATAGAGCTCTCCATGTGTCTATGGTATTCCAGGTTCCGAAGGTGCCAGGGTGATAGGTGCCATGCAAAGGCTGGGCACTGGTGGCCCACACAGAACCTCAAGCCTGCCATGTAATGATCGAATATTCCCCTAGAAAACAAGGTAATGTCAGAGACCCTATTTATTTGTGAGGGGGGATGAGGAAGTAATCAAGTCTGGAGTAGGAGCAGTGAGCAGCCGAGAAAAATGTATAACCCTCTTCCAAGGCATTGTGCACCCTCCATACGTACGTCAGATCCAGTGCTGATATAAAGGAGGACAGGCATACTGTTCTGGTCTCCCAGGGCGTTTCCTGTGGATGTCACCTGTCTACTGTGCAACTCACAACTCCATTCTAGTCACCACCAACACTGTGAGTCACCCAGGGAGCTCGTACAAGCTCGTCCCACAGTACTGTCATCAGATCCAAAAAGGATTGCCCAAGTCGGGGAGGGGCATAGACACACAGCAATGTGAGAGATTCCCCATTTCCTCCATTCATGTCTTAATATGTTGAAACAGGACTGCATCTTTCATCGAAATGCCAGTGCCCTGGAAGCCCCTCATGAATCCTGAGTGATTGACATCAGCCCCCACTTGCTTTGCGTGTTTTAGAACCGCCCATCTTTTAACCTTATCAAGTAGGCCATTCTCATATCACGACACCTCCCACAGGTTCTCAATAGGACGAGACTGTGATGGGTCACTCACGGCGATGTGGGATGAGAGCATAGACATGCAGAGTGGGTGGAGAAGGGGCAAGGTCGAGGGCTAGAATAGCCTGTGCCACCATTATGGCGGTCGCACCAGACCCCGGTGGAAGGGGGGTGCGGTGTGGGGGTGGCGCCGTTCCAGTTGATGACGCTCCCACCCCCAGGTTGACCTATAGGGAGGTTGGTATCGAGCATGAACCGGAAGCACTTTAGTGCTTCCGGTTCAACGCTGAGCCGACGTCCAGGCAGACCGGTCTAGACCAGCCTGCCCTGGGTTCCCCTTTTAAGAGGGGCTGGTGGGTAGCAGAACAGTCTCTTGTTCCTTGCTCCCCACAGGATAGGAAACCGGGCCTGTAGTGGCCTATAATCTTCTTTTTCTTTCTCATTGCAGGTATTGCAGATCTTAAGGAAGCAGAGTTCCAGCAGGAGTGGTTGGGTGTCTCTCTTTGGAGCCCCTTATCTTTCTCGTTGCAGGGCTCGGTTTTGAGCGGATTTTGGGAAGCGGAGTCCCGGTGCGGCAGCAGGAGCGGTCGTGTGTCTCTCGTCGGAGCCCCCTTTTCGAAGCGGAATCCAGGCGCCAGCGACATTGAGTCGTGAGGGTGGCATCGCAAGGAGGGAGGTGGGGGATCTGACGCGAGCGGCTGAAGCCGGTAAGCGGGAGACGGTCTACCGGCGGCATAAGGCATAGGAGGTGGCGCGCTTCAGTGTTTTTGGACCACGTAGGTGTGCAATCTGTGGGGCACACAAAGGGGCAAGGTGAGGGGTTTGATAGCACCCGGAGAGTTTGCTTTCCCTCTGTATGAGTTGTAGTCTGCATAGAAGCCTGTATTAAGAATTTGGATTTGGCTGTAACGTTTCGTGGGCAGAGGTTGATGGCACTCACCTCTTTGTAAAAAACAAAGCACGTCCAGCGCACATCAGAGGAGCGATCAGCGCCCAGCGCTTTATGTTTCCTGTGGTACTTGCAATATATCAATCCCACGCGGCGCACTAGAAGCGATTGTTTGCCGCTGTTTTAGGCCAAAAGGCCTGGTAGTGCCAAAGGTCCAAGGAGGCACAAGGGATTTTTGGGCAAGCAGATGGAACGGTTTTGCATTACTAAACAGCACACTATGGGGAATTGTTTAAGCAGTTGTTAAATATAGGTGTGATCACAGGGGTGCAGTTT
The DNA here is from genome assembly GCF_964204655.1 of Triturus cristatus. Lineage (NCBI taxonomy): Eukaryota > Metazoa > Chordata > Amphibia > Caudata > Salamandridae > Triturus > Triturus cristatus. The sequence continues at coordinate 306,476,654 of NC_140582.1, read as the reverse complement.
TTTGGGCGTGCATAGTCTGTTACACAAAAGAGAAGGTGGAGTGAAGGAGCACGTGCAGGAGGGGAATAACCCTACGAGATACAGAGGTAGGGGCACACGCTGCGAAGCGAACAGTTTTGTTTCCCCCCCTGTTGTGCAGTGTCAATCAACAGACGCAGTGAAAGTCGCGTGGAAGGGACAGTTTCCTGCTCAGGGCATTGAAGACACTTACAGAAAGTGGAGGAGCCGGTCTGGAGATCGTGGTGAGCAGCACCGGCAGGCCGGCATTTTCACTGCTTCCAGGAGCCACAGAGGGTTTGAGTGGGCGATTCACCTGAGTCTGCTGGGTTAGCCAGTGGGTCGTGGCTCTGGTTGCGTGAGTGCGCAGGCTGGCTGGTGCCGCTGCTTCTTCCAGGTGAGAGTTAGGCGCATGTGGTTCGGGTTGTGTGCAGGAATTAAGTAGAGGGTTCGTGCAAGCAGACCCGGTCAGGACAATTTTGTCATCCACAATAGCCCCTAAGGCACGGCGTAATGAGAAGCGGTCACACACTGATGTCAAGCTGGAGGGCGTAATGAGAAGTGGTCACACACTGATGTCAAGCTGGAGGCTTTAATGCAGCAAGTCCAGGTTTTGGGGCAGGCCCTCAATCGTTTGCAGGAGAAGGTAGCTGGTCCAGAGGTAGTAGAGGGGAGGCCCAGGCAGCCTATTATTCTGCCTACACCCTACTCCCCGCCTTTGCCTGAACGGAACAGGCCCAAGCCCACCGGGAGAGGGGTGGGGGGGCCCCGGGACCGTCCCCCAGGGAGGAAATTGTGGTACCACATGCACCTGGTGGCAAAGGCGTGTTGGCGACAGTAAGCACACCAAAGGGCACAGGAGCACAAAAGACGGCTAAGGCAGCAGCACCAGCAGGTACGAGTAAGATATTGCCCCCTTTAGGCTTGGGGGAGAAACGTTCCGATAGGGAACAGTTGGGGTGACATTTATCTCAGGAGACCAAAGAAAAGATCTGTAAGGGGGCATATGTCACCATTTTTTCCCTGTTGATAGATGAGGCAGAAAGGGAGGAGGCAACGAAGAACAAAGAATGAACACATCACAAAGAGTGGGCAAACATAATTTTTAAATACAGGGTAGAAGAAAACTTGACTAATTGGATACAAGGTTTCACTATATACATTGCAGTCATGTTAGAGCGTTTCCCAGAGGTTGAGTCTGAAATGGCATGTTACCAGAATAGGATCACCGTCACGCATGCAACAAAGGGGGGCAATGGGTGGAAGGAATATGATAAGGATTTCAGAAGGGCAAAGGCGCAGGACCCATCATTGGGATGGAACCAGACTGATATGTTTATTAATTTGAAGCATTTAGTCCAAGGCCCATCAGACAACATGCGGGCGCAGGCAGAAGAAAACGGGCGGTTTCAGCCCTTTAGGGCAGGCCCCTCCGGTAACACGGGGGGCATCGCGGTTAAATCAGTGGGCATGGGGAGAAAGGGTGTCTGTTTTGACTACAACAAGAGAACCTGCATTAGGGCACCAGGTACATGTAGGTTCAAGCATTCCTGTGGTTTGTAAATTGATACTTGTATAGCGCACTACTCACCCGCAAGGGTCTCAAGGCGCTTGTACAAATACCGCTGTGGAACCCATCCTGGCTTTCCCTGTGAGGCGTCCACTCCTGGGCACCCCCAAGGTGGAGGCCAGGCATCCTTAGTGTTGTGGGGGCCGTTGTGGAGATTAAGCAAGCTATTGCCCAGAGTTGCAGAGTGGGACTCCATGATTGGAATGGCACCGAGGCGAGAATTATCAGGTCCATGGAATTTTTGAGCCCAAGACCCACCGAAGCGGGGAATTGAACCCTGGTCCCGGGCTAGACCTCTGCATCAGGGTCTGCCGCTCTAATCATTGAGCCACACTTCTCACTGGTTTCTGTGGTAACGCGTCCCACCCTGAGTCCAAGTGTTTCAAGAAATCCAGAGAGAAAGGGGTCAAGAAGCAGGAATGAGGAGGCACAACTAGAAAAGGCTAAATCCCCTGTTAACGTCGGCGCCATGATCCCCTGGCTAAACATGTACAACTGCCCTGAAGCTGCTAAGACGATCAGGGAGGGGTTTGTGGAAGGTTTCAGGATCCCGGCGCAAGACTACAATGGGGTGGCACACTGTAGAAACCAGCTCTTGGTTAGGTCCAATGAGGGCATAGCAGAAGCAAAAATTCAGAAAGAAGTAAAACTGGATAGCGTGGCAGGCCCATTTGACAACATCCCAATGGATGCCTTTGTATGCTCACCACTGGGGGTGGTCCCTAAGAAGGCGCAAGGCGAATTCCGACTAATCCACAATCTTTCAGCACCAAGCGGTAATTCTGTGAGCGATGTAATTTCAGACGCTATGTGTAGTGTAAAATATGCATCTTTTGACCAGGATGTAGACATGCTCAAGTCCCTAGGGCAGGGGGCCTTATTAGTGAAATCTGACATTGAGTCCGCTTTCAGACTGCTGCCAGTGCACCCTTTGGATTTTCACCTTCTAGGTTTTCAGTTCCAAGGGAAATATTACATGGACAAATGTATGCCAATGGGGTGCTCTGTATCCTGTGCCTATTTTGAGAAATGTAGCTCCTTTCTGGAGTGGGTTTTCAGGAGGGACACGGGCCACTAGTGAGTGCTGCATTACCTCGATGATTTTCTTTGCTTGGGGGCCCCGGGCTTGGGGGAATGCAGGACAGCATTGTCAAAGTTTTGCGCATTCATGTGTGATTTTGGCGTGCCATTGGCACCCGGGAAGACAGTGGGTCCGAGCACACAGACTGAATTCCTAGGGATTGAGCTGGATTCTGTACAAGGGGTGTCTAGGTTACCAGAAGAGAAAGTGAAAGATTTCAGGGTAGCTTTGCAGCACTGCCTAGACTAAGAGAAGGTTATGTTGCACCAGTTGCAGCAAGTGGTGGGGCAGTTGAATTTTGCACTACGCATGATCCCGATGGCACGCCCTTTTTACCGCACCATTACCAGGCCATGTCGGGTCTTAGAGAAAAACATCACCACACCAGATTATCTGGTGAGGTCAAGCAGGACATGCTAATTTGGAAGGCATTCCTGCACGATTTCAATAGTAGGGTGGTGTGGCACAGCTCGCCTAGGTCCAGTCCGTAATTGGGCCTGATGACTGACGCAGCAGGTAGCAAAGGTTTCGGTGCCATTCTGGGATCCGAGTGGGTGGCACAGCATTGGCCGGGTTGGTGGAGAGACTCTGGGCTCACAGGCAACATAAGCTTCCTGGAGCTCTTTCCCATCCTGGTGGCCCTGTCCGTATGGCCTGAACGGCTCAGAGACCAGTCTGTAATTTTCTGGTCAGACAACATGGCTGTGGTGGAATGCATCAACAACCAAACTGTGAAGTGCAATATGATGCTGCGTTTGTTGAAGGAGATTGTTTTACAGTGTATGAAACTTAACATACTTTTTAAAGCCAAGCACGTGCCGGGTATATTGAATCATGCAGCTAACGCATTGTCTCGTTTTAAAATGCAGGCATTCAGGTCACACATCCCAGAGGCAGCGGTACACCCAACACCTTTCCCAGAACTGCTCTGGCAACTTCGTTCCCCCAATTATCGGACCTTGTGGCAGCTAGTCCAGCGCCCAGAACCAGGAGTACTTACGAAGGGGCGTTTGGGTCTTTTTGTCATTTCTTGGGGGAAACGTAGGAACAAAAGTGGCTTGACCCTGGGTCAGTGGTAGCGTATCTTACCTTCATGAGGGAGCAGGGGCCAGGCGACATATCCCGGAAATATCATTTTTTGCTAAGGTAAAAGTGGCGGGGGATCCCACAAGGAATATTGTGGTACGCCAAGCTTTGAAAGGCTGGCAACGCTTGCAGGGGGACCAGCCCGATGTCCGGAGCCCAGTAGGGCTGGAAACGTTAGCTAGTCTAATGGTAGCCCTGTCGCGGGTTTTCGAATCCGCAAGTCAAGTGGCATTGTTTCAGGCAGCATTCTGCTTCGCATTTTATGGCGCCTTTAGGATAGGAGAACTAGTGCCAAAGAACAAAAGGGATTAGCAGGGTGGCCTACAGGTGGGACGGGTAAGCTTAGGCAGGGACTCCGTGCTGATCTCCATACACAAGTCCCAGACTGATCAGGTAGCCAGGGGGGAGAGCATAGTACTACACAGGGCAGGGAATCATACATGCTGCCCCGTTGCCAGATTGGAGGCCTTTATGGCACAACGGGTGCGGGTCACGGGTGGGCCTCTCTTGATACATAGGAATGGGGCACCCCTCACTATATTTCAGTTCTAGAGAGTCATGGTTCTGGCCATGCAAGACGCCGGGCTGGATTCAGCTAACTTTGGGACCCACTCTTTCAGGATAGGGGCAACCACGGCGGCAGTGGCCAGGGGGCTGAGGGAAGACCAAGTCAAGAGGATCGGTAGGTGGTCCTCTAACTGTTATAAGAGATATGTGCGGCTGCACATGCTTTAGCTGGTTTTGTTGGGGTTTGTCATGCTAACTGCGATTTCCTTCACCCTGTGACGCAGAGAGGCGGTGACATTAGTACACTGTTACAGAGTACTACGTGCGGCTAGGTATGTTTTGGGCATGCCGGTGGCAATTCACTTACCTATGTCCTATTCTCCACGTTTACTTGCAGTTTCTTCATCCTGTGACTCAGAGGAGAAACCTGCAGCGGTCCCCAACCAAGATAGATCAAGGACACCGTGTCAACCAGGGGGACGACAGACAACAAGCTACGAGCGAACAGCAAAGGTGATGGCTCAAATTCACTCTTGGCCCCAGGAACAGCAAGAAATTTGGGTTGTGGGGCATTCTTATGTCCGCCGTTAAAAACTTTCTTTTAAGAGGCCTACGAGGCCAGGGCACATCAGTTAGGAACAAAGATGGTGTTTTTTGGACAGGGCGGCCTGTGTGTGGGGCAATTCAGGGAACTGGTGAACCGCGCTTTAAAATAAAGTAAGGGACCACCAGCAATCTGGATCCTGCCCCTAGGGGGTAATGATTTGGCTCGACTAGGGCGGTGGGTACTAGTGGAGGACCTGCTCACCGAGGTAGGGTGGATGTCAAAGAGGTTTTCCGAGTCGATGATCGTCTGGTCCCACATGATCCCTAGGTTTCAGTGGAGAGGGGGGGAGTCAGTGCGGGCGTTGAATCATGCGGTAAAGCAAGTTCAATAAGCTATTCAGGACCCCGAAATTTAGGTCAATAGGACATAGGTACATCAGGGGGGATCAGTTTTTTCTGCAGGACGGAGTTCACCTCTCATACAAAGCAAATCAGGCTTTTAAGGAAGACATCTTAGCTTGGGTGTAGAGTATTATGGGACGCAGGACATGACCTTCCTAGTGGGCTGTGGGGGAGGCCAGATAGTCGGGCAACTACACTGGCCTGTGCCGGTAAGGTCATGATTGGTAAGCATAGTCTTCGGTCCTTAGCGGTCAGCACCATGTAACTCCAGAGGCAGTGACAGCTGGTAAGTAGGCTGTCGGGGTGCGGGGGCCGGGGGACTAATTTCTTCCCAGTGGGCCTGTGGCCAACCCCGCATGCGCATCAGGGCACCAGTATGCAGAAGTTTGCAACCCCCTGTGATGGAGTTTAAGGCTCAGGGTGTAGGGGGGCCCGGGGGAAAGCCTCCGTCCGATAAGCTGTACCCCCTGCACAACCTTTACTCCAGTAGAGCATTTGTAGTTTACTCAGATCTGGGGGCTGCCAGTCATTGACCTTGCCGCAGGCTCTAGAGGAGACACGCAGAAAGTGAATATATGCATTGTTAGATTTACGGTAGGAGTGTCTTGTGTATTAGAATTTGTTAAGGTTAGCCACATGACAGCATTTGTCTATCAATGTATCTGTACTTTCTGCGTAATTTTTTGTACTTAAATGTTAATAAAAAATGTTTTTAATTTGTAATAAATACGGCCGGGGGGGGTCACATCCCCCCATCCAAAAAACCTGGTGTGGACATAATAATTTGTCTAGGGCGAAGGCGATGGTGGCCATCCCCATAGTTTTGGTGGGTCCAGTAGCAAAGGGGACTTAGGTAAGTACCAGGCCATAGGGGCAAGGCCGAGGGCTAAAATAGCCCGCGCCGCCATTATGGCGGTCGCACCAGACCCCTGGGAAGTGGGTGGTGGGGTGGGGGGGGTCATCACGCCAGTTGATGATGCGGCGCTCCCACCCTCAGGTTGACCCAAAGGGAGGTTGATATCGAGTATGAACCGGAAGCACTTTAGTGCTTCTTGTTCAACGCTGAGCCAACGTCCAGGCAGACCGGTCTAGATCAGCCTGCCCTGGGCTCCCCCTTTAAGAGGGGGTGGTGGGGAGCAGAACAGTCTCTTGTTCCTTGCTCCCCACAGGATAGGAAACCGGGCCTACAGTGGCCCGTAGTCTTCTTTCTCCCCACCCACCATCCCAGAAGACAGGTATTTGTATGGGTATGTCACTAATGTATCTGTGTTGCTTTTTTAATTTTCTCATTACAGGTATTTTTAGAAATTTAATGAATATAAGTATGTGTTGTAATTAGCATGTAATAAAATGTCAGTATTTGGTAATTTTTGTAATATCGTCGTATTTAGTAGTGTGTTTCCGGTCAGGCGGTAAGGTCATGATTGGTAAGCATAGTCCTCGGTCCTTAGTGGTCAGCACCATGTAACTCCAGGGGCAGTGACAGCTGGTAAGTAGGCTATCGGGGTCCGGGGGCCTGGGGGAGTAAGTTCTCCCCACTGGGCTTGTGGTCACCCCCGCACGCGCATGCACTTCAGGGCGCCAGTATGCAGAAGTCTGCAGCCTCCTGTGATGGAGTTTAAGGCTCAGGGCGTAGGGGGGGGCCCGGGGAAAAGTCTCCGTCCTATAAGCTGTACCCCCTGCACAACCTTTACTCCAGTAGAGCATTTGTAGTTTACTGGGATCTGGGGGCTGCCAGTCATTGACCTTGCCGTAGGCTCTAGAGTGGACACGCAGAAAGTGAATATATGCATTGTTAGATTTACGGTAGGAGTGTCTTGTGTATTGGAATTTGTTAAGGTTAGCCACATGACAGCCTTTGTCTATCAATGTATCTGTACTTTCTGCGTAATGTTTTGTACATAAATGTTAATAACAAATGTTTTGAATTTGTAATAAGTACGGCCGGGGGGGTCACACCCCTCCAATCCAAAAAACCTGGTGTGGATATAATAAATTGTCTAGGGGGAGGGAGAAGGTGGCCATCCCCATAGTTTTGGTGGGTCCAGTAGCAAAGGGGACTTAGGTAAGTACCAGGCCATAATGGGCACCGGGTGGGCATATAGGAATAAAGACAAATAAAAGAAACATAAAGAATATTTTCAAAAATGGTAAAGCAACAACTACACTTAGAACAAATGTTCAACCCCCCATACTTCGAGAACAGAAATAATCTGTTGCTGGGCAGACCATGGCTAGGCCCCAATAGGCAGCCCCGCAAGGCTTGTCCCAATGGATCCACATACCCAACATTAACAAACTATTTGGAGAATCAAGTGCAAACTCGCAAAGTCTTATGGTTATCTGTGGGATTATACACATCCGAGTTTGTAGAAGGCACCATCAGGAGTGAAGGTCCCCACCAATAGCACTAAGGAGGCACTGTGATTGATTATTATGAAGCCTGGAGCTCACCCCCTGCAGCCGGATTGTCCGCAGTCCATTATGAGCGAGACCAATTACAACGCTTCGTCTGTGTCTTTGAGGGCTTGTTTTGTCTGTCCCTTAGGGAAGAGTCAGAGTCAAAGCACGGTGGAGTATGGGGCTGCACATGAAAACTTTCATCGGTCAATTGAAAGACTGCCTTTGGCGTACTAGAGAAAAGAATCTGGGACGGATATACGACTTTTAGCTTTGCTGGAAAAAGGAGAATGTACAGGATTAAAAGATCGAGGAGGTGCTATTTGGCTGCCAGGAAGTATTGGAGTTGTTTTCGCACCAACCTGGTGTAATCCAAGAAGATCATTATAGTTTGTGGTTATTACAGAATTTTGCCCTGGAGCCCAGCGTGTTTAAGAATTGCGTCTCTGTCCATGTAGTTCAAGAGTTTTGCAATGACAGATCTGGGACTAGAACCTGGAGGGGAACGCCACACCAGCACCCTGTATGCCCGTTCGACCACAAATCACGAAGAGAGGACCTCCATTCCATTTAGGGACCCTCGCACCCCTCGGAAAAACAAACAAACCACAGGTTGTTGTGGCATGCTCTGCCATTCCCATTTTTCACTTCTGCCACCAGGTTCTTGGTTATGGAGGTAAGCTCGGACACCATTTGCTGCAAGGAAGTGACAGAGTCCTATATTCCAGAGACCCGAGTTTCTGCCTCTGTAATCCACTCCACTGTGCTCCGTAGGTCCTGGCAGAATAAGGTGACGTCAGCACCCACTGCACCTATTTTGGCATCGAGCATATTTTAGGACTGCATGGTGGCTGCCAAGAGGGCAGCATTGCCAGAAACTGGATCCATATGACTGCCTGCCCCAGTCAGTGAGGAGGGCCCCCCTGGTTGGGTATACTAGTAGAGGGTGCTTTGTTTAGCACCGGGCAGCACCTTATCTGTGGCCATCTTTCAGAAGTGAACTTAGGTACCACAATCCCCTTGTCGTAGTACCAGGTACTCCAACTGACCTATTGGGGTTTTGTTGTAGTTTAGCTTGTTTGACTTAGATTTAGTGATATACCCTCCATCCACTCCCAGGAAAGATTGTTTAAACCTACGACAGGCTTGATGATGGTAGTTACTATCCCTCGAGGAGGTATAAATACTAGTAAAATGTGAAACCCATTCCTGCACCCCTATGCTCCTATAATTCTTGACCCTACATTGATTATAGCACCATGTGATAAGTGACCTAAAGTTCTTTTCCATAGCTGCCTGAATGACCTTGACACAAACCTTAAATCCCATTTCACGATTCTTCCTCCTGGTTAATTATTGAAAAATTCCTGGTCATTCTTATGAATGTACAATGAGCGCCCATGCTTTCATGGTGCCTCACAAGAGCATAAGATAGCTCCTTCTTTTTCACTCAACATTCGTGATAAAACCATTGACCAGTTCAAATATTAACATTCATAAATCCCAAGCTCCTAGTGGTCGTCATGAGGGGAAATATACTCAATAATTTGCTCAAATAGGACCAGTACCCTTTTATCATCCAACTCCTCATCCCATGTCATTATCGACTCCTCAGCATTAGCCTTAATTAAATTCCTCAAAATCAGCGCAAAGTGCCTTCTGGGAGTGACCACAGCACGTGAACAGTTTACAGTCTAATACAGATGAAGGAATTAGGCTCATGGAACTCTGTTTCCCCCCTCTTTTTCAGAGTGTGACTATAGGTACCGCCTCCCTCTGGATCTATGTTGCCCTAATTAGGAGCAACACCAGTAGGTGGTATACGGGGGAAGCTTCTGCCCATTTTTTGGTTTTACTATCACTCAGACCTGATGGCATGCCCCACAGTTATGGTTGTGCCACATGCGTTTAAATACAAACAAACCTTAAGATGTATGTAAGACGTTAACATAGGGGGAGAGACTATGTCCCACCCCAGTGCACACACACCTTGAGTTTGAACCAAATTGTTCTTTGAGATTTTAAAGGACTATGCACACCGAAAAAGCATTAGAGGTGATTTTCACACACAGACCTATAAATGTTTTAAAAACTGCATGCGTCTTGAATGCAACACATCTATGTAAAAAACTAGAAACGCTTACCCAGTTGCATGATGAGCATGTTGCATGACACAAGCCCGCTGCGCTACTTCAGCATTATCCTCATCAGTGCTTTTTATCTTCCATGTCTTAATGCATAATGTCTGTCTCGCTGTATTTAATCGTTTCAGATATTACAAGAAGTTGGCTGAAAATCGTCAGTCGCAAATAAACCTCCCCATACATGCATGCCTTAGCGAGTGTGAGTTCACTGTATAGGGTTTCTTGCCCTAGAACCTTGTTCCTGAAGAAAGCCAATGCGACTCCTTTTCTGACACATGTTGACTAAATAACAGGATGTGAGAGACCACTAATTTCTCACTGCAAATCCACCACTGTTTTTAACTCTACCCAAGAGATCCACTATTAAAATGTATCCCTATGGGGTGGATATTCTAGAGGTAGGTTTAAATATCACTCACAAATTCACCATATCACAAAGAAAAGAAACCAGCTCCACTGTAATCAATCATCGCAGCATCTTAGGTGGGAAACTGATGATGAAGCATGCAACCAACTAGGTTGGTGAGTGAGGGTTCATTTAAAAAACCTTTTTCTGAGACATCAATTCAATGGCATGAATGACAATAGAATGGCATGGTAGTTAGTTCATTCTTTTTGTTTGACGTATTGTAACCCTCTAAGATGATCCTATTAGTTGCCCATATATCCTGAAGGCAACATATATCATTAGATCCCATTAAATTCAACCACTCTATAACCTTCATTTTATTTAATCGATTGTTTACATTTCAGTTAATAATGTTCACTGAGTTAAAAACCCTTTTCCTCATTGACCTAGATGATAGTTTTCCCCTTGGGGTAAATAGGGTGAAGAGGGAGCCATTATACTAAACACTCCCTCTGCCTTGTAGGCATTTCTATTGCTTGTAAGTACTGCTGGAAGCAATGCTCATATGTTGTCTCCTGCGAGGTCGGTTTTACTTCGGTTGTTTTTATTGCTCCTGTTGGATTTGTCATATACTGCCCTCTAACCCTTCTTCATCGTAAATACAAACTGCTTGGCAGCAATTATCTGGTGGTAACGTGTAAAATGCTGTCAGCGCATATTGACAGGGGTAACTAAGAGCTTCTTGCCATGCACCATTCCTCCCATCTTCATCATAATTCACAGATCCAGCCACTTACCCAATGTGTACACAAGGTTGAAAGGAGTCTGCCAGTGGGTTCAACAATCCAATCACCTGGGCGGGCACCCAATTAATGCCACGAGAGATAGGCGGAACAGTTTGGTAACTAATGTGTACAAAGGAGGCAGAGAGGGGACCCCTGCTCCTCCTGGGGTGGGGGGACAAACTTTATCGTTTGACTGGGATCCAAGACTTCCTCTCCTTGACCCATATTTTCTCCCACTTGCTGACAAGCAAACCTCACTCTTTGACGTCCCTTTCTGGAAATCCTTCTTTGCTTTTTCTTAACTTCCTCTTGATGATAGTGTCTTTATTTGTTACTCCAGCCTTAGGTATTTTTTCTATAGGCAAATTTAGGAAATATGTCAACTGTAGGGACGTCCGGTAGAATACTGGTAGTTGCCATAGATACAACTACTGTCTCCTGGCTGGGTTAGGCCTGGGAAGAAACGCTGCCATTTCACATGCACACATTTCTTAAGTTGAGTTCTTTTCTATACAATGACTTTTGACACACATTTGCTTGTGTGACAGTGCAGGATTGGTTTCTCTGAAACCACATTGCTTACATTTCTACTTCATAAGTACACTATCACGACACCTTGAACATTCAGTACAACGTCTAAACTTACATTGTGCAAATACTATTGTTTGTTATTTGTTCCTAAGGCGACCTAGCTATCACAAGAGGATAAACAATGTCAGCCCGGCTGAAGTTTCGACACGGAAGAATGGTGTAAAATTAAGTATTTAAATCATTGAAGGAGGCATTGTAGATAAGAAGTAAGTTTAATCCAGAGAATGAAAAGTCCCATCCATCAACCTGCTGGAGTCAGGTTCAACTGACTCATCTCAAGCATACAAGATTCCATCACCATGGTGCTACTCAAAGGAAAACACTAGCAAGCATGACATATATAGTACAATAGCTTAGGAACAAAATGAAAGCAAGAATTAAGCACAATGTTTAACACCTTCCCTCCATAATGGACAAGACTAAAACAGAAGAAATGAACTCAAAATGTAATAAACAAAGTTACTGAACCTAAATGGTATGAAAACAACAACATTAATTGTTCATTACAAAATCCTTGAATCTTGAAGGTTTAATTCTAGTTCTTACACTTCTCTCCCTCTGAGGAGTGGTAGGGAGACTGTGAGAGCCAAAGGCATCATTAGAAGGATTGACCACCGAGCCATCACTCAATAAAGGAGAGCCATTACTCAATAAGGAAGTGTTTTTGATGACAACGACCCTATTAAGATTCCAGATACGAGAATCTTCAGTCTTAATAGCATTTGTTAACACTTTGACAAACTTGTGAGGTTTTTGAAATAAACCTGAAGCCTTTCGCCCCATTGGAGTCCTGATCATAACTAGATCACCCACATTAACAATAGCGGTTTTGACAGCTTTCCTGACATCATACCTTTATTTTCGTGTAACAACCTTTTCTTTTTCTTTGGACCTCCACAGATCTTATGAAGACTCATTTTCCCTCTTAGACTCAACATCATTGACCCAAAAAGGTGCTACAAGTGTATTAGGATGTCTCCTTTTCAGTAGATCAAAAGGTGTACATCCAGTAGTTGCATGAGGGGTGAACCTACACACCTCAACCTTTTTGTTCACATCTTCTTTCCAGTCCAGCCCATTTTGTTTTGAAATGGAAACGGTTTCTTTAAGAACACAAATAAAGCGTTCTACCGTACCATTCGTTTCTGGAAGATAAAGTGAACAGCGTTTGTGGCTGATGGAACAAAACTGTAGACTCCTCCATTTCAGCTGACACAAATTGCAGCCCATTATCAGTCAATAAAAACCCAGGAAGGCCTTCCCGTGAAAAAATCTCTTTAAGAAAAGAAATAACATGTTTGGTGTCAATGCATTTTTTAAATTTGATTTCAGGCCACCTGGAATACATGTCTATAAGAACAAAAACATATGTCTCACAACCATCACCAGTAACAGGACCCAAAATGTCCAGAGCTAGTTCATGCCATGGACCCTTAGGCCGCTCCCTGATGACCATGGTTTGAACCCTAGGTTTGAGACATTTTTCACTTAGATAACATGGTATACATTCTCTAACTGATCGCTCAACTTGAAGATCCATTCCTGGCCACCAGTAATTAAGTCTCAGTCTTCCTTTGGTTTTAGACATTCCCTGGTGGCCTTGGTGAGCCAGTTCAATTAACTCACCACGAAACACCAAAGGAGGAATCAACTTTGAACCTCTGAAGATAAGACCATCAGCTTCAGACAATTCATGTCTAACATTCCAATATTTTTCTAAGTTACCATGAACCTTTTTACTCCAACCTTTTTTGATTAAAGAACACAGTTCTTCAAGATCCTCATCAGACTTACACTCCTCTCGCCACTTGTCTTCTTTTATTCCATCATGTTCAATGTTACTCACCCATTCATACATCTCTTGATCTTTATAGCTCACATCGTCCTCATTGGAGTGTACAAGTCTTGAGATAGTATCAGCAATGCAATTACGTGCCCCGGGAAAATACTCAACATTAAAATCATAAGCTTGAAGAGCCACAACCCATTTAGATATTCTGCTAGATATGGCATCAATACCCTTTTTGTTAAAGACTTCACACAATGGTTTGTGATCTGTTCTCACACTAAATTTGGTGCACCAAAGCACATTTTTTAATTTCTTTTTAGCCCAGTGTACCACCAAGGCTTCTCTCTCAATTACAGAATACCTAAGCTCTGCCCCCTTTAAACTTCTAGAGGGAAATAAAATCACATTGACCGTGTCACCCTTTTCTTGTTGTAAAACAGCTCATAGACCTTTCATACTGGCATCAGTGATTAACACAGAAATCAAAGAGGGAGCAAAACTCCTCAGTTTGGGAGTTTTCTAAAGATGAGTTTTTAAGTTATTGAATTCATCTTCACACTGTTCTGACCACTTGAAATCAACTCCTTTGCACAACAAGGTCCGCATGTTAACACTTTTCTCAGCAAACCCTTGGACAAATTTACTGTAGTATTCAGTCATACCAAGAAATTTAATTAATTCCTCTTTATTTGTCGGCTGGGCCAAGTTTTGTATAGCTTCATTTAACTCATGTTTAGGTTCCACACCGTTCTCAGAAATAGTGTGCCCAAGATAGTTAATGGAAGATCTTCTGAACTTACATTTGTCCAACCTGACAGTGATGTTATGTTGGCTAAACCTCTCCAACACTTGTCTTAACCTTAAATCATGTTCCTTGTCATCTCTCCCAAAAATTAAAACATCATCTTGATAAATTTTAACACCAAGTTGACCTTGCAACACTTTCTCTAACGCACTTTGAAAGACTGACGCTGCCGATACCAACTCAAACAGCAACCTGATGATTCTAAAGGTCCCGAAAGGAGTAATAAAGGCAGTGTAATCTTTCGAGTCATCATCTAATTTAATCTGATGATAGGCAGATTTGAGATCCACTGTTGAAAACACCTTGCCATCCTTCAACAACATGAGCTTGTCCGAAATTTTAGGAAAGAGGTACCTATCAACAATGACTTGTTTCCTTAAAGCTCTCAAATCTATGCATAGATGCAGACTTCCATCAGATTTGCGTGCTGCGACAACTGGCGCCAACCATTGCGTCCCTTCAACCTCTTCTATTATGACTTCAGACTTCAATTTTTCTAACTGGTTTTGCATTTCTTCCCTCATAGAAAAGGGAACACCACAAACCATACTTGAGACTGGTACTGCTCCTGAAACTAACTTGATTTTATGTACATAATCGCGAAGACAACCCAGTTCGCTGCTGAACACACTGGGAAATGATGTCTTGAGATTAGAGGTGTAAGCAGCATCACCATCATTAGTGTCAATTTTATTCACATTAAAAATTTCTTTTAATAAAATGGGAGGATTGCTATTTGGATCCAACATAACACCGAGGTCCTTCTGGGGGAACCAACTTAATATGCTATCGCCTTTGTGGGAAACATATGCCTTCCCAGAGATGACCCTCCCTTTATATTCAATCAACCCTTGAAAATAACCCAAAAGTTTAATTGGTTCTCCACCATAAGCAAAGGGCTTGATATCCGCTCTGAAAATTTTTACTTTATCTTTTAAGTAATGAGAATAAAAATGTCTCGAAACAATGGTTATTTTTGCTCCAGAATCAAACAGCACACGAGTGCCCTTACCTTCAACATCACCTCATCAAAAGGACCTTTCTTACTATTATTAGAAATTTGTGAAACTATTTGACCACAGTCAAAATCTGAATCAGAGTCATCCTCCATGTAGGTACTTTGAGAAACTAAATTTACTTTCACTTTGGTTTTCTTTGTTTGGCAAGAGGCTGTGAAATGACCAACCTTTTTACAATTGGTACATGTGGCTTTCAACGCAGGACACTTCTTGTCATTTGCCAAGTGACCAAGATTCCCACATCGAAAGCATTTAGGTTGGAAATTGGGTTTCTGGAAAGAGCGAGAGACATTAGGTTTTGCATTACATTTAAAACCTTTTTTAACA
The DNA here is from genome assembly GCF_964204655.1 of Triturus cristatus. NCBI lineage: Eukaryota > Metazoa > Chordata > Amphibia > Caudata > Salamandridae > Triturus > Triturus cristatus. The sequence goes on along the minus strand of NC_140582.1, from coordinate 306,461,256 downwards.
ATGTTTCCTTTATAAGACGTCTTAACTTTGTGTACAACCTCACTCTTATTTTCACGTTTAGTGATGATTTCCAATCACTTCTGCGAGTGCTCAATTTGTTTGGCAATGGTAATAACCTCTTCTAACGAAGGTTCATCTTTTTGCCAAATATCATCTCTAACCTTTTGTACGTTATAACCTAACATGAATTGATCCCTAATTCTCTCTTCAAGTAAAGCACCAAATTTAGATGACCCTAATTTCCTCAATGCTGTAATATAATTCTCCACAGTCTCGCCATCATTTTGGTTTCTACGGCCAAAATGATATCTCTCTAAGATCGTGCTTACCTTCGGTAATTAATGTCTATCTAGCTTTGCAATACATATCTCATATTCATTTAAACTAGAATCATCGATGTCTAGCAGATGGTCAAAGACTTCCTGTCCTTCGGACCCAAGGCAATGTAGAAGAAGTGCAGTCCTCCTTTCCGCACTAAGGTTAGTCCCACATACTTTTGCGTACCTCTTGAAAACCTTCTTCCACTTTTGCCACCTGATGGGTGGATCACCGGGTGAAGATAAGAAGAAAGGTGGTGTGGCAACGTTTTGCATGATAAGGAAATGGGATAGATATAAATATTGTAACAGTACTAAGGGAATGCTTCCCTAAATAAAGATGTAAAAGTTAATGATACAATTATATAAGAGTAAATACTGTAAATATAAAAAACATGAAGCAATTTTTTTTCCTAATACACGCTATATCAAAACTGATGTAGAAATGTAACTACCACAAGTCTTTCCCACTAAAGCGTTCTACGAATATATGTATATTTCTTTAAAAAAAATATGTAAATCCCAGTAACAGTTCACTGAAGATGTGATCACAGTGGCGCTCTGTAAATAAACAAGAGAATTACGGTCTCAACGATGTCCTGTAAGTAGAAGAATTGCGCAAACTAGAGCGCTTAAGAGAAAATACAAAAAATGACGGCGTCTTCCAAAATGGCTGTCACATTACGCACGTAGCATACAGCGCAACGTGATGACGTATGTTGAACCACAGAGTCTTGGGAACAGGAGATACGAGGGAGAAGTCAGAGTTCCAAGTGGGGCCACGAGGAAGGAAACGGAGTTCCAAGTGATCATTAGGATTATTGTTGATTTCCAAACAGGTGAGGTCGTTGAGGCCCTTTATTATTTTTCAAAGGGAGTAAGATCGTTTAAGCCTCTAAGTCATTTCACAACAGAGTACGCTAAAGAAATCCCAAATAAACGAGAAAAGCTTCAGAATGTCAATAAAATACAAAACCCCCTTTATCGTTGAAGCAGGTATATTTTACATTCTGCATAATGGCCAAACCAGAAATCCAGGTAGAGAGCAGTGCACGAAGAAGTAGAAGTGAAAGTTTCAAAACGGTGTAACGTTGGCAATCACATTCATATCGTGCATCACGGTAAGGCAGGAAATTTATGCAGAAAGCGGTGCATATAAAAAGAAGCAGGTAGCGCCCCAAAATGGTGGTATCTTGAGATCAATCACATTCATTTCGCCATAAAAGTAGAAATGGAAAAGCACGTGGAGTTGTCAGTACTAAAATATGTCCAACAAATTTCAAAGAAGAGTTGGGTTAATTGTTTAGGTATAATGGCAGTCTTACAGGAAGGTCAGGTTCAGACCAAAATCACAAAGAACCAGGTTGATCTCAATCTTGTGAGTCTCCTTAACAGCATAAAAGTAAACTGCAGAACGGAGTACCCAGAACAAGAATAAATGAGAATGACCAATATGAGCCCAAATCAAAGCCTCCCAACCCTTCTAAGATAAAAGACGCTAAAGGTGAGGCATGTGGCGGATGCTCAGGTTCTCAATTGTACTTTTTAAACACTCACATGAAGAGTAGACTGACGAAAGTAGGAGAGCTCCATGCAGTAGAAATAGAAGTCCTTTTTCTGGTTTAAATGCGATGTTGGGACTAATCTTGCTTCATCTGGAAACACAGGGTTGGTTCCAGCAAATCATCGCCAGTGTAAAATTAAGTATTTAAATCATTGAAGGAGGCATTGTAGATAAGAAGTAAGTTTAATTCAGAGAATGAAAAGTCCCATCCATCAACCAGCTGGAGTCAGGTGCAACTGACTCATCTCAAGCATATAAGATTCCATCACCATGGTGCTAAAAGGACAACACTAGCAAGCATGACATATAAAGTACAATAGCATAGGAACAAAATGTATGCAAGAATTAAGCACAATGTTAAAGTGGCAACTGTTATTATTTATACACACACATTTCCATGTTCAAATCAGAGGCTGAGAGGTCACTGCTGTCTGAATCTCAGCCCAGCTGATTCCTGTTTACCCTCTGTAAGAAGGGATGTCCAACTTGTGACCAAGACGGGGACCTGAACAAATTCACCCACAGGTAATGGGTAGTCACATCATCCAGTATGGAATTTTGGCAGATCACCAGCCCTAGCCAACTAGGCTAGAGAATGCACAGTAGGAGTACACTATAAACACAACTTATATGCCAGCATATATACACTGTTCTAGCACAATGGTGGAAATGTTTATCCTTTTCACTATTCTCCTGCTGCTAATCACTTTTATATTCTTCTGTCTATTAATCATTGCAGCACATATATTTTATACAAGAATCAAAATGGTTCAATAAATAGTAAAATGCCCATTTGTGTCTTTCTTGTATATCTTGCTGGGTAGGTTAAAGATCTGTTACCACAATTCCTTGGAGAGTCAGGGTTGTCATGTTCTAAGGTTGCCCAATCCATTTGTTACCCTCTGAGGTTTAGGGGTACATATAGTGATACTGTGAGCTAGCAGAACTATAGGTCAACCTATCCTGAGAGTGCGCATAGAATCAGTATGGCACCACCCCCTTACACTCTCACACCCCATTCCACACATCACAACATCCTCTTCTTTTAATAAATGTTTTAAAGAATAAACTACATAATCCCCTTTTTTTTCTGCCTCTACGTTAATTCCAGTAATGGGCTTTTCAGGGTGTTCAAATGCTTCGTCCATCATAGATGGGTTCGCAATTTCCTCCTTCTTCAAGATAGAGGACACTCCGTCACCAAAATCCCCAAGCTCTCTCATCATGTTTGGTGTTTCATTTAAGGGTTTATACTTATCAACTTTATTTAGAGTAATGGTAACTCCATACATCAGCACTGCTTCGTCTTTCTTGGGAGGGAAAGGCTGTTGGGAATTCTGGTCTTCTTTACCAGTCAAATATTGTAATATCTCCATTAACATCAGCAAGGCAGCGTCGGAGCCTGTGGCACATTTCTCCAACAGGGCTAAGATGGAAGTCAGTATCCTTTAAGGGCCAGTAAGGATTCAGAGATAAAATGACCCCCATCAAGGGCAATATCATAAGTTAGATTCTGAATCAAAGGAGGAGAGTTAGACAGTCCAAGACTGGGGGACAGCTCATTGATCACTTCTTGTAGACCTCCCTCTCCCGGGGAGTCATCTGAGGGGAATGATGAAAATATTAGAGCCCCTTGCAGAGAGCTTACTGAAGGAATCGGTCTTGGCCACAATGGGCATATCAGGGAGGTTTATATTCATTCACCAGAAAAGCATATGATGCAAGGGGCTTTATGGATGTCAACTTGTCCCCTGTTTTGTTTCCCACAGGGCACCATGTTGTACTGCAATTCGCAGACACAATTCGGGCTACACATTCTGCTCTTTCGTTGTCATCATTGTTGCTTTCTTGTGTCACAACCTGGAGTAACAAGAGCGAGTCATAATTACTCGCCAAACTCTCCCTTTTATTTCTTAAGGGGGAAAAGTAACAACAACCATGTCCTCACTAGTCAGACTAGTAGCAGACTGCTTACTAGTTAGGTAATAGGTAATAGAACAAGTACCCTCTAGAATGCATTTCTCCAAGTGCTGATCCTTGTAGAGGCTGGGCATACGTACACCCTGAATTATTGGTTAAAATAGCGTTTAGCTTGTTAAAAACCCTCTGGGAGCACCTGGGGATTGTATCACATGAACATTGTTTTTTTATTGTTATTTTTTTAAGTAAAATCCTGTGCTATTAACACTTTTATGGCCTCTCAAGTGACAGGGGGATTACAGAATCTTTCCAATAAGGCTTAAGAAACGCCAGCAAGCTATATATAAGCATAAATAAAAACTAGAGACACAGCAGAACATGATTACAGTTTACAGCGCTACTGAGCATGTCTAATAAAAGTGCTTTGCTCACTAACACCTTCTGCGCTTCTCCAAATTCCACTGTCTAGCTCAAGGCTCCATTCTTCTCTGTCTACCACTAAGGTATCAATCGCACTGCAACTCCTCTTTTCCTGGTTTGCAGTCCCTCGCTACTGCTGCTGCAATTATGAACAGGCTCTCTGAAACCCAGGGCACCTTGAGAGAGGAACAAGCCGCAGTGGCAGGACACCGTGTCAGCCGGGGAACAGCCAGGTCCATCAGCTGCCAAGCCCTTGAGCAAGCCCCTCATTTCACCTACAATCATGGCAGGCAGAAGCAAATGGCCGTATAGAGGACACGTGGCCTGGCTCTATCGCCAAGTGCCACAGGACGCTCCTAGTCCGATGCTAGCCTGTGGTGCAGTGAGCATTGCCAGGAATCCTAGTGCATCTAGTTATCTCCCCCGGAGTCAGCCACAGCCCGCAGCAGACCTCCTGGAAGGCACAACATGCGTAGGAGGATTAGGACGTTGAGTCAGCTGCTTCTGTCTCTCCTCACTATCCGCTAGTTTCTATTACGCAATCTTAGTCTTGTGTTTATTTTATTTTATTTATTTATTTGAAAAGTTTTATAGAGCGCGAACAAGACCCAAATGGGTATCAGAGCACTGTACAAAGTAACGAGCATTGGTATCGGGTAATAGCATGAGTACAGTACAATAAGGAACATAAGAGGTACCTGGAACATAAAAAGTACATGGGGGTGCAAGGGGAAGATGAAATAATAAGTGACCAACAGGTATCGGCCCTACTAGTAGGCGCAGTGCAATTCTAGCAGAGCAGTATGTCAAAAGGACAACTACACATATTTTGAAACACAGTGTAAAACGATTGTCAAACAGGAGAAGGAAGGGACTTGCAAATGGCACCGGGGCTATTGCTTATGAAGTTCATTCAGGAGTAGGTATTTGACATGTTTTTTTAATGAAACAGTCGATGGGTTGGATCTGATCTCAGGCGGAAGGGCATTCCATATTCTTGGAGCAAGCCCAGAGAAGGGACGGTTGTAAGTTCTTTTCTTGTTGAATTTAGGAGGTTTCAGTAGTAGAGTATTAGAGCTTCTTAAGTTCCGAATAGAGCCGGAGAGCTCAAGTTTATTTTGCCAGGTAAATGGGGGTGTTGTGGTGAATAGCTTTATGCATCAGGCAGGCTATCTTGAAACAGATCCTAGCATCAATGGAAAGCCAGGTAAGTTTAATTAATTCAGGTGTGATATGGTCATGTTTTCTGGAGCCAGTGATGAGTCTGGCATTGGTGTTCAGAGTGGCTCTTAGCGGAGCTAACCTAGCCTTAGGAAGCCCAGCTCGGGTCACCAAACCATATTCCAGTTGTGAGATAACTAGGGATTGAACTGCTGACTGGATGTCCTCAGGAGGTGAGAATGGCTGATTTTCCTCAGAGTGTTGAGCTGATGATGGGCACTCCTAATGGTGGCACTGATGTGCGCATGCATACTTAGGTATTTGCCCAGGGTGACTCCTAAAGATCTGTGTAGTCCACAATTATTGGTTGATTGGTAGTCCAAAGAGTTTTCTACTTTAAAACGGCATACACTGCCTCTGCAGTGGCCGTTCTGAGACATGTTAAAAGGGCTACTTAAGTGGGTGGCACAATAAGTGCTGCAAGTCCACTAGTATCATTTGATTTAAAGGCCCTTGGCACATGCAGTGTACTTTTTCCAGGGACTTATAAGTAAATTAAATATACCAATTTTTGATAAACCAATGTTGCCATGTTTTAAGTAACGAGCACATGCACTCTAGCACAGATTAGCAGTGGTAAAGTGCCCAAATTCCTGAAGCCAGCAAAAATTAAGTCAGCACAACAGTCAAAAACAGAAGGTCAGAAGGCAAAAAGTCTGGGGACCAACGATGCAAAGATCTAAAAGTTTCCAATAAATAACACATAGCTGGAAGAGGCGTTAGTTCAGACCCTTGCTTATAATTTCAAGACTTTGTGTCTATCTCAAGATTCAATGGCTCTTCTTCCTATTCTTGTGTAGGCCCTATCAAGGAGTATTTTGAAATGAAACCTGTTTTCTTCTTCTTCATACTTGAAAGGACACTTCTTTTTAAATTATTGAGAGTTCCATAGGAGTGATTTGATTTAATCTTTTCCTCCACTCTTTTCATCCTTCCTTCTCTGATGCTGTCAGTCCCATTCTTTCTGTTAAATGTATTTTTTTTATTTTCTGTTTATTTTCCTCAGTTATTTTAGTTTTTTCTTACATAACAAATTACCATTCATACATGGATGTCTGACAAGTTAGAGAAATCATTTCAAAATGGCCCCCATGCATCATGGCGCGTGAGCACACAAACATCAAAATGCAAGCATCATATGCATCACAATGGATGCCTGCACATAGGTCTAATCTTGGAATGTGTTTTCATCAATTGTGTGTGTCTGAGTCTTGATATATACCCACACATGCGATTGACAGTAAGCATTGGAAAACCCAAAAGCTTGGCCTTATACAGATGATTGACTTTGACAGTGCTGGTTCTTTCTAAAATGCAGTTCTGTAAAGAGTTACTCTATGATCTCACATATGACCTAAACTCAATTACTGACTGGCAACCTTAGGGGCCATGATCCTTGACAGCACACGTTCAGATACTGATGTCTTTGTAAGCCCGAAGCTATGAATCCACTGCAAGTGAGGAGTCCTCACTGCTTCCTCGCAGCACTTCCTTACATGTATGTTGTACAAATTAGCAGAGCATATCTGATTTATTTAGGGGAAAAATATTTGGCAAACATGTATTGCATAATACGGAGTAACATAACATAAAATATAACAGACTGTAATGATACTGGTCTGGCCATAATGCTTTACTTTCTGGCATATTATGAAATCTGACCTTATATGGTGTTTTACTTACTGTGGCAACATTCACCTGGCTACTAGGTTTTACATACTCGTAAGTACTGATGAAATGCTTGTCTTGCTATGCATGCTGGGGAGCCACTAGCCTGCCAATTGTGCTAGTTTGCACACTAGAGCAATACTTGGCTGGATATATTGTGCTTCCCATCCTGAGGCATTGTACAAACTTTCCGATGTTGCTTATAGTGGGATATTCAATAAATCAATCAATCATGCATTTGTAGAGTGCACTACTCACCCAAGAGGGTCTCAAGGCGCTAAGGGGGGGGGGGGGGTGCTGCTACTGCTGGAACAGCCAGATCTTGAGAAGTCTCCTGAAGGTCAGCAGGTCCTCGGTCTGTCGCAGGTGGATGGGGAGGGTGTTCCATGTCTTGGCGGTGAGGTGGGAGAAGGATCTGCCACCAGTGGTCGTTCGTGGATGCATGGAACGGTGGCGAGGGTGAGGTCAGCGGAGCGAAGCTGGAGGTTGGCAGTGTAGAAGGTGAGTTGTTTTTTGAGGTGTGTTGGTCCGGCGTCATGGAGTGCTTTGTGAGCGTGGGTGAGGAGCTTGAAGGTGATCCTCTTGTTGACGGGGAGCCAGTGCAGGTCTCTCAGGTGGGCAGTGATGTGGCTGTGGCAGGGGATGTCGAGGACGAGGTGTGCGGAGGCGTTCTGTATGTGTTGAAGTCATTTCTGAAGTTTGGCCGTGGTTCCCACATAGAGGGCGTTGCCGTAGTCCAGCCTGCTGGTGACGAGGGCCTGGGTGGCCGCCTTTCTGGTTTCAGTGGGGATCCATCTTTAGATCTCACGACGCATGCGGAGTGTGTTGAAGCAGGAGGAGGAGACGGCGTTGACTTGCTGGGTCATTGATAGTGATGAGTCCAGGATGAACCCCAGGTTGAGTGCGTGGTCGGTGGGTGTCGGCGCAGTTCCCAGAGTGGCCGACCAACAGGAGTCATTCCAGGCGGAGGGGGTGGAGCTGAGGATGAGGACCTCCGTCTTGTCCGAGTTCAGTCTCAGGCGACTGTTCTTCATCCATTCGGCGACTGCCTTCATTCCTTCGTGGAAGTTGGTTTTGGCGGTGGCGGGGTCCTAGGTGAGGGAGAGGATCAGCTGAGTGTCGTCGGCGTAAGAGACCATGTTGAGGTCGTGCATTCGGACCATGTTGGCGAGAGGTGTCATGTAGACGTTGAAAAGGGTCGGGCTGAGGGATAATCCTTGGGGTACGCCGCAGGTGATCTTGGTGGCTTCGGATCGGAATGGAGGGAGGCGGACTTTCTGGGTTCTGCTGGTGAGGAAGGAGGTGATCCAGTCCAGGGCTTTGCTGCGGATCCCTGCGTTGTGGAGGCATGTGCGTAGAATGTGGTGGCATACTGTGTCAAAGGCGGTCGAGAGGTCTAGGAGGATGAGGACCGTGGTTTCGCCATTGTCCAGCAGGGTCCTGATGTCATCGGTGGCAGCGATGCGGGTGGTTTTGGTGCTGCGGTTGCTGTGGAATCTGGATTGGGATGAGTCCAGGGTGTTGTTCTCTTCGAGGAAGTGGGTCAGTTGCCTGTTGACGATCTTCTCAATGACTGTTGCCGGGAACGGGAGCAGGGAGATGGGCCGGATGTTCTTGAGGTCCTTTGGGTCTGCCTTGGGTTTCTTGAGTAGGGCATTGATCTCGGCGTGTTTCCAGCTCTCCGGGAAGGTAGCAGTCTCGAAGGAGCTGTTGAAGATCTTCTGGAGTTGGGATGCGATGATGGAGCTCACTTTGTTGAAGATGTGGTGAGGGCAGGGGTCGAACGGTGAGCCGGAGTGGATGGTATTCATGGTTTTGATGGTGTCGTCGTCGTTGAAGTGGTTCCAGGAGAGCAGGTGGCCATTGTGACTGGGGGGCAGTGAGTCTGAGGTGTCGGCGGCCGTCGCAGGGGGTCTGAGTGTTGAAGCTGTAGTGGATGTCTATGATCTTGCGGTGGAAGAAGGCAGCTAGAGAGTCACAGAGGTCTTGTGACGGCGGGATATCGTTAGAGCTGGAGCTGGGGTTGGGGAGTTCCTTCACGATGTTGAAGAGCTCTTTGCTGTTGTGCGTGTTGTTGTGATGCATTCCTTGTAGGAGGTCCTTTTGGTGGTTCAAATGAGTTTGTGGTGCCTGTGGCTGGCGTTCTTGAGGGCTGCGTGGTTGTCTGGTGTCTGTTTGTGGCGCCACTTCTTCCCGAGTCTTCAGCAAATCTGCTTGGATGCCTGGAGGTTGGTGGTGAACCATGTGGCCCTTCTGTCGGTGCGTCTGTCTGAGGGTTTCTTGATTGGGGCGAGAGTGTTGGCGCAGTCGTCGATCCATTGCCTGAAGTTGCGGGCGGCTGTGTCGGTGTTGGTGTGGTCAGTTGGTGGGTCTCGGGAGAGGGTGGTGATTAGCTGGTCTTCGGTGATCTTGTTCCAGCTGCGGTGAGGGATTCGTTGCGCGTGGTTGTATGTGGTGTTTTTCTTGAAGGAGGAGTGGATGCAGCGGTTGTCAGTCCAATGGAGTTTGGTGGTGTGGCTGAAGGTGACGTTGTTGCTGGCGGAAAAGATGGGGTCGAGGGTGTGTCTGGCAGAGTGGGTGGGTGGGTGTCGCGACGAGCTGTTTGAGTCCGAGTTTGGTGAAGTTGTCGAGCAGGGTGGTGGAGTTGCTGTCGTTGGTGTTCTCGAGGTGGAAGTTCAGGTCTCTGAGAAGGATGTAGTCTGTGGATGCAAGGGTGTGCGTGCTGATGATGTCGATGAATGGAGTCACTGAACTGTGGCCAGGGTCCGGGGGGTCTGTAGACGAGGGTTCCTCTGAGGGGATCGATGTGGATCTGGAAGTGCAGGTGTTCGGCAGTGCTGAGGGTGTCTTCGGTGCTGGTCGAAATTCTGAGGGTATTCCTGTGGACGATGGCAATTCCACCTCCTGGTCTGTTGGTGCAGTCCATCCAGGTATCCGTCAGGAAGGAGACTTCCGGGGAGGATGAGTCGAGTAGGTCCCAGAGTTCAATGGACGTGCTTGTGGACGGAGCGGGTGTTGAGTAGTATGCATCTGAGATGGTTGCGACCTGCCCTGGTGGGGGGGCAGGGCGTGCAGGTGTTCGGTGTCTGGTGAAGCTGCAGCTTCGGCAGGGGAAGGGCCCATGGGTGAGATTCGGGGTGGCCTGGAAGCAGGTGGATGATCGGCCAACGTTGAGTTTGGGGAGTTTGTTGGTGTCGCAGCGGCGTCAGGCGTCGAGGCGCTCGTGGGGCCAGGGGGTCTGGCGCTGGGCGCGGGCCACGCGCGGACAGGCTTGCCTTAGGCGGGCCTATGGCGCAGCCTCGCAGTGGTCACCATTAAGAAGGGGAGGTGGGAGGGAGGAGCAGCTGGGAGGTGGGTGGGAGGACGAATGGGCGAGCGAGGGGGACGGGGACGCAGCAGCGGGAAGGGGGGATGGAAAAATGCAATCAGAGCGCTACGGGGAGAAAGGAGGGCAGAAAAACAAAAGGCAGACACAGCAGACAAGAAGAGAAAAAGGTAGACACAGCAGACAAGAAGGGAGAAAGGCAGGCACACAAGAGGAACGGGCAAATTTGGGAACGGAAACAAGGGCAGGCACAGGAGGCACGAACTTGTGGCAGCAGCGGGAGGCGGGAAACGGGCACAGTCAGGTGGAGCTGTGCGGTGTGGGGAGTGACCTGCCGGAACACAGGGTCAAGGGTCGCACTCCTCACCGCGCAGCGGCAGCCATTAAGAAGGGGAGGTGGGAGGGATGAGCAGTTGGGAGGCGGGTGGGAGGACGAATTGGCGAGCGAGGGGGTCGGGCTCCTGGGGACACATCGGCGGAAAGGGGGGGTAGAAAAATGCAGCCAGAGAGCCACGGGGAAAAAGGAGGGTAGAAAAACAAAAGGCCGACACAGCAGACAAGAAGAGAAAAAGGCAGACAAGAAGAGAGAAAGGCAGGCACAGCAGACAAGAGGAACGGTCAAATTAGGGAAAGGAAACGAACAGGGACAGGAGGCACGAACTTGCGGTAGCTGCGGTAGGCGGGACACGGGCACAGTCAGGTGGAGCTGTGCAGCGTGGGGAGCGACCTGCCTGAACACAGGCTCAGGGGTCGGTATTGGAATGTTGCCCTAGTTCTCCGTCAGTGCTGTCTCCTCAATACATTGCTTTAAAGCCAATATATTTGCTAAATTCTCCTCGTAAGATCCCAAGATAAGGCCTGGTTTGCTGGACACAACTAATCACTCAGTGCAGTTTGAGGTTCACCAGAGCTGTGCAATGTTCACAAGTTAATTCCTGAAAAAGAACATTGCTGAGAAGCTAACATGCGCACTATGTTTGAACGTGGCATATGTAGTTAAAATCATTTGAAAACTCCAGAGCGTGAATAACAATTTTTAACATTTGCGTAAATATAATCATTCACAAAGCAACAATTCTTCATCTGCACAGATGGTGTTAAAGCATGAAATAGCTCCAGCTTGAGCCTGAGCTAACACAAACAGAATAAAACAACATATTGTACTTAAGCATCCAGCTGTAAAGTTATACAAATTGCCAAGGAAACTCTAGAGAGATGCAATGCAAAGGATTCCAAAATCTGTGTTCAGTAATTTCAGAAAAGATGTGGCAACAAAATGCTGTATTCCTTCTTGACAAATTCAGCCATGAATTATGAATAGTATAGAGTGTTTCATACACGCAGAGCCTGATTCTAAAGGCTACTTGTGTGTGAAAGTCAGACTAACATATGAAGATAGCCTTATCTACCAGTGCAATAAACAAATACTTTTCTAATGCAGAAATGTTGATTCTCCTGTCCTAAATGGATTTATTCTGGCAAAGACGGTCTTGAGAGCAGAGCAAGTATCTAAGTATTTCACCCCCTTTACATCAAGAGGTGCAAAAGGAAAAAAGTCCATTGGATGAATGCAGAATTAAAAAATTATTAAACAAGAAATTGAAATGCTTCAATAGACCAGGGGCAAATCCAAGATGCCACAATACAAAATACACCTAGAAAGACATAATGGAATGTACAAATCTTATTAATAACCCTCTAGATTCTAGAAGACCTAACAAAACATAAACGTATGGCTGAAAAAAAACAACTTGCACACTCAAGATCAGTAGTTCGTAACTTGGGGTCCGGGGACCTCTGGGGTTTCAAGAGGTACAGTCAGGGAGACAGGAATTTTTTAGAAAATTGATTAATGCTAGCAATAAAGAATATAGATATAAAAAAACAAAATTGAAACATTTTAAAATTCTTGTAAATGTGAAAGAATTTGAGGCTAAATATAACGTCCTTATATAGATTCATTTGAAAAGCACAATTACAGCAAAACAGTAAACAAAATCTAGTATGGATATCTGGTGGCCTTAACAGAAGCAATGGTATGTGCTGAAAAGAAAGAGGGAATGTATTGTTAGGGAAAAGACACACTCGTACGCTAGAGTCTAGCATTTTGCTCCGTCTTTGAGAAATACAACTACAAATACAAATACAGCTCCATCCTTTCTCCTTAAAATCTACATGTTAATTTTTGCATACTTTTTGTTTGGTTGGAGTCTACTTGTTTCTGTTTTTATGTGCATTGTTTTGAATTACAAATCAAATTAATTGCTTATACTGGGGCCCCCCTATTCCAGTAGTGATTCAGAGGGAGAATACAGAAGACACACACTTAATAACTGCTGCCCTCACAGTTATAGACCAATAGTTAATAGACTGTTCATTGGCACATTGATGGAAAGAGCAGCTTTCAACCAGATATAAAAATTCATAGAATATATCTCTGTACTCTCTTTTTCCCACTCTTTTATCCCCAGAACTGGATTCTTCCTTAGAACAGGCACCAAATAAGCCTAATAGCCCTCTAGGATGACATTAAAAACACACTTGACAATAATGGGGTTGCTGCATTTCTACCTTTGGATCTTTTGGCAGCATTCAAAACCGTTAGCCACGATACCCTAATGCTTAGCCTCAAAGAGTCCGTTTTGAAGGTGGCACTCTCACCTACTTCTCACCCTACCTACACAATAGAACAAGCATGATCCATACACATACTTTCTCAGCAAAATCATTCAATGCAAAAGTATTTCATCTCTCCTTTTCATTATTTATATGAAATCCTTGCCACACTAATCAAAATCTTTGACTTCACTTGTCATAACTATGCTGATGATACACAGAAACTTCTTAAACTGGAAAACCCCAAGGACATTGGAAACTTGAATAGCTTCATTGTGTTCATTGTCATTGACAAGTGGCTGTCATGGAGTCACCTCTGTTAAATACCTAACAAACTGTTTTACTTACCTGCTACAATTGGAAAAATTGCAATCCGCTGTGCGGCTGCCCAGACAAATTGAGACCAGCATCAAAAATATATAAGGAGGTGTGGAACCTTGAAATTACCATGGATTCCAGACTATCCATGAATGCCTAAGTAGATAAATTATTCATATCGTCCTTTTTTACGATAAAAACGTTGTGGCCCATCTGGAGGCCCCCCGATGGCCCAGTAATGCAGCCCTGTGGTGAGATCACCGGTGCATGGACCATAAGAAACCCATGGCAGCACCCGCGAGAGGCCGGTGATTAACGAAGGAGCTGCGACTGAAGAAGTGGTGAGCCGTCCAGGGAGGCAGAGACAGTGATCACAGTACAGACCCGAGGTATGAGAGACTGGGTGAGAGCCCCTGTGCCAGTCCCTGGGTCAACGATCCCCTTACAATGGGAACCTTCTTCTACACTGCCGTACGTCAGTCCCTACTGGGTTTTCCCTCCCTCTCCCCCACCTCTTCCCTCCTTCATACCTCAGAGTGTGCACGTGACCAAAGCACTCCTCTCCCCTTGTTGGGGAGGGATCCTGCATTCTTATGCCATGGAGTCTCACCGCTGAGAGAGTCCACCGTGAATTTGGGAATCACACAAAACTGAGGACTGAAAAATGATCCCTGCCCCACCCTAGCGGACGTTCAAACACAGTTACTCTCCTTGTTCACCACGCTGTTTCCCCTACCCCCTCCACCTCCGCTTCCCTCCTTCATCCTTTGGCTACCTCTCCTTTCCCTTCCTCTCTCCCCAGAATTCATCTCCACCTGCTTGCTTTGTCTATCCTTTTGCCTATGCTCAGTTAAATTCTCCCTCTCCTCACCCTTTTACTTTACCCCTTACCCCTCTACATGCAATTTTTCTAAAAAATGTAACTTGTAACTGTTGTGCCTGATGTAACAATGTAGAATTTGTAAGATACGCAACTCTCCTCATGTAAAGCGCTCATAATTCATAGTACTCTTTCTTTCTTTGTCTACTTCCTTTGCTCCTATCCCCTCTCCCCATAATCTCTCCCCTTGCCTGCTACACTGCCTAGCCCCCTGTCCTTTGTGCCCTTTTACTAAGCACTCCTTCTCCCCTTGTTGGGGAAAGATCCAATATTTATACTCTGGAGTCTCAGCAAACCCGCTGAGAGAGTCCACAGCGCCAGGGGAGCCACTCACATTTGAGGTATGGTATAGCTCCCCTTGCCAAAGCACTCCCTCTCCCCTTTTTGGGGAAGGATCCAGTGTGTAGGCCTTGGAGTCTCAGAGACCCATCTGAGAGAGTCCACTGTGTAAAGGGAACCTCTCGCTACAGAGATGGGGAAATGAACCACTTCCCCTGGGATCACAGCTTACTGGCCTTTGGACGCAGTTATGACTCGTCTACCGGTTTGTGTCCCTATCACCCCCCTCCTCTTTCCATGCTGTGTCTCTCACCCTCCCCTCCTCTTTCCCTCATTCGTTCTCTGTCTACTTCCCCTGCTCCTAACCCCCCACTGAATCTCTCCCCTTGCCTGCTTTTTCCCTTATGTATATGTCGTTATTGTTTGTTTCGGCCTTAGATATAACTATGTTGCCATGCTCTAATAACTGTGTAGCCTTTATAACGATGTAACCTGCAACTGTGGTTTGATACTCATATAAAGCGCTCTGATACCTCCGGGTCTAGCCAGCGCTATATAAAACCTTTAAAATAAAATAAAAAAATTAAATAAAATAAATAAAAATTAAATCTTCCCAAAGCTAGGTATCTCTCATACAGTTTAAGCAACAATATTTCTTATGCTAACCAAACAGATTTACACCAGTGGTCTCTCTCATGTATCACCTCTATCAACATGCTATGATTACAGAGAATTCAGAATTCAGTTGTTACACTACTCCAACTTATAAAGTTATGAGGCGTGGCCGTGTAGACGTGATCCACGACGGCTTCGCTATCACCGTTTAATAAAAGAAGATTAATGGGCACCTATGACAAGCATTCTAGCTGAAACTCACTTTGACTCACCCAGTGAGCCTTGCTGTTGTGAATGTGAATGACGTGAATGGCGGCGGATGGTGCGGGCCTTGGTGAAGGGTGGGCCTGACCTGCGAGACAACCAGTGGCTAGCCCTACGGATCCCGTGTAGCTCTGCGCTGTGACCCTGCCGGGCTGCGAGGGGTGATGAGCGGTACCCAGTCTCCCCACTCGCCGTGACATCCGGCGAATCGGCCGATATCCCTCCAAGCGACGGTGAGTGGGGAGCAGCTGACATAAGGCACGCTACTGCAGCTCAGAAGGTGAGGGGTCAGTGCTGAGATTTGCCGACCCGTGGTTGGCCTGACCTTTAGATGTCGCCCATCCGATACAGGCAGACCGAGGGCTCCAGGCACCAGAAAGGGGTAGAATCACTGCTAGTGAGGAAAATTAGCTGCAGAGCCAAAACGCTGGCCGCCTGATCCTCTCATGAAGGGCCACTGAGGCAGTGCTTTCCCTTTGGTAGGTACAGAATGGGAGCATAGTAATTGGAAGCTCTGTGGGAGACAAGAGGGCCTTGCAGCACATCTGACAGTAAACCGTACCTTCAGGAGGGGGACAAGCCAGTGTACCACAGCTCGGGATGAAAGTGGGGCCACTTAAGAGCCAGAGGTGTAACCTGGAGCTGGCTCAAAGAGACAGGTAGACTCACACACAGAGGGGTTCACGGCAAACCCTACCACACCCAGCAGACCTACCAGTGCAGTCACGGTAACCCAACTAGAAGGAAAGCTCAGCATCCCACTTAAAAAGTGTCTCCAACAACTCCTGAAAGCCTTCCCGACATGCATAGGTGCAATAGAGTCCCTCTTTATGCCACCCAAAAAACAACAAAGCAATAGAGTTTCCTTCTACTATGACCCCACAGTAGCCAAGGAACAACAACTGACTACAGGAGGGGGGAACAGCATGTCACTAACCAAAGAAGACCTACTTGTTTCTCTGTGTGAATTCAAACAAGAGCTAAGAGAGGAACTCAGGGCAGACATGACCACCTCCCTGGAAATGCTGAAGGCCGACCTCAGTGGCAGACTAATCACACTTCAGCAGGATGTGGACTTGGTGGGGTCTAGGGTGATGGATATGGAGACCAAAACATCAGACCTTGACAGCAAACAGACTAGATGGCAACAATTGCGCAAGATCTCCAAACACAACTGCAAGTGCTTCTCCTCAAAAACGAAGACTTAGAGGACCGGTCCAAGTGAGATAACATTAGAATTCGGAATGCGGAGGAAGGGGCGGAGGGCCACAAACTAGAGGCCTTTGTAACGGGACTCTTCTCTGAAATTCTGGGAACAACAAGTGTCAAAATTAAACTGGAGTGAGCACACAGGGTGGGGAAGCACATCCAAGGTGAGAAACAGCACCCAAGAGAAATCCTGGCAAACTACACTCGTTCAAAACTACAAGCAGCCAGGAAATTGGACACAGTGAAATGTCAGGGATTCACGTGCAAACTATTCCAAGATATAGCACCAGGGACCCTAGCACGCCGCCAGCAATTCAGACCAATCACTGAAAAACTCATACAAGATAACATTAGATACTGCTGGACCTACCCCTTTTACTTGGGCTTCAAATTTCAGAACAAAGCACATCACATCACTGAGGTGAAAGAGGCTCTCATACTATTGTGGATCCCGATACAAGAGGATGACAACGGTTCTGACAGAACGGAGCACCAGGGCGCTTCCCCCTCAGGGACAGGGGGTGGCGGCCCTTGGCAGGTTCAAAGCCTTGCTAGGTCACAGAGTAAAACAATGACTACCTAGAATCCCATGATCAGGATCATCCTATTCAGCCTCAACCGTGCAATTGGAACACTATCACACCCGCATGCTAGCAATGGGCATAGTTAGTCATCACTTTATCAGCACTGAGAACTAAATGTACGCTGTTTATTTCTTTCAGCCCTGTTAGATCACAAATCGGCAACGTCTATGGGCACTCACCAGTAACCCACCATCAGAGTTTTCCACCACGACCCACACTGGTACAAATTACACAGGAACTTTGCTAGCCACAATGGTCCATTTCACCTCCAATGCTCTACGGACATCACATATGTAGACTGAACAGGGGACACATTGTCTCAACGTTATCTGTCTCATGGTTTGATTTTCTTTTTTTCTTACAGGGGCCAGGGAGACTGGGCTGGCATTTGGGGATCCACAACGATCATCAAGAATTGGAAATGTGCACTCAACGAACCCGGTGGGAGAGGGTGGGGCTGGAGGGGGTGGGGGAGGACAGGGGAAAAGGAGATGCAAGAGGAGGGTACTCAAAGGCTGGTAAAGGAGATATCACTGTCGCCATGGTGATTACCACTCTTACATGGAACTTTAGAGGTATAAATGCCCCTTCCAAACATCAGATGATTTGGAGATACCTTACACTTTGATATTATAGCATTGCAAGAGACACACCTCAAGAGACCAGAAGATCATAGACTAAAACACAAGACTAGGCCTGGGCGGTAAATTCCGTTCCGCTTGCGTAATTTGCGTAATTTGGGTAATTTTGCGTTCCGCAGACAATGTGGAATTTCCCAAAATACTATGTTCCTCGGCTTCGCTTTTCAAAATGCGTGTTCACGAGATATTTCCCCCCGAGCACGCAAACAGCGATCATGAACAGGAAAAAAGCATCATCGCGAGCAAGCAATTCCACGTGTTCGCGGAATTTCTGTGTGTTTGCGGAGATATTTTACCATTTCGCGGAGCTTTGAATAGCGCGACTACGCAAATTACGCCCACCCCTACACAAGACATGTCCTCTGATATACAAATCCTCTTCCTCTACAAAGCATAATGGAGTAGCCCTCCTCTTTAACTCTTCTCTGACGTTTCAACCAGACGACTACACTGACAAGGAGGGGAGGGTTGAATTAGTGAAGGGCCAAATCCGGGAGAAGCTATGTACAATTGCATCAGTATATGCCCCCAATACTAAACAGGCTGCGTTCATGAACTCTACATTGACTCTACTGGGTGGATTTGCAGCGGGAGACATAATCATGATGGGTGACTTCATCCTCACCTGGCATTCAGGGACCGAAAGCACGCACCCACACAGAGCCCCCACAGGTTGTTTCCTGAAAAACTGAAGCAAGCGATCTGAGAAATACGTCTTATCAAAGCTTGGAGGGAGGTGCACCCAGAAGACAGAGATTACACCTTCTTCTCCCACATCAATCGTACTTACTCCAGACTAAGCTACGTATTCTTGAGTCAGACCCTAAGTAAACACACTACAGAAGCTATAATACACTCCATTCTCAACTCTGACCATGTGTCAGAAAGTACCTGAATCTCCATGGAAGCAGAATGGATGCTATTTCCCAATGCCCACCCACCGGTGCCATCACCAAATATTTATGGTAGCCCCCAACAGCAGGGGAGAAAGGGGAATGGGACAGAGAAGAGACTGCTTAAGGTTGGTGAAAACCCTCTCACTCGCTGAAATCTTTACGTGGGTGTTTCTTCTTCTTTGCAGCAACCCGTAATGATTCCAGGAAGGGGTGAGCACCTAATGCACAAAAGAGTATGAAAACAATAATCACACTACTCTACTTCCCTCTCATTCTATCTAGTGTCACAGGAGGGTTCCTACCAATTACTTCCGAAGTCTAGCCTCTCTTCTTATGCTTCTGATTCAAGGTGTAAAGAATTAAATATTCACAGTAGTGTTATACATCAGACCGGGAGGTCTGAGGCGATGTAAGTCACTGTTCTTTATTGAACTCTGAAGGCGTCTGATAAACTGGGTTGGCCAACACAATTCCTCCAAGAAGTCGCTATCTTTATGAAGCATACAAAAAGGAGCAGGGAAGGAAAAGGAGGGAGGAAAGGAAAAGGAAAGATCGCCAATAGAGAGGTAAGGAGAGAACTGTTCAGTAAGCTATGCAGGATACGTTCTTATTGACTTTCCAATGATGATGAACTCCGGAGAATCCTGCCAATGTGCTGAAGGAGGACCAGGAGCGATACCTTTACCAGCCGAGACTGGAACAGATGAAGACTCTTCTGCTCTGAGACTGCGCATGTCCGAGGCCGCAATATCAGGAAGAAACGGCCCTCAGAAACTGCGGTTGCACAGACAAAAACTGCTACACGAAAGAGATGACACTCTTCCACAAGAGGTTAACTTCGATGACACTTGAACCAGGAAACCAAGTACTAAGTCTAAATTAGTCTGCCTACCACTCAGTGTCAACTTAGGAGGAGGGGACAGAAAGCGATCTATAGTCAGGGAATTCTAAATTGAAGTGCGCAGAGGAGCTTGTGTGCACTCGTCTTGAGCCTCCAACTCTCATGAGAGGATTCTAACATAAATGCCTGCATAAACATGGAGAAATGCGGCGGCCATCTTGAAATATTCCAATCCAGTCTAAGTCTTCAGATTTCTCCAATGGTTTATCATTTGTTGCTTCACTAGAATCTTTTTTTTTTCGGACTCTTCCACCCACCTTGAACTACAGAGATAACATTAGTCTGATTCCTGACACCATGTTCCGGTATCCGTCTCCTTGGAATGGAGCAACCCTGTGCCCAAATTTAGGAGCTGGCTCTTCCCTAATGTGTAAGCCCGTGACAAAACACTTCAGGATACACTAAGAACGACCATCAGGGAATACTTTGTACTTAATAACCGCCAAGGCACCTCCCTTGCCAACACCAGAGATGCATTCAGGCCAGTAGCAACGGGTCAATGCTTGACCTTGATGACCCCCCTTAACAAACAGAGAACCACAGAACATCTGACGCTAGAAGGGGTATTGAGAAACCTAGAACAAGCCCATAAAGCTAACCCCACTCTAACCCTCTAAAGAAAGGTCACGGCCTTGAAAGAAAATTAAATGTGATTTACTCTAATATGGCAGAACTGACACTACTAAGCCTCAAGCTGACATCTTATACACAAGGCAACAAGGTGGGTTCACATGTAGTGTGCCAACTAAGAATCAGAAGAGAGAAGGACTATATTGGGGAGATACATGAGCTCTCAGGAGCCCTGATGCGGGAAGACCTAGGAAAAGCTCGAATTGTCAATGCATTCGATAGTACATTATACTCTGCAGACCAATCTAAAGCACAGACACAACTAGAGTACCTTAGCTCAGTGGATCTACAACTGGTCACCCCAGCCCCGAATGAACACGTGGGAGAACCTATAACCAAAGAGGAAGTATGCCAGGCAATAGGGACCTTGAAACTACACAAATCCCCGGGTCTAGATGGCTTGACAACAGAATTCTTCAAAACCTTCAGTGCAGAATTAATCCCCCACTTGACCAGCCTTTTTAATCACATCACGGACACCAAGCAGGTGACTCAGACCATGCGCGAAGCCCTTATCACAGTGATCCTTAAACATAGGAAAGATCCACAACAGTGCAGTCCCTATCACCCCATAGCACTTCTCAATTTGGATGCAAAACTATCTTCCAAAAATATTGGTCACTCGATTAGAGAACCTGGTGCCGGGCTTGATCCATCCCGATCAATCCGGCTTCATCAAGAGCAGACAAACACACGGAAATATACGAAGGGTAATCCACCTAATAGAGAAAACTACCAAAAAACAGATTCCTGCAGTACTGCTTGACTTAGATGCTGAGAAGGTGTTTGACCGAGTGGACTGGTCCTTTTTATTGCATGCACTCCAGAGATTCCCCTTTTGTGAAACATTTATAGCTATGATTCAGGCTAACTTCCCTGCTCCCAGTGCGAGAATATTAATCAATGGGGTAAGTTCGGACCCCTTCTTGCTGGGTAGGGGGATAACACAGGGATGCTCGCTCTCCCCACTCCGCTTTGCGCTTAGCATTGAACCCTTAGCCGTAAAGATAAGAGAGAACCCGCCGATCAGTGGTATTAAATTTGGTCTTGATGAACATAAGATCTTGCTATCCGCCAATGACATCTTACTGACACTTACTGACCTGCAGCATTCCCTGACAAAACTTCAGGAGGAGCTAATACGATTCGAAAAGGTGACCGGTCTACGCATCAACCTACCCAAGTCTTTTCTCCTTAACTTAACACTTTCAGACACAGAGATGGGAGCCCTAGTGGCTACAACTCCATTCCAGTGGGCAAAGAAAGAACTAACCTACCTAGGTATAAAATTGACTCCCAGGATCTCAGAGTTTTTTGCAGCTAAATACCCGCCCCTCCTATGGCAAATAAAGATCGATCTCAAGAGATGGCGCCTATGTACCTGACCTGGATTGGTACAATACACATCATTAAGATGGTTGTGCTTCCAAAATTTCTACACCTTTTCCAGAGCTTGCCCATCGATCCTAAAAAAATGTTTTTGGCAAAATAAAAGACCTTGTCTACCCTTTAATCTCCGTCGGAGATCGAAAGATGAGGGGTGACCGGCACTTCCTGACCTGGTCCTCTATTTTAAGGCAGCCCAGCTCCGAGTTATCACCAAGTGGTCCCAACAGGAGTCGGACAAACACTGGCTTCACATAGACAGGGCAATAACAGGAAGGGTCTTATGGGACGTCCTTTGGAAACCGAAATCAGACCTCCCCGCTAATGTCTAAACAAGAACCCCTATGAGAACGACTCATAAAGCCTGGGACAACGTGCTAAAACAGACATCATGGATGATATTCCCCTCACTGTTTACCCCCATACACCACAACCCAGCCTTTTCACCAGCTTTACACCCAGGGCCCTTTGATGTATGGAGGTAGGGGGTATGCTTAACACTATTAGACATTTTTCATAACTGGGATATACTAACTTTTGAACATTGCAAACAAGATTTCCACCTTCTGAACACAGAATATTTCCACTACCTCCATCTTCACTACTGGGTCATACAACCCGAAATTCAGGAAGGGGCGACTAGGTAATTGACACCACTAGAATGCTTTGTGAAGGGGGCTGGGACTATCAAGGGGGCTATTTCTTTCATTTATTCTCTCCTGCTGCAAACACTTCCCTCGAAGCAACCACGCCACCTTCAATTCTGGGAGTGCAAACTAGGTCCTTACATCATGGACACACAATGGAAGGCACTATGGAAATATATAATGCGGCATAATCCTTCTCTAGGACAACGTGAAGCAAACTATAAGATACTTTATGACTGGTACCTATATCCCACTAAATTAAAAAAGATATTTACCAATACATCAGATCTCTGTTCGAGACGGTGTGGGCTCCTAGGGGATTTTCGCCACATATAGTGGAATTGCCCAACAATTTGTCCATTTTGGACTGAAATCCTAGAGCAAATTAAAGAGATTTTGGGATACCCTATACCAGACACCCCTGATTTTGTGCTTCTAGGCCTGCGAGACTGATACATGCCGGAAAAATCAAACAACAGCAGGCCAGGCCATAATGTGACTCTGCTTGGGGGCGGCCAAGATGACGATTGCGGCAGCTTCGAAAACGAAAGATGACCTGACATAATTGCATGTACGACTGTGGCGAGCAGTTAGTATGGAGCGAATGAGCGACAACTTTAGAGACAACTTTAAAAACTTCGAATAAGCTTGGGGCCCCCTGACCAGTTATCTATCTCGAGGAGAGGACTCCCACAGATCACCTGCTCCTCGAGGGTGAGAGCATTGTGTGGTGTTCTCCCTCTTGTTATTCAATGCTATCTTAAACGTTATACATTGCACCTCTTCCAGTTCTAACCAGTGAAATCATCCCCACTAGAGTATAAATCATGAGACACGTCCTTACCCCCCACGCCACCAGAGTCTCCTGATAGGCCCAAGATCTTTGTTTCTTGTGTTTGTTTTCTGTC
The DNA here is from genome assembly GCF_964204655.1 of Triturus cristatus. Taxonomy (NCBI): domain Eukaryota; kingdom Metazoa; phylum Chordata; class Amphibia; order Caudata; family Salamandridae; genus Triturus; species Triturus cristatus. The sequence continues at coordinate 306,438,047 of NC_140582.1, read as the reverse complement.
TTTCTCTTTTTCTTTCTTTTCATTTCTTTTTCCACTAGCTATAAGATACCACCAAAGGGTTTTGTTTTTCATTAGATTTTGTTAATGGGACGGGGAACGGATAGGGGAGGGATCAATTTTGTGGTGAACGTTGAAGATATGTTTCATTTGCATCCCGGTAATACTTGAGTATGTATTCAAGGCAGAGAATACCCAGATTATTCAACAAACACTGTACAAGAATATAGATATCGGGAAGCTATAAAGGGTGATTCTGATTGAATGTTTTACCATACTAATGTTGTGAAAAATCAATAAAAACAGGTTTGACATACTTTGTTAGAAATTGGGTTTCTGGTTGGCAGAGGTATGTATGCACCCTGTCTAAGCAGGAACCACAACTCTAGTCAGGGTAAGTGTAGTACACACTAAATGTTTACCTGTGCTCACCCACTTGGTAGCTTGGCACAGAACAGTCAGCCTTAACTGTCAAGTATTTGTGTACACACACACACATACAGTAACACAGTGAAAACACCACAAAAGTACTCCACACCACTTTAGAAAAATAGACAATATTTATCTGAGTAAAACAAGACCAAAACAACAAAAATCCCAAAAACACAATCAAGGAATGAATTTTGCATGATTAAATCAGAATACAGTTCTTAAAAATCAATAGCTCCAACTCGGGCTACCTGGTTGTGCTTGACTGGGGCAAATTCAAAGTTGAGTCCAGTTGCAGTGGAGCGTGGGCCGGGCTCGGGACGATGCATTGCAAAATGAAGGGGATGGATCACTGTCGAAGGCGATGCATTGGTTTGAAAGTCAGGCAACACCATTGATGCATCGATGTTAAGTGAACCATGCATCAGTTCTGAGGCATCGATGTTAAACCGCTGGGTTGATGCATTGGTACGAGTCACACAGGGCCAGGAATGCATTGGGAATGGTGCATCACAGACATTAGAGATTCATTGTCCAACACTCACGCAGCTGTGGTGATTCGGAGGCCCTGTGTCGGCAAAGTCGGGACTGCATGTAAGTCGAGGTCAATGCATCGAGCAGTCGGCGAGCGGTGTCAACGGCTTTGGTGCAGTCAGCGGTGATGCTTCGCTTCGATATCGCAGAGAATGCGCTGGTTTCAAACAACACTTCGGTGTTGATGCATTGGTTTCTTGGATTGCTGCGCCAACCACACACTTGCAAGCACCCAGGACTGGATTTGGCAACACTTGGCAGAGCAGGACTCACAACAGTGTAGCCCAGGCGCTGGTAGCAAGATATGAAGAAGTCTTTGATATCCCTCAGACTTCAGAAACAAAAGGCAAGCCCAACAAGCCCTTGGAGAACCTTTAGAGATACAGGATGCAGGGAGTCAAGTCCAGTCCTTGCGCTCCCAGGCAAGAAGTAGCAGGCAGCAGGCCAACACAACAAAGCAAGCAGCAAAGTGGCAGTTCCTTCTGCAAGCACAACAACTTTTCCTTCTGGTAGAATGTTCTAAGTTCCAGCAGTGTTCGGAGTATATGGTGTAAGAGGTCCAGTATTTACACCAATTTCAGCCTTTGCAGTAGGGAGACTCCAAAAAAGGTCTTTGTAGTGCACAATAACCTGCCCTTCCCTGCCATGGCCCCAGACACACTACAGGGGTTTTTGCAACTCTTTGCGTGGGGACAGGTACAGCCCTATTCAGGTGAAAGTGTCAGCTCCTCCTTCTCACTCTAGCTCAGGATATGTGGGGCTTACCTCAGCAATCTTTGTGTGTGACTGTCTAGAGGGAACGCACAAAGCCCAGCTGTCACCCAACCCAGGTGTGTATTCCAGTGATCAGGCAGAGGCACAGAATGGTTGCAGTAGGAAAATGCCAGATTTCTAAAAGTGCCATTTTCATACTTGCCATTTAAAAAACAATTTCATTAAACAATGTGTTCTGAAATTGTGAGTCCAGAGACACCAAACATATTCTTCTTATCTTTCCCCAATTAGAAGTTACTCTTGTAAAGTATTACAAGGCAGATCCAATGCGAACCTATGGGAGCTATAGGTCTTGCTGTAGTGAAAAACTAATTTAGCAGTTTTTCACTACCATGACATGAAAAACTTCAAAGTACATGTCCTACCTTTTAAATACACTGCACCCTGCCCATGGGGCTACTTAGGGCCTACCTTAGTGGTGACATATATGTAGTAAAAGGGAAGGTTTAGGTTTGGCAAGTAGGTGAATTTACCAGGTCGAAATGGCAGTTTAAAACTTCACACACAGGCTCTGCAGTGGCAGATCTAAGACATATTTGAAGGGCTACTCATGTGAGCGGTACCATTAGTGCCGCAGGCCCACTAGTAGCATTTTATTTACAGGCCTAGGGTACATGTAGGTCTGTGTACAGGGACTTATCGGTAATTCAAATATGCAATCAAGGAGAAACAAAATGCCATTAAATTTTAGTCATGCACTTAAGCACTGGCCAGTAGCGAAAAAGTGCACAGAGTCCTAAAGATAGCAAAAACGAAGTTCAGCACACATTCAAAAACAGGGGTCAGAAGGCAAAAAGTCATGGGAACCAAACTAAAAGACGCCAGGTCTCACATACCTATGAGGCAGTAATTGGAAATGGCCCGAGTCCTTACTAAGAAATTCATCAAGTGACATCCAATCCAGGAATTTATGCTCTAATCTAGAACCTTGTCTAATAATCCCGGCATAAAAGAAATACAACATTGGTGACACACTCTTCTCTGTATAAGAAGGCAAACTGTGGAACTCTTTACAAGCAAAGATAAGAACTACTGGGAACCATATAACTTGCAGAAGCTTGGTTAAGGGCTTGCTTTTTCCTACATAATCAGAAGGCTGCCATGAAAAGCAGTTCCCCTCAACAATGCCCAAATAGCCTACAGCAGTAGGAAGAACATAATACCAAACTGGGAAATTGCACCCTAGTTACAGAGGCACTATCAAACCACAAAGCCTAGAAGGGACACTTCAGTCATAAAAAAAACACAACCATCTTAGAAAGTACAAAGTAACACTAACACCTGCAAGAACCATGTTAGAAATGGGGTTCTGTTTGTCAGAGAATGTACCCTGTACAATCAGGAAGCACCACTCTAGTCGGTAAAGCTACATACACTCTAAAAGTTAACCTGTGCTCACACTCTGGTAACTTGGCACAGAGCAATCAAGCTTTTCTAAAGGGGCAATGTGTAAAGTATTTGTCCAACACAAACACACACAGACACACACATACCTTAACACAATGAAAACAGAACAAAAATACTCCATGTAGGGTTAGAAAAATAGATAATATTTGTATGTATAAATCTAGACCAAAAGAACAAAAATCCAATAGGTAGAACCAGAGGTATGCATTTTTAAAGAATAACTCAAAACGTAGTGCTTACAAGCATTTGACGCTTAGGGGTTACTTCAGGTCGTGCTGGACTGGGGTAAATCCAAAGTTCAGGCTGACCATAATGGAAGGCAGGCCAGCTACAGGTCGCACTCAGGTCCCGATGAAAAAGTACCTTGAATGGAGCGAGCGTTGACATCGAAGACCTGATGTGTTGGTTCCGATCCTCGCAGATGATAAAGACGTTGTCGACAAACCCCTTTACGATGCAGGCGCTGCGTTATCGTTGAGCTGCTTGGTCCCCCATCAAGCTGTGGAGTGCGTTGAAGAGATGCTATGGATCAGCTCCTGCGTCGGTGTCGAAGGGCAATGACTCGGTTCTGATCGGAGATCAGCAGGGCAACACAGCAAAGCAGAAAAGCAGTTCTTCCAGACCAGCAGTCAAGCAGAGTGGCAATTCTTGTAGCACAACAGTCTTCGCCTGACATAGTTCTTCACAGGTCCAGTAGTGTACTTTCTTGGTAGGGTCAGTGCTCGAGTACTTATAACCAGTCGTGCCTTTGAAGTGGGGTGACTTTTAAGCAAGCCCTTGAAGTGCACAGGTCCCCCTTTTATTCGAGTACTGGCTCCAGACTATCAGTGGGGGGTAATCCACCATTTGTGTTAGAAACAGAACACCGTCTATTCAGGTGTAAGTGTCTGCTCCCCTC